>NW_024466004.1:49992500-51242500 GCF_017591425.1 Ochotona curzoniae | reverse complement strand
AGAAACCATGTCTTAGACCTATTCATATCATCACTGCAAAGATTCCATCTTCACTGTGCTGTAAATGGAGAATCTGAACCTGCACTAGTCCCAGGAGGAGACCCATGGTCCCAGCCAACTAGAGTTCTACTGTATCCAACATTATATGAAGTTGGTTACTGAAGTGTTAGGTGACAAATTGACTTCAGCAATAGGTAGCTTATAGTAAAGTAGGTCTTGGCTCTGCCACTTGTGCTAGTATTGGGAGCTATAAGCTCTAGGCAAGATTTACCATTATATTAAATGTTTATAGAACAGCTCAGTCCACTGATTTTCCAACTCTAAACATCAAAACAGAGAAACAATTGTCTACTTGGGAAAGAAAAAATCACTAGGATTAGCACCATAGAAAATTAGGGAGTCAGGGACAAGCATGCTGGTTCAATAGGCTAGTCCTATAAGCTAGTCCTCTACATGTAAGCTGGGGCATCCCAACTAGGCACTGAAATGGGTGCCAGTTTGCTTTCTGGCTGTTCCTCCTCTCATCCAGCTCCCTGCTTATGACCTGTGAAAGCAATAGACAATGGCCCCAAACCTTGGGATCCTGCACTCATGTGGGAGACCTGGAAGAAGCCCCTGGCTCTGGGCTTCAGATCAACTCAGCTCCAACCTTTGCAGACCACTTGAGGAGTGAACCAGCAGACAGAGGATCTTTCTCTCTGTATCACCTTCTCTCTCTAAATCTGCCTTTCCAATTAAAAATAAATAAGTAAAACTTTCAAAGAGGAAAATAGCCTCTGAAATAACAATTTGTTACAGGACTAAAGAAATAAATGTTTGAGTTGTGCAAATTTCTGGAGAAGAGAGTTATAAAAACTGAGAAAACTCATTCAAATGACAATCACCAGAAACTTCACCAACATGAAGAAACAAGTGGAGACTCAGGTAGAAAAGGCCCATACTATTACAAATACGTAGGACCAAAAAGGATCCTTAATGTGACTTATAGCCAAACTCTCAAAAAGTAAAACACAAAAATAAGTTTGCTGTTTACAAGAGATGAGTGTCAGATAACTTTTAAGAGACGCTCCATTAGACCAATGCCAAATTTTTTAAACAAAAACCTTACGGCTCATGCAGGAATGAAATAATGTATTTCAAAATTTCTAAAACAAGTTTTGAAATGTACAGTTTAATACTTGTCATAAGTTATTATCTTATGTGTACATATCTGAGAAAGTTAGCCTCTTTTATTAAGAAAAAGGACTAAATATGTTATCTCCATTTAAATTAGTATAAAAACCACAAATATTAAACTTGATTTCTTCTCAAACTAGGATGTTATTTCATCTCATGTATTTCTACAATTATATACTTCTAAAATTACATTGAGGAATGAAAAACACTTTCCCAAAATTATGTCATTAAAGAAACTTATTTATTGAAAAGCAGAATTACTGAGAGAGTGAGGGAAAGAGAGAGCTAGTTTCTAATACCCTCTTTACTCCTCAAATGATTAAGTTGGCAGGGGTGGGTCAGGCAGAAGCCAGAAGCCAGGAGCTTAATCCAGATCTCTCATGTGGATGGCAGGAGCCCAAGCACTTAGGACATTTCTTTTGCCTTGCTGGGTGAATTAGAAGGGAGCTGGGTGGGAATTAGAGAACCTGGGGCTTGAACTGGTGCCATATGTGCTTAAACCACTATAACACAACCCCAGAGCACCAAATTATATCCTTTCAATTTCACTTCTATTTACTTGAAAAGAAATGTGAAATGTATAATTTCCTTCTCAATTACAACTCTCCTAGGTTCTTGCTCCTACCTTCATAATTCCTGCTCTTTTTGGATGAAAGTGGATATGAAAATGTGGTGGTCACTAAAAGAATGCTGCGTGAGATTATATTAATACAGCTACACAGAGTCTCCTTTGTTAGTAGAGGTGAAATGAATAACAGTCATAAATTGTGGAATCTAGAGCTATGCTCAAACATCCAAGACAGGAGAATGTGATCTTTGGGTGACATATACAGTGTGGTTAAAACATAGACATTTTATTTCATTTACATTTTCATTAGTATAAAGATAATATATTTCATGTATTTTGTAAGTGCCATTCTAAGAAGATAATCATGCTTCCCACTGCAGTTGAATGCCTCTCCTTGCTGCCTTCCATTTTTCGTTTTTATAAGTTTTGCAAAAACATAATTTCAATCTATTCTATAATCACAGGCTTAATGCATCAATAAACATAATAGTCAACAAGGAAAAGGCAGAAAGACCACAGTACCACAGAAATATAAGCAAGAGCTATAAATAACAACTAAATCTGAATATGTCTGATTCATTCCTAAGTGTTTTTCTATTTTATACTAAATACAACATATCAGAAAAAGCATTTCTCATTTTGGGAATGACTTTCTTCACTAAGCTTAAAAGTTTCTAGTTACATAAAATATGCTGAATGCTATTCCTCAGTGTATGTGTGTGTATACTGTTGTATATACATTTATGTGTAGATACTGATATATATATATAAATATATATGTATATGTATGTATACTGATACACTGCTTATCCAGTCATCAGCCAAAAAGCACAGAGGTTAATTAGTTATTATAAATTGCTCTGCAACAAAGATGGGGCCACAAATAACTCTGTCATATGCTGGTTTCATAGGCTATGCAGATCATGTGAAAAATCTATTTCCATATTTCTAAGGAATCTCCATACTGTCTTGCATAATGGTTGTACAAGTTTGCATTCCCACCACAGAGCAGAGTAGTGTATCTTTACCACTACATCCTTGCCAGCATTTATTATGTCAATATTGTTATGATTATTATTAGATGATAGCCATTCTGAATGAATAAAGTGAAACCTCAATGTAGGTTTTTTTTTTTTTTGCATTCCTTTGATGGCTAATGAGCCTGAGAAATTTTTCATATATTTATTAGCTATTTGAACTTCATCCTTTAAGGATGTCTGTTGATGACCATTGCCCATTTCTTAATAAATTGTATTTTGTTGTTGAGTTTCCTGTTTTTTTTTTAAATATATAAATCCTGGATATTAATCCTCTATCAGTGAATAGTTGCAAGTATGTTTTCACATTTGGTTTGCGTACTCTTCATTTTGCTGAGGGCTTCTTTTGCAGTGCAGAAGCTTCTTAGTTGATGTCATCCCATTTTTAAATTCTTTTTTTGTTGTTGTTGTTGTTGTTGTTTGCTTTGTTCTTGCTTTTACCTTTGAAAAACATATTGTTTGAATAGTTCAAAAAGGACCCCAGTGCAGTAGGAAGGGTCAGAGTACGGAGGAAAGCATGTGGGACAATGTTTCACTTTTTTTTTCTCTTAAATTCACAGTGGGGATGAGGGAATGGTATACTCCTTGCTGTCAAACCATAGGGGATGATCATTTGATGTTTACTTAGAGACCCCAATGGGGGAAAGTGTTCCTAGAGTGTTGCTTAAGTGGTTTTGATAGTTCTGGGAACTTGTTGGCTCCTTTGTAGCACAGAGTCAAGAAAAACTTTCCAAGGCATGTTGTCTGATCAAGTCCACCTTAGTGCCTCCACAAAGACATTTGCTGCAAAGCTTGGCCAGGAGAGTGGTCCAGCCTATTCTACACTCGATCGTCTGATGAAGCACTCAACCTCCTCTACTGGCCTAGATGAGCTGACTGTCATGTCCTCTGTTTACATCTGGGCTTGTCACTCACTGTACAGTCATCAACATCTGAGGAGGCCAAGGCTGATATGCATGCCAAGGTTGGATAATGTATCTTGTGATTTTAGCTGTGGACACTTACATTCTAGTGATCTAGTTAAAGAGTCCCCCAAGAAAGCTTACCTGCGGTGATCTCAGACTTGACTCTTGTGTGCATCAGCTAGTGTAGGTCAGGTTTGGTCTGTCACCGGCAACAGCTCATGCCACATCGGTGGCTGCCCAAGACCCATCACTCACACAAACTGATGAGTGCTGTGGCTAGCCCCACTTAGCCCACCACAGGCAAGTCTGCATACTCACCAGTGGCTTAGCCAGGATAATCCCAATAACCCCAACCGCACGCACCTCAAACCCAATTTTTGCCTGTGGCAGCATGTTTTGTGGCCTAGCCCTGTTCATTCAGAAGGGACTTGTGCACACCCCTGAACGCTGCAGCTAATTCAGCCAAATCCAACCCTAGACCCTGGCCCACACATCTGAGCATGTGTGCTGTTTCCTTTTCCAGCCTGACCTGGCCCCTGTCTTAGATCTCATGCTCACCTGTGGAAGCAGGCCAGCTCCCAGTTCTGGATCTTGCGCTTGCCATGGGGTATTATAGCCCAGATGACATGACTCCTAATCTGTGCTGGCACTTCCCAGTGGGTACTGTGATCTAGCTCAGCTGGGCTACATCACTTTAGGCTCTAGTGCGTGCCAGGTGGTGTGGCAGCCTAGTCCAACCTGGCTGCCCTTAGACTGACCCTCCCCAGGTCCAGTTCTCACGCTCACCATTGGAAGCCACAACACAGTGAGTGAGTCCCAGAACTATTTTTTGCTTTTTTTGCCCATGCTTCTGGGGTCTTTTCCCAGTCATTGCTTATTGCACGGTCTCACAAACATTTTCCTTCTACTGATTTAAAAATATAAGATTCATAGATTAATAGCATTGATTATCTTTGAGCTTTCATTGATTTGGGTTTTTATTCTTAGTCAGTATTGTATCAATTTTGTTTAGTTTTTTGTTTTTTTTTTCAGAAAATGAGCAGCTCTGGTTTTAATCTTTTTTTTTTTTGGCATGTTACAATTTTGTCTATTCCTTCTCTAATTTAATTGCTTCTGTTTTTCTATAAAATTTGTGTTTGGTCTGTTGCTGTTCTTCTAGGTTTTTGAGATATATTTCTAGCACGTAGGCAACGTATCATAAAAACGTAAAATGCCCTTCCCTTTTCTTCTTATTTATTTATAGTCATAATTCACAATATCTCCTCCTTTTAATCCATATAATAAAATTAGTAACAAAGTTATCTTCCTTAAATATAACTCTGATTATTCATTATACTTAGTAAACATAACAAAATATGCATTTTATTCTAAAGGAAGAAGGGAGAATTGCTAAAGTAACTGTTGTCAAGCATTTAGCATGAATTTCAGGAGATAAGCGTGTAAAGGGGAATTGCTCTAAAGAAGCTGAAGAAAGATATTCTGCGTGTGCTGAGGTGGAAGCAGGCACTTTGAGAGTGAAACTGAACCAAGCCTATGGACCAAAATTCCATAGTTTGGGGCTGAGCCAGGGCAAAGCAGGCACCGGGAGGATTCTTTTTCTCTCTCTTTCCCTTATGGGAGTAGGGCATGCAGGCACTTAGGCCATCTTACATTGCGTTTTCCAGGCCATTAGCAGGGAACTGGCTTTGAAATGTAGCAGCCAGTACACTTAACTGGTGACTATGTTGCATGCCAGCATTGTAAACAGCAACCTAATTTGCTATACTATAACATTGACCCTGAGGGAAACACTTTTGAATCGGAAAATCTGAAATTCAAATATGCATTTTAGAAAAACTTCTCCAGGGCCCAGTGTGAAAGCCTAGTGGCTAAAGTCCTCGCTTTGTGTGCACCAGGATCCCGTATGGGTGCTGGATCATATCCCAGCTGCTCTCCACTTCCTTTCCAGCTCTCTGTCTATGGCCTACGAAAGTAGAAGAGCACAGCCTTGGAACCCTGAACCTCCGTGGGAGACCAGGAAGAAGTTGCTGGTTCCTGACCTTAGATCAACTTGGCTCTGGCTGTTGCAGCCACATGGGGAGTGAATCAGCCAATGGAAGATCTTTCTCTCTATGACAATCTGACTTTCCAATTAAAAAATAATTGCTCTGGTTGAAGAGTTAAGAATGTTTAAATTTAGGGCCCAGCGCCATGGCCTAGTGGCTAAAGTCCTCACCTTGAAAACTCCAGGATCCCATATGGGTGCCAGTTCTAGTCCCGGCGACACCACTTCCAACCAGCTTCCTGCCTTTGGCCTGGGAAAGCAGTGGAGAATGGCCCAAAGCCTTGGGACCCTGTACCCACGTGGGAGACCTGAAAGAGGATCTGGGCTCCTGGTTTCAGATCAGTTTAGCACTAGCCATTACAGTCACGTGGGGAGTGAATCATCAGATGGAAGATATTTCTCTCTGTCCTCCTCTCTGTATATATCTGACTTTGCAATAAAAATAAATAAATCTTTAAAAAATAGTATTTTCAAATTTAGAATCTGCATTGTCATAATCCTCTTGTAAAACAAATTCTTCATTGACTTTTAAGGGCTTTAGTGAAAATCTCAAATTTTTTTAGATAGATATTACTTAATTTTTTTCTAATATTATCTTATTGTGCATATAAGTGAATATGTGAAACAGCATCACACACACACACACACACACACAACATAGTCAATGCATCCAATCAGCTTAAGAAAATATCCTGTAGAAATGGGTTCGGGCCCGGCGCGGTGGCGCAGTGGTTAAGGTCCTCGCCTTGCACGCCCGGGATCCCATATGGGCACCGGTTCTATCCCGGCAGCCCTGCTTCCCTTCCAGCTTCCTGCCTGTGGCCTGGGAAAGCAGTCGAGGACAGCCCAAAGCTTTGGGAACCTGCACCCGCGTGGGAGACCCGGAAGAGGCTCCTGGCTTCGGATGGGCATAGCATCGGCCGTTGTGCTCACTTGTGGAGTGAATCATCGGACGGAAGATCTTCCTCTCTGTCTCTCCTCTCTGTATATCCGCCTTTCCAATGAAAAAAAATAAATAAATCTTAAAAAAAAAAAAAAAAGAAAGAAATGGGTTCCTTGTTCCTAAGCATGGTCAGTAGACATTTAAGAGTTCTCTATCAAGTGTGATGTAACAACAGCGTTTTCACAGATAAGATTTAACCATGTTGAAGAAGTGTCGGCTACGCATTATTTTATGATAGTTTAAAAAAAAATTTTTTTTACATAAATGGATTTTTTAGAAAAAGATACCTATTTCACTGTAATCTACTTGTTTACTACTTCAGTAACCTCAACAATTGAGGTCGGCCAGGCTGAAGCCGGAAAGCAGGAGTTTCGTGCAGCTGTCCCATGTGGGAACAGGAGCCAGGGTTAGCGCAATCCCTGCTCTCCTGGACACTTCCTCGAGGAGCTGGATCGCAGGCGGGGGGGTTCCAGGTGCCAGACAGCGTTACAGTTATCCGCTGTTTGGCCGCTGAATACATTCGTTAATTGACAGATTATATACATTTCTTTCTTGATGTATTCTTGGATGAATGAGTTATGCAGAAATTTATTTTGAACTTCAGAATTTAAAATTTGCCCATTTGTCTTTAAAGTTTTACAAAAACTTGCTTCACGTGCATAGCAATATTTTTACAGGAACCAAGTCTGATGTTTTTGCCAAATCCTTGAATATTTTGCAAACCTATCAGTTATTTATAACTCAATTCCTTAATGGGAAGAGAATATATGTTATTGTTTCTTCCTTAAAACTCACAGTAGGGCCCAGTTTTATGGCTTAGGGGGCTAAGCCTCTGACTGTGGTGGCATCTTTTATGGACCAGGATCACATACCAGCTACTCCAATTCTGATGCATTCCCTGCTGATGGCTTAAGACAGCAATAGAGGATAATTCAAGCCTTGGGCCTTGACAGCCACATGAGAGATCTAGAAGAAGCTCCAGGCTCCGGGCTCCAGGTTAACCTTACCACTTGCTCAACGAAACAGCGGATGGAACATCTCTCTCTCTCTCACCCTGGCCTCTCTTTCTCTCTGCTTCTACCTTTTTTTTAAAGATTTACTTTATTTTTATTGGAAAGTCCAGTATACAGAGAAAAGGAGAGACAGAGAGTAAGATCTTCCCTGTATTGATTTACTCACGAAGCAGCTGCAATGGCCAGAGCTGCACTAATCTGAAGCTAGGAGCCAGGAGACTTAACTGGGTCTCCCACATGGGTGCAGGGTCCCAAGGCTTTGGGACTGCTTTCCTAGGCCACAGGCAGGGAGCTGGATGGGAAGCAGGGCTGCTGGGATTAGAACTGGCGCCCATACGGGATTCCAGGGTGTGAAGCGAGTACTTTAGTATCTAGGCTACTGCACTGGACCCTACAATTACCTTTCAAATGAAAATAAATCATTTTTAAATGTTATTAAACACTTTTTATGCCCCAGGATATGCGTAATATTCATACACGTTTGTGTATTCTTGAGAATAATGCATTCTACAATTGCCGACAGAAATGTTTTACAGGTGTTAATTCACTGACGTTCACTGATGATATTGTTGAAAATGTCAATGGCTTTACTCTCCTGATAATTATAGAGAAAACAGTGAAAATGTTCATTATATTTGTAAATGGGTCTATTTTTCAAGTTTTACACAAACTTGCTAAATGTGCATTGGAATTTCATGTTGAATACTGATATATCATCTTGAGAAGTGAATCCCTGCAAACCCTTCTATTATTTGCTCTGAGAGCTTCTTCTGCTATTGACTTATATACTGTAGAACTCTTTTGGTGAATGTAAGTGTGGTATACTCTACTTTGACAATGAAAATGTCATTGTGTCTAAACATACATCGAGTACGTTATGTTTAGTGAGTTAGCCCTGATTCTTTTCCAACCCTGCAGTGTCTGCGCTGGAGGCCTCACGTCAGCGGAGCTCCACATGAGCAGCAGCACGCTTGGGTTTGTGCCTGCCTGCCTTGTTGCTTCCTTTCTTGTGTCCTTGTATGTTTTCTCTTGGTTGGTAACCAGAGGTTAAAATATTATTATTACCTTGTTTGTCTCTATTTGCTTCTTAATTATAACTTGCTCGTGATGTGTTAGCAACTGTTTTGCATTTATTGTGCACATCTTTCAATTATGGGACTCTATAGAGAGACACTTTACTAAGTCGGCTGCTGCTGACCACACTTAGAGGAGTCCTCTTCCATTACTCTCTCTCAGTGACTTGTCTCACAGCTGTGATTGCACTTCCTCATACACATTTACTTCCTAATCCACCATTGCTTGTTTGATTGAACTGGTCAGTTACCATTTGAATATATTAAATAATACCTTCACTCTCACTCATGTTGCTACCAGTTGCTATTGTCCCTTTGTTCCCTTTTGTCCATCCAACTATCCTATTCTTTTCCTTCTTTAGAGGATATAGTTTATTTTGTCTTGCAGTACATACTTCCTTTTGTCTGAAAACACTTTATTTCTTTTACCTTTGAGAGAAAATTTATAAAGCAGATTTAAATTTACACACATTTTTGATTACATTAAAATTTGTCACATTTCAATGTATTCAAGGACTGTTTTTGAAGGGAAATAATAAAAAATCTTTTTAAAATTTTTGTTATCTATTTTTGTGATCTAATTTTATACATATAAGATAAACAAATTCCTTATATTTCATAATACAGATTTAGGAGGCTATTGACACTCTCCTCCCTGTTCTTCTGAATTCCCCATCCACCCACGTTTATTCAGTAAAAATACTGATTATTAGAACACATTTTGACAACATTAGCCAAAAATGAACTCACTCCGCAGAGCCTCAGCTCTGATATTTATTATATTATTAATTATTTTTACTCTTCATTTTCTACTTTTGAAAATTTTTCAGAGTTTCAAAGAGTTCTTGGGAACAATGTATGAAAATGCTGTATTGAAATCACTAAGTTCCAAGAATTCTTAACTCTTTGGGTTAGGCTTAACAAGTTGGTGTCGATACTTACAAAATTATTTTAAACTTAATCGAGCTTAGAATGAGAAACCAGGAGTCTGCGTTTTGTGCCAACTTTGCGGCACAGGATACTAAGCTACTGCCTGTGACACCTGCATCCCATGTAAGATTAAAGGTTTGAGTTCCAGTTACTCTGCTCTTGATCCAGTGCCCGGCTCATGCTCCTGGGACATTATCAGAAGACGATCTGGGTGCTTGGATTTCTATCTCCCTCATGGGAGACCCAGCCTGAGTTCCTGAAGCCTAGCTTCAGTCTGTCCCAACCCCGGCTGCTACAAACATTTGGAAAGTGAGTCAGCAAACAGCAGAGCTCTCACTCTGTTTGTGCCTCCTCCTCTCTGTCAATAATAGGTAAAAATTATTTTTTCAATTCGTATTTTCCAATTCTACTTGTTAAACGGGATTTTTGGTGTCTTTACATATTTCATATATTTATTTAAAGTCTTCAACTTTTTCTTGAATAAAAAGTATATATTCATAAAATGCTCTTTTATGCACATTAAACTATTCTTGTTATCTGTGAAACTTGTAAGCCACTTTCTATTGGCCAATGTCTTATTTCACTGAGGTTGTATTTTGTTTCTTCTTTATACTTGCGGGACATTCTTATTGCATCCTAGGCCACATGATTCCATTTTTTAGATATTTAACTTTTTAAGATTTTCTCATATTAACCATCTTGAAAATTAAGGGTTTATTTAATTTTATTTGTTCATTTTTGGTTTTGTTTTTTGAGGCACGTTGACTGCCTCAGGAAGAAATAAATCTTCATTGTTTAAAAATGAATTTTTCCCTACTACCGTTCATGAGGTCTTTTACCAGTGTTATGGCCAAAAAGATTAGCAAATTTTTTTTGTATTAAAGCAACTTGCATAAAAGTAAACTTACACAAACAGTACATATTACTTAGAGATCATGCATGTGTCATCTAGTCTTCTTTGGTTGCTTTTTTCAAGATTTTTAAATGTATTTTAATTTAATATCAGAGTTACAGAGACAGAGAGGGGGAGACATTTTTCCATTTCCTGGTTCACTCCCCAATTTGCCACATTGGCCAGACCTGGGCAAGTCCAATAGAGACAGGAACGTCTTCCAGGTCTCCCAGATAGGTGCAGGGGCTCACGGACTTAGCTTAGCCTGTGATGCTTTCTCAGGTGCATTAATATAGCGCTGGATCTGCTGTTGAGCAGCTGGGTCTTGAACCAGCATACATAGGGATGTCAATGTGACAGGTGGAGGATTAGTTCGCAATGCCCACATGCCAGCCCCTGCAGGCTTACTTTTCATTTCTGTCTAATACACATAATATGGTTAGCTTAAGATTTAAAATAGATAAAGTCATAATTAGATTTGATTCAGAAATAAAACTTGTCATTCCGCTTCTACCAGTGAGTAGAATCGGAATGTTTTCTACTACAGTCAATGGAAATAGGCATTGCTTCTGACTCTATCTGAACTTCATGTAGTATGTTCCATCATTCCCTTTTTTGTTGTTGTAACCAGTGTTTAGATTATTCATACATTTGTTGATCAGTACTCCCCTGAATATCTGGGGGAGACCCTTAAGAGATTTTCAGAATTCTTTCAGCAAGCAATTTTCTCCGAGAATCCTTCCACAGACTCTCACTGCCTTGCAATTCCAAGTCCTTCGGTAGTGCCACCTCTTTATTTCAAGGGGAAGTACAAGTTTTTTGTTTGTTTTTAATGTGGCTCCACTTTTTCCAAAAACCGAAGAGTGATATACAGAGCTTCTTATGAATCTAATAGTTTATGCTGGCGTCTGTTCTCATGGCACTGCACCCTCGAAGTATCGAATATTTACATCACTCACATCATTCACTTGGAATATCTTCCAATTAATCGCCTTTGTGAGGAGAAAGTGTTCAAGTATATTATTTAGAATTCTCTTGCATGTGATTCTTTGCTTTACTGTACTTATTCAATCATATCAGTAGAGTCATGAAATTTATTTTATGCTTGAGTGATAGTGCAAAATAGTTTATTTTATTTACTTTGTTTGTTCAGATTTGTCCAGCTTGCCACTGGGAGGTCCTTTGTCCTTGTCACATCATCCATCACTGTTTTCTTTGTTTTTGTTGTAGTTGTTGGTTTTTTCTTTTTGATTTACACTTTCTTCCTTTTTAGCGAGATACCCCAGGTATATCTTGTACATTCCTTTACAGACAACTAACATCAACCATTTCTCAAAGGATTCTTTATTCATTGCTTGATCATGTCATTAAAATCAGAATCTGGTCTCTGTATGTGCTTTTTATCACTAAGGAGTCACCAATTCTAAATTTTCAGCTGGCAAATCAAGAAAATACAAATATACACATGTGCTTACTTATATAAGCAGACATACTCATATGTATATTTCTCCTTATATACTTAGAGTAAAATGATACTGATAGCGCTATTTCTAATTAATTACCACATACATGGTTGTAATCTGTTTTCCTTGCATCTGTACACTAGCAATTTGCCCCCATCATTTAACATCTGCTTAACTGTTCAATAGCAGTGCACATGTAAAGAGGATAAAGAATTAATTAGAACTCCCTGGTTAATACTTTGCTTGCAGTACTGGCGTCTCTGTAGGTGCCAATTGGAGTCCCAGTCGATCCAATTCTGATCTAGGTCCCTGCTAATATGCCTCAGAAAGCAGTTAAAGGTGGCCCAGTTGCTTCGGCCCCTGCAGTCCCAAGGGAGACCTAGAAGAAGCTCAGGTTACTGTCTTCAGATCTGCCCAGCTCTGACTGTTGTAGTCATTTGGGTAATAAACCAGTGGAAACAAGATTTCTCTCTCTTTCTTTCTTCTTTCTCTTTCTTTCTTTCTTTCTTTCTTTCTTTCTTTCTTTCTTTCTTTCTTTCTTTCTTTCTTTCTTTCTTTCTTTCTTTCTTTCTTTCTTTCTTTCTTCCTTCCTTCCTTCCTTCCTCTTTCTTTCTTTCTTTCTTTCTTTCTTTCTTTCTTTCTTTCTTTCTTTCTTTCTTTCTTTCTTTCTTTCTTCTTTCTTCCTCTCTCTCTCTCTCTCTGTCTCTGTTGTGTGTGTATCTGTGTCTCCTTCTTTCACTGTAAATCTGTTTTTCAAATGAAAATATATAAACCACTAAAGGAAAAACCAAATGAACTAGAACACTGATATTATTGATAGATTAAAAGTCTCAGTATTCCCAACTAGTTGCCCCATCACTAGCAACTTTACCTGGAGGAGAATCCTGTAGTCCCCAAATGACTTTAACCCCAGCCTATGGAGGTGATTGGGGTCTGTGCAACTAATTTGCTCTGAAAGGGAAAATGTACTGTCTCCTTTCCTTCACCTCCCTAACCCATACAAAGTTCCAGCCTGAATTGCTTGCTGCAATTGCACAGCTGATCTTATCTGATGTTACCATAGACTAGAGGCAGAGTATAGTCAATTGCCGGGGCAGAGAGCAGAACTGCCATATCCTGCAACTGTGGGAGTTTTGGACCTAAGTCCCAGAGCTGTGCTACTTCCTCCTATGTAATGCAGGGGAGTTGACCTTGGTTTATTGGTTCCTAGAACCCAAAGAAGCCCATAAAAATCTGGACCTGACAAAAAGTTCCTGAATGTGCCGAGTCCCCGAATACTAGCTCCAGCAATACACTTGCATGCAGCTAGAACTGGAACAAGAATCATCTGTGCCTTACAGAGCTGGAAGTATTGATGTTGGTAATAAAATCTTTGGAGTAATTTGCATTCATTGGCGGCATCTGGACCGCTCTATCTGTAACACTCTGCTTCAGGCTCCCACCCTGGGAGATGGGGATAACAGTAACACTGTACTCTGCAATAGAAAGATTGTGACTGTCAGTATTAACCACTCACTGGCCTACGGAAGAATCTGTATTCCACCTCTTTGGACCAGTACATGACAGTCCAGATTGCCCTGTACATATGATAGCCATGCTTGTAGGAACGGAGTAACGTTCAATTTGTATCCTCTGATCTTGAGGCTAGACCTGCTTGTGTTATATTTTTCAGCAGCATTTGAAGATCACAGCAAGAACTGGACAAGGGGCCATATACCTATAACCACAGCTTTGTTTCCAGAGACCCCAGCATCAGTCACACATGCTAGTGGGACAAGGGCACAAATATTTCATGTTCCTCATCAAAAGGAAGCATAGAACTGCTTATCACAATTCTTACAGTAAGTGACATCAAACTCTCCAGTGATAAAAGATATATACCCCAGAAATCCCTCACTTCCTCCAATATTACAGTTCTACTGCTGTGGAGAGCTGTGTTCTAGAACACTCTTTCACTTGAGGATAGAACACACTAAATAAATAACAATGAATAACTCACAGACCACACTTCAGATTCATCTAGAAGAATGGCAAAGCAATAAACAAAATGATATCAACATTGACTCTAAATATAAATTCTTTTCCAATAAAATCTTCTTAGAGAAGTGATTAATACATGAGGTATATAGATATCAATGAAGGAACACAGAAAATATGAAGCAAGGTTAGAAGCCACTTCCAAAAGAATATAACAGCTCTCCAAAATTAACTCAGGATCTGAAGAAAATATGAATTGCCAAAAATTAAATTCAAAATAGTTATTGCAATGAAATTCAACATAGTGTAAAAGAACACTGATAAGACCAAGCATGGTAGCCTAGTGGTTAAAGTCCTTGCCTTGCATGTGCCAGGATCCCATGTGGGTGCTGGTTTGCGTCCTGTATACTGTGCTTCCAATCCAGCTCTCTGCTTGTGGCCTGAGAAGGTAGCGGAGGATGGCCCAAAGCCTTGGGTCCCTACACCCACATGGGAGACCTGGAAGAAGCTACTGGCTTCCAATTGGCTCAACATCAGCCTTTGTGGCCACTTGGGGACTGAAACAGTAGATGGAAGATCTTTCTGTCTTTCCTCTGTGTATATCTGCTTTTCCAATAAAAATAAATAAATCTTTAAATAAAGAACACAGATATACATCCTAAAAAACTGATAATACATGGCAGGAATGAAACATTTACAAGGAAGGCAGAAATGAAGATGAGCCGAATTAAAATCTGAATGTGAAAATAACAACCAAAACATTAAATATCTGAAGGAACTTTAAACCAAACAGACTAAGTGCAAGAAAGAATTTCAAGTATGGAGCACAGCCTTTAATAATAATACAATCAAATAAAAAAACGGAAAAGATTTTAAAAGAATGAAGAAAGTAAGCATGAAAAATAGAACAATGTAAGTGACCAGATATTAAAATATGGAGACTCTAGAGGGAGTTTATGTGTATATGTATGTACACATATATAAAAATTTTCACAGAAAAAGTTGAAAATTGGAAAACCTGATAAAAGAGTTTATACAGTAATAACACACACATAATGAATGTCTTATGAATAATTCAATATTTGAGGGCACATACATTTTCTGTCTCCTTTACACAGTCTCTACTACAAGATTAATATTTATGTATTTACATTTGCAGACTCTGAAACAGATGATTCAATGAACTTTTTTGATGAGTGGATGAATAAATGTTAATGAATATTATAGGACTGTTTAGAGCTCATATCTAATAGAAAGAAGTAAGTAAATCTAGCTGACAATTAGGCCCCAAGATGGATGATATTTGCTATAAATGGTAAAGATAACATGAGAAAAATGGCATAAAATAAGTGAGAAGAGAAATATAGGAATGGTAAACATCATGTAGGCATTGGAAATCAAGAGACGTGATCTTTGGAAACAGAAAAGGTGAGATGGAGCTTATACTGTAATAAACAATCTCAGATTACTGAGGCAAAGTGAATAATGTCAGCTAGATCACAATTGTTTTTTTTTCAAAGTCAGGCAGTCAAGAACATCTGTAACCTCCTACATTACACTCCACATTGTTTTAGAAGTCAAAGGCAATTCACAGGGAACCTTAACAAAAGAAGAGAAAAAAACAAACCAGCATGGTAGCTGAGTAGCTAAATTCCTCGCCTTACATACCCTTATGTGCCCAGGATCCCATATGGGCCCTGGTTCTAATCCCACCAGCTCCACTTCCCATCCAGCTCCCTACAGCTCAAAGCCTTGAGAGCCTTCACCCATGTGAGAGATCCAGAAGAAGCTCCTAGCTCCTGACTTCGGATTGGCTCAGCTCTGACTGCTGGGGGAGTGAACCAGCAGATGGAAGATCTTTGTCTCTTTATCTGCTTCTCTCTGTATATCTGCCTTTCCAATAAAACTAATAAATAATCTTTTTAAAAATCGTTACATAGAAAATCTAAAATAATCTAGAGAAAAACACTCAGAATAAAAGCAAAGTGACACATGCCCTTATACATAATATACAAACACACAAAACATATTTATGATCTAGCTAGCTTTACTCATTTTTGCCTCAGTCATTGAAGATTTCTTACTACATTATCTCACTTCTCACTTCTTTCTCCAGAACGCTTGTCTGAGTTCCCATAGCCTGCATGCTATTCACCACTCAAGTACGTTTGTTTCCACAAGAAAGTCTTTACATGCTCACATCTAAGAAAGACCATTTATACAAAGTCATAAACTATTTATGGATAAAGTGAAACAGAAGTGTGAAACTTTTATGCAAGTAATTACAAATATTACAATGACAAATAAGTTCTTACTGATCACACAATATTAAATGTACACAGTGTCTCATCAAATTAACACAAAGGTTTGATTTTATAGAAACTGGGATTCAAACATTTATGTAAGTAAATATGTGGGCAGTTTTAATGGTTGAATTTGAAATTCAGGTTGGTAAAATAAGGTGCTTTCGTAAAACAAATAAGAAAGGGGGATTTTCTCTAGCAAAATTAAAATAATACAATGTTATAAAAAACATACAATAAACATACAGTTCAGTGTTGGTACAGTGAAAGATGAGTTAACAAAGGAATTAGATATAAGGGTCATAAATATACTCATGTAAAATTGCCATTTTAGTTGGAACACTGCAGATCATTAAGAGAAGATGTTGTTCTTCTTTCAGACCAGGGAAGGTCTCCCAAGGAAACTGCTGAATTTATTTGGACAATAAGATGTTGGACTCTATACGGGGTACATGCTTGCAATAAAAGAACCATGACTGGTTTGAATTGTACCACTGCAACAATGTGGAGGAAGCCACCATGGGGGGGAGGGCATGGCGAGGAGATGGGGGGAATCCCAGAGCCTATGAAACTGTATCATAAAACAAAATTAAATAAATGGAAAAAAAAGAGAGAAGATGCTGTTGAAGAAAACTGATAAATGATTATACAAATGGGAAAATGTTTGAAATTGAAAACATGAAGTAAAATATAAATTGTTTAGAAAAAAATATAAGTGGATATTATTGTTATTTTAAAAGGCAATTATTTTTAAATGTTATAATATTAACAATAAAAGAACAGGATGAGAAATAGGGTAACATAAAAATTAGGGAATCTTTGTTGTTTAAAATATGGTTTAAAGAGACTGAAAAATACATATAGGTAACATAAAGGGAAATAGAATTTGTAGCAAATAAAATTAAGTATTAACCTGACAATGCCAAGAATGAATCGTTCCAAGAAAGTGTTGGTAAGTAAGTCAATGGGAAAAAATACCTTAATAAACATTTCACAGTCTATAAAATACATGTATTTAACAACAATAAAAATGTGAATAACATTATTCAATATAAAAATGCAAATAAAGACCATAAAAACATTTCTATACATTTTTAAATGAATATTTTAACTTCAGAAACATTTAAGATTTAGAGAAAGAATAGATCAGAATCTGTTACATTCTGATGTTTAGAGACCTGAAGGATAAAATGTTTGGCAATGTTGTCAAAAGAGCATGTCATACTGTGAATCTCAGGTTGTATATAACCAAGAAAAAACTGAACCTACATCCACTTTAGCACAATTCATGAAGGGGGAATGGAGGGAAGAGGAGGGGAGAAAAGAGGAGGGGAGGGAAGAGGAGGGAAGAAGGAGGAAAAAGAAGGGAAAAGAAAAGACAGAGACTACTGTTTGGAGAAGAGTCATTTCAGAGCTTGATACCCGGAAGTGAGGACGAAAGGCAAGTCTGTGGATATACAAATGAGATACTAAAATGGTTTGCAGCAAAGGGGACTCAGGCTAGCTTTTAGTGGCTGATGTTGTAGGTCAAGAAAGTTTGTTCTCATTTTCTTCAAAAACACAAAATGTTTGTTTTACTTAAAGGTCTTCCCTGAATACTCCACAGAACTTCCATTGTCAATGCTCATCAACTCCATGGGCCAAGCAATGAAAGCTGCACATTATACTCTATGTCAATCTGAATAATTCAGAAAACTGACAAAAATGCATACAACATGTCTGCACAGCTTCGCATCTGTACACAATCTTAGGAATGCAATGGTTCCTCTGCCCTGAAGCCACTTCTTCCTTTCCCATCACCTATAGATCTCTTTGTAAGCAGAGATAAAATCTCTGTTTGCATAGGAAACACACATGACTCCCAAAAAGCTTCAAAGGCAACGATAGTACACTTGGGCAAGACGTCCGAGGCCAGGATCGCAACTTAGAGCTTCCCAATGAGTTTCTTTTTACTAGAATATGTGTAAATCTCATATCAGTGTGGTGCATATTTTATAGCACAGTTGTTATTTCTTACTCTCTTTGAGCCCTTTTTTATTCTTATTTTTTATTTTACAATTTTGTAGGCATCGGGATTCCTCCCTCTTTCTTCCTTTTCCCTTCTCTACCTACTCAGTCTCTGTCTATCTCAATCACTTAGAGTACTTATGATCTCCTTGAAGTAGAGCAGAATCAAGTTCCTGTGCAATGGTTCAAAGATTATCAAGGAAGAGGCTTCATGTGGAGGTGAGATAGGAGGAAGATTGAAGTAGACTGAATTGCGATTTATACAGAACAAATTAAAGAAATATGTTTTTTAAATCTACAACAAATGTTCATGAATGAGATGTAAACCCTCACATTGATAAGCCATTGAGATGTCACTGTCATTTATTGTTGGGATAAAATATGAGTATAGCAATTGAGAACAGCAGAATCAGGGCCAGCATTGTGGCTAAACGTGTGCTAGCCACTGCTCTGTTGGCATTACATATGGGCACTTCCTGAGTCTGTGCTGCTCTATTCCCAGTGCAACTCCCTGTTAATGTAACTGGTAAAACAGTAGAAGGCATCCCAGATGTTTGGGCCTCTGCATTCACATGGGAGGTCTCGAGGAACCTTCAAGCTCCCTACTGGCCCAGTCCTGGTCATTGCAGCCATTTGGGGAGTGAATCAGCTTCTCATAATTCATATCTCAGTGAACATTTTATTTCTTCAGAGGTATCTCCTCCTTTTATCTGGTCTAAGTAAAATTCCTTTATTACAAATATTCACAGGACACTCTGACCTCACTTACCATTAACTTGCAATGTCCCCTCTTTTATAAATTTTTGCATAATGTCTTAATTTCTTCAGACTTCATTTTTGTTCCATCATATTTGGACAGAATTTTTGCAGTAATGCAAAGTCAAAACAGGACAGTGTTTCATCTAACATTAAAAAACCTAAGAAGTTTTTCAAAAAGAAACAATATTTTTCTGTACTAATGAGAGGATAAGGGACAATTCTACATAAATCAAAACAATGTAGATCACAAAAAAATAGTAGTTTTCAATTATATATCATGGCAAATCATGAGCCTAATATGAGGACTATATGTGCTAAATGCATAACTTCTGTCTCCATACTAGCATCAATCCACCCTGTGTCAAGGACCGAAACCAATAACAGTTAAGTACTCCTGGGAGCAAAAGGCAAAAGCATTCATACATGGAATTACGACAAAATTACTTCCCTGTGTATGGGTTATAAACATGAACTACCTTTTCATATTTTTTTTTACAATTAAACTATGGTCCTTGAGATCTACTGGTGAAAGTCGTATCATTCAGTATAATCTGGCTAAAAGGAATTTTTTTAAAACCACTTTTCAGCTAGAGCTCAGTATGTTTAAGTCAGTCCCTTCTTCAAGACTGTAAACTATGACAGCATGTCTCTTTCCAATCAGCACTTCAAACCCAGTGTCTAACACAAAGCAAGTCTGATTAGTAACGGTGCTTACCGACTTTTTAAAAACGTGAAAGCAGTGCGTGCACAGTTAGTTCCAAGGTAAGGTCGAGTGTATCAGTATATGAGTAAAGATGGGTGAAATATACAAAGTAGATTTTGGTGGATCAAAGTGAGAGGGTAGAAACTATCAGAGATTGCAATTCTCCCCCATGTTTATTAATACATTTTCCTTATTAATAGAGTCCATCACTTTCGGTTAGCATATTGCTGAACTAAAGTTTACATTTCACATCCCACCCTTCAGTCTGCTGTCACCATATAAGTATATTCGGGTAAAAGAAAAGTACAATTTCTCTGAAGTATGCTTACAAAGGTAGGGGAAGACTCTTTTTTTCTTTTCCTTTTGTCTTTCCTTGTAGGACAAATATGGATATATAAATGTGGAGATTTGGCTGGTAAACAAACTATGTGTGGGTATTAAATTATAAGTCAAGATATAAGGTAACTGCCAGATATACTTCAAAGTGAAAGAGAGTAATTGTAGTCTTTTATCTTACTTTCAAACAAAATTTAATCAATGTGACTTGAATTTAGGACAAATATTTAAAGTTAATGATTTTGAATTGCACTTGGAGTTTATGATTAAGCATATCCGTAATTAAATCTGGTATGTTTTTTTGCAAGCATAGTGCAGAAATCTCTATGTGAAATATAGAGTAGCAATTCTTTGTGTAGAGATAGAGATCTGTGCATTTGAAGTCTCTTAAATTAGTAGTATATAAAATGTGACATTAGGGAAGGTTCTTAACATTTTAAAGTTCAGTGTGGTTAACCAAAAATAAAAAGTGTTTATCAACATTGTAACACATGTTTGCAGGACATTAGAAAATAGAAACTGCAGTGCTTTGAATCAGACCAAAGTCTTTAGAATGTAAATTATACCAACTTCAAAATTCAGCACTACTTGACAGAAACTAAGTCAGACATTTTCCTGTTTCAAAAAATAATCTGGGTCTGTGTTGTGAAAGCTTACATTTATTTTTAGTTAATACACTCTCTTTAAGTAAGGGTTTAGGAAAAGTAGCAAGATTAAAATGATGGCAATATTTTATTTTCAATAATAAGATCTGTTCTGTCTGCTTGAATCAAAATAGTTCTACTCTCAACTTGTTCAATACATTATATTTCTGTTAAAATTTTAAAGAATTCTTATACTAGGTAGTAGTGACTAAATGACTATATGCCTCTAAGTTTACTCTATCCAACCGCCACAATTACAGTATAGGTTTTTAAAAATGAGTCAAACTTGAAGAATAGCAAGATTATGAGGGGAAAAAATTCAAACAAAAACTTTGGAAGTAGAAAAGCACATAAACAAATGTCACATAACTAAAAAGACTTGTGAAAGTAAAGAATCCCACAGATCATATGAATAACTGAGAAACTACCAGTCAAATCACATGAAAAGGCAAAGGATCAAACTGTCTACAGCGCAAAAATGAGTAGCAGTACACTACAGGTTATTCAACAGGATGCCTTCCTGGATGTTCTTCGAAAAGAGCGGATCTCGGTAGAAATTAACCCTCACATTTGTCCTGCTACTTTGCATCTCTGGAACAACAAGCATCACTAACTCAGCATACATCTAAAGACTTTTTCTCAAAACGGAAGAAGAGGGACCACACACTGAAGAATGGAAGAAAGACTGTGGAAAGATGAGTTTGAAACTTAACAGAATGAGCAGGTGACCATATTCACTGGAGACAGAGTGTGAAGATCCCAGACTGTCTTAATTGAAGGTAGTAGAAACAAAGTAGTAAGGACCTTAATATCCAGGTAGGAAACTTAAACTAACTTTTCAACAGTGTCTAGCATGCCTAACAATAAGAATACAAAGATAGGGAAATCAAGACAAATTCTTCAACAAACAGTATACCTGGATTAATCTATAGAAATTCTCAGGCAAGCATTTTTTTTCCCTTCATCCTGATGTATGCACATAGTTTCCAATTCAGATTTATTTCCCCCTTTTTCATCACAAACTGGTTTTTAAGTATTAACAAATATTGCAAGAATGCCTCTAATATGAATGTTCTAAAGAAAATAGGAAAATACAATTTTATGGAAGAAGGGACTGACAAAATTGGTATTATTAGTAAAAGAGGTCTCGGTGTATTTAGAAGATTGATCAGGAGTCTACTTTCTTCTGTAGTGCGGACTCATTCTGTTGATGTGCTTCAATTCCTGGTAGCTGGTCTCCATTACGTCCTTCATTTGTGAGGTTACACGTGTGTGTTTATTTACCTTTCTTTTGTTGTTGTTATTGTCCTTTATTTTTGATGGAGGTTGTCTTATATTAGAGTCAAAATATATTTGTCCATTTAGGCTTGGCTCATTTCACTTAGCATAATGGCCTTCACTAGGACCCATTTGATTACAAAAGGTAAAGCTGTATTATTTTTCATAGCTCTGTAGTACTCCATAGAGTAAATGTACCATTTTCTCCTTATCGGTCCTCCTTCACTGGGCTTGTTTCCATGTTTTTGCGATTGTTGGTTATGCTGCAGTGAATAGAGAGGTGCAGACTGATTCCTTATGTGTGTGTATCATATTTTTCAGATACATTCCCAGCAGTAGAATTGTTGAGTTACATGGTAGGTAAATTTTTAGTTGTCTGAGTATTCTCCTTACTGACGTCAATAGTGGCTGCACCTGTCTACAATCCAACTAGCAATGGAGCAGGACTCCTTTTTCCCCACATCCTTGTCAACAGCTGTTATTGGTAGTTTTCTTTCTGTAGGCCATTCTCACTGGAGTTAAGAAGAATGTCAGTGTGGTTTTGCTTAATTTTCCTGATTGCTAGGGACCTTGAGCATTTCCCCATGTGTCTTAGCCATTTGGATTTGTGCCTTTGAGCTCTGCTTATTTCCTTTGCTCATTTCTTAGCTGATTTGTTTGTTTTGTTATTATTGCCTCTCTGGAGTTCTTTGTATATCGTGGATATTAGCCCCTTATCTGTTATGTAGTGTACAAAGATTTTTCTTTCACTCTGTAGGCTGCTTTTTTTTACTTTATTGAATATTTCCTTAGCTGTGCAGAAGCTCCTCAGTTTGATGTAGTCCCATTTGTTTACTTTGGATTTGATTGCCTATGCTTTTGATAATTTTCTAGGTCTTTGCCTGTACCTATAACCTGCAGAGTATTTTCTACATTTTCTTCTAATAGTTTGATGGTTTCTGGGTGTAGGTTTAGAACCTTTACCCATTTAGATTCAATCTTTGTACATGGTGAAAGGTAAGGGCCTTGTTTATTATTTCTGCAGGCTGCTATCCAGTTGTCCCTGGGTTGATCTCTGTTCTCTTGTCAAAGATTAGATGACTGTACGTACATTCGTGGGCTCTCTTCTGGTGTTTCTGCTTTCATTGAGCTTCCTCTCTGTTTATGTACCAATATCAGGCTGTTCCAATTACAAGACCCTATAATATGTCATAAGGTCTGGAATTGTGATCTCTCAGGCTAGAATCTTAGTCTTCAATATAGTGTTAGCTATTCTTGGTTTCTTGCATTTCCACATAAAATTTTGCATCATTTCCTCTAGCTCTGTGAAGAATGTCCCTGGGATTTTGATTGGAATCACACTGAATCTTTGTAACACATTTGGTAATATGGCCAGTGATTATACCAACAGTGTCATGATCCATCTAAAGAGTTGTACTCATTATTTTTACATCTGTAATTTTAATTGGTTTTCCCTGCATGTTTCTCTCTGTTAATATGGCTAGAATTTTCTTTTGCTCATCTTTTTAAAAATGGCTCTTTCTTGTTGCAATTAGTAGTTTTTTATTTTTAATTCCATTTATTTTGGGCTGTGAATTTAATAAGTCCTGGAAATGCATTATTAGATCATTTATATGAGATATTTTGACTGTTTGTAAGTACCTGTTTTTCCTACACCTTTTGGGTTTTGATTTTTTTATTTTTATGTTATTTCTTTAAAATAGTTATTTTGTTTATTTCTTCATTGACACATAGGTCAAATACTAGCATCATTTTCTTCAAGGATTTTTATTTTCTTTTTCATTTTTTAATTACACATAGTCATTATGGTGCAAGTTATTTAAATTCATGTTGCAAATTTTCTAGCTTTCATCATATTGTTGACTTTGTTTTGTGACTTTTGTTTAAAGGGATGTACAGTGACTGTGTAATAGAGACTATCATATCCAGATATGAAGACATAATGTAATATGCAGTCCTACTACGAAGCCCAAGATGGACTCCCAATCAATCTGTTTAATATATATTGACAATAGGATGCTGTACTCTCTTCCATTTTCCATCCCTACAATGTCAGGTTACATTTAAATGGCAGAATTACGGACTTATGACTATTCATGAAGGACTGTGTATTGAAATAATACAGGAGAGCAAACATGGGGAGAGGGAATCCCAGAGCCTATGGAGCTGTAGCATAAAATAAAAATTTTAAGGAAAGTTTTTAAAAGATATCATACCTTTAAGTTGAGGAATCATGGAAATCAAAAGTTTTACAGAAACAAAACTTCATTATAATGTTTACAAAAGAGAAATATAAGAATAAAGATAAATTAATTTCAGAACACTAATGCTGAAATGTTTACAGAGCAAGTAAAGGGTGACAGCCATGAAAAGATTAATTAAAGACTAAAGATGATAAGTACATTGAAATATTCTGTAAAAATAAGACACACATAGTAACAGTAGATGAATACCTACACATGATGCTAAAGACAGAGAAGATGACACAAACTTTAGACATAATTAATACAAACTGACTTGAGTTTTCCACAACAGATGGGAAGTAATGTAGAAGAAAAAAGAAGAAGAAGAAGAAAAAAAAAAAAGCAAAAAAAAATCAAAGCAAACAAAAATAATAAAATTAAAAAAACAGAAAAACAAAAACAAAGCATGCTATAGAACAAACAAACAAAAAAATCTAGGAGAATAAGTTCCATAGCTTGCAAAGATAACAAATTATAAAACTGGATTAAAGGTATTTTTAACATAAGTATTTAAAAAAAAACCAGAAGTTACCAACATTACAGAGTTTGAGGAATCGAAGAACACATGTTGGAGGCACTAGGAAAAGCAGCACAGTACACAAAGGGTGCCCGGAGAAGTCAAGAAAGGGAAGAATCTGCAGTAATATTGTGGCGTACGTGGGGCATTTGACATGGCAGTTAATATGCCGTTAAGGAACTGTCGCATCCTGATTGTGGTGCTGTGCCCAGGGCCTGGCAGCTTCCTGGCTTCAGTTTCTTGGTAATGCACGCGCTGAGTGGGCGTGGAGATAGATCAAATACCTGAATCCCACATCTCTGTCAGCATGTGGCAGATCTGAACCTGAGTGAATGGGCCTTCATTTCAGCAGCTGTTTGGGGGGGTGAACCAGCTGACTTGAGCCATTCTTCCCCTGCTCTTTCTCTCTCACTGTCCCTCTTTCTTTCTCTCATTCAAATAAAATAAGTGAATAAATCCAACTGTAAAAATTGACTAATTTTGCTGCAGATACAGAGAACTACTCATTACTAAATACTGGAGCAGAATGGCACAAATCACACAGGACAATAATAAAAAGAAAAAAAACCCTCACGATGATGGTGTAATTTCTTAGTTATGCAAATTTTCCAGGTAAGCCCAGTTCATATTGTATTCATAGTTTGTGGTAGTCACATAAAAATGAAGATCTTGGCCTTTTATGTCCTGTTAATGCAACAGCTAGGTACAGTTCTCCTCAAAACTTTTCTGCTGAAACTAATGCCAAAGGGTGGGAGATGAGCTCCACCAAGTCTAGACTCAGAATACACTAACCATCCCACTACGAAAAATTTTGGTTCTACTCTGTTAGCAGATGCTATGATTCTGTTATTGGCTTCATTGAATACATACACCAGCATGTATATTTTAAAATTAATAGCAATAAAAATATTGTTCAAAATATGTTTTGAAATCATTAGTGTTAATACACAAGTTCAGTAATAATAATGTGCATATGTGTACATTTTCACAAAATTTGAAATATTTTAAATAACAAAATATCCTACTCTCAGGGTTTTTTGACCTAGTTAGGGTCAATTTATGCCTCTTGAATAGCTAGAGTGATGGATTATGTTGGTGACTAGCATAATTGTTCTTGTCTTATAATAACTTGAGTGTTATTCTAGAGGATCATGATTACTCCAAAATACTGCCTTCCCAGAGAGCTGAATTTATATGATTAGTCGTTATGCACATTTAATGTAACTAATGAAAATTAGCATATCATATAGTTAGATGCACCAGGAATAGTATGGATAAGTTTAAAATGAAAAATAGATATATTATGCTTACAGAATGCTTACAGAATTAAAATGCAGAGAAGTTTATATACCTTTCAGAATCCATCCAAAATAAATAGTACAATTGTACTGAAAATCTAAATAAGTACATTCTAAATACTTAAAAATAATTAAATTTGTAACTTCCTCTCTGCTGTTCAAGAGTATTTAAGGAGAAATTCAAATGTAAAAAGCATTATAAAATAAAATTACATTCTGATGATATAAAATTAAATATTATCCAACATCAGAATCTTTTACAAAGTTTATTATGTAAATTCATGTACCATTAAACAAAACCATGCTGATAATTTTAGTAATTATTTTCCCATATCTTTAAAATTATACTTTTGGGGCCCAGTGGCTTGGCCTGACAGCTAAAGTCCTCACCTTGAATGCACCAGGATCCCATAAGGGTACCAATTCTAATCCCAGCAGCTCCACTTCCCATCCAGCTCCCTGCTTGTGGCCAGGGAAAGCAGTCGAGGACAGCCCAAAACCTTGGGACCCTGAACCCATGTGGGAGATCTGGATCCCGGCTTCGGATCAGTGTTAAACCACCCGTTGTGCTCACTTAGGGAGTGAATCATCAGACAGAAGATCTTTCTCTCTGTCTCTCCTCCTCCCTGTATATCTGACTTTCAAATAAAAAAAAAACAAAATAAATCTTTAAAAAAATAATAAAACTATACTTTTGGACAAAGCTATCTTTAAAATACAAATGCTAACATAACCATGACACTAGAAATTTCAAAAGTACTTGAACATTCGTTTTTAAATTTGCATATTACAAAATCTTTATGCAACTTTAATGAGTTTAAAGAAACCATTCATAGAGCTCTTTATTTTTATTTAATTTCTACTAAGTGTTCTGACTGTATTTTAGTAAAATCTGTAATGTATATAACTTATGATAAAATGTTATTAATATAGTATTTATGCTTCCAATCCCTCTACTGAATTACATATTATATTTGCACAGCAATTGTTATTCTGAACTTCACATAATACTATATGTAACCATTATACAGTCATACACAGGCCAATGGACAAAATATTCACTCAGAGAAGATATGAGGTCATTACTGCCCCTATAGAACCACTATTTTTCTCATTTTACTGGATTTAAACCCAATATGACTTTATATATCCTGCTCTAGCTTCAACTAGACCTCATTAACTACTCCTACTTTGGACATGGCTATCTTAACGACTTAGGAGAAATCAGGAATGTTGTCTTAATGCAAAGAATATATGCTCTTGTCATTTACACATAGAAAAGAAAATGAAAGTCCAAGATGAAAGTAAAATGGACATAATTTTAATGATTTTTTTTTAAATTTTGTGCATTGGATTCAAACAGCAAACTGTGTGCACTCAACTGTTATCACAATGTTCTCAAGAGGTCTGTGTCTTTTCCCATTTTACACACAATTGTTCATTACAGTATGTTTTCCGCCTCGTGGAAACCAGGGGTGTGGCATGGTAAGCAGTGGTGGTAGTGCACCTAACCTTTATATAGTCTAACTTGAAAATATTTCTTTTCTATGATTCCTTTTTTTTCTTGATAAAAATAGTTTTCACCAAACGTTGGTGGTGCACACGCACTACCATTCATGCTTGACATCACACCCCTGACAGGAACACATGTTCTTATTTTGTTGATAAAAAGTATTACAAAAATTTCCATACAAAAACTATTTTCATAGAAATCTTGCATTTCCACAAATAAACCTGAACATTTTTTTGAAAAAAAAACTGCTCAAGAATTTTGTTCATTTAACATTGTGACTGTATTGATAATGCAGTCCACTTCAAAGTTCTCTGCACATACTTTCCCGTTGATGACCAGTCCCCTTTCTCCTATCACCAAGTTCTGCCCAGGTACCACCAAGTTCATTCATAGAGAAACGAAGATTTGAATGAACATATCTGAATGTTAGAATGAAAACTTCAGTCTTCCACATCCCTAGCAAAACTCAGCCCTCTTTTACAACTTTAGACAAAGATTGCAAAACATCAACCTCTTAACTCAGAGCACTGAGCAAGCTGGCGCTTTTTAAATTTCTCATGTGAGATTAGGGGGATGATGTCAGGGCATAGGTTGGGATCTGGTAGAATTATATGTGAAATCCCCTGCCTTGGTGAATTTCATAAAATTATTATTGCCTTGATAATTGACATTTATATCTCAATCCATGACACAGATTGTCAAAAAAGAAAAAGAAGAGGAAGGAAAATAAGTGATGAAGATCTGCTTTATATTCCACTTGCTATGGAATTCAGATGTGTTTTGCATTACATTTTCACATCCTATAAACACATATTGTCTATTCAGATGACAATTATACTGAATAGTTGGGGGCTAGTAACATCACCTCCATATTCTGGGTGTTCAGAAGACTGCACTGTTTCTTGTGATACTACAGTTTTTGCCGATTCCACATACTCTTTTTTTTCATAAAGATTTTTCTTCTTTTTTTTTTTTTGTTACTGGTTACCAAGTTGGGCATCGATATTCCATCTCCTGGCAACAGTTGGACTTCAAAAGGAACCTGGATTTCTCACTGGACTGCATGAATCAGCCACAAAACACGCTTGTAACATTCACTCAGAAGAAGGGAGGAACCCATGATAAACAGTGTAACCCCGTGTAACTTGGTTGATCCATGATGCTTGTAAATCAAGTCTGATCATTGCAACTGCTTAAGTCACAGTCTCTAGTTCATAGACACAGCGGCATGAGGTAACTCATTTTATTTTGCACAGGTTGCATATTTCCACAGGAAACATTCTCGCTAAATTGTTTTGGAAAAAAGACGACAGTTTGTGCTTGGGTGCTTGGCCTCCCAGCTTTATGCCATGGTTTCTTTACCTGGCAACCTTCTGTCGTTAAATGTGTGCATGTTGATAACTTCTTCTGTTTTCACAATCACTGGAGCCTGTGGCTTGTGTTTGAGCCGACGCTGGCACTTCAAGGACATCCTCAGCTCTTCTACCATGGCACTACAGAAGGACCTCTGGAGAAAAATACAGAAAAACTAAATGTTACATGTCAGATAAACTGAGTAATCAGAACCACATTAAAAACATTCTTAAACACAGTCTTTCAGATTTAGAAATTTTCACCATAAAGGAAATAACAGACTGCTATGTTTTATATTCACAACATATAAAAAAATACAGAGAAAACATCCACCTGATGTTGAAATTAATTCCCTACTAGCAAATTGTATATTGCTTAAAGAGATAACAACATTTCAGATGACAAGTAAAATTTATTAATATAGGATAGAAATTTGCTTTAAATTTTAAGTATCTATATACACACATGTAAATCATGAATCCATTTTTGGTTCTAAACACACACACACACCAACACACACTCACAATAGAAGAGACAGGCTACTTTGTAGATCACAACATTAGATACAGAACTTTTTTAAGCATCAAATTGTTTGTGCTCCTCAAAAACAAAAATAACAGACAAAAATATGAAAATAAATTTTGATGTTTACTTATATATTTGTGATTATGTATACAAAAACACTGATGATGATTACAAGTAAGATTTACTTATGAAATGATCAATCTTAGGGGGTTAGGACCTGTAGCGCTAACATTTTTGCTTTTCATCAATTCGATAACTGAGAACTGATAAACTATCTTATGCGGGAAACATGACCCTATGAAGTTTTTTCTAAATTTCTCTGTTCTTGGCAATTTATATGCTAGATAGTCTGATTGAGCTAATTTTTATGCTCTTCCAAATTCATATTACTAAATCATATACATGAAACAAAGTTCTGCTAAGCTTTCTTCCCACTGATTGAGATACATATATGTTAATCATACACTAAGTCAAATTCATAAATCCAGTCATCAAATATATACACGGGCTAGAACGTAGACTTATTCTGTGAAAAATATAGAGAGAGACAACAATGAAAAATGCAGTGTGAAAAATGTACACAACTCTAAAAAGTGGCCTGAAAACATAGTGTACTAAACCTATTCAGATATTCATGTGAGGACTTTTTCCTTTTCTGCTTTAGGTAATGTTGATTACCATATTAGGTTAACTCCAAGAGAATACAGGAATAAAAATATTTAATGCTCTATGGAAAGCTTCAAAATGTTTACAGAAATGTGCATTACTGTTAATTCAATTCTCTTCACAAACTTCTTGAAGCCCTTTCATACATAAGTCTGATGCTTCTGAAATCTATTTTTGCATAAATATTTCTGTGAGATTCAAAGCAATAGTTTTGAATAACGAATCTATGTCAGAAAACTAACTCAGGGAAGGGAGGGATTTTCTGCAGCTCACATCTGAGAATTCCAGAGGCTATTCTGATATCCGCTTTTGTGATTTTGGTACTGCTCTGATACTTCTTGTCCTACCACCAACACATGTGCTCATTTTTCCTCGATTCTCAAACATATTTGTAAAGAGTCCTTGTCAATCTGTGTCTACTCCATCCTTTCTCTGAATGGTTACAGTTTCCAATACATTTTTTTCCAAACCCCAATCCTAATAGTATTTTCTAACATTCAACTCAAATTCACATATATTATTCTCATCATAACTTCTCTGATTCACTTCTCTGTCCCCCAGAGCCATCATTTTCCTACACCTTCCTCACAACTTCTTTATTAAAGCTCTATCTTTTCTCATTTTGAATCTCTTTGTCTGGTATCCTAGTGGATTATTTTATCATTCACATCACTCCAGCCTTTTTCTGCAACCTCCGGATGTGGTAAAATTATAAATTACTTAGAAAAGCTTTGTATTTGATAAGGCATATATATATTGTTTTCACTGATGTAGTGTACCACTCAGTATTTTGCACTCTTGACCATGTTTTCCTTCTGGCCTCTAGATCTTTGAATCACACTTGTTGACTTCATTGACTTGCAAAGCTCAATCAAGTTCTCATGACACTAGTGCTCTCTAGATATTGAAAAAAAATGAGAATAACTACCATGACTTGAGCATTTTAGCTCTCATTTAATAATACTTCTAAAGCTTTCCAGGATCTAGAGCCTTAGAAAAATGTATTGTATACAAGTCATCTAATCAAGCAAACCTTAGGATTTATTCAATGATTACCAAAAATATTAACTGATAATTATCTGCGATGCATGCCAATTAAATGTGTTTTATGAGTGTAAAATCACCAATAACTGTAATGACACTGCCATGAGTTATCCGTTATGTGTTAAATTAAGCAGTTTTTTAAGTAGTAAATTATCTTTTTATTATGATTTCTATGTGGAATCTGACACCAATATATGGGCATAGTGCTTCTTATGGTTTAATACCTACTATGAGATGTACTTATTAAGAACATGATGAAAATGATGATGAAGATGATGGTGATGACAACACTGTAGAAATGGAAAAATCTGACTCCAAAAGGGGAAGGTATACATAATCTTGAGGTAACTTAGCCTTGGTTCTCTGTTGAAACATTTAACAGAAAAATCCATTAGAAAACAGTCAACCTGGAATGATATCATTGACACTTAGAGATGTCATATGAAAACAGTGTTAAATTTTTAAAATTAGGGTTTATTTAAAGTCAATAAATTTGTTGGATGTTAATATGTTTCAGACATGCTGGTTGTATTAGTTTCCAAACAGAATGTAACAGAAACCTTAATATCTATCTGCACTAAATTACTAAATAACGGATTTTTAGGAAAAAAAAAACCTTACAGATATAAAAGTACACTCAACTAATAAATGGCTATTTTATATTTGAAAAGTTGAGCAAATTCTGTATTTAGTATCCTATATTTATTTACTTATTGATTTATTTTAAAGATTTGCTTATTTTACTTGGAAAGTGAGAGTTACAGCAAGAGAGGAATAAACAGCGAGAGAGAGCTTCCATCCGTTGGTTCACTCCCAAATGACTGCATTGGCCAGAGCAGGACCGGTCCAAAGCTGGCAAGCAAGGAGCTTCTTCCAGGTCTCCCACGTGGCTGTAGAGGCCCAATAATTTGGACCATTCTCCGCTGCTTTCCCAGGCCATAAGCAGAAAGCTAGACTGGAAATGGGGCAGCCTGGACATGAAAAAGAGCCTTTATGGGATGCTAGGACCAGTAGGCAGAGATTTAGCCTGTAATATCATTATGCCAGCCCCAGTATTCTATATTTAATTTAAAAGTTAAAACAAAATATGTAAAAGTATTTTAAATAATTTCAGATAGTTAACTTAGAATATTTGTAACACAATATGTAGATTAAAATCTATTCTAAAAAAGCACTAGAATAGATTCATCTTGCATTATTTCAAATCATTTTAAGTGAACTGTACACAAAAAAAAATGTAGTTAATTCAATCTGTAACATGCAACTACTATTTTAAGCTTTATCTATTTTACAAAGCCAATAGAAAGTGAAGACTATGGTTAAGCCATCACCAATCATCTTAAAGATATCATGTCAAAATATGAACTTTATTAACTGTCTCAAAGTGCTGATTGCTTTCAGTCCCTTTTTATTTTATCAATGTAAGTTCTCCTGAAAGTGGTGCTTATGTTAGGTTATCAATAAAATTACTATGAAAAAATAGACTTTCTTCACACTTGGAGAATATTTCTCATTCATGATCTAACTGTGTAAACCTTGACACTTGAGTAAGACACTAGAATTATGATGAAAAATCAATTTATTGATATTATACTGTATGGTTCGCTTGTGATACTAGGACAGATATATTGAAACATTCTGTATCCCCATCTCTGTATCAACAATTAAAACTATACATAGATTCAAGTTGGTTCCATGTGTTATATGTTGTGGAAAAAGTACTCGCATTTTTTAAGTGGCATTCAAATATATTATCCTTTAATAGACACAAACCGTTTATGCTGCTTTGTCTGACAACTGGAGTTAAATAACGTATATCCTGTCCGGAATGTACACAACAGGACTTTTTCAGGTTATAAAAATAATGGCCAAAAGCGGGGGGGTGGGAATACAAGTAAGGGAGGAGTGGTGGAAAAAGACTATAGGAAGAGAAAGAAGGCAAAGAGAACGAGGTAAAAATGAAAATGTAACAAGAGTAGGGAGCATGATAAAACCAAGGAAGAGATAAAGGGAGAAAGGGAGAAACTGTCTTTTAAATCACTTTTTAGAAGTGGAAACTTCACACATGTGTCATTAAATCAAGAAAGTTCTTTGGGGTGAAAACAACAGCAAAAATGCTTCTCCACATTAATATGACAGACTACAAAAAGAAAAAAGGAAGGCATGGTGATACTAACCATCATTAAAAACCTCTTTTAGTAAGTTTCAAAAGTTTACTAAACAGTGTCTGGATGGTATGGTGGCACTAACCAAATAGAAGATTCCTGAAAATGAAAATTTAAATCTTTGAGCTGTTAGCACATATAATTACATTTAAATTAGTAATCTTTATAAAATTCACCATCTTCAATGAGGTAACCTATACTTACATATCTGTAATTCTTAACAAAATAAAGTCTGAGTATGTTAAAACCTTGAATGTGACAACATATATATCTAGCTCCAGTTTCTACTGGAATGTAATTAGAAAATACATAGTTCATAAATAAGTGCTCCTAAAATTATTATTGTTTTTACAGAGCAATATATCTTCACTAGCTTATTTTTCTCACACATGGATGTATGTAAATAATGTGTGAGCACATTTGGAGAAGGAAAAAAATTTAACATTACAAGCTTTCCATATGCAAACTCCATTTTAAAATTAACATGTTTACATTGAGCATATAATGCTTTAAAGGTAATTACATATAAAAAAACTTAAACTCATTATTCTCATTGTATATTTGTATCTACTTATCATCAGAACAAGAAATGCCCATATAATACTTTTTGTCAAAGAGTATATTCATATTTTAAGAAGTAAAGTCTATTTTCTCTATTTGGCTGTTCTATTCTTTGATAATAAAAAGCACTCCATTTTTCATTCAGAACAATTTTTGACTATTTCTGCATACTGTGCCTATTTAAATCACGACTGAAATACTCTTGATCTATTTGTGATATCACAGCTCAATCCTCTAATCTATATTAGCAAATATTAATCAAATTGTTTTCCATTTAAATGATTTATAAACTGCAAATATATATAGTCCTTCCTTATACATTTTCAAAAAAATCTGATTTCATAGGACATTTAATTAAGAATTATGAACCATATGTAATGGAGGCATATCAAAACAATTATAAAACAGCTGCAGAAAAAATGTATAAAACTAGCTAATATCTAAAGCTAAAATAAAGCAAAACATATAAGATGTAATATGTAACATTTAATGTAAGTTCACACCAAATCAGAGAAATGTCATTTAATGTGACCGATTGAGCCATATTTTTTAATTTACTATGTGTTTCATTGGCATCCTTTAAAAACTATAAAATGTCTAATATAATATCTAAGAAGTATGAATAGACCTGTGGCCAAATGAGTATAACAGCAAAGTAGTGAGTTGAAAATGACTGACCTGTTACTTATATATGCCAATCAACAGTCAGAAGGGGTATTCCATGTTTAGGGTATTTAGTAATTCTATCAAGTAATCAGTATGATTTTACAGATATAAAATTAAGCTTAAAATGTCAAGTTATATATCTTGGGTTATGCACATAAGTAATAAACAGCATCATGATGCTATTATTATGTGTTGTATAAGTTTCACGAATGACGACTTCATTCTCATCTATTCACTTGAGCTCTATTTTTACTAAATTTTCATTCTTATACACTAACTTATAGGCAGAAAAATATTTTCTTTATCAGTGAATTAAGTAAAAAATAATGGCATGTTTTAATCAAGCTCATTTCATAGTAGCAAACATGAGAAATAGTTAAAATATTCACAGAAAACTTTACTCTTCAGAAATCATTACCCAAATACATTCAAATTGCATTTTGCAAATACATGAAGACAGAGAACAATAGAACATCATTACATATTTTTACACTTCTGTTTAACATAGAAAAATCAAGAAGTAAATCTGATGTGTCTTCATAACACCTTAGTCAATGCTTCTGTGAAATACGTTTTTAGGAAAAGCAGTGTTGATCATCATGTTCTTACTAGCATTCATAATAAAACAATTTTTTAAAAAAGTACAAAATCCAAATATCTAATTCTTAATTTGCAGAAGCCTCCCTTTCCTAATTCTATCATGCAAAACTTGTTTTATAAATACAGATGATGTTAAAATTAGCTACTTATTATATTTCTAAGTTTCATTTTTAATGTTCTTAATTTTTTTAAGTTTTGTTATAAATTGATGAACCTACTTATTTTGTGTTGTATAGTTTAGAAAGGCCAAGTAATTTTATACAAGGCAAAAGAATGTTGTTGATTCCATGTCACGCTGAGTATTTAGATACATGAAATAATTATATCCAGTTCATCAGCAAATGAATTAGGCTATTTAATTGATTTAAACTCCTAAACTACTTCAGGGATAAAAGCCACACAAAAGGGGTCCACGAAATAGTTCAACTTGATAATCTTCTGCTTGAAAGCACTGGCATCTTGTATGGGCAACTGTTTCACTTCCTGGCTGGTCCCTTTCCCACCCAGCTCCTTGCCTACGGCCTGGGAGAGCCGGTTGCCTAATGCCTGGGGACCATGCAACCATATGAGAGACATGGAGGAAACCCCTTGCTCTGGGATTATGATTGGCCCATCTCTGGTCATTGCAGCCATTTGGGGAATGAATCAATGCATGGAGGATCTGTCTCTCCTTCTCTCGGTAAATATAGCTTTCCAAATAAAATAAACAAATCTTTCTTTAAAGAGCTATACATAAAGTAGGTACATATCCTGCCTTCAATTTGTACATATCAACATAGTTCAGTGTTAAAGTACACAACTTGATCTTTGGAAAAACTTTAACCTATTACCCTTATTATTACAAAATAAAAATAGTATTTACATAGCACTCATAGTCAAACAAATTGTAATTTTAAATGTCTACAGTTATTTATAGAAACAATTTAGTAAACTTATTGTCTAATGCATTTTAACTTTGCAACATCATTTATGGAAAAGATGGAGTATGAATTATAAATTAATGTATCAAATTACTTCAGCTCATTTAAAGATTGACATTTTATTTTGAAGAATTTCTCTTTCCTGCAAAGGACATTTAACATCCCACTCAATTAGTCTATATATAAAGATTTATTTATCTTTACCCATCTACCTATTATCTATCTATCTTATCTATTTATCTCTATATATACATAAAAATGAAAATTGAAAAACAACCCACTGTTCTCTCAGATAAATAAATAAACATACATATATAGGGTTATTTGAACAACATGCTTTATTTAGAATGTAAAATGTATATGTCTTTTTCTGTAAAGTTAAATAAGGTTAAAGTTTACAAGAATTGTAATGAATGAAGAAAGGAAAAAGACATTATTAAAGAAAATAAAGATATTTAAAAATATAAATATTTAAATAAAATCCTTACTAATAATTTATAACACTGTTTGCATTCCTCTAGCTTATCTAATAAAGTCTTAGAAAGATCCTGATAGAACAAGTTCTTAGATAGTGCGAAAGCAGTCTGTATGTATGTATCAATTAATAACCTATTTTCATACTTTTTTGCCCATGATTTATTGATCAGCCAGTTTTGATGTGCATGTTTTCCTTATAGAACGATCTTTCACATAGGATCCATAATCTGGGAGAACTGAACAGTAAAGATTTTCGCATCATTTCCCAAATTCAAATTCAGTTTCATTCAACTGTACTTCTCTCTCTCCTTCTTCTCCTCCTCTCCCACCTCCAAAGAGATGCATTTGCCTCTAAAACAGATGATTTCTTTTTAAAAAAATCAGAATTTCAGTGACACAGAAAATATTATTATTGGGGCTGGCATTATGGTGTAGTAAGTTAAGCCACTACTTAACGCTGACATCCCCTAAGGAGCACCAGTTCAAATCCTGGTTGCCATGTATCCAATCTAGCGCCCAGCTAATGCACCAGGAGAAAGTATTAGAAGATTGGCTAAGAATTGACCTAACCCATAAAAGAAACTCAGATACAGTCATCATTTGTGAAATAAAAGAATAGATGAAAGATCTTTATCTCTTTAATTCTGCCTTTCAAATAAATAAATAAATCTGTTAAACATATATAATTTTTAGATACTATCTTGAATGAGATTTACTAGTGTACTGCAATTTGAAAAAACTACATCGACTAAAAAGGACTGCATCCTAAATAACTACCACATAGTCTTGGAATATTACATACCTCGAAAACTTAGAGGGAATTCATTACAAAAATATATTCAAGAAAACCTATTTATAAATTCAGTATCTGAACAATAATTTATATTTTCATTTCTAGCATATTTTGCAAAATTAGTTCATACTTAAGAATATTTTTGGCACTGTTAATCTTTTTCGTGTGTAAGGGAACTCAATAATTAAAGGTCAAATAATTAAACAAAACAGCATTTGTACAAAAAATAAAATCACCTTTAATCAGACAAGGAAGAAGCTAATTCTACAAATCAGTTAGACAAAAATACTAAACTGTACAAGAAGCATTACTGATATTGCCAAATACCAAAAGAAGAAAAAATTATGTATATTTTTGAAAGAGAAAATGCATATAAAAATTAGCAAATTTAAATATAAATAAGTAAACCACCATTTTCATGAAATAGCATTATAAATTAGTATTGTTATAATTACATATGATTCATGCTTACAAATGGAGTACATTTTTATAAATATTAACAAAGAAAATTATGTGTTAACAAATTTGTTGATTCTCAAAATGACATAATAAAATCTGCACAAATCTATAAATCTAAAATCTTGAGTTATTATCTCAGATATGCAGTAGTCTTCTGGACTATTTATTCAGTGAGCTGTAAGTAGCAATACAGTTAGGCAAAGGAAATTGAAGATAAAAAGAAATGTGATTGCAGACACCACATTTTGATTACGATTTTAGACATATTCATCAAGGAAAAAAAAACAGTTGGACAAATGAGAAACACTATCACCAAAAGTCCCATCCCACCAAAAGCTATTATTATAAAAAATTATAATATACTATTTTGTTATCAGAAATATGTAAAGTTTATATCTTGAACACTTTTAAGGTCTGTGTTTTCCAGTTTTACCTTTTGTTTTCCTTTGGCTTCATTTTACCAAAAATGATAGTATTTTCAACAATCAAAATTCTTGGATAAATCGGTAAGGCTATAATGAAGAGCTATGCTTTCCTAACAACATTTTATGTTACATATTTTATAAAAGACATTATATTTTCATCTTTTAAAAATATCACTTATTTTATAATGTCATCACAATTAGAAGTAAGGGTTGATAGGGAGAGATTTTGAATAGCCATTTTATTAACAACTTATATACAACTAAAGTATATATTATACATACATAGCAGCCTACTTAGACAATGATAGCAAAGTTCATTTCTTTATTAGGCACTGGAATGCTGAAAATTGCAAAAAAAGGAGGTATGGAGAGAGATGAAGCAGGTGATAGCAAGCCAGTTTGGGGCTGGAATTCCAACTAGTACATTCTTACCTTCATTCTGCAAAACACAATCCTTTGAATATATTTATTAAACAAAAAAAAAATTCAGAGCTGTTTTATCTTTCTAAATTTAAGGAATCTGTCTTAAAATACAAACATGATAATGATACTTAAACTTTGAATTACTTAATGATATGTGTATCTTATCCCTTGTTTCATGTCCAGAGCTGGCAAACACATACCAGAAATATCATTCTAGAAAAACACTGAAAGTGATTCTTCGTTATGTTTGTAGAAGTAATGGAATTATAGCACTAGAAATGTAGCATCTAAAAGAGGTAACAAACTATTCAACAACAGAATAAGCATGTCTATAGTTGGTAAGATGTGTTAGATAAAAAACAGCAAACACAATATTTTTAATACTTTCACATATATTCTTATAAAGACTCCAATGCAAGGAGTTAAAGGACTCACTAAAAATAACATTAAATGATGTAAAACAAACTGTCATATCTTCACGCATTTGTTAATACTGAAAGTTAGTTATAATCCCCACACTGAAAACGAAGATTTTTTTTTCAAATAGAAACGTATTAAAATTGATAGATAGTAAAAAAAATTTCACTTTTACTCTCTCAAAGTATTTAAAACTTTAACTATATAGCATTGTGCTTTTTCTTCTTTGCTATGACTGTTCTACTCTCTACTTTTGTTTTCAACATGAACTATATCCCTCAATGTAATGAACTGCAGTAAACTTCAACTAATAAAATTTTCCTCCTTTCAGGCTTAAATAAAATCGGAAATAGCTATTGGCCCTAAATATGGCTGTATAAATAGGTATGTTACAATTAAATTAAAAATCATGGAAGTGGGCCGGGCTGCATGGCCTAGTGCCTCAAGTCCTCACCTTGCACGCCCAGGATCCCATATGGGCAACAGTTCTAATCCCAGCAGCCTAACTTCCCATCCAGCTCCCTGCTTGTGGCCTAGGAAAGCAGTCGAGGACGGCCCAATGCTTTGGGACCCTGCACCCATGTGGAAGACCTGGAGGAAGTTCCTGGGTCCTGGCTCTGGATCGGCACAGTACTGGCCGTTGCAGTCACTTTGGGAGTGAATCATCAGACAGAAGATCTTTCTCTCTGTCTCTCTTTCTCTATATATATCTGACTTTGTAATAAAAATAAATAAATCTTACAAAAAATCATGGAAGCAATGGTGTGTCTTTTTGTAAAATATAAGCTTATATTTCACAAAAGATGATTGAGTGACACAAGACAATTAGCAGCCATAACTCTAAGCATTACCCTGATTAGATAGTGGAAAAAAACCCTTTGATTTGCATTTCATTTTAATGACAATGATTATTTGAAGTTCCAAAGAAGTGGCATTTACCTTTTCCAACTGAGCATTTTTTTTGGATTTGTATAAAAACTCTCCCACTGCCACAAACACTGAGAGCACCAAGCCTGCTGCCAGAACTATGAAGATGCCGCCAATATTTTGAACTCCCAGGGCACTGGCCTCTTTGCTCTCCTCCTCCGGGCAGCCATTGCCCCTCCACCACTTCTCCTTCATCATGTGCAGTTTGCCTTCTTCTTGCAGTTGAAGAATTGCTATGGTGATTTTGTCACGGTATGGAGAACCTGGGTGAGAAGAATTTGATCATGGTTTCAAATATCTCAGAATTTCATAAGTAAGGCCTCATGAGAAAGGCAGGTTTCCCCAAATGCTCTAAAGAGTATTATACCAACATTCAAGTTAGAAAACAAACAAACTGGAAAAAGGGCACAGAAAATGAAAAAAGCTAAGACATGCATAATCTTTCTAGATAGTGAGGTATATGATGATTTTTTTTTTCATAGAAGACAATGGCTCCCTGTAAAATGCAAACTCAGTTCAGATCAGTGGAAAGTGAAGCAATGAAAAAACTTCTGCAAAATGATTGCATAACAAACATAAGGGTATTTACCATAGGTCTAGTTTGAAACTGAAATCAAAACACTTGTGAAACAGAAGGTTCTTTTCTTACAAGTGAGGAAATAAATGACGTTTTCAAGAGTAATCAATAATAATGTAAGCAGTCATATTTAATCAACTATATTCAGCTTCACCTAATGCTTTGTAGATAAAAAGCAGTCATTCGTATTTGTTACTTCAATATGAATAAGCATAGATTTTTTTTCAAAATTCACTAGAGTAATTTAATTGGTAAATTTATGAATGTGTAGTATGTCCCTATAATACTTTTTGGGAGGGGTTACTTACATTTTTTAGCATTTTTGCCTTGAGCAAAAATGTTCTTATCAGACAGGATAACATTAGGAAGGGACTTTAGCATTTTGGCTAACGGGGGATGATATTCATCTACATTAGGTAATACATGATAATGATGATGTTTGTTAATAAGTTTTTCTAGAAGCATAGAAAAACACTGAACTGTGCACATCTTTTAAGTTCTGTCCTAAAGGATTCTTCTTACTTGCTTGCTCTAAGTGTGTAAACTTTTCCCAAAAACAGTAGACTATACATTCTACGTTACTGTAAAAAAAAAAAATCAGTTTTAATTTACTATTGCTGTGATTTTGTATCAACTTAGACATGTTGCATACATCTCTCATAGAAAAAGGCAAGAGTAAGAAAAATGTTTCCTCTTCAATGTCAAAAGTGCAATAAGGTAAAAGAAAAGATAAAATGGGCTCAGTGTAGTAGCCTGGGAGCTGAAGTCCATGCTTTGCATGAACCAGGATCCCATATGGGTGCAAGTTCTAATCCCAATAGCTCTGCTTTCCATCTAGCCCCTTGCCTTTGGCCTGGGAAAGCAGTGGAGGACGGCCCAAAGCCTTGAGACCCTTCAACTGCATGTGAAACCTGGAAGAGGTTCCTGACTCCTGCTTCGGATGGGCTCAGCCATTGCAGGCTTCTTGAGGAGTGAATCATCAGACAGATCTTCCTCTGTTTCTCCTCCTTTCTGGCTTTCCAATAAAAAAAATCTTTAAAAAAATTAAAGAAAAGATAAAATGAACTATAGGAGTTAAGTATCCTTTCAAAAAATGTTGGAGAAGTGATCTTTGAAACCCAACTGCAATGTTATAAATTCATTCAAATGTAAAACAATTGAAATTAATGCATAAAAGGGATCATTTAAAAGTTTATTTAAATTTCATATGTATACACTTCAAAAATTTTGTGCCAAATCAACTTATATCTTTTGTACTATTTTTGCGCAAACTTTTAATATCCTCTTACTACAGGAAATTCTGCTGCATTTGCCATCCGTAAGTTCTCATCTTGTATCATCTCTACTTTGAGCACTCTGCTGTGGTCTCACAGACATAAAAACTCAGAGGATACTTTTTTTTGAAAGAGAATTGATTGTATAAGTTTCTTTCCTTATTGTTTTCATTGAAATAATTTCTCTATGCGTAACCCAACATTTCCGTTCACCACCATCACCAGATACAGCCATCTGATCGTGAACTGTAGACTTCCAAAACATGAGCCAAAATGAACCCATTTACCTCCTAAGTAGCTTGTATTGTTCACTTACAATAGTGGAAACATGATTCATAACAACTTAATGAATCATCAGTCTGGATCATCTGTCTAGATATGAACAATTCTCCCATCTGTATCTCTTTCTGACTATCTTGAAATTCCTCCATCCACATGTCTATGCATATATATTATCTATCCATTCATCCAGCTACCCACATCCTCAATCCTTGCTCAAGGACTAGAGCCTTAACAAAAGCCTACATACTAAAAACCATGTATTTCAATTAAAAATATTATCTGAGGGGAGAGCATAATGGCTCAACAGGCTGATCCTTTGTCTGCAGTACCAATAATGTATATGAGTGCCAGATTTAATCCCAGTTGCTCCATTTCCAATACAGCTCTATTTTTCAAATATATATTTATTTTTTATTAGAAAGGCAGGTATACAGAGATGAGGAGAGACAGAGAGAAAGATCAACCGTGTGAAGGTTTACTCCCCAAGCGGCAACAACGGCTGGAGCTGAGCTGATCCGAAGCCAGGAGCCAGGAGCTTTTTCCAGGTCACCCATGTGGGCACAGAATCCCAAGGTTTTGGGCTGTCCTCCACTGCTTTCCGAGACCATAAGCAGGAAGCTGAATGGGAAGTGGGGCTGGTGCCCATATGGGATCTGGGCGCATTCAAGACTAGGATTTCAACCACTACGCTATTGCACTGGACCCAGCTCCATTGCTATGGATTGGGAAAACAGCAGGAGAATTGACCAAGTTCTTAGGCCTCTCCTCCCACATGGGGGACCCAGAGGAAGCTCCTCACTCCTGGCTTCAGCTTAGCTCAGCTCCAGCCATTGCAGGCATTTGGGAAGTTAATTAGTAGATTCAAGGTCTCTCTCTCTCTCTCTCTCTCTCTCTCTCTCTTTCTCTCTCCCTCCTTCTCTATGTTAATCTACCTTTCAAATAAAGGTGATTTTTTTTAAAGAAACAGTATCTAAAACAAATTTTGTGCTGACAGAACATGAAAAATTGCTGCTCCTATTAACATAGCTATTCAGTTTCTTTTTCAGAATTCTGATTAATAGCCAAGCTTTGTCAGTAGGTGGTTTCTGGAAAAATACATATGCAAATACAGAAATGTTTCAAAAGAGTGAAATATTGTGCAACATTGTTCTTTATCCTGAACACCATTAAAGTAATATAATATTATTTTCATCTCACCACACTAACTGAGCAGAATTGGGGGATGTTCATACCTACATTTGCTTCCCAATAAGCAGCAAACAAAAATAGCCTACAACTCACAAAGTGGGCACCTGCTGACTCGTTGCCAGCTGAGTTTCTTGGTTTCAGAACTGAATAAGAACACAGAATGTTCCAAGGCTAGCAAAGCTCATCACACTTGTTTTCTGAGCATAGTAATGTGTCATTGATAGTTAGCATTTAATCAAACTCTAAAGTGAGCATACTTCATTTTTGGGTTTTTAACAGGATTAAATGATGCAGGAAACATACACTATGACAGTATATCTTTGATCCGTTTTTCTTTTTCTGTCACTGCTTTAGGATAAGTATTTGTAAACAGACTGACGGGATTGTAACATGTTACGAAGGTCTATGCTATTGCAACAATATGGGAAAAATCAGTTGGAGGGTGGGAATTTGGGAGGGGGAATCCCAGACCCTACATAATTATACCACAAAATTCAAAAATTTAAAAAATGAAAAAGAAAAAGTCCATGATGAATTATTCCTTCTTTTATATGTGATTTGCTGATCCTTAATGCATTTGAAGTTAAATGTGAATTGAAACTTCATCTAGTGGAAAAATTTCAAGGACAAACTGAGATCAAGGAATCAAAGCATCTGCAATCCTTTTTGTTATATGAACAGCCACTTCACACTAATGAAGTGAACAATTACTGACTAGTTATATCAAGCCTAATGTTTTGTCCAAATACAAACTTCAGGTTCCATCTATGTGCTGGCAAGAAAATAAATGGCAGTATTGTGAATCAACTTAGAAAAGCTCAGAAATCACACTGAATAACATACATACTATGTTTTCAAAATTCCTGGAAGTCTGATTGGAAACACTGGATGAAATTACAAATGTGTCTTTCACAGCATGTGTTTGTTGCAATTAAAAGTTTATCTTCAAATGCTTATATGCCAGACAAATGAGCATAAAGTACAGCCACTGTAATACCCGAAGAGGCAATGCTCTGTGTTTCCAGTCAAGCTATCTTTGTTCTTTCATCTTTTGCAAAATGATAAGAGATACTTTGTTCACATTTTCCTACACATATGATGAAGGAAAACAAATATTTTTCTTCAAATGGCATTTTATATAAGTTAAAACTCTTTAGTTCTTGATTTTTTTTTTTACTACAAAATCTCTCTGGCTGTCTTATATTGCTGCTTTCCTGGGACTTTTCTGATTTTCAATATATATTCCACAAATCGACACTATGAAAACATTGCAATGTGAAAGGTTACTTTCTGGAACCTGTCAAGGTAATCAAGTGGCTAAAGTCCTGGGAGGGAGGAAGGGAGGGAGGGAGGGAGAGAGGAAGGAAGGAAGGAAGGAAGGAAGGAAGGAAGGAAGGAAGGAAGGAAGGAAGGAAAAGCATAAATACTCCATAATGAATCTCTTGATAAGTCAGAAATATATAAGATTGAAGCTAAAAATGAGGTTTCAAATAAGATATGGAGATAGTTTCAAGTAACATACAGTGTAGGTATCTGGGTGGGAATAGAAAAACTACAACGTAACTAGTTAAAATTTACTGAAATAGAAGCTATTCTGCAAATCCCTAAATGTTATATTTCAGTAAAGTTACAGTTTCTCCCAAGAAATACATACAATTTTTTAAAGAATCAATCACAATTTTTATAAACAATTATTAAAGGGACCACTAAATATTTCACAACTTGCTTACCTGGTTTATTGAATTATGATCCTTCCTTCTTCCCTCCCTCTCTCTTCTTCCCCTTGCGCCGTTTTGCTTTTCCTTCTTTCTTGATTCTGTACCTCTTAATCCCTGTTCTCAGTTTTTACCCTTCTGTATCTTCTCTTCCTCTTCACTCTCCCCTTTCCCCTTCCTCATTGTGGTTTCCCTTCCTTTGTCCCATTCTAAATGCCTTACTTGTATAAGATAATTTTACATAACTAATTGATAGACTCAATCTGCTGCCCAGTCAATGCTTTGTACAAATGCACAAATTTATTTGCAATTTCCTTATTTGGCATCTAGATTGTATAGAAATAGTAAAGCACAATCAGTATTGCTTTTCACTCTGGTAGAGACTTTCAAATTCATAAGTAATTTTTCTTAAAGGATACACATGTTTTAAATGGATACATTACAATTAAATCATTGATACTACGGCAATCCCAATGCATGCTGAGAAAAATTTTCTTAAGATCTTGATAGTGTGTACTGTAATGAGTGAGAAAGATAATAACCAGTAACATTTACTTGCTCTAGCTATTTGCTTCCAAAAGCCATTTCAAACACATTTTCAAAACTGATTGTTCCCACATCTGTTTCTCTTTTTGAGTAAATTTACATAACTCTTTCATTTTTAAAAGAATGTGTTGACCAAATAATCTTGTAATTATTTGAGAGATCTAGAAAATTTGCATTATGTATGAATAAAAATTAAGATGTCCATGTAGAGCATAACTACTAAGGTTACTATATTTACATTTACATTCTACATTTACATTTAATACATTTACTACATTTACATTCCAGAAAGTATTTTATCTCGTATCTATTAAAATCCTGAACTTGCTTTTCTCCTTTAAACTAAGTTTATTCTGCTTTACCAGTAATTACTACATAGTCTCATGTACTGTCCAAGATAATAGTACTCATTACTGATACTTCTGTTCTTTTATAAAAAATATGCCATATTCTATTAATTTATTTCATAGTCCAAGAAATAGACAGGCACTGCAGTAAGACCTGCCATGCACAGATTCACTTCTTGAATGACTGCAGAAGCTTTGACCAGAACCAGGAAATCAACTCAGGTCTCATAAATGGAAAACAGGCATCCAACCTATTTCCTTGCACTCTTCTCAGTGTGAACTTAGAGTCAAGAGCTAGCAACACAATCAAGTCAGTCCTAAGCAAAGATCCCAGGTCTTTTCTTCTTCTTTTTTAAAATGCATTTATTTTTATTGAAAGATCTACAGAGAGAAGCAGATACAGAAAGATTTTCTGTATGCTGGTTCACGCTCCAAGTGGCCAAGACAACTAGAGCAGAGACAAACCAATCCAAAGCCAGGAGCCAGGGCTTCTTCCAGGTCTCCCATGCAGGTGGAGACCCCAACATCTTCAGCTGTTTTCTACTGCATTCCCTGGCCACAAGCAAGGAGATGCCTGGGAAGTGGAGCAGCTGAGACCAGAACGGGTGCCCACGTGGGATATTGGCACAAACAAGGTGAGGACGATAGCACAATAGTCACTGGGCCATCACGCTGGACCTGGATCCCAGGTTCTTGAACCACCACCTGCCAGCTCCCTGTGTACACATTAATAGGAACCTCAAAATGGCAGTGGAGCCAAAAGTGACAGCCAGGGACTCTGATGTGGGATGTGGGCATCCCAAGAGAAATCAGATTAACCATCATGGCAACCCCTATCCTCTAAATCATGTTATAACTTTTGCTTGTCCTGTTGATGAATCTTCCTCCTAGCCTTTGATTCACAAGTTAGGACAGTGCTGTTTAGAAAGTCACATTTCTTATAAGCCTTCTTTCCTCCTATTGCTTGGTGCTGTGTGAAGCATCTCTAGGAATTAACATCATACTACTCTTTCTAAAGCATTCTCTATGTCTGTCTTTCAAGTCAAGCTGCAAGATGCTTTTGAGGGATAGAAGAGTATATATTTAAACATATTTATATGCCTATTTTAAAGACATCTTGTTGAAACTTTTAAGCCTACAGAAAACTAAAGATTTTCATAATGACAAATACTTTCTGGTAATTTCTCAAGGGTCTTTAGTCTGTTCTATTTCTGTATTTTTAATTATGGATCTTTTATTATTAGCTTATATGCTGTACATGACCCAGAATTAAGATACTAGTTTCTCGCTAGCATCATTGAGCCTGAAAATACATATATAGAACATAGGCTACAAATACTACATTGCTTCCAGCTTGTCCTTACTCTAACATATTATACATTCTTTAAAATATGCTAAATTACTTTTTTTCTGGCTATGTTATAAACCTACAATGGTCCAGCACTTTTGTTCTTTAAAAACATTCAGACTTATAAATGCTTCTAATATGCATATTCCAAATATTAAATCCCTTTAAAATACTGAGAAGACCAATGATTGCCAGTGATAAGTAAGCAGCCATTCATTTGCTTTTAAATACCAGGGCTGAAGGAGTGGCAAATCAGGCTAATCCTCTGCCTGGAGTGCAGGTATGACACATGGTCACCAGCTGTGTCCTGGTTGTTCCATTTCTGATCCAGCTTCCTATGAGTGGCTTGGAAAAGCAGTGGAGGATGGCTTCTAAATATAATTTTAAAGAATAATTATGTCTTTTTCAAATGAAGTACTTTATCAAAATAATGAGATTACACTATACATAATTATGAATGATTCAGTCATCAGAACCTTGGCAATGCCAAATGTTAACAAGGATGTGGATCAAATAAATCCTCATTCATTATTGGTAGGAATGCAAACTATTACAGCCACTTTGAAAGGTGGTGTGTGCGTGCCAGTTTCTTCCAAAAGTGGTTATCAGTCATGATCCTTAGTACTTAGGCAAAAGTATAGAAAACCTATATCCACATGAAAGCCTGAATGGAGCCACAGACACATGTGAACATTTTAACCCTAATCGTTAAAACTTGGAAGCAAACAGGATGCCCTTCAGTCAATTAGTGAATAATATGCTGTGGTACATTCAGAAAGTAGAATGGTGTTTTATGTTAAAATGGAATAAGCTTGGAAGCTATGAAAACATACAAAAAAGGAGGTTTAAACACATATCACTATAGTAATACTATACTGCAAATACTGCAAAATGCTGAATTGCAACTACCTAACATTTTGATAAAGACAAAATTATTGAGACAGTAAAATTATCAGAGATCATGAAGATCTTCAAGGGAAGGCACTGGCGTAAAGAGAGTCTTTAGGACTACTCTGTATGGAACTTGTCTAGCAGTTACACATCGTTGCTTATCCTTGCAAACTCGCTGCCCACTGTGAGCAGTCAGGTCTAATGTAAACTATAAGTTCTTGGCAGTAATATCATACTAGAGTAGATCCACCACCTGTTGCCAATGAGCAACCCTGGTAGAGGAGGATAAATAAAAGGGGGCACTGTGTTTTGGGGTGAGATTATATGCAAGCCCCAGTGTTTTCCATTCCTTTTCCATTTTGCTGTGAATTTGGAAATTGCCTTAAAAATAAAAGTTAATGTTAAAAACATAAAATTAATGCTATGCTTAGTTGAGAAGCAAATATGTAAATATGTCAAACGGCTGGGCCAAAAAGGATACTGCGACCACAGTAAATTTGAGGGTCATGGTATCTATTTCAAAATCAATAACTGACTTAATTTGGCAGAAGTTATGCACTTATCTGTGGTAGACTAGAAGATAGAATGTTTTATGATCTCTATATATAAAAGAAGCATAATCATTTAAGGAGAATATTTGATAATTCTTATAAGAGTACTTAGATATCTAAGATCACAAAGACAGTTGCATGAGACACATAAAATATACCTATATATAATTCAAATTATACAGTATGTGACTTAGACAAGTGCCTTTTATTTACCTCTGGATATTTTTAAACTTAGCAGAGAAGAAAATAGAAGACAAATAGTATCAGCTGGTAATAAAAGAACAAACTATTTTCATTGGTAATAATGAATTTCATATGCTGTAGTTAAAAGTGATGGGTGCAGGAAAATTTTTGTCACATTTCTTTTCTAGGTATTAAATCATGAAATTCTGGGTCTAGCATAGTAGTCTAGTGGCTAAAGTCCTTGTTTTTGTACACACCAGGATCCCATAGAGGCGGCACTGCTTCCCATCCATAAAATGCTGACACCAGCTTAAAAACAGAAATAGTTTCTTCCGAAAAAATTCTGCCTTCCTTATGGAGTTGTCATCAGCATAGCAATCAATTTAACAGTGAGGCTAACCCCCACTTCAGGTGCAGTTTTCTTATAATATACCTTGTTAAAATTCTAAAATATCCAAACATCAAAAACAATGATTTATAAATAATATCGGCATACAGCCATCAAGGCCCCAAAAATTCAGACACTAGTTTTTCAAGAGAATAAGTCTTTGCCTTTTATAATTTCCTCTTCAATAGCAACAAGACAAAATTTTGTGCCTTCATTAGTTTGCTAATATTTTGCAGTATTACACTGAAGAATAATTATAAAATATACATGCTGCATACTAGTACTATATAATATTCTCAAACCTTATCATAATGCATTATGTACACAAGATTACTTGCAGTTACTGATGTGAAAACTGAGTCTCGGGGAAACCCAGTAATCTGACTTAATGCAAGCTTTGCTACACACAGGCACTCTACTCTATTAAGACTATACTCCCACACAACAGCCACCAAACTAAAACATTCATCTTCGTCAATTAGTACTTCAATGTTTACCTCATGCCTTGCTGGAGTTTTGTTTGTTTCATTGATCTCAGAGTCCAGATAATCCAAGGATGACTGCCTGGCATAGGCATATTAATCTTCAGTGGAATTTGAATCTATGGTCTTGAACTAATCAGAATAAAACACTTACTAAATGAGTAAGTTTTGCATACAGAACCTGGATTTCTTATTTATGTTTACAACAGTTATCCATTTTTTTAACGTTTGGGTAACATTTGGTCAGCGTTTACAAAATTGATGAAGATGGCTCACACTAATGCTCATGATTCATCAAACTGCCTCTGAAAAGCTTCGTGAATTTCAGCAGAGTTTGTTGATGATGTTTGTAGATCAGGGGTAGCTTAATGACATGCTCATCTGTTTTCAGTGACATGTAATCTAGACTTTTACAAATACGCCAGAAACGTCAACCCATCCAGGTGTAATTTGACTTTTTTTTGTTTAATTTAGCGCCAGAGAATTATAAAATCTCTATTTAGTCTTGCAAAAAATCACTTCAGCAGCAATAAAATTAAACTACTTATGCAAAGAAAAAATAGAATGCATTTTCATGGAAGAGTTGACCTGCAGAAAGATGAATAATTTGCATCAATTTTTGTGCATTATGTTAAACTAATGAAGACAAATGTATTCATTCATTTTAGTAAAGCTGAAATAGTGAAAGCCTGGAATTTTATGCATCCATAATGATGAATATTACAGTACTTATCATATGATGAATTTGGAATTCTAGAAATACATGGTGAATCAAACAGGGAAAAAAACATGCTTATCATACTGCTTACTAATTCTAAAAACACTGGTGTCTACTGCAAATATTATGCTCTTTCCTGTAACAGTTCTTCACCTCTTATTTTATCAAACATTCAGAAATTAAAAAAAAAAAAGTGTCTCCCTGTTGTTTAACAACAGAAAATACAGGTTAAATAAATAAATCTCACATTGCTTCTATTGCAAAGTAATGTACTTACATCTTAATAGTAAAAGACACAACTTATTGTATAATTTTATTTTAGGTTGAGAATCAGGAAGGGTATTACAATCAGATTAAATTTTATAAGAATTATTAGTAGCACTTTTCCTATTATGTAATCACAAATGTAAAATGTCATTCTGTAAAAGTAGAATTAATCTCAATCATTCTGTACGTGTTCACCCCCATATTTATAACTTAGCAACTATGACAGAGATACAATTAAATACAGTGTGTATACTAGCTACCTGTGATAAAAGTACCTTACTTTTAACCTCAAGATGAGAAGGCAAAGCAAATAGATCTGCTTTATCTTAACATTTTTAACATGGGGAATTATATTTCAGTAATTCTGTAGTTATGAGATAACTAACTTATTTTGGATTTTCTTCAGAGATAATAATTCACTGTGAGATCGTTATGCAGTGACTTCAAACTTTACTACTGATTTAATCTCACAAGCTGAATGAAAGCAACTGAATGAAGGAAAATGGTAGTATTGTTAACAATATGTGCAAACATGAATACAATTCCCTACATTCCTTTCTCAGTAGCTACATGTATGTGATTAAAGTTAGGAAGAAACCACAAGTGAGATGTCATTAGCATGTTTCTAGCAAGAACAATAGCATTATTGAGAATTTTCTGGTGGTTTACAATATCTCTAAGAAAATGAACAAAGACAATGTTTGAAACGTCATCAACTGTTCCTCATAGAACTTTTTTCTATTTTTATTTTTATTTTTACTTTTTTTGCAGGGGCGGCTGATTCCCAGCTCATGGCCTGCTAAAGCAGCCTGTTTTTCAGGATACTAGATGGACTTGGCACGTGGAAAAGGGAAACCACAGGGACTTTAAGGATCAGCAGTCAGAAAAGGCACTGCGGTCAATAATTCCATTAAGTAGTGGTGTTCCCTGTTTGGAGAGATTATTATCTACAGTGACTCAAGAGGCAGAACCACATACAACTGCTCACATATACTACACCTGCCTTACTAAAACTGCTGTGATTTGCTTTCTTTATGCCATTCAGAATTTTTTTTTTGAAAAAAAGAATTGAATGAACTAGGAAATCTGTTCATTCATTATGAGTAAAAACATCTACCATTGAAAAAGTCTGCCACACAGTAAATGCCACATTAAAATAACATTGCTGTAGTCTGGAAAATTGGGAAAGGTGTTTAATGTCACCTCAAATTTAATTAAACTAGTTTATGCTTACTTAGCTTTTACCTTCACATTATTGGTGATTGCTCCACCACGGTACTTTGTGTAAACAGAGCTTCCTAATTAAATAGTTCATAACTGAGTCATCCAGGGATCTCACAGCACATTTGGGCATCATGATCAAACTCAAAGTGATGAATGATGATGCAGTTCTTTAAAAGAATTGCATAGGATGAGGCATGGCAGGCCCAGAGGACATACTGATTTTTGAGGAAAATAAAATAGTTAAATCTTGTTTCTGATGTCTCACTCCAAAAGAGTCATGGCATTTTCTACTTTCATGTTTTTCACCAGACAACAAGTGCAATATCTCAAACTCACAACAATATCTCAAAATGTAAGCAATGATAAAAGCAAGGGAAAGAAAACATCCTGTTCTCATCACAATGACGATATCTGTGTGGATGAAGTTTCCATTAGGGATTATAGTTCTAAAGATGTTAATCCAAAATCTTAAGGAATTTTGAGAACTGACTTAAGTTTCCCACGACCTAAGCTCATATTATTCTGCTTTGAATGTATTTATCAACTCCTGCTGAGCAAAAAGCAAAAGCCTCAAATGCTTTTTTTTTTCATAAGAATGCACTTTTCTTTCTTTTTTCTTTGATAGAGGTGTGTTTCATGATTTAACAACATAAAACAAAATGAATATTATATTTGCTAAGCAGTTTCAATAGGCTAACGCATGACTTCAAACCAAATGCGAATACATTGAGTAATGCATATCATGCTGTCAGCTGAGGCCATGGTAAGGCAGAATCCCACCAAACCACTAGTTGTTGTCATAATAAACACAACTAACACCTAAGTAAATAAGTAATTTCTGAAGCTAAATTGCTAGCAGAAATATGAAATAACAAATCATTAACTACTATATGACAAATTTTTCTCTGATGCAAAATATTTGAAAGTATAGAATGTGAAATGTCTGTTACTATGGCCTATTTCTTTACTGACATTATATGACAGTTTTTATTCATGTATCAGTATTTCAGAACCATTGGGATCTTAGAGTGCTCTGAATGTGAAAATGTGACTCATTAAAGTTAAGATTTAATGTAACAACAACAAGAAGAAAAAATGATTTGAACCAAAGAACAAAATAGATTGCAATCAATGTAAGTAAATAATCTGAGGACTCTCTGGCTTTTAAATTGTTGTGTTAGAATTCATTTTATTAAGAACAAGGATGAAACAAAATACTAACTGCACCAAACATTTTTAGCAACAATGAGACATTTAAATTTAAATCCAATTTCACTTGGCAATAAAAATAAAGAATGTCTTAAAATATGCTACTCATCAAGATATTGGCTATATCCAAGCACTATTCTGATATTTCAAAATGTTATTAATGTCTACAATGATATTCTAGGAAGAACCTTAAGAAATTTAAAAATTGATCATGAGCTTTTGTTTAATTTTTAAAAATCTTATTGAAAACACTAATACTATTTATACTAAATGAACACACTAGAGACAAGTAATAACTAGAAATTATTATAAATCCACTTCTATATAGATTTCTTCTCTAACTGAACTTGCCAACTTCTGTGACTATTTCTTTCAATAACTCACCTTTACCAGAAGGGGAGGAGTTGCTCAAATTAGTGCAGTAGAACCACAGATAAAACAGAAAATAATTCTGAATCTTTAAGCTAATCGTTTAAATTCATTTAGCTTAACACGCTCCAGGCTGACTTCCATCGTGGCTACATTAGTCTACACCCCCGCCAACAGCGAAGTAGATCATCTTTCTCCCTTGCCTACACCAGCAATCTCACTTGAGTTAGGTGAGACTCTGAAAGTGGTTTTCATTTGTATTTACTTGATTAGGAAGCCTGAGCATTTTTTCATCAGTCTAGTAACCATTTCAACTTGTCTTTTGAAAAATGCGTGCTCATTTCCTTTGCTTACTTATTCACAAGGCCGTTTGTTTTTGCTGTTGCTGAGTTTCTGAAGCTCTTTGTAAATATTGTCTAATAATCCCCTAGTGGTTCTGGAGTATGCAAATAATTTCTCCCATTATATTGGTTGGTTTTTCACTTTGTTGATCATTTCCTTTGCTGCACACAAGCTTAATTTGATGTATATCATTGTTTATTTTGCTTTCACTGCCCGTACTTTTGGTAACTTTTCTAAGTCTTTCCCAATTCCTGTCTTGTAGAGTGCTTTCTATGTTTTTCTCTAATAGTTTGATGATTTCTGGGTGCAAATCTAGATCCTTGAACCATTTAGAGCTGATTTTTGTATAAGGTAACAGACGGGATCTTTTTATTTTAAATTTCTGCCGTCTGATATCCAGTTTTCCCAGAAATATTTGTTAAGGAAAGCAGACTTTTTTTGCTGCATTATTTTCTGTTTTCTTGTGGAAGATGACTTGTTCGTACTTTTGTGGTCGTACTTTTATCTTTGTTTCTGGACCAGTAGCACACTGTTCCGATGACCACTGCCCTGTAATATGTCTTGAGGTTCAGAATTATAATAACTCGGTTTTATTTTTATTCTTCAGGCAACTCTGGCTATTTGTGATCTTTGTATTTCCAGATGAATTTTTGTAGCATCTTTCCTAGCTCTGAGAAAAATGTTGGAATTTTAGTTACGATTGCATTGATTTCATTGGGATTTCATATTACTTTCAGTAATATAGACATTTTGATACTGTTTATCTTACTGACCCAGCAATATGGTAAATTTCTCCATCTGTTAATATTTTCTTTACTTTTTAAAAATGTTTTATAATTTCCATCATAGAAGTCTCACATGTGTTTGTTAGATTTATTCCAAGGTATTTAAAATTCCTCTCTACTCTTTTTTAAAGGGGACTATATTTATAAGTTACCCAGCCATGGAGTTATTTGTATGTGCTAATGGAGAGTGCCAAGAGAACTGAAAATTGATATACCATATGTTCCAGCCATCCCACTTCTGGGAATACATCCAAATGAAATAGAATCTGCATCTGAGAAAGTGACCTATAAACCTATATTTATAGCAGCATAGTCTACAATAGCAAAAATATGGAAACAACCAAAGTGACTGTTGAAAGAGGAATTCATAAAGAAATTGTGGTATATCTACTCTACAGAATAATACTCAGCAATTAAAAAGAATGAAAATCTACCATTTACAACAAATTGGTGCCATCTAGAGACCATTATGCCATGTAAAATGAGCTAATCCTAAAGGAGTGATAATTATGTGTTCTGTCTAATATCAGGCAACCTTCATACAAAATTCAAGATCAACAGATACATAGATGGGTATATTTATATATCTACATATTCATCCAGGATAATTATAATGGAGACAAACACATTGCCAGAAGTGAAACTGCATTGCAATGTGCATCTCTACTCCTGAACAAAAGGACTACTCCCAATGAAACTGTTAAATATCTGACAATACAATCCTGGACTTTCTGCCATTATCTGTACTCATAATATCATGATACACTTAAATAGCAGAATGATGGACTTGTGACTGTTGCCGAAGAACTATGCTGTTGTCATAGTATGGGGGAAAACAGTGGTGGTGGAGAAGGAATTGAAAGAGTAGAAGGAGAAATGCCTTTGGCTCTGGACTGCATCATGAAAAATAAAAATTTCTAAAAATTTATCTATTTGTATTTTGAAATGCACTGAATTTTTGTTGTTTGGCAAGTTTTTGGCTTTTTTGTTTGTTTGTTTTCCAGTAAAATTTGTGATAATTTTAGCAACATCTGGAATTTAAAAAATGATCAAAAGTTGTTTCTTATATGACTCCAGGAAAATATAATAGAAAACTTCTTTAAAACTAACTCAACTCTTAGCTTTCATTTCTAAATATTATTTCCTACACATTGTAATGCCTTTTTAATTTGTGCAGTATAGTATTTGATTTTATTTTTATCAATCATTCCATCAACACAAGCAAGGGAGACAGAGAGTTCTAATGTCAGGAATAAAAGCAGATACCAATTAGCCTAGGTCTAAGAAGCGTGAAAGTGAGGAAAAAATAGAAAGTTTGTGTAGTTGAACAAGAAAACAAAGAAAACAGTTTTCCTTGGAAGCAGCCCCGTATTTATCATTTACATTTACTTAAAATGTGCTTTCAATGTCCATTAATTTTGTAAATGGATTCCAGACCCGCCCCTGAGGTCATTGTAGGGGAAATCTTCCATGACTAGCTCCAGGGCACCTACTGTGCCTTATACTAACATTGCCATGATAAGACACCAAAAGGTATTTTAACAAATTCTATGATAAGAAAGGCTTCCACAAGCAATACCCCAGTAGAGGCAGGGGGAAGTGTGGGTGTGGCATGCTGGACCTGTCCACTAGAAATTCCACACAGAATGAAGACAATCCTAAGTTCTTTGCTGAGATGCTGGCAAGCCATTTAGCCTCTTCATTCAAGTTTGCTGTTGGTTTATTACTGATCTTGATCTCACAGCTCAGATTTTTTCCTTATAACTGACAGAATCTCTGTCCTAGCCATCTCTAGTGACAGAAATACATTGGTGTATTATACTCACAAAAGATGAAAGAAAATAAAGGGAAGAAAAATCTCAAGGTTAAGGTTTTGACAAGGTGTACACAAAAATTTTATTTGGGATGGTCATCATGGCATAGCAGGTTAGGCCTGGGACGCCCACTTGGTGTATCACATTGTGGGATTAAGTCCTGGTTCTTCCGATTCCAATGCAGTTCACTCAAAATGTGCCTGAGAAGCAGTAGGTGAGGTCAAAAGGAAGTGACAACTGTGTGGAGACTTGAGGATCATCTGCCTCCTGCCTTTACAGAACGTATTTTATTTTGCTATATTTAGCAAGCAATTATTAATTTATACATATTTTTCATCCCATTTTTATGATACAAAATACATTACTATCATATAAGAAAAGAGATTCAAGATAATAAATCCTGGCAATCAAATGGTTTAAATCTGAAATTTGTAGATAGTCTTATAATTCTGTCTTCCTAGAAATGAGGCAAAGTAACCAACATAGCTACAACTGCGGCTAATTTTTAGTTAAATGTGTAAATAAAGTACAATCTTAAGAATGACACATATGAAAAAATAAATTATGAAATAATATATAAGTATAGAATAAAACTATTCATAAACTGTTTTAAATTAAAGATTGAGAAAGGAATGTTCTTTCAGTTAATTGTAGGGTTTTCAATATTGATAGAGTAAATTGTTATGGATTATTTTAACATAAATCAGCTTTTCTTTGTCCTTATGTATTTAAAATCCTTTGTTCCAATTGTTAACCTATAGCAACAGAGGGTCACAAAATAAAATACATTTGGTAAAAACAAAATTCTAAATAGTGCATTCTTATGTGAAGCATTTCTTCCTCATCTTTTCAGCACAACTAAGATGAATGAACAAGGAGCAAGTGGTTGACATATAACCTACCCATGGGAGTGCCAACGCCGTAACCCTTGGAGTCTATAAGGCCGCCAATTTGTGTCAGGTTACAGTTCCGCTGGGTAACAAACTCAATGGTTGTTGACTCCATTAAGAAGGCATAATCAGAGGTGAGGACTCGCTGGATTCCTTCTTCATTGCTTTTCACGAGCACTGACTGCCTCCTGCTGCTCATAAAGGCCCACATTTTGTCATACGTGGAGATTTTTGATTTCTGGGGAAAAATAAAACACATTTTGATGAAAAGATAGATAATACTGAATATTTGATATGCCTATAAATTCAGACAGAATCAATTCCATTCAATTTATTTATGTCTTCTTATAATTATGTTATGAATTGTAGTGATATACACATTTTTAAAAAATACTAAATTCTGTATAACATCATTATCATGGCTCTGTCTCATCATTTTTCCAGGAATAGTACACATATTTAGTAGGTCAACTGAGAATGCCCTCTTATTCAACAATACAAATCAGTGAAGCAATAAATAATAAAGAAAAATATATGAATAAGATTTAGTAGAAAATCTATTGTGCTATATCTTACATGCGCATCATGTTTATTTTATTTTGCATACCATAACATTAAATTAGAAAGAGACAGACACTGAGCACAAGCTGACACTGTAAGATCATTTGTTTTCCCTAAGTCATTTTACCATGACGTAGTGAAGAATATCCAAAAATTCGTTAGAGGTATAGATGAAGAGATAAGGAGAAGTGTTATTAATGAGCATCCAATCTTTCCACTTAGACATAGTTATTAGTAAAGATGACAAGGTTCCAACTGGTCACCATAGACCTACTTGTAGACAATCACAAGACTACCATACAGCTTAATTCAAATTTACCTAACTTGGACCAATAAATTTCCATAGTTTTTGGAGTTTAGCCTAATATTTTAGATGTTAATTTTGCAATACTATTTTAATTTACATTGTAGTTAAAAGTTCAATATTCCACTAAATACAGTCCAACAAATAAATATACAAAGTCACTAGTTTAGCATGTATATAAGCAAGTGTAATCAAATGAAGAGTTGCAAATCCACTCAAATTTTAAAATAGCCACAGATTATTAAAGCTACAATTGCTAAGCCTTGTAAAACATACATCTTATTTGCAGCACCACTAATTCTGTGATTTATTTCATCATTTTTGTTTTTACCTTAAATTTTTTAAAAAAAGTTAGCTATCACATATAAGTGAAAGAATATGATACTTATCTTTGGTCCAATTTAACTCTCAAAACTTTTACACTTTTTACTACAATTTCACTACTGAATAAAGAGATAAATTTATTCAGAAAGCTCCAGTAAAGCATAACAGAGTCATATACCAAGCTGAAGGTATAACTCTTTATTGAAAACTCAAATGAGAAACTTCTCTTCATTTAATTTTTACACAAAAGAACAAAACTGTTGCTGTACATAAAAGGATGATACTCATCTTTTTGATTGTACTGTTATCAAGATTCAAAACTATTTTCAAACAGATAGGCAATCATTTTTGCAACTCAAGTTTATTTTCATTTCTACATGTATTGTTTATAAATAAAATATTACTGCTACTGCCACTAAAAGCTATGTGCACTGCATTGCTAACAAAACTATGGTGCTGGCATAGTTGTTTAGTGGGTGCAGCACCCCATATCAAGGTACTGGTTCAATTCCCAAAAGGTTTGCTTCATACATAGGTCCTTACTGGTGCACCTGGAAAGGCAGCAGAATACAGCCAAAATGCTTGGTGCCTTGCCATCCGGTAGAGGATCCTGATGAAACCCCTGGACATTATGAACACCTGGGGAGTGACTAGTTCCCTTTTTGTATCTCTCCCTCTCTCTGTCACTATTCCATCCAAATAAATAACATATATCTTATCAAAATTATGGCACTATTCTGACAATAAAATTAAATGATATAACATATTCTGTTAGAAAAAACTAAGATTATAAAATTCTTTATAAATACAAATATATCATTAAGCTTACGATATAGTTAAACATTTAGAGTTTGTAGTACGTCTTTTTTAAATCCACTAAACATGATCAAACGTTCAAGGACAAAATTTTGAAGGTTTTTTTTTTCACCTGAAATATAAAGACTAACACAAACAAAATAACATAAATTCTTCAAAGAGGTGAGAGATAATGCACAGAGTACAAAATCACCTATATGCACTCACTTGAAAGATCACATAATCAGAAAATTAAAATATGCCAAGAAAAAATGAAAATCTTCAGAGAAACATTGAAAGACACCTTTAACAAAATATTTTGCATAGGAAGCATGGGAAAAACCCAAGGTACAGAAGGTATAAAGCAATCCCTTGAGGGACCAAAATGCCTAAATAAATAAGGACTGAATCTATGTCAAATACGCAATAAAAGAGCTTGAGATCATTCCATGTTGAGAGAGAGCAAACAACATAGCATATACTTGACAACATGAACTTGATGTGTAGAATAATTTTGAAGAAAGTACTCTTTCTGGGCCACAAAATATCAAGGAATGCAGTGTTAGAAAATGATAGTTAAGTGATGACTAAGGTGGCATTAACAGTCCCATCCATCGCATTAACTTCAGAAAAGTCTCCTAAGCTCCCGTTTTCCTACCTCCTGCCTTCCAATGCCCAGAGGGACTTTCCCTTCTCTTTCTGACATCATTTACTCCAGAAACTTCATAATTACAAGTTCTTCTGTTGTCTTTTTGAGATATCAATCTTTTTTTTAAAGTCTTTTTGCTAGTTCACAAACCAGAATTCACCTTATTACAGACCTGGCAGCCATGTTTTAAAAATAACCTCCCATCACAGAATGATCTCTACTTATTGCTGTGGAAAGACAGGAGTCTAACTTCTGTGGGTACCACATTGCAGGTTACAAAACAAATCTTGTGCCTTGAATATATGAAAAAGTCTGTATGAAGAAGGCAAAAACAAAAACAAAAAACCAGAGATTGGGCCCAATGTGATAGCCTAGTGGCTATAGTCCTCGCTTTGCAAGCACAGGGATCAAATATGGGTGCCAGTTCTTTCACCGGCAGCCCCGCTTCTGTTCGAATTCCTTGCTTGTAGCATCGGAAAGCAGTCGAGGACGGCCCAAGGTCTTGGGACCCTGCACCTGCGTGGGAAACCCAGAAGAAGATCCTGGCTCCTGGCTCCAGATCTGCGCAGCTCGGACCGTTGCGGCCGTTTTGGTGGGGAGTGAATCAGGAGATGGAAAATCTTGCACTCTGTCTCTCCTCTTCTCTGTATATCTGACTTTCCAATAAAATAAGTAAATTTAAAAAAAAAACCCACAGATTTACTTATTTGTTTTGAAAGAACATTAGCCTGGGGACGCTGCCCTGGCACAGGAGATGCAGAAGCGGCTCCTGCACATCAGCAAGGAGTTGGACTTGAAGTGGAGCACCTGGGATACACGGGCAGCTCACGTGATACCAGTATCAAAAGCAGTGGCTTTGCACACTTCATCACAATACGGGCCAATACATAATACCTTTTGAAAATATGGATGAAAGACAACAAACTGAATTAAGAAAAGACGTGGGGAAAGTCGATTTAAGTTAGCAGTGAAAAAAAAAAAAAACTTTAACATATGCCTCTGAAGAAGCCAGACACAAGTCAGTAAAACAGAATACATGTAGCTTAGAAATGAGTTTTCAAAGGTGAGGTGATTTGAGCATCTGCAAATGTCAATGAGGAGTGTTAGAAATGTTTTAAAATGTCACAGAGAGAATAATCAATAATTCAGAGTTCCTCTAATAGATGATTTTCCATTTTTCTGACTCCTTTGTCCCTTAAATCATTCTGCTCTTGTTTTTGAGTTGAATTTTTGATCCCATATGTAAGTAAATTGTGCAGTTTTGTGTCTCTGTGTTCAAGTTATTTCACTTGGCCTGGTGACTACAGTTAGTTAAACTCTACTGTATGTTCTGAGTGTAGGTCATAAGTGCTTATACAAGAAAGAAGACGAAGTGAGGATACATGATTTAATTTGACTGAGATCATTCTGCAACGCATTCATGTCAAAACACCATGCTCAAAACTGTAAATACAAATAATTTTATGCAATAATATCAGAATAATAATAGCATCATTCATCATCTCAAGAAAGCAGGAGAAATAGTATAAATTTTCTATTAGCATGTATCCCGGGGGAATAAGTGATTCTATAAAATTCAGATAGTTTAATATTACTTGATTTAAAAATAATTATATGTAATGCTTGATGCTGAAGCATAGCTAGCTAAGCCACTGTTAGAAGTGCTGCTTTCCCGGGGCCCGGCGCGGTGGCGCAAGTGGTTAAGTCCTCGCCTTGCACGCCCGGGATCCCATATGGGCGCCGGTTCTAATCCCGGCAGCCCCGCTTCCCTTCCAGCTCCCTGCCTGTGGCCTGGGAAAGCAGTTGAGGACGGCCCAAGGCTTTGGGACCCTGCACCCGCGTGGGAGACCCGGAAGAGGCTCCTGGCTTCGGATCGGCATAGTATCGGCCCGTTGCGGCTCACTTGGGGAGTGAATCATCGGATGGAAGATCTTCCTCTCTGTCTCTCCTCTCTGTATATCCGCCTTTCCAATAAAAAATAATAAAAATAAATCTTTAAAAAAAAAAAAAAAAAAAGAAGTGCTGCTTTCCCAAATGGATGCCAGTTCCTGCTCTGGCTGTTCCACTTCTGATCCAGCTCCCTCCTAAAGACAAGCAGTGGAGGTGGCCCAATTGCTTGGGCCACTGCACCCAAAGGGGGAAGAGGAAGAAGCTCCTGGTCTTGGTTTCAGCCTTGCCAAGTCTCTACTACAGTGGAACAGCAGATGGAATGCCTCTCTCTCTTTATATTCCTCTGTCTCTCTCTTCCTCTTTCTTGTTCTCTCTATTTCCCTGTAACTTGGCCTTTCAAATAAATAAAATTAAATCTTTAAAAAAAAATCTAAAATCAAGATTATTTATATTTAACATGCATGGAGTAGTGCACTCTAAGATCTACAGTGTCTGAACAAACATAAGGTTTATTTTTGATAAAACCAGAAGTAGTTGAACACTTTGAAAGTACATTCACTCTCAAAGTAAAATAAATAAGATGCTGAAGAGTAACTCGATAGAAAGACGCTATGCAAGTTGAAGATCAAAAAATGAATGTCTTGGAATAAATTTAATCAAGGATGTGAAGGTTCTGTAGTTGGAAAATTACAAGTCATTAGAGCAAGACATAAAAGACAATAAAAAAGGAAAAAAAATCGATTTGTAGTGTTTTAGTGTTAATATCATCTACTATTAAAAGCAATGTAAAGATTCAAAGTGTTCCCAATCAAATACTTCTCAGGTCTAGAGAAAAAAAAAAGATGCTAAAGTTTATTTGGAAACATTAGATCACAAATAGCTAAAGCAACCTTAAGCACCAAAAACAAAGCTAGAGGTATCAAAATACTAGGTTTTTAGATATGTTAAGTTCAGCTGTAACCATAACAGCCTTATTAACTGAAAAATTCACATTCAAATAAACTGAACAGAAGTCCTAGAAATTAATCCACACATCCACAGTCAAGGAATATTTGACAAGTAAACTGAGATCAGCCCAGAAAAAAATGACAGTTTCTTCAACAAATAGTGTTGGGAAAATTGAATCTACATGTGCACAAGTTTGAAATAAATCCCTTATCCTAGTTCTTATCCAAAGATCACCTCAAAATGTATCAGGGTTCTAAATTTATGACCTGATTCCATCAAGAAAACTAGAGGAAAATATTAGGGGAACTGCAAGACATAGGCAGAGAAAAGACCCTGGAAACCCAAGTAATCAAGATAAAAATAAACAAATGGGATTACATCAAGATAAGAATGCAAATGAAACCATCAACAAAGAAAAGAGGCAAGCAACAGAATGGAAGAAAATATTTGTACATCACACAACTCATAGAGGATAAATATTGAGGATGTACAAAGAGCTCAAAAATCTGCTTATCAACAAAACAAACAATCCAGGTAATTAATGGACAAAGGGCATAAACAGGCAAGGTTTAAAGGAAGAAATACAAGTGGCCAACAAGCACATAAAAAAGTTATCAGGATCTCTAATCATCCGGGGAAATTAAAACAAAAACCACAAGAAGGAAGGCAGGCTACTGGGTGGTAAACCGGAGAGTGTATTATTGTCTTCTTGAACAGGTCCCTAAGAAGCACATGAAATCTCTTCTCTTTATATTAGTAAAAAATAAAAAAGAGCAGTGAGAACACACTAAATTTATGCATGTTAAATGTGAAATTATCAAATGAGCTCAGAAAGTAGGAGATACCAAGTCACAGTACGACATAAAGATCACAAATGGAAGATTATGTGCATGTTGAAGAAGTTACCTGCTAAATGTTTTGTTCAATATTCTGTGACAATGGCTGATTTAATTCAATGATTTGCTACTGATCGCATTAATGGCCCTGCCGGAGTCACACTCAGGGGCTAAAGCACCTGAGCCAAATGTTCACTGAAGTTGTCCGGCCACAACGTGGAGCACCAAGAGCTGCAACAGAACAATGAGGAAAAGACAAACCTGGCCACTGGAGCTGCCTAACTTGTTATTTCAGACTGTATAGAATAATCTATTACTGAAAGCCAATAAGAAAAAAGAAAAACAGCTAGTTAACCAAAAGTGGCACAAAAATAGTCCTCTAAGGAAAAATATGTAGTAACTAACTAGAGAGATCTGTCCAAATCAAGTGTGGCCAAATAAAATAAACATTGAATTACTGGAGATGGAAGAGTCGGGCAACTATATAGCACGTAGATATACTCCTTTCTTTCACAGATGAGAATACAACATATTCTAAGGAAAAAGAAGGGTAAATACAAATTAAGGCAGATAGAATCAAATGTATTATCTCTGTATAGAAGAATTATTATCACACAAAAAGGTAAAAATATCTAAATATGTCATATCTAAATATGTCATACATACTAATTTAGACAGATAAACTCAGATAGGCAAATTAAATTATTTTTCAGAGAAATCACATGAACTGTATATGAAAGACAAAATATTCAAAGGAAAATCATTTCTTTTTAATTTTTGTAAATAGAATCCTCTTTCTCACTCAGTGTATGTTACTGTGGATATTAGAAGAAAATTCCTTTTTATATTATTTCTCCTTTCTTTAAATCTGCCACACTTAAGACACTTCTATGCTAAAATGGAAGAATTTTGTGTGTCAATGTTTAGCAGTATTTATTTTCTGAAAATACTGAAGCTTGTAAGCTGATTTGTTTTTTGCTACTTCAGCACAAAACCAATAAAACCAGTTCATAAGATACTGCCTGCTTATAGTCGCAGTTTCTATGGGATATGAAACATCAACAAAAGGATAAAAGAAAAGATCCTGTCAAGAGTAAACTTTAAAAGAGTAAGAAATAGAAAAGTTTTTAGAATGCACAATGATGAAAAAGTGCTTTAAAAGGAACATACAATGTACATTTAAAAAAACATTTAATTATAGCTAATATATATAGCTAAAAATTACATAATTATATGTATTTCATATTTCCCTAATACTTTGATTTGAAAGATATATTTGTTTAGTCTCTCCTAGAATTTCAGAATATAGTTAATAACCTGAAAGTTCTTGACTCTTTGCAAGTATCAAATGACTAACACATTTTAGAACAATGTTTTTAAATATCCCACAGAATTTAAGAACTGTTTAGATTTTAAAATAAGAATAGTGCTTTATAATTTAGTTCATATCTTTTCCCAAATGTTTCAAAAGGCTACTAAGAGTTATATCTGTATCACTTGCATAGGTCTTTCCTCTTAATGAGAATAGCATATGTTACAAATACAAAACCATCTTGTTTTATATATAAATGTGTGTGTGCGTGCACACACATAATTGGTCAAATTACTCTATATACACAAATGAGTTTTTCACCTCTACTTATGTTTTTGCTGTCAGATACAAATTAAACTTTAGAAAGTGTTGTGCCCATTGGGCCTGCTTTTGTAAGTCTGCCAAATTGTCTAATGATAACAGAAAAATAACATTGTCAATATTTATGTAACCTCTAGATGCAACAATTCAAAATTACTTACAGTATGTTTTAGAGAGAAATAGGTCTCCATGAAACAAATGGAAAAACTTCAACATTAATTTAAATATACTGATTTTAAAATATCAATAATATAAAAATGAATACTCTTTTAAAGCATTCTATGCATATTTGAGTTGACTTCACCCAAGATTCTGTAAGAACTTTCCAGACAAAATAATTCTCGAAATGCCTTGAAGTAATCACACAAAGGATTTTTTAGGGACACAGTCCATCACTTTTTTTTAACAAGGTAAGTATCGTGATCATTTTATTACTTAATAAATAATTCTTCTAAAATTAGTTGAAGCTTGATGTTTAAAGGGATGTAGTTAAATTCTCAAAAGATACTCATCTCTGTGTTAATTTTCATAAAAATCCAAGTATTACAGCAATCTTTAGGAGTTATTCAAATTTTCCTTTTCAATAAAATTCACAAGGACAATTTTTCCTACATTAGCTTTAATATTGATATTAAAATCTATAATAATAACTCTTGCTTTATTGTGAAAAATCAGGAGTAATAGTATCTGATATGTAGTTTGAAAAAAAATCTCATGCCAAATTCTCCCTTGACAAAGGAGAAATTGGCTGAGATTTGCATTTTAATTTTTTATTACAGTAAATAAATTACAAACAATACTGGAACATATGTGCGAGGCAGGAACAGCTGAGTCCTATCTGGACTCATCTGACCTTGGTCACTAGGAAATTAGAGTCAATTCAGGAAAGCAGGACTGAAGCCATATGTGGTTCATATCAAAGGTGAATCTGAGTGTACTGCAGTGATCTGAGAGCATTTGGTTGTTAGCAAACCTGTCAGTCCTTAGAATAATGCTGGCAGTTTTATCTCAATGCATCTGCAATCTCTTAAAACAGGATATTTGAAGGGAAGGACAATGAAACAGAGAGAATTGCTATTCTCTGTGCTACTGTGAGTGAATGGAGGCAAAAATGAGCACCGAATGCCTGAGCATAATATAGGCACCAAGTTTAAGCCATTTAGTGCATTTAAAGGCAGTAATTCTTTTTAGAAACGAAGACTATTTGATAGCTCATTTTGCAACATTCAGAATGCCTGGTGATGAGTCTTCTGATTATGGCATCTTATTCTGTAAAAGAGATGTCTTCAAATTCCATTATCAAATGTTTTCTTTTCTTAAAAATAATAATCTTTTACAATATATTATATTATTATTTGGCCAAACTGAAACAAAATTTAGAATCTTGATTGAATCGGGTCAAGGCATGCCTAAAAAGCTTCCTTATTGCTGTCAGCAAATTGGTAAATTCATGTTAGCCAGTTTTAAGAAGCCATAATGTTTTCTATAGCGAGAAGACTGTTTTTATCTTGCAAGTTTTTAGAATTAATTGGTGCAGAAATGTAATAGCTGTAGGCTGCGACCATACATGTGCTCACTGCATTCTTATAACTATACCGTTACACTTAGAAAACAAAAAACAAATTAGTTATTTTAGGAATACAAAGATAGACTATCTAACTTTTAAGATGAAGTAATCATTTGTTTATTCTGTTCTCAACTGCTATTGCTTTTGGTGTCCTTCTTAGAAAGTCGGAACCTACTCCTAGGTCTTGCAGGGTATTTCCTACATTTTCTTGCAAGAGTTTGAAGGTTTCTGGATGTAGGTTTAGGTCTTTTATCCATGTAGATTGGATCTTGGTGTATGGTGATAGATGTGGGTCTATCTTTTTGTTTCTACAGGCTATCAGCCAGTTGTCCCAACAACATTTACTAAAGAGGCCTTCCCACTTGCTTGAGTTGTCATTGGTCTTTTTGTCAAAGATTAATTGGCTGTATTTGTGTGGGTTCCCTTTTGGTGCTTCTATTCTATTCCATTGATCTTCCTTTCTGTCTTTGTGCCAGTACCAGGCTGTTTTGATAACCACTGCTCTATAGTATGTCAGTCTGGAGAACACTCAAACAACTCAAAATCTGCATACCATATGACCCAGCAATAGCACTCCTAGGAATATATCCAAAACACCTGTTTTACGACAAACCAACATGCATCCCTATGTTCATTGCAGCACAATCAGTAATTGCAAAAACATGGAAGCAACCGAAATGCCCATCAGCAGAAGATTGGATTAGAAAGCTTTGGTTCATCTACTCCATGGAATACTACTCAGCTATTAAAAAAAACAAAATGCAGTTCTTTGTGGCTAAATGGGCACAACTGGAAACTATAATGCTAAGGGAAATGAGTGAATCCCAAAAGATTAGATACCACATGTTTGCCTTGATTTAACCTGTAATTTTTGTATGGTTGTTTGTTATTTTTTAAACCTGTCATTGATACTGTCTCAACCCAGATGTTTCGAAGAATGGAACTTGCATTATTTTTAACATATTGTTTACCCAATACTATGTCAATTAATTCCATAATGTTGTATATTGATACTGAGGCCTTGTTGGGGCTTTTAACTGACCGGATCTTTACTCTGTTAGACCTATCTTCAGACCATAGAAGGTCTCCCCAAGAGGCCACTGAACTTATCTGGACAATAAGACGCTGAACTTTATGCTAGGCATGTGTTTGCAAGCAATGAATCTCAACTGAACTTGAACTATGGTTATGCAACAAGGTGGAGGAATCCACCATGGGGGGAGGGGTATGGGAGGGGTGGGGGGAATCCCCAGCGCCTATAAAACTGTATCACATAATACAATGTAAGCAACAATAAAAAAAAAAAGATGAAGTAATCAACCTCATAGGCAAGATTTGCAAAAGCCGGTAGCCTTTAATGAGGAAGCATCTTCAACTGATGTGATCTGCAACACCAGAGCATTCCAACTGAGACATCTCAGAGACACAAGGGTTTTATTGTACATTTCAGCTCATTCCTTCCAATTATTCACTTGCTTATTCATTCATTTGTGTTTTCATGTTAAGTTATAGTGAAGATCTTATTATTGCAAAAGACCTTGTTGGCATTGTGCCTGCAGAGACTAGTTCAAAACAAATCTTGTCCCCTTCCCTAGCAAAATTTAAAATCTCAAAATTTGTGACCCATAAGCAAAGGTCTAAACTGTGTTAAATGTAATGACTTAACAGCAGATGAGATGCAAGCTAAATTGATGAGGGAAAGTATGACACATGTGAGAAAAGTAAATTCCCATACTTTAAGATTCAATCACTTACAGTTTTGCTAAATGTTCTTATACCTCTGTGTAGTTGACGCTGTTAACCATAAAGAGTGACCAAAAATAAATCCCAAAGCTGTACATCTGTGGCTCCTAAAAGGTTTATCTTCTTAATCCTATACAGTATCCTTTCTGAGGTTTCTAAACTATTTTGGAAGTTTGCCAAATCTCAACAAAATATTTCAAAGTTTACACAGCCATGATTTATATGAATTTATGTATGATTTTGTAAATTTACCCAAACCAAAATGAAGTGACTTAATGCTGGTTTTCATAAAGAAATAATCACAGTTGGGTCCATGCAACTGCCAAAGGAGACATGAGCAATTCTAAATACATCTCCATCTACTTGGTAAACAAATATTCTTGGTCAGTCAGCACAAGCTTAACATGCATAGTGTAATTTCATCAATGATTAAATAAATCATTAATCTGCAGTAAAGTTTAATCAGATGAACCACATCTAACCTGGGTTATTTGAATTCTCTGTTTTCTGTAACTGGGATGCACTTCTATCACAAAATTATGAGCTTATTCCATCACTTATTTCTGACATATACTCTTATATTACATTTACAGGAAGACTTCCAAAATTTATGCTATAATTACAACTACCTTCATATGCATTCATTACCTCTTGACTTCGTTTTACTAATAGCAATCAACGACCATGTAGTATATACACATTTCCTCCTTCTACTTGTTTATCTGTTCACTGTTCGGCTTTAGCCGTCAAAAAGAGAATGGGGAGATTACTCATATGTGCAGCAAAAGGTATACTGAAAATGATAGTGGATATGATTTTTCTGAAATTACAGTTTACTTATTTGTAATCAATCTTAATATTGCATAAGGTTATGATTTAGATAAGTTAAAATATGCCTTATAAACTAAATACTAGAAGATGAAAAGGAATAGATGCAAAAGAAATAAATCCTTTAATTTTGGCTAAAAAGTAAAGGGAAACACATCAAATATTTATGCGCAAGATTGAAATACATTATCTTCTATCTATATTTATGTTTATATATTAGCTATTTCTATATATATGTCTATATAAAACTTAAACGTTGAGATTTGTGGCACACACACAAAAAAAAATCCAGAAGAAATATCAAAAGAAAATAGCAAACCAGAATTACATACATTTCCCTTGTGTAAGAGAATATCTGTGTTCAAGTCCCTGATGTGCTTTTATTCCAGCTTTCTGTTAATGCAAACCAAGGCAGGCAGTAGAGGATGACTCCAATATTTGCGTCCATGCCACCCATGTGTGAGATTCAGACTGAGTCTCTGGCTCCCGGTTTTGGATAGCCCAAACCCAAAGTCAGGCCAAAAGATTAATGATCCTACCTCTGTCTGTGTCTCCCCCCTTTTTTTTCTCTGCACTCCCTCTTTCTGCCCTCATGATAAAAGGAAAAATAAGTAAGATTTCTAATCACCAGAGCACAAAAGAACTGTAACATGTTAATTTTAGGACAAAGAAAATTTTATAATATGCATTTTCATGAAGTTTTTGAAGACCTTTCTTAGTCCAATTAAGTTGAACAGGTGTCAATAACAATCTCTGAAGTCAACTGCAGGCAAGTAGGTTCCTAAATAAATATGAATCTAAAACAGTTACTGTGTGAGGCTGTTTGTGAAATATTTACACCCTGCTCAATATCTCTCATATTCCCAGGTTATTTTTTAAATCATTGGACAATTCAGAAAGAACAGAGAAGAACCCTGTAGAGGCTGAAACCCAGAAATTTCATGTCAATTTTTCCAGAACACCAATGAATGAACATTTACCATCTGCAAGCATGGGGATTGTTCCAATCAGCAATGCCAGCAACAACAGGAAACACACGATGATTTATTGTCTTACAGTCTTCCACCAAAGGTGGTAGGACAAATAATCTGCATGCATTCTACTCTGAACATTTTAATTTTCTAATTATACCATAAGCATGGTGACATTTTCTTTCAAACAGAAAATTCTGCCAATCTTCTACTGTCTGTACCTTGAGAATGGAGATACCTATGTCCAATGTGTGATAAGCAGGACATATCACTCGGCAAATTACAAGTCATTAAAACACAGACTATCAGCCTTTCTTCATTGGACTCCATGAATCTTATTGGTAACTACTTTGGATACTTAGTTTGTCCAAATATTAAAGTTTGTTTCTGTCATTTTAGCTACTGATTTTTTAAAGTAGATTTCCATACTGGGCTGATCACTGATTTTCCATTTATTCCTGCTTGCAGAAGCTTCAATTCTATTTTCATTTTTGTTTGGTAAGCTTCACAACAGAAAATTTCAGACCAGATCTCTTTCTAAACACACATTGCCATTTAAATACAGTGAAGCAAATACAGATTACGCATACCAAGGACTCATGTTGTTTTCTAAATGGGTTCTACTTAGAACTTTGTTTATTCATAAATTATCTGTTATGTAATATACAAATTCATGTGCAAGTTCAATTACTCTTCCAGATGCTGTTATGTCCTTGGTTTTACAGTGGTCTGTTAAATTATAATAAAACCATAGTATTTTTAGTACAATTGATACAGCAATCTTCTAAAGTATATTTTCAGAGTACATATATATCTGCATGTTTGTATCTAATAAGCCAATTTCATGAAATTTAGGATGGAAAAGAACAGCTTCTGGAAAATGTAGCTTCCCTCTCTTTCATTTAGAAAATTCACCTAAAATTTTAATCATGCCTTATGGACTTTATCTTAAATTAAATACTTAGATATTTAGTTAAGAGCGAAGTGTCACATTATAAGGGAAAAAAGTTCTCAAAAAGGAAAAAAAAATACTACTTTTGAGAACTATAAAGAGAACTTTGCCTATGAATTTTGAATGTAGGATAAATTATTTTGGTTTTTAACTAATATCCATACTTCTAGAAATCAAGCAAATTTCCTGACACATGTATAATTTATAGCCATTCTTCAAATCGCTGTAAGCTACCTGACCACATTGTCTTGAAACAAATGGAAAAAGCTCCATGTTACCACCTATGCTGCTACTTGAAACACAACTGATTCCTTGACGCAAAATTAGCTTTTCAATTCAAAATTCTTTCCAGATTGTATTGAAGTTTCAAGGACACTGGAAAGAAATTATAATCACAATTCAACCTTCTTATTGCATTGGCACAGGAGCTCAGCTGTGACTAAAAATGCATGAGAATTAGATATGGATAAAGCTAGTTAAATAAAGGAAACACAAACTGAAAGTGTGATGCAAAATGAAAACTAAACAGGAGTGTGAATAAAAAATTTTTTGAAAATCTTTAAAAAGCAGCAGGATTCTAGAATATCATTATCACCTTTTTAATGCACATTATAATTTCATTAAATATATAAATCAGCAAATCCATAACTGAATTAAACTATAGTCTAGAAAAGGAAATATAGACAGACTCTTATGTTTACATAATTGCCCATCCTGTAGAGAATTATTTCAACCATCTAATTATTATAAGGGAAGGAAAAAATGACATTATTCAGAATTTGTATCCCACCTGAAAAAGCTGTAAAGATGAGTTTCTCTCAGAAACATTATTGCTCTTTTCATTAGACTAGTTTAGTGTATTCTTCTCAAGACATTGTGACCATCCAGGGAATCACAAAAATTTGTATCCAAACAAAAATAAAAAAACATCTTTCATATGCACACTCACAATTAAATGTACAATTTATTGCTGTGCTTTTCAGCATTGTATTTTACCTTTACTTCAATATTTTTAATTCCTTTGAAATTGCCTCCACAAGTCATCCTTTTGAATAGTGTCACTATTAATAGCAATAATTATTTAAAGTGTTCTTGCTTATTGACATTCAAATTAGAATAGATTTTTAAGTTGGCAATAAGTCTAGACATTTTTGGGCCACAGATTCCCTTTACTATTACTGCTCTAAAGTTGTGTCTGCTAATGGAAAACACTTTCCATTTGACAAACTTCAGTCAGGCCTCTCTGTGTTCTCCCGTGCAGTTCAAATACAGCTTGGCATAGTGCCCTGGTACAACAGTTTAGCAAAAGCCCATGTCCATAAAATCTGATAATATTCAATGTTTGATCAATTCCTGATTCTCCACCATCACCCAAATGATGTCTCATCATGCTGCCTCTTCTTCAGTAATAATCCAGTTAGATCAATCAATCCAGATTGCACTAATTAGCCAGTGCATCTACGTGATTTTCCATCCACTGCCACCTTCTTTTTGGTTACAAATTCTCATTTGGTTGGTATATATTCAGAGTTTAACATAATCTCTCTTTTTTTGCTGCAAAATAGTGTTAAAAGCAATGATCCCTCCATCTAATGTAAATGCCTACGTAAAGTATGCAATATTTTTATTAAGTATTTTCCCCCAATATTAGGAAGCAAATGGGCTTGTGTGTATGTGTGTGTATGTGGTATGCAAATGGGTTGTATAGACATTTGCAAAATGAAAGCTTTACATTTTTTACTTAGCAACCATAACATCAAAGCAGATGACTAGGTTGCTGTTTGGCATTTTATTTTTAAGGTATCAATGTTCTGCAAGCATTTTATCGCTCATACAAAATGCAACACTTTAAGCAAAAGTTATTGTTTATTGTAACTTTTATTTACCTAGCAGAAAAATGATGGATATTTTAAAAATAATAATTCCATGGTGGGCATTGTCACAGTGACTTAAACCAATACTTGACACCTGAATTCCACATCTGAGTAAGACTATTTTTCCCATCTCTTCTTGCATCCAGTTTCCTCCTGATGTGTGTACGAGGCAGCAGATGATCACCCATGTTCAGGCTTTCCTGACACCTAACTGGGAGATATAAGTCCTGATCTTGGCATGTGCTGATCCTGTGTCATTTGCTACAAGCATTTGGGGAGTGAAGCAATGAATAGAATAGGTGTGTGTGTGTGTGTGTGTGTGTGTGTGTGCAAGCTTGTATTTCTCTGTGTCTTTCTCTACATCTTTTTCTCTTTCTCTCTTCCTGTCACTTCTCTCTCTATGTTGCTCATATAAATAAATCTGAAATGCCTTTCACATCTGCTTAGTGAGCATGTTAAGTGGGCATTTAAAGCGATTGAGGCATCAAGAAATCATCGACATAAAACACTGAGTAAAAAGGGAAATACAACAGTCGTGAGGTATTTCATACTAGAATTTGTAGAAGCAATTGTATGAGTGATGTATGACTAAGGTATGAATATATATTAGAAGATATTAAAGTGGGTATTTTGAAGGTGATATATTAGAAGGAAGCTGTGCTCTGTTTTTTCTTTCCTCCGTAGTCCTTTACTTTGATGTGTATGAAAGCATGTGTGGGCATGGGGGCGGGAGGTGTATAATGTACTTCATAGTTCCAAATCAGCTGAGTTGCAACAGGTTGAAGTGATTGACACAAATCCCCTACCGTAGTTGACACAGACACCTGATGCTCTTCATACAGTTAGGAAAGCTAAAGAATACATGTCTGCACAGGAGAAGTAAGTGCACTACTTTCACTTGCAGTGGGGAAGTGCTTGAACATCCAGGATCAAATGCGAGCATCTGAGGAAGAATCCTCATCCGAAACCATTGTGAAAGAAAGTTTTCCCAAAAGAGCAGTTGCGACAGCCTCAACAAATGCAATTTCCGCTCAGACTTAGCATGTGCTGAGGTGTCACACTACTTCAGCAGAAGCTTGTGTTGATTCTAAAGACGTTCCAGATGCCCAGGGATGTCACCTTTGCTGATAGGAAGCTTCCTGTAACACCATCCATCACAGAGATATCAAGTCACGAAGGCATCAAAACAGATGGTGAAAACAAGCTCTGAGATGGCATTTTGACTGACTCCAGCCCTAAATTTCAGCTGAGACATCTTTCTGGATTGAGAAAAGTAAGCAGAACTGCTAGCATAACCGATATGCCAAAATAAATACCAGTAACAAAATGTTCATTCAAATGAAGCTAGGCCACATTTTATGAGGTTTTAAAAGTACATATGGCTAGCTGAAAATGCATTGCCCTTCCTGCAGATTCCTCACAAGGAAAAGAAAATCACAAAATTTAAAACTGGTTTCAAACAAAAAATATCATTAGAGTGACTCAAACATATTGTAAGAATTGCCTAATTACTTTTAGAAAACAAGCTGCATTTTTACTAAAATCATTAATTAAACATTAAGATTTCTTCATTTTCCCTACTGACATTTATGTTTTTTCAAAGCGCCGATTTCATTCTGACTGGAAGTAGTTCTTCATTCTATACTACCAAAAAGTGAAGAACTGAACAAATGGGATAAAATAAATCATGCTTCTTAGATTCATCAGAGAAGCGCTGGCATAGTAGAAACCACTGCCCTCAATTTAGAAAAAAAACAGACAGTTAGACAGAGTCACAATTTACTAAAGCAAAAACCCACAAGCAAATTCCTCTTTGGGAATCTGATCAGATAGGAAAAGCTGAACTATAATTGGAGAATTGTAAGGGATGCGATGTCGACAAAACTGGGATAAGACTGAGTGGGGAGATGGTGTCTGTCGTGGCAGGACAGAGTAAAACTATAGTCATCTATAAACTGAATCATCAGGCCTCATCAAACACAGAATATTTCAGAACCTGGAACTTTGGACTTTCCAATCTGCAAAACTATGAGAAATAAAGTCTTTGTAGTTTATTCAACAGCATTACCAAAATTCCAGGAGGACTCCATTATGAGAGAACTAATAATTTTTAAATAGCTGGTAGTATTCTGTTGTTTTTAATGAGATCTACTCTTTGGAGAACCTATTTTTCACAGCCGTGTGCTAGGGTTATATCAGAACCTGTCAAGGGAATTGTGACTCAAGCCCTAGGCAGTCTTCCACATTTGTGTTTGGTGGGCGATCGGGAGGGTGGCGTTAACAATCCTAGTGACCTCCAGAACTTTTCTTTCATATATTGGATAGAAGTGAAATGAAAAGTCTTGCTAAAAAGTAGCGAGTCTCACAAAAAGATTGGTGCCTATTCAAAGCACTTAGAAATGCTCTTACCCCATTATAACTCCCTAGTACTTTCACAAAAACCCATCGAAGTTCTTGCCTGCCTTTAAGTGAAAGAACTATAACACAAAAAAGGAAGAAAATAAAACAGTGTGAAGAGACCGAACAAGCTTTATAAGTAAAACCAAATACAACAATGTTGAAATTTCCAACCAAGAATTTTTAAAAGCTATAATAATCATACCAAGAGTTTTAATCTAAAAAGTAAACGATAGTCAAGGAAAGACTGATGTGTAAACAGAGAGAGGGACATTCTAATAATTTTTTTTAAAAAATCACTGCTGAGATCCAAAGCATTTTGATGAAGAACATCTTTGATGATCTGAGCGTTAGACTGTACATATCAGAGGAAATAATCTCTGTGCTTAAGTCTAGAAAAACACAAACTCTTAAAGCCTACAAGCAAGGAGAAACAAAACGACTTGCAAAAACTGAATAGAATATTCAGGAACTATAGCACAAGCACACATTTTGTAATAAACACATTGTTATGATATCAAAATGAACAAAAGCAATATTGAAGCAATTATGACTGACCATTATTGCCAGGTAATTCCATGCTCTGAACTATATGTTCAGACAATCAGAGAACACAGAGAAAGATAATAAAAAGTACAACAACAGGAAAAAATTAAAAAGAAAACAAATTTATCCAACTGAGGCATAGAAAGTACAATATTCAGCAAATCAAATATAAAGAAAAATATTATGATCCTAAATCAAGGCAAAATATTTATAAGGAGAGAAAAGATCATAATTATAAACAACTTTTCAGAACCCATGCAGATAAAAGTAAAAGAGAGAAGAGGGATTTAGGGGATTGGGAAAGAACAGAGCAGTGAGGGAAGTGTGTTTATCTTCCAAGAAATGTACTTATGGAATGTATAAAATCTGTTCTCTTTGGGCCCAGTACAATGGCTCAGTGGCTAAATCCTCAATTTGCAAACGCCAGGAGCCCATGTGGCAGCTTGATTCTGCTCAATTTCCTACTTATGATCATGGGAAGTAGTAGAACGCGGATAAAAATCTTGAGCCCCTGCATTTTCATGGGAGACCTGGAAGAAGCTTCCAGAACTTGGTTTTAGATCTGCTTAGCTGTGGTCTTTGTGGCTACTTGGGGAGTGAACCATAGACAGATGATCTTTCTCTCTGTCTCTCCTTTTCCCTGTACATCTGCTCTGCCTTTCCAATACAAATAAATAAATCTTTAAAATATGTTCTCTTTATATTCATAAGAAGGATTAAAACAAATAAATATAACATGTTGAAGTTAAAAATAAAACAGAAAAATCAACATAGATTTGACATTCCTCAATATGAAAACGGAATTTTCTACACATTTGACTTTTTTCCCTCAATTGCTATTTGTTGAATACTTTACACAATGTAATTTTAAACCTGTTGTTTGAGGTTAATTGAATGTAAGCCAAAGTAAAAGGGGTAAAAGAAACAAGGAGAATAATGGGTGCGGAACACGTGCAGGAGCAAGTGCAGGGAGGCAAGCTCACTCTACCCCTAAATCTGTATTGTAAATGTTATAACCTAAAAGTGCAATAAATGTTTATTCATTTTCAAAATAATTATTGAGCTAGTGTGTTTCAATTAATGTACTTCAATTTTTTTTAAAAAAAGAATATACTTATTTTTATCAGAAAGGAAGATCATATTTATGGAAAGAAGAAACAGAGAGAGAGCTCTTCCATCCACTAGTTCACTTCCCAGATGGCCACAACGGCCAGAACTGAGCCAATCCAAAACTAGGAGCCAGGAGTTTCTTCCAGATGTATCACATGTGTATACGGGCCCAAGGCCTTAGGCCATCATCGTCTGCTTTCCCAGGCTACAAGCAGGGAGATGGATGGTAATTAGAACAGCTGGAACAAGCACTAGCACCTATGTGGGATGCTGGTGCTTGCAAGGTGAGGATTTATCCATTGAGCCATCATGTTAGGCCCTGTGCTTTAATTTCCATAAGGTTTTCTTTAAGTGATTTAAATAACTTTATTAAATAACTTTTAAGTAATCTTATTTTCTTCCTTCTTTCCTTCCTCTCTTCTTTCCCTTTCCTTTCCATCTTGCCTTTTTCTTTCTTTCCTTTTTCTTTCTTTCTTTCTTCCTTCCTTTCTTTCTTCCTTTCTTTCTCTCTCTGTCTCTGTACATGTTTATCTGTGTCTCCCTTCCAATAAAAAAATAAAACAAATCTTAAAGAAAAGGGTAAGATATACTATGTTATTACGTATAGCAACTTAAAATGTCCTACTCAATATCTGCATAGCTTATCTTTGTGATAACCTGTTTCTGGTTTTTAAAATAATTTTTTAATTTTCAGAATTTTTAAGGATTGACTTATTTTACTTGAAAGTCAAAATTTTTAAAAAAGGGCAGGGAAGGGTGAACCATTTGCTGTCACTGTAAACGTAATAGTTGCAGCAGCACTTTAATAGAGTACATATTTTAACCTATGTTGGTAGGATAGGTTTAGCTACTTTTCTATCTGTGGATAGATTAATATTTGTATTTATTACTAAGAGAATTATAAAATGATCCCAACACAGAACTATAGCACTGACTTTTAAGATAATATTTATAATTTTGTTTCAGATATTTTAAAAAGGTGCATTTTTTTGCTAACTAGTAAATGCTTCATTAAATTGAACGGCCTGTAGAGCAAAGTAAAAATGTTTGAACTGTTTAAAATCTTTGAAAAATGTATCCTATACATGTGTAATAAATGGTCCTATAGGATACATGTGTAACACATTTTATAGGTCCTGAATCTTATAATAAATGGTCAAGTTTAATAATTCACCTTCCAGATGCCTGTGAGGGTCAGGGTATTGAGAATAGGAAGCAGGCTGAGGGGCATTCAAAACCAGAACTGAGTATCAATATCAGCCATGCACGTGTGGGTCACGGGAGTACTAACTGATGCTTTCACTGGTAGCTTCAGCCACTATACCAGACACCGCACAGCTCTCTCCTTTCAGATGTAAAAAGGAAATAGATTGAGAACAAAATTTCTTTGCCTTTCCCCTGCTTCACACTTGTCAAGTTGGGTAGAGCAAGCTCAGAGATTATAATTTACAGAAATATTTTAAAGCCTCATAAATATTCAAAGAATCTATATATAATATGAACAAATCTTATAAATATATTGTTTAAATTATATATGCAGATGAACACACATGTATTTATGATATGAAATCATATCTAAATTATGTGTTAGATAAAAGCTGCTCATATCTTAAGCCATTACTTTAACAAGCTGTTTAAACAGTCAAAGCCAGTAGAATAATAAAAGCAAATTTAGTGATTTATTCAATCTTTAGTATATTTCGTCTCTTCCTGTTGATTAGGAAAAAAAAGAGTTCATTTGTGTAAATAGTTCAAACTTGAGTGCTTCTCTTAGAAGTTCTGCTGGGAAGCCATTAAAGCTTGCCCACAGTGCTTCTGCAAACTCAAGCTGACTTTGTGACCTTCATGTTTCACTTTCAAAATTTCAATCTGTCGGAAATCACTTGCTTATTTCTTTCCATTTTTCCTTTACCAAAAGCCTCTTTATTGACCTCAGCTGCTACGACCCTCACCCACATTCGGTCTGATTAACAGCAAAGTGGAGCTGCATTAAGCATTTGCTTTGACAGGCTCATTATCTTTGCCTTTTTGTTAGTTTTCTTTGAGTCCTTTTTGATATGTATGAATTCATTCCTTGGAAACTGACAAGAGGCTTATGGTGATCTTATGCCCCCCTAAATAGGCTTTTATCTATGCTGTTGCTACAGCAATATTAGAATATATCACCCTTTTTACTGGGAGAACACAGAGCAATCTATTTATTCAGAAAAACCAAATAGTCGGAAGAGATTAATTGGAGGTCATGTAGCTGTGTCATTCTTTAGGAACAACATCTTGAATCTGTGTGGAAATTTTGTTTATAGCTGATTTTCATAACAGACTGATCTGCTCCTGTATATTTCCCTTTAATTAACATAAATATTAACACTATTGGATACAAGGACATCTACACAGGAAAGGGGACATTATCTAGTAACTGCAAATATTGTGAACATACTATACAGCAGTCGAGTACTGAATAATGGTCTGGGGAAAGGTCTACCAGTTCTACAGATTCAACAAAATTTGCAATAGTAAGTGTGAACTTCGGTATGTAGTGCTGTTCTTCATGGTGTACATGGTGAGCTTTACACAGGCAAAACATTTTCCGAAAAGTAGCTTTTAAAATTTACTATGTGCCATTGTGAAACATGAAATAGCTTGTCCATTGTTACTCCCCAAAAGGTATTGATCTGATTATCGAAGAAACAAAGGAAAAAAATAAAAGCCTTTAAAATCAATAAGGGAAGTCTGTTAAAACTGGTAAACTACCACCATCAACAGTCAACCTCTCAGATACACAGCATTTTATTTTTGTTTCCATCTATGTATATTTATAACATAAAAATATTTAAGCATTTTATTCATGGCAAATAATCACAGTATTAAACTGGACTCCATGAATAATTAGGGAAATTGTTATTATAATTTTTTCAGTGTTTGAAATAACTTCACAGTGGCACATTGAAATGCAAAATAAAGCAAGCAATTTTTAAATATAGTAGTCATCTTGTTAATATAGCAATCTGGGGTGATAAATATCCATAGAGCAACCTCCTCCAACTCATCACTATTTCATAATCTTCAACAATATTTGTAAAGCAAAAGAAAATGAGCACCAGTGTATGTGAAAATAGAGTACATAAGATATTCAGCTTTGGAGTCAGCTATACCAAATTCATTGTCATTGGGCAAATTAAACTTTTCCATGCTTCAGTTTCCACTTTCTCTAAACTATAATAAAAAAAAAATCCAGTGCCTGGAATATTTGAAAACTCAACAAAAATGATTTTAATAACCACTGTGTCATTGAGGCTTGTAGTCATCTGTGACTAACGTGATAAACCCAAAGAAAGTTAAGTGCAAATTTTGTAATTGATCAATGCGACAATATATTTGACCATGAGTCAATATAAGCTTTTTCAAAATGATAATTTATACTTTAGGATGTGTATTTTGCTTTTAAAATAAAACTTTATTTGTATTGGAAAGTCAGATATGCAGAGAAGAGGAAAGACAAAAGATCCTCCATCCACTGATTCACTCTCCAAGCAGCCATAAAAGCCATAGCAGTGCCGATCTGAAGCCAGGAGACAGAAGTTTATTCTGGGTCTCTCACATGGGTGCAGGATCCCAAAGCTTTGGACCATCCTCAACTGCTTTCCCTGGCCACAGGCAGGGAGCTGGATAGGAAGTGGGGCCACTAGGACACAAATTAGTGCCCATATGGGATCCCAGCACATGCAAGATGAGGACTTTAGCCACTAGGCTATCGTGCTGGGCCCTGTGCACATTAATTTTATAAATTTTTTCAATGAAATATTTTTACAGAATCTCTTTTATTTATATTATTTATTCCATTGTGTGAAGTATTCTCAAAGATCCTCAAAGAATTTCAAGAAAGTAATGACAGCAAAATAATTATCTCTATAATGATCTTGACAATTTTTACCTATTTATGGACCATATTCTAATAGCCAAGATTCAATTTATTAACTGACTGCTGAAAAGGAAATGAGATTATTTCCACAAAGAGCTTTCAAATACTACTAGAAAACTTGGAGCAGCCTTAAAAATCCTCTCTTCAACTACTCTTTAATCAAATTTGTAAAAGACTTTCAACAAAGTTTCTGTTGTCTTATAAACTTAATTTTCTTGTGGTCTGTTTCTTCATGAGCTTTCTATTTCGTGCATCTGAGACATTTAAGTTTCAAATCATATAATAACAAATGACCAAATGCATTAATTATTTACAGGAAATTCATCACTTTTTTCAGAGAACATGAAATATTTAGTTGAAGTTGCCATTAGAAAAGGAATAGAAACCTAAAACACCATAGTTTGGCCTAGTGGCTCTCAAGCAAGACCCATGGTTCAAATATTCACTTGAGTCTGTAAGCCCTATAAATCTTCATTTTCTAACTTTAATGTGGATATTGTGGCACTCACATTATAGGTGAGTAACAAGGAATTCATGATGAAACGCATGTTAAATGGCTAATATAATTTCTGATGACTCACCACACTACTATGGTAGCACAAATAAATATTTCCTGCAAACAAGATATAATGCAAGCATTTGGGACTAACACAATTTAAAAAAACTGCAATTTCTCCATGTGTCAGTTTCAGGACAACAAAGGTTTGGAATTATATGTGTGGAAGATATCACGGTTTTTGATCCAACAGTATATCTCTACTAATGACACAGTTGGGTTGATTGAGCATAAACTAAAATAATTTAAATTCTTTTTTCCAACTGTAACCACATTCAATAATGACTATGGAAACTCATATTAATATGTCAAAAATGTTTAACTCTGTGGATCATATATAGTAAATAAAGGAACTAGCATTTATTGTATAACAATGGAGCATGTGTTGTAATGACAAGATATAAAAGAGCCTGCAATGTATAATTTTTAGCTATATGGAATATATTGAAGAAACTAAGACTCAAAAGAATAAATTTTTCGAGCCAACATAACGATGAATAGTTTTGCAGGTGTTAAAAATTGCTAAACAGGGCCCAGCACCAGAGCCTAGTGGCTAAAGTCCTCTCCTTGAACATGACCAGGATCCCATACAAGCGTCGGTTCTAATCCTGGCAGCTCCACTTCCCGTCCAGCTCCCTGCTTATGGCCTGGGAAAGCAGTCAAGGATGACCCAAAGCCTTGGGACCCTGCACCTGCATGGGAGACCCGGAAGAGCTCCTAGCTCCAGATCAGAGCAGCTCCGATTGTTGCGGTCACTTGGGAAATAAATCATCAGAGGGAAGATCTTCCTCTCTGTCTCTCCTCCTCTCTGTATATCTGACTTTGCAATAAAAATAAATATTTTTTAAAAGTGCTAAACAATTTCTTGTAAAGCAATTAATTTTACTTACATGGCTGAAACCAGGGATGATCCCAAATAGATTCACTGGTATTTCAGCCTTGGTGATTTGTTGGTTTTCTTCCCCCAAATATACTGGTCAGAAGATGTGATATCAAATAAAAATAGTTAACGTGGCACAAAAAGTTAAAAATCTAATGTTTTCTCCACCAATACATATGTCAATCAATTACACAGATAACATACACAAAGACCCTTCTTAATCCATGTCTTTTCATAGGGTAAATGTCTGAATGTCAAGACAGTCCTGTAACATTCACATGCAATCAGCTTTGAGGGGTGCCTCAGGCATGGGTTGTTAGTAGAGTTGCCCAAAAATATAAACACAGCCCTGATGACTCTTTTTAAAGTATGTGACTTTACTTATCTGACATAGACCTTGAACAATAAAACATTATTGGATTTCTGTAATCATTTGATTTTACTGATATTTAATTTTTAGTTGAAAAATTTTAGACTTGAAAATTAGCCTGTCCTGAAATTATCACTAAATTGCAGTCGTGTTTTTGTTGTTCCTTGTTTTTTCATAATAGTGTTTAAAGTTTTTTCACAAGTGTTTGAAGTTTAAAATCAATTATCTTAAGTGAGTTGGTTCTACCTATGTGCTATGTGATACATTTTCTCTCTTTTTTTTTAGATTTATTTATTTTTATTGGAAAGGCAGAATTACAGAGAGATCTTTCATTTGTTGGTTCATTCCTCAAGAGGCCCCGATGGCTGGAGCTGAGCCAATCCAAAGCCAAGAGTCAGGGACCAGGAGCCCCCTCTCACTTGGGTGTAGGATCCCAAGGCTTTGTATCACTATCTGCTGCTTTCCCAGGCCACAAGCAGAGAGTTGGATTGGATTTGGGACTGGAAACCATGCCCTGATGGGATCCCAGTGCTTGCAAGGTGAGGATTTAGCCACTAGGACATTGTGCCAGTCCATATGATGCATTTTCAACGTGATTTAGAGACTTACCTAAGACAGATAATATACCTTTTGGTGTAGATACTTGAAATCCATGTATTATAGCAATGAGTCATGGAGCATTAAGTAGCTTGCTTAAAACCAAACAACTATTATATGGTGGAAACTTGGTTCAAATTTAGGTAGTACATCTCCAAAACCTGTAATCTTTCTCACTGAATAGTGGCTTTACATAGAGCAAATTAGAGTTTACAATTAACCCAAAACATTGAATGGATATAGTAGAATAATGCTTAAAACTATTTTGAAAGTCAACACCCTACATCAGAGCGCTGTTGCATCTGCTGCTGACCAAGAAAGCAGAAGGTTATGGCTCAGATGCTTGAGTCCCTGACAACCGCTTGACAAGTGCACACAGTCCCTGGTTCTTGTTTTCATCCTTGGCCAGGCCTGGCTTTTGTGGCTTTTTGAGGAGTGAAACAGTGAATGGAAGATCTCTCTTTCTCTCTCTCACACACACACTGATTCTCACATGTTCTGTCCCTTATCACCTACAAATCAATATTTTTAAAATAATTATCCCAGATTGTCTTATATAAACTATTTCCAAATTATATGCTCTACTCCTGCAATACTACCTACTGAAGTTTCAGAAGTTAGTACATCGAAAGTGTGCAACTTGTATTGTGGTGCAGCAGTTGAACACTGCCTGGAGCACCAGTATTCACTTGAGCTGCAGTTACAGTCCAGGGTGCCACACTTATCCGGCTCTTTGCTAATGCAACTTGGAAAGCAATGGAAGATGGCTCAAGTGTTCGGTTCCTTGATGCCAATGTGTGTAAGACACACTGAATGTCTCAGGTTTCCTAATAGGGCCTGGTCAGCCACAGCCATTGTGACCATTTGGGGAGTGAACCAACAGATGAAAAGATATCTCTGCTGGTAATTTTTTCAAATAAATAAATCTAAAAAAAACCAAAAAGACTACTCAGAGAAGCCACTTCAGGATTCAGGTTTTTTTTTTTTAATGAGTGACCTCTCCAAAAACAATAATGATCTGAAACACCCCAAAATTATTGTAAAGATTATAAGTGATTCACAAAACCTAAACCCAATCACCTGTACATATACAAATGCATTCTCAAGCACACACATCTGCACACTGCACGTTGACTCACGTAAATCCTGAGCGTATCACCTCCAGAAGCACAGTTACTTACTACAATTAATAAAGGAGAAAGAAGACAGGTTTATGATCTTACAAAAAAAAAAGAGCAAAAGGAAGATGCCTTTCCAAGAGTTTCCAAGGTAACTAGTTCTAGAGTTGGAATTTATAAATAGGAGTACAGAGGGGTTTCAACTTGTTGAGAAAATTAATGCCGCAGTTTCCAAAACATGAATAAAAACCAAGTGAAATAAAAGCTTAAGCCTTTAGAAAACATAAAAAGGAAGTTACAAAAAATATGGTGATGTTGATGACACAAGAATATTATGTAGTTCATAAATCTTTAATTATTTAAAGTGATGAAAGTAAAGATTCATAATATAAATCTGTAAGTAAAATTGAACAGTATTAATGCATCCATATAATTAAACATGCTTGAATATTTTATTCATTGTTTCAATAATTCATACAGATCTAGTTAACTATAATACCAGATGCTAATTGTGTTAAAATAATTTATTAATAGGCATAGCATATATTAAATTAATCCTATGTTTTTAGATTATTATGCTCTTATTAGAAATTTAATAGGCAGTTAAATTTCATTGCTATTTTACATAAAGCAAACACTGTCACAAAAAGAATGCTCGAAGGTTTACCTAAATTTTTCTTAAGATACAGACTCAACAGGAATTTCCAAAGCAGAATCCTGTAATTACTTACGGATTAATAAAATATTACTGGTTTTTGTTTGCTTCTTTGTGTACATCCGCTGTGATTTGAAAATTCAACCAGAAATTTAGATGTCTGTATTCACACTAATATCTTACAAGAATACACAAGAGTTCCCCAAAAGATTAGTATAAAATGAATATCATTACATATCTCATTTAGTGCTATGTAGACAATGATTTTTTTAATTTAATTCTAGGACATTTACTATTAGAATTGATTTGCAAGATACAGTGTTGTAGGTATTAGGGATTCTCCCTTCACCTGACTTTCTCCTGTCCCATTTCTCCAAACCTAAACTATTCTCGCCACATCATTACAGTACTATAGTCCTGCAACAGTCACAAGTCCAGCATTCTGTCCTTTATGTGTATTAAGGCATTGTAGTATTGGCGACGGTGGATAATCTAGTATCCTAATGTCAGTGTGTATTTTCAGTTTCATTGGGAGTCCTCTTTTTATTCAGGAGTAGAGCTACATACTGCAATATATTTTCACGTTCCAATATGCTTGTCCATTATACAGGGCCATCTATGAAAATATATACCTGAAAATGCATATTTACTTATATGCCTATTTTGTATTTGGCATGAATGATTTTATATCAGAGAGATTATGATTTTTAAGGTAGTCTCAGCCTTTAACTCTTCTTTATCTAGGAAAAGGCTTTTCTGTTTAACTGGTTCATTCATTCAGCCAGGAGTGTGAGGCACTGTCTCAGTCACAAAGCTTAAAGAACCATTCTTTACTAACCACCTAGTGGTAAATCAGAATTATGCTTAGACATAATATTCTTTCTCAGCCTCAGTACATTGTTCAATAAGTACAGTGCTAATGAAAGTACCAACACAATAAAACATTTGAAATTATGGAATTTTCTAGTACAAATGTGGAACAGAAAAAGCAAATAAATACCATATGATTCAATGTGACATCTCTTGAAAAACTGTCACCTCCTTAAGACTCTTGTAACTAGTTCAACAACCTCAGAGTTGTCAAGGCCAAACTATACAAAATAGCTTAAAACTGAGTGATGTGTGGGCCCAGCTCTGGGCCTAGCAGCTGAAGTCCTTGCCTAGAATGTGCCAGGATCCCATAAAGGCGCTGGTTCTAATCCCAGCAGTCTGCTTCCCAACCAGCTCCCTGTTCGCAGCCTAGGAAAGCGGTTAAGGATGGCTCAAAGCCTTGGGATCTTGCACCCATGTGGGAGACCCAGAAGACCTCCGGGCTCCTGGCTCCGGATTGGCACAGCACCAGCCACTTGAGTAGTGAATCATCGGATGGAAGATCTTCCTCTCTGTCTCTCCTCCTCCTCTCTCTCTATATATCTGACTTTGCAATAAAAATAAATCTTTCAAAAACTGAACAATGTGTAATTAACTCAAGTATCCAGTTAAACTATATTCTTACACAGACCAATTGCTAAATCGTGGTTCTCTCCTATACAGTTTACACACAAATTAGATATGAGTATTAAGCTAAAAGAATAATTCAAGGATAAATCTCCATTATTTAAAATTCTTAATTCTGTATTATTGCATCATTTCAAGACAAAAAAAATCAATCTTCATTTGAGGGACTTCAAATTTTAACTCACTAAAATAAATCATCATATTTATGAGTATTATGAAAAAGAGTAAAATGCATTTAAATCATATCAAAAGTACATTTACTTCAATATAATTGTTAATTTTCAAGAGACTGAAATTCAGGCATTGAGATGAAAGTGCATAAATTCACATTAAAATCCAAACGATTTTCCTCTTAATATAATATGCATATGACATAAATCTTATGAAAAACATTGTTATATCAGCACAAGGGTGAAATATTCAGTAGGATTTATATAATATTACTTTTTTCTCTTTTTAGAGAGAATATATAAAAAACTATAATGAAGCTAAAATATCAAGTATACACATATGTAGATATAAACTAAATTACAGACATGCATCCTATGACTGAATCTAAATTATTTTTCTCAACTAATTGCTACTTTATTTTATCTTCCACTCCCTCCCACTGCAATGTACACTTTGTGAATATCTTCCAGGAACCTTCTTTCAAGACCATTTCCTGCCATTAATGGTTATCATTCAACTTCTGTGCTAACAGCATTATACATATACACAGTCCTGATAGAGATGAATTTTGTTTCTTATCTTGACTGCGCAAAGCTAACACAAGATATATTCAGAAGATTCTAAATGTGTTTTTGAAAATATATTGAAAAGTCAAAGCTTTCCAAATCTAGAGGAATCTTCATGTCAAAAGTAAAAATTTCACTGAAGAAGATGGGAGACCTCTGTATACTGCTGGACATTGAGAATTCATATTACTAGAACTGAGCAATAAATAGCATGATGACTTTGGAGTTAAATATTCTAATTTAAGTGGCTAAGAAAATGACTTTTAATAATGAAACAAAGTACAGAATTTCACGAAACACCCTTCAATTACAAAATACAGCTTATGGAAAGTATTTCATTTGCCTATAATTTGTTTTCATTGAAATTAAATAATAAGGAATAACAACATGGAGTTACAAATTTATTTCAATTCCTTCAACGGTGAGTGTGCGTGACTGACAAGATCTACTTTACTTGATAATCAGATCATTATTGAATTTGGTTTTCCCTAATTTATAACAACTAATTATCTATTCTGCTCTATGCTGTTCCATGATTTTAGCAGAAAAATCTCTAGAGTTTCCTCAGAGTAACATATGTGTTAAATTATCTTCTTTGGACACTGAATCCCAACCTCTTTATGTTTTACTCATTGGCAATCTTTGTATTATTTTATTAAAAAGAGCGTATTGCTTCTTTGAAGAGATACTTTAAAATCACTGTTATAAAATGTATTTTACTTAAATATTAAAGTCTCATTTATGGAACATTTTAAAAACAACATTAGGAAAATATTTCCATGTTTATATAACTAGTAATTGGATTGATTCTAAAATTGATTTTATCAACTGTCATTACAGTGAAGAAACTTAAAGTTGAAAATCTGCTTTAGATGTATTTTCATATGTGTGTACCACTTAATTGTGTAAAAACGGTTGCTTGTTTCAATTTACTTCTTTCCAAGTAACTATTGAATCATACTTCATAACTGGAATTTTTTTAGATATCAACTGTAGCCCAAAGAAAATAAACAAATTCTGCAAGTTTCCCTGGTATCCTCTGGCATCCCCCAAATATTTCTCCTTCCCCAAACTTCTATGAAACTTTTAGTCACCGTACTTTGAACAGATACTTCCCAGAGAGGATGCTCCTCAACCTTCTTCCTAGTGGAGTTTTTTCCTCTCACAGCCCTGTTACACTGAACTGAGCAGGCGTTCTTTTCTATTATTCTTCCTTCAAAACATTTTCCTTCATTTCTTTTTTAACTTCTGCCATGCTTTGAAATCTGGCATTATTAGTACAATCTGAACTCATCATTACATAATTCTTCCATAATCACTTTCAGACACAGTACTCTATGACAACTATTTGTAATTTTACCACCAAACCTTTGGCTCTAAAACTTACTCACTGTCTCTCATTCCTTTATTTTCCTAGCGTACAAGCTGAATTTGAGAGAATAACTGGCTTGTTCTCATTCTTATTTGTTTGCACATATCTGGGTACATCAAAACTGTATATAAATAACTGTTCAATAGCATATTTTATTCAAAACTAATCATGAAAAATCAAATGCTGCACCTCATGATACTTGTATTTTAAAGACCTATTTGAAAGTTAATATTGCAGATATAAATAGAAACAGAGAGAGAGAAAAAGAGAGAGAGAGTCTTCCATCCTGCTTATTCATTCCCCAGATGATCCCAGTGGCCTGAGATGGGACAGGCTGAAGACAAGAACCAGGAGCTTCCTCCAGGTCTCCACATAAGTGGCAGGATTCCAAGCACTTGGATCATGATCTGTGATTTTTGGAAGGCTGTGAGAATGTAGCTAGATTGGGAGTATAAGAGCTGGGCCACAAAGAAGTGCCCGTATGGGATGGTGAAAATGCAAATGGTGGTTCTGACCACTACTTCATGACCCCAAGTTAGCAGCTGATGATTAAAATACTACAAAGGGACTGATATTGGCGGTGAGTTAAGTCTGTATTTGTGACAATAACATCCCATTTTCGAGTGCCAGTTCCAGATAGTCCTCTTCTGATCCATCATCTTGCTAATGTATCTGGCAGCAAGAATATACTAAGTACTTGGGCCCTCCGCACCTATGAGGGGGACCAGGATGGAGTTCCTGGATCATTGCTTTGCACTGGTGCAGGCCTATTTGTTGTGGCCATTTGGAGAATAAATCAGGAGATGGAAGATATCTTTTTTCTGCCTTTAATATCAACTAATTAACATTTAAATATAAAATAACATATAGAGGTAGAAAATAATATCACCGCAGAGATGTATATATTTTGACTCTCAAGTAGTACAACCAACTGAAAGAAAATAGAGTCAAAGATAGCAACTAATGCTACAAAATAATTATGATTTATTTACTGAAGGTTAAAAATACAGCATTTCTACTGACTATAAAGCTGATTGATTGAAAATAATTATAAACACTGGATACATAATTTCAATTAAAATGAACTGATTAATCTATTTATGTCCCATTGAGAAAGCTTAGTTGTACTACCCTTCATAATGCTTTTTGTGTTTGGAGGTATTTCATCAATCCAATAAGAAAAAAAAAAATGGGGAATTGACTTTATATACTAACTTCTTTGTGTCAGGATCTGCCACATTGCTTTAAATCTGACGTGCAGTTTGAAGGGATAATGAGTGAAAAGAGAGTATATCTGAGAGAAAAGAGTAAGATCAATGTAAGTGCCCAGCAGCTGTTTATCAAAATCAGATGAAATGAGATACTCGATCGAGAAAACGACAACCCAGTAGTAATACGTATTTTTACATCCAGCCATTTCTCAACAAATGAATTTTTAAAGGTCTAGATCATACACGGTGGAGATAAGGATATATTGTTCCTAATCTCCTGAACAAAGCTGTAAATGCATAATGAAGTACGTACCAGTTTCCTAATGAAAAAAGCCTTTCTCGCCTCATCAATTTTGACATATCTGTTACATTTTAACCTTTCAGAGTTTGTCTCTAACACACTTGTACTCAGGTCTTACCCTGCATGAAGGGAAGGCATCAACTCCTAACTTAGCTTATGGACTTATTCTCTACCAAAACAAATACTGAAAGTCAGTATTTGGGACGTGTCATGATTTTAAGAATAATTTTCAATATCAATACTGGACTTAACACATTTTCAATAAACAATCGAGTGGATTTCCGCATCTAACTCACAAGAATTTTGTTTAGACCCTTTCAAGTATGGTTTTCTAGTAGTCTTCCTCAAGCACGATGCTCAGCTTGAAGATCTTTAACTTAAAAGATGTGATTTTACTCTATTTAGAGTATTTCCAGGAAAGAAAAGCAAATGGTATGGAAAAGTTTAAAGGACTCTGTGGGAGGGACCAGATGCCTAAAAGGAGAAAGTGGGAGGGTTGCGCAGGCTATTTTCTTCTGCAGTTATTCAACAAAATCCTCTGCAGAAGCAGAGTTGGTTGATAGGCTCTAGCTACTACACCTTTATGTCTGCTGCAGTTTTAGCTGCCAATGAAACATCATGAGCTCTGCTTCCAAGCAATGACTGTGTGTGGTTACTGCTGCCTAATGTGGGATTCTTTCAAACAGAAACATTTACCCGGGCACCCCATGTGGCCAGATGAAGCTTTGGCAGATCAGTGATGCCTGACACTCATTTCTCACTATTGCCTTTCACAGTGTTCTTGCCTACATCTGCTGCCTCTTTCCACAGTCCTCACAAATATTTTCAAATAATTTTTGTATCTCTAATTCCACATCTTTAAATGTATCTTAGAGCAGGAAAATTTGACCAAGTGACTTATATACAGATATGAATCACACTTCACTTATACTTTCTGTTATACCTTCCTTTGTAGGAAGCTACTCTGCTACTTAATTCATGCCAAATGATTTTGAAAGTTTTGTCACATCACTACTCTCCCTGCCTACTACCAAGTTACTTCCTCATTCTCTGAAGTCATTGGAACCTTTGCCATTGTGTTTTGCACTCCTAGGCTTACTATAATAGTGGAATAATTATATGAACCTGCAGACAGTTGGAAAGAGATCTAACTTATTTGGGTGCTAAAAAAACTCCACTCTTTAACAGAAACCCCCACTTCCAGTCAATCGTTACACTGTCTAACAACAAAATCTACTCTTCTTGCTTCTGTTCAGTGTATGCCACTGCACGTTTTTGGAAAGCAAAGAAGAGGAAGACGGAATTTCTTTCTGAGGATCTTCCTTTTGTTTGCCAATATCACATATCTCTACTCCAGATTGAGAGTCTACAAACAAGCTTGGAATCTCTGTCTCTTTCAGTTCTGCTTTGAACTTCTGTTTCTTTCATATGTTTATCATTCCTGGATCACAATGATCATAAATTCATAAACAAGTCCACCTTGTTATGTTTAGTCAGTGATCATAAGTTATTTTGCCTTTCCAGCTATTTTTTATTTCAACTTATTAACACATAATTATTTCATTAGCTAATGCACATACTATCCAATTGTTTTCTCCATAAATGCTCTCTCTGTTAGACTGAAAACCGAATTTCTATTTAATTTATTTCCCACAGAAACAGAGAGAAAACTTTGGTCAGCTGGTATAACCCTGAAGTGCTCACAACAATCAGCAGCAACGAGCCAGGCCGACACTAAGGTCCTAGACCTAATTTCTTTATTCCAGTTGGGGAGCAGGAACCCGAACACTGGAATCTGCATTCTCTGCCTCACAGTGGTGCATTAGGAAGAATCAGAATCAGAGTTGGAAATAAAACGATGTACCCCACATAAGGGCAAAGCAGCAATCTAACTACTGAACCAAATGTCCATGCCATGACTGCATTATTTTAATTCCATAATATGGTGGTTAACCACAAATGTATTAAAATTCTTTGCAAAATAAATTGAAACAATGATTTTTAACACCTTTAAAACTATGAAATATGGCAGTATATTAAAACCTGAATCAAATTATAAAACTTAAAGTTATTTAAACTGTGAATTATGTCCTGAAATTTGTCTTTGTCTTTTACTTCTCCAAGGAATACAATTTATTATGTGCATTTTTCCTACTTTGTTACCTGCTCTTTTTAAAAGGAAAACCTGTGAGAATTTGAACAATACCACAAAATAACTCATTTTTATACATAAAAAATTCTAAAATAGGAAGGAATATATGGTGATTGCTGTCACCTTCAAAAACTATATGACAGCATATATTCCCTTCAGTAACACAAACCATAATGTCTAAAAAGATAATTTGAGTTTTTCTCAGTAATGGAATTATTGCTTTTCTTCATCTGTACAATATATTTTTCTTCTTAATACACACTATTAGATACAACATGTTATTATTTATAAATGACAGTTTAATGACTATATGGCTGTTTGTCTCACATAAACTCAAGTAAAGTATAAATTAGCATAATGATAAATAGTAACAGAGTCAAGGCAGAAACTACTTGTTTTGAAAATGGGATAAGAGAGATTTGGAGTTATAATGTTTTAATAGTTACAAATTCTTAGTCCTCCGCTGTTTACAACGTTCAGTTTCTTAACTTGCATGAAAAGTGGCTACTAAATATTTAATCATGTGATGTTTCACCCTGTAACATTCTCAACCAACTCACATGTCTAATTCAGCTTTGTAAGTATTTTTTTTTTCTGGAAAATAATATTGCACAAATTCACATTGGATTTGTTGCCTTCTAATATATCCATACCGCTTTGTGCACCTCCCCCACTTGGGTTTGCCTTAGAATTTTTTCAATACATATATATTTTCAACACAGATTTATTTTTTTAATACAAATTAATTTTCAATACATATTTCTTGAAAGAATTAATAAATAAGTAAGCAATACAACATTGTAATAATAATCAAAATGATACAATAATTTTTTCTTTTTTGTGAGAGGTATTTCAGAGAATTCTAAAACAAATATAGGTTTAAAGAAATAATAAGGCAGAAAAGGCAAACCCAAGCAGCACAAACATGTGGCAATCATTGCCAATTATTTAAACATTTATGTAAAGCATAGTTTGCAGTTCATTGTTGAAGATCAAAAACAATTCCATAATTTTAACTTTACCTATACATGATGACTTCTGTCAGGAAGGTAGCTGATACCCAAAGTATTGTTTATCAGAACATTTACTGCTACTTACTGCAAATTTTCTTTAAGGATTTACTCTGAATTTCAGAAAAGTTATTTTGAATTTTGAGAATTTTTACAATATGGAAAATAATATTAGATCAAATCTTTAAAAGTCAACTAGATATGTTTTCCATCCTCAAACCTGTTTTCCTTGCATTGCATGTATTTTTAATATTTAAACACATTCTGTTGGTATATTATTGTTTACTAATTATTTTTCCCATTACAATGAAAATTGTTTCTTGAAAAAATACGTAAATATTGAAAAGGTAAAATGAGACAGGAAACAAGATCCCTATCACCATTCTATATTTTAGTCACCGGTCTAAAACCTGGAAATATTCACAATGACCACATTTCCCTCTTCTGTAGCATGGAATGGTGTGAAACACAGAATCTTTTATTCCACTGAAAATAAAGTCAAATGGTTCTACGTAAGGTAGTTTTTCATAAATTTGTGCCACTTTCTCCCAAGAACCTACTATATGTAGCAGGGTTTGACTCTTTGCTCTAAGTTTAATCAGGATTGCTGTGAATCAATGTAACTAATAGGAGGCTGGTATATGTCTTGGGCATGTTACGCCATAAAAAAAACTTCAACAACCCCCAAACTGTCTGGAAAGCTTGTTAAAAATGTAATAATATGAGCTCATTTTCTGACAATTCTATCAGAAACTTGATAATTATGTCTAGAAATTCTCATTTTTACCAAGTACTTCAAGTGATGCTAATGCATGCTCACATTTTAAGTTTAGAACTCTTTAAGAGATGATTTCACTTTGATGTCATGCATCTTGTGATAGCAAATATGCTTAATGAACATTCATTATCAATAATCATCAAAAATGTAAGAACATAAGGTTCTTTTATAATAAAGGATAAATATTTCAGGAATATTCTTACTAACATCCTCTCTAGAAAACAAATTTTCGTGTGTTTCCTCAGAAATTCAGAGTTTGTTAACTTGCATGGAGAAGTTTTTCAAAATATCCATCTATGTCAAAATATACATTTTCAGATTTTGTTATAAAATTCTGCCTATAAAATAATAATTTTAAAGATTAAAATGTGATAGCATTGGTGAAATTTAAACTGTCCCAAGTGTCTTCTTAATCATCAAATCAACAATGTGAATTATTTGGAATGCTATTCTCTTAGGATATAGCAGAGTCCAAAAGCTTTGTTGTGATAAAATGTACGTGAGAAATTCTGAAACATATTACATAGTCCAGTGAATCACAGTACGAATTAACATATCAAGTGCTCTGAATAAGGTTTACAATATCCAGACTTTTACAAACCGGTGAGTTAGTAGAATATCATGAGGAAATACACTTTTAGATATAGTAGATTATATGGCTCTTAAATTGGTGTTTAAAATTGAGAATCAACATACAGTATAATAAATTATATTAATTTAAGATTTCAAAATTTATAGAATTGGATTATTTACTATCTGCCAACTGGGTCTAAAGAAACTTGGCAAATTTGATTTTTTGTGTTTATAAAATCAGGAATATCAGAGAGCACTGTAGGATGAAATCAGCAACAAAACATTTTATATTTTATTTGCTTTTTGATAAAAGCTTTTAAGCAAACGCTACATGTGACAGAAATACTCTCTATTATAGGAATACTAACCAATAACAAAGCTATATCCTGTCCTGCTGCGTGTTATAATAGTCTACAGAAGATAAATACTGAAGCTATAATTTGATATATATTGAAAAATAAATAAGGTCAAAAGACACTGTAGAATCAATTACTCAATATTCTCCACAGAAACAGGAACAATATAAGAGTTTATTTTAAGTAATTGCTTCACATGATGACAGAGGGTTATTTTTGCAAGTCTTACGTCAGTTATTGAGACATCAGACTGCAAACTCAAGATGCTTAACCTTGCAAAAACAATCTGGAAATTATGCTTTTTCATTAATGCCCTTCAAGTGATTCAGTAACGTTCATTCACATTATCAGATATAACCTCCTTTATTTAATATCAAAGATAATAGAACAACTGTAATTTTAGTTTTTGGCCTTATTAGCTGTTTACTGCCTATGAGATATCCACACAAAGATATCTTGTAATAAGCTAAGAATATGGATCTATAGATCATAGATTGATTGTTATCAGAATCCAGGAATGGATGGAATCACCTGGGGAAACATAAAAGAGCAAGTGTTTCGATAGACATAAAACAAACTGAGAGAGAAAGAGAGAGAGAGAGAGAGAGAGAGAGAGAGAGAGAGAGAGAGAAAGTGTGTGTGAGTGCAGGGCCCGGTCTCCCAAGGGTTAACTCCACAGCTTAGCTTGTTTTTCAAGGGATAACAGAATGCACAGTCTTGGCCTGATACATTTGGTTCCTGGCTTAACCACAAGTTCCTGCTTCCCATTTATCAAGATGCCCCTGGGGGTCTTAGGAGCTGTTTGAGCATTGGAAAAATACTGGGAGGAACCAGAGAGTATAAAAGGCAGGCTGGAGTTCAATAAACGGCATTCTCTTTGCACGAGTGACCCAGTGTGTGTTGTCTTCTTTGTAACCCTAGTCCCTCCGCTCCACTCAGGGTACATGGTGACGTGGGCGTTGCCGACATGTGAGAAAGTGAGAGAGAGAAGGAGAGAATCAGCCAATCAGCCAGGCAAATAACAAGATAAACTGCAGTGTATGACTTCACAGAAATTATGAAAAACTGAGAAAAATATGGTCAGCAATATTAAAATGCTGCTTTTGGGTCAAGGAAATCATGAGTAAATAGGAATTCACTTCATTTTGTGATATGAAGCCCATTGAAGAATCCTAAATGAAGTGAGAACAAAAATGAATCTGAGGTAAACAGTATATGTGGGGAAATATTTGAGTAAATATTGCAGAGTAGCAAAACCTAAGAATTTAAAAAATGAAGGACACAAGGGCCCGGCAGCGTGGCCTAGTGGCTAAAGTCCTCACCTTGAATGCCCCGGGATCCCATATGGGTGCCAGTTCTAATCCCAGCAGCTTCACTTCCCATCCAGCTCCCTGCTTATGGCCTGGGAAAGACAGCCCAAAGCTTTGGGACCCTGCACCCATGTGGGAGACCCAGAAGAAGTTCCTGGATCCTGGCTCTGGATTGGCACAGCACTGGCCGTTGCGCTCACTTGGGGAGTGAATCATCAGATGGAAGATCTTCCTCTCTGTCTCTCCTCCTCTCTGTATATCTAACTTTGTAATAAAATAAATAAATCTTAAAAAAAAAAAAAGGAAAGACATGGAAGAAAGGAGGATTTCATCATAAATAATTGTTTTGGTCATCTATCTACCTGTCATAGATCTAGGCTATTTGTTATTTTGGTTTAAATTATTTAAGAGTAGAAAATAGATTAAAAACTATGAAAACAGAATTATTGATAGCATGATGTGCGCAAAAACTGAAGTAGGTAAAATACAAAACCAGGGGATATAATTAACCCTGAGCTAGAAAGTGGGAGTCTATGATACTTGAAGGAAAGTGCAGAGAAAACTAGGAAGCTCTGTCAAGGAAGCAGAAATTGTTTAAAGAGCCACTGTGAAGAATTGGAGAAGCAATTATGTAATGAGGCAATTATAGACCAATTTTAATAGTTCAGCCAGGTGACCACTGACGACATCTATCTCCTGTTTTACAACACTTTTATCAGAATTAGGTTAACTGAATATTTTGAAGATTTATTTATTTTATTGGAAAATCAGATATACAGAGAGCAGGAGAGACAGAAAGATCTTCTGTCTGCTGATTCACTCCCCAAGCGGCTGCAATGGCAGGAGCTGAGCTGACCCTAACCCAGGAGTCTGGAACTTCTCCCAGGTCTCCTACTCGGGTGTAGGGTCCACAGGCTTTGGTCATTCTCTACTGTTTTCCCAGGCCTCAAGCCGGAGGCTGGATGGGAAACGGGGCAGCCAGATTAGAACCAGCACCCATATGGGATCCTGGAAGGTGCAAAGCAAGTATTTCAGCCACTAAGATTCCGTGCCAGATCCAGGTTAACTGAATAATTTGAATCAAGCATGTCTCTAGCAACAAAGAATCTTGTCCAAAGAATCCCAAATTTAAGTAGGGCATCAACCTGATTGGTTCTTTCAGGAAAGCCTCACTACTAGGGGTCCGAGGTAGAGCATCACTTTGAGAAACAATTACAATGTGAAAGTTTCAGATAGCGGAAAGCCATAACATGGATAGAGGCTGCACATATACAGAATTCAGAAAGACACACAGAAGGGAGGACTAGCATTCGAGGTGTGGGTCACATTAAGAAGGCAGGCAAATGTCATCACGGGCCATTTCAAGTAAAGTACAGAATCCAGGTTGTTCCTTGGGAGCGATGCTCTAAATTCTCATCTGGACCACTTGTTGATTCATTTGGGAGTTATGTAGAACTGCAAACTGTGTCAACGGTGACTCAACCCCACCTCTAAGGTGAAAAATTTCAAATAGAAGTTAATAAATGGATGTTGAAGTTCATTTATCTTACAGCTGAAAAGTATTGCATTATATGTAAACCACATGTTGTTATCCACTCATTGATAATGTGTTCAATTCTATAGTTTCCAATAAGAATCTCAAGTGTCAATAGAATTTGAACAATTTTGACTCTATGCACTATTTCCTTCTTTTCCCTACACATGCTTTCTGACCTCTTTTCTGACTCATGACTGACCAGTAAGCAGCCCTCTGCTAAAGACAGCAGTGATGGAGCGTATGTTTTCCACTGTGTCCGTTAAGTACTCTCAGTAAGATGAATGATGAAAACCTACCCTCTATGGGGTGTAAAATGAATAGAAATCTGGTTTGCTGGGCTTTTTGTTTATTTGCTTGCTTGGGGCTCAAATCAATTTAGAAAATGTTCCATGCCCACTGAGCAGAAAAAACACTTGTTTGATAACTGGGCCAGAATGTTTTGACTTTTCTATGTTTACTTTTGACCCTGGCTGAGGTGGTGAAGCCACAGGCTATAAAACCATGTCTCTGTGACTATTTAACTTTACATCTACATTCGAGAAATGTTTTGCTTTCTACCTCCATAGAAGATGAATAGTTGAAATGACAACATCTCTTAAACTAAATGCTCACTACCTAGGTTAGTCTATAGAAGTAAATATGCAAGCATAAAAAGTGAATATTTCCAAAAACACCGAAAGCATTTCTAATAAATTATTGTGACAACTTGTAAAAGATGCCTTTCAAGGGTCATCTTCTATAAATAAATTAGTCTTACAATTCTGATTTAATGAACAGAAAACATTACATAACCCATAAATGTCAAGTAACATATGAATACATTTACTTTTTGTATGTATGTACTTTGTACAGCATTTGGAATTCTTTTCTTATAAAAATTGTTTAATGTGAATTTCTGATAATCTTATAGCTGGTTGAAAATAAAGCAACCTAAATATGTCCCTATATAAATATTTAGTTTAACATTAAATATTACTTAAATATTACATGTACTTAAAATAAGTTGGATCATAATTCTCCCAATCATGTCACATCAATAATAATTTTGTCTTTGTATATGTAGCTTAAAAATTTTTCAAGAACTTTAAGTAACATAAACATCTAAGTATTACTGAGTTTATTTACTAAATAACTGCTGAAATCACAAATAATATCTATGATAACATTTTGAAATATTGATAACAACATATTGTGAAGTTTATAGTCTTACAAGTCTGTTGTTTAAATTCTAAGTAATGGCTATATCTTTTTGTCATGTAAATGAATATGTTCATTTTTGTCTTGTAAGGAAGTATAAAAGTGTCCTGTGTGATTCTGTGAATTTGCATTATATTCACACATGAGTTTTTCTGGGTTTCTAAAATGTTTTTGTCTAATGGAAGTTCTCATTTACTCTCCTCATTTTTTTCTCTGTGACATAGTATTAGCTTATTTTTTAAAAAAAATTACAATAAATACCGGTAGTGGAGAATAAAGTGTGACATGCTTTGAAAAGTTATGATTGTGCTAAAATACAATGTCACTTTGTTCCAGAATGTAAGAAATCCTAGTGAACAAAAAAAGCTTGGGTGCCTATGCTAATTTGCAGAGGGCATGAAGAAGCCTTTTGTCTTGTGCTATAATACTTATCTGAAAAGAAACCATAAAATGTGTTAAATTTTGCTTGCTCAGTTTTCAAGAGCTTAGTCATAAAACATTTTTGAACATACGAAATTAGGATTGAACTCTGTTACAACAAATTGCTTTATAGCTCTAAAAAAATTCAAATATATCTGCTGCTGAAATAATAGTGTTGGTATATCTTTCAGAAAAAACTGAACTAATGGTGATTTTTATCATGTCCTTACAATGAAACAAAAGAGCCTAATTACAATATAGCTATGATTATATACTATCTTTTTAAAATATATACTATCTATTAACCCTCATTTAAAATATTTATGGTCCGTTTTATTAAATAGATAGATGGTCAGTAATATTCAGGCAACCATGATTATATTTTTATCAAGTGACCAAACCTCCTCTGACAGACACATTGATCTTGACTTCACAAGATTCTAACTTATAGATAAATGAGTGGTACAGATGACTTTCTGTGAGGTCGCCAAACTCTGGAAATACTCGAGTATTGTTTGAAAATATATGCAGAAATAAGGAGGTTTGCTGGGTATGATTTATATTTCTTAATTAGCCAAACATTCATTGGGAAGGTTTCAAATCAGAGACATTATTCCATAGTGTAAGTATTATAGATCAAATATAAATATTAGTATTAGGTAATTGCTAACTGGAAAACACAATTATTTCAAGGTTATACTGCTGTTTTAGTAGGGTTTATAATGCCTTCATAGTCTATACATTCTTCTTCAGGATAGGTACCTACCAACTTTTGCAAAATAGCTATATATCGTATCCTAACATAGACTGTTATATCTTTCCACCATTTTCTATCAATTATTAATGCAAAAATATACATAGATCTGATGTTTTCATAAATGTTCTACTGTCAGTTATAGGACAAATTTTTTTTAACAATAAATTGTGCAGCTTCATGGAAGTGATTGCACTCTCCATATTTCAAAGAATCTCCATACTTTCAAATAACAGACTCCTGTCACTTCAAGGTGACATAACTTAGAAAATTCCAAGGCAGTAATAAAGAGCAGTCAGGATGTCCAAGTCTCTTCTGTCTAAGTGAGGGCATGCTTCATGAGAGAAGGCTGTTATTTCACAATCAGAGGGACAAGAATCCATTGTGTAAGAACGAGTGAACTGATGGCTAAAATATGGATACAACTCTGCTCAGAATATAGTAAGGTCAGTGCTTCCTTTCATTTCTGAGCTCATGGAAATCTAAGCAAGCTTTATCTTGAACCTCATGAATGGCCATAATACTCCATTTTGTGTATAATGGGGTGATTTTTGGACAGAAGTGTGCATGACTGCCTACCATTTCATCTTTATTCATCCCTCAAATTTCAGAAATTCTTATGAACTCCTCTATTCCTCATGGAAATAAGTGCTTTTCATAAATTCTGTAAGATAAGCCTTGTTTTCAACACATATTATTGAATAAATCAATTTGGCAAACAAAACTATACTTGAAGTATCAGTTTAACAACAATTCTAATTCAAAACAGAATGGCAAAATCATGATTTTAGAAGAAGTAGACTACATACATGTAGCTCTGAAAAACTGCAAAATCTTTTAAAATCAAATGGTAGGCCTGTATTTGACTTAAAGTAGCCTCACCTGTGTTCAAAAACATCCTTCCTAATTGCCCGGGTAACTTCCTCTTAATTTAGAAAATAAAGTTGAAATCAGATTGGGCAGATTACCCACATTTCAGATTTTAAAATTCCAGTAAAATATTATTTAGAAAAAAAATGTAAGCCTTTTTTTACTTAGCTATGACTATCAAATGTTACATGATTTTATATTTTCAGAACAAGTTCAACAAAGTAATAATAATTAATCAAGACTTTTGCTACATTTGAACTTATTACTACCAGAGTTCTTACGGTCAGAAATAGTTTTCAAAAATTATGCATCTTTACAAAGTAGGAGATTCAACATACTATACAAGATTTGGACAAGGGAAGAATCCAAGTCTTGGGTTTTACTTCAACAGAGTGTGGATAATTACTTCATGGATGACATGGCCAAAGCTGGATTCTACACATATGTGCTGATTGACTAAGATGCTAATAAAACTGTGCGGGTGGAAAATTGTGGTAAGCTAATAATGACTAAAAAAAAAAAATCCTTGTCCATTTGTCCATAGAAAAGCAATTAGTTTTTTGTTAGAAGTGAAGTTATTGCACAACCTATTGAAAAGGTAATGCCAATACATTGCATTAGATTATATGAGATCAGGGCCAGCACAGTAGCTTTGCAAGATAATCCTGTCTACAGCGCCAGCATTCCATATGGGTGCCAGTTCTAGTTCTGACTGATTTACTCCTGATTGAGCTGTCTGCTAATACCTGGGAAAGCAGTGATGAAAGGCCTGAGTATCTGAGCCTCTGTACCCCCATAAAAGAACCTTGAAGAAGCCCTTGGTTCCCAGTTTTGGAACAGCCCCGTCTGTTGCGATCATTTGGGGATTGAATGAACAGATGGAAAACATTCTCTCCCTCTCTGTATTTTCTCCCTTTCTGCCTCAGTAACTCTGACTTTCAAGTGAAAGTAAATAAATCTTTAAAATATTAAAAAATTAAAAATAAACTAAGACCATCAACTGATTGTGCATTCAACAGCAAATGAATTTTACATTTCTGATGGTTCAAAATTCTATTTTGAAAAAGCTTTCACATTTTAGCCACTGAGATGAATACAATTTGTCTCATAATAATTTTGTGAGTTATATTTTAACTTTAAAAAACTAGCTCCACAGTTTTTGGAAGGTGCCTGCATATGCAAAATGTGTAACTACTCAATATTGAAGACTGATGATGTAAAAGTTATTCTTGAACAGTGATTCAGTATACCCTAAGCAAACTTAAAACAGAAAATTACATCTCTTTTGGTTTCACTCCTAGAGACTGTGATAAGTGATCTAAACATTCCTACCTTTTATACCTTTTTTTTAAAGCTACCCTTGGAAGCATGATACATAAGTAGATCTAAATTTCTGTGGCTTTTGCCAAAATCTTGGGTAAAATTTAAAACTAAAGAGAGGTGATAGATTTGTCATTTTCCTCCCATCTTTCAGATGAAATTGCAATGTTCCTAATAGTTTTAAATATGGACATCACTTATAGAAAAAAAAACACGGATTTAATACAGTTAAAATCATCCTTCTCCTCCATAGCCATGTATGTATTTGGAGACTGATTATTTTTCTCAAATTCAACACTTAACCCAACCAAACAACTCACTTTGAATATATATATATGTATGTATACATATGTGTATGTATATGTTTATGTATACTCACATATTATTTTAGGAATACCATGTCATCACTTCTAAATTTCCCAATCATGCCATTGTGTCAGTAATTATCTGGCATATGATGTGCTCCTCCTAAACACCACACATATTTCCAGTACAAACATATATTAATGTGCCAATATTTGTTATGGATATACTGATCATAAATTATATCAAGAAAACTTATTTAGTTTAATAATATCCATGCCCTACTTGGAACATCCTCACAATGCACATTTCTTCTATCAAATTATCTACGTTATGGAGAGATCACATAAAAAAGTGCTATCTTCCAATATTTGAGAAAAGAAGCACAATAAAAGAAGTGGATCCTAAGGTAAATGAATTAAAAAAAAGACATACTAATTTCGGCCAGGCGAAGATAACAAAATAAAAGGGAAGTAAGTGCATTGCCAGAGAAGAGTGAAAAGTTTGCACCAGAACTCCTAGAAAAAGAAGAGACACCTGGACCAGTGATACAGGAAGCAACTCACTACCCCTGCAGCTGGAGCCTAGAGAAACAAGGTTCTGAGAATGAAATGAGAACAAACTGACAACCCATGTCACTGGTGATACCATCTGAGACAGAACCTTGAAAACAATGCTAAATTTGAGTCTGGCCTGAAACTCTAATATAGGAGGAGTTTACCCACATAACCCAGTGAAGGAACAGCACATCATTGCCCCTCATTTCCCCACAGGGGCACCTGATGACCAGCAGTAAGAAATACATTCTTGATGCCAATATAGGCTGCAAGAACTCACGAACAAGTGGCTAGGGATTTTTGATAGATAGATAATTTAATATGTCTCACTGGTTTTTGAGTCTGATAGGGAGGGTTGGCAGGGAGCTGGGCACTCAGGATTGCGAGGGACTCTCGTCCTCCCACTGCATCACAAGCTCTGGGGCTTTGCCAATCCAGGGCATTCACAGACAGCTGGCTCTGGAAACACATCTGCCCTCTCCATGGTCAAGATAGGATCACAGGGCTGAGAGTAGATCCCCAGCACCCTGTGACGGTGGAAGCCTTCTAGGTTATGACTGTGGGAATATATTTACATTCATGGGCATGGTGTGTAGCTGCGTCTCTGGAAAATCACTGAATTTGGCTTAAGAGGCTCGAACATCCTAGATTTCCTGGGGTGGATCATTGCAAAGGGTTCAGTGCTCACACTGGATACCTCAAAGTTCCCTATCGTGATTCATGTCTCTGTGTGTTTCTGGGGGGGGGGGTTGAAGGAAAAGTTTTACCCACTGTGGGCTATCCCTAAACACTGATCATCTTGGACTGTGTAAGTGAAGCTGTGAATATGCCAGCCAAAATGACCATACCCTCCCTCTTGTTGATGATTTGGGAGATCCACCATTCCCATATTGAATGTCACTCTGGATTTTCGTCCAATCCTTGAGTACTGAGCAGAGCCCCCAGGCCCCATGCAGAAAATACCCTTGCATATCCACTGAAAACGATGTACTCAACTAAGCCCTGGAGACATAGTGCAAAGTTAAAAGTTATCAGAGAAGGAAACCAACAAGTATCTCCATAAATGTCTAACAAAAGATGCAAAAATGATTTTAAAAAAGAACAAAGATGATATGACTCCCCAAATGGTACAACACAAAACCTTAATGTTAGAGCACAAAAAGAAAAAAAAAAGATTCACTAAATTAACATAAATGCCTGAAAATGGATTACAAAGAATGATCATAAGGTTATTAAAAAACACAAATTTGTGAGATTAAGAAAATCCATATACAATATAAACTAAAGATTTGACTGAAACATAGACATTAAGAAATTAAACTGAGATATGGAAAATAAAAATTCAATTTATCAAACAGCACAATAGAAACATTCAACGACATAGACAAAAACTTGGAATCATCTCAAAAAAATTTTTTTAAATTAGAAAAATTGAAAATAGCGTTTGAGTTTTGTGAAAACTATCATATGGCCAGATTTGTAGGTCCTAAGAGCTCCTGAAGGCAAGGAAAGAGAACGGATCAGAAGGAATATTCAGCAAAACAATATCAGAAAACATCCTAATTTGGGGACACAAAGGTATTTCTATGTTTATAGGAAGTGCATGAACTCTCAATAGGCATGATCAGAAAGGATGTTTACAATGACATACTATAAGCAAAGTTCCAACAGTAAAACATAAAGGAAACATTCTAAAATCTGCACACCTAAAATGGCAGACGATTTGAGAGGACCCCCAATTATACTAGTGCTGATTTCTCTACAGAAATCCATCAGGCTAGAAGAACATGGAAAAACATAGTTCAACTCCTGAAGGAAAGAAAATGACAATCCAGAACATTCTACCTCACAAAGCTCTTATTTACAAGTTACGGTAAAATACTTTCCAAAAAATAGAAAGCCTGAAATAGAAAGACAAATAGAAAAACTGAAAGACTGTTCTGTATTCAACCTTCCAAATAATACCTAATAATGTGCTGAACACAGAAGTAAGAATGACAGTAATCATTAGGAAACAATATGAAGGTAGAAAATCTAGTAAAATTAAAATCCAAAGCAGACAATAAGAATATTTACAGAAAAGTATAGGCTCAAGTGGATAACTTTTCAATAATAACTTTAAATATAAATGGAGCATATTCTCTAATTAAGATACACAGTAGCAGAATGTATTAAAAACAAGACAAAGTGAAAGTGAAAGGAAAAAGTTACTGCACGCTAACAGAAATGAAAAACTAGCATAGTCATCAGAATCTCGGGCAAAGTAGAAATTAACACAAAAACTTACTTTAAGGATATGCACATACACATATATACACACACATTCATTTAGGGATCAATGAACAGGAAGATGTGACTACAGACAATATACATGCACCCAATGCGGGGGAAACTTACTCTTCAAACAAATGTTGTAAAACTCAAACAAAGATATAGATTTCAATACAGCAATAATATGGTATTTTAACTTGCCACTTTCGCCAATAGAGAGATAAACTAGGTAGAAAATAAACAAGAAAACAACAGAGCTAATCTACACTATGTACGAAAAGGACTTAATTAGTATTATAGAAGATTTCATCCCAGAATTGTAGAATATGCATTCTTTTTGTCATGCATGAAACTTTCTGTGGTATAGATAACATGCTACGCAATAAAGAAAATCTCAACATTTTTAAAAGTGGAAATCATATTATGTATCTTTCCAACACACAATGAAATGAAGCTGGAAATTAATAAATTAAGAACTGTTAGAAAACATGCAAACACATGTAGATTAGAAAACAGTGCTGAAAGAATAGTGGGACATAGGAGAACTCAAAACAGAAACTTTTAAATTCCTGGAGATGAATGAATATGATAACACAGCATATGAAAAACGTATGGGATACAGCAAAAGCAGTGTTTAGAGGGAAATGTATAGCAAGTAGTGCCTCCATCATGAAACTGGAAACATGTTATATAGTTGGTCTATCAATGCATGTCAAGGAACTAGAAAAACAATAAACTAAACTTAAGCTTAGTAACAGAAAGGATATAATTAAAACTAGAATAGAAATAAAATTGAGAAAAAAGACAAAAGCTAGTGAAATTAAGAGCTTTTGTATAAAAAAAAATTAATGTGTTATGTCATTGGCTGAACTAACCAATAAAGGAAGGAGATGACCCAAATCAATAAACGATATAAAATTAACACTTGCAAAAAAATGCCTTTGGGAGAAACAAGCTGGTGGAATAGTGTAAGGACACTTTTGAACTGATGGAAAATCATTAACCAGGATGAAGCAGAGAGGCCGTGATCCCGGTAGAGGGCAGGAAGACAGCAGAGAGACACCGAGTGACCCACGAACACAGGGAAACAGCAGAGAGCAGAGTTGTGTTGCAGTGAAATATACACAGTCATTATCCACAGATCTATCCACTCGAAATATGTCCAGGTGGTCTTCAGACCTAATGCACAGCAAGCCCAGACCTCAACCAGTGCCACATCAGGCACCATTTTATGTACTAAGAAAAAGAACGTGGGGCTGAAAGAACAACAGCGAGCTGCATAGGTGCTGAGCCAAGACTGAACTTACTTTCAGCTCAATGCATTGCACTGGTCTCACAAGGATAATAGTACCTATTTGGCATCCTGTGAGTTCTACTCAAAATATGTCTGGGTAACCTTTAGACCTAAAAGCCAGCAGGTTCCAGCAAGACCAGCACACTACTGGCAACCCAGTGATGTAGGATAGCTGATGTCTCCCTAATCCTGTTCAAACCAGGAGTGGGAGAAAGGCCGTGCAGGCAGCAGTGTGGCCACAGCACAGGGTCACAGAGGGCTGAGTGGTGAGCCAGGAGCTGAGGCTATGGAAACCATAGCAGAAAACTAGCACAACATCCCAGGACTTAAATTTGGTATAGGGGGTGTAGGGTGTGGCACAAGTGATCAGGTAACAAACTCAATCAAAAAAATGATCTGTAGAGAAATGGGCAACACAGCTTAGAAATCCGGCCTAAGAGGAGAATCTGCTAACCAGAACAGCAATCACAGAGGATGCAAAAATAAACAGAGACACAATTGATATTACCGATGCCTCCCCAACAAAGGAGCAAAAGCATTTGTCTACTTCAGAGTCAACTGAGGATGACATAGAAGATATGAGGGATAAGGAATTTTAAAAATGTCTTATCAAGCTTCTTAACAACAATGAGAAAGACATGAAGAAGTTTAAGGAATTTAACAATTAGTCACACTGGAAATAGCAGCACTAAAGCAAAGTCAAGCCAAATTGTCAGAAATGAAGGAAAGACACGACGGAGCAAATTAAAATTCAGTGGAAAGCCTCAATAACAGATGAGTCAGGAGGAATATAGAATCTCAGAATTGGAAACATTTTCTTCAACAATGGGGGGGGGGAATATCTTGAAGAGAAATTGAGTCAAGCTAAGAAAAATATTCAAGAATTAAAGGACACTATTAAAAGGCCAAATATAAGAACTATGCGAGTTCCAGAAGGAACACAAAGAAATGCCGGGTTTTAAAATGTGTTAAATGAATAAAGGAAAACTGCCCTAGCTTGGAGAAAGAATTAGGAAACAAAATACTGAAAGGGCACAGAATTCCTAATAATTTGACCAAAAGCAATCTTCACCATGACATAAAATAATCAAGCTTTCTTTAGATGAACAAAGGGGAAAATTTTAATTATGCATATGAAAAAATCATTTAACATCTAGAGAAACCCCAATCGGACTCACCGCTGCAGGGCCAAAGAGAATGGAGTGATATATTCCAGAGTCTAAAAGGAAAAACTGCCACCCCACAGTAACTTACCCAGCAAAACTTTCCTTTGTCTTTGAAAAACAAAAATTCTTCCACGGTAAGTAAAAACTCACTGAATTCATCTCTTCCAAACCTATCCTACAAAGGATAGTTAAAAATGTTCTCTTGACAGAGAAAATAATACTGACCAAAACTAAAGCAGAACATGGGGAATATCCCAATTTATAAAAAAAAAAAGCAAAGACAAAAAAAAAGAACAATCCATTGCTAAAATGATACAAATAAATTAATACCCATTGATATGAACCCTAAATGTAAATGGCTTAAACTCATCAATCAAATGACATAGATTAGTGTATTGGATCAAAATGCAAAACCTATCTGTTACAAGAGACACATCTCACCAACAAAGATATGCACAAACCGAAAGTGAAAGGATAGGGAAAAATATTCCAGGATAACAGGAAAGAAACACTAGCGTGTGCAGCCATTCTTACATCAGATAATACAGATTTTGATGTGAAAATATAGAGACACCAGAAAGTGACGAAAGGATTCATTTTACAAGAAGAAACCTTACTAGTTTCTCAGGATGCCTTCTTTTTCTTTTTGTTTATCTTCAATATTACTTGGTTTTCTTTTCTTGATTTTCTTTGTATTCTTGTGCAATGATTTGCTCATCTTCTTAAAAAATAGCCTCTTTCTTTTAGTTTTTAGTTACAATTCCATTTATTTTGCTGTGATTTTATCATTTCTTGCTTTCTCTTCATCTTTCTGTTTTAATAAGTCCTTAAGAAATATTATTAGATCATTTCTTTGAGATACTTATGTTTTTGTAAATACACGATGTTATAAATGTCCCTCTCAATACTGTTTGCTAGATCTCATGGGTTTTGATATTTTTGTTTTTATTTTAATTTGTTCAAAAAAGTTTACTTTCTTACTAATTTTTTCACTCACAGTTCATACAGTAGCATTATTTGAGAAAATTTTTTATTTGCCTTTTCGTTTTGTCAATGACACATTGGGCAGTCAGCTGCATGTTATTTAGCTTCATGTTTTTATAATTTTTCTGTTTTTCTTCCTATTCTTGATTTTATTCTATGGCTTTATATTTAAAGGGTTGCATAGTAACTGCAATAGAGACTATCATATCCAGATGTGAAGATACAAATACAGTAGGCATCTCCACTTCAAAATGAAACATTCACTTACTTAACAATAGGATGCTAAACTCTGTGTCCATATCTACATTATGATACACTTACACAGCAGAATGATGGACTTACAACCATTCATGGAGGACTATATAATTTTAATAATATAGAGGAATTCAGTGGGAGGGAGAAAGGAATTAGGGAGAATGGAAAGGAAATCCCAGAGCCTATGGAACTATATCATAAAATAATTGATTAATTAAATAAATACAGGAATCAATATAGAATACAAAAGCAATACTGAAACGGTCATTGGGGGACAAGATTGTCATTTTTAGCCCAAGTTTGAATTCTAGTGGAAATGTGGCATTTCCACATTTTTTTTGTTTAATATTATGTTTAATGGTTATTTAGGCTTGTGAATATAGATTTTATTAGAATTGTGTATTTTTCAGAACTGAGGAAGAAAGGGAAAACTGAGAGGGTTATTGGGTTAGGAAGCAGATAAGTAAGGAAAATATGGTTTTTTCATAAGAATTATACCTGTTGAATGCATAAAATCTGTCCTCCTCAAGCTGATAAACTGTTTTTAAAAAACAGACATAAGATCCTATTAGAAAATTTTTAAGTGGTGCAATGAACTGTCTTTTACAGTTATTCAAACCAACCCATGCAGGAAAATATCTATGTAAAGATTAAGTGCAAATTAAGCTCTCCAATAATTTTTTTTATACCTTTGATTTTTTTTCACTGACTCAACTATGAGTTATACATCATTTTCCTAGTCTTCCATCCATTGAATGATTTATACATTGACAATTTTTTAGCACTATAACATGTTTTTACTTATATTGCATGTCAAGTTATGTGATTATACTAAAATGCAAATAAAAATAACCTATAAGGACATCACTCATTTTTAATTGTCTCTACCTTCTCCTTCACCTCTGCATTAAAGTAATCAATAGCTTACCTATGCAAAATACCTACTTCCATTATTTTATTTGTGTCCTCTTTAAAACGGTATTTATTTATTTGAAAATGAAGAAAAGGTGATAGGCAGAGAAACACACACACACAACCCATAAGGTGGGGTTGGAGAAGAATCTTCCTTTCTTTTCTTGGTTTTCTTGTTTTGTAGGTTCACTCCCATGAAATAATCGCCTATGCTAGAATCTAAGAATAACATGCAGCTCTTCCATGTGAGTTAAAGGAACCCAAGTAATTGGACCAACACCAGTTGCCTCCCAAGTGCATTAGTAGGAAATGAAATTCAAAGCTCAAAATAGACACGACTGGAAACAAAAATTCAGATGTTGATGCCAGGTTCATATCGCAACTATTCTACTTTCTATCCAGTTCCCTCATTGTGGCCTCGGAAAACAGTGGAGAATGAACCAAAGTCTTTTGACCCTGAAACCAAGTGGGAGACTCAAAGGAAGTTCCTGGCTTAAAACTGGCTCAGCTTCAGCTGTTGCAGCCACTTGGGGAATGAACTAGTGGACAGAGTTTGTTTCACCTTCTCTCTGTAAATCTGTCTTTCCAATAAATAACAGTAATACCAAAATAAAAAATTAAATGCAGATATTTGAGAAAATCTACTCCAAATAAAATCAGAGAAGCTCTCCAAATCTTTTCTCGAAGGAAATGAAAATTATAGAATCGAAAATTTCCAAAATATTCTAAAAGTTAATGAAAATGCATATCATAACAAAGTTGTGTGCGGATTTCAAATTTTTTATTTTTACCAAAACAATCCTGTTCTAAATTATTACAGCATGTCTGATCAAGATGTAGTTTGAGATGCTAAGAAATATGGGACAAGTGTTTGAAAACAACTTCTATTGGGCCTGTGCAATGGCTCAATTGCACTCTGTCTCTCCTCCTCTCTATCTGACTTTCCAATAAAAACAGGAAGGAAGGTCTTCTTCCTTCAAGCCCTAGGATCTCATATGGGGCCCAGTTGGTGTCCCACATACTCCACTAAGCATCCACCTCTTGGCTTGTGGCCTGGCAAAGCAGTGGAAGATGGCCCAAATTCTTGGAGCCCTGTACCCATGTGGGACACTAGGAGGAAGCTCCTGGCTCCTGTATCCCAGCTGTTTAACTGCTTAGCTGCTTAGCTGCTTAACTGATTGTACTGGACTGGGAGAAGCAGTAGAGGATGGCCTGAGGGCTTGGGTCCTTGCACCCATGTGGGAGACTCAAATGGAGCTCCTGCTTTGGGGAGTGAACTAAAAGATGGAAGACTTCACTTGTTTCTGTAGCTGAAGCAAAAATTGCTCTGGGGTCAGCGCTGTGGCATAGCAATATAATCACAGCCTAGGATTCCAGTATTTCATATTTGCACGAGTTTCAGTCATAGTTGCTCCACTTCTGATCCAGCTCCCTGCCAATATGCTTGGGAGAAAGAGTGGTAGATATGTGTGAGTTGAGCCAAGGTCCCCAAGTGGGAGACCCAGAAAAAACTCAGGGTCCCTAGCTTCAGACTTGTTCTGGTAATTGTGACCATCTAGGGAGTGATCCATCCATTAGGATCTTTTCCTCTCCATTTTTCTTCTTCTTTCTCTCTCCGTTATTACTCTGCCTTTCAAATAAATAAATAAATTTATGAAAAAAATACCATAATTCTACATGGAAATCATTACAGAGAACAATTTTAAGAGTTTTAGTACTAAGTGAACCAATAAAAGATAATATATTGAACAAATATATTAAAAGCAATTAAAGAAGTGATAAATAAATGGAAGGACATCTCATATTAATGGATCAGGGAAAAAACCCTTTAAGATAACAGTATTCTCCAAAATAAATATATGTTAACACATGTACTATCTTTTAAAAAACTTACAAGTAATCCCAAATTTTTCACTAAAGAACAGAAAACCTTGAATAATCAAAATAATCCTGCAAAAAGGAAAAAAAAACACGTATTTCCTAACCGAATTTATTACAAAGCTACAATCACCAGGTATGTATGGGACTTTTACAAGATAAACATGTAAGTCAATGCAATGGAATTGAGAATCTACAATAAATTCTGAGGCTATGTTCAGTTGGTTTTCCCTAAAACTGCCAAAACTGTTTCCTAGAGAAAAGGACAGTATGTTCAACAAATTATGTTACAATACCTGGATCTCTACATACAAAGGAATAATGATTCCATTCCTCATCCCTTATGTGGCAACTACTGAAAAATGAAATATTAATTTATCTATAAAAGCTAAGACCATTAAAAACTAGAAAGAATATATCAGTAATTTCTTAAGACTTTGGTGTAGTAAAAGTTAGTTATAACAAGTAAATAAAGAAAAATCAATAAATTATATATCAAGTCTAAAAAAAGTCTGCATCAGTGTAAACAATCAACAAAATCCAAGAATGAAAACAATGTCTGTAAATCATATTTTTGATAAGCGATTTACATCTAGAAAACATGAAAACATCCTTTCAACTGAAACAAAGCAAAACAAATCAATAAAAATGAATTGTCCCAACACAAAATTGAGTAAAAAAAATGAGTATATATTTCTCTAATAACAAAAAATGACCACAATGAACACATTAAAAAATAGCCATCAGGGAAATGCACATCAAAACATCAACGAGATGCTGTAACTCCATAGGATGTTCTTTTGAAGAGATTAGAAAAGAGAACATTGTATGTATTTATATTATTTCTTACAAGTGCATCTGTATAATTATTTCAAAATTTAAAAATCAAAGGAAGTGAATGATGCACATTCAAATCCCTTGGTGAACTATAAGGAAGACATCGCATTTTTGTCCCACAATTGTTGATTTTGTGTTTCAACTCTTTTAAGTGCTGTCATAAGAAAGAAGTATCTTACATTCAAGAAGACTGGACAAAAGATACAGGATGCTTCCTTTACAATTCATTGGTTATAATGACATCAACTCAGATGGCAGTTTCCTACACAGATGACATATTTCATGTATTTCATCAATACTGTATATATGTATGTCATAAATACTTCATACAAACAGATAGACTGTTTAAAGGTTAAAAATATTATGGATTTGTAGCTTTGAACAGTTCTTGGATAACGACATGCAATGGTTCTTTTGCTAATATTATTGTGAAATATATCATTATGGTAAGATAAATCAAAATATGACCATCCTTATGCTAGAAATTAGTACTGAGAAGTACTTAATTTTGGAGCCGGAAAGATTTGTCTTTATTTATAGTGGTATTAAACTATATTAAAAAATAACCTGTGGCCTACCCTTGCTGGAAATAAAATGTTAATGCTATGTTGAGATGTAGTTGACATACACTATGTTGCTTCCAAATTCTCTTCAGTCCAGTCATCCTTCATTAGTGTTGAGATAGACAGCAAATGCTTCCTGGCTATCAAGTCTCTCAGCTTCTGCTAAAGTAGAGTCTATATTCACTAGAAAACAATCGCTCAAATAGTGCTGAATAAGACTCCTCTTTAGTTCAGAAAATGTAAGGCAGAATTGAAAAAGCCTCGAAAAAACGCCTAGAACATCATTTAGTTGGGCCCTGAATATATGAGCACTTGCAATCAAGAATCTGTTTCATGGATTCAAGTAGGAAAAATGTTTTCTAATCAATCAACGAAATATTTAGGCACTGAAAAGAATGAAGACTGTCAAAGTATACAACATCGATAATCGCAAAAAGATGATTAGTGAAATAAACCAGCCACAGAAGTCTACATAATGTATGATTTGATTTGGTTTACATGAAATTTCTAAAACAGGCAAATTCATGATTCAAAAAGTAAATTTGAGGTTAATAGAAACCAGAAGGAGGCAAGCATAGGGAGTAATTGTCATATAGCATAGAATTTCAGTTTAGGGGCCCGGAACGATAGCATAGGGTTAAAGTCCTCGCCTTGCACGCACTGAGATCCCATATGGGCACCGGTTCTAATCCTGGCAGCCCTGCTTCCCATCCAGCTCGCTGCTTGTGGCCTGGGACAGCAGTTGAGGATGGCCCAATGCCTTGGGACCCTGCACCTGTGTGGGAGACCCGGAATAGCTCCTGGCTCTGGATTGGCTCAGTTCCAGCCGTTGCAGTCACTCAGGGAGTGAACCATTGGATGCAAGATCTTCCTCTCTTTCTCTCCTTCTCTCTGTATATCCACCTTTCCTATAAAAATAAATAAATCTTTAAAAAAAAAGAATTTCAGTTTAGGTTGGTAAAAAATTTGGAAATTAGAGGTACTGGTCCAAAATATTATGAATGTAATTATTGATGTATTTGAATTTAAAGGCTGAAGCAATGGAAAGCTTAATGTAAAGCGAATTTTGCCACAATAAAAATAAACTAAAATTTAATATCTGAAGATAAAATATTTATGATTGGGATACATAATATTATTCAAAAAATAACTGTTATTTCCAGAATTTAAAATAAAATAGGTATGACTCTCAAGAAAGACAAGATACATTTCTGGCATAAATAAATCCAAGAATTGAATATAGCTGCAGGTCTGCTTTCAAGAATTCTCTGAAGGAAAACATAAAAACTGTTGTTGCCTATAAACAAAATTATTTTTCTTTCTTAAAAATGAAGATTCACGATAATACTCAAAAGAGAGTAAAACATAACTGGATAGCTTCAATTTGTCAAGCTTTTATTACTCAATAAATATGTTATTTTGAATTTCATAAATAAAAATGTTGTAAATGTTGAGTTTATACTTTCAGAACACCACTTTAAGAGTGTGTGCTGTAAGTGGAGGAATGTACTTCTGGTGAATACTCAAGCAACTACAGCGCCGTATTTCTATTAATGTGTCAGGTGCAAATTAAATTTACCCTGGGTTTGTTTGAGATCAGCAATCTTATTTATAGCTGATTATAAGAAGTACCACTTGCTTTGAAATAATTTTAAGATTTTAATTTTGAATCTGAAAACTTTGAGTGCATACCTATTGCCATGTATATAACTAAAGAGCAAAGAAATTGACCACATATTAAAACAATACAAACGATGGACTGTGGCCTAGACACACTAACCAATCAGTTTTGGCTTTTATTGTCTAACTCACAAATAAACAGCTTTGTTGAAAAGAAAAATACATGTATATGTATTAACATGATACTGTTACTACAATGTTAACAATTTTGCCATACTTATCATAGTCTGCTTCAAAATGCAGAATATGTTATCAAAATCCCAGGGTGATAAAAAATATAAATGAAAAGAAACGTGAGAGATCTTTTTATTTTAATTCTAACAAATCTAAGTAATGTTATCTGATACAACTAGAGCATCTCTTATAACAATCATTGTGAAATTAAATTTTCTATTTCCATCAAAAGTATTGTGACATGTATCAGAAAAAAAAAAAACCTATCCCATGAATTCCTTTTTGTTGAAAAATTTAGCAATCCTTCCTAAATCAGTCTTTCATGTTACATAACTTATCTAAATATGAAAGAATGTGCTTTCAATTTTTGAAAAGTTTCATCAATTAATAAATTGATAACAATTTCTATAATTCAAATAAAATGCTTTATCATCTTTCCATCTGAAATCAGTTTTACTCATGCAAAAATTTATGTCATTCTCTAAAAATCCAAAGTTCTAAATTTGGATATTTTGGATCGTTTCAGTCAACAACCTTCCTTGCTTCTTTTCCTACTAAGAAGAAATTTGTTATTTAATTTATTATTAATTTTCTTAACCATGACTATCTTAATGTATCTTAAGAATCATGTTATGAAACAGACAAAATGTGTTTTTTATTTTATATGGTATACCAAGTTACAACTGCAACTTACAGTGAATTCAATAGCATATCATCATCCAGACACTGTTGTTTTGGTTGTATTGCTAGCAACCACATATCTACTTCATTTTGTTTTAGTAGTGCTCTTTCATTTCTCAACTTGAAAATGTACCTGCACATACTAGAAAATAATTGTCATATTTTGATTTGATCAGTAGAATGCATTTCAATTGCCAGACATGCTCTACATAATTAGCATTGTGACTTATGTCATCTGCACAAAGTATTCAACTAATAACACTATCACATTAGCATGTGGAAGAAATTACTTGAACAGAATCAGCTCACTGTCAGTAAGTCACTGTGTTTACGTAGAATACTGCAAGTGACTTATACAAAGAGCAATGCTTCATAATATGGACATACCTGATGTAAAGATTACAATGAGATGTAATTTTGAGATTACTGGAAAAATGTGTTATACAGCATCATATTCAAAATTTCAATTCAATTGACTTACATTTGTCACATAAAATCTAAAATGTGTTTCCTCAGTTGTACAATTCAGATGTCCTGTTTTTAACAGCAACACAACCACACACTCAGTAACACACATTATATCAGAAATTATAATTCAAAAATATAATTTTGTTTCTTACCCTGACATCAAATATTTCTCTGAGCATCATTGTGGCAACCTACCATTACTGACACTCTAATACAGCATCAAAGCACAGAGGCAAAATGATCATGTGGCTCTCTACTGGTTCATAAACTACCTCCATCCTTGACTGCAGAACATTACAGGGGCAGCAAGAAAGTCTAACATCAGAAAGCGAAAACACAATGAGAGGATCAACAAAGGTGGATTGCTACTACGTGGTCACCGACGATGCAAAGAAAAAAAAAAATGCAGTGTGAAGGGTAGTCACCATTTTCACCTTCAAAATGTAATCAGTTTCATTTAGTTTTACAACATTTATGTCACCGCTTTTTGATCATATGTATTATGACATTAGTGTGAAGCAAATGGAAGTAATTGCTAGCAATTATTAGTCCACTCCCCCAATGCTGAGAAACAACAGCTCAAAAACGGAAGCCTGAAAGGTTTTGCTTGTGATAGCTGCTTCATTAAGACACAAGCTGCATCGAGTGATCTCAGGATTTTTAGGTCTATGCAAACTTGAGTCTCTCAACATAATTAAAATTGGGTTTATTTCAAAAGAGAGATGAGTTATTCTTCTTCAGAATAACTTATTGACTACCTTAAATGACTGCTATTGTTTCTCTTGTAATGCTAATTAGTATTACTGATTTTCTAAATTCCTTGCAGAACTTCTCTCACAATCATCCAATCTCGTTTGCACCAAAATTGACGTAGCATTTAGAGTATCCCATAGGAAATACAACCTTGAGCTTTAGAATTTGCCAGCTAATCTTTATGTATCAGTGTCAACCCGTCTTGACCATCAATGTCATGCAATTTCATCTTACCACCTCTTCACACTGTGACAATGGGGATTCCTAATTCACCTACTTTAGCTTCATTTGCTGGCCACAGGCTGGATTGTTATTTTCTGACTTTGAAAGAAAACACTGTAGACAAAAATAACAATCTGTCAAGAAATATTAAGAATTTGAACTAAGATACTTGAGATTCCTACTTCCATGTGAGAGATATGCATGGAGATGGGATGACAAATTAGATTCTAACTCAAGTAAAAGAAATGTTAACTTCTTGTGAGAGGAATATAGACATACAGATAGTATTTCTCGTTGATAGAAATAGATTTACATATTCACTGGAGTTACAATGAACAAATACAGAAATAGCTCGAATTTTGAATGATGGGTAAATAAACAGAATAGAAAATATGATGAAATATAAACTATATAGTGAATCAATTCACCTGGTTTCAAAATGCAATGACAGACCTACCATTTGCAGCAAAATGCATAAACCTAGAGGACATTATCCCAAGTAAAATAAGCCAAATGCTGAATGTACTGCCTGATCTCACAAGTGAAATCTAAAAAATTTCACACTTTCAGAAACAGAACAGAAAGTTAATAACCACAGGGCCAAAGTGTGGGCAGGGAACAGTTGGGGGAGATAAGTTTTATCAAAGAACACATATTTTCAATTATAATATGACCAAGTGTTGGGGATCTAATATACAATATGACCCCTAGAGTTGATGATGATTTACTAGTGCTTCAAATTCACTAAAAGAGTAGGTATTCAATACTCCGATTTAAAAAAAAAAAGATAGATATAATAGTTTGATAGTAGCTTGGGTATATAAAATGCAATGACTGAGCAAATTGAAACCATCACCTGGATAAATAGCTATTTCAGGAGCAAGCTTTGCATAAGGGGTTAAGCTGCACTCTGTGACAGTGAAATCCCACATATGCTGCTCCATTTCCAATTCAGTATGCTGGTACCGGGGAAATGACAGATGACCCAGGGGGCTGGATCCCTACAACCACATGGAGACCCATGTAGAGTTCAAGGCCCCTAATTTTAGCATGATTCAGCCACGGCTTTGTTACCAGTTTATCACTGAACCAGTAGACAAAACATCTCTCTGTTTGTCCCACTATTTGTAATTATTCCTTCTGAATAATTAAAAACAAAAAGAAAGGTGTTTCTATGATCGTTCTTCTGAATGCACATTAACAATTTGGTGCACAAAGTGCCTCATGCGGACTAGATCAGGGAAAAGCCGGGCTCGGCGGATTATTCCTACTGGTGCAAACAGAATTAAAGTGGGCGAGGTTTGGTTGGGCAGCATCAACTGGAATCTGGGAGTGGGAGAGGCCTGGGAGGGTAAAAGTGGGCTCATCCCTCTTGGGTTACCACTTCCACGGGAGGACATAAAACTAAACAGTGGCTGGGGTGGAATGGGGTGTGGGACAGACTGGATTACTGCTACACTTACTGGCAAACCAGGGTAGGGGCGGTCCTGGTGGGGGTTATTGTGGGTCGCTCCAACTAGGCTGCAGCTCCCACTGGTTTAGGTGAGGGCCAAATATGTGCGGGGCAGAACCAGGCTGGACTGCAACACCCATTGGTTCCAGTGGAAGTCGGGAGTGAAAACAGAACCAACCCAGCAATTACAACCACCAGCTGATTGGAGCGATGGACGGTGCCTGGCCCTGTACTTGTTAGCACATACAAGAAGTTTCTTTGGAGATCTTCCTAATCTAAATGCTGGACTCAGAACCCTAACGAAGAAAAGAGAGAAGACAGAACGGGTCAACCAACCATCTCAGCTATGATGGACTATGTCAATCAGTGGATTTTTCAAAGACCTCATAGTGCTTGGAGTGGCAAGATTGACAGCGATTCATAACTGTTGCAATATCAAAACCACTCGAGCAAGAACCTCAGAGCATGCCCTACACCCGGGACTTGGGGAGGGTGGGCAATTGGGTGGGCCTTCTCCCTTAATACCCCCCTTTTAAACATGAAGGTAACAATATGGAAAACATACTAGTATTATCCACTTTCCTGTAGCCCTTGAACCTTCTTACTCTAACTAAGTATGTAAAGAATGTCAAAATAAATTTTATTAAAAAAAAAAAGAAAAAAAAAACAATTTGGTGCACAAAGGTTAATGATGTATTCTTATGTATTTCAATAACATGACTTTTCTTTCATGGGAAGATAGGAATGAAGCCTAACAGAAAACTTTAATGGAACCTTCAACTCATTCTTTATCAGGTTTTGATTTAAACATTTCATATTTTAGAAGGTTTAAATATCTATTCTATTAACATAATGCAGTATTCAGCATTAATTCATAAGTGATTTCTCTTTTGTGCATGCATTTTTATTTATAAATGTGTGTGTCTATATATAACGATGTTTTAAGATTTTTAAGACTAGACTGGAATGATTATACAAATAGGTCAAAGTCATTTTTACTTTCCCTCAAGAAAAGATTTTTGAAAGTATCATTGAAGAATTTTTGCAATACTGGTTTAGTGGCAATGAATCTTTGTGGTATACTCCTGAAAAACATATCATCACCTATGGCAAAAGAAAATGGAATAATTTATGTACTAAATAAATTTTAAACAATTTAATGCTGGACTAAAAAAGTAAAGTTAACATATCAAATATATCCAAAAGGAAAAAAATACTGGAGGATAATGTTACATTATATTAAAAACTGTAAGTTGTACTTTGGTTTTATTTTCCCTTGTTTTTTTTTTTTTTTTTTTTTTTTTTTTTTTAAAGATTTATTTTTATTATTTTTTTTTTCATTGGAAAGGCGGATATACAGAGAGGAGAGACAGAGAGGAAGATCTTCCGTCCGATGATTCACTCCCCAAGTGAGCCGCAACGGGCCGATACTATGCCAATCCGAAGCCAGGAGCCTCCTCTGGGTCTCCCACGTGGGTGCAGGGTCCCAAAGCTTTGGGCCGTCCTCAACTGCTTTCCCGGGCCACAGGCAGGGAGCTGGAAGGGAAGCGGGGCTGCCGGGATTAGAACCGGCGCCCATATGGGATCCCGGGCGTGCAAGGCGAGGACTTAACCACTTGCGCCACCGCGCCGGGCCCTATTTTCCCTTGTTATAATGAAATCTTGTAATCCTTCTAAATGATATAGAATGTAACTGATAATTATAAAAGTTATTACAAAGCAAAAAACAGTCAAAATTGGCATTTTTCTTCAATTTTAAGTGCTAATTCTGAATATTCATAGTTTTTAAAGCAAATATTATGCACTAAAAATGAACGTGAATAGGTGTATAATGACATAATCCACTGATAATATCATACACAGTAGTTTTATAGCATATTATCATATTTAATAACTCACAGCATAGCATATACTACTGCTTCATAGAAAGTAATTTGAAACATAGCCTAGCTCACAGAACATGTAACACCAGAAGAAAACTCTATTTAAACTATGGATTGGGTGAAAACATATCTATATAAGTTCATCAGTCTTATAGCATGTACCATATTCTGGTGAAAGATATTGATATTAGGAGAGCTAACACATATTTACACAGAAGGAATATATGAGAAACCATCCTACTTAGTAGTCTGTTTTGCTATGAAATTGAAAATGCTCTAAAATAATAAAGCATATTAAAATTAGATTATACATAGGTTTATGTAATGAAAGAACTATAATATATTTTATCTTTTAGTAGTATCCGGGATACTTATTAACTAATAGTCTATAATTATTCTTAAATAATAACAAAAATAAAAGTGACTGAGCTTGACATTAGCCACAATTAAAATGTTTGTATTTCCAAGGATAAAACATTTATATTTGGATAAACAATTTTAGCAGCTATAGATATTTAACAATTCAATTTTCAGCTGCTTAAAACAAAAACAAGAGCAAGTTCATATTCACAAATTAAAAAGTTTATTTCATGTTTAGTACCAATGTGACCTACCTATAGACATATATTCACCCCCTCAATTTATATATAAAGAAACAGAAGCCTGGAGAAATGAAATAAATTCCTAGCGAGCAACAGTTTTATGACCTCATGTCACAACCTAACCTTTGCATTTAATCACTCTATTAAGCTAGTATATTGACTCAACAATCAGTTCTATCTATTTTTAATGGTTTTCCAAGTCTTTGTTTTTTAATTGCTTTGTAATAAATTAAAATGAGGGTTAATTTCATGGTGCTTTGCAAACAGTCAAGGGACCTACAAAGCAAGCTCATTTATTGTGCAGCTTCTAATTAGTTGTAATTACAATATTTAATAAATGAAACACCTACTTTTAGAGATAATCAAATCTTTTCACTGAACTCCACTAGTGCTATGTTTTATACAATAGGTTAATAGCAATCAGAAGAATTATTCAAATGCTCTCAGGAAGTATAAAAGTATAATATATTGCCAACCCTGAAAAATTCTTCCTCTGAACAGATTTAATATGGAAACTGGCTAGAAGAAAAATGAATTATATACTCATTCATAATTTAACTCTAATTAACATGGCATCCCTTAACATAGCCACTCACTCATCTACACACCCACACATATATTCAGTAGCTGAAAAATTCTTTTTTACAAAATTCTTATAAAATTCCCTGAATACACAGGATTAAGGAAAATACTCAGCAATATGTATTAAGCAATGTGACAACTCTAAGAAGTGCTTCAGTCACTAATATCAGAACATAAAGAGAAACAATTCAACTTGGTTCAGGATCTGACCTCTTTAAGAAAGAAATATCTGTTCTTAAGACAATCTTGTGAAGAATATGTTCCTTCTGTGTGCAATATTCTACATGTGTCTACGAGGTCTAATTTTTTTTTCTTTTTCCCATCTATCTTGGTAGAAAGGATGGCTTTTAAAAATAAAGGTTGATGTTTAAATTGTGCATGCTCCTTGTGCATGAAGAAGTGGTAAGATCATTGGGCATCATAGGGACAGACACACATTATATCTTACTTTCACCAAAAAGAAAAACAATAATGTTTCTTTCTTATATTAAAATATAAGCACTAAAGCCCTGAAGATAGCAACAATAAATATCGCTTTGCTTTATAACATATGAAAAAAAAAGTAGCTAGAATGGTATCTTTATAAAGGTCATATGTTACTGATATTTTGGCTTTTGGAAAGAAATGGGAAACAATGAACCAAAACAAACGCAGGGGACCAATAAGTACAATTTCCTCAAAGCATCAAGAAAATCAGTCTAATTTCTGTTTTAAAATATACCAAGTGCTACTTTAATTCTGCAATGTATATAGAAGCAATGGTATTTTCATTTCACTTGCTTTTGCCTAGGACATAAAACTGAAATTTCCATGTCAAAGTTTCTTTGGATAATATTTATCTCAGCTTCTCTTTTATGTTCAAAACTGTGTCCACTTTGATTTTCCTTTAATATGTTGCCCAAACAGTGGCTATAAACTCTTACAGTGACAACTATTATCAATTATCCAGCAATTGACATGCCAGCTCAACATTTCTATATTAACTGATTTGGAGTTTTCCCACTCTCTGTGGGGCCGTCTCTAGCAAGATCGATAAGGTGCAGCCCGATATTTTTGCTGCCTCCCTGTCTACACAAACAGTGGGATCGTGGTTGTTTTTTTCATAGAGAAGTGGGAAGAAAACCAGTGACTCCTGCCATGGCAGCAGCCTCGCACGCTGGTTTTCCAAGGCAATTAAAACAGTGCTTCTGAGATTTTAGACTTCAGTCCGACACGTAACTTCTTTCTTCTATTAACGTGTCCCAAAGCTACGTTAGTTCATACTGCAAATGTAACAATTAGAAAGGGATGAAATTTCTGTCCCACAGATATTTTAGTGAAGCTACTTTCTACGATAAAATTGGCTGCTCCTTCCGAGTTTAAATACACTAAAACTCTAATCATTTCTTATAAGTCCCAAAATGGTGTTATCACTTTCTTTTTAACTATTGAATCCACTCCAACAGAGCTCAAGCAATAAAAGCCATAATATTCTAATTTTCAGGCAGCTTGATAGAACCAATGTTCTCACTACAGATGAAGTGTAATGAAGCACTTTCTTTCCCATAGGAAAGTCTTTGACTCATATGCTTTGATGCCAACTAGCTTTCACATCTGCTGTTTCACCATTGATGGCTGTAACTTGGCATGCTGAACTAGTGTCTGATGAAGCAGTTTTACTCAAAGGCACTATTTTATTTCCTGCAATGGGAACATAGTAAAATGGTGTTGGTTTCCTGTAGGCCTTATGCAAATCCCTGTAATAAACATAGGATCAGGCCTCACATACAATAATTTGTGTGTTAGATGAGAAAAGGGGGTGAGAGACAAGCTCTTTGGGTTAAAAATAACTCCTTACTATGCAAATAAAAAAAATATAGAAAAGAACGGGTTTAAATGTTTATTTTGAATAAGAATAACTTCTGTCAGAAATGTATTAGATACAAATAAGACTATAACAACACTTCCCAAATATCTACATTATTTTACTAAACAAAAAACATCACTGACACAGTTATAACAAGTATGCATGGCCCACAAAGATTACTTCAGCACCATTAAAAAAGGAAAAACAATCCGTGGGGCCTAGAAAAATTATTTGGCTATGGAAATGTTCACTGAGCTTTTTCATTTCGATTTCTAGAAAAGAAATCTGATGGAAAGCGAAGAACGTGTCAAAATCTACAAATGAAAATTTGAGTTTTTATATGAATTACTAATTCAGACTGACTGCTCAGATAGACCGTGTTCAGCCACATAAAGCTTTTTAAGTTTTGCTTCATTTAAACATGGAGCAGTAAACTAAGATTGCGCAAAAGCTTCGATATGTGAAACTAAAAATTCAGAAATTCAGTCTATAAATATTTTAAATTATTATAGTTATCTTTTAATATTAATAACCTGCAAGCAGGTTGGTAAGAAGAGTTTTTGGCTACAAGTCAGAGCATGTCGGGATTTACAGTTGTCCAATATAGAGCGGAATGTGATGCTTGGGGCACATTTGTTGCTTCAGTCTAGACTTTCAAATGAATATTGGGAAAGAAGAAGTACAAAGGAAGATGTAAATTAGAACTAGCCAATGATTTATCCTTGCCATATAAAACTGATTCTGTGTTTCCCATGCTGTGAAAAGCAGTAGAAACATTTCATTAAAGAACTACATTGCAATGCATACAATAAATTCATCCAAAAAGGTGTAAACCCAAATATCAAGAATCTTTCTCAAAATCCCGTCTGTTCCACACTTACAATGTGGGCCAATTAATGGCACTTTTTAAATGTCAACTATCCTTCTTAATGCAAATTACACGTCAGTTTTTACTATACTCCCCTTTAAGTAAACACAAAAATCACAGCTCTGACCCTTCAAAGACTAAGATGATTCTTATGGATATTTCCTCCAATTTCCCTACGTAGGTTATGAGAAACTGCAATATAGGTTAAGAACCAAAAGGTCACATTCCCATGCCTCTTAGGACATAAATTTTCTTAACCTTTACTCAAGGACACCAATGAAAGTCAGAAATTACCCCTAAAAAACATAGTTTAAATATTTTTCATGCTTGTATATGGCTTTTCTGGGCTGTATCAACTAAAGGCCTTTGAGAATACTGTCAAAAATAATACATTATAATTATTTACTCTTTGAAAATCTTTGTCAAAAAGGGTTCCCAGTAAAAAAGGTGTAAGTGGTAGGAACGTAATTAGAACAATTATGAATGTTTCAGAACATGTATTGATCATTTGTGGGTTTCTGTTTCCAAGACAACATACACACACACTCACACAAACAGTGTGACATGAAAGAAACAAAAGTAGACACAATAATTTAAGTACAGATGCAAATAAACAAGAATATATTTAATTTGCAAGTTAAAATAGTTCTTTCTGCATAATGCTTTCATAAAAACAAGTTTTTGAAAAATGGAAGGCTTAGAAAACCACATTAACACTCTGAACTAATTGGATCATGGGATTCTGAGCACTTTAAAAGCTTCCAAATAAGTCTAAGGCTATAATGTACAATCATATTAACAACTATTGACCTAAACTAATGAATGCTCTATTTGTATGTCCATTTATCTATCCAGGTGTATTGAGGTGTGACTGATAAAAAATACTGTATGCATGTTAGTTGTACAATACGTTTCCTTTAATGTGAACCACATGTAACAATTCCAAAAATCAAACCAAGAAGCATATTCATTAGCTGATACAGCCATTTTTGTTTGTAAGAATGGTTAGCTCATAGTAAGACGTAATTTTTTAGGAAAATATGGTTACAGCATGCAATATTTGGAAATAGAGCTTCTCTAAGCTGTGCACTAAATTACTATTAAATCTCATAAATATTTATTTAAAGGATTTTTAAAAGTTAAGATGATAATATATCCAAAAGAGTTGGAATAATAACCCTGTCTCTTGGAGAAAGAAACTTTGATTTTCATGCATTGAGAAGGATAGAAATTTGGAATATCATTTGTGTATTCACAAACCATTCATGATAAGACATCTATGTTCATGTTAATATCTCATTTTGAAATAATTTTGCTAGGTTCAGAAACAATATCATTCATGTGAGATTCAAAATTCAAATATAACATTTTATCCTCAATTATTGAAGAGCAAATAATATATCAACACTATTAATTTTACTCTACATAAATAAAAATGACCTGAAAACAGCCATATGTCAAGCTAATATTACCTAAATACATAGTGAAATACTTCTAAGTACAAATGTTTAATAAATTTTGAAATACTATGAAGAATTTAGCTACTACTTGTTGAATACTTTATTTAGTAGTGTGTTAACTTGGTAATTACAAAATAAACTGGGAGTATGTAATTGCAAATTTTTTAAAAATCAAGAAGGAAAGGAGGAAAATAGGTGTAAGATGGAGAGGCAAGATGGGAGGGAAATATGTCTTTAAATTCTGTACATTGAATACATGAATATATTTATTTATATAAATCCTTTATATAAATAAATAATTTAAAATAATCTCTAATTGTCATATTTAATGATTTCCTTGTGCTATAAAATGATTAGAATTTGTGAAATAGTGGGGCCTACTCTGTCACTTTGATGGCCTGTATTTCATATGTGTGTCAGTTGGAGCTATAGCTGCTCCACTATTAATGCACCTTGGAAATCTTGTGTCCCTGCATCCATGTGGTAACTCCAGAAGAAGGACCCGGGCTCCTGGCTTCAAACTGGTCCAGCCCCACCTGATGTTACCAATTTGTGGTGACCCAAAGATGAAAATTCTCTCTCTGTGCCATCCTTCTCACTGTGCCTCTGGCATTCAAATGAACAAATAAATAGTTTTCAAAAAAGACAAAAGAAAAAGGAATCCATATAATGATAAATACGTGAATGCAAAATACACAATCCAATTTTTATTATCCATATGTAATTATAAATCTGTTAATGGAAAATATTTAGAAAATAAGACCTGGACAAGAAGTATGTCTAAAATTGAAATGTAACTTTATTTTTTTTTAAACATAGCTTTATTTGGAAGAATTTTCATCTTCAGATCCACTTTTCAAATGCTTAGGAATTCTTTGGATTTCCCACATGAGTTTAGGAGCAAAATGTTTAAGCAATCACTCAGGATGCACATTACCAGGATGCTGGAATTGGGAGCTTATCAAAGCCAGAATAGGAAGTCAGGCATTTCAATCAAGGATGCTATCATCCAATCAGCCTCTTAACCACTGCAACAAAAGCCTGACCCCTACATCTTTCAAAATTATTTAGGTGATTTTTTTTTCTTTTGGTAAGTGACAAAAGTTATTTTCAGAGTGTTTCACCAACAATATGGCAGTATAGACATTTATTTTAGAAAACACTTATTAATATGAATTTACTCTTGTAATGCATTTATGTCTTCAGAATCAATATTCTATCCTTGCATTGCCAGCACTGTATGAAATAAAAACAGCCTTCAAAAACTATTTTTGCAAATAACAAAATATCAGGTGCGATGTCTAATTAATGTTGTATGCTTTTCAGTCTATTTATTCAGTACATATAATATTCAACTTTTACATTCTAGCCCTGAATTGAAAAAGAACTTGTTCTACTAGTGTTTAACTACAAAGTACCATAAGTTCTCAAAATAATGAAGTCATCTGAACAAACCACACTAGCAAGTCATGCCCCAAGACCTTTACTATCACCCCAGCTCAATATAACTTGAGAGGATAATTGTGCTAAGGTCAGAATAAGCGGCAGACTAAATAAAGAATATATTGTAACTATGTCTATTCACTGGCTTGCAGCAAATATTTCAGAAAATTAACATGATCAAACAGTTGAAGTCATTGGGGGAGTCAAAATGACCAATGCACCCAATGCTCTTAATTCCTCTGAATAAGCATGGCTGTGACACTATTTTGACACTATTTGTATTGTGGTATCATGAATCCCTTGGCCATGGATTTCTTAATCAATAAGACACTTAACCTCTCTGTAGCCCAGCTTGCTCATCTTTTAGAAGACTGTAACAATAATTTCTTCCTACTTTCCTTAGAGGTTACTGTAAAGATCAATGAACTGATACTTAGAAAGTACTTTTAGTTCCTCTAAAGCGAGAAGACATAAGTAAGAAAGAAAAGACAGGAAAGCAGAAAATAAGAGAAGGGGGAGACAATGGAAGGAAGAAAGAAAGGGAACAAAGAGAGACAGGGGAAATGGGAGGAAGAGAGATGGAGAGGAAGAAAGGAGGGAAGGAAGGAAGACAGGCCCCTGGGTTGCTAGTTACCAAATGGTTAAATTTTTTGCTCTAGATGGAGAAATTTGCTTGTCATCATTAGAACTTTATCACTGAATTGCCAAATGAATTAACTTTTGGGAATGCTGTACAGGGTTACAGATTTTGAAACATATTTTTACTTTTTTTTTTATGTAATCACATATCTATCACACCCTCTACCAAAAATCAAAAACCTCTGCCATGAGACTTAGCTCAATGAACAAGATTTTGTCAGTGAATAACTGTATGGGATTAAGTCAAATCAGTGGAATGCTGGCATAAAGAAAATCTACATGTGTTGGACTGATTTGGGAAACAAAAAGCAGGCAACTATGAAGCAGTAAAGGCAGCTGAGAAAGTGGGAATCTGTGAATGTAGTTGAAAACAGCGTTTCAATCTTGTCTTACAATGACTAGGAAGATAGTAAATTGCTGTCGAGTTTTTGGATAAAGCCAAAGAGACAGTTAAAACACAGCAAAACATCTAAAGAGACAGATGGGTCCAGGAAGCTAGATCAGAAGCATAGGTAAAATGTGATCCCAAGCACTCCAACATGGAACGTAAGCATCTCAAGCTGCACTTGATCCCCTGGGCCAAAGTGAGATGCTTGTTTACAAACCTTTGAAAAAGTTAAGGCAATGAAAAACAAAAAGTTAAGGCAATTTTTATTGCACACTTTCTCCTCCTTGAAGCAAACACACTCCAACCCCAAAGCAGCAATGCTTCAGTCTTTAAGAAAGGTATATAATAGAGGAAAGAATTGCAGGAGTGGTTTTTAGAATATAAACAAAAATCAATTGGAAACATTTAAAGGTCATAAGAAACTATACTGGTGAAAGGATTGTTGTATAGTATGAAATAAAATGATTGTATTCAAAATGCATTTGCTCCTGGCTCCTAAGTTTTCAGAAAGATAGCTGGCTTCTAAGATAAATAAAATTTTGGTAATTTGTTAAGCAATATTATTCTGGCAACTGAATGACATAGACATATTAAACAATTATCTTTTTGTTGTGCAATGTATTATTAAGACAAAAAAGAAGAGGAAATATATCTTGGCTCCATAGCTTAATGATAGCTAAACTTACTCAGAAGTATTTAAAGAATAATTTAAATAGGAAGGACGTGTTTGGCACAGTGGTTACACCTTCCCCTCAGATGACAGCAACTCCTGGCTCCACTTTTTTTTTTTTAAGATGTATTTATTTTCACTGAGAAGGCAGATATACACAGAGAGAAGGAGATAGAGAGAGAAAGATATTCCGTCTGGTGGTTTACTGCCCAAGTCACCGCAATGGCAGGGGTTGAGCAGATCCAAATTCAGGAGCCAGGAGCCTCCTCTGGGTCTCCAACACCATGCAGGGTCCCAAGGCTTTGGGTCGTCCTCTACTACTTTCCCAGGCAAGAAGCAGGGAGCTGGATGGGAAGTGGAGCAGCCAGGACACAAACTGGCACCCACGTGGGATCTTGTGCGCAAGTTGAGAACGTAGCCACTAGGCTATTGCCCTGAAGCCCTGGCTCCACTTTTAGTTGCAGTTTCCTTCTAATATGCTCCCTGAGAGTAACCAAGTGGACAGTTTACCTAACTAGGTCCCTGAAACAAGAAAAAACACCTAAATTGAGTTCCTGGGTTTTGGTCTGCCCTGCTCCACTTGTTTTTGGGATTTGGAGGTTGAACTAGCAGATGAAAAATTCCTTTCATACTCTCTCTCTGTTGCATAAATAATCATTTTTGAAAATAACTGAGAAGAAAATCTCAATTGTACTGGGTAGATCTGGTTATGAAAAAAATTGAAAAGATTTTCGCTGCAGTAAATGACATAATTAGCAATAAGTAATTATGTGGATACAAAACATTGGGAGTGAAAAAAAGTGCATGCTGAAGGGAGTACAAGAATATAGCAAGGAGAACAGGGCTAAACACAAACAAGTTTAGCTGGAACTTGGATTAAGAGAAAGTGAGCAGAGATGAGATGCCAGACCATGGCAGGCTTTGTAAGAGTTTAAGGAACTTATGTCTCATGTTACAGCAAGCAGCAGTCATTTTGGAAGACTTAAAAGTTATTCTGCTAATTGAGTGGAGAATAACTTGGATCCAATTGCGAAAATAAAAAGAGAATACCTGCAATACCAAAGACACCAGTAACACTAACCCACACCAGCATAGTTGTGAAGGAAACAGGAGAGAGGCGTAGCACACAGGGCAGGCAGGGGGTGAGATTTTGGAGATTCAACATAATTTCTGCCACAAAGAAATGATTCACAAATACTTGTTAAATGAAAACTTAATTTTTTTTTTTTTACAATGGAGCATCCATAGTTTGCGAATGAGAATGTAAGACATAATAATCATTAGGTTAAAAACAACTAAAATAAGTATGGACTTTTTATTCAAATAATTTTAAAAGTTCTTTTTTCTCAAAGATTTGGCATACATTTCCAAAAGAATTGCTATTTATTTTGACACATTTAATTCCAAAACACATGGTCAAGAACATGCTCTCAAAAAATTGATCTGCAGATATTTGCAAAAGCTGTCAAATTATTTTTTCTTTCTGACTGAAATCATAAAAAAATAAAGCAACTTAATTGATAGAACTAAAATGTGATCTATCTTTAAATATATATTTAAAATTGAGTAAGGCAAGAAAACATAATTTATTTGAGATTTATAATTATTCTAACATGATTTTATTATGTTACATTAACTACATACTATAATAATGCCAAAATACAACTTCTACCATCATTTTTACTAATACCTTCCCATTACATGTAAAGCCTCCATTTTGTGTTTATTTAGTATTATGTGTTGTCTACATAGTCATTTCTTACATAAGGAGTCAGAGGTATGGAAGGGAATGAGAATCATTTGAGGAAAGGGCCAGAATTACAGGTAATTGGTCATGAAAACAAAATTATGCTAGTTTCTCTAATTTTACAGATTTTTAAACTTCTAACAACTGTTTCTTAAATGTAAATTCTAGGTATTTCCACTAGAAAGTTTATATTTATTCATACTTCTTTGAAATAAATGCCAACAATTCACTTAATAAATATTTTTAAAGAGGCTCCTATTAAGTTATACTACATCAAAACATAGGGGAAAGTTAGAAATTTTAGAAAAACAAGATCCACAAGAATTTTTGAAACACAAAGATTCAAATCACAATTTGCAAAAACATAGGATCGTACAGGATCATTTTGCGAACCATATGATTCACTTCAAAATTCTAGGGATTTTCAAAGAGGACATGAGAATTCCACGCTATAGCATAGTTTTGTGATGCTATGATTTGTATTCATTCATTCTCCTACTCTAGACACTTCAGGGAGACGAATTTGATATTTTTAAGCGAATGTTCTGCATAGTGTTTAGCGCCTGGGTCAGAAAGCTGCTGTAGGACACCACACTCCTAGGATCTAAGGAGATTGTTTGAACTCTATCATTTTTTTCTCAATAAAATTCCTGATCCTTCATCTACTTTATTACCTAACATGATTCAGAATGCTTCGGTGATTTCAGTTTTCTATAGTCCAGGAATTAACACTTAAGAAACTATCATCTTGATTTCGAGTAATTTTGCAAGTCATGGTTTTACATTTTTTCCTAGAGATAATACATTCCATCTGTACACATTCAGAACGTAATAGAGAAAAAGAAGAGTCCTTTTTGAGGACTTGAGTTTAACGAATAAAGCAAGCATCCTCTTTGGAAATCGACATACTCAGTGAACCCTGGAATGCTGCAAGTGTGATGTTTCACCCATTTTATGGTCATATCCCTGAGCCAACTAGTTTTGCTCTTAGTAAAAGGAATAGACCACACTAATAATTTTTTGGATTTGAACACTCCAAATCAATTACTTAACAGCAAGGTCTTGTTAAATCAGTAAAACAAGGTGAAAATTCTTTTACAACTCAATGCCTACAGATGTTTCCTGGAGTCTTTGTATGTGTGGCTGTTAAAAAAACACAATGATATTTATAATAATGTAATAAATTTTTTTTAAAAAGAATGGCAGCAGACTTAAATAGCTTACTCTCAATCCTCCCTGTATTGTTGTGCAGGATAAAAATAAGCATATTTTGCTTGAATTCTAGATTGTTAAAGATTTTTTTGTTTTAATTCTTACTATGGCTAATATACATAACTTAACAAATCATTTTTTTTTTGCTACAATGAAGTAATTAAAGAAAAATCATCACTTAATACAACATTGCAAGTTCTAATTATTTATCTGAATTTCAACAACAGAAATTCAGCAAGTAATCAAGTTAGCAACACAAAGCGACTGTCAACTTAATAATTATTACGCTGTGGCTTTTATTATGACGTAATGTAATCGCCAGAAGGCTTCATTTTCAAAAATTTGATAATGTTAAAAACAGAAATTTACTTCATTTCCAATTTCTCCCAGGCTATAAGGTACCCTTGTGTGCAAAAGAGAAAACAAGATGCGAAAGAACCAGAAAACTTAGTAGTGACGAAGAGGGAAGATAGGCAAACACGACACAACAGAAAGCAACAAACTTGAAAAAAAAAAAAAAAGAAAGAAAAAGGAAAAGGATTGGAGACATCAAGAACAATGAAGAAAAATACTTAAAAATATAAAATTACATAAAAGCAAATTCATTTTGGAATTGATTTGCCACACATTAAGTTTGCTCTTGGTACATTAGTGCTTTGAACAAACTATTTGAGTTATCTGTAAATTAAAAATGAAATTAAAAACCTGAAACATTCGTGAAGCACTAATGAACAATTCTTGTGGCAGCAAATTGCTATATTAGGTTCTTTATCTCTTCATCTTACTAACTGAACTCATCGATTGCATACTCCAATTTAAGTTATTCATAAATTTAATTTCTGCATGTTCTTGAGAAAGCATATTGACAAATTGCACTTAGTTATTTTAACACTTCATTTCTAAGAGAGAAAAAAAAAGGAAGGAAAGCAAACCCAAGAAATATTTTTATAAGAAATATTATCTCTAATAAATATTATCTCTAATAAATGTAAATATTTTAAGTAAATAAACTCATTTTCATTAGTATAGCCAAATGCAAGCATCTGGAACAAATGTGTTTTTCATATCTGGTTTGTAAATTAATATGATTAAACACCAATAGGCTTCTAATTAAATGTAAAGCACACATTTACGCTCTATTCTAGGCATATATGAAATCAATTTTAAAATAAATTTAAAAGTTTTGATTTAACTTCAATTGGTACTATTCTTTGAGTTTTGACATCCTCTAGAACTCTAGAAAAAATTGACTTGATTTCAAATGAATTTCTTTTAAAAAGTACATAGTTTTGGAAAGTTGCTGCTTTAAGTCAGATTCCATTTCTGGTGATTTTTTCTTCTGATTCCAACTTATATGAAAACTGCATTTCTTCTGCTATAGGATGTCCATTGAGCAGTGCAGTTTCTGCTGTTCAAAAGGCACTTGAACTATGCTTGACACAAGAGTTTATTTTATAACTTGAGGCAATTATACGCTAAAAAGGATCTACCATGTCTATGGCACATTTGAACTGCCAGTTGAAATTGTATAAACACTAACAGGAAATACCAATGCTGAAAAATTTGACCAACCTGCAAAGCATCTAAAAATAGTTGATAAGATATAAAAAAATTATCAAAATATATTGACTCTTTTTAAAGTAGTATTTCCCTTTCTGTTTTTTTTTTTCTTGTTGTTGTTGTTGTCGTTGTTGGCACAAGGAGCTAAGCCAGAGTAGAAGAGAGAAGAAAGGAGTGAAAGGCAATGTACATCAAAAGTTACTATAAGCACACTTCCCATACAGATTTATGAACTGGGAATATTTCCTCGGGAAACCACTGTAAATTCACATGAGCGGCCCATGTCAGACTCCATGCCTCACACAATATTAAATAGATTGTACAGACAGTAAGAACAGTTTCTTCTTGCTTCCTTAAATATTAAACAATGTCTCATCTCAACAGAAAGAATTGTATGTTCAGGAAACAATCTTAAACACAATTACTTTGCTTTTGCGGAGTCTCAATCTATTGCTATTCAGTCTCAATACATTTTTTCCCAATCAAATATAACATTTTACAGGAAAAATTAAAAAGACCTTACCTTTCAGCTGGTTCTCCTATTTGTCTTCATGGGAATAATTTCAACTGTAAACGATGCCACATCTTGAAGTAGATGCTGTTGATTTTGCAGCACAAGTAATGGTATTGCTACGTGCTGACATACAGCAGAAGAGAAATATTTCTTTGTGCTCTATCATTGTAATATTTAAGTTGTAGCCAATCATTAGAGCTTACCTTGAAAAAAGTCATGGTGGCTCCATCTTCTACGGCTCCGTATTCTATCTTGGTTTGTTTAGCTAAATCATCAGCAGAATCAATAGGGGATTCCATTCGTTCCACTGTCAGAAAGGCTGCTAAATTAGCAGTATACGAAGAAATGATGATAAGTGTGAAAAACCACCAAATGCCTCCCACTATCCTGGTGGATAGCGCTTTGGGCATGAGCTCAGAACCTAACAGAGATTGGGGAAAGGTGAAACGGATACAGAGAATTTGATCAGCAATCAGATACTTTTCGTCACAATGGCAGACTGGAATCACGTTGTGATAACAGCTTAATCCATCTATATAAAATATTACCTTAGAAAGCAAGCCACAACCAGTGGGAGAGCAGAGGTTAATATCAGATAACAATCTCTTAGGACAGTGTGTTAAAAATATAGTGACAGGAGACAAAAGATCTATCTGAGATGGTGCAATGTATCAGTTAAAACAAATTCAATTAAAATAGCACCAGAAAAGAGAAAGCATCATTTTCAGTTTATAAACTACATGTGGAGTTTTTTATTCTTGTTAGATATGTGGGTTGCAGAAGAAACAATTTAATATGCATTCAGATTAATTTCTCAGGCATTTTTACATGAACTCTCAGTTTTCAAATCCATGTAGCTCAGATATTTTTGTCTGTCTTGCCAATCAAAAAGTAATGCTTTATAATAAAAAAATAATTTAAATTATCCACATTTCTTGAAATAATATTGTGCTTTTAGTCCAGTATTTATTTTAAAGTAAGGTAGTAAATAATTTCCATGTGTATAGAAAATATCTCCCATCACTATGGAAACTAGAAGCAGAATAAGTGAATTATCAAAAATTGAATTTTATGCACATATCAATATTTCATAAACATTTAACTGTGTATGGCTGGAGTTGCCTGCTCATGATATTAGTAACACAATAAGATATGAATTATAATTTACTGTTGATTATTATTAATTTTAATTCAATTTGTTCATAAAAAAAAGCCCTAGCAACTTTAAAATTTCTTCAGTTACCATTTAAATTTTATTTATAGATTTCTGACATTATTTGTACTCCTAACTGCTGAAGATATATTGAAAAATGTGGGATTTTTTTTAAGAAAATAAACTAATTTTGTGGAGAGATATATGTAACATATTTCCATCCAGTTTTAACCATTTTGACTCTATCAGAAAACCATAAGCTATAAACTACTAAAATCTTAACAGGGATCAGTAAAACGGACTTAAGGAAATAAGGACTTCTTTTGGTTTGTTTTCATTGCCATGATAGCTTTTACATAATCAGTGATGCAATAGATTGACACATCTTCACATGAGGTGAAAAATTATACATCCATGTTAACATTGAAAAATAAGTGATTTCACAACTGCAGTGTTTTAGAACAGCCCATCTTACATTGCAGTTCATCTTACCCTTCTAATGGCAAACAATAAAATTTTAAAAGCTGATCAACTTGGACATGACAGCCAACTCCAGCTCCAGACTCTGCCTACCACTCTGTAAGGGAAAAAACAGAACAGTACCTTTCTCATGGAGTTGCTCCTAGGCCCTGCCAGACACACACTCGGACACTGAAACACTAAAGTATTCCCAAGATGTTCGGCAGCTTTGGCTGCATTTTTAACTGGTATTTTTTTTGTAGTTTTTGTGTTTTGTTTTTAGACAACACCACCAATAAAGTCAAACAAGACTGGGAAAGAAAAGAATATTGGAAACATTTGACCAAAAATGCCCAATTACCACAAGTTCATACCTTACCCAAGACTTAAAGCGAGTACCTCCTGGAATTGTAATTCAGAGCCTGGTTAGGGGATGACTGTCATGTACTCAAGGTAACGTCATGTCCAGCACTACATCCCACTAATTCCTGGGGAGCTGGGCATCAGTCCGAGTACTATGGGTTCCTCTTTCATGTATCCACCAGCAGTGAAACATTAATGTGGCAAAGCAAATGTAGATTTGATTTTTTTATTGCTTAGATTTTCATACTCAGAGTTATCACAGAGAGCCTTATTGTAAATTTCTAGAACGACTTATAACATGCTCATTTTATAGATATGAAAATTCTCAAAGACCTCAAAGTATTTAGGGGATAAAGTTTTTTTTTTAATGGATATGATATTTTTCAGAGTGGTTAAAAAATTCTGTGCTATAGTCAAACCTCTATTATAAGTATATTTTTTTTGAGAATATTAAAGTTAGTTATCAGCAAGTAACTAACTCTTTGCCATGCTGAATTGTAGCACTGGATGCTAACTTTCCCCATGCAATTGCCTTTCACTTTGTTTTGAAATAACTCCATTATTGTCTTCCAAAAGTAGAGTGAGCCTAAGAGAAAACAAAACTGGGACCTAAAATGTAAGAAAGAGAAACAACTAGTGGATTTTTCATTTTAGAAATACTTAGAAAGAGATACCACAAACTTAGGTTAGTCCATATAACATATATGTGCTCAATGGAAAAGGTATTACAACTTAGTAGACCTTGAATATGGCATTTATTAAACATTATTTATGGGTAAACTATTTAAATTTTTACATATTGTTTTTATTCTCATCTTAGGAAATAGCTTGTGAATAGAACAGTAATGAATTGATGGATTTGTGCATAATATTAAACATGCAAAATAGCAAAAACCATTTTAAAACATCTTATGATTTAACATTTTTCACACCTTTAAGTATCTGATGCAATTTTCAAATGAATGATTTTGTAGTGAATAATAAATACACCAATAAACTTTATAGTAATAAACATTTATGGTAGGTGTGGCAATTCTGAAGGAACATATTTTTTTCTTAATCCATTTCTTCTCAAATATGTCACTTTAGAATATCTTGTTATTTGCTAATTGTAAAACTTAAGAGTATTACATGCATAAAATAGTATTACCCTTTGGTTAATAGAATCTTTTAATGAATCTTCTACATTAATTTACTGAACTCTATTAATATATTCAAAGCCTACAAAAATTCTGCTTGGAAGAATTCACATTAAAATGATAAATTCAGTTACAAAAATTATTAAGACATATTTCTACATGTATTATATCATTGTCTAAGGTATAAACTTTATTTTAACATTTATATTATCAATTTGAAATTATGTAAAAGTATTTTTGCATGCACTTCTGAGCAGGCAAAATTTTACATTATTAAATACTATCAGAAGCAGCTAATATTTTACTTGAAATTATCTTTAGATGATTTAATATTTTAATTTTACAAATTTATATGCAGTATACTTGCTAATCATGCAATGCAAATGCATCTATCATCAAAAATTGATATAAGTAAGGAGATATTTTTTACATCAAAATGAGGCAGGAAACAGGAGCATTACACTGTATTCTTGTCTCAAGGAGATGTAATTTTTAGTAGTACTTTAAATGCAGCTTCTAGGTAATGGATCAGGTTAGCTTGGTTATCTATGACATAATGTACCTACTGTGAGTTAAGTAAAAAAAAAAAAGATGAGTACACCGTATGTTTTGCAAAAGCTAATTGTTTTCTCAGAATCTCTCTTGAATGGGATTTGAGAAGGTTCTAAATGCATTAGGTAGATGGAAAAGCTGGATTATGGTTACATGCACAGAGGCACCCATGCAAGCGACTTGTGCCAGCAAGAGCTGTCACCCCCAGCAAAGAGTGGGATATGGTGCCCAAGGGAAATAGCAGGCTGAATCGTATACCTTGCTGCATGAGAGCTCCAACTCCAAACCAGAAACTATTTAGCAAGGTAAAATTGTTTTCCACCACATCTGAGTCAGGATTGCAAGGGTGTGGATTATACCACTCATAGGGACTAAACCTGTGGTAATTGACAGAGAAAAGAATATATTTAAATTGCAGTGAGAAGAAATTCTATCCAGTACTTTTGCTGCAAAAGAAACAAAAAGAAAGGTCAGGTTAAACAGAAACCAGAAATAGACATCTTTATACAAAGGTTTCATTTTGCATGACAACAAATACAATATTTTGAAGTCCAGTCTTCATTTAAGTGAACATCTATGCATTTTTTTACTAAGCATTACTACTGATAGGAAAGTCTGTATATCAACAAATTTTGGATTTTTTAAAAAATATTTTATGTTCTGCTGAATCTTTTAATAAAAGCCAAAAGTCAATTAAGACAAAAGAGAAACTCAGTTATAAAATTAAGATTCTTGAGACTGTGGAAATTTTTTCAGGGGAAAAAAAACAACTCTAAGAATTTAGGTGACATTTTTTTAACAGAATCACCAAAGTAATAGAGGTGAAAATAATGTATAATTATATTTTAAGAAAATAGTAGTTATTTATAAAAGTCTATATTTTTATGTGTAACAAACTCAACTCTAAAGTTACAAAACCTCCAGAATTCACTGAATTTTAGGAAACACTCCAATTATTATTTTTGAATGGAGGACTTATGCCAATATCCTCAAAATAAGCAGTGTTAGAAATAGGTATATATACTGAGACCAATTGTTTTAATTTATCAATTGGTTTTAAATTCATAATTACTTTAAAATACTTTTAAGAAAGAAAACCATACCTAATTTTGAGATGAGTTGATAACATCTCTCAAAGTGAGGACTTTTTAAATTGTCAACTCTACACAAATTAATTCACAAATTAATTTGTGCTAAATATAATCTTGATATACTTATCGCTTAATGAGACTATTCACAAATTCATAATTAAATATTCCTTGCATAATTACTAAACTAACAAAATGTTTCCCAGTATCTCAAATGTTAAAGCCACTCTTCCTTTAAACTAAATTACTATATGTGTCCTGTATGAACGCATGAAAAAAAATTTGCATTCAATCAAAGTCATTTGAATAATGTATCTGTCACTTCAGAAAGCCTAATTTCCCCCACAATAATCTTTCTGGCATATTAAAATTCAGGAGATCAAACAAGGCATTTTCATCTTTCTTATGCAATTTTAGAACACTCTTATTTTAATAGCCTATCCTTGACAAACAAAGAAGCATTTTGTTTGGTCTCTAAGTAAAAACGACACCCTGATCAGGAAGGTTGATTGCAGAGCAATTAAACATTCTGCTCTGATTACTTGCTTCTGAGCAAAGAAGGAGTATCTTTGGTAGTAGATATTTTATTTCTGTTTAAATTTGCCTCATACTTTACCATTAAGGAGATTCGTTTATTTGCATTTTTAAAATACAATTCCAAGTCTCAAAATTTTAGTATTATCTTCATACAAGAGTGTTTTGTTTGAAAATATTATTTTAATTGACTACCTAAAAATAAAAGAATGTTCATGTTCATAGGTTAAAATCTGTATTTAGACTATACATCTCCATTCTTCATCTGTGTGTGATCTTACTTCCCTACTTAAAAAATGGGAACTAAGTAGGAATTAACATAAGAAAGTATAGTCAGAATGTACGAGTTCAAACTATAAGCGGGTAATACAGACAGCATTCGCTAAGATATAGGTGTAGGCCAAGACTTCTTTAGAAAGTCACCAAAACCACAATGCCAAAGCAAAAATAAACACATGGGACTACATCAAACTAAGAAGCTTCTGTACAGCAACAGCAAAGAAAACAATCAACACAGAGAGGTAAACAACAGAATGGGGGAGAACTTCGCACACTAACAGGGGACTAATATCCTGGATTTATAGAAAGCGTCAGAAACTCACCAGCAGCAAAACATTCCTTTGAAGAAATGGGTGAAGGAAATGAGCAGGTATTTTCCAAAAGATAAATAGAAACGTCTAACATACATATGAAAAACGAAATGCTCAGACTCCTTAGCTTCTAGTAACACAAATAAAAACCACAGAATTTACTCCTAAGTCCAGTAAAATTGGCCTGTAGTCAGAAATCTACTAACAACACCTGCTGGCGTAAGTGTGGGAGAAAGGCACCCAACGTCACTTTTGATGGGAGTGTAGTCTAGTACAACCACTCTGGAAGTCAGTAAAACGAGTGCTAAGACAACTGATCACTGATCTGCTGTGAGAGACAGCTACCCCAGTCCTGGGATTATATCCAAAGGAAATAAAATCCGTGCATGAGAAAGTGACCTGCAATCTATATTTATAGCAGCGCAATCCAGAATCATAAACACATGGAGACAACCCAGACTCCCATTGAAGGAGGAATGGATACAAAATCGAAATCTGTGGTACAAATACTCCATGGGATACTACTCAGCCACTAAAAAGAATGAAATTCCATAATTTGCAATGGAATGATCCCAACTGGAAACAATTATGCTCAGTGAAATAAGCCAGTCCCCAAAGGACATATATCATGTTCTGTCTGACAGAAGAAAACATCCATGTAAAATACTAAACAAATAAATATATATATGGGTAAACATGCATATACAAAATAGATGAACTGTATAATGGAGACCAACATTCAAAGAAGTAAAGATATGTGGCAGTATGCATCTCTAACCCAGAATAAAAGCAGCACTCTAAATGAAAATGTTAAACATGCCTCGACACTAGGATGCTGGACTTTATACTGCTGTCTAAATCTACAATGTCATGACACATTTAAACAGAAGAATGATGGACTTGTAACTGTTGTTTAAGGCTTATACTACTGTATTAATTTGGAAGATGAGAAGAGTGGCGGGAGGGGAAAAAGGGGAAAGAAAAGGGAATGTGGGGTGAAAATTCTTATACCTTTAAAATCATTTATCTAAAGTAATATTTTTTTAAAAAACTTAACAACAAAAAACCAGCATTAGAACCTTTAGGAGCTTTTCCAGAAGAAAGAAAGGAATGGTTGTCATAAGGGGTGGCAGCTCTACCTATGTGTTCAGCCTCAAAGACGTTCCAGTGGGACAAGACATAGGCCAGAAGACAGAGATGTTGATAATGCTGATTCTGTGTAGGCATAAACTGACTTTGTGTTTTCCTCTAAGTTTTAACAACAACAACAACAACAAAAAAAAAATAATGACACCAAAAAAAACTTAAAAAGTAGAAAAGTATTCAAAGGAAATCTATATAATGAAAAGGAATGTATAAGTTAATGTGGTGCCAGTAGACAGCAATTTCATAATAATTTGAAGCAATAATACTCCTTTATAATACTAAGTTGTGTCAATACACACAAGTACATTCCTCTAAATCCACTTTTATTTTTTTTCCCTATTCTGGCAACAATATTATCTATAAAAGAGTCCCTTCTGTGACACCTAGATCTGGTTTTCTCACGTTTCAATTCTAGAAACCTAACAGAAGATAGTGGAAAATGTGCAACATAGCAAATGGGACAGGAGTTTTTTTTTTTTCTCAGAGTTCCATTGTTCCTTGAGTTTTAAGCACATTCATTAGTAGATCCCATAATATGTGTGGATGGTGAGTGATGATATGTCAGGGAAGTGAGAGTTTAAATATATACCATACTACATCCATTTTTCTAGAACCAATGAGATTCTAGCTACTGAGTTAGGCTTAATATCCTCTGCCTTGGGATTTTAAAATATGCAATTCTTTGTTTAACATTTCTAAATATATTCAAAATCATGAAGTAGACTAATTATTGTCTCATTTTTTTAAATTAAAATGCTACAAAATTAAAGGTCCTCTGTCATTTCATTTGATTCACACAACTGGTTTTTGCTCCTCTTTTCTAAAACTTATTAGTGTTACTTTTACCAAAAATACGTATTTATTTCCTATTGCTTCATCTCCCCTATCAAGGCCTCGTGTATGATTTCTGTTGGTGTAGTTTCTGTGGAGTTCTTGTGAAATGGGTCTTCACACTGTTCTCTGATTCACCAAATGCTGCAGTCCCTAAGACAGTGATAGCGTAGTAACAACAGATTTTAAGACTAGATCTGCACTGCAGCCTTCGATGCGAGGGCTTAGAAAAGTCTGACAGGTTTGGTGTTTAGTACACTATGGGAAGGATCACACCCCATATCAGAGTGTGTTGTCTGGCCATTCATCCAATTCCAATGCAGGTAGTTATCTGCTAAGTGCATTCTGGGATGCAACAGGTGGGTTATGCTTCCAATACTGGAGTCCTTATCAGCTGTTTGGGAAACACAGCCCTGGATGTTGTGGATATTTTGGAAGTGAGTTGATGGATGGAAGTTATATACACATCGGTGTTTCTCTGCCTTTCAAATGAGAGTGAACATAATTTCTTTTAATTCATGGAAAACATAATCAGAAGAAATGTTTATTCTGGTAAAAACATTTCTTTCAAAATCCAATTTCAAATTGTTTCCTTTAAAATCCATTTTCCATAAAATTGCTGAATTTCCGTTTAAAACTCTGCATATGACAAAGACCACTGATTTGTAAAGAACCATTATAATTTAGGAAAATGAGTCTTTGGCTGTCAAAGGGCTGTCAATATTTTTCTTTGCTATTTCTCATCTGACTGTTTTTTAAAATAAATATTAATTTAATTCTTATTTGAAATGCAGAGTTACAGAGAGAAGGAGAAACACGGAGTTCCTCCATCCAGTAGTTCACTCCCCAAAGGAACACAATGGTAGGAGCTTAACCAATCCAAAACCAGGATCCAGAGGCTTCCTCTGGGTCCCCTCTGTGAGTGCAAGGGACCAGGTTCTTGAGCCATTCTCTGAAAGTTTACCAGACTATCAGCAGGGAGCTGGATGGGAACTGGAACAGTCTGGACATGTAACTGCCCATAGGGGATGCCAAGGCAATAAGCAGAGGTTTGATCAGTCACATCACAGGACTAGCCCAACTACAATGACTTTTTTTTAAAGTGTATTGTTTTTGTTTCCTTTTGGCTTTACAAACATTTTAAAGTTTAATATTTACAAATTAGAGTTTTAAAACAAGGCATGAAATGACTAACAAGCTCAAGATTAGCTATATTTAAATAATACACTACTAAAACTGAGATATTTAGAACCTTCAAAAACTTCAGAGAATATAGGTTTAAAACGTGATTTTTCCATGAAATTTTTAAGTTCCTTTACAAAACCATTAATATGTCTTATATCTTTCAACTATAAACCAAAGTTAATTAGACTGTCGTCTGAATTGCAGAAGTGATTTAAGACCATCAGTATGGTTAGCACAAAAAAATGAGACGAGACTAGATCATACACCTGCCTAAATATATGCAAGACTTGGAGACAAGCCTACCCTGAGCTTTTCTGTGAGCAAGTCCCTACTTTCTAATCACCATGAATCCAGTCAGCACTTAAATTGTCACCATGTGCTATGAAAAAAGAACAGGAAATTCTTGTGATACAACTCACTTCCCTTTGATAGACTCTATTTCTGTTTTTCTACTGTATAATTAAAAAGAAATTGCTCCAGGCCCAGTGCAATAGCGTAGTGGTTAACGTCTTTACCTCAACCATGCCAGAATCCCATATGGGCGCCAGTTCTAATCCCGGCAAACCTGCTTCCCATCCAGCTCCCCGCTTGTCACCTGGGAAACAGTCAAGGACGGCCCAAAGCCTTGGGAACCTGCACCCGCGTGGGAGACCCGGAAGAGTTCCTGGCTCCTGGCTTAGATTGGCGCAGCTCCAGCTGTTGCAGCCACCGGGGGAGTGAACCACTGGACAGATCTTCCTCTCTGTCTCTCTTGCTCTCTGTAAATGTTCCTTTCAAATAAAAATAAACAAATCTTTAAAAAAAGAAGAAATTGCTCCATATCCACTAAGAGGAGAATATACCTGATTTTAATCACTTTTGGCCAGATATATCTTTTATAACCAAATTACATTCAGAAATAAAGATCCGTTCTAGGGCTTTGGCACAGTGGTTAGGAGACCACTTGGGATATTTTTGTTCCTTATAGAAACCATGTTTCGTCCCTCTCCTCCACATACAAACTCAGCATGCTACGAATGTAAACACTTCAGGCCATAAGTGATGGTTGAAGTGCTTGGGTCCCTTGTACCAACGTAGGAGACACATTAAGGTCTTTACCTTGGTTTCCTCATAGGGCAATCTCAACTTTGTAGGCATTTGAGGAGTGAACCAACAGATGAAAGATTTCCATCTGACAGTTTATTTGTCTCTCAGTTATTAAAATAAAAAAGATAAAATTAAGACTTTTTATATGCTTTGTAATTTCATCAATATAAAAGATATTGCTGTGTAACTTTCTGTCATTAAAAGAATAAATAAATAAAATTTAGGCATTTTTCAGAAAGGTTGTGACATCAAAATAAAAGATTCCCAAATGCTAAAGAAAAGCCCATGTTTCAATCAATAAGTGTGTTAACAAGCATCTAATTTTTATTTAAAGTATTCTGGAAAGAATGCTGTTTTTCATTCGTCACCATATCAAACTTAAAAATATTGCAAATATTAAAATAAGTATTCGTTAAAAGGTATGATATTTGTAAGGAATGTCCAAATGCGTCTGAAATCTAAACAGTTTTTAGTATATTATCTTTATATCTTACAATTATCACCTGTATTCTGTTTTACAAAAGAAATAGAATATTGCTTCTTTTATTCTGTCAGGAATAACTCTCTCTTGGATTTCATAAATAAATGCTAAGAACAAGTGATTACATTTCTTTTGTGAACTATCATAATTTCTTGAAAAAAATATTTGAAAAGCAGGGTGATATAGAAAATATTTCCTAAGCAGTAACTCCTCAAACAACCTCAACTGCCTTGTCTGGACAGTTAATGTCAAAAGCTGGGAACTCTGTCCCATTCCCATAAATGGATGTCAGAGGCCAAAACTGAGGGATATTTTCTGCTACTTTCTTAGGAGCATTAGCATGGATCAGAAACAGAGTAATAAGTGGTGCCTTAACCTGCCACACCACAGTGCAGCTACAAATTTAAATGAATTTTATTCAATATTATAAAGAAAAAAAAGGAAGGAAAACTCCAGTGTAAACTATTGTAGACTTTTTTCAACCTCGCTTATTTTCAATTTACTTTGATCTTAAGATTAAAATATCAACAAGAAACCTTAAGGCACCAGTGCGGAGGCATATGCTGGCATCCCATATAAAAGTGGGTTAGAGCCGAGGCTACTCCAGTTCTGATCCAACTCTCTGCTACTGTGCCTGGGTAAGCTGCAGAAGACAGCCTAATTCCTAAGGCCCTGGCACCCACGCGGGAGACCTGGAAGCAGTTCCTGGCTCTTGGCTTCAGACCAGCCCAGCTCCAGCTTTTGCAGCCTTTCGGAGAGTGAGGCTGCAGACGGAAGATCTCTCACTGTCGCCTCATCTCTTTCTGTAACTCTGCCTTTCAAGTAACAATAAATGAATCTTTTTAGAAAGAGCAGAAACTAAAATGTTTCATGTGCTACTATAACCAACAGAGTTAATGTGATAAAACTTTTGAAACTTAACCTTATCAAACCACTTCACTTCTTAGTACCAGTATGAAATATTCAGGTTCCCAAAAGGAAACATCTGCTAAATGAGTTTGCATCCATAAGGGCTAATTTATGCAGCTACCTTTCATAATGATACTAAAGTCTAAGAAATAGACACATCTTCCCTAAGCACAAATTAATTATATAGCAGACAAAACAATGGTGTATCATGCCTCACTGACACATGAAACCAAATTCAAGAAACTGCTTTATGGGCGTAACCTGCTTATAGTTGACAGATACGTCACTTTTACATTTTATTGTGTGATTGCTTGCTTTTTATTTTCTTAATTATCTCTGAACAATCTCCTTCACTAGAAAACTATCACTGTAATCATTCATGATAAGTACTCATATAACTTAAGTAGCAATGTTTTTCAGAAATTAAAATACTATTTACTCTGTACCAATTGTTTTCACCCATATTCATCCTATTTGGTTATTTATCAACAAGCATATATCCAGAACTATCTTCCATTTTCCCATAAATAAAATTTATCTTAATTTGAAATAAAGTATATACAAAAACATGTCCTACATGCTTACATTGGAATTTTTTTATTTTGCAATCCTTAAATAAACTAAAAATTCACTTCTAAGTTAACAGTTTTCCCATATGTAGTTAATTTTAGTTACCTTCCAAATCATTAATGAGCAGGATATTAATTAAGGCTATAGTGTAGTCTTCTTATGTTCAAATGAAAAATACTTCATAATGTAAAATGGTATGGTGAAATTTTGAAGTTCGATGAAGTTAAACTATGATTAAGAAAGTAATAAAGGGACTAATTGGAAAGCATTATCACATAAATTAAAAATAATATACAAATTTATAATTTGGAAATGTAATATTGAATAAAATATAAACAATATTTTAACATAATTGCTTCCATTAAACACAACCAGTCTTAAGAATCTTCTGTCATTCACATACTCATTATCCCATATAAAAGAGTAAGTAAAGGACATTACAATATACTGGTTAGTTAGCACCATGTCAAAACATAGCCAAATAGAAAGAGTGACAATGTGGAAAACAAAATCAAACACATCATCAGCAAACTCCAAATTACCATCTTAGGAATGAGACATCAACAAATTTGTCATGAGGCCGTTTTGATCCATATCACTGTAAGGCTAAGTTTATTGCTCTCTGTTTGCCACAGTTTTTTGTTGATATTAAATTACTTGAGAATCTGTATAGCTAAATCCTCCTTGAGTGTCACCAATACTTCAATTTTATTTTTCTAGCTGCCTACAAACACCTCATCCTAGAAGTGTAGCTTTATTCAAATGCACCAGGGCACTGAGCAACTGGTATTGATCAATCTGTACCATGCTGTCACCTTGCCTATATTCAATCAAATGGCTGGTAATCGAAGGATTTCCATCTCTCCAGATGAGAATTCTTGAAACCACCTTTCTTCACTTTCTATCAGTTAGGCTTATTAAATCAATTTTCTTTAAGATAATTTTGCCCTTTCATTCCCAGTTTACAATCCTCTTAGCGGTATAATATTACCCCAGACTTCAATCACTTTTAATGCAACATATTCCTCTGACTTTTGATTCTCTTATGTACAAATCTTTCCTTCACCACATATTAGGCATGTTCCCTGACTTTAATACTGTAAATCAGCATATATGACAATTATTTGTACACTGATGTTCACTATAGGTGAATACACAATAATTAAGCTATGAATACATCCTAGATGTCCTTTGACAGATGACAGGATAAGGAAAATGTGGCATAAATATACTATTGGAGACTACTCAGCCATAAAATAGAATGAGATCCTGTCTTTTTTACAATATAATGGATGCAACTGGAAACCACAATGCTTAGGAAAATGAGTCAATTCCCCAAGAAGTCAAATATCCTATGTGTTCCATGATCTGTGCTAATACAGTGAGAGAAAAAAATGTATTCCATAATAGCATGATTGAAATTTCCAGAACTGTTTTATACAGCAATTGTTTACATTCCTGGAATCAAAAGGCTTTTTTTTTTCTTTTCTACATCCTAACTATTGAATTATTTACCTAACAGTGTTTACTGTGTTTGAGAAGTGAATTGAAATCCATAGTAAAAGCTTAAGTGCAAAGTAAAGTAAAACTAGAAGATGAAGAAAGGAAGGAGAAGAGGGTATGGCAGTTCCTTTATGTTCCTAAATCTGTATTTTGAACTGTGAAATTTACTCACTTTATATGAATAAAATATTTTTTAAAAAGAGTCTGCAAAACATCAGTATTATTCCTAACCCACACTAATCCTCTTTTGGGGTTAGAAAGCAAAGCAACATCAATATATTCCCTACTATGCTCTTAAAAATCTTACAATAAAAATTTGAGAAAATCAATAAATATACACATGTCTCATATTAATATCTTGCATAGCATTCATTAATATGTCTATACATTCCTTAATGCTTTTCCTCCAGGTGAAATATTATTCCACTTATCTACATTAATTAATATTTTACTTATACTTTCAACCATAGCTTACTGGTCAGGTGATACACTTTCTGACAAGCCATTTTCCATATTTGTTTTAACCTTTTCCACGTGAGCGCTCTACTACTGTCTATTGCTGAATGCAGAGTCATTTAAAGCCTCTTGCAGTTACAGCGGGGAACAAAAGATTCCTTAAAGAAAGTGAGTATTCCCTTTTAATTTTATTAACACTTATGGTATTAAAAGAAGGATTGAAATAAATGTGCTCAATATGTAGTTATTTTATAAGATCTATTTACGTAGAATCTTTTAGCACTTTGGCATTAATTAGCAAGTGTGACATCTCCAGATATACAAGATTCAGAACTGAGCTGCTTTCTTGGTGAATAATTATCAGAATAAGGTTTTTTAATTGGTGACACACAGTTTTGTTTGTTTTGGTGTAATATAGAAGCATTCTACACATCATAAAATTATTAATAAGCCTTATCTTTTCTTGACTCTCCACGTTATCAAGCAAATGCCATGAAGTTACATGGACAGCTTAAATATTTGAAACGTTGGAAAGTCGTATTTGTAGTAATTCCTGGTTTGCCCCAGAAATCTGACCTTTTCGGGATCTCCATCTTGAGCAGGATTATTTCATACACTAGCGAATGATGAAGTAAATCCTGAAACTTTAAATATAACATAATATAATGCACTCAGAACTATCTGATTTCTATATTTTATAGTTATATCTTTCTCTGAATGATAAAATATGACTATCAACTTACAAATGCACAGAAGAAAAAAATAAGCATTCCATTTCTCTCGTCATAAGATTTAGTTCCCTCAAAAAGAGTAATTGCTGGAATCAAATCTATGACTATTCTATAAACATTATTTCATAAGATATATTTTCTTTTAAAAGAAGAGAACAACGTGACTCAAATGAGGCAGTGCAGAAATTCTAATGAAACAATAGGTCTCTTCACGGAGCTAAGAGGAGACACAACAATACCCACCCCTGTTAGCAGGATTTTGGCTGTGAATGAAAGCACAGCTTTTAAATGTGCACAGAGAGCAGTGAGTCTTCGCCATTATTGAGCCCTTTCAAGCACAGCTTTCCCACCACTGGTAATCATTGTTGATAACATAATCCTTGAGCAAGAATTAAAGAGGTACACGTAAATACTGAGTGCTGACAGGGACAGAGGAGCAATTTGGGAATCCTATACTAAGAACAAGGGGCTGTAATAGTTGCTTAAAGCACTTATCATTTTTTTACTGCCATAAATACTTTTTTAAAAAAAAAAATCTCACTTCTTTTACTGACAATCTAATATACTGATGGTAGCTTCGTTACTATTGAGTTTTGTCTGCCTGGTGTTTGTTGGGAGTGTGTGGGGGCGGGGAGGGAAAGGGGATAATGATGATTTCAAGCATTCTTATAAGTAAATTTGATGCCCAGCAAAAAATATAATCTATTGATAATTGTATTGATCCAACAGCTGTGGTGTAACAATTAACGGAGTCCTCTCTCTTCTCTGTCTCTTTTTCTCTCACCCCTTCTTCCTCTCTTCCTTCATGTCCTTTCTCATTCTCTCTCTTTTTCAATTCCATAGTTAAAATGAGTCACACCAAGTTATTTTTCTCAAGTTTACTTTCACCATAAAGGTTGTGATTTCCATTTAGAGAACAAAGAATCTTTTGTAATGCACATGATAGTGCCATTGTTTAAAATGTTTTAATGAGTAGACTGTATGAATAAGTGCTTCGTTTGGGTTAAATGTAATGTAAGGTAGAAGAAAATATTTAACACCTGAAATATATGAATATTTTAGTGTTTAGACAAACAAGTTTAATTATTGCAAATTAGTTTTCTCTAGAATAAATTCTGAACCAGAAACAAACACATTCTAATATATCTACATACTTTGTATTGTAATCATAGACATTTTTCCCACTTTAAAGAAAATGTTATGTTTTCGTAGGGCTATCTTTCATCTACTATAGGTTAGTTTCTCTTTTAGGTCAATAAGTCATTAAAGTGTTATGAAGAACCTGAAACAAAACTTAATGAATAGAATAACTGGCAGAATCTGAAGTCCTTAGTCAACATCTTCCTTAGAAACACTGAAATAATTCTACATATTAATTGATACAAAATTTGGAGAAAACTTAAAAATGTATGTGTCACTTGCATCAATTTTGACCATCTTCAATATTTTAGCCATAAAAAAACCTACAGACATATCAATGAAAGCTCTTAACTACAGTTTCTGAGATAACTATTTTTCTAAATTAAAATATTTTATATAGTATAGGGACTGTTAAAGTAATAGAAAGATGAGAAAGGATTCCTGAGAGATGTCTCCCATTGTCAGGGCTGTCATCTGTAACCATCTGGTGTCCTCTCTTACTGCTGTCTATTTCGTAGGGTAAGAAGGTTCCTCTCAAGGGATTATCATTAAAGATTCCTCCTAATATTGATAACAAATGATTTCATTATTCACTCAAACACATGTCCTTAGTTATAATCTATGTGCTCAAAAGAGTGATCTTAAACAATAGTTACTTAAGCTTGACAGGACTTAAAATTAAGAGCAAACATTCAAAAATAAGGCATTTGAAATGCATTACTTTAAATATTCCTGTTTAAACAATGATTGAAAACCTGTGTAAATATATGAATTTGCCTTTTGGCAGAGCTTTGAAAGTTTATCATTTTTCAGGGTACAAATGAAAGCTTGTTACCTATTCTTTAATTTTATGTAGATTTGAAAGGACTAGAAAACTGAATTAGCATTAAAATCTTTAATGACAAAGTGTTAAAGTTTACTTTTGCTGCTGCAGTATGTTTGCGCATGCAGAGAAACTAGAGATCTTCAGCAGATTCATGGGAAAGTGTATCATGTAAAAATTATGCATCAACTTAAAAAATTGAACCAAAATAAACATGTTTAAAATCCACTTTTCCATTTTGTATAAAATACTATCATATTATAACCAATGACAACTGAACATTTGATGTGTAAATGTTAGGCATTGAATCAAAAGTTTTTAGGATATTGCAGCCCCTCATTTTGGATGAGACAAGAGACTACAGTACAACTGTTTTGCTGGAGCTCTAACCTTCTGATTGACATTCAATCTTTCTCCTGCCTTTTTCTGTTGTTAATTCACCCCCAAATACGCTCTGATGTTACTAGATGCAAGTTTTTGCCCTCATACCTTCCATGTTCACTGAGTCCCTGTCAAAAGACAAAGCAACTTCCATACTTATATAGTAGTTTTTGCAAGTTGTTAACAAGTTTGCAGTAGTTAGCTGCTTAATATTCATATAAAATAAACTCAGTGAAAAGTAAAATAAAAAATTAATTCTTACAGAGTGTAAAGATACTTGAAGAATTATTAGCCAGGCATCTGTGTGCATAGCGGGTACGTGTTGAGGAGAGTCAAAAAAAAAAAAGTATATAATATTTAACTTAATCAGAGTTGATACATCCACATCTGCTTAGCTTCCTTCTCATCAATTTAAGAATGGAGAAATATGTTTTGTTGCTAAATTTACAAATATGGCCAAAACAAAGCAAACATTAAAGTGGATTTTGTCAGGAGCTAAACTATTTTAAGCACTAATGCATGAATCACTAAAAGATTTAGAAATTTATTTTCACACAAAACAAACTGGCTCTGATTAAATTAACATTTCATATTTTTGGGACTGGGCTATGGCACTCAAAAATTATTTATCAAGGGCCCGGCACAGTGGCCTAGCGGCTAAAGTCCTTGCCTTGAACACCCGGAATCCCATATGGGCGCCGGTTCTAATCCCGGCAGCTCCACTTCCCATCCAGCTCCCTGCTTGTGGCCTGGGAAAGCAGTAGAGGACAGCCCAAAGCCTTGGGACCCTGTACCTGTGTGGAATACCCAGAGGAGGTTCCTGGATCCTGGCATCGGCCATTGCACTCACTTGGGGAGTGAATCATCGGACGGAAGATCTTCCTCTCTGTCTTTCCCCCTCTCTGTATATCTGACTTTCGAATAAATAAATAAATCTTTAAAAAAAAATATTTATCAAAATAAAATTAGTAGTTGAAGTATGTAACACAAAGATTTTTCTGTATACTATAAAAACGGGTAAAATACTTGTCCAATTTAAGTGAAAATGATGGTCTAAAAATCTATCAATGTTATTTTATTAACCAGAAGTAAAATGGTATTTGGCAAACTTCCTCCAAACCAGAAAAATAAGTAATACATTAAATTATTTTATAAATATGTGAATAAAATAAAGATAATCTTCCATTGTTTGGATGGAAGATTTAAAACATTTGAGAAATATTTAGAGGGCAGATTGCTTTCCAATTATTTTATGAATCTCATCAAAAATCAATAGGTTTATCAGAACATCGACAGGTATCTGTGAAACCTTGCTCAAAACAACCTACTACATACTCTTCAGATTTTTTTCCATTTTTGTCATTTACAATAAGAAAAATCAATTTGGAAAGTCAGATAAGGGCTACTAGCATTACAATCATCTTTTCTAACTATGAATCTGCAATTATTTTAATGATTCATATTGCTTTGTGAGCCAGAGACAAACTCTGCTTACGACATGTTTGATTTGGTCAAAACCATGGCTCAAGCATTTTACTAAATTTAAAACCTGGGAGTCCATTAGGTTATGAAAAAAACAGCCTATGGCAATTTTTTAACAGAAACATTTATTTAATTCTATCATATTTCCTTACCTCTGCTCCCTATAAAGGTGTTTGTGATTATGAATATTTGTAAATAATATATGTAAAAAGACTTCTATTGTAAAAGATCAACACTGATCCTGGGACCATTTGCATCATATATAATATCTGGTACGCTTGTGGGCAAAGAACAAAGCTGTATTTTCTCAAACTGTGTGAGCTAGATTAGAAAACCTAGCATTAGACAAGCAAAATGGATCATTTTAACTTATTTTAACCATCTAAATGAGCATTTAAAAGAACATTTTATACTTTTAAAGTTACATTAATTATTCGTGAATTTTCATCTCACTCAATCCACTGAAATACACTGACAATTAGAAAATGAATGTTTTAAATTTTTTTAAACAGTAAAATAGTTAAATGTTCTTCAATAACATGATGCTAGATTTTCTGCCTTTGTCTATACCTATAATGTCATTGTGAATGAGGATAGTAGGATGTTGAACTTGTTGGTGGAGAACTACACTACTGTAATAATACGGGGAGGAAGAGTGGGAAGGGCAAGGTAAGGAGAGACATGGGAGAGAGAAAGGGGCAAATCCCTGTTCCTACAACACTATATCAAGGAAAATAATAAAAATAATTTAAAGGAAAGATCACTCAAAATGCATTTAGGGGAGTAAGTAGTTAGTAAATAGTAAACCTAGTAAGTGGTAAATATTAGTAATCATTAACTCCAATTTTAAAAGGGTTGAATTTAGGGTATTAAAGTAAGACGTTGTGGGGTGCCATAGCACAATGCAATAAAAACAGATAATGTTAATTCACTCTGTAATCCTCTACATAAAAAATTTGGAGATACAATGTTTTGAATGTTTTCCCTGTAAAGAAATGCTAAATGCTTAAAGATGAATATATGTACACTTATCAGATTTTACACAATTTAAACATGCAAAAAATCACATAGTATCCCATAATTATGTATACCCTACATGTATCTATTGACTTAAATAAATCACTTACAATTGAAATATAAATTAGGTATCCATCAAGTTAACCTACACCTTATTTTTACTTTATATTTTTCCACATAAAATATAAAGCTTATCAAGTTAATTATAATGAAAATCATGGACTTTACAAGTTACATTTTTTTGTAACAAACTGTCATAATCACTTGAAATCTGTACAGTACTGATCAATACTTATAAGCCATTGATCACATATAATCAATTCATGTATTAGGTTATTATCAAGCATTTGTTTTTTAATGTGGAAAAATGATGCCACTGGTACTATTCACTAAATGTTTTTATTTTTATAAAATATTAACAATAATATGTTATTTTCTCTAATGATCAAATTCTGTAAGTATATGCAAGAGGGGTTTTAGTATATGCTATTAAAATAATTTCTAGTAATTATTAAATAAGAGCCTATATAATGCTTATATATGCATATAATGCATATATAATATGTGATATATGCATATGATATGTGATATAATGCATATAATGCTTATGTCACAATATGCAATCTCAAAATTTTTATTATTTCTAAATATAGCAGTTATTTCAGCCAATGCCTCTTTATATTAGAATTCTTACATACTTAAGAATTATTTTACTTCATTCTTAATATTATTATTAGTGTAATTGTTAAGAACAGTGTTGTTTCTTAATACAGTTAAGAAGCATTTTGATTTTTGTTCAAGGAGAATGCACTTAATTCATGTACATCAAATATCCTTTCAAAAACATATAGATATACACACTGGACACATACACATCATTACTATCTTTGCATAAAAGGCAGTGAGCACCTTTTACACAATTCTAAAACACATTTTTCCCTGCTTTTTTGATTCACTTGAATGGCTTTACTTATCCCCAGCCAATATAAAAAGGAAATGTGTTCATGAAAGAAGGCCAAGAAGTCCATCTGTGTCTGCTCGTTTCTCTGAGCTATCAATTCTTTAATTTCTCAAAATATTTTTTCATCTTAAGCTCGACTATCTGCTTCACTAAACAAATATACTGTTCCAACTTCTAGCAGTACATATTTTTTTGTCTAAATCCCAAATGATCTCATTTTTCTTAAATAGACTATCTTCTTAGTTTAGCGTCCAAAAATTTTCCACACATTTTGAAACCCCCTTTTACTATGTACATGTAGTTAGAACATTTGCATCAATCCTTCCTACACTGTTATTTAGGGATTTTAGCACATTATCATAATAATCATGATTATAAATGTATGTTTTATAAGTTGGGACACTTCAACAGCGATTCTAAAAAATATTTACCATCAAAGTCCCTTCTCACAAATTGATGACAAGAGCAATGATTTCTTACTAATGACGCTTTATACCCTGTGTAACACCTATAGTAATTTACTGAGAGTTATATAACTTTCCTTAATTTTAATATTTATGCATTAATAATTCCAAATGAGTTTAAGAGTGCATTCTAATTTCTATACAAGGTCACTTATGATTAGTGGAAAAATAGTGCTAAACACTAATGTGTCTGGCTATAAACCTTTCGAAGACTTTTTGGTTTTTGAGAGACCAGTTAAACACCTCCTCATACAACTGATTATGTGAATTGCTGTCTATCTTTCAACCACTTGTTTCCTCTGCTTTAATATGCATTAAGCCAGGGAATCACAGCCAATCATTTTGGTTTTTAAAATTTGTTTCAGAAAGCTTCCAATACTTTGTGATTTTTTTTGCTTTATTTGCCTTCTGTTATCTGTATCTGCTTCCTTTATTGAAAAAGTCTCCATTTCAATTTTCCATATCTCATTTCTCTAATACAAAGTTTTATTTGATTGCATATACTTACTGCTTAAACATGGTGTCAGTCATTGACAGAAAATTCAATAATTGTATCTATTTTTATATGTACTTATAATATTTCTCTAATTCTGTTGCTAATTTTTGTCTTTCTCATTTCCTTTTACAGTGACTTTAATTTGTTTTATTGTTCCTAAAATTGTCCCAAAAGATAATGCTGTGACATATTTACAGTAATCATATTCAATTGGGTGAAAGGCAGATGGCAATCAAACAGTAGACACTTGTTTAGCACACTCAAGTTAGTTTGGCTAGGGAACACACATATCCTCAAAACTACATGAGGCTCATAAAGAACAGATGTAATAATTACATATTTTGATACAAACAGAAGCTGTACCTAAAAGAGAATAGGAACATTTCTTTTTTTAATCTAACCTAACTTCATACATTTATATGTGTTTTGAAACAACCAAAGACAATGCAATCCATGAAGTTATCAGATGATTCTAAACCAGATCTGCCCCAAACAGCACTATGGAGATAACAATGAAGGACAGAGGAAAATGGGCCAAACCTTGCACTAGTGACTGAAAGCTAGGAAGAAGAGAAAGGAGAAATTCAGAAACCGGCATCCCATATGAAACAAAAGGTCTTTGAAGAAGGGAAAGAAGAAAAATGTAAAATTCAAATGATAATGGAAACAATGAAAAGTGAACATTAACTTAGAGTACACATAATTGTGTAAAGAACAAATGAGGTATTAAGCATAGAAAGTATAGTATACTTAATATATAGTTGATGGACCTCTAAATTTATACTACATTTATATCTTGAAAATTGAAACGTTTAAAAAACAGACATTTGGTTTACTAGTTAAGTGCCTATTAAAAAGCAAATATCACACACCAGAATGCCTGGGTGCAGACTGCTGATTCCTGCTCCTGATATCTGGCTAAAACAAAAACTGGAAGCTATAGTAATGACTCAGGTTACTGGGTTTTTTCCATCCAAGGGGAATGTTACTTTGTGCTGATTTATCCTAGCTTTGTCACACCCAAGCCTTCAATAAAATTTTTAAAATACATCTTGACAACAAGATACTAGGTTCTCCACCATTATTTACACCTACAATGTCATGACACATGTAAAGGGCAGACAGCTGGAGACGTGACTACAGCTGAAGGACTATGTTATTGTAAGATACAGGAGGACATTGGAGAAGGAAGAAGAGGGGTGGAGTAGAAGGAGGGAAAGCAGGGGAGCCTTATATCTACAGAACTGCATAACTGGAAAATAAGAGATTCTATGTACATAGAAGATATATATGTACTAAAAGACAGAGAGAGAGAGAGAGAGAGAGAGAGAGAGACTTCAAATCCAATTTATTGCCCACATGCCTGCAACAGCCACATCTGGCTGGGTAAAAGTCAGGAGCTTGGAATTCCATTACATGTTATTGGTAGGTGTCAAACTCGTTAACATCATCTGCTGTCATCAGGATGATGATGAGCTGAAATCTGCAGCAGAAGCAGAGTAGCACAGTAACCAGAATTCATACCAGCACCTTAATATGGGATGCAGACATTCCAAGCAAACAAAATCCACTGCTCTACAACGTCTACTCAAGAAGTGTTCAGTTTTTAAAATAGTTTTAAAAAGGGAAAAAAATAAAAAAATAATTTGTTCTTGTTCGCTGTGCTTCAGCATTATAGTGTGAACTGCTGATTAGACAAACAAAGTCAAAGAGGAGATTCTTCAGAGCTACAACTACACAGGAAACCACTCTCGTAGTCTGGCATGTAGTCTACATGCATGATAGACAAGTATCTCAGCAACAGGACACCCTCTATAAATAATGGCCAGCACTGACAGGCTAGCTTTTTAATCTGACTATTTTAATCTATTGTAGAGATGTTGTAAGCTTTCCAAAATGCTGATCAATGCTTATGCTTTTTAAAAGATTTGTTTGCAAGACAGAATGACTGAGATGTACAAAGAGAGAAGAGAGCCACATGCCCACAGCAGCAGGGTTAGACTAGGTCACAGTCAAACCAACTGTCCCACATGGGTGTTAGGAAACCAAGTACGTGGGAAATCATCTACTGACTTCCCAAGACAACTACCAAGAAGTGAGCTGGGGAACAGAGTGACCAACAGGACCGGAGCCTGCACCTAGTAGCTGCTGATGCAAGTGCTTAAGCAGCAGCTTAACCCGCCACACTCCAATGCTCACTCTTGATTTTATGCCTTTTAGGTAAATATTTCCCAATAGACAAATTTATTTGTATATGTTCCTTTCCCACACGCATTTATCTTTTTCCAATGTAAAACTTTTATATTTAAACGCGATACACGTTAAGTTTCCATTTCCCTAGATTTCTTAGTATAGGTTTTCAAAACTTTTGGATTAAAGGGTTTAGGGCTCAAATTTATAATCCGTATTCCAAACAAAAGACACCTATGCATATACAATATTGTGCTACTGTGCTATAGCACCAAAAGTCAAATAAATTAAAGATTTACATGAGCTATTTTTACATGAAAGCTCTTTAAATTATCGAGGCTACAAATGAGAATAAAAATTGCAGCTCTAACAATGAACTGTTTTTTGAAATAGAATTCATTCAGCAATTAAATCTATGAATATTTGTCGAAATTCAAATTAAAGAAATCAAACTATTGTCTTTAGTTTTTACAATCTATAGCAAAAAATAACTTTTAGAATATTCACCTGCGAATGACAATACTTTGGCATGTAATATCTAAATCATTTTACATTTAAAATTTGATAGGGCCCGGCGCAGTGGCCTAGCAGCTAAAGTCCTCATCTTGAATGCGCCCGAATCCCATGTTGGTGCTGGTTCTAATCCCAGCAGCCCTGCTTCCCATCCAGCTCCCTGCTTGTGGCCTGGGAAAGCAGTGAAGAACAGCCCAAAGCTTTGGGACCCTGCACCCGTGTGGGAGACCTGGAATTGCTTCTGGCTCCTGGCTTTGGATCGGCACAGTATTGGCCGTTGTTCTCACTTGGGGAGTGAATCATCAGAAGGAAGATCTTTCTCTATATCTTTCCTTCTCTGCCTGCTGACTTACTCCCTGGATGCCTAAAACAGTTGAACCAAAGAAGCTTAGGATTGTAGATGGCTCTCGCATCTATCTAACCAAGCTACTACTGGCTCCTCTAGGTAATATTAGCCAGAAGCTAGAATTGGGAGGGGCTGGCACTGAAACTAAAGCATTCATTAAAATGGCATAGTAATGGGCTTCAGGCATTTCAAGATGTATTTTAGCTGCAATACCAGATATTCTAAAACACAAAGTCTTACAATTACTACAACCAGATATATTAGAGAATTGAAATCGTCAAGGTCTCTAATTAAATAAAAAATTTTCATAGTCAGCATGTTTGCTTTTGGAGAGGGAAAATTTAAAAGGCTAAGTTATAATTATAAAACATTACATCATTAAAATATACAGGAATCATAAAGTGTCACCTTTAAAAAGCTATGATTGAATGTTATGATTCAATGTATATTACAATGAAACTTATAAACATTCCATGATGTACAAGGGCTAATCAAATCTTGTTACAGATGGGACACATATGATGAAAACAAATGATTTAACTGAACTTATACATCAAAACAATACTTCAAATCTTTGATTAAGTAGAATAAATGGCTTAATAAAATGAAGATAGCGATAACTTCCACTGATTTAGAATGCCCTACTAATAGTAAACCATGATCTTAACCACAAATGACTGCTTGGAAACAATAAAATAATAAGCACATTCTAAGGACTTAGTAATGACATCTGATTAAATGCACATTTGAAGTAGGTAATTAATTCCACTACTAAGCTAATAACATATCCTAGTGACTTGTCCTAGATGCAAGAAATATTTTAAAAATAATGTCATAGTGACATGCTGAAACTTACTTACATCACTAATTTAATAAAGTTGGGAATCTCTGATTTAAATTTAAAGTATGTAATACCATCGTGTACCATTTTAAGATTACTGGAGGAAAATCATAATATTGTTATAAAATTCATATAATTTACTGATGTTAAAGCAAATAAAGAAAATATAACTCTACACTTAAAACTAGATTGTACTTTTAAATTATAGATTAGCTTTTTGTAATTCCATTATAGGATATCTATAGCCTTTTTTCTAAAATATATAATTGCCCAACTTAAGAGTGGCTTTAAATTGAGAATAGTAAGGAACATCAGAGTTCATAAAAAACATGAATTTGGTTAGTGAAGTTATTTTTTGATACCAAAGATTTTTTGTTTGCTAGTGAGCTACCAAACACTTCAAAATGGGCATTGTGAAATGAATATGAATGTAATTTACATTTAAAATAATTCTCATTTAGAATTATGGATTATGTCATGTATTTCTGGCAGTATACTTGCTAAGGATTTTTAAAGCATTCTTTTCGGAACTAAAAGGCTGAAAACAAACTGCTCTCAGATCAGTGAGATGATCATGTGGTTATACGGATAAGTGTAAAAAACAATGCGAGAGTAAAAATCAGACATTCAAGAAACATAAGTTATTAACAGCAAGAATCTGAAGTCAGCATCAGCAAGCAGCAATCTGTATTCTGGAATTTAATTTAAATAATAGGAGATGGTTTTAGCTAATACAGACATATGAGGAACATAATATTTTAACTATTTTTTTCCTAAAAATATATTGATATGAGAACTTTCACAAAGACTATTGCCTTATAAGCTATGTATTTTTTCAACTAAAATATTGGAAATTGGAAATACTCATTAAAATAGAGATACTCTGTTGCAATATAGATATCAATAAAATTTCAAAATATGTCTGTATGCATTAAATATACAGTTTGATACCCAAAGAATAGGAAAACATTTGGAAATCATTCATCAAATTTACTTTCAAACAGAATATTCAAAGTAAAAACTTTCAAAATAAATGGTAGACAAATAGATCTAAAATGTTGTCATTTCTTAATTTAAAAAAAAAATAGGTCCTATTTGGCAACTGACGTATTAAAATGAACATTTTGAAATAAATATATATATTTTCCTCAGTGTAAATCTCATTTCTGTATATCTACCTACAAACAAAATTTTCAGTGTATGTTTTTTTTCTTCTTATAAAATCATTCTGGTGACACTCATTTTCAACACACATCTTCATTATAGTGAATTTACTAAATTATTCTTAAACAGGTCTTCCCTCAACCCTCCCCACCCTCACCAAATTCAGTACCAAAAATAAGAAGGGAAGCAGGGAAAAACTTACCTAATTTTATTATGTTAAAATAATATTCAGGTGCATATTCTGAACCAACTTAGATGACAGTTGTAGCCCTATTCTGTTTGTAATGTTTATCATGCCAGTAACATTAAAAACCTACCATTTCACCTTTGCTTCAAATATTAACTTCATCAATTGTATAGTAAATTATGTCAATTTATTCATCACCTATTATCACTTCAAGTATAGTCAGAAATTGGAGCTTAAGTGAAAATGAAATATTTTGTATTACTTTAAACTTTAAAATGTCTCATAAATATTGTCAATAAGCTATGCTGCATACAGGTAAGAAAAATGAAGATAACCTTTATAAATATTACATGGTTGTTGCAACTAGTAATTTGTTTCAAGCCAATGCACATTAACTAAAAGAGTTGTCATCCTATATTTTAAATTACAAATGTGTTTGGTGGTTTTAATGTTTTGCCACAACTTAGTTTTAGTTTTCCAGATAAAGTTGCAAAAACAGGTAAGAAATAAATTTCTAACAAAGATAAATTTCCATTTTCATAGTGTCCCTTGTACTGTAAGGCTGACTAGAAATATTCAGAAGTAAAAGTATTAAAAAATCTATGTAAAATCCCTTATTATTTGTTTTTCCAATTCCTTTTACACACAAAATGTTATCAAAAACTTCGTATTCAAACATATTCAGATTTCCATTACTAAGAATAATGTCATTTTTTTCAAAAAAAAAAAACAACTACAAATATTTATAGATCTACCCAACAGGATTGATATGGAAATAGTTGAACTTCAATGAAATAATTATGTAATGGGATGTAAAAAAATTATAGTAATTGAGGTGTTGTGACATGTTGTAATGAATGGTTGCACTGACTGATGAAACTGTATCTCCCACTCATTAATTATTTGGATAGAATGAATCATTTTACTTCATAGGAAGAAATGGAGTAATAAATTTCCAGCCAAATTTATGTCTATGTATTTCTATTTAGGATTAGTTTTTCTCTTATTTACAAATTATAAAAAAAATACAAATACCATGTAAGTCCCCAGGAAATCTCAGCTTTGAGGTGCTTTTCTTTCACTACATTCAGCTATTGATTTTCAGGGAAAGTTAGTGTATTTTGCTAACTCCTGTCATGGAGCCCAGCTGATTGGAAATATTTTTTAAGCTTTCTGATGTTTAGACTAAAGGAAAAAAGACATTTCTTAAGCGTTTCTGATTGATGTTCCAAGAATAACTTACTACTTTAAAATAATGCATTGTAAATGTATAGCAAAGACATTTAAAAATAAACATTGTTTTTAAAATAAAAGTAACAATAAAGATATCCAATACCCTTCACTAAAATCTTAGAATAAAGAAAATAAATTTAACACAATATAGATAAAAACAAGGTATATGCCTTCTTTTTCTAAATGCGTTTTCTATTTTCTTCTAAATTCATTTTCTTTTGTTTAGGATACTCTTCCTCCTTACAGTAAACTAGAATTTAAAACTCTTTAAACTTATTAGCTTTAAAGAAAGAAAAAACGCCGCTTATCTCATTTGTGAAGAGAGGCAGACAGGCTGATTTAAATGAACTCATTCATTAAATGAATAAAAAAGCAAAAATTACTGGAACAAAACATATTATGCAATGTGCTTCTCAACAGCTTGGTTACAACTGCATGCCATATAGACTAGGTTCCTTTTTCTCTCAAGCTTAGTTCTTAGCATATGACCACAGTATAGTCCTAGGTAGGAAACATCTGTTTGAAAGAATTCTTTAATCAAACAACCAATGGCAAAAAGAAGGTTTTATTCAAGTAAAATGTGACACAAATGTTGATGTCACATTTGTCATTTCTCAAGGTAACTACCATTTTATGAGCCCAGTACTCATTGAACAGAGATAATACCGAACGGAAAAACAAAAGAAAAACTAGTAAAGATACCTTTAGTCCCTCAATATTTTTTCCTTAGCTGCCTGCACAGACTCCTCCCTTTCAAAGCATATATTCATACAATGAATTTGGCCTCTCTTGACTAGACATTGTATATTTAATAGATTCATAACAGCACCATCCAAAAAAAAAAAACCTGTGACATAACTAGTACAATATGAGACAGAAAAGTTTTCTTAACTGTGACAGAAATTTCCCCCAAAACTACAATTTTTCCAGTAGCTATTACAGACAAAGAAAAATTTGTAGTTTTTCTTTGAGAATTAACACAAATATACCAAGATAAGGGAAGCGGCTTCTTAGAAAGAATTACAGTACACTACAGTTATGCAGCACGTATATTCCTCGTGGCTGCAAAACAACCTTAGACCTCTAATCTGAAATCTTAAGAAACACCTCAAAGAATTTCTTATGATAAAATGTGAGGAAAAGGGAAAAGAAAGAAGTTATTCAGTAAATCCTATTAGCTTCCCAACCTAAACTGTCTAATGAAAAACTGCATAGGTGACAATGGCAAAGAAGCCACCACACCCCTATTATTCTAGTCCTAAAAAATAAACAAAAAGTCTTACAACAATGCTGTTTTCCATCAGTTGTGTGTGTCTCTGTGAGTGTTGTGAAATCCAGCTGCATATTCTACAAGAGATTCAGCGAGGATAGAGGTGGCATTGTTGGTAGTAAGTAGATGTTACAACTTGATGAAGCATTGAACTTAAGCTTTTTGGAATCTCAAATTTCTTAATGTCACCAAATATACTGTAGAGTCTTGTAACAGCTTCTGTGATTTACGGAGCTAGATGTGGAATAGCTAAATGGAAACAATTTATGACCACAGTTCTTAAAATCTGCTTCCTTAGATGTTAATTGAGAGAATATAATTAGAGTAGCTAGAGAAACAGCGTTTCTGCTTCCAGGAGCCTTTGTATTCCATCCTGGTGACTGATGCAAATCAGTGGAGGTAAATAATGTATCTACAGAATTTGAAAGCAAATACTGGGCCATCAGATTTGTGCTTTTGAACTTACATTTAAACCTTGCTTAGCAAACAGGAAAAATAATTTGGATAGGGAAAATTCATTTGGATATAAATACAGAAACTTGTAAACATGCTCAATCATAGTTGTTGAACGACAATATCAGTGAGCATTGGATTACAGAAAATTAGAGAAAGGGAAATTTTAATTTGCCTTGTCTTAACTCAATTTTTTGCAAATGTTTTACTCTTCATGCTTGATCTTAGCCAACAGGCCGAGAAGCAAGGTAAATGTTTTACTCTTATAACTCTGTCTGGATAAGAAATACATATCTATTTTCAAAGCATGAGGATTACAGGAATAACTAAAATTATAGAAGTATATTATTTTTAAGTTACCAAATAAAAATTAAGAGAAAAAAATGTTTAATGTAGAAGTAGACTCATTTCTTACAGCAATATTTCATGTCATAGTTTGCCAGTGCTTTAGTTTAATTAACACTGACAATTAAGTCTACGATAGACAAATATTAACAGTCACTTTCATATAAGCAAAAGGAATATTGGCAGAAGAGCACTAACTTAAAACCAAAATTTCAGCAAATTCCAGAAAAATTGCTAGCTGGAGAGAAGTAACAAACAAGTTTCTGCACCATTTACTTAAATTAAAAAAAAATTAAAAATATACATATTTTTAAATCATGCTCTTAAAATTAAAAGTGAAATGGTTTTGGAGTAAGCAGTTGGCAAGTCAGTGGTAAAGGTATATAACAGAACCGGCATTTCATTCTCATATGGCAACAGTCTTTTTGAAAGCAGTTTAAATGTGACCATCCCACCAAAACAGCAATCTGTTTTTGAGTACATTATAATTCATTGTTGCCCTTCATCATCCATTAAATGTCACCCATCATTGTGATAGGAATATAAAAGCTCATCAGGAGCCTAGATTTAAACCATTAATGCAGGCACTTTAAACGCATTTTTTTAAAGTCAGTTTAGCTTTCACATACATTATGCTGAGACAATCCTTATCTCTGATCCTCAAGAGAAATATGGACTGTTCTTAAAAGCAGAAGGACTTTAATCAGAGCAACAGCCTTGCCATCTTGTGACCACAATCATGTTATAGTCAGCACATCTGCCAGGCCAGACTTGATGGTCAGAGTCCTAACACACCCTTCAACAGATTCTTGTAAGATAATTCCGTGCTGCCCAATGCAGTAATACAATGAACAGTTTGTAAGTATTCTAAACACTCATCAACATAAATCAACGCAAAATCACACAAGAATCTTCCTGTACTTGTACTAAGTTAAAATTGAGAAAATGCTAATGCTATGCATTTAATACATGAGCGCTCTGATTTTCCGTTCTAGCTGGGTTCTAGCCAGCGTTAGTAAACATTGTTTAATTTTTATACTTTTTTTTCTATATTTGACCATATTCATTTGTTAAGCAATCTAGTAAAAGTTTGCATTGTAACTATTCTCGCTGTAAAGAAGATATAATACTATATTTATTCTCAGAGTCTATTTATACTTAATTATCAATGTAGGAGTAAAACATGCGAAATTCTTTAAGGCTTATTGAATCATTATTAACATCACATCAATCCTGTTGGAAGCAAAAATGTATATATCATTTATTCTGTCTTTTAGACTTTGTCCTCAATGATTCATTCTTCTACATCAATAACTTAGATCAACTTAGATAAGCATTTCAGAACAACTCTGGTTTTCAGAAACATCTACGTTCCAAATTTTAAAGTTCTCAAATACATGTGGAAATTTAAATAAACTCTTTTTATAAGCAATGCCTGTGTCATAAGTCTCTGTCATTTAGTAATGAATATTTGAAGCAAGGTGAAAAATTTCTCTTAGTATCTGTAAATAAGGTGGATACCCTAACCAGGCTTTTTATATGACTGACTTTCACCTCTGCAATAAAATTCCTAATTCAAGGAAAAGGAAAGGAAACGAAGGAGAAGGGCAGATTTAGGGCAAATATAACTATGAGTAAGCCCATTGTGGACAAGATATCTTGCTACACTTCTGTGAACCAACAGCTATAGTATAATGACATTTTGTTTCTAGAAAGCAGAATTCCTCGCTCAACTTAATTACCATTAAAGGAATTCTTGGTTATATCAGACAAGCATGCTGATTGTGTCATTATGCTATAAATAATTATGCAATTGCTTGGAAGAAACCACTTTTATATAACCATATCAAGATAAAATATCACACTTATATTTTTCTTATTATTAGTTAAAAATATTAAGAATGTGTGTTAAGTATTCTTAAACATATATTTCATAAAATAAGGGTGAGGGGAAATTTTTTAAGTTACTTGGCAAAACAATGTACTTCCAAGCTATTTTTTAAGAAATGAATTCTAATAATCATTATTAGTTTCTAACTTGAACTGATACTATACAGAGAATCTAAGTAAGCTTTAAATCTGTTATTGTGGGCTAAGCAACAAATCACCTAATCTCTTTTATTTCCTTTATAGTTATTTGTTCTCCATTGTAAAAACAAAAAAGTAGTATTACAAGTCAATTTTTAGGAAAATGTATATAAAATATGTTGTGTCCATAAAAATTACATATATTTATCAAAAATTTATATGTAGTTATTGAAAGACAATGGATATTTACTGTGATTTTTTCTAATTTCACTAATGGAAAAAACATCAATTGTATTTAATCTTGGGTTTAAGCATGAAGTGCAATTCTTACTTCTTTATACACAAATATGATAAAAACGTACTGTACTCACTAACATACAAGAAAAATACTTTTGATATTTTATGAAATTAAATTAATGCTTGGTACAAACCCAAATAAATATTTGTCTTACTGAATGAATGATTAATGAAGCAATTAAATTAACGTGGAAAAAGAAAATAAATTGGAAATGCACTTTGGTAGTCATAAGACACATAGTTAAAATAGTAAAAGGGATATAATGAAATTATAAATATGGCAAAGTAAATATAAATGTAGTTATTTTAATATTTGTGATATTATAAACCTGGAATGTATTGTTTTCTTTCCTATGTAGATATTATGTAATCCAAAATCAGTATTATCTGACATGAACAATTGATACATGTTAATTATGCTACTGAAGTGATATTTTAGAGCTTTGTTGCTGTGATTCTCAATTAAAACAAAAGACATATCTAGGAACTTCTTAATGTAATTTTTCTTTCTCCTGTTGTCATGGCAATAAGTAGTACATTTGAAGAAAAAGAAAATGGCACTTTTTCATATCAGTAATGACAACAACGAATTCATCTGTGATCTCTCCATGACAAAAGACCAAATTTTTAATATGTAAGCAAAATCAAAATGCCACACTCATTTCATATTTCCATAAGCATCTTGTTTCTGTCTAAACTGAGAACAATAAATACCTATTGAAACTGATATTTTATCTGCATTTGCCACTGATGAACTTCTTTCACTCAAGCAAGAGTTCAATATCAGATGAGATTCAATTTTAATTATACAACTTCAGTTGATTTGGAAGTTTTAGTTTAAAATTTAAATTGGTTATTCAGAGTTTCGTTTCACATGAATTCTTGTGTTTCGTGCTAAATTTGTAAATTATTTTAAATAAAATTATTTTAATATTTGGAATTGAACAAAGTATTTTACATTATGTAAAGTATATTAAGCATTACTTTAAAATAATATTTAATGATATTCATTAGTTAACATTGTTAATCTGACGTTATTTAATATGAAATGTGTTACACTACCAATAAAGACATTTTTAACTTTTCTTTAGTATTTTAAGTATTTAATATATATGCATATGATTATTTGCTTTCAGTGTTAAAAAAGGGTTAACTACAATTATTCCAAATCCATTTAAAATTTAATAACAAAATATAACAGTAACACTGAAAAATAGAAAAGAGCTAGAGAATAGGAAGCAGGATGACTTGTCCTCCTCGAATAAAATGGCATGAATGTGTTGTGAATATAACTGCACATGTTGATAAAATTATGCAGATATTAATTATAATGTTTTATCAAAGTTAGAATTGTAGTAATAGTTTGAAACTGCAGATAACTGCATATGGATAACACATTCTGCTGCTTACTAATGTACTTTTAAGCTAGGAAAGAAAACATCTACTTTCTTTTCATTATTTATCTTTTATTCTAATCTTACAAAATTTGAGATTGTAAGTGCAGAAATATTTGGAAAACCTAACATTAAGTTGAGGCAACCAAATATTAAGTTTCTGGGATTCCTAGAAAACTTATTTTTAGAATGACCTTCCTATTAATTCCACACTATTGCCTCAGAATCATCTCACCAACTTTACAGATCATTTATACTCTTCCTGAGAAAGAATTTCAATAATCAATGTCTTCATTTGATTAAGCAGAAAAATAGGTGTACATGAATACATTGAGGAAATCCTTTTCTACTCCTGGGAGAATTTATATTACTATCCGGCTTGTGTAATGACAGAAACATTGGACACATTTATCAGAATAGATAGACATAAAAAATGTGATTACATCAGTTTTAAATGAAATTGTGATTATCTGTAAATGCTCATACAATGGTGCCTCACACTAAAAAATAAAATTAGCTCAGAAATGCTCAAAAAGGAGATATTTTACTTGTACAGAATATGGAAACAATTGAAGATAAAAACTAACTTCACACTCAATTTCAATTTCAGTAGAATCTCAAGCTTCAATTGAAATTTTAATAGGCTTTGTCAGCATCAAAATCTGTACTGCAACAGACTGCAGTTGCAATGGATGGTTTCAAGCTAACACCAACGATAACTGCATCATTAAAGACTCCAATATTCAACTCAGCATAATAGATAAAAATAATACCTTTGCATCACAATTATTTATAAATATGTCAAAATAAATATGTAAGGCATAAAATATGCAAAACAGTATAATATTCCAATCATCAATTTCATTTCCTGAGCTGAATGAGCTGAACTTTTTTGATTTGGTTCTATGGAGAAAAAAATAGGAATCTATTCAAATACATTCTATGAAAGACAAATTCCTTAGTAATAATTTTGTGATGAGTTTGTCAAGTAATTACAAAAAAAGACAAACTGCATATTAATTTTCCTTGTAAATGCAAAATGTGTAGGTATACATTATTTTTGCTTATTTATGAATTAGTACATTGGATTCTAACTTTTTTATTCAAAGCTAATTTTTTATGTATAGTACACAAACACAATGGGTGTGGAGTTTTTAGCATTCACCATCATTATAGCAGCAAAAGAGTATGGATTCCTGAGGGACAATCATATTCTTCATAAATGAAAAAGCAGGCTAAATCATATTGAAATGCTACACCTATTGAAAGTTTGATTAAGATATGTACAAATATGTTTACAAATTTCCTTATCCAAGAACGAATATAAAAGAGCAAAACACATAAATGCCAATGTGATTTTGTAAAACTATGCTTTTTTCAGGTAGACATTAAATTTCTAGAGCCATCAACATGTTAATGGCATTAATACACTATTTGGGAGTTGGGTATTTATTCTGTGAAAATATGAAGATTTTATGTTATAATCATGCTTTCATTTAGAAAACTTTCAGTAAATTATTCCTTACGAAATTCTCCTTTGAAATTTTACTATTTTGATTATTCTTATGACTAAAATATTAATTTAAATTAGCAAAATATGCTATTTTGCTTTGTGTTCAAGAGAAATCTTCAGCTGAGAGTAATTGTTTTCAACGACACTTTCAAATTCTGAGTAAGAATGGTAAGCCCCATTGTATAAATAGCTTAATGACACAACCAGCATTCACTCTGCCCAAAGTGGCAACACATTACATCTTAAAAACTGGACATGATTCCTAAATGTTCATTATTCTAGAGAAAGTCATAGGAAGTAAAGGAAAGAAAAAGTAAAATCAATTGTGACTTTTGACAATTATTAGGTAGAAAAAGGAGTTAACAATTGCCAAAAAAATCACAAAAGTGAGCATGTTACCTGGCTATGACAAAGAGCACACAACTGACACCCAAGTAAGCCAGCAGAATATACATCCAGATATCAGGGGACAGAGGATTCAGGAAGGAGAAGACGCCTGGGTTTGTACCATTGGGCTTGCGGTACAAAATACTTATTCCAAGTGTCATAAAGGGCTTGGAAAAGTCGATGACCTTCTCCCGAACGTAGGTAATAGCCAGTGGAGCAACTGCAAGGTCAGCTTTCTATAGAAACAGAAAAAAGAAGAAAAGAAAAATTGATTCTATTTTACAAGGAAAGACTATTCAGCAATCAAAGCAAATAAGTTAAATAAAACAAAGACTTTATACTTGACACTTGTCTCAGTAAGGATTACGTTAAAATTTGTAGCTTTTTTCACTCTGGTTTGCTTTACCAGTCAGCAACGATCACACTGATACAAAAAGAAAAACACACAACAAATTAGATATCCGAAGCAATGTCTTCATATTTAGTATATTTACATGCCACTGCGTATCCTCAAAATTGCTCTTATTTTAAATTCTACAAGGCCATTTAATAGTCTTATTTCTATATATTATTTTATTCATAAGGCAGGCAGATTGATTGAAGCTGAGACCTACAGAGATATTCTGTCTTCTGATACACACCCCCATTACCACAACAGGCAAGGTTGGGCTAGAGCCTAACAAAAAGCCTCAGTTCACCCTGGTCCCTCATGTAGGTGACAAGGACTCACATTTCTGAACCATCGCCTGCTGCCTCCAGAGGTGCACAGCAGCAGGAAGCTGCATGAGAGGCAGAGTAGGTCGGACATGAATTAGGAATTCCAAAATGGGATGCAGCCGTGCCAAGCACGCACCTTAACAGCCACTTAAATCCATTAAATATTAATAATATTTTTAAGAAAAATGATCAATCATCATAGTGATTACATCAAATTCATAAGCTGGATATCCGATTTTTTTAAATTGCAGAGTGAGGTTAACTAGTTTCAGTTTTTAAATAGCTAAAATGTTAAAAAAAAAAAAGCATATCTTAATGTAATTCTGTTTACTACCCTTGAGTTTTGTTTCTATCTCTTTGATTTGTTTTATATTACTTAATGAAATCCTTGCAGCCTTGCCTAAATAGCATTAGGAAATGAGTTTTTCAATTTTCACATAGATGCTAATTTTCCACGGTAGCTTAAATATGTTAAATTACTAATGCTTTTCACTCGCCGTGATGTTACCATCTGTCAGGGATAAACTTACACTGTAATATGTTGTGGGAAATAATTATAATATTTTAAAATAACAAAAGCATCTATCATGAGAAATTGTGTTACTGCATTTTTTAGTATAGGTAAATACACCCAGCTTCCAGAGAATATACAAGAAATGTTCATTTCAAAGGCAACAGACTTCTGAAAAAAGAAATTAGCTTTGCACTGTCCCCTTATATTAGGTATTGTTGAAAGACTTGGTTAGCAATTTTCCTAAGCTGCTAACTTTGCCGGCAGTATTCTGTGTGTTTGTGTCCTTTAGTGTGGGTCCCTTGAATATGTACAGGTAAGAGGGACTACTTAGATGCTTGGAGAGAGTAGTCTGTACAGGACTTATGATGGAAGAACCTATTTCTTGAACTAGACAGAAAAAAGGTCTGTAGGATTCAGGGACAGTTAACAATATATTTATTATTCATAAGTCAAGACAAATACTGATTTAAGAATAATAATTAATATCCCTGAACCATTTGCAGTGAAATAGGTATAAAGTTCAGAACTTTATATGGATTGTCAATTTAGTCCATGTACCATCCTAATATTTCGTATTTCAGGTTAGGAAACTCATGTCTTGAAAATTTAGAAAACTTGTTGATTTTGTAAAACTAGTTTAGCATTGGAATAAGGGTATGAAATGAACCTCTTGGGAATCCCAAGTAGAATTTAACTGTGACATGTGTTTTAGAAATTGCTGAGGTAATCTTTTACTCATTCATTAGTTCAAGAGTTTGTACATACTGAAAAGTAACTGGAGAAAAGAAGGCAAGCAGGTGAAAACTTGGTCTGGCACTGAGGTCCCTTGGACAGAACACCGACCACAAGACAAAGCACGATTATCTAAGAAATTGAATTTGACCGGTGCCTTCTGTAGCTGGCATCCCATATGGGTGCCAGTTTGAGCTACAGTTGCTCCACTTCTGATTGAAATCCCTGTTAACATCCACATGAAGGAACTGGATGAATTTCATTTGTCTTTATTTCAACATTGCCCATCCTTGGCTGTTGTGGCCATTTGGGGAGTGAACCAGCTGATGGAAGATCTTTTCTCCTCTCTCTCTCACTCTGCCTTTCAAATAAATAAATATTAAGAAAAAAATCCAGAAATTCTCTCTTAAAAAAAAAAAAGGCTACAGGAAAAAGTGACAATGTGATTTTCCCCTGATTTAGGATTTGTAGTGTTGGATAAAGAACATAGCTTATTTATGTGCCTCTTTGTCCTGCTAGGCACAAAATAAAGGAAAGCTTTCTCATAAATGCTGTAGCCCATGTCAATACAAGTGAATATATTTCTAAGGGGTAATTTCTTTTTATTTAAAAGTGGCATAAAATTTTGTTTGCTACTATCACGTACATCCTGGCATTTGATAGTATATTGATGAATGAATAAATATAACAAACAGATATGCTTGTTCTCTATCTTTGCTTCATCACTTCTCTTTGTTGTATTTATTTTTTTATTAACTACATTGCATTATGTGACATAGTTTCATATTCTCTGGGATTCCCCAACCCCTCCCTGTGTCATAGTTTTATTTTTGTGGTGGAATGTATTGTATCTATTCTCATCATATGAGAAACATAAAAATGTTTATTTTCCAATAAGTAAATAATAGAATGACAGTTATAAGAGGCTGCAATTTGGGAAAATGTTGGTCAGACACAAAATTCCACTTTATAGGATGAGTAATTTCCAGATATCTATTATTAGGCATGGTAATTTTAGTTAATAACACTATATTGCATTCTTGAAAAATGCCAACAATTTAAAATTCATGATATGTATCACCACAATAATCCAAATAATGTGTATTAAATAAAAAGCACTAAATTATAAAGTTGCTGTGTAGGCATTTATTTGTATTCACAGGATGATTATACTATATCCAATTTCAAGTTTACTTGCTGCTTCCCCAAACAAAAATTTCCACTGTGTATATAAAATAAAGTAGATAGAATATTACTGTCAATTATGTAGTTAGTTATTTGAAACAAAAGATAAACAGATAGTTTCAATAGGAAAAAATATGATTTAATAGGAAAGTGAATGGGTGAAAAGACAGTTAACTTCTATGGAAAATCATTCAGTGACAGTGATAAAATAAATGAGTTCTGAAGCCATGAACACATTAAATAGCCTTCCATATTGGCAAGTGAGTAAACCTACACACAGTATCACTATAATCATGACATTCTGGAAAAGGTAAAATTTTAGAGTAAGATTAGTCACTGGGAATGGTTTTGGAGAGAGAGAAAACATTCAAGGAGCAAAGCACAGAACATTTTAGGACACTGCAATGGTGGATACATGGTTTTAAACATACATACGTATTTGCATACCACAGTGTGTTCTACAAGTAAGATCCAGCTTCATTACAAGTGTTACAATGATATAATAATATTGGGATTTAACCAAGTATTTTAATGAGGTATTTCTGAAGTCAGTTGTGTTATCTTTCCTTCAATCATCATGATATTAAGTACAGCAAAATTGGAGGAAAAACCTGATGGTAAAATTGAATGATTTAGGAATTTTATCGCTATGCACACAGACGAATAAATAACAAATGAACCTGACAACTGTTTTCTAATTCTAGAGTAACAGAAAATCTTGCATTAGAGATTATGAAAAAATGTCAAAGCATCTACTTCAAAAAATAGGCAGATGAAATGTTTTAACTCATGTAAATTGTATAAAATAAAATTAAGGCTCATTTCTACTTCATTGCATTAGGAAGTCTTCATGAAAAATCATGCTTGTATTTGCAGCTTGAACAACGAGCCTGAAATGGCAAAATCCTGAACTCGCAGAGTGTCGGCAATAAGAAAAAGAAATTCACAGCAATAGTTAGCTTTAAAAGTATCTGTTATGGACTAAGACTATGCCACATCCTTTGCTCTTGTCCCTTTCATTAGTCTGTACAATAGCTCTACTAAACATGCAGTATGATTTCCTTAGCTCCAAAGATGACCTAGCCAAGCGCATTTCCTACAGTTTCTCTGCACAATCATTCAACTATAGCAAGCCAATTTCTACTGTTATTGTGCTGTTGCAATCCCCTATCCAAAATGGCCTTTCCTTTGCTCCACTGTTCAAATTCAGCAAGAAATACCAGCATTCATTTTTCTCCTGTGTAACAACTCTCAATACCTAAGCGAATTAATTTTGGGAGCATTTATAAACTAAGTCAGAATTTAATGTAATGATACTTTATGCGGTGTCATATCTGATTGCTTTGTATATGGGTGAAACAAAATAGCATGAGAATAATATATGCACATTGTAATGTTATTGTACCTGTTTCTACAACAGCAGAGCACATTAAAATTGGAAGGTGTTCCTTCAATAACAGCACATCAGTCTGAATAAAAGGAACGGCGAGTTATTCTCACCTCTAACAATCCCAGTTATTTCACATTATTTTATAGGCAGTAGCTATGTTTCTAAATAACTACACATTAGTTTAATATTCTACAAACCTACGCAAAATCCTTAGAAGTTGCCTCATGTGTCTTTATTATTATAATGAACTTAATATCCATAATGTATCCTTTAAACTGATACCAAAAAACTACTTGGTAATGAATACCAAGCACAAATTCAATTTAATAAAATAAAATTTCCAAGAAAATTAAAACAATTGATTTTCACAATTTAACTTTTACCCACCCTTGTTATAAACATAATATTTATTTGTACCATAAAGTAATTAACTAAAGTTAACAGTCATTTACAGAGAAAAGAATAGTTATTTCTGTAGGATTATATTCCTAATAGCAAATCATTGAGTAAAATCTCCCAGAGTAACAGCAAAGATTATTGACTTAATTGGAAAATTGAAAGTTACATAGTGAGAGATATCCTCATGAATGGCATAGTAACCCCTAATTTTATTATGCAACTTTGATTATGTTGTGAAACACTGATTTTACGAAACTTCAAGAATCACATAACATAACAGTTTTTTATAGAACATGTTCAGGTCAACCAAAAACATCTTATTACTTGTGAAAGTTCTTACAATTTACCCCTGGCAAAAACAGTTCAAGCATTGGTTTCTATTTGATAATCCTGAGTGAAAAATAAAATGGCAAGTGCACTGAATAAACTGGCAGCATCTAACTTGACTTACCTAAGAGATTTTACAAAGCCAATCATGCATATTAATTTAATGTTATATTTTAGTGATACCACCTTTGCTAAACTCAGACAAACATTTAATGTGGCACATTGTCCATATGTGAACTTGCTGAAGAAGACTGCTCATTTTCTATACACGTGTGCCATCTGCACTACTACCAATTTGGCACATTACCTCCAGTCTTACAATGACCTGAAGGTGGTCCTACACCTTCATTCACATCTAAGTAAAATCTGCTCTCTACTCAAAGAGTATAGAGATTCTTCACATACCAGATAAACAGTTCCTACTTAGATTCCCTCAAAAACGTCTGGCAAACAGCTAGTGTTTGCCAATGTCCATTCCCTCGCTCTTAGTCTGCAAAACACTACAAGATATGTCTCCTACTTTCACCAACATTACTTCCGTGATTCTTCCACTCTTACTCTACTGATTTCCAACAATTCTGAACACCATGATAATAAAACATATTCACAAACACCTTCTAACTGTGTTTATTATGCCTCAAGAGGCGCACGTAACACAAAGGAATGTGAGTTGCTCTCTTATGTGTCTGTTTTGTTATAACACAGAGGATTCTTTCCATGACAACTCATTCTTTTGTGATTTTTAGCCTACCATGTTTTCATTTTCCTCATAAATGTAGACCAGATTATGCCACTAGCAACATAGCACTACAGACAAGGTATGTTGTGAAGAAAAGTGGTTTATGTGGGCTCACAGTTCTAGTACAAGTTCAAGAGACAACATCTTGGAGGCTACTTTGCTGGGAAAATCTCAGGGTAGTGTAGACTAGCACAATGAGAAACACAGCAGTGTATTAATTTGTACATATTCTCTTGTCTCTCCTCTATTACTTATAAGGTCCCCTTGATTCAATCATGGATATTTTACCTAGAATGGCCTTATTTAATCATGTCCATAAGCCAAAGACCTTATCTGTGTTCACCACAGTCAGATAAGTTTCTGACCTTTACTACCCCGTAATGGTGACTAAAATTCCACATGAGACTATAAAGAGGCAAATTATATTTAAATCACAGCATTTTGCCATTGACTTCCTGCAACTAATGTTCTTTACCCATGAAAACTACTGTATTCTTTTAATTGTATTTTTATTGCTCTTACTACTTTCCATGATGCAGTTTTGTAGGAATAAAAGTTCCCTCTCCCACATCTCTGTTGTCTCTCCCCAGTCTACCCTTACCTACCCTATTCCCCCATGTTATTACAATAGTATAGCCCTTCAGCAATAGTCACAAGTCCAACATTCAGCTATTTAAGTGTATTGTGACATTGTAAGCATTACAATGATGGAAAATCTAGTATCCTATTGTCAGAGCATATTTGGCAGTTTCCCTTTACTAAGGAATAGAAACGCATAATGCAATGTATCTTCAGGATTTGATATGCTAGTATCCATTATATAGCTCATCCATGAGGAAATGTGCACAACATGTTTAACTATAAAGCTGTTCTGTATTTTACATGGAAGTTGCTTTTATCATAGATAACATATGATACCTGTCCATTAAGCTCATTTCGTTAAGCATCTGGGCCTAAATTTGGACCACTTTGTTGCTAATGGTAATTTCATTTTTTTAGATTTTTTTTAATGTTTTATTTTTGATGATGTTCACACAGCTGCCAGGGTGAGAACATTGTTTCCAAATTTTCCCTCCTTACCCTCCTGTCTCTAGGGGATGGGGACCAACTAATGCAATCCCAGAGTCCCCAATGTGGGGCCTGCTCTGAAGGCCTCCACTCAAGTGGTTTCAATAATTCTGAAAAGCCATTGATCTCACCGACCCAAGGATAAGGAATTACTTCTAATGTTCTTCTTTTGACACAGTCTACCCAGACTCTCCAGTCGCTCAGAAATTTGCTGTCAATGCTCGGCTAGGATAGTTGAGTAGTTCTGCTCTCTTTTCTCTGCTATGGTATCTGATGTGCTCTGCAGTCCCCAATGGATTTCCATATTTTACTTGTACATGTGGGCATGCTGTCCACTGCTCCATCTTAGTCACTTAGGAGGTCCAGATCTGACACATGCACTCCATGGTCAGGCAACATATCTTACGATTCTCTCCATGGTTGGGGTTCTGAGTCTAGTAGTTTAGTTGGGAGGATCCCCACAGAAACCTCATCTGAAGTGACAATAGACCTGACTCTTATGTGTGACTGCCAGTATGTGGTCCAGCTCCTTCCATTACCTCTGTCAGCCTACACACACACACACCCCTAGTTGTAATTGCAGGGTCAATTCTATCTCCATACCCATCTCTTACATAAACCAATGGATGCTGTGACCCAGCCCAATCCTGCCCATTACATACTTGGGTATCATGTGTGCCAGTGGAGCTGCAGCCTAGATGGGGTACCCACAGTTTCCTTAACAGTCCCACCACAAACCCCAGCTCTTACACTTGAAAAGTGGTTCTGCAATTTAGCCTTACAGAACTTGACCTAACACACACTCCATCCCAGCATTTGCCAGCTGATGCTGTGGGAGACCAACTACCCTGGCTCATGCATGTACCAGTAGATACTGTCGGTTAACATAATCTGGCTGTCCCCACCCCAGTGCACATGCAGGCAAACAGGTGTGTAGTGCTGCCTGGCTGGTCTGCCCCTGGTTCCAGCATTCATGCTCACCAGTTGGAGCAAGAGAGGCCCCACAGTCCTACCAGGTACACTCCCCTCCTCCTAGGTCTCATGTATGCCAGTAGGTGCATGGCATGACCCATTTCATCTTGGCATTTTTGGTGGGTGCTGCAGCCTGGCCTGGCTCGGTCTACCCCAAGCTCCAGGTCATGCCTGTGAGTGCTACAGCCTAGTCCACCCAGCCCAGCCAACCCCCACTGCCTGGCCTGATGCAAACTAGCTGTTGCTGTGGCCCATCCAAGCCTGTCCTACACTCTGTCCTAGTTCTCAGATCTGGCTTTGGGTGTTATATTCTGGCCTGTCCCCAGAATGACCCGTCATATGCCAGTGGGTACTGTAACTTGGGATGGTCTGGGCTGCTCCTAGCCTTGGTTCTTGCACTTACTTCTATTTTCAGACATGTAGTTAGCTCATTTACTTGATGCTTTTTAGTTTCTTAACAGAAGCACTAAGTGCAATAAATGTTCCTCTTAGCATTGCCTTTACTATGTCCCACTAATTTTGATATATTGTGTTGATGCTTTCATTTGTTCAAAGCAATTTTTAAAAAGATTTATTTGTTTTTTATTGGAAAGTTAGACCTACAAAAAGAAGAGACAGAGAGAAAAATCTTCCATTTGATGGTTTACTCTCCAAGTGGCCATAACTGCCCAAACTAAGCTGATCCAAAGCCAAGAGCCAGGAGCTTCTTCTGGGTCTCCCGTATGGGTGCAGGGTTCCAAGGCTTTGGGCTGTCAGGCTGGTATTTTCATCATACTGCATCAAAGAGCATACCCAAAAGACCAGTTAAGCCTCAGGTTAGCTTTACTGGTCACAGCCCACATGGCTCTTCTGTGGTTTGCCCACTGTCATTCATTCCATCCAACTATTTGCTGTGCAGCACCCGAACATGGTTTGTGCTTTTCACTCCTTCCTTTCTCAGGCTAAAACCTGTTCAAATTACTCCACTCCGCTTTCCTCTTAATTATGCATTCTGCCTTTGGGTCCCGCTGTTTTTCCTAAATAACACTATACATAGTAACAAGTCACTAGGCAGCAGAGGCTGAATGCTTTGTAATTTGGGAATTTGTTCTGACAGATATTCCAGTTAATCACATTTTAATTCACCCTCTTCTAAGTCTCTAGAGCAGGACACAGTTTAGCCAAATTATTTGCAGGAGTGTGTCAAGGGTGACCTTCACTACAATTTCCAATAGAATATTCCTTGACATACTCCTGCAAATTACTTGGCTAAGGCTCTTTCTTAGTCTTCTCAATCTGATCGCCACAGCGTTGCCAGAGTTCTATGCATTTTCTCCAGCTGCTTCCAGCCTCTGCCTATTGCTAACTTCCAAAGCCACTTCCACATCTTCAGGCAATCATTAGCGACAATTCTACTCTCAATGTCATTTTTTTTTTTTGCCTTAGTTCATTTCCTATTTCCAATGACAACATCATGGAATGAGTAAGTTGTAAAGAAAAATAATTATTTTTGGCTCATGGTTCTGACTCAAAGAATGTAAAAAAGGAAAATAGAGCAAAGAAAGAGGATCAGAGAATGGTTAATATTTTGAAGGAAGTTCCTCCCTTTAGGAGACTGAGCATAGGAAACCCCTTCAATGCCTTTACCTTTGAGTCTGAACTTCAATCAAGGATAAACAAACCACTGTTGGCCTCTAAAGCAGAGAGTACTGGATGCTAAAAAGGCTTTGATGTGGAAACCAGGACAGTATGTTAGAAAAGTAACACGTGCTTGGCTTTCTCCACCTACTCTCACTTCTGCCATCTTATTGAACCCATCTAATAAGCACAGCAGAAGCTTAAAAACATTACATACAAAGCACAAATACTTGGCAAAAGACGTCAGATTTTGGAGGGATTTTGGAGAACATTTGTATAATTTCACATCTCACTTTTCTCTCAGTATATCTTTATCCTAATGCAATTATATGGCATAATTTAAGTTTCTCCTCCTATTTTTTACCCGACAAATATGACCAATATGTATTATTCTGTCTAAATTCAGCTATAAGGAAATTATACGTGCCCTAGTATTTCTTAAAATATCATGCTATCTACTAAATATGTGAGGGAAAAAATTATGTCTATGATGCTGTGATTCAACATGCAATGTTGAAGTATAGGAGGTGGCAGCACTAGCTCTGCTATCCATGATAGTTTTGAGCTTGTGACATTTCTGAACTTCTCTTCTACTGAATTCACCCCTTCACAAATGACCTCACAGAAACCGCATCTTGATTAATAGCAAGATCAAGTACTATCTTTCTGCAACTTATCTGGGAGGACTGGATTGGGTTCTAGGCCCCCTATCTTTGACTCATGGTATGGGGCTAATAAGGATATATGGAAAGTTTTCCAATGGGTGGGACCCTCTCTCTATCATCTCTATCTCTCTACCTCTATCTTCATCTATTTCTACCTATTAAATAGATTTAAAAATGTAATTTTAAAAAATAACATACACATAAAGGATTCTATGCATTCCATAGGTACATTAAAAAAAAAAAACAACTGCCCTCATTCCTCTGTTCTCCCCAAATCCCTTTCATTCCTACAATTTCTTTATCATCTTTTGTCTAAACATAATTTGATTCAATCTATATTCATAGGCTCTGAGCAAGTAAAAATGAGATTTCAATTTCACTGTATTAACAAGGAATAAACATGATAATTATACCCTGTGCTGACAATTTCATTCCCATATATATATACATATGTATTTATATTCTGTCTTAATTACCATATATCATAGAAAGCACGATATTTGTGGTTTTGAGACTGGCTTATTTCACTAACATAATGCTTTCCAGTTGCATTCATTTTGTTGCAAAAGACAGGATTTTGTTCTTGTTTATTGCTGAGTATTATTCCATGGTGTGTATATTCCACACTTTCTATATTCAGTCATCAAGTGATAGAAATCTGAGTTTATTCCATATAATAACTATTGTAAATTGAGCTGCAATATAAATGGTGTTGCAAGTGGTACTTTCATATGTTAATTTAATTTCATTTGAGTAAATTCTTGGGAATGGCCTGGCTGGGTTATATGATAGATCTACTTTCATATCCATGAGAAATCTCTATAATGTCTTGCTTTATAGTTATCCTATTGTATTAAAAAAGGAATATGGGGGTCGAAAGCAGTGGCCTAGCAGCTAAAGCCCTCATCTTGCATGCACTTGGATCCCATATGGGCACCGGTTCTAATCCCGGCAGCCCTGCTTCCCATCCAACTTCCTGCTTGTGGCCTGGGAAAGTAGTTAAGGATGGCCAAAAGCTTTGGGATCCTGGGGGGAGTTTCTGGCTCCTGGCTTCAGATCAGCTCAACACTAGCCATTGCGGTCACTTGGGGGAATGAATCATTGCATGGAAGATCTTTCTGTCTCTCCTCCTCTCTGTATATCTGACTTTGCAATGAAAATAAATAAATCTTTAAAAAAGGGAATAAGGTATGATGTTGCCTTCAAAAACCTAAAAGTAGAATTATTCTGTGATATGATATGATATGATATAATATAATATAGCAATTCCTCTTCAGAGTATATATCTTAGAAGAAATCAAATCATTATCTTAAAAGATATAAACATGTTTATTACAATGCTATTTAAAATAGCCAAGATAAGGGATTAATCAAAGTCTTTATGAACAGGTTAAGATGTAAAGAAAGAGTTGCATATTTAGACAATATTAGGAAAGCTAGGTGCCACTTCATTAATTGTGATAAATATACCATTATGAGATTTCCATGAGAGAGAAATGTGAATAGATACATGGAAACTTGCTATTTTACTCACAATTATTAGTAAATTTAAAGTTAATAATAAAAAATGAAATGGTAAAAAGCATAAAATATAAATAAATTTTAAACTTAATTTTAAAATGAATTAAATCTCATCAATTGCCACAAAATGGATTGAATGGAAGGATGTATTGTTAAGTGAAAAAAGATGTAGGAAAACGAATTCTGCCATTCTCCCTTATTTGTGGAAGCTACAAGTCTCTTTGAACATATATTAACAAATGCTAGTAGGTCACTGGTGGTGTGGGGAGTGACAAATGGAGATTGGCTAATGAGTATCAAACCACAGTCAGCAGAAACACACTACTACTTCTACAAAACATAGTGAAATGACTATAGTTCAAAATAATGAATTATTTATTTTCTGAGCAAACAGAACACAGAAACATAAAGACAGAAATTAGACAGAGTCATTGAGTGACCCTGAGAGAGTCAAAAGGTAGCTTTGCTAAGATTTTAGCTTTTGAAAGACAGTAAGTTTCCCTTTGAAAAGTATAAATCAATCTAAACAATTTAGATAGGTTTTTCATATCAATTATTAAATAACTTCCTGTGGAAAATGTTAACTTATCTGAAAGCAAATAATATTTACATTTATTAAATATTTTTAAAGGACTAAGATTGGACAATAATTAGTAAGATTTTATTTCTGTTTAGATATTAAAATAACAGACTAAAGGCAAAATTACTAAAATACTAAATATCTATAATTTTAAAAGTACTGATTTTAAAAGTTCATGTACACATATCCTACAGAAAAGTGACAACAAGATTCTTACTTTCTCAACTGTGCAATAATATGACAGGATCAGCATTTACTAATAGACAAATTGAGTTTATATGCAAAGATATTTAAACATTATCCCTCAAAGAGCTTACAAGATTTTTTGAAGCAAAAAATTCTTATAGGAATTATCAAAACAACAAATTATACGGAAAGAGATTAAGTGAGTGACTAGAAGATTCATGGAATAGACACACAATAAGCAAAAAGAGCAATGTGGCAGTCAGTAAACATAGATTCTGAACTTGTTAGTGACTCAATTTGTACATTCAGTGGCCTGAACTTCTATGTAGGGTTGCTCCAGACAAAAGCTTATTTAATTTGTCAATCTGTAGCTTTTTAAGGGGACATACAAAATGTCCAGGTTGTTGGCCAGAGTCCAAAGGCGGTAGATACAGTTACGAGACAGGTCTTGGTATTTCGCAAATAATCAGAACATTCATATCCAGTTTTGGTCTCAAGGATGGTAAATAGCCATAGCAGCCTGATGGATAAGAGGGTGCTTCAAGCTGGCTGTGGAAAATGCTCTGCTAACTGGTGGCTGTGGCCTAAGCTTATTTCCTGATGGACTGAGGTACAACTCCCAGGTCTGCAGGTAGTGTGACCTCCAGCATGGATAGAAGGTCAAGATCAAGAGAGACAGACATGCCCTATAGCCAATGACAGTGTCTTTGGTGGGCAGGGGTCTGCCAGAAGATGCTCCCCTGCCCTCCCCTTTCTTACACTTTAAAAGCTGTAACCTGTGCATAATAAGTGGACATTCCTCACCAGCTTGTTCTGGTCGTTCTTGTGGCCTCAGCCTCAGTGACCTTGGGGTCTGCTGGCAGGTCTAAACCCCAAGAATTGGCAGTGAACCAAGTGCAGCCAAGTAAAGAATCATTAGGAATCAAGAGCCCTATTGAGTTATGAGCTTTCTGTTGCAGTGTAGAATACGACATAAACTTTCTTCAAAAGAGATATATTCTACTTTTCCCTTTCATGTAAAGCCGAGACATAACTACCACCTGCCTGCCTGTGATTTTGAATATACTATTTCCATTTGAAGTAGTGAAACCTCAATTTCCATTTGAAAGAGAAAATTGGTAGTCCTTGTAGATTTATTTTAAACTGTTGAAACACAGATTTTTGGAGTTACAAGGCATTCTGCATCATTTTTATGAAAACACATCTTACATTTCCTTAGGTTGTCATTTCAACAACATGCCTTACTCCTCTTGCTGTTTAGCCTCTATACGTTAAGTAGTACATGAGACTGTGAAACATCCTTAAACTGTCCCTTTGCTAACTACATGTGTCCTGAGTTCAAGGCTCCAAATTGAACTCGTAAGTCCCTGATTTACAGAAATCCATGCTTCTCTTCATCTTCTATTTCTGCGGCAAATAGAAGTTCTTAATCAGTGCTTGTTTTTGCATTTAACCTTCTCTTTATGCTCTGTAGACCTGTCTATTAAACTTCTAAGATTTTTTCTTATTTAAAGTTTAATTATTTTATTCATAATTTATTTGGAATGCAGATACAGACAGATTTTTTCCAGTTACTAGGCAAACCCCAGAAAATCTACAATAACTAGGACTGATTCAGATCAAAGCCAGGAGCCTAGAACATCATCTGATCCACCGCTGCCTCCCAGAATGGCCGGGATCAGGAAGCTGCATACAAAGCAGATGCAGGACTCCATAATGCGATGCAGAAATCCCAAGCGGTGATTTAATGACGCATTTACTTATTACTACTTCATATTTACTTTTTAGATATAATTAATTCTTATTTACAGATATTTTATATATTAAAAATTTATGTGAAATCTGTTGGATGGTCCTGTAAAATATATTTTGTAATTATCGAAATCATGCCCAGATTGCTAAGTGTAATAATTATAGTTCATATCAAAAGATAACCTCATGTGTTTCTCTTTTGCTTATCATGTTTGTGTCCCCACAGCTACCTCTGGTGTGTCTGCATCCTTTCCATTCAGTTCCCACTTCTCAATCTTCAAATCGATAGCAATTTTTAATAAGAATCATTTATTGCTTTGATTTGAAAGTTAGAGACAGAGGAAGAGAGAGAGACCTTTCATCCATTATTTCCCTTCCCAGAAGGCTGCATCTTCCTAGTGTTGGTCCAGGCTGAAACCGCAAGCCTGGAGCGTCATTCAGGTCTCCCACGTGGATGGCAGGGGTTAGACACTTGACTCATCTACTTTTTTTTTTTTCTAGGCCATTGGCACAGAGGGGGAACCTGAAATGGAGCAGTTGGGATGCAAACCAGTACTCATTTGGAATGCTGGTATTGCAAGAGGCATCCTTATTACTTCCACAAAATGCTAGTTTCTACAGCAATATTTTATAAGTGATTTTCTTTGTAGAGTATCTCATATCTAGACATCAAAAAATTCAGTGATCTAACAAAGTCCCTGGTTATGAGTTGGCTAATCTATATCTTTCCATTTCCCTAAGTGTACAACTAAGGCAAACACAAAGGCTCCAGTATTTCATGCTACTTTCACAAGTAAGGAAACTATCCAGTGACTTCAAGCTTGAGATTTACACAAAGTTCTTCTAAGCCTTGGATTATTCTAGAGCAACACACACTACTGTTAGATCAGGATCCTGGAAGACCACACCCTTCACCAAGTATATTTACTAATTTTGCAGAGATTTTTTTCTGTTTATTAACCAAAGAAGGTTTATTAAAATCTAATGTTGCTTTCAAAATGTTCATTTATTTATTTGAAAAGCAGTGAAACAGAGAAATAAAGAACACCCATCAACTGGTTCATTCCCCAGTTGGACACACAGCAAAAGCTGGGCAACACCAAAATCAGGATTTGGGAACCCAGTTCAGGTTCTGAACTGGACGTCAGGGGCTGCTCTTCCATGGTGTGCATTATCATGAAGCTGGAATCAGGAGTGTAGCCAGGATTCAACCAGGTGCTTCATTGGAGATGAAGCAGTTGTGTCAAGCTGCATCTTAGCCTCTGCATCAGATGCCCTCCCCATAGGCTGACATCATTATACCATATTGACAAGAAAAATGGAACTATATTTTATGTTTGACAATATGCATTGTGTTAGTACTTAAAAATTCTAAAATGGTAAAATTACCAGATACCATCATGAATTTTCAATATAAGAGTGACAACTGAAAACCAGGATGGAAAATAGGCTTTGAGCAAAGAGTAGGGAAGTGGCGAAAACAGAAAAGTTTCCTACAAATCAAGTGAAAACACCCACAAAATTGGTAACTTAGAGTCAGAGGAAGAGAACTTTTTAATGCTAAGCTAGTAAAAAAAAAAATGATCATGATGAGGTCTCAACTAATGAAAACAGTGTGTAAATCCAACCAGATCACAAAATAAGCTTAATAAAGGGAATGAATATTGAATGAAAGCTGAAAGTAACTGTTAAAAATTAAAGGTCTAATGACACCTCTCCAATGAAAATTGCAAAACTATCATGAAATAAATCATTAAGAAAATACACACTAAAAAGTGAATATTCTTTTCTTATAAAACAAAATGACTAGTATCATTAACCTATTTATCTGTCTGAAGCATGTGACATATTCAACATAATCCCCACAAAAATATCACTGAAATTTAGTACAAAATTTGGAAAAATTTCTAAAATTAATATGGAAGGACATAGGATCTAGAATAACTAAAATATTCCTGAAAAGGAAAAAAAAATCAAGCTAGAAACACTCCAAAAACTGATTTCAAATCATACTTCAAAACTGTAGTACTTAAAACAAAATGGTACACAGAATGGGCTATCCAGGAATTAATAGATGTAATACAGCCAATTAATGTTTGACAGATATTCGGAACATACAGTGGATGTATACCCACAGAAGAATGGAATTAGATCTATACCTCAAAATCATCAACAAAAATCAGCCCTACATTGTTCTAAAACTTAAATGTAAGACTTGAAGCAATAAAATTGCTAGAAAACAACTAAACAAATACTTCAAGACATTGCTGAAGGTGATGATTTCTTGGATAAGACACCAAAAGCACAGGTAACACAGCAAAACTAGACACGTAGGGTGATCTTAAACTTCTGCACAGCAAAGGAAGGAATCAATATCCTACACAGTGGGAAAAAGCGCTTTCAATACTTTCAAAATGTGTTTTCAAATTCTATGTTCTGTCCAAAACTAATATACAAAATATATCAATTCAAATAACCTGAATATAAAAAGCAACCAATGCCGTTACGAAATAAATGAAGAGGACCTTTTGTGATTGCTCAGTGGCTAACTCCTTGCCTTGTGTGCACTAGGATCCCACATGGGTGTCAGTTTGTGTCCCCATTGCTCCCACCCAGCTCCCTTCCAATAGCCTGGAAAAGTTGCAGAGGATGGCCCAAAGACTTGAGATCTTACACCTTCATGGGAAACCTGGAAGAAGCACCTGGATCCTGGCTTCAGATTAACTCAGCTCTGGCAAATGCTGCCATTTGGGAGGTGAATCGGTGCGTGCAAGATCTCTCTCTCTTTATTTCTCTCTCTCTCTCTTTCTTCCCTTTAAACAAAAATGAAAGTAAATCTTAAAAAAAAAGAGGCTGAAGACTTTGAGGAAACAGCTGAAATCTGAATATAAAATAGACAAGATGACTGTAGCTGATTAATTATGACAAATGTACTGATATGTAAATAATATGGGCAGTGTGATGACTTATATTTGGAACTCTATTTATATCTCTCAGTTTGTTTTAAATTTAAATTAAAAATAATAATAAGTTTTACCTGACCATTAGAACAACAAATGAAAATAAATCAGAAAAGAAAGAGAATAAAAAGCACAATGTGAAAAAAAATTCTAAATAGGCTAGCTGAAATGGGATAGAAAATAAAAATATTGACTTTATGTAGGATAATTTCTGTATGAAATCTAGAAATCATATGGAAATAATGGGTTTTAACGGAGCAGTATTTATTTGATAGGGGAATGCTGGGGTAAGACAGCTTCAGATTCCTACTTCACTTGGAAACATACGAATAGACTTTCTGTTGAAAATTAAAGGAGGGATTTCTAAAGTTGAGAAATAAAAAAGAAAGCTGGAAATAATTCTTATACAATATAAGGAAATGCTATGGAGAGAATCAGCAGCATCTTTTGACAGTGTTGAGAGCTCATTTGGAGTTGCTGACTATCAATTTACAGGGGTCATATTATTTCTAGGTTATTCCTTTCTCTGCATCCTGGTTTATTACTCTAAGTCAAGTGCCAGTAAGAGGAGAACATAGTACACAGTATGGTTTTGAGAGGTTAACTACTTTGAAACAACAAAAATATATAACTTTGGTAATTGAAGAGAGTATGTATAACAATACACCGTAGATCCTCTGCTATGTCAGGAGCAAAGATGATCAATCATCTCACGGGCCTGATGGGGTCACAAAGAAGAACAGTGGGGTCAACTGAAGTTACAAACAAGAAGCAAAGGGATTGAATTTCTGAATCACTGAACTGAAAGTTGGTGAACTTTGGGTTATGATCATGACTTTAATGTAATGTGTTGCAAGCTTCTGTGGCTGCCATGTCTCTAAAGATAAGGAATGCTGGAAGCTCAGAGACCACGGTGATGACTGCTCTCCCATATTAATTCATCTAGATTAGTGAAATCGATGTCTTAACATCAACAAGTATGAGTTGGTGGCCAAAGTCAACAACAGATAAACAGTTAAAATCCAAAGGTGAGTGGATGTGAGCATAAGGAAATAACATTGTACACAGAGAAACAAGTATAAAGTGTACATGGCTGTTGGGGGGCATAAAGAAGACAGTAAGTAGAAATTGCAGTGGACAATATGCTATAACCTTTAGAAACATTCAACCACATTCAAGAACATGGAAAACTGCATTGCTTTCTTCCAAGGAAGAAAAGAAAACTTCCCTTAAAGTTAGCACAATAAGATTTACTTTGGCCCTTCCAATAAATGCTAGCAGGATGGTATGCTTTCATTTCTGTAAGAAACTTTTGTGGCCTGGCAGAATAATCTAGTGGCTAAATCCTAGCCTTGCAGAGGCCTGGATCCCTTGTAGGTGCCAGTTCATGTCCCAGCTGCTCTACCTTCCTTCCAGCTCCCTGCCTGTGGCCTGGGAAAGCAGTCCAAGATAGCCCAAACCCTTGGGACCCACACAGGAAACCTGGAAGAAGTACCTGGCCTCTACCTTCAGATTGGCTCAGGTCTGGGCATTGCGGTCACTGGGGAGTGAGCCAGTACATGGAAGATCTTTCTCTTTGCTTTTCTTTCTCTCTGTATATCTGCCTCTCCAATAAAAATACATCTTTAAAAAAAAAAAGGAAAAAGAAGATTTTCAGGCTGAGCATGAGGGCTCAGTTGGCTAAATTCTCTCCTTGTAAGTGCTGGGATCTCATAAAGCCACCTTTCCATGTCCTGGATGCACCACTTCCCATCCAGCTCCATGCTTGTGGCCTGGGAAAGCAGAAGAGGATGGCCTAAAGCCTTGGGACCCTGCACCCGCATGGGAAACACAGAAGATGCTCTTGGTTTTCAATCTGTTCAATTCCAGCCACTGCAGCCTCTCTGGGAGGGAAGCAGCAGATGGAGGCTCATTCCTTTCTGTCTCTCTGTAAATCTGCATTTCCAATAAAAATAAATTAACTAAATTTAAGACTAGAAAGGAAACTTTTACTCCAGCTGTAGGCAACTGCCTAGGTTGCCTTGTATCTGGGCAAGTATTACACTGCTAGGAGAAAGCAGCCAATAGTTGGCAGAATTCCAGGTCTTTTTAATGCCAAATTTGCATTAATTATATCAGTGTGACAGCATAGCTGCTTTTTTTCTTTTTAATAAATGGAATTTAGCACACTGCCACGTAATGCTGCTTTGCACAAGGCAGAGGCGCCAGGCCTGGTCATGCCACCCCAGCCTCAGGCATGCTACATATCAGGAAAGCTGCATATTGCCTGGGAGTTTGGGGGAGAGTCCAGGGAGGTTTGGGAGTAAGGAAAGCCAAGAGTATGCTTGATGAGTGAGGAGTGATTTCTGGGAGATTCCAAAGACTGGGCTACTGCACTCATAGGTAGGTGAGGGAGCTGAGACAGGATGGTTTGGGGGGAAACGGGGAGGGCATTCTGGGTCAGGCCAAGGTACCCCCGTGTGGGAGACCTGCACTGAGCTAAGTAGCATTGTCTAGTGCATACAAAAGCTGGGGCTGGGGCCATATCTGGCTGAGCTAGGCTTGCAGTACCTGTGACAAGTGTTGAGGCAAGGTGTAGGTCATTCCAGTCTGCGATGCAGCACCCACCTTAACGTGAAAGAATCAGATCTAGTGGAAGATTCTTCAAGGTATTGGTAGGATGGCCTTCTGTGGGACTACAGCATCTACTGGTTTACACAAAAACTTGAAGTTCTGAAGGGTCAAGGCAGGGAGGAGGCAAGGCTGGGCCAGGCTAAAGAACCTACTGGCATATGTAAAGATCAGAACGGAGGGCAGACCACACCACATAGGACCATGATACTCATTTTGCAAGCATGAAATTTGGAGCTGGTAGTATACCTGATTGGGGAATTCTCTCCTCCTAGGCCAATGCTACCACGGGTGAGCATGAGAACCAGGGCTAGGGGCAGGCCAGGTCAGTCAGGGCTGTAGCACCCATCAGTATATATATGGACTGGGTCTGGGAGCAGGTTGGACTGAGCCAGGACACAGCACATGCTGTCACAACTAAAAGCCAGCACTGAGTGTTGGCAATGCTAGGCTGGGATATGCTGCAACACTTGCCAGCAAGAGCTGAGACTAACAGCAAGTCATAGCAGGCTGGTTCAAAGCATCCCCAGCATGAGCAAGATCTAGAGCTTGGAACAGGTCTACTAGGGGAACATTACAGACTCCCTTGCTAAGTGACAACTCCTACTGGCGATCAAAAGAGCCAGGATTGATGGTGGAGTGGGCTAGGAAAGGCTGCAGCACCCATCAGCATGTATGTTATCTGGGTCTAGGGCTAGGTCAGAATGGGCTAGACCCCAGTACCCACTCATGAAAGACAGAATAGATGTGGGACAGAGTGGACACCTGCCTGTTCACATGAAACCCAGGTGGTGTGTGCACTGATTGGTGCAAGTTACAGACTAAACCCTAGACTAGCTGACACATACAACAAACAAGTCTGAGGTCACCCTAGGTGAGGTTTCTTGGGCAACTCCCCAACTAGATGGCTGTACTCAAACCCTGGCCACGAGGAAAATCATAATATATGTGGTCTGACACAAGAGTGCATCTATTGGGACTGGGCCTACTCAGTTGCTGATGCCTGTGCAATGGACAGCATGCCCAGATGCAAAGGAGGGACATGACAGCCAGCTCATCTACACCAGCAGAGGATGTTGAATGCCCCATCATGGGATGGAACACAGAACAAGTTAGACCACTTTGCTGGCCAAGCTTTGCAGCAAGTGTCTGGAACTGGGGTTGCACTATGGTGGACTTGATGAGCCAATAGATCTTGGACAGATTTTTGCAAGCCTGCTACAATGAAGCTGACAATGTTCCAGGACTATCAAAATCAGAAATAACACCCTAGAATAATCTCCATATCGGGATCCATAGGCATGTTCAAATGACCATATCCCATCCCTGGGTGCTGATGTAGTTTGACAGCAGGAGTGGTCCTCTCTCCTTCCCCCACATTGGACACAAAAGAAAAAAAAAACCTGAAACATCTGTCCCACCCACCTTCCTCTATACATTGACCTTCTCCACCCTAATCAGAGGTCTACATGAGCATGCATCCCTTAAACTATGTAAAAAACACTAAAAATAAAAAAGCTAAAAAAAAATGGCAAAATAAATATTTTTAAAGCCTAAAAAAAGAAACTTTTAAACGGCACAACAAGATGCAATTTAAATGTCTGCTCATTTGATATCCTATAAATGAAAGCACAGCACATGGTAGTGAATTGAACAAATTTGGTCCATAAGGGAAAAATGGAGATGAGGCTTCAGCTGATATATGTTCAGTTTTGAGAAGATATGAAACAATCTCTCTGGGTATGATGCTGCAAATAGTTCTCAGTCGATTCCAATGGACTAATTTAATATATGCTACCTGAACTAGACTTTATAAAACATCTTTGTTTATTTGAAATAGACAGTGAAAAAGCCAGTGGAAAACTCAACTCAATTCTCCCAGGTCAATGACAGGTACCTAACTTCTGCCATCATTGCTTCCTCTGAAGGTTCATATTAGCAGGAATCTGGAATCAGTAGGAGAGCTGGGATTCAAATTCTAGGACTCTGATGGGGGTTTTGGGTGTTTTAGCCAGCAGCTAACTGATGAGCTCAGACACCTTCCAGATGTAGAGATGAAGAAATCAATGAGACAGAGTGTGCAGAACTGATAGGACTACAGAATAATTAATTACATTAGAAAGACAGGTCAAACAGAACACAATATTACCAAAAAGAGGCCAAAACAAAGACAACAAGTTTCAAAAAAAAAAAAAAATCACATTTCTGCTAAGGAATTGAAGATGCTTTAGAAAAATGACTGACTCCAAAATCATGCTTCAAGTAAAATTTTAGTCTTCTAAAACAGAAATGCAGGGCCTGGTGCGATGGCTCAGGGGTTAAATCCTCACCTTCCACACACTGGGATCCCATACAGGAGTCAGTTCCATGTCCCAGCTGCTCCACTTCCCAGCCAACTCCCTGCATGTGGCCTGGAAAAGCAGTCAAGGACAGCCCAAAGCTTGGGACCCTACACCCATGTGGGAGACCTGGAAGAAGCTCCTGGCTTCAGATCGGCTCAGCTTGGCCATTGCGGCCACTTGGGGAGTGGACCAGCAGATGGAGGATCTTTTTTTGTCTCTCCTCTCTGTAAATTTGCCTTTCCATTAAAAATAAATACATTTTTTAAAGAAAATAAAACTAAATGCAGTTGGGAACTGATTATCTTTTGTTATTTATCATTATTATTATTATACTTTAAACATAAAAACAAATATAAATGAGCTCGCATATACCCCTCATCTATTTTCCTTATTAACCTATCATTATCGTTGTGTTTGTCATACTTAAACACTTTTCCCTTCCTTTTATCAAACTGCTATTTTCCATAATATGAAAACGTTTTAAGATAATGAATGAAAGAATAAATTTCAGTGAGGAAGAAAAATGCAAATTTATCAAATTTTCTCAAAATTATTTACTTCATACTGACATTAAACATTGTTTTGTTTGGCCACATATTGTGCACATGTTCACACAAATACACTATGTGCATATTCATAGACATGTATGTGCATAGACCTACATATGTGAACTCCCAATTTGTGTAATATATAAATCATATAAACGTCTATAGGTAAAATGTACCAGGTGAAAAAAATTTGTGAAAGCCAAGTTTTTTTCTTAACTGCTTATGATACTTACAGGGATAATATGAACTTGCATTATCTGTATACAAATTATATACTCCATTTTAATTTTCACAATCAATTTCAATGATTATGACAAAGTATATGCATTAAAAAATGGAGGTAGGTGAAGGCCACGGGAGTCAGACATTAGAATATAATGGACACGGGGCCCAGGAGTGTGGCCTGGCAGCTAAAATCCTTGCCTTGAATGTGCCTGGATCCCATATGGGCGCCGGTTCTAATCCCGGCAGCTCCACTTCCCATCCAGCTCCCTGCTTGTGGCTTGGGAAAGCAGTCAGGGATGGCCCAAAGCTGTGGGACCCTGCACCCGTGTGGGATACCCAGAAGAGATTCCTGGTTCTCAGCTTCAGATCGGTTTGGCATCTGCTGTTGCGCTCACTTGGGGAGTGCATCATCGGATGGAAGATCTTCCTCTCTGTCTGTCCTCCTCTCTGTATATCTGACTTTCGAATAAATACATAAATTAAAAAAAAAAGAAAGAATATAATGGGCTAAATCATTGCTTACCAAGCCAGCATCCTACTTCAGAGTGCCATCTCAAGTTTTACCTACTGTACTTCTCATCTGATTTAGTTTCTTGCTAAAGCACCCTGAAAGTCATCAGATGACCAATCAAGCTTTCAGGCCCCAGGCATCACATGTTAGACAAAAGCTTCTGGAAAAGCTTTAGCTGTACTATGAATTTGGAAAATAAACCAGAAAATAAAAGATCACTCCTTCTTCCTCTTTTTCTCTGTCCTTCTCTCTCTCTCTCTGCCTCTCTCTGCCTCCCTCTCTCTCTCTGTTGCTGCTGTGACTGCTGCTACTGCGCTTTTCTATTAGACAAAATAAATAAATAATCCCTATAAAGAATAAATGTGGGGAATGATTATCTCTAACAGCATGTATAAAAAAGTAACACATTATTCACTTAAGGTGATGGAATAAACTGAAAACACAGACTGGCAATAATATTCATCATAATTTTAAAACTTCCTTCCACTGTGATAGATTGATTTGAACACAGAAGAACACGAGGTATTTTGTTGCTAAGGCTGTTGCTGGCAGTAATCCAGGGGATTACAACTGCACAGCCTTACAAACAGCACAGAAATTGACTGTTTTAACAAAGGGTCACAGCAGGGTAATGAGTAGTGCACATTAATTCTCACTGTGCATTGATGAGCTCTCTTTGAACTTTGCCAAGGTTTAAACAATGCTGACAGACCTCTGGCACTTTCAGAATATGTGGACTATGCACGGGGCTTCAGGAATGAAGTTTTGTGTATGTGCCTATTTGTTTTGGTTTGTGTAGGAAACTGCATTTTAATTAGTCTAGTTATCACTTCCAATTATTTGTGATGTCTTCAAGCTGCTTGTGAAATATCAGATAGAATTCCTTAGCAAATTATCACCTAAATGAAAGAATTGAGAGTTCCTATTCATCTTTAGGGTTACATACTCAAGTTTTAAGATTAAAACATTCAAATTTTAAATGACATTATGAGGAAGAAATGTAGAAGTTGAATCATGAAATTCTTGCTATTTCATTTCAAATCTTCATATTAGTGATTTTGCATTTTAGCCTAAGATTGTAATTCATATAATTAAAAGATTCATCTAGAATTTATTTTCTTTTCCGAATTTAACTTCTTAACTACCAACTTCAGATTTTACACAAAGCTCAACTTAGACTTTTATTTGTAATATTCATCCCAAATCAGGAGATCCTCCAACTGTCTATATTTATAGCCAACAACTTATGTATGCATATAAATATAAAAATGTAAAAAAAATGTAATCTTACAGAAGCTTTGTGATGTGAGATAAACAATGAGAAGTAAACCAATTGGGTGTATTAAATATATTGTTTTATCAAATAATAATTATATAAAAGAATACTATCAACAGTTTATACTTGTGTTAAATACATAATAATGAAGTTATAAATAAAAAGACAGCTGATGTAAGCAGAAAGTTGATCAATTTAGGCTTCCCAAAGCACCTATACTGTTTTGGAGAAAGATAAAATACTGATGTTATCTTGTTAAGTTTGCTTATTCAAATCTACAGAACAGTGTCACCAATAATGAAAAAGCTTATATCTTCAAAAAGAGAAAATGGACAATGAATCAATGAATCTACTAAAAAAAAAACAAACAAACAAACAAAAAAAAAAACTCTGTATCTCCTTCTCTCTATAGATCTGTCTTTCCAATAAAGTGGCAGAAGTCCTCCCCTTGCATGCGCTGAGATCCTGTATGGGTGCTCCACTTCCCAACAAGCTCTCTGCTTGTGACCTGGCAGAGCAGTGGAGGACAGCCCAACCTTGGACCCTGCACTTGTGAGGGAGACCCAGCAAATGCTCTTGGCTGCTGGCTCTGCATCAGCTCAACTCCAGCCTGTTGCAGCCACTTGAGGAGTGAACCAGGGAAGGAAGATCTTTCCTCTACGTCTCTCCTTTCCCCTTTAAAATCTACATTTCCAATAAAAATAAGTAAATCTCTAAAAAGAAAAAGAAAAGATAAATTGTTGGGGGCCATCTCGGTGGCCTACTGTGCTAACTCTCTTCCTGCAGCTCAAGCATCCCATATGCCATGGGTTCCTGTCCTGACTGTCCAACTTCCAGCCCAGTTCCCGGGTTATGGATTGGGAAAGTGGCACAAGTCTCTCATGCCCTCACACCCATACAGGAAACCTAGAGGAAGCTCCTGGCTCCCCACTTCGGAACAATTGATCTCTGCCTGTTGTGGCTGCTGGGGATTTAAGCAGCAGATGGAAGATCATGAGTTGTCATGCATTACTAATCCTTTAATAATCTGATCAAGGTAAGTGGTTATTTATACAAAGATAACTCATTCAATTGTAAGCTAACCATCTTTGGGATATTTCTGCTGTGCCTGAGCACAATGTGGTAGTTAACCTGATAAAGTGAGAAAAAATACTGTGTAGATTTTTAACCCTGACAAAAGATGCCCTGATTCTTAACGCTCTATATTAGTGCTTAGGAAGACCATCTCCAAAATGCACGACAAGAGATTTGCTAACCTGGTTTTGTCCTTTATCTTCTACCCATTGCTTTATTAACTGACTTTTTTTTAAATTATTGATTACATTGTATTATGAGACACAGTTCCATAGGTACTGGGATTCCCCAGACCCATCCCCCCATGGTGGACTCCTCCACCTTGTTGTGAGACCTCAGTTCAAGATCAGTTGAGACACCTTCATTGTAAGCATATACCAAGCATAGAATCCAGCATCTACTTTTGATTTGTACCTACTAACTAGGATGCGTTGTGGGTTAAGGAGTTAATCAGCACTTGTTAAGCTGAGCAGTAACAGGCAATGGGCTTGCAGCTAAAAACCCCTGGACTAATCTGACTCACGGGCATCCTATTATTTGGCTAAAAGACTTGGGGGGAAGATTACATAGGAGTAATAAAGGGAGGTTTTACCATCACTGGTCTCCTGTCCGTGTTTCATCCCCAGACCCTCTCTGTGTCCCTGTTACTGGCTCTTCTGGTTGGAGCAAGCATGAAGTGGTCATGAAATCCCTTGTTCCAATTATATCACACACACATATTTATATCCCAGTTTAAATATCATCCCCTTGTATTTTATTGGTTCAAAAACTCCTCAGCACATGAGTAACAAACATTGAAGAACTGAGGTACAATCTGGAACCCAGAGACCTCCACTTGGAATTACTGCTTCATTTGACCCGTCCAAGCAATCCATACCTGTTTTAAATCAGGTGAATTTCATCTTTTCCTCACTTTGTATGTTCAGATCAAACTTTTAACAGGAGACTGAATTATGTAAACTGCATAACAATTTCAGAATGAAATAACTAACACGTTCCAGAAATGATCCAATTAGCCAAATATACAAAATATTTTAAAAATGAACTCTTTCTTGACAAGGATGGCCTACTCTCTTAGCAAACTGATGTTAAAATTGTTACTTTGATATTTATATTACTTTGATTTATGAGTGCATTGCATTTTATTTCTGTTCTTGTGAACAAGCCATTTTTAATAGTGTACATATGCAATCACATCTCACTTGAATTATAGCAATATTATGACAATGATGACTTTTATGCATTCTTATTTTAAAAACTAAAGAAACAAACAAATTGTCCAAGTGCCTTATCCTGACTGTTTTCTATTCCATATGGTCTCTTCATAGACCAACCAGTACTATCATACCTTCTTAGCAAACATTTGAAAAAGGGATAGTGTGTTTCAAAATGGCTTTGTTGCTCACTTAATAGTCACGATCCATTTTACCATTTTAAAGTGCTAGATTGTAATAAGCTCACCCATCCTACCTGATTTGATTTTGTATAAGGACTCTGTTAGGTTGTCATAACTATGGTTTTCTGAAAAGAAACATAAAATGTTTAGTTTACTTCTGAAGGGGCTGGATGGACAAGCGGTATCTATCTGTATATTCTAAATAGACTTGTTTATCATTTCCATTGTGTCTGAGGTCATATGGTAAGTATTTGGGTAGATACAAAGAACAAGAATACATTCTTGTTTATTTTAAGATACCAATTCCTATAGAGATAAAACAAAGAGTGCACAGTAGTAGGATTACTGCTCCACACATTTATTTGAAGCGCACACTTATGAATTCATACTTAGCCTCATAGGTGGAACTGGTCAAATGGGCCTGAGTAAAAGAAAGAATTCTTGAAATTAACAAACCTTCACTATCTGTAGACACGGCATTAAGTCCCAGAGAAACAGTCGCTGCCCTCCCAGAGTTTATATAGTGAAGAAAAATGATCCTGAACATAAATATATGGAAAGAAGAATGTGACCTTTAAGTGAATATTTATAATCAATATTATAGTTGGAAAGAATTAATGAAGGAGAGTGTAGCATAACAGGATATTAACTATCAAAAATTAATATCAAATATGATAAAATAGTCTAAACCATTCCCTTGGAGGAAAGCATAAATGGATGTCAAAGATACATTTACATTAACATCCCAAATTAAATACTGTCATAAAGGCAAATGTATGAAATTGCATGAGAATTCAGTCTCCTAGCCAATATCTCTGATCTTAAGTTATTCAAGTCAAATTATGTAGTGAAGAAATTCAATTAGATGACTATCAGCATAATCCAACTGGTAAAAAAAAGAAACTTTAGCTCATTGACTATATCATTTACAAACACAATATCCTGAAAGATTCAGGTACCCTTCAAATGTAATTAAAACTATAATTATAAATTACCAGGAAAGCGCAGGGATGAGGGTATATGTTTTGGGCACAAAGCAACAAAGATTAAATTTAGTATAATAACATACTACCAAGCCAATGTATCTACAGTACATTAACCTTAATTGATGAAAATGGATTAACTTTCAATTAATTTAGGAAAACACATGTGGAGGCCATTTTATTATGTTAAACAATTTCATAAATTTTCTGAATCAGATTGGAGCATTTTTTTTATTGTTTTTCAGTATGTTTAAATAACTCTGACCAAATTGTGATTCATTGCTTGAGTCACATGAGATGTTATGTAAAATAATATCTCCCCCAAGTAAAACTGTGTTTTGATATTAACTGAAATACTAACAATAGTGTAATCAAAAAGACATCTGTTGTTTACTTACAATTCAAGTTTAAATACTTCCTTGATCCTTTCGCTTCCAGAGAAGAAAGGGATATACCTTAGAAGCACTTTCCAGAATTCACTATAAGATATTTCTATTGCTGTATTACTTGATTTACAACAAATACAAGATGCCTGCATCATCCAAGATTAGGATTATCTTACTATCTTCAGTGCTTATGAGTGTCATGACAATACTAAATAAATAATAGCAAATAATGCACCCATTTAGGAATATTGTGAAGAGGAACTTATTCTAGCTATTGTATTATTTCCATTATTCAAATTTCCTTTGAAAGCAGATTTCACAAAATATTGCATGAAATTAAAATACATTCATAGTTAACAAAGAAAATTTTTATTAACAAATTACAGGCTTTCCAGTTTCATTGAAAATAATTTAGCTTTTATTTAGGGATTTGTTTGGTTTTTAGATTTACATTGTGTTCTGAAGAAAATGTCACGTTAAAATTACCATATTTGTTTATATCAGTTTTAATACTTTTTTTGTTTTTCTCAAAATAATAAGTGCAAATCAGTTTTACTTCATAATACACAGATGTTCTTTAGACAACAGATAAACATAAATTGCTCAAACCTGGGCTTCAGTTATGTGAATACAAATTCATTATGAATGAAACATGAACTTTGAATAATTAGTTTCAAGTAAGCCTAGATTTTGCAAATGTTCATCTGAACAATTTCTTTTCAGAATACTCGTATCATTAGTTTACGTTTTCATTTTTGTCTAGTATTAATACTTGGTATAAGTTACCAAATTCTCAACCTTAACTCATTTCCATTCCAATGTTGTTTTGTTTTTTTTCTCCTTCTTCACTTTGGAAGCTTTTGAAAACATTCTTCTTCTAACATTTATTTTTCTTTCTAATTTCATCAACATGAAAGACAGTGATAGAGGAAGAGAGACAGAATCTTCCAACTTCCAGTTAATTTCCTGATTATTTGAAACAGCCAGTGTTGGGTTAGGCCAAAACCAGCAGTCAGAAACTCAGAATTATTTTTTAATTTGATTTAAACTACTAAACTATTTACATCATAGGCAGGGTAATTGTAAAAACGTATGTATATAAACATATTTTAACTTGATATTCTTAGATGTATCTTTAGGTACAAAGGTAAAGGAAGACATCAACTACTAGGATGAATGCCCACCTCCAAAGTTTATGTTTAAATGAATTTCTCGTTAAAGTTTTGAAACATCCTTATAGATTATGCAGTGCGGGTACAATATAGTCACACATTTTATCAACATTGTGATACTAAATCAAAGAATTTCCAGAAAATCACCAATGTAATAGTATTATGAAAATTTGCCTCCCACTCGGGCTTAGTCTTTGTGGTAGATTCATTTAAGCAATAATGAATGTCTGTGAATAAATACTACAAGTAGTAATTATATATATGTCCCAAAAAATAGGCTCTTTAAAAGAATGAAGGTCTTTTGGAGCAGAACATCAACATGCAAACTCTGGGATGCACTGTAACCTGATGACAAGGTGAAAACAGGCCTTCATGAGCCAGTACGTATTAGGAGACAATAAGAGAGAAATTAAATGTCACATGAATAGTATAATCATTAAGTATATCTTGAATATTTTCAGTGGAAAAGCTTTGAGAAAGCACCAGTGACTAAATAAAGTCTGTCTATAAAACTTCTTTGGGTTCTACATATTCTAGTACACGGAGTATATAACAAAGGGTTGATTTCGTGGCAAAGCTTTGAGGTCAATTGATAGGTAAAGGTGGCGACAGATTTAAGGTTTATTTTTAGCTTGCACCTACAGAGAGTCATGCAGTATTTTATTAGTTCATATATGGATATTTAAAAACATAAAACTTCCTGAAGTTTGCCAATGCCAAGCCAACACTACACAGTCAAAAGTAATTTACACTGTCCTTGTCACATTTATATAATTCCATAATGATATGTGCCAACTTACTGAAGCTTAGGGATCTTCCTTCATACTAACAAATAATTCTCATGGCTTTTTGAATAATATACAACAGTTGTCTTGTGAGCCCATAAATGAGTTATGAGCTATAAGGAAAAGACAACCTAAGCTACAAATAAAATTTATGGAGAACTTAATTCAGTGGTTGTATTAGCAAGTTTCTATGGTCTCACCTTTACACTGTCAGACTCAATAGCTAAGCTTGCTAACTCATTTTGCATTAATTTCAAGAGAAATATATGGTACTATTTATTTTTACACTTTGTCCCAGAATAGATGATTCTGTTGGGACCTTTTGAAGGCAACACAGGGATAAAAGCATTTGCAAATATGTAGACTACCCAAAAAGGAGCAGGCCACTTGAATTTAACATGCGTAGTGGAACATTGTGAAGTACTTGTGTTATTTTTAATAAATACCATAGGAGGCTGAATATTTTCTATACTAGCATTGTTTGTGTCTGCTAAATATTTTTAACATATTTGAAGTTTATAGATGATATCACATAAAAATAATACAGAGGACCATCAGTGCAGTGGACTAACATGATAAGTGTCTTAATCTAGATTCTCATCAGTCATATGACTCATAAAATTAAGAGAACTTATAATTGTGCTTGCTTTTGCAGAAAGTACATTAAAACACTTATAATGGACCAATAAACCTAAAACAAAATTATTCAGTCCCATAATCATTGTGAAAGCTCTTAATAGAGGCTATTATAAAGATCCCTTAGAGTTAAAATATTTTTAAGAACAGACCATCTATATAAAAATAATATCCTTATGTATTTGCATAGGTAAAAACAGTACTTATATGGTTCAATAAAACACATCAAGTGAATGTTTTAGTTTCAGACATCTAGTGAACTCATTAGGATATATTGATTCTAAAGTAACATTTTGATTTTTTATGCAATAATAAGTCATTTGGCAATATTTACTTCAAAAGTCATGTTTAGGAAGTGTTGCATCACAATTTTCAACAATTTAAGTAAGGCATATACATATGTATATTTGATATGTAATTTATATTTGACGTGTAGGAATCAGGAAGTCCAAAAATGTTTTTACATTTTCCTATAATGACTTTATAAGTTTTTAAATTGTCCTATAGAATAATTCAGAACTAAGGATGTCATTACTTTGCTTATAATTTTAAAACATTTTTTTTCTTTCTTTATATTGGCTATTGATAATCCAACTGATTTTGATTATTTATATTTCCTATGCTTATTGTATTCTTATATAAAACTATGATTCACAATAAATAGTCAGTTGGGTTAAAAAAAAAATCTCCCGGAGTAATGCTGTGGAGCAACATTAGAGGACACCCAGCTGATTCCTGAAAACATACTTAGCAATGAATCCTATGTACAGGAAGCTGCTGGACCCTAACTTCAACTTGGCCCAATTGCAGCTGCATGGCCATTTGAGGAATGAATTAGCTATGGAAGACCTCTCTCTCTCTGTCTCTGCTTCTCTTACTTTGCCTTTCAAATAAATAAAATGAAAATATTAAAAGTAAGAAGATAGCAAGTTTGGATTTACCAGCTGTAATATATTTATTATCTGCTATATAGCAGGCATTATATTAAAATATTCATACATATTATTCCAATTGTTGAACATTAACAATGCCTCAGGAATACACTTTTTTTCTTGCTATCCTTTCAAAGTTGAATTTTCATATTGCACAATCAAGAACAACCACAGATTAGATCAAAGTGAATTTGACAAGATCAGATCTCTCTACTGTGAGGACAATTTCAGAAAGGATTGGCGAGATCTGCAATTACTTTGAAATTTACTGTGCATGTGTGAAATGGTCATTTTGCCATTCAATTACTGATTACAGCCATTGTCTATTTCCATTAACTAAGACATTTTTACTTTTTATTTGATAAACATCTTTTTGGTGAAATACTACTCCTTTTTTTACTGTAATGTAAATTTAAAATATGCCCTCTCAAGAGGACAGAAAGGGAGAAGTGAAAAAGGTAGTCGCGAAGGAGGAAGAAAATATCAAATGATTAGAATTGTATCCAGGAATCACACTGCATCTATTTGAAACTAATTTTACAGGACTGTCAAAAGCAAGATGGTAAAATAGATATTTCAAATAAAAGACCTGTAATGGTAACAGTAAATACTAGTTAAAAGTAAAAGGGGGCCCGGGAAGGTAGCCTAGCAGTTAAAGTCCTCACCATCACACGCACCTGGATCCCATCTGGCTGCTGGTTCGTGTCTCTGAGGCCCTGCTTCTCATTCAACTCCCTGCTTGTGGCCTGGGAAAGCAGTGGAGGATGGACCAAAGCCTTGTGACTCTGCACCCACATGGGAGACCCTGAGGAGGCTCCTGGCTCCTGGTTTTGGAAAGGCTCAGTTTTGGCCATTGCAACCACGTGAGGAGTGAATCAGCAGATGGAAGATCTCCCTCTCTGTCTTTCCTCCTCTATGTATATCTGACTTTCCAAAAAAAAAAAAAAAGAAAAGAAAAGAAAAATGAATAAAATCTTTAAAAAAAGAAAAGTAAAAGGCATAATTCTCCAAAGGAAAACAGGAGAGAGTTCTTACTTAGAAAACTTGTAAGTGCTTTCCCTCTGCTTTTTAAGACATTTTTAATTAATTTATTTATTCTTTTATTATTTATCCTGTGGTTTATAGAAGGATAATCACAACTGCATATTAAACACTATTATTTATATGAAAAACAGAGTTAGAGAGACAGCAGCAGACAGAGAGTTCTGATCCAAGAATTCACTCTTCAAATGGCTGCCTTTATTTTAAAGGAGCTGAGTCAGGCTGAAACCAGGAACTTGAGATTCCAACAGGATTTTCTCACACGTGACCTGGACCCAAGTATTCAAGCTGTCTTTTAGAGCTTTTCCAGGTAGAGCTGAGTGCTGGATCTGAGGTGGTACATCAGACACTTGAACCGACCGGCGCTCATTTGGGATTCAGAAATCTCAGGCATTGTCTTAATCCAATATACCACAATGCCAGCTTTACTTCTGTTCCTTAGAGTAGCTTATTCCATGCATTTTCCATACACATATAATTGTCTCCTATCTCTTCTACAGGCCAGTATATTGGAAAATATACAGGAAAAATGTATAATGCAATTTAGAGTCTACAATTATTTATTTGTTCCACTGATAGAATTTTAGCATTAAAATAATGGAGCATAAGTTCACTTTTGGAAAACCACATGCCAATTTACACATTAAAGACCAACGATTCCAAGATGCTAAATCTCCAAATACTGAATACTAGTGGTCTGTGACAGACACCACCATCTATTAAGATAAGGTTCTGCTTAGATTCTTCATTTTAACGGCAAAAATAATAGGTACTTCCAATAAAACTACTGAATAAAATATATACTTGAAATATGTCAAACTCTCAGTGGTTATTAAGCCACAAATGTCAAAACACAAGTAAATCATGTAACCATTTACTGGAGGTAATTAATGAATGAAAAGGAACTTACATGATCAATGAGTTCGCGGACCATTCCATTCCATTGTCCATTGGCATCATCCTGGGCTCCATATTTCCCATCCTCCACAAGTCTAATTTCATATGTAAAACCAAGAATTGTTGATAACTCTCTAAGGAGGTCAATGCAATAGCCCTCAAATCGATCATTTCCATAGAGAGGTTTGTCAGACTTCTTAAACAGGACATAAGGTTCTTCCTGGAAACATTGAACATGAAGGAAGGAGGTAAAAATTAACCATGAAACTTAAGAATTACAGTTTTTCTTGTAAACAGAAAATTCCGTATATATGCTAATTGTAAGTAATGTAGTTTAAATTATTACTAAGAGAGATGCTCAGATTGTGTAATATGTTTTACAAGACAATATTAACTAGAAATTCTACCATGAATACATATGAAAATACAGTTATTATGTATCTGATGTCATGCATTTACATTGGGTACATCAATTAATGTGACATGTGACTTGTGGTACATATATATATATGCCTACATAAATTGAACACTTAGAGAAGTATAAAATTTTGATTTCAATTTTAATCTCAAAAAGTCCAATTAAAAGAGCATCAAAGAGGGCTGGCATTGTGGTGTAATGGATTAAGCTTCCTCCTGCAAAACTGCCATCCCATATGGCACAGGTTGAGCTACTAATGGCCTGGGATAGCTGCGGAAGATGGCCCAATTCCTGAAGAACCTGCATCCATTTGGAAGACCAAAATAAAGTTTCTGGTGAATCACTTTGGTTGAGAATATCCCTGGCTGATTCAGCCATACGGAAAGTGAACCAACAGATGGTGCTTACACTTTCTGCCCATCTCTCCTTCTCGCTCTTTGTCTATAACTCTATCAATTTCAGACACACTTTTCCTTCCTTTTGAGTCTCATACTTCCCAAGCCTGGGAGAACTATTTCCAAGATCTTCAGATGAATGTCTATTTTCATTGTTTAGTCTTTCCTTAAATATGATCTCTTCAGGGAAATCAAGCTTTGCATACATTATTTCTTCCTCCTAATTTCCTGTCCAGTGTTATAAAACTGCTTTTCTCATAGCTATTAATCCTTTCTTTACTTTTTCATGTGTGTGTATTTTTCTTCTCTTTTTCATTGTAAAATCATGAGTTTATAGACACTAAGCCTTATGTTCATTAAAATATCTCAGTGACCAGAAGAATGTCTGTCAATCAGTTGGTACTCAACCAGTTGGTACTCAAGAAAGGCCAAGATTCTAGCTGCACCTTTCTAAACTCATTTTATTCTTCAATTCTGAATATCCTATTTCTTTCCATTCTTTACATAACATTACAATATCTGCCTCAGAAATTGCTCACATAATCTTCTCTCCATCTACAGTGCTCTTCAATTGGAAAATTCTATTTCTTAGCTTGTGATAAGAATAATAATGAAAAAAAAAAACATGCTAAGAGAGAGCTCCCACTCTTTGGTTCACTACCCAAATATTCACAATGATTGGATTTGAAAATCAATCCAAGTCTTTCCAATGTGTGGCAAGCAGCTAATTATTGGAGGCATCCCAGTAGTAAGGAAGTTGGGTCAGGATCTGGTTTAAAACTCAGATACTCTTGTCCTTCATTTTCCTCCCTTTAAGTCTCAGGTTAAATGTGAAAACTCTGTTGTGTCTTTGTTTTCTATTTGAACATTACCTATTTACCAGAGTACTAATTAATGCTCACTTACTTAATTTATTTGTTGCTTTACTTTTCCTGTAATCTAATATTCATATTAATTAAATTATAGTATATTAAACACCAAAAGCAATTAATTACTGTGCTCAATAAATGTTAACTTTATTAGTGACTTCTATGACTATATTTGCATCTTTAGATGTATTTGATACATTTAACATGTAAGTTTGAGAAGTAGATAAAAGATATAGTAAATCACCTTATTTTAGTACCTTTGTTTCAACCTCTCAGGAATTTTCATGGGTTTAACAGAAAAAAAAAATTTCTTGAAAGAAACAGTTATGAGCAGGTGTGTTCCTCTATCAGGTGTATAAATATCAGAAAAAAAAATCATCAGATGCCTAAACCATATTCAGGATATCATATTCATTCTGGGTGGGAATCATTTGAAACACAGAGACATAGTAAAATAGGCCCCTGGAATTCATACCTTAATTAAGGTCATCTTCTTAATCATAAGCAATAGTTTCATTCTTTCATTTAAAAGACACAAATGATCGCGTTTGGTTATGATCAAATGTAAAAGACACTAGTGATAATTTGTTAAGCTCCAAACACTAAACAAGATTAATGTTTTCCAAAACTTAGTGGTGTGCCAGGACACATCTTAATTCCTTTCCTTAAGCCTAGTTTATTTACTCCTCATTACAGCCATGTAAAGTTAGTACTACTATTTTTGTTTTATAGATGAATGTTTATAGACTTTGGGTGAGGACACAAAGTGTGCTTTTTTCCAAAAGTTAAGAGACTCCAATTTCGCTAGTCAGAGTGCTGCTTTATGTACCAACATAAAGTACTTACCCTTTAAAAAGACTCTTTGTGATAAGTTAAAAATTCTGTGTGTTAATGTATAATTGTACATAGCATATTCTATAACTGGGTATACATTTTAATAGGTCTAGTACTACTTTTCTAATAAAATAGAATCAGCTGCTTGGATAAACTGCAAAATGGCACTAATGTTTGCAGAAAACAATCAAGTAATATAGAAAAGAGAAAAAAATAAATACTAAATGCAGAAAATTTCTCTACATAATAAATTGGACTTTTTGAGTAGAAACACATCTTTACTATAAAATTAAAATTTTAAATGTAACACATGTAATACATGTCTTAGTAATACATGAATACATAAGAATATATTTTTTTCTATTTATATGACTAGTTTATCACTGCATATATATAGAAATTTTGCTCCTACATATGTATGACACATTTTTCACACAAACTGATTTGAATATTGGGAAAATATGTTGGAAGTTAATTATTACTTAACAGTGTGAGATACAGAAGATATATGTGTGTAAGGAATGACAATCATGCAAAATTTCAAAAATTATTCTATTTACATCATACTAATGCAATGTGTTCTATTAGCCATTCTACCCATTAATTTTTATTTTTTTTACTTATTAGAAAACATTCCTTGTGCAATATGCTTTGTGCTGCAGGCAAATAAACTTGTGGATCCCTATAGGTTTAAAGAGCTTATGAAATACACTTCTTAAGTAGGTTTGCACTGCTCTGGAGAAAAATATATATATAGTCTGAGTTCACCTTTTCAGTATTTATGGATTGCCACAATGCCAAATATCACTCTCCCCATATTTAATTCTGATAAAGTAGGAGTTTTCTAGCTGTGATTCCTATCTCCAGCTACATTGTGTCATAAGATAGTTTTACATTAAGTTATGACTCTCCTTTAAACTCTTTCTCTGTTTCACAAGACACAAGGATAAATAACTACCTCATGTAAGAAAAGAAAAATGGTACCTGAAGCAATTACTGTATCACATACTGAGTTCAATGAATAATATGATAAAATTCTCCTGGGAAACTTTACTGATTTCCCACATAGTCTTAAATCTGCACATCAGCATTTGCTAGAGGTATAAGGCACTCCATTCCACTGGCATCTGTAATAAGCTTTTGTCAGCATTTCCACTATCAACCCAACTTTTAAGGAACTCACCAATAACTCATGTATTTTTATTTCTATTAGACCAGCAGTAGGCACAAAAAGAACCTAAAATGAACTCCTGCAACTGCAAAGAATTTTTCAAGGTTGAGGATAAACAAAATGTTTTATCTAAATATAATAAAACTTTTTAGCAATTTTTCAAAATTATTGTAATTCATATATCCCTCAGTTCTCTAAGACTCAGTTTCCTTTTCCATGTGTTAGAGTTATCACTGTCATATCTATAATGTTTAAAATAAAAGAGCATAAAAATTAGCTTAAATGTGATAAGTATGTGATAGCACCTGTTTTTTAAATATTAAACTAAGTCAATGAGTGTACTTATTCAAAAATGTATTGAAACACTACCTGGTTTTAGCACTCTTCTAGGCACAAGGCATATAAGACTGAATAGTAAAAAAGAAAAGAAAAGTCTCTATCCAATTATAACTCCAAATATTGTGAGGATTTGAAATTATAACTATTGTAGTATATTCTCTATTATTTGCAGGTCTACTCTTCTTTATTAATTGTCAGAAGGAGAATATTTCCATATGGTACATTTGGAGCAATCTGGTGTCTCTCTGAATGTACGACATCATGGCTCTCAAAACACTGATTTGGGAAAAACGGGAATATTTAGGCTTCTGAAATCATTATTATGACCAAAAAGCCTCTTAGACAGTCTGTAAAAGTGTGTGATACCCAGTTGCTTATCAATTTCAAAGCATTCTGAAGGTTTTTAATGGCATCACACTTTTCCTTAATAAAGAATGGACTGATAAAAACAAATTTTTTTAATTGCAATAACCTGAGCCCGATGAAGAAAAAATAATTGTTGAAATAATAATAACAGAAGATGAAAGCAAGGTGTTGGAAACAAGTACTACAAAACTGAATTATGGACCCAGCATTATGGCTCAACCAGGTATTTCCAAATAAGTGCTGGTTCATGTCCTGGCTGCTCCACATCCCACCCAGCTCCCTGCTTGTGGTGTGGGAAAGCAGTAGAGGACAGTCCAAATCCTTGGGAGCCTGCACCTGCATGACAGACTGGAAGTTCCTGGCTCCTAGCTTTGGATCGGCTCAGTTTCAACTGATGTGGTCGTTTGGGGAGTGAACCAGCAGATGGAAGATCTTTCTCTCTGTCTCTCCCTCTTTCTGTAAATTTGTCTTTAGCATAAAAATAAATAAAACTTTTTAAAAAACGAATCATTTCTGTTCTCCTCCAAAATCATTTATTTCCTTGTTTTCTGAGGATGCTATCCACAGTCTCTGCATTCTATCGCTGCCTTCAAACTGAATGCATTTAATCATACATATTTACAGAACAATTTGATGTTCAAAGAATGTAGAAATCAAAATGAGTGCGAAAAAGCCAAAGTAAATAAACTAATGATTGTGCAGCATAAAGTTTAGGGCAATACTACTTCTAAAGATGCTTCTGAAGAATCAGTCTGCCCACAAAAAAACGTAGCTCACTCCACAAACGAGTACAAATATAAAACAAAGTGGACCTCAATGCCTTGCTTGGCAGAGCTACAGAGAATGTCAAGTGGAGAATCATTCTTTGAAAAGTGAAGCTTAAAGGAAAGGACTTCATGATGGATAGCAGTGCTATGGTAATAAAACTAAATGATATACGGATAGTCCCTTGCCCTTTCTATCTATACCATACAGATATTACCAAAGCAATTCCACAAATACCACAACAAGCAGTAGCAAAGTACCCGGCAGAGGAGAAAACTGATTTCTATGGTTGCTGATTCTAGAGTTGACAACATCTTTTTAGAGCAAGATTGAAATAAAATTGTGAGGAGAATCAAGATGGCAGAATAGAGTAAGGACACATTTAAACAGACAGAAAAACCTTTAATCAGGATGAAGCCGAGAGGACACATTCCAGCAAATAGAAGAGGACAGAACAACAGCAGAGGGGTACCTGGAGGCTGACAGACTCGGGAAAACAGCAGACACAAGGGTGTGGTGTTGCAGTGACTGCTACTCGAGTAAATTCAGCTAATGGGCAATCTCAACTCCACCAGTAGCCGGAACTCCACCAGCAACCAATGGGAAGGGACTTTCACTGGGAACTTGGGAGGTGAACCCAGACAAAGAACCATCCATCTTGCTGGTCTGTTTGATTTGACCAGGAGCAGAGACAGAGCAGCAGATCACAAACGGGCAGTGCAAGGACAGTGTGGATTTCACAGCCCAGTCAGCCCCGTAGAGCCAAATTGGGAACCATTTTGCATAAGGAGGCAAAGACAACAGAAAGGACTGAGCATACGCTGAGCTGGGAGTACACTCATTTCTGACTCAGTGAACTGCATCAACTTGGCATTCTACAGGTTCCACCCAAGACAGGTCTGAGTAGCCCTCAGATCTGATAACCAGCAGATCAAGAACTCTAGTAGTGTCATGTCGGGTGCCATTTTGTATACGGTGGCAAACACTTTAGGACTTCAGGGGACAACAGTGTGCTGAGCTCGCGAAAACTCACTGAGTTCAGTGGATTGCACTGGTCCTGCAGGAAAATCATACCAAATTTGGCATCGTACAGGTCAAACTAGGTTAGTGTGGTACCCAGACCTAACATCCAACAGGTTCTGGCAAGGTCAGTGCACCAACAACTATTTATATAGTACACCTGGTGTCCCTCTAATTCTGGGACCTGCTCCAACCAGAAGTGGGAGAAAGGTTGTAGAGACAATGGTGCAGCCTCAGCACAGTATCACAGGAGGTAGAAATTGGGTGAGCCAGGAGTTGGGGCTACAGAGTTCTTTATGGAAATCTGACATAAGAACCCAGACCTGAACTCGATGGAGGTTGTCGCACAAGTGGCTACAAGCAAAGAGTTGTGTACCAATTGCAATAAATAAAATCATACTGTAGACCTGTGGGTGACAGAGCTTAGAAACCTATCCTAAGGAGAAGACTCTGCCAACCACAAGTACAATGACCAAGAGTAAAAGAAGAGACAAAGGCACAATGAATATTACTGAAAACTCCCCTGCAAAGGAGCAAAACCCTTTGTCAATCTCAGAGTTAACTGAGGAAGACATCGAGAAAATGGGAGACACAGAATTCAGAAAACTCATTTTAAAGCTTCTGATCAACAAGCACATACAAGAGTTCAAAGAATTTAAGGAAGCAATAAAGCAAATCAAGGCTGGAATATCAGAAATTAAGAACACAATAGAGCAAATTAAAAGTACAGTGGAGAGTCTCCAAAGTGGAATGAAGCAAGCAGAAGAAAGAATCTCAGAATTGGAAGATATTTCCTGTCATCAGGCCAAAAAAGTATTCAAGAAATGAAAGACACTATTAAGAGGCCAAATATAAGAGTTATGGGAGTCCCAGAAGGTGCAGAAAGAGAAACTGGTTTTACAAATATATTTCATGAAATAATAAAGGAAAATTTCCCTAATCTAGAGAAAGAATTGGGAAACAACATCCAGAAGGAGCACTGTGGGGCACAGGGGCAAAATGGGCACTAAGTCAATAAGATGGTGACTAAAGTCAGTCCAGGTCACTGGTGGGCAAGATGGTGGCCAAGGACAGAGCTCTGGGCATGAAACAGGGCAGGAGTCACGTACCTCCAAGGAAATACTGATTGATCAGGGCCATCTCGCTCCCCTATCCCTGGCCTATAGGGGGAGGCTTCTGCAGTCATTCTCCTAGTAATTGGCTCCTAGTTTCTCCCCTCCTGGAATTTCCGAAATTACCGGCTTGAGGCAGTCCCTTACCCTACATAAGAATCTGAATTTCCCCAATAAATTGGAATTGCTTAGACAGAACCCCTGTCTGTTTGTCTCTCGTGGGCCAGGAGGCTGGTGGCAGGCAGCAGGCTCATCCCCTCCGGCAACGGGGTACTAAAGGAATCTGTCGGGGAGACCCCACAGAGCACAGAACTCCCAACAGGCTTGATCAAAAGAGATCTTCACCAAGACACATGATCATCAAGCTCTTCAATAAAACATAAGGAAAAGATCCTTAAATGTGCACGTGAAAAAAATCAGTTGACATATAAAGGAATGCCAATTAAACTCACAGATCTCTCACAGGAAACTCTACAGGCAAGAAGAGAATGGAGTGACATATTCCAGATTCTAAAAGAAAAAAATTCTTGACCTAGGATAACATATGCTGCAAAGCTTTCTTTTGTCTTTGAAAAAGAAATAAAATTCTTCCACAGTAAAGAAAAGTTAAAAGAATTTGCCTCTTCTAAACCTGCCCTGCACATGATACTTCAAGATGTTCTCTTGACAGAGAAGGGGAATAGCACCAAACAAAACCAAAGGCAAATGGGAAGAACATCCCAGTAAAATGACAACAGAAGACTACATCAACTAACAACCCATTCCTAAAATGATAGGACCAAAATACTACCCATACATATTAACCCTGAATGTAAATGGCTTAAGCTTAATCAAATGGCATAGATTAATAGACTGGATTAAAAAGCATAACTCATCTATTTGTTGTCTAGAAGAGACACACTTCACCAACAAAAATCAGCGGAAACTACATCACATGGGATTTGATGTTTTTGGTTAGTTTCATCTCTTCAAAACACTTTCTTCTGATTAAATCATTCAGTGACTCATAGATCAAGCATTGGCATCATTTTCTTTAAGAAGGTTCTTGATTTTCATTTCTTCAGCTACACGTTAGTCATTTAGTAGCATGTTGTTTAACTTCTTGGTGTTGTTAATTTCTTTTTTCTCCCTGATGTTGATTTTATTTTCTGACTCTTCATTTAAGGAGATGCATAGTAGCTGTGTAATGGAGACTATCATATCTAATAACATGTTACTTAACTTCATGGCATTGTAAATTTCTATTTTTCTTTCTATTGCTGATTTTGTATTATGTCTACGGCCATAACACCCTGAACGTGCCCATCTCATCTGATTTTGTATTTGAGGGGATGTACAGTAGCTGTGAAACAGAGGCTAAAATCCAGATGTGAGGATACAATGCAGTATGCATTTCTACTTCCAGACAAAGATGGACTTACAATGAGACTGTTTACTATATCTTGACAATAGGATTCTGCACTCTCTGCCATTGTGCTTGCCTGCAATAATGGACATATGACTGTGTATGAAGAACTACACTTTACAATGATATGGAGGAACTAGGCGGGGGGTGGTGGGAATTGGGGAGGGGATAAGTGAAATGCCAGGAGCCTATGGAACTGTATCATAAGATAATAATAATGATAATAATAATAAAATGTGAAAAACAAAAAAAGAAATAAAATTGTAACATAAAAATAGGAGGGTACAGCCATTTGTACAAAAATGAATTAAAAAAACAAAAGAAAGGGGAAAAAGGAAAGTATCCCTCAAACCAGTCAGACAAATTGGAAATTAGAAGGGAAGACAGAAAATATTAAAACAAAGGCTAACCATATTAAAACTTATTGTACAAAAAAAGAGAAAAATTCTAGAGAAAATTGAAGAGAAAAATTCTAGTTGTAAATATCAATGTTAATAGTAAATAAACATAAAAACAAGAAAATCCTTACGCCAATAAATTAAATTTATGTTCTCAAAAGCATTGAAAAAGTGAAATTAAACTAAATTCTAAGGTGGAATAAAGGGAAAAAGGTTAGTATAAAGATAAATAAAAATTATTTCCAGAACAGAATTTTTTTAAGATAAATAGAACTAGTGATCCAAAACACTGTACTCAAAAAAAAAATCAACGTAATTTTTCTAGCTGTATGAACATATCAACTAAGAAAAAATAGTGAAGAATTAAGTTTAAGAAGCAGATCTTGCTAATAATCTTGTTGAGATATAATTCATTTATTGAAAATCGTAAGAATAGCTGTTCTGTAGAAATCTGCATTATCTAGCTGAAATGTAGGTACGCAGAAAGACATGATTAAACAAACCTGACTCATTTAATGAACAGAAAAGACAATAAAGACATTGAACTGATAATCCATAAGCTCCAAAGAGAAGCTTGAATCAGATGACCTCACTGGTGAATTCTAACACTACTGGAAGAATCTTCAATGCCAGCCCTCCCCAAACTCTTCAAAGAAGTAGATGAAAACAGAACAGTTATTAATCCATTCTCTAAGAACAGTGTTACCTTGAAACCTCACGAGAAAGGAAACCTATAGACCTAATTCCTTTAGAGTAAAGATGCAAACATCCCCAAGAAAATGAAGGCAGAGAAAGCCAATCATATTATAATGAATTGTGTAATTGATCCATGTCAATTTTGATACAGAACACAAATATTGTTCCACAATTTTTGGAATGAGGGAAGAAAGTTACAGTTTCATATATATTGAAACAGAAAAGTTATTTTATAAAAATTCAAGAATAAATCATGGGAAAACTACATAACAAGCTAAAACTAGAAAAAAGTATACACATGGGAATATCACAGCCAGCCACGCTAAGATCAGGAACAGGAAAAAAATGCCAGTTTTATCATTTCTGTTCAGTATTTTATTGGAAGCTTTAGAGGAACTAGGGGAAAAGGCATTTATTCAGGAATAAGTAAAATCTTATCTATTTGTAAACAACATTACGTTATAGATAGAAAATCCTAAGAAATATAAGGAACAAAGACTGTTACAAACAAGTTATTAAATATGATTCACTAAATTTAGTAAATTTACTAAATGCAGGATACAAAATCAACAAGAGAAAATCAGCTGCAATTAAAACAATAATTACTTAACAATCCAAAAGAGAATTAGGGATAATTCCATTTAAAACAACATCAATAAGTACGTCAAAGAAATTTAAGCAAGTATAATCCTATTATGAACACCAAATTCAAGAAAATATCACTAAAACAAATCATAGAAAACCTAAGTATCTGCATTCATGGTTTATAAAGCTTAGTATAATTAAAATGGCAATAATCACGGAAAGGACTCTGGCATAGCAGGTAACAGCCGAGCCTGTAGTTCCAACATCACATGTGGGCATTGAATCAAGTTCTTGCTGCTCCACTTTCAATCCAGCTCCCTGCTAATGTGCCTTGGAAACTCCTGAGGCCCCTGCACCATGTGATACACCTAGAAGAAGCTCCTGGTTCCTGGCTTTGTCTTGGCTAAGCTCTGGTCTTTGTGTCCATTCAGGGAGTGAATAAGTGGATGGGAGATCTATCTCTCTGGCTCTATCCCTTTTCCTCTGTTTTTAATTCTCTTTCTCTCTCTCTCTCTCTGTAACTGTCTTTCAAATAGGTAAAAATGACTCTTCTTAAAATGATGATAATCCCAAAACAATTAGAGACTCAGTACTAGTATCAAAACTTTGTCTTTTGAGCAGAGAAGTACAAATAATACTGAAAGTTATTTGCAAAGTTGCACCTAACCATACACAATCAAAACAAAAACTGAAACACTCATACTGCCTAATTCAAGAAGTTATTATAAAGCTATAATAATAAAGCAATGTGATGCTATATAGTAAAGATGAATATTTCACTTATGGAATGAAATTGACAATTTATAATCCTGCAGCAAATTGATTCTTGAAAACTGTGCCAACACTTTCTCAGGAAAATAATCCTCTCTTCAAGAAATCATGGTAGGACAACTGGACTATCCAAAGCAAATGAATGAAGTTAATCCTCATTTTTCAACATGTGCAAAAATTAATAAATGACCTAATTGTAAGGGCTGCAAATACACAACTCCTATAAGAAACTATATGGATGGATTTTCATGAGTTTGAATCAGTTATGGAATTGTTGATGTTACATCAAAGTACAAATAAATAAAGAAATGATATTTTAGACTTCACCATAATTAAAATACTGTATTTTGGACTTCATCACTATCAAATGATGTTAAGCCAATTCAGGTGCTGATTTTGACTATAGAAAGATAACAGAAGAAAAGCAGAGAAAGAGAAAGTTTGAAATAAGTTTGCTGTACAAGTTCTACAGGAAAAACAAAAATCAATACACTTTCCCAAAGCCAAGAGATGGAGGAAACATCAGCTTCCAAGAGTGAGGTGGAAATAGATAGTAACAGCTGTGAGCACCATTGGTGATATTGCCTGAGGAAGAATCTTGTGGACCACACTAACTTTGAGTTTAACCATGAACCCCATTTAAAAAGCACATGTCTTTGTCCCAACAACAGCACACAGTGAGCAACAAAGAGAAATTCCATTTTACCTGTAGAAGCTGCAATGGCCCTCCTACCTGTGCCTCTGTGACTACAGAACATATTAAAATTAAGTCTTTCAAAAACTGATGAAGCTGGGCCTGGCACAATGGCCTAGTGGCTCAATCCCTGTTTGCATCCACCAGGATCCCATATGGGTACCCATTCATGCCCCAGCTGCTCCACTTCTCATCTAGCTCCTTGTTGTGGCCTGAGAAAGCAAAAAGGATGTCCCAAAGCCATTTGGGAGATCCAGAAGACATCCTGGCTCCAGGTTTAGGATCAGCTCAGTTCCAGCTGTTGTCCCAACGTATAGAATAAACCAGCAGACAGAATCATTCTCTCCCTCTCTCTCTCTTGCTCGCTCTCCATCCTCCTCCGTGTAAATCTGAATTTTCAATTAAAAATAAATCTATTTTAGGGCCCGGCGCAATGGCGCAGTGGTTAAGGTCCTTGCCTTGCACGCCCGGGATCCCATATGGGTGCCGGTTCTATCCCAGGCAGCCCCACTTCCCATCCAGCTCCCTGCCTGTGGCCTGGGAAAGCAGTCAAAGACGGCCCAAAGCTTTGGGACCCTGCACCCGCATGGGAGACCCGGAAGAGGCTCCTGGCCTCAGATTGGCTCAGCTCCAGCTGTTGCGGCCGCCTGGGGAGTGAATCATTGGACGGAAGATCTTCCTCTCTGTCTCTCCTCTCTGTATATCCGTCTTTCCAATAAATAAAATAAATCTGAAAAAAAATCTATTTTAAAAATGATGGGACAGAATAAGAGATATTGGGAGGGAAGCACTAGAGCGAGGGAAGTGTGGCTGTCTTCTTGAAACTACCTACAGAATGCAAAAAGTCTGCCTTCTTTTTAAATAAACATATAAAGAAAAAGTCAATTTAAAGAATGAAGAAAATACTATGGAGTATCTAACTGCTAAATTCTATTATCCAGAATCTATTAAGAATTCTTTTTCTTACATTTTACATGATGCAGTTACAAAGGCTGAGGGATTTTTATTTCCACCCTCCCCAATTACCCTGTCCCTCACTGTTTTCCCCATATTAATTATAACAACAATACATACTTCATGTGTCATGACACTGTGGAAAGCCTACATTCTATTGTCAAGATGCATTTAACAGTTTTATTGAGAGTCATTATTTCAGAAGTAGATATGTATACTGCAATGCAGCTCCAGTTCACGGTATAGCTGCCTACATTATACAGTTCCTCTAGATAAATATTTGTATTTACATAAAAACCTATATATCTAGTGATCTTTTATTTTGCCTGAAGGCTGCCTTATGTCAGAGATAAAATATGGTATTTGTCCTTTTGGGATTGGCTTATTTCACCAAGAATAATGGGGTCTATTTGGTACCATTTTGTTGCAAGTGGTATAGTTTCTTTCTTTTTAATACCTTAGTAGTATATTAGGATTCTTAAGGCAATAATGCAGCGACAAGCAATGCATTTGTAAATGACATAGTTGATCCCGCCTCTTTCAAATAAAGTAAAAATGAATATTTTCTTTAAGATTGGCATAGGATTTGAATACATATTTCTCTAAAGAAATTCATAAAACAACTACATATAAAAGAGTTTAATATCATTACTCGGAAGAAAAACACAACTTGAAGCTAAAACATCACAACTTCCACTCATTACATTTATTTATTTATTTATTTCCTTATTTTCTTCCTTATTTATTTACTTGAAATGTGGAGCAACAGATAGAGGGAAATAAATTAGAATACAATGTCAATCACCTGATTCAACCCCAAATAGTTATAATGACCAGAGGCAGGCAACCTGCAGGCCAGGAGGCAAAATTTCCAGGTGTGTGGTCTCCTACTTTCGTAGCAGAAAACTAGAAATCTGCTCCCTTCTCAGGCACCTGAGCAAGAAGCTAAAAGTGAGCAACTGAATGGCCAATATTCAGACTTCAACTGGCACTCTGGTATAAGATGCCAGCACTGCAAAAGGTGGTTTTACCAACTGTTGGGGGCACTGACCATTTCCTGCCCTGTGATTGGCCCTTTGCCCTGATTGGTGTGCCTTGGTTCTCTTTAAGTTGATTGGTCAAGTTTGACAGTTAAGCGGGGGGCTTGGTGGGGGAGGGGCTGGAGCGTAACGGTCATAACGGTTATAACGGTCACAACGGAGTTAACGGACAGAACGGAAGATCAGAATAAAGGCGCCTTGGAGACTCTCTCAAGTGTCGGGTGATTTCTTCCGCGGGACGGGAGGACCCCCGATATTTGGTGCCGTGACTCGGATAGAATATATCTGGTGCCGTGAATCAGACAGAAGATATCTGGTGCTGTGACTCGGATAGAAGATAACTGGCGCTGTGAATCGATAGAAGTCAGCTGGTGAACGCCAGGAAGGTAAGCTGAGCAGATCGCTCAGGGAGCCGCTTAGAGCGGGGAATTAGTTTACAACTGAGCTTTTTGCTCAGGAAGCCGAAGCAGCAGGGGGCCCATTTAAGCTGAGGTTTCAGGTTACCTCAGGGAGCCGCTGATAGCAGCGACGTGCATGTCAAGTTCGCGGATTAGCGACGAGCCAAGTTCGCAGGGTAGCCACGAGTCGAGTTAGTCAAGTTCGCAGGTAGCGACGAGTCAAGTTAGTCAAGTTCGCGGGTAGCGACCATTAAAGCTGGGTTTTGCGACTATTCAGATTCATTCAGGATCGCGGTTTACCACCATTCAGGGTCGCGGTTTGCCGCCATTCAGGATCGCGGTTTGCCGCCATTCACGATCGCGGTTTGCCGCCATTCAGGGTTGCAGTTTACCGCCATTCAGGGTCGCAGTTTACTGCCATTCAGGATTGCGATCTAGCGCCCATTCAAGTTCGCGGTTAATGATCAATTTCGCCATTTGACAATCGGTCAAGTTTGCAGGTTAGCGGCGATCAGAGATGTTAAAAATATGGCCAATTTAACTTTTTTAGTGCACATGCAACCTTTATTGCAGAAACTGCTGACAGTGCTATTGTTTTTGCAAACTGTGCAGAGGATTGTGCTGTGGTTTCTGAAGGAGGACCTTTTGACCCTGCCACAATGGGAACACTTAGGCAGAGACTTAGCTAGGGCAGAACGGCAGGAGCCCCTCTCTCCAGGAATGGTCAGGTTCTGGACATTGATTAAGTCTTGCCTGACAGATGGCACTGATAAATTCAGAGGACGTATACAGGAAGGTGAGAAAGTCTTATGGAAACGCAAAAAAAAAAAAAAAAGTCAGAATGGATGGTTTAAAGACCCTTAATGATTTCCAACAGGTACTGGAGTATATTAATTGGATCCGACCATATTTTTGTATATCTCATTGACTTCAGGCTTTTGCAGCCTGGGGAGTCCCCCAGTGTTATAAGACTGATAATGGACCTGCTTATGCAGCCAAAGCATTTGATAAGTTTTGTTTTGAATTTGCAATTAAACACTCTACTCGCATCCCATATAATCCCACAGGCCAGGCTGTGGTAGAGCGTGCCCATGCAACTCTCAAAGCATTATTAATAAAACAAAAAGGGGGAGTAGGAGCCACCCTATATCCCAAAAGTCCTAAACATCAATTGGCTTTAGTTACTTATATTTTTAACTTTTTGATTCTGGATTTGGATGGCCATTCTGCTGCCGAACGCCACACTGTTGGCGCAGGCCCCTGCAAAGATTGGGTGATGTGGAAGGATGTTTTAACAAAACAATGGATGGGCCCGCATCCTGTCTTACGACGGACGCGAGGAGCGGTTTGTGTTTTTCCGCAGGATTCTGATGGACCGGTGTGGGTGCCAGAATGCTTGACGCGAGTGATAAGAAAGCTGGAGCAAGATGAACCTGTGGACGTGGTGGATGCTGACCGGCCTGATGTTCATTCAGATACCGAGAGGAGACAACCAGAATCTCCAGCTAAAACTGCACCATAAAAGGTGTGCAGCAAATATTGACTCGCTGTCTAGGGCCTTGGAAATGGCCCCCAGAATGGACTGCTGTCAAAGTACTGTGACTCCTAGAAGAGTAGCACCTGATCTTGCTGTGACCAATTTATTTCCTACCTGTTCAAATTGTGCCTTTGTGGGGTATAACTATACACATGGTAACCTTGTTCAATCTGTTTCTGCTCAGTCTTGGAATGTCTGGGTACTTTGCACTAGTAGGGGTGGGTGTTCAGATATATCAGCTTTTGCATTTATTGATAAGGTAGTGATAAGAAATTGTAATTATAGTAGTAATAGTTCTAGAATATGGGAAGAAAATGTTAAAGTTAATTGTAGTTGTGATGTTATCTATAATGCTATTTATGTATGTGTACAAGCTCCATTTATGTTTATTGTTTCCATGAGTGCTAATGTTACCCTTTTGAATTGCTCTGTAGTTAAGTGAGCCCTTAACCAGTGTTGGAATGGCTCTGGCACTGCGGTGCTGGTATGCATTCCACAACTTATTTCCATCATATGGGGACCTCCTGTGTGCTTAGTCTACCTGGAATGTGTGTCACTCCCTCTATTGTCACCAGTGGTTCCCGAGCACTGAATTTGTCCAGAGAATTATCCGCTATGCTATCCCCTAGTGGAAGCTGGTCCATACGATTCGATAATTTGACATAGGAACTAAGATCCCAAATTATAGCCATAAATAGCATAAAAGTAGAGATTGCCACAGTAAAGCAATGGACAAATTGCATACTAAAGGATCTTTCCTTTGCACACCAATGGGCTGGTATAGTAGCCCTGGGCCTTATATCATTCTTTGGGGTCTGTGGATGCTTCATCCTTGAGCACAGCGTCAGCAGCAGTAACAGCAGCTGCTAGTGCAAGCTGTGCTTGCCCTTCACAACAGATAATCCCTAAAAGTCTGGCTAGGCATGCTGGACCGGTAGCCAGAGACGGGTAAGTATCCGATATGGCTTCACCAACCTAAGACAGGTGCCACGTTCCTAGCCACGTGGTTAGCCCATGATGGGTAAGGGGAGCCTGAACTCGGAACACCTAAGACAGGCACGGTCCCTTGCTTAATAAAACAAGAAGGGGGAGCTGTTGGGGGCACTGACCATTTCCTGCCCTGTGATTGGCCCTTTGCCCTGATTGGTGTGCCTTGGTTCTCTTTAAGTTGATTGGTCAAGTTTGACAGTTAAGCGGGGGGCTTGGCGGGGGAGGGGCTGGAGCGTAACGGTCATAACGGTTATAACGGTCACAACGGAGTTAACGGACAGAACGGAAGATCAGAATAAAGGCGCCTTGGAGACTCTCTCAAGTGTCGGGTGATTTCTTCCGTGGGATGGGAGGACCCCCGATAACCAACTATGCCGTGACACCAGAACCCAAGGTTATAATATAAAAAGGAAGAGAGAAACAAAGAAAGAAATTAATGGAGGGAGGAAAAGAGGAAAAGAGAGAGAGAAAGAGAAAGAAAGGAAGGAAGGAAGGAAGGAAGGAAGGAAGGAAGGAAGGAAGGAAGGAAGGAAGGAAGGAACTGAGAAGGTAGACAAAATCATCACACATTTTCAGTGAAAATATAAAATTGTGCAGATACTCTGGAAAAATTCTGGCTGTTCATGAAAACATTAAATATAGAAATACTGCATGATTCAGCAATTCTGCTCTTAGATATATCAAGAAAAAATTAAGGTTCAGGCCCATGTGGTAGCCTAGTGGCTAAATCTTTGCCTAGCATGTGCCAGAATCCCATAGGAGAACCAGTCCATGTCCCAGCTGTTCCACATCCTATCTAGCTCCCTGCTATTGGCCTGGGAAAGCAGCAGAGGATGGTCCAAAGTCTTGGCACTCTGCACCCACATGGGACATCCAGAAGAGTTCCTGGCTCCTGGTTTTAGATTAGATCAGCTCTGACCAGGGAGGGTCGCCCCAAGTGGCCACTGGACTTGTCTGGACAATAGGATGCTGGACAATGAAGGAATCTCAACTGAATTTGAACTGTGTTTATGCAGCAAGGTGGAGGAATCCACCATGGATGGAGGGTTGTGGGAGGGGTGGGGGGAATCCCAGTTCTTATAAAACTGTTTCACATAATACAATGTTACTAACAATAAAAAAAAAATTATTAGATCAGCTCTGGCTGTTATGGCCACTTGAGGAGTGAACCAGTGGATGGAAGATCTTCCTCTCTGTCTCTCTTTCTCTCTGTATATCTGCTTTTTCAATTAAAAAAAAGTAAATAAATCATTCTTTAAAAAAATTAAGGGTCAGCACAGCATTACTGCAGGCTTATTCTCCACCTGCAAGTGCCAGTATCCCATATTGGCCTGGTGCATGTCCCATTTACTCCACTTCTGATGCAGCTCTCTGTCTATGGCCTGGGGAAGCAGCAAAGATGGCCCAAGATCTTGGACCCCTAATCCCAAACGGGCATCTTAGAAGAAGATCAGCTCTGGCTGTTAAGGCCCATTAGGGGAGTGAACCAGCAGATGGAAGATCTCTTCCCATCTCTCTTCTCTATGTAAAAGTATGGCTTTCAAATATAGATAAATAAAATTTTTAAAAGGATAAAAACTGACATATAATTAAAACTGATGAACAAATGCACACGGCAAAATTTTTCAGGATCCTCAAATATTGGAAACACATTTTCTTTTCTTCTTCAAATCCATAAAACTTCCCTCTTTTTATTGCTTACATAAGTGAATTAGATACTACTATCTCTCCAATTAATTCTTCCTTTATTAAAAATCACCTTATGTATCCAAAATATTCCAGATTTTTTTAACATGAATATGGGAGGACTAATGTATGAAACATTTTCTGAAGGAATCTGAAAGTCTAGTAAAAGAGAGAACAACTAAAATGGGTAAGTACAATGAAGCCACAGGAAATTTTCATCAAATTTGATTCTCAGTCCTAGCTGAACATCAAAATTAAAACCAATTTAATTTTTATAGGTAAATTATAATTTTGATATCTGTCCCCTCATCCCAAAGTTTTACACAGAGCTGATGCATCCAGGAATGATTCTTGCAGTGCTGTGTAAGTCAGCTTTCAGAGTATATGTCCTGAACAACAGCATGGGTTCAATGTCTCACGGGGCATCTGTGCTTTGTTTCACTTTCTGCTGAAGCACTTTTGATATTCTTGATGTATAGATATATGTATTATCAAAAGATTCTTCATTTTCATTTTGCATTGTGCATTTGGATTGGACTACCAAAGGCAGTCCAAGAACAGAAGTAAGAGTTAAACAGAGAAGTAAAGCATATAGACATATTTTTGAAAAAGAAAATACTTCATGTGGATAACGATAACTGGAGAAGAAAAAAGAGCATGAAAAGAGTGTAGAGCATCAGAAACACACAAGATCCCAATAACCCAAATTAGAAAACAAATGCTGTTCTTACAAATTCTTAATACCTATCTGGAGAGAATTACTACTTATTATAATTCTGAATTTCAATACTATTAAGAATGACATTTCCTTTCCTAAGATTATTTTTAAGCATCTACCTAAAATCAACTTTGTGGTAAGAAATTGAGATAATTTATTTCAATATTCTCACACTAGATATTGTCTATCTAGACCCTGAATGCATTTTTGAAGCATGCACATGTTCACACACACACACACACCAACAGAAGTTTGCCAAATAACTTACATGTAGAGTTTTTAATCATTCAGTTTGCATTTATTTTGATGTTATTCTAGGTTGAAATATTTTATATATTTCTTTCACCTAATGGACTCTCATTCCTAAATTAAACACTGCTCAAAAATTCAGAACAGTTTTTAGCATTGGCATTCTTAGATGTCTACCAAGGTATTCATGATGGTGAGTGTAAATTTTAAAAATCAAAACAACAAAAATAAGATTAAAGATTGTTAACTAGAGGAAATGTAAAAGCATTTATAACATATATATATATATAAAACATCTGAAATATTTTTCCTAATTAATAAACGAAGGATGGTCTTATTTGTTCTTGGAGAATAAGTTCCATAAGCAGAATGATGTAAAAAAAAAAAAAAGCTGGCTATTGGATTCAGGTTCAAAAAAGAATTTCTAGTCACCAATCATCAGAAACCCCAGAAATTAAACCATGCATCAATATTAAATAACTTTTAACAGAGAAGGTAAAATCATACTAGAGAAAGGACAGTCGCTTCAGCAAATGGTGTTAGAAAAATTGAATCTCTGCATGCAGAAACATGAGACACAGGCTTTGCCTTACATATCACACAAAAAACAATACATAAAATACCAAGGATCTAAACCTAAAACTGAAAACCATCAAATTATTACAGAAGACATAGGGAACCACTGTAGGAGGCTGGCACAGAGAATGGCTTCTTGGATAAGATCCTGGAGGCACGTGTAATAAAGCAAAAACAGACCAATGCGATTACACCAAACTAAGAAGATTCTGCACAGAAAAGAAACATTCAACAAAGCAGAGTCAATCAACAGAATGAGATGAAAGCAAGCCACACATCTGATGAGATTAATATCAAGTGCGCATAAGGAGCTCAAGCAACTCAACAATAATGAAACAAAATGTCCAGCTAAAATATGTGCAAAGGACATGAATAAGTGTTTTTCAAAGACTGAAACACAAATTACCAACATACCCATAAAAGTACATTCATTCCACTACCTATACCCATCAGAGAAATGCAAATATAAATTATAACGAGCTTTCACTTTAACTCATTAAGAATGGCTATCATGTAAAGAATTAAAAATAATAACAGATGCTGGTGAGGATGTGGAGTAGGGTACATTAATATACCTTTGAGGGGAATATGAATTCATAAAATCATTATGGGAGACATTATGGACACTGGTCAGAAATCTGATCTATCATTTAACCCAGCCATTGCATTCTGAGGAATTTACTAAGAGAATATGAAACAGGATATGAAAAAGAGTATCAGTGCCTCTATGTTTGTAAGCAGCTTAATTCATAATAGCTAAGATATTTAATCAACCCATGACTGGATGAAGAAAATGTAGTACATATACCTGATAGACTAATACACACTTATGAAAAAAGAATGGAATTTCTCTTGCATAATAAAATGGATACATCATCCTTAGTGGAAAAAAAACTGTCCCCTAAAGACAAATATGTTTCTTTTCTCTGAAATTGAAAGTTACAGATCCAAAATCCAGTCTACTTTGTTCTTGAGATGCATGCAGTATCACTGCTACCACCATCCCACACTACAGTTGTGTTTGCTAGAGTAAGGTGATCAAAATGATTGATTTTTATATTTGAAAACATAACTTTTTAAATTTTGACAACAAAGTTACAACTGAATTAGGGGAATACTTTTTCATCCTAAATTTGTAGCTGAAGATCCCACAAAAAGGACATAAACACATAAAAGTGTTTGGTAATGTTTTATAAGACATGGGAACCTTCAAAAATAATAATACAAAGAAACATAAATTCATGATTTTATTGTTAAGTTTGATGAAAAGTGGGCAGTCATGAAGATACATAATTGGAGAACAAAATGAAAAGATCTAGCAGTAACAAAATGAGTGCAAAAATCAAGGCATGTTAGTTCAGATTCTTTTTCTGTGTCCCTGTGCTGCCAGAGGTAACGCTCAATTAATGGATATAAGGCAAATATAATGAGTAAGAAAATAATGATTGCTCTCTCAAGTGTAAGTGTTCTGATAAAGTAGCTCAAAGTAAGGTATATATTCAAATATATTTTCTAATATTTATGGCACAAAAACCCTCAAAACCATAGTAAGCTTTCCCCATAAACATGTCCTCACTATGCTTTCTAGTGAAAGTGTGATATGTGGTCTGTTCTTAAGATTTTTTTAAATTTTTATTGGAAAGGCAGATATATATAGAGAGAAAGATCTTCCATCTACTGGTTCAACCCGTAAGTGGCTGCAATGGCTGGGAGTTGAGCTGATCTGAAGCCAGGAGCTTCCTCTGGGTCTCCCACGCAGGTACAAGGTCCCGAGGTTTTGAGCCATCTTCTACCGCCCTTCCATACCACAAACAGGGAGTTGGATGGGAAGCAGAGCAGCTGGGACACAAACCAGTGCCCACATGGGATCCTGATGCTTGCAAGGCTAGGATTGAGCAACTGAGCTATCTGGGAGGGCCCTTGGTATATGATTTTATAGACTTTATAATATCACTATTTATTTTGCTGTTTTGGTATTTTTTTCCTGAATATTAATGACAATTTTATTAGGAAGTTAAAAGGAAGCTAATAATTTACATTACAAACTACAATAGCTGCAGTAATGGATATCTGGCCAGCATTTCAATTATTGATTCATAGATAATTCCTATTATTGACACCACAAATTCAGTACCAGAATTTACATGAAAGAGCAACAGTATTGGAAAAGTGAGGTAAAATGAAAAATGGTATACTTGAAGCAATAGAAAAACTATAACAATTCTGCTCTTAATAAAGGGAAAGGGAAATTTTCTGTTTTGTCAGCTTCTATTTACTTATTGATGTTTTATTTCTGTAATTTTCAGATATGATCAGCAACATCATAAAAACCTTTCTTCAGTAACCATCTAACCCTCATCTTCAACTTGACTGCAGGCATAGGGATAACAGGCCATCTGTCAGACAAGAAACATGCCAAGCTAAGCATGCCCACACAGAAACAGGAACAAGAAATTCATGCTATGACTTGTAAATAAAAGCTTGCAGTTGCTTTTTCAGAAAATGGTTGTTTTGTTTATGCTGAACTGCTTTAAAATTTACAATATATAAGAAAATTTTATGAAAACATTATTAATAAAACAGGAGTTATTTTTAGGACTTTGCTCAGTCAATATTTGGCTAATAACAAGGACAAATTTTTATTCTCATCATTGGAAAAGGTTAAAAAGATAATTTCTTATATATCAACACTAAGAAACAAAATATATGTAAGACCTAATTTTCTTAATTGTGCTTTATAAATTACCAATAAACATACAAGTTTTGATTTTACATTACACATAAATAATTTTTATGTTTAATGAACTAATTGATATAGTTTAAAACCTAACAAAGTTTTAACGGAAATATACTATCATTAATACTTGTCAACATCATAGACTACTTGATTTTAAAAGCTTTTTTGTTATTGTTTATAATTCCCTTGTTGCAATTTCTTTTCATAACACCACCAGCATCTAAACTAGATTTCATGCATTCTAATTTTGTCCTTTTGATTTTTTAAGCTAAGTTAAAAGAAATCCAAAAATACATAAGGTGACATTTTTATCTCAAAATGAGTTATGTTCATATGTTTAAGGAAATTACTTGGTAATAAACTTGAGTGTTATATTTTCATTGCCTTTCAATTGTTTCTTAACTTCTTAAATGCTCAGGAAAAACACAGAAACATTGTATTTGACATTCAAAAAAAAACCAAACTCACGGTCACAAAAAATGACAAAAACAATACATGCAATAGATAAACGTAAATAATATCAGCTGATTGTTATCACTGTTATGTTTTCCTCTGTCATTCCAATAATTGATGAGCTTTTACTGCAATAGAACTAGAAGGATCCTATCATGGCCTGAATTACACATTTTCAATTTCCTCTATTCACTGTGGCTCTTACAGTCTGAATCCTGCCATCTCTAATTAGTATTCGCATCAGAAACCCATGATGCACTGCAGGTTATCAAAATTGGAGGTGAGAATAGCACCAGGAACAAGTGACAAAGTCTTGCAGTTACCACCAGCTTAACAAAGTTTTCACTAAAAGGCAATAGCAAAATATTTGTCTCTGAGAATCAAAAACCATAGATAAAGAAACTATAAATTTGTATATTTTTCCTGTAAAATAAACCCCACCTCTATATCTCAAAACACAAATAGAAAGACACTTTCATAGGAATTTTATGGATAGAAAATGAGTAACTGCCACAATAAGGAGATTAAAATTTAAAGCAATAAAATAGGGCATTGTAGGTAGTGTGAATCTTAATGTGGTAGTGTATGACTTTTAACACATGCTTAATAAAACCTAATTTTTTAAAATCTTATTTAAACATTGTCTGTTTATTCAAACCTACTTGAAATATAGAATGGCACAGACACACATACAAGGAGATAAAAAATGGCACAAACACACACAAAGACATAATCAGGAAGCAGAGAGAGGAAAAAAATCTCCATCTACTGGATCATTCCTGAAATTCACAGCAACAATCAAGGCTGAGTCATACCAAAACTAGGAGCACAGAACTGTATTCCATATTGGTTTCCCACAGGCTTGCAGTGGTCTAAGCAGTTGAGCTTTCATCCTCTACATCCAAGGGTGCGTTAGCAGGATGCTGGATGGCAAGTGGAACAAGAGGACATGAGCATGCACCCAGGTGTGGAACACAGGTATTGCAACCAATAGCTTAATTTGCTATGCTACAATGCTCACCCCTATTTGTTTCTTTATAAAATACATAATTTGACAAACAAACTCTTTTATTTTCTTTTTCTTGCCCCCTTCCTTCATTCCTATTTTCCCCTTCCTTCCTTAATCCTTTTCTTTCTTTCCTTCTATCTCCCTTTTCCTTCCTTCCTTTTCTTTTCTTTTCTTTTCTTTTTTCTTTCCTTTTCTTTTCTTTTTTCTTTCTTTCTTTCTTTCTTTCTTTCTTTCTTTCTTTCTTTCTTTCTTTCTTTCTTTCTTTCTTTCTTTCCTTCTTTTTTCTTTTTTTTTCTTTTTTTTTCTTGCAAGCCTATCCAGCAGACTGTTTTTCAGGACATTCTGACACATACACACAAATCCTTCAGCATACTGTGCAGGAATAGTCTTATTCTAAGGTGCTATAAAGGGTGTTTAACCCCTTTTAGAAGAATAGCTTCAAAGAGCTTGCATAATGTGCAAAAAATCTAAGTTCTGTTGTCCATAATTATCATCCTAAGCAAAGATTCCATTTTAACTGTGTAACTACAGAAAATATGCTAGGATTTGGAAGACAGGAAGAACATATTTTTCACCAAGGAGTAATATTTATTTACCAGAAACTGCAAATATTTCTAGAGAAATATCTGTAATACAGTGGAATTCAACTTTTAACAAGAAGAACAAAAATTTACTAGTTGGAATGGACAACAACATTTAAGCAAGTTAATAATGTCCGAAGAATATCACATTAAGATAGGATCATATTGCTAGTTGTGAAAAGAAGACATGGTCAAGTTTTAGTCAAATTGGTACGTTGTTATATTCCACTTGAGCAAATCATCAGATTAAGTGGTAGGTTTTAGATATCAACATGATTCTGTTGTTATGTGCGTTTTGCTCTTTAAGTGGATTCACAAGTATAAAAGCAGAAAAAAACTTGCATTTCAAATCAGTCAAATATGTCATTTCTGCTGTTCCAGTAAAAGGTCTGATGGGAAAAGAGACTGTACTTTATTAGCTAATCTCTAAACTACATTTCACCCTCGAATCTAATTTATTATCCTCTTACATGAATAATCAAGATTTGACTGCACAAAAGTTATTGCCAACATCTCCATTCACACATGACAAAGTAGAACTCATTATCTCTTTTCCCAACATTCCCATCAAACACTGTCACAATGTTAACACCTCTGTCTATGGTCTTCTAACCTTTAAGACATCACTCATCTCTCTCAAGAGTTTCTTGTACCAATCAATATATATGCCAAGAAACCTGAAGGTTGACTTTTCAAATCTGTCATCTCTTTATTCTTTCATATGGATATACTCTGCCTCTCAAAGTAGATTCTATAAATAACCCTCTATGCAAAAGTATTCACACATATCATTCACTCAAAATAGTCACTTCTTTGTTGGATTTTTGAAGTGATACCCATCCTTTCTCTTGTAGGTACCAGAATTGTGAACTGAGTTCTAAAAAGTAAGTTATATAAGAAAAAAACTGTGGTCTGCATGAATTGCAAAGAGATCACAAACAGAAATTAGAAATTTAGACGAAACAGTACAGTGAGGTCTGGGCTGAAGGAAGGTGATGGATATTGAGCCTGATCCTGGACATGTGGATAGATGTTCAACAAGCAGTTGTAACTAACATCTGAATCTCAGTTCAAGACTATAACTAGTGGCCGGCATAGTGGGATAGCAAGCTAATCCTCTGACTATTGCAGCAACACTCCATTTACGGGCCAGTTCTAGTCCCAGCCGTTTTACTTCCCCTCCAAATCCCCACTAATGACCTGAGAGATAAGCAGAGGATGGCTCAAGGCATTGGGTCTCTGCATCCATACGTACGGGAAACACAAAGAAGCTGCCAGCTCCCAATTTCAAATCAGCCCCACCCTGGCCACTGCAACATTTTTGAGAAGAACCATTGAATGGAAGACCTCTTTCTTTTGGTCTCTGATTTTCTCTTTCTAACTTTGACTTTCATGTCTTTTTAAAAAAAGATCATAATTAAAATTACATTATTTATTTGTACCATCATGGTCCTATTTCAGTTCTAGTTTTATAATACTTTTAAAAGAGAAGGAGCCTAAACAGAAATATTGTTTTTTATAAATGTCTTATTAATTTTTACATTTTCATTTTTATTAATTTTTATTATTTATTATTTTTTAGGAATTAAATTGAACCACAAAATAAATCAGATCATTCTTTTTCTTCTTCTTAAGAAAACAATATATTGCATATAATAAAAAGTTTTTGATAACACTGTAGCTTTGACAATCTAAAAAACAAATAACAATAAAAATATATCAATAAAACAAAATGGCATAATCATGGACTCTTCATCTTAGTAGAAACATATTTTAAAGACTTATTTATTTTTATTGCAAAGTCAGATATACAGAGAGGAGGAGAGACAGGAAGATTTTCTGTGCTGTAATTCACTCCCCAAGTGACCACAACAGCCGGTGCTGCGCTGACCCAAACCAAGGAGCCAGGAATTTCCTCCAGGTCTCCTGCTCAGGTGCAGGATCTCAAAGCTTTGGGCCGTCTTTGACTGTTTTACCAGGCCACAAGCAGGGAGCTGGATGGGAGGCAGGGCAGCCGCCATACGAACTGGCCCATGTGTGATCCTGGTGCGTTTAAGGCTAGGATTTTAGCCGCTAGGCCACCGTGCCGGGCCCCATTTTGGTAGAAATTGTAAAGTAGATTTATTAAAGAGTGATGAAAGTAGTAGAAATTTTTGTATCTCTTGTGTGTGTATGTGTGTGTCCATGTGTAGTAAAAACTGAGGTTCTGATAACCTAGAAGACTTAAGACAGAAAACCTAATAATGTTTAACTTACACCTAAATTCACATCAAGATTCCTAACTTATTTTCTATAGTTCCCTTTCTATATGTTTCCCTACCACTATCATTTAAAATTTATCTAATTCATCTTGATGTCTGTAAAACACACATGAAGTAAGACATTACTTTTAACTGAAATATTTTGAATGTTCAGAAAAAAAGAGCAAGAGGAAATACCAGCATAATGCTTGAACTTTAAAAAGAAAGTTGAGAAAAGTTTTGACTCCCTTTAGATAAGCTGGTTGCTACAATGCAGTATGAGGTGACTGAATTGTTATGTATCAGTCTCATCTCACATTTACTTACCTGTAAATATCTATGCATTTACTTTGAATTATTTGAATCTTTTTTACTTCCACAATGCACGTGTATGGCTGTTTAAAAATGGTGAGAAGTTGCTAAGAATAAAAACATTTTTCTCTGTCAAGCTGGCATGTATGAGTCTCCAAGCCCAAATGCTAAGGTAACTCATTTAAGAACTAGATACTTGACAGCCTTTCTACAGAGAGAAAACTTTCAGAGCAGCAGACATGAAGACTTGGAAATCTGCTCTTGTTCTTATTAATGGGAGAAGCTGAAGAACCATTCAGTCATGATTTGGTCACTTCTGTCTTTTGTGCTGCAATCCTTTCCATTGTCCTTGGGAGTTTGTTCTCAGATAAGCCTCAGTATCAGTGAGCTGTGACAAGAACAGCCCTACCAGTCTAAGCAAGTAAACTGGATACTATAAAATACAACCTTGCACAGAGTGTTGGGAAATAAAAAATATTGTAAGATATAAGTGCAAACACATTTGTTAAATTCACTGAACAAAGAAGAATCACCTTGACAGGATTTTTTTGAAAAATTAACCAATGTTGGGCCCGGCGCGGTGGCGCAAGTGGTTAAAGGTCCTTGCCTTGCACGCCCGGGATCCCATATGGCCGCCGGTTCTAATCCCGGCAGCCCCGCTTCCCTTCCAGCTCCCTGCTTGTGGCCTGGGAAAGCAGTCGAGGACGGCCCAAAGCTTTGGGAACCTGCACCCGCGTGGGAGACCCGGAAGAGGCTCCTGGCTTTGGATCGGCATAGTATCGGCCCGTTGCGCTCACTTGGGGAGTGAATCATCGGACGGAAGATCTTCCTCTCTGTCTCTCCTCTCTGTATATCCGCCTTTCCAATGAAAAAATAATAAAAATAAATCTTAAAAAAAAAACAATAACAAAAAAAGAAAAATTAACCAATGCACTTATTTATATGCTAAACTGCTAGTAGTCAGCAAGGGAAAGAGCACGCACAGTGGCATTGAAGTTAGTTAGTTTTGATTGGACAAAAATCGATTATTATAAAGGAGAAGCACAGTGGAAAAGCACTTGACATATTTAGATTAAACTGAAAAAATCTGTTGGAAATCAAGAATCCAGAGGGAAAAGAGGCATTCTCCAATATGCACTTAGGTACTCAGTCACCAGACTCCCTCCCTGGCCAAGGGATCAAAGCGGTAACAGAGGTGTGTGAGCAGGTTGTAACGTGGAGCTCTTCTACGTGTTACTCTGAAAAGCTCTCTTTAGCTTGCACAGAACTGCTACTCGTCATTGCTTTGGGTGACCAAGTACTCATACCTCAGTAATCTACGTAACAAATTAAATCTTCACAGATGGAAATAGGATTCTGATGCAGACATTTTTAGTTTCACTTAGGGTTACAGATATATACATATAAAAATGAGGAATTTTAAAAACCATTGAATTTGAATTTCAAATTGCAAATCTGTGATAGGAGAAAAAAAACCTATAATACTGAAGAGAGGGTATGAGTATATCAGAGTATTAGATATAGAACTTGACATGAAAACCCATACATTTCCAAATCATAAACATTAATTCAAAACTTTAAAAATGAAGCATTTAAAAATGTTTCTGCCTTAAACTCACTTCATAACACTATTAGGTGCTGCACACACATATTGGGTCTAGGTCATGTTATTAAACTGACAGAAAAAAAAAAAAACTTTGTAATTAATCCCAATTCTATAAAGAAAAATTGACATGCTCCAATAGTATTTTAAGTGTCAGGGAGAATCTGAGGCTATGGGTTATAAAGGCTAAAAGAAAACTTTCAACTTAGTAAAGCATAGGAGCTAGAGGCAAAACAACTCTAACGGAGTACACAATCCTTGTCTCTTCAATAGTGAATGCCTTGTTCTTTGGGGGCACATCCAGAACAACATCTCTTTGTACTAGTTCATGTAGGACTTCTGGTTCTAGTTCACATAGGGCATTACTTCTAATTCCCATTCAAGCTTCTATTTTGGTCACAATGCACAATTAGCAGGCTTTTCTCTAGGAGGCCATAGAGTGTTAATTGCTCAAGTTGGCTAAACACATTAGCTGAAACTCTACTACTTCACTTTCTACTTGTGAGAGTAGGTTACCTAGCCCATCAATTCAGACATTAGATTTCTCACTTTTATAATGGTCAGCAAATAGTATAAGCCTCAAACGATTAAGACAGTTCAGTGCAATAGAGCTGCTATGGTGGCATAGCAAGCTAATCCTCTGACTGCTAGCCACCAGCATCCCACATGTGCCGTTTGTGATTTAAATTCCGTCTACTCTACTTCCCATCCAGTTCTCTGCTATGGCCTGGAAAAGCAGCAGAAGATGGACCAAAGCCTTGGAACCAGGTACCCACATGAGAGACCAGAAAGAATCTCCTGAGTCCTATCCTCAGATCAGTACCACTCTTGGCCATTTGAGGAGTAAACCAGTGGAGATATATATATATATATATATATATATAAGTATTGCTAGGTATTATAAGATATTACATAATTTACTCTCTTATATCCTACTTACAAGTTTGTGTTTATGTGTATGAATATGAATTCTTCATGTGAATCACTGCCATTTTATAATTTCCACACAGGCAAAGAACATGGATATATTGTTCCTCAACATGTAGCTTCTAAGTGTATTGCCTGACAGATTGTCCTAATATATATCTGTTAAAAAATGAATAAATAAAATTGAATGAATGAACCAATCAATAAATAAAACTTACTGGAGTGACTGCGCTTACCTCACAGATAATACAAAATCCCAGAAATTTCACTTTAACAACAACAAAATAAAGATGCTGGATAAATAGATGGTGGTACATACACTCTATGAAATACAACTCAGCCATTAAAAATAATGAAATCTTACCATTTGCAACAAAATGGTCTAAACTAGAGAACCTTATGCTCATTGAAATAACCCAATGCCAAAAGGAAAAATATTATATGTCCTCCCAGATATAAGGCAATCTTCGTGCAAAATACAGAATCAACAGATAAATGATAAACATGCATGTACATATCTAGAGGAACTACGTAACAAAGACTATTACATCAAGAAGTGAAGATACAAAGCAGTATACATCTCTACTTCCAATTCAAAGATGGACTCACGAAGAAACTTAAATATCTTGACAGTAAGATGCTGAACTCTCTGTCATTCTCCATACCAACAATGTTAGACTACACTCAAATAAATTAAATAATATTAAAAGAAAAGGAAACACAAAGACCTTCTTTTTGACTCACATAATAGATACTTTGGGAGAAATGTCATTGTTAATATCTCTTCTGAGATTTTTCTGAGAATGAAAAAGAAAAATAACCACTTCATTAATTCCATCCCACAACCAACAGACATCTTGTGATTTTTTAGCCTTGAATATATTCCTATGGAATCGTGCTCTTCTTATATTTTGAGATATTTTTCTCTTTATTGGAAAGGCAGATTTACACAGGAAGGAGAGATAGAGAGGAAGATCATCGAATGATTCACTCCCCAAGTGACCCCAACAGCCGGAACTGAGCCATGGCTACTGCTAGGAGCTTCTCCTGGGTTTTCCACATGGATGCAGGGTACCAAGGCTTTGTGACATCCTTGACTGCTTTCCCAGGCCACAGCAGGAAGCTGGATGGGAAGTGGAGCAGCCGGGTCATAAACCAGTATCCTTATGGGATCCCAGTGCATGGAAAGCAAGGATTTAGCCACTAGGCTATCATGCCAGGTTCAGTCTTCTTACTGTTTACTTGTTGAATATTAAGAGTAGTGGTGAATTAAGCTGTGATTTTAGAGTGAATCAAAAGAACATCTCAACAAAAGTTAAAGAAAAAAAGGAGGGAAGAAAGGATGGAATGAAGGAGACCAAGAGAGGAATCATGGTTATCTTCTAAGAACTGTACCTATAAAATATAATGAAATCTATTTTAAGATTTATTAATCTTTATGTAAATAATATAATTACAGAAAGAATAAGAGAAAGAGTGAAAGGGATCTGCTGGATGTCTCTCTAGAGGTCCACGAAGGCTGGAACTGGGCCAATCTAAAGTTAGGAACCTGAAGCTTCTTCCAGGTCTCCCACCTGGCTGCAGGGACCCTAGGACTTGAGCATCGTTTGCAGCTTCCCCAGGCCATGATCAGGGAGCTTGGATAGGAAGTGGAGTAGCTGAAACGTGGACCAACACCCATATGGGATGCAGGTGCCACAGGCAGAGCCTTCGCCTGCCATGTCACAGTGCTGACAGTTCTCTTCATTATTTTTTTTTAAAAGATAACTGTCAATAAATTTCTTCAAGCACAAAGTTTACATAAATAAATAACCTACTTTGTTCTTTTCTAGATTGTGGATTTTTGATTATGAGAATATTTCTGAAAATATTTTGGTTTCAACTAAGACGTAAGGTGCTTTAGTTATTTATTTATTTATTTGGAAGACAGAGCAAAAGATAGAAAGAGATTAAGTGTGTGGTCTTCCAGCTATTGACTCACTGCCTCGATACTGCAATAGTATTGGCTTGGAAATTCAGTAATCTGCACGCAAACTATTCCTCTAATATAGGATGATAGTATTACAGGTAGTGGCTTAACCAATTACATAGTAATTCTGGCCCTTTATTTTTATTCTTTTAGGAAGTGCCTTAGTCTTTCAGAAATAACCAAGTGTCACATTGTAATATACAAACAACCTCATTATTTACATGAATGCTTAGGGACTTGCGCGGTAGCCTAGTAGCAAAAGTCCTCTCCTCGCACACGCTGGGATCCCAGGAGGGCACTGGTTCATGTCTTGGTAGGCCCACTCCCCATCTAGCTCCTTGCTTGTGGCCTGGGAAAACAGTGAGTACAGCCCAAAGCCTTGGGACCTTGCACCTGGGTGGGAGACCCAGAAGAAGCTCCTTGCTCCTGGCTTTGGTTTGACTCAGTTCCAGTTGTTGTGGTCACTTGAGGAGTAAATCATTGGACAGAGGATCTTCCTCTCTGTCTCTCTTCCTCTCTCTATATCTGACTTTACAATTTAAAAGAAAAATCAAGCTTAGTGCATGTTTCACAGAAGGTCACATATTTTAGCAATATGGAGTGATTATCCGAGAAGTAGTTCCGAATCCTGACTGTAGATCAGACCAGCAGAATTTTAAAAAATGAAGATGTCAAAGACCCAAAACCTGAAAATAGTGTTCAAATGGCATGAAGTATATTTACTGTCTTAAAATCTAAGTGTAGAATTAAATACAATTCATACACAGAGATACAACATTGGTTTGTTGAGAATACATGAACATTTCTTGCTTGAATAATTAAGCAGGATTGAGAAATCATGTATGTAATCTTACTTTATACTAGAAGAACATAATAATCTACACACTTCATTTGAAGTTGCTCTATTTTCTTAAATTTACCATTTGATTAAAAGCCATTCCTTTAACTTAATTTGACAAATGTTTATTTATTGCTTGCCTCCTGAGGCAGTTATGACAAATAGGGTCTTTTTTAAACTAAAGTAAAATTTATATAAAATGTGATGATGCAGTGCACAATCTCCCTGGGTACAGCAAATTACAAGGGCAAAAACTGCAGTTCATAGAATACATGAACATTTGACAAAGGTCTGAAAGCATGTGTTATAATCTGTACAAAGGAACGCAAAGAAAAACTGATCAAATATTTGCATTCTTAATGAGTGATGTTTTGGTGATTTTGAGGAAAGAGCCATACTGCTGTGATTGCAGATGTCCTTTGCTTAGCATTCTTTATAAATAATAGTGATATAAAATAAGACACTACTGTTACTCTTCCAGGCAAAGTTCAAGAACATTTTGGGAAAGAATATACACATAAAAATTTGCATGGCATGAATTCTAAACCATACAGAGTACTGACAAATATTTTAACCTCTTAGAAATGAAGAGAAATATACCTTAGATAATAAGGCTTACACAATCAAAATAGTAGACTTATGGGTTATCTCAGTTCATTTAAAATACAGACCTCCTATTGGGAAGTAAGGACAGAAAGATGGAAAGGACAAGACTACAGAAGGCCTAAATATCACAGTTACAATTTACAGATTTTAATGGTTGCTGTGCATTTTTTTCAAAATTTGTACCATCAAGGAAATAGAGAAATGACAGAATTAGATTGGTGTGGTGGGCTTTGGGATGGTCTGTCACGGTATAAGACTGTGAATAGGAAGGTTGACTACACAGAAACTACAATAATTCCAGCAGAGATAGTGAGTCCCAGTACATATTATCAGATGGGTTGGAATGGGAATGTCATTGTCCTGTGAGAATAAAACACCTGGAAGAATGGGGCTGAGTTGGTAGATGTAAAAGTTATTTTGGAACAGAAAGAAAATTGCAAAATTAAGTTGAACAGAACCTTGTGTTTTGGATATGATATGTAGGTTGCAAGTGTGCACTGACATCCTTGCAAGAAAAGGTTTTTTAAAAGTACTTTAAAAAGAATTTAGAAAATTACTTCCATCACTGACATTTCACGTTTCTTTGCTTTGTTTCATTATCACACGTTTTTATCTCCACACTTGATCTCCACTAAGCCTAAAAGACTGAGAAGTGATAAATTTTTATCTCCACCTGTTTATTTTGACATAGTTGGTGACCTAATATTTTTACTGTTAAAACAGAAAAAGTATGTGAATTTTCCTTGGCTTGACTTGCTACAGTAAATCAAATTTAGAATTTGTGTAAATGCTAAACATTTGTAATGATTTGTTTGTATTTTTACTATGTAGAAAGACACAGGAACAGGCATTGAAAAGCTAAATTTATAGGAACAAATTACTGACCAAATAATAAGAAACCCCTTGTTTACCCTAAAATTTAATTTCCATTTGCAAATATTTTAAGTGAAGATTGCTTATAGAATCAAATAAGAATAAATAAAAGAGGAATAAAAATACTTAGATTATCAGTATTAATTTAATTCTATTCGTGGTTAAAATCTTTCTGGCTTAAGAAACCACTTGCGATTTGATTTCATCAGAAAGATTAGGAAAGTAAAAGTGCTACTCCAAGATGTATACTATGAAATTTAAAGCAAGGCTCAGATACAGTTATAACAGAAAATTCCACAAAAAAAGTACCTTGCCCCTGAAATAAATTTACAGAAATTAAAAGCAGGAGCAAAGTTTACATTTGGTTCCCCTCTTAACTGTACTTATACTGCTATATGTCCAAGTATTTTTCTAATTTTGACACCAACAATTCTTCATTAATAACAATTTGGTAAAAATGTAAATATTTTCAATAATATATGAAACATCATTATTTTAAATAATCCAAACACTTATACAATTTATTCAATGAAGATTAATGAAGTTGTGACTAAATTAGTACTGACATCTATTTCACCATAATTGCCAAATGTAAAATGCATTTCATTATGTTCAATAGTGCTCGAATTATAATGTGCTTTTACATTCACTTGCATACTTATCTACAGTTACAGTGAACTAATAGAAAACCAAATACTTACCAAGATGGTGGTAACAATCAAAGAACGATTGGATAAAGAATCTGTGATATTAGCAGGCTTTCCTTTTTGACTTTCTGTCATATTCAGGCCACTGGCAGGATCCCACGTTCCAATCTATAAAATAACACAGGGACTTCATAAATTGACCATCAGGCACCTGGAAGAAAGTACTGAAAGGGAAAGTTGGGCTGCTAACACATATTATTCGTCTCTGCTGCATTATCTGCTGTCGTTAACGTTAAGGTTGCTTGTTTTACGCATGACTCACTGCTCTGTGAAGTGTGTCCAGTGAAGTGTGACATTAAAGCACAAAATGACCCTCTGCACTTCCACAGGCAGTGTGAGAGCTTAATTTCCCACTCAAACTTTCATTCACCAAGGTAAACCACCTTTGATGATTTCTTGACAGCTGGCTAGAAACTCATGAATATGGTGTATCTTTTACTGGAACGGATCTATCTCATCTTAACATTACAGAGATAACATGCCACATTAAATGCACAAAGCTAATAGAGCAAAACCTGGGATCCAGAATAAATTAACAGAAGGGCGGAGCAGACTACTACTACATATGATCCTAGTGGTACAAATATTCTTTTATGTGCTTCTAAAAGCAAATCTTATGTGCTTCTAAAAGCATACCTTCATAATTTAAAAAATATTCTCAGAAATATTCTCACTCCAATGTTTCCTCCTGTATTTCATAAATATGGATTTTAATTTAACTAATATCTTCTAAGAGATTAGCTGTTGCTGAACAGATATTATACTCACTCAACACAGCCCATGGGGCCAAGACAAGTCCCTGGAAGACATAATATTAGTTCAAGATGCCCTGAAATAAACCAATAGATGATCCCTACAATATTGCACTATCATAAAACAATGTACACCACTAAAGGAAAACAAAACCAAAAGTACATATGAAATCAGTAGTTCTTTAATCTTGGCTTCTTAGATTTGTTTTCTATATTCTGCTAATCAAGTATCCAATTGATTTTCCTCTAAGGAAATGTTAACTATTGATTTAAAATAGAATATGTCTATTTTAATGTGTGTGTGTGTGTGTATGCCTGTTTGTCTCTCTCCCATCAATCTGCCTCTCAAATGCACAAAAAAATGAATAAATAAACATTTTTTTAAAGATTTATTTTTATTATTTTTTCATTGGAAAGGCAGATATACAGAGAGGAGAGACAGAGAGGAAGATCTTCCGTCCGATGATTCACTCCCCAAGTGAGCGCAACAGGCCGATACTATGCCGATCCGAAGCCAGGAGCCTCTTCCAGGTCTCCCACGCGGGTGCAGGGTCCCAAAGCTTTGGGCCGTCCTCGACTGCTTTCCCAGGCCACAGGCAGGGAGCTGGAAGGGAAGCAGGGCTGCCGGGATTAGAACTGGTGCCCATATGGGATCCCAGGCATGCAAGGTGAGGACCTTTAACCACTTGCGCCACCGCGCCGGGCCCAATAAACATTTTTTAAAATAAAGGAGAGACGAGAGTGGAGGATCTTGTGATGCTTGGGACGCCTGACCTGGATCCTTGGATTGGTGAAAGCGGTTCAGAACTACCCAAACCACTTGTACAGGACCCTCAGAATATGAACACATTGAGGCTCTGGGTTGATATGAGGTGGCAGTTCCTCATCCCTGGGTACTGGGATGTGTGGAAAATCATGGTTTCCCCCTTTGTCTCTCTCCTTCCCCCAGAAACAAGAAGAAATAGCAAATTTGGAAGCAATGAATACACCCAATTTTCCCTAAGCCTCTGTCCTCCCCACTCTAATCTACCATGTACTTATTATACAAAAATAAAATTTATAAAAAAAAATAAAATTAAACGAGGGAGAGAGAGATCTCCCACCCAAAGGTTCACATCCAAATATAGTCAGGGATATCAATCAGGAGCAGGGTCAGGCCAAGTGCAAGAGCCATGAACTCCATCCAGGTCTCTCTCACGGGTGACAGGGTCTCATATTTGCCCCACCATCTAATGACTCCCAGGATGCACACAGACAGGAAACTGAAATCAGAGACAGACTCACCCCGATGATAGGCAAGATCTAAAATCACCCCAGCTGCAGGAAACTGCCAAGGTTGCCTAATACCTAGGCCAGTGCTACACTGTTAGCAGAAAAGCAGCCCATAACTTGCAGGAATTCCTGACTGCTTAATGCCAAATGTGTGTTAACTATACTAATATGCCAACATAGTTGCTTATTTTTTTGCTTGTTTGTTTCTTAAGGTAAGTGAGGAAGGAAGGGAACACTGGGCCAGGATTCTCCACTCCAGCTCCCAGATGGAAAGCGGGCTGAAGAATCCCCAAGGAAGGTATGGGAGATCACCCTTGGATCTCTTTCTGCTTGGCCTATGTGGGAGGTTATAGAAACACGGCACACCCGGGGGGAACCCCCTGACAATGGTCTTGGCCAATCAAACCTCAATCTGGCCTGATCACTGGCCATACAGGAGAGAGCAGTGAGCTGCACCCTAGTTTTTTTTTTTTTTTCTCTTCTCTGTCCTTGAACAAGCTATGCCATTGTTGGACTGTTGGGAGATACCCTTCCCTTTCTTAGTTTATATAAGTTTTTAGTTGCTTTACAAAAATGGACATGCTCTATCAGACTGTCTCTGGTGGTTCTTGCTACTAAACACCATCGCCTCACCCCTCAGTGTTTTGGGGGGCCTGCTAATCAGGAAACTCCAGAGAGAAAGGAGTCTGGTGACATATTGGGTGGGAGTGGCTGAGGGCGTATTTGACAGGGAAGGAATGGTTGCTAGGGTCTTCCACAAACCAGGCCAGTGTGCCTGCAGATAGGCAAGGGAGTTGAGATGGAGTGGTCTCAGCGAGGGGTGGGGGTGGGGGGACAGAAAGCATTTCTGGAGGCTGGGGGCAAGCCCTGATGTGCTAGGCCACCGTACATATCTGTGAGTGTCAGACTAGGACTTGACCACATCAGGGTGGGCAGCAGCACCCACCAGAATGTGGGAGATCCAGATCCGTAGGGAATTTTGAGTTTTCCTGAGACTGCAGCACCCACTGTTTACTCAGAGACCTGGGGTGGCAAGAGGCCGATTCAAATCGGTGAGGCCTCTGAACTCATCTGACAGGAACCCACCTGACATTTGTGGGAGCTGGAACTTGGAGAATTCCAGGTGGGGCCAGGTTGCAGCAACTACCAGGGCAGGCAAGGGCCAGGATTGATGGCAGATCATGACAAGCAGGGCCACTTCCCCCACTGGCATGTGTGGGATTCATGACAGGGAACAGATTTGGCAGGAGAATTGGGAGAACTCTCCTATTAGTCTGCAGCTCCCTCTGGGCAGTATGGGGTGCTGGGGTTAGAGGTGAGTCAGGCCAGGCAAGGCTGTAGCATTGATCCATGTCTGTGTGGTCTGGAGACATGCCTGACTGGACTAGGCCTTAGAATCTGCTGGCATGCACAAGAGCCAGGATAGAATTTGGGCTTTATCTGGCTAAGCTATGCTGTGCTGTGCTGTGCTGCAATATCGCCAGTGACAGCTGAGCTTAGGGTGAGCCATGCCTGGCTGGGTTAGAGCTACTGAGCACACATGCAAGATCCAGAGCTAGAAACAAACCTGGCAGAGGAACTCTGGGGACACACCTGCTGGGCTGCAGCACCCACTTGTGAATGCAAGGACTGGGGCTGTGGTTAGACTAAGCTGGGCAAGCCTGCAGCAACCCACTGGCATGTGTGTGGGCTGGGTATGGAAGCAGTACAAACTGGCCGGGTTCCAGCACCTACTAGTGCTCACAAGAGCCATAATGGGGGAGAGATGGTTGGTGGGCACGCCAGGCTGGGCTAAGCTGCTGATCCTGCTGTTGCGCATGACAACAGGATGGGCATGGCCAGCCAAGCTAGTCTGCAGCACCAGCTGACAAGTGCCAGGACTGGTTCTAGGCCATGTCAGGTCGGACTACAGTATCTCCTGGCAGGCACAAGATCTAGGTCTGGGAGAATTCTTGGTAGGAGAACTGTAGCTTGGTAACACTCCTCTGATAGAATGTGCCTATCATTGGTGAGCACAAGAACCTGGGATAGACATGGAGAAGGTGGACAAACCTGTGGCACCTGTCTGCATACATGAGGGCTGAGTCTTAGAGCAGGGCAGGCTGAGCTAAGCTGCAGCACCCACGGGTGTACACTAGAGCCAAATGGAATATAGGCTGAGCTGGGCTGGACTGAAGCACATGCAAACACTGGGGCTGGGAACAGACCTCATGTTAATTATTGGGGGTTACCACAACTGCATCACAACATCCTTAGGATGTGTGAGGAGTAAGTCTGTGATAGGCTGGTTGGGGTAGGCCACAGCACCCATCAGTTCATGTGAGACATTGGCCTGAGGCAGTACTGACCAAACTGCATCCACCGACATGTATGTTGGCTGGTGCAGGTGTAAGACCAAACCTGGCCCCGAACTGGCTGTCATACATAAGAATGAAGCCTGAGGTCACCCCAGGTGAGGTTTCCTGGGGGACTCTGTGACTGTACCACTGGATTCAGACCCTGGCCACAAGGAAAATCACAGGATTTGTGGTCCAAATTGGAGTATATGCATCAGAACAGGGACATGATAGCTGGCTCAGCTAGACCAGCAAGGAATATCAACCGCCTCATCAGAGGCTAGAAAACAGAACAGGTTTGACAATTCTCCTGCCCAAGTTTACAGTATGTTCCTAGGTCTGTGGATGAACTAAAGTGGTTATTTTATTTTATTTTATTTTTTATAGTGATTACATGGTTGATCAGGGTGGGAAGGATAGAGGTTTAGGGAAAATTAAATTCATTCCCTTCAAATTTACTTCTCCTTTTTGTTGTTTCTAGGGAAAGGGAAAAGGCAAAGGGGGAAACTGCTCATGAGTTTGCCAGTACCAAGGGTTGAGGAACCACCACCTCATATCAACCCAGAGTCTCAATGTGTACATATTCCGAGGGTTCTGTCCAAGTGGTTTGGATTGATTTCACCAACTCAAGGATGATATCACAGTCCCAATATCCATCGGCTCCATTCACCAAAATTTTTGCTGCCATCATTTGTTTGAGGTAGTTATCCAGTTTGTTCTTTCTCCTTCTGCTACAGGATCAAACAAGCTGCCATATTCTCCTTTTACAACAGGGCCTGCGTCCACTGCTCCACCTTTTTTCACTAAGTAGGATGTTCTTGCAGGTGAGTCCAAGAAACCAGGCCAGGAGACCCAGCCCCACCAAATCCCCACGCCTGGGGCCCAAGAATCTGACACCCACCTAGTAGGCGGGCTCCGTGACCTGGGCCAGGAGAACCAAGCCCCACCTGATCCATTACCCATGGGGCTCACAAATCAGGCACCCATCTCACAGGCAGGCCCAAGGCCCCAAGCCAGATGACCTGAGCCCCACCTAATCCTCCATCCTTGGGACTCATGGACCTGGCCCCCGCTGAGACCAGGCTGGCATAACTCACCTCACCTCAGCATCTGCAATCTTACTAAGCAGCCTGGCCTATTTTAGTCTGCACCCTGTTCCAGCTCTTGCTGGTGAGTGCTGTAGCTTAGCCCAGCCCAGTCTGATTGCTGTTTCGGTCCTTATGTGAACTGATTGTTGTTACGGCCCAATCTGGCTCCTCCTGCCTGGTTCTCACATCTGCCAGTGGGTGTTATATGTTGGCCCAGATGGTCTGTACCCAGACCTGACCCACAGGTATTCTGGCATGTACTGTAACCTGGCATTGTCTGGGCTACTCCTTGCCTTGCTTTGCTGAAGAGAAAGCATTCCAATGAAGGAGTTTCCCAAGCTTCTCCATCAAGTCTCCACCCAGTGGCAGTTCCTGCACACACTAGAGGGTCATTGGCCCAGGCTGACTTTGTCCCCCTCCTGCCATAGCAAGAACAGTGGCCTTGTTCACACTCATTCTTATTGTTGGGTGTTGCAGCCCAGCAATATCTGATTCGCACTTAGACACAGCTTTCATGTGGTTCAGTGGAAATCAAGACATAGCCTGGGCTGTTCTACACTCAATCTGGCTCTCATGAGTACCAGCGAGGGCTGGAGTCTAACCCAATCTGTCGCTCCACAGTCCCAGTGCTTATCCATGCTGAAGCAGGCTGCAGCCATGTCCAGCCAAGCCTGCTGCCCCCAATCTTGCTCTTGTCTTTATCAGTGGAGACTGCAACCCAGCTGAGGCACCCCTTTAGCTTCCCAGCAAGCTTTGGCCCCATCCGCAGTTTTTGGGTAAGCCAGTAGAGACTGCAGTTCCACAAGGGTGAACCCACATTTCCCCCATGGATTCTTCTATCAGACCCACTTCTCAGACGCTTGTTTTCCCCTTTCCACACCAATTTGGTATCAGTCCCCTGCTTATATGCACATGTTGCAGACTTGTCAATGGGAGTCCCTCAGCTATAATTCCTAAGCACAGGTCATCTCTCTCATTATCACTTCTGTGATCTTGTCTTCCCCATGAAAATCAAAACCCCACAAACCGTAAGGTTGCAGCACTGGGCAGCCTGAGGGGCTTCGCCCAGTGCCTTTGGCTTGGCCCTTCCAGAAGGAACAATGCGGCCTGGATACAGGCACCTGCATGATTCAAAAACAAACAAACAAAAAAACATGGTCCCAGAAGCTCCAAACTAAGGTGGATTTTGTCAACCAGTAGATCTGGGGAAGATTTTCTCAATCCTGGAGCAACTAAACTAACAACTCAGAACTCTCAGAGACATTCAAGTAACACTTTCAGAACACTCTTTCCCTTATCAGGGTCTCTAAAGCATCATTAGAGGACTATCTCCCATCCCTGGGTGCAAATGGAGTTTCATAGCAAAGAACAGCCCTCAATCCTTCCTTCCCTGAAAACATAGGAGAAGAAAAAATAAAACAAAACATGTGTTCCACCCACCTTCCTCCACATCTGACCCTCCCACCTTAATCACGGCAGGCATCCCTCTCGAGTATGTAAACAATATTAAAAATAAATTTAAATGTTTGAATGAGTATATAAATATATGAATGTTTAAAGTAAGAAAAAAGAAACCTAGAGGCAAACTTAAGCATCCCATTATAGAATGTGGGCATCCCAAGTGGCACTGACTTCTGATTGCATGTCCATCTTTATGCCTACTTTAATAAAAAATAATTTAGTTAAATATTAACTTATCATTTGAACAGGATTATGTGGATTCATTGTCTCTTGATTGCTTTTCTAGTACTATTTGGATGGAGGATTTCTGGCTCAATTGCATATTGTATGAATCTATTATCTATAATTATAAATATTAGTTCTCCCCTTTTGTAAATCTCAACTTTCTTAGCATACTATTCTGAAATTTTACAAGTTTTTCAAATTTTAAAACACATTAAATTTCATACAGTCCTAGATTCTGCACTATATAATTTAAACTTTCTATTGGAGAAACTGAAAACTAGGCTTTTGTTTTGTTTTAATGAGAGTAAACAGAGACTAAGTGAAGAAAACATTTTTTCTATTCACAAAATTAATATTTACTATGTAATCTGATCAACCTTTCAGTACTACTCTTCTGACCTAAAATGAGATTTTAAAAGTCAAACCCTGAGGAACTTACAGAAATAGTTTACTTATAAGCCTCTGCATCTTGGTTTGCAGAGACACTACACTCCTGATACAAATATTAACTATATTTACTCATATACATAAAATATGGTTTAAATAGCAAACCACAAGATCACCCTAATTATTAGGATTAAATATGATGAGATTTACATATTTTGGCATAAGCAAATGTTAAATATTTAACTATATGTATGTGTTTATGTATATAGGCAAATGGAAGCATTTTTTTCCAAAAAGACATTTTAGAATTTATATATACACTAATTTTACAGCTCTATACTCTTATTTTACTCACAGGAAAGAAAGGGTGGGAAAAGAAAGAAATAGTTCCAATTTTATTACGTTTGTTGTAAATGCAATGCATTTCTCAAATTTAAGAAGAAATATTTTATGTCTCAAACATATTCACTTATGTATATTTAAATATTTTTTTAAGTTCTTGGATTATTTATGCTGTCATGTCTCCTATAAATGTTACACTCTTTAGATGAAATATCACTATCTTTTATGTTTTTTGATCATTGCTTCAGAATATAGGTAAATGTGGGTGGAGTCCATGTAATTCTGGGAAGAAGCATAGGTGGCTGGGGGAATCCATGCCAGGCCAGGCTTCCTGCTGGGATCCTAGGTCACTGTACATCACTGCCAGGTGGTGGGCAAATTCTGAGCTTGGAGGTAGCTACTAGTCGCTCAGTGATGAGATCTGGGGTCTTAAGGGTGTGGATGGAAGCAAAATTTGGCATTGGGAGAGGTTCTGATGGAAGAGCTTGGGGAACCCCTCTGTCTGAACACAGTTCCTGTGAGTGAATGCAAGAATCACAAAACAGAGCAGCCCAGACCAGGCCAGGCAATGGTACACAGCAGCATACATTTGATGCAGGCTGGGGTGAAACAGGCTTGGCCAGTTCATATCACCCGCTGGTTAATCCAAGTATCAAAATGGAGTGTGAGCCAGGCCGGGTTGGCCTATTGCACAAGCCGGTTCACATGAGGGCTAGGACTGGGAGTCAGCTGGGCTGGATTAGGCTGTAGCTCCGACTAGTGTCAGCTGGAACTGGGGCGGACCAACACTCCCACTGGAGGGTGTGAGTTGGAACTGGACAACTGTTGCGGGGGAAAGCCAGACAGGGCTGTAACACCTGTTGGTCTCATATGGGCTGAATCAGGGGCAGGCCTGATGAGAGTTAATGCGGGTTGCTCCGACTAGGCTCTGACTCCCACTGGTTTGCATGAAGACCGAGTGTGTGGTGGGTAGGATCGGGCTGGGTTGCAACACCCATTGGTTTGTGCTGGGGACAGGGTTGAGGACAGAACTGACCTAGCAATTGTAACCATCAGCATGTGCATAAGCTGAATGGAGCAACTGACCATGTCAGACCTACACTAGCAGGCTCACATAAGATCATGTCTAGGATCACCTCAAATGAAGTTCCTATGGCTGTCTCCCCAACTGAATTGCAGGACTCAAACCCCGTAATTAGGGAGAGAATTGTACGCTTCATGGTCTGACCGTGTAGTGTTATGTGTTAGAGTTGTAAGAATGGACAGCACATCCGGGTGCACAGGGAAGAGATGGCAGAACATTGGAGTCTGCAGAGGACACATGGTACCATAATAGAGGATGGAGGACAGAACATACTGATCAACTATGCCAGCCAACCACTGGCAGTGAATATCTGAGCAAACAGAGACTCTTAAGGTAGACTATGTGAACCAGTGGATTCTGGAGAGATTTCATTGTGCTTGGAGTGGCACAACTGGCAGTAATTCAGAACTGTTGAACCATCAAAACCTCTTGAGCAGGATCCTCAGAGCATGCCCCGTATCAGGGACCCTGGGATGGGGTCGGGTGGCTGTCTTCCATCCCAAGGTGCAGAAGCATTTGGAAGGCTGGGTGTGACTTCTCCCCTTATTTACCTCCTTCCCTCAGATACAGAAAGGAAAAACAAGAATGTGGAAATAACTATCTCACCCACCTTCCTGTAGCCCTTGACCCTTATCACCCTAATAGACTATGTAAAAATCATCAAAAAAAAATTTAAAAGAAAAAGAAAGAAAGAAAGAAAGAAAGAAAGAAAGAAAGAAAGAAAGAAAGAAAGAAAGAAAGAAAGAAGAAAAGAAAGAAAAAGAAAGAAAGAGAAAGAAAGAATAGATAAAGCAACTCCTCTCTGTGTAGATACAGATGGGCTTTGGAAGAACAATGCATGCATTCCTTCACTATAATACACATCACACTACATTTTAATTGAATTCTTATCTCGTTAGTTAAAACAAAAATCCTCTACGTATGGAGACTTTCACACTCACTTTTTTTTATTCCTGGATTTTCCAATATAAGAATTCCTAGCTTTACCTGTGAGAGTGCAGAATATATTATATAAAGAAAGAAATGTATTCTCCTGGTCTCCTCTATGCCATTTATAAAATTATATTTCATTTTTATTTATCTTATCTTCTTGTGTCAGACTCTACATACCTCAAGGGAAGGGAGAACACCGTCAGGCACTGAATTATAAATAATAAATGAGAGCATTTGCTAGATGAATCACTAATGGAAGCTTTCTGCCTTTTCCGTTGATTTGTTTGGTCAATATCGAACTTATTGGCATGCTTTTTTTTATTTTATATTCATATTTTTTGCTTTCATGCAGTATTTTTCAGTTTTGTTTGAGCTCTATCTATACAACATATTTAATGTGTGAGAATATCATGACACAATCATGGTATTTTTCCTGATATTTTGCTTTTACAAATAGGAATTTTTACTTTACATTTTTTTAATTATTAAAGAATTTTTATAAAACATTTTGGTGACTGTTTTCTCTTTGGTTTCTGTGCCTTTCTTTTAGAGTGTAGAACACAGAAGTTTTCAAAGTGGTTTCAAGACATTTTATTTCAGCCAAGCGTGATAGTGTAGCGGCTAAAGTCCTCACCTTGAACACACTGGGATCTCATGTGGGTGCCCATTCTAATCCTGGCAGCCCCACTTCCCATCCAGCTCCCTGCTTGTGGCCTGGGAAAGCAGTCAAGGAGACCTGGAAGAAGCGCCAGGCTCCTGGCTTCAGATTGGCTTAGCTCCACCCATTGCAGCCGCTCGGGGAGTGAACCATCAGACAGAAGATCTTCCTCTCTGTCTCCTCCTCTCTGTCTATCTGCTTTTCCAATAAAAATAAATAAATCTTTAAAATTTTTATTTCAAAAGTTTATGCTTTATCTGTGTTTTGGTGCCAGATTTTTTAACATAAACTTCATTTGCTTTGCAACTCAAATTACTAATGTATGATTAAAGAATGTTTCTGTCTCCTTTCTTGAGAAGCACCACCATTTATCTCACTTGTAATGGTGTTTTAATCAGCTCTTTTGAAAGCAAGTGTTAGCTCTGTTTTATGCAAGTGGACTCAGTGGAACAAGCTTTATTTTTCTCTAGGGCATTTGCAGTAATAATTGATATGTATCCCACAAACTTTCTCAAGTGGTATTTATTGTAAGTTGAGTCAAGCTTTTTCAGAGTTTATAAATACATCATATTGAGTGCTAAAACTATAACGGTTAGCACCACAAAATCTATCATGTTTAAACTCTTTCTTTGACATTTACTAACAAAAAATATCCATGGGAAATTGATGTAACAGGACAAACATGCAATGCAGTTTCTATAATAAAACAATGTAGAGGAAAAAAATAGTTATTATTAATTATTTTGACTTAACGTTAGGCAAATACGTTGGCCTTTTGAAAAGAATATAATGGTTCTTTTCAAGGATGTATGACAATAATAAGGAATCACAATGTACATTATGGTCCAGACAGTTGTAGCACAAGGCAAACTCTCCATCACACAGTAAGTTTAGTTTAAAAAAAAATTCTTCCTGGTAATTAGTTATCCCCAACCACATGACTCCTTACGTGTACACGCTGGGATGCATACTAGTTCCGTTTTAAAATAAGAATATTTTGATTAGTCCTGCTTCAGGGTATTGATAAATGGAAAGCATAAGGAAGGAAGTTATATTAAATGCTGATTTCAGAGGGAAAAAGTTCCTATAATAGAATGTGCACAGGATAGCTGTTTATTTCTATAATAGTTAATATGTTTATTTGATGATAGTTTACAGAGGCAGGTATCCCGAGTCAGTATGGTGCTTGAATAGTGGGCACAGAGAGGTTTTTTTCCAACATAATAATTGTCATGCTAACTGTGGGCAAGAAATTAAGGACTTTTTTCCTTACCTCATACTTTAAAAAGTTTAATATTTAAATAAAAAGTGAAAAAAATAAAATAAGTAAATAAATAACAAGTGAAGGATCTGCTTTCATTATTGTTTCATGGTACTTAACATCAAAGTTTAATAGTTGTGTACTACCACTGGGCCATGTGACAACAGAATACTGCAGCATTAGCACCAGAGCTCTAAAAGGAAAATAAGAACCACTTTATAACAATTCTTGGGCATTGTCTAACAGTTAATGCAGGACACAGCGCATTATCTAACAAATGGGTTCCCTTCTGTATAATATAGTTTGTCTACCAGGAGAATGTGAAGAACATTTCATTGATCAGTACCTGCATCTATCTATTCCTCTGTTTCTGGACTATCAGTAATAGGACAATGGGTAGGTAATCAAAAAGAGCTGATCATCCCCAATACATGTTATATTTTGGCCCATGGCAAATTGAACCCTAAACATAATTAAACACTTAAGAGATGAAATAGTTTTTTTATTTTTTAAAGTAAATGTTGATTCATGATTTAAATATTCTCAAATATCAATGTAATAACCCTCAATTAAGGACTATTTTTTTAACTGATATAAACATAGTTCAAACTTTATTTAATTTGAGACCAGTGCTTTCAATTTATGCTTGATTTGTATGGTTTAATTCAAGTTTAGTAGCTGAAAATATTTTAAAATATGTATTCATTTATTTGAAAGGCAGAGTTATAGAGAGAAAGACAGAAAAATAGACCATCCAGCCTCTGTTTTATTTCCCAAGTGAATTCAAATGCCAGGGCTAAGTGAAGCAAAAGGCAGGAACCTGGAACTACATCTGAGTCTCCCATGTGGATGGCAGGAGCTCAGGCACTGGTTCTTCCTTTTTTGATTTCCCAAAAGCATTAGAGGGCAGCTGGATTAAAAATAAAGTCAATGGGAATCAAACCTATTCTCAATTTGTATGTCTGTTGTCTGTGTTGCAACCCATACTTGACCTTCTGCACTTACAACACAACCCAGTAGATGAACATTTTAAAAAGTCAGCATTTACTATTCTCCAAAGGATCAAAAATAATACATTTTGTGTGGTCAAAGAAAGAAGCTGTCTGCCCTGCAATAAAGCAATCCTATTGATTTCTAAACCTAATGATCCACTATACATTTCTTAAATATATTTTCATCCTGAAGGTTTAAAGTTGATCAAAAAATAATAATACAAACACATAAATGTACAGAAATATCAGTACAGCTGTGAAATATGGCACTTAAATGAATTCTTCACAAGATTTGGCTAATATTTCCAAAGAAATATACCGTAAGTATATCCTACTTGAGATTGTTTTCTAAGTACCAAATAATGTATGTGTGAATGGCTGAAGGATTATTAGTCAACATCACCATTAGCAATGGTTTCCTACAGGGAGGCAAAAGAAATTTCTTTTCCTGGAAAGTTGGAGGGTCATTGTTTCCTTGGGGATCAGTGTGTATGTAGCAAAAGCCATCAAAGAAGAGAACACTGCTATGCATCAGGTGTCTGAAAAACCTATCAAAGAAATAGCTTTTATGTATCTAGGGTGGATTTTCAGATTTAGATAAATTTTGAAGAGTGTAAACTCCACTCAGACACCTTTGTCATGGCCAGTTAATGAGTAGAGGATTCCACAAGCAAGAGAAAGATCAGTAGATTCCCATTGAAATTAACACTTTTACTTAAAAACATGGAATCTACATAAATTCTTCAAAAGGCACTTTGAATTTTTCCTGATTCAATTCTGCGACACATATGTCTAGACTCAGGCACAACAGTGGTTACTCTCTGTATCTAATCCAAATGCTTTCCTTTCAGCAAGGAGTAAATAGATTACTAATTTATTTGATTTGTGCACTGCTGAGTACAATGCAAGTAGTAAACATTCAGAAAATATGGATGTTAAAAGTTAGAAGTAGCACTATTTGAAAATGGAGTATGACAAATTTGGACTTCCTAATGATCTGTAAGTATGAACCAAATAGGTTTATAAATGGCATACACAGTTATAATTTATTTTTTCTTTTTATGAAATCACTTATATGATTTATAATATTAATAAGTACTAGATACATAATATATTCCTATACTTATTACATTTTATACACTATAATAAACTATAGCTATAAATCCTTAACACTTTAGAAATTGACAAGTAGGTATTTCATAAAATATCTTTTTATAGATAGTTTGCTTTTTCAACATTTACCCTAAGGGTACACAAGTTAAGAGCTGATTTTACTAAAAATATACTGAGACCTACACAAGTTAAGAGCTGATTTTACTAAAAATATCCTGAGACCAGCACACTGAGATCTTTCAATATTTCCAAATATCTCCAGGCCTCTGAGCACAATCTCTGGTCCAGGAAATTATTGGTGTTATCCTCATATTTCTTCAAGATAACACAATATTTTGACACAAATAAAATTTAATGAAGAATTATTAGACTTTTCCATTGAGGAAATATGAAATATTATTCTCTAAGGCCTGTCTAATATAATATTCAAGACAATATCAGCAAAATAAGCACAACAGATAGCAAAATTTGATGTTAGAAGATAAATTAAGATAAATATATATATATGAATAATTTTAGTATACATGTCTACTTAGAAGTAAATATTCTCTAATACAGGAAAACTTCACCTGAACAACCACTAAAAGATAGTAGTAACATACTGATTTGTGTCTTTGGAAATTATATGAAGTACATTGTGGTCACATAGGACATCTTATATGAAAATTCAGTCACTTGTTCACATTAAGTGACTTTATTATTGCATTAAAGAAATTCTTATTAAAATGTAAGTGGTTATTTTTCCAAAAGAAGTTTCTAGATAGCACATGCTGCAATGGAATACACCATTCTCATGTAGTATGTTGAGTTTAACAATATTTTGTATAAACACTTTTTTACTTTTTCTGCTGTAAACTCAATCCTTTTAAAGTTATATTCTAAGGGTTTCTGAATATGTATGTAATATGTTATCCTATTATTTGGATGACTTTTTTCATCTAAAGCTAACCTTTGCTATACATACAGTTAAGTTTCAGAGAATTAAGAAATAATAACTCATTTCCAATGATAAATGACACCTCCATAAGATTTGTTTTAAAAAAGATTCATTTCATTACTTAGGAAATGATTTGTACATTCTGTCCTAAGTTAATGTTCTGACCCTTGCTATTTTTGCTATTGCTCTTTCTCCAAAAGTCTGCAGCAGTCCCACTAACAGACTGAACACACAAATGAAACAATGGCCAGAGAATATATGAAAACAGAGTTTTTGACTCAGAACTTTCGAAACAGCTCTTGTGAAATACAATTTGCATCTTCTGCAACAATTTGTTTGTGCAGTCAGGATTAATTTTGTAGCTGCTACGTTCCTTGTTAAGTCAGATATACCCTCTGAGCCCACCAGGCAAGATGCCCCCATTCTCATTAGGCCGTCTTGAATTCCCACATGCTAACAATCTCCAATCGCAGCAGACTGCAGAACTTTTCACTGTAAAGCTATTCCATACCTTGCCCGACTTTGGGCTACTTATGGTGTTTGCTTCTTTTACTACAGTAAGAATGATAATAAGTCTTTTCATTTGGGTATTATTTATTGCATATTACAAATTTATAAGAAGAAAACAATCAAAATTATAATCATTTTAAATGTTATTGTAACACTGAAAGAGAGTCTTAAAATGTATTATGGAGGAGACCAGATTGGCTGTTGGTATGATGTGCTTGTTCAAACCTCATTGCTCCATAATTTTGCACTCAGAAAACTCTCTCTTACAAGAATGATATCTAGCAAACTGTTCAAGATAACAATACAGAAGACTGGGCTAGAGTCCTAAATTTGTTGCCATTTAAACATTTTGCTAATGCACATCTTTGAAAGCAAAGAATGATGACACAAATATTTAGGTCCCTGCCACCCAAATTTGATGTCTGAATGGAGACCCTAGCACCTGTCTTTTGAATTCCATAGCCCTGAACGTTGCAAACACTTGGGAAATGAGCTAGTAGAAGGGGAGTTCTCTCTCTCTCTGTCTGTCTCTCTCTCCCTTTAGCAAATAAATTAACATTTTTTGAAGCCCCTTATCCTCTTAAAGCTTTGATGTACAACCTGGTTTCATTAGCTACTTCTTCTTTCTCTGTTCTCTCGAAGTATGAAAATTATATAATATATATTATAAAATATATAATTATATTATAATATATTTTATATCTATATTATAATTATAATATAACATTATATAATATATTACATATTATATTTATATAAAGTATAAAATATTGCAATAATGGAAAAAATTGTATCAGGGCCTTATACAGAATCCTATGTTAAACACTTAAGTGATTGTTCAATAGTCAATAGATATTTATTGAGGACATACTTTGTACCAGATATTTACTTAGGTCTTAGAGTATGTAACTTAGCTATGTCTTAGGATATACAATAGTGAAAAAGGAGTTGTAGTCCTGCTGCTTAACAGGACTTTTGGAAAAATAGGCCTTTTGGAAAATTTTATACATATATATGACATACAATTACCATATCTTGATAGAACCAGGAAGAAAAATTGTACACAGCACTATGAGAAGCTTAAATCTTATTCAAGACAGGGATAACTGTTTGATAAAGTATGGTTAAGACAAGATCTCCAAAGTAAACAAGAGCACTCCAGGTAAAGGGGATAAGAATGAATGTCTCAAGTTGAGAAAATGCTACGGCCAAAGTAATGAAAATTTTTGTCATGTTGGGAATAAGTAAACGCTAGTATAGCTCCAAAATAAATATATCTGAGAGCGTAAAAAGAGGTAGGCCAATCTGTACAAGTTACATTTGTCTTTTAGAAAAAATACAGCAGGAAGACAGCATAATGGCTCAATTGACTAATGTTCTGCTTATAAGCACTGGCATCTCAGCTGTGTACTAGATTGTATCCTAGACGCTCCACTTCCCATCCAGCTCCTTACTTATTGCCTGGCAAATCAGTAAAGGATGACCTGAAACCTTGGGACCCTGCATCCATGTGGGAGACTCAGAAGGGGTTCCTTGCTCCTGGCTTCACATCCAATGGCTCAATTCTAGCCATTGCAGCCATTGGTGGAGTGAACCAGCAGATAGAAGATCTTAATGTCTCTTCTTTTCTCTGTAAATCTGCTTTTCCAATATAAACAAATAAAGCTTTTTGAAAACACAATGGGAGTTTAAGAAAGTACTTAGCAGAGAGGAGGCACAAACTATTCCTATTTTAATGTATCTGTCTGCAACAGTTTGGGGAATGGATTACAGGAGAGGAACATGGAAGAGTGTGGGAACTACATTGTAATGCAATAGGTGAAACATACCTTGGCTTTTATTACATCAAGGGACATAGTGAGAGATAGATGATCCTAAATATTTATTAAAGACAGAATATTGGGCCCGGTGGCATGGCCTAGCAGCTAAAGTTCTTGCTTTGAACGCACCGGGATCCCATATGGGCATCGGTTCTAATCCCGGCAGCTCCACTTCCCATCCAGCTCCCTGCTTGTGGCCTGGGAAAGCAGTTGAGGATGGCCCAAAGCCTTGGGACCCTGCACCCGTGTGGGATACCCAGAAGAAGTTCCTGGATCCTGGCTTTGGATCGGCATAGCATTGGCCGTTGTGGTCACTTGGGGAGTGAGTCGTGGGATGGAAGATCTTCCTCTCTGTCTCTCCTCCTCCTCTCTATATCTGACTTTCCAATAAATAAGTAAATCTTTAAAAAAAAAAGACAGAATATGGTCTTTCATATGAATAGGAGAATTCAATATAGAAAACCATTGTTCTACTATTACCTTTTTTCTATTTTTCAGCATGAATGGTTAGACTCTTAAGCAAATAAATTGGCCTGTCATTACTTGAAGCAGACAAAATTTGGAATGGCATCTCCATTTCTTTCTCCTTAATCCTCACTATTTCTCTATTGATGGCATAGTCACATTCTAGACAGTTTGATTAAATGTCTAAAACTGACTTTATATGATTCTTTTTGAACCAAAGGTAATCAGCCCAGGCTCCAGCTAGTACTCAGTCAAGAGTAAAAGGCATCCATTTTGATTTCTGCATACTATCTAAATGTAAAGGATCTTTGAAGTAGATCTCAACTCTGGGATCATTTCCCTGAACATGGACCACGCCTCTCTATTCTTCAGAAACAAACTTATTTCTCTCCAGTTTGCCTGTTTTACAGTTATACATCAGAAGCATAGACTTTCTAATTAACTAAATCCTAAAGTTCACAAATCAGAAAATGATTTTAAAAGTCAACCACTTTATTGAGATGCAAACAAGATACCTTTCGTTTAAATAGAAAAAAAAAGTATCTACTTAACAGCAAATTTTCATACAGTGAAAACATGTAGAGAGACTTTCCATTTGCTGGTTCACTCCCCCAAAAGGCCCCAATAGCCAGAGCTGAGCTACTCCAAAGCTGGAAGCCAGGAGACTTCCCAGCCTCCTCTACGGGTGCAAGGGCCAGGGACTTTGACTATCTTACACCGCTTTCCCAGGACATAAGCAAAGAGATGGGTCAGAAGAGAGGCAGCTGGAACATGAGCCGCTTCTCATATGGGAAGTCAGTGCCTGCAGGCAGAGGATTAACCTGCAGTATCACCAGACCAGCCCCAAAGATACCATGTTATTACTGCCAATCCCATCTTAGAATGTGTAATTCATTTATCATTAACTAGTTTCATCTACTATAGTATAACCTTTATGAGGTAATAAAATAAATGTTTATTACAAATTTGTTAGAAGACTAAATGAATAAATGAATTGTGCTAGTCAAAAATAACCAACACGGAACAAGGAACATGTAGTGGACACAAGAAGGAATGGTAGACAAAGCTGTCTGCCCATATAAGGATGATACTTCCAGGTTCTTGTTCAAACCATAACATTCTTACTTCAAATGGTCCCTCTGAACATCACCATTCTTTTTGGATGAGGATTATGGCAGAGAGGGATTGGGTATAAGGATGAAGTTCACACACTTAACTATGATTGAATTGGAATTAGAACTTAAGCCTATGGGGTCTTCAGCTAATGGTTCTAAACTGCAAATCCTTCCAATGGATGAACTCAAAGAGTTGTTGGAAAGTGCACGTACCTCAGAAAAACAAGACTCAACGTCTTTCATAAGGGAAACACTGCTATAGGCCCATGATTATTTAAAGGAACTGTTTCTCAGAAAGATTAGGAAATTTGTGCATAAATAGTAATTGGCAGAGTGATGAGTTGAGCACAATTCTTTCTGATCCAGTCCTTAGTCTTTAAAGCTTTCTATTGATGAACAAATGAGGGCCACTTGCTGTAATAAATCAGATTCAAGTGCGCCACAATTTGCATTTCCAGGATTCCTTAACACCTGACTAAATTTTAATGCTATCATTTTCTTTTAGATGATGTCTTTAAGTACTAATTTCTAAGAACACTGAATATACTTGTAGATTAATTCTTTTAATATCTTCACCCATTCTCAATAGCTAAACTTTCTGTAGGGAAAGATTATTCACAAGTCATTTCTGGTATTAATTTATTAATTATCTAGCTAGTTTCTTTTCAATCTTTGATTTGCTACTTTGTCATCAGTATGTACCTTTTCTATTGGCTCCATTTCTCCTAAAGAGGCTTAGGCTCAAGAAGCAGGCATTTAACACAACAATTAAAGATACTCATATCCTACATCAGAGAAACATGATTCCATTCTTAAATTGAGTTCCTGACCACAGCTTCCCAGCAATGCAGACGTTAGCAATGAAAACTTTAAGTAATTGGGGTTCCCATCACCCATACATGAGACCCAGCCCTTGGTACTAGCCCAGTATTTCTTTGGCTATTGGAAACAACTGGAGAATGAATCATCATACGATAGCACTATGTTACTGTCTCTTTATCTTTCTCCTCCTTGATCTCTCTGAAATAAATAAATATTTCAAATACAGTTCCAATGCTCTGATAGTTCTAAACCAATAACATTGCTGAGAGGCCTTGACTGTAGCACAGAGGATAAAGCTGCCAATTGTGGCATTGACATTTGATATGGAAACGAGCTCATGTCCTGACTACTACATTTCTCAATAATCTTCCTGTTAATATGCCTGGGAAAGCAGTGGAGGTTGACCGAAGCGCTTGGGTCACGGTACTCACATCGGAGATCCAGAAAAAGCTCCTGGATCCCAGCTCAAGCCAGCCAACTACTGGCCACTGCAATCATTTGGGGGGAGTGAACCAGTGAATGAGAAATCTCTCTGTCTTTCCATGTTTCCATCTCTCTGTAATCCTATTTTTCAAATACATTTATTTTAAAAATTACTAAAGTGCCATTGAATGTCTTCTGCCATTGCTTACTGATACACAATTTCCACATAGAATGGTTTTAAGTTATCTTGATTTGATAGCAGGAGAGGGAAGAGACAGAGACAGTCCCCATCTAACATAGGTAGTTACAGGCAGTAGCCAAAAATGCAACCCAGGTCTTCTACTGAGGTGTCCAGTTACTTGACCCTTCTCTGATAACTCCCAGGGTCTGCATTGGCAGAAATTTGGAACATTTTAAATCTATCTCCCATTTCAATATGCATAATTTTTGTAAACACACGATGATTGAATCAATAACCTCTGATTTTTCAACACTGTTACAATATTCTGAAGCAACTCAGTCTCTGCCAATGTATAATTCCACATTGTTCAAGACCTAATTCAAAGTACTCCATGAACAGTGACTCTTAATTTAATTGCATTATTCTAGATGTATTTCACTGTGAAAATAGGCCCCCCCCAACCAGTCCATCGGATGCCTGAGGACCCCAGAACGCACACACTCTCAGTGCTAGCAGGAAGCAGACTTCCTGCATGGGACTGTGGCTGGCTCACTGGCCAAGCATGGCTGGGGACTCGTGGCCCCTTCCTATGCCTCCTTCCTCATTAGTGGCTTGTAGCCAAACATATCCCTTTCCTCAGTTAATCAGTTTGGTCTTCAGAATCCCTTCCTGAAAAACATGTTTACTGCTTCGATGCTGTTAGGTCTGGTGCTTGTTACTTCATTTCCTTGTTTGTTGCCTTTAGAGAGGCTTGGTGTGGTTGCCTAGGTGACCTACCTAGTATATAAATACGCTGTTGAGTTCAATAAAGGGTCCATTGCTTCACTTGCCTTGCATCCCCTGTGTCCCCTGAGTCCAAATTGTTCTTGGTGCAGTCATCACACCTCAGATCCCAGTTCCCCTCAGAGTGATCACCAAATGTTACCATTACCATTGCTTAGAATAGTTTTTCATTGTTATTTATTCACAAATATGTGTTAACAGTATTTGTAAGTATGTGTTACCTTGATATATATATATGTGTTACATGGTAACACATACTTACAAATACATATATATATATATAGTTACTTTATTTATTTGAAAGACAGAATTAGAGGGGATGGGAAGCCAGAGAAAGATCCTATCAGCTGGTTTGGTTCAGTCTCCAAATGACCTCCTACAGCCGGGGCTGGACCAGGCCAAAGGCAGGACTGTGAAGCTTCATCTGAGTCTCCTATATGGACAGAGACTCAAGCATTTGTGCCACATTTCATTATTTTCCCAAGCACAACAAAATGGTACTGGATCAGAATCAGATCAGCCAGGGCTCAAACCAGTAACCATACAGGATGCCAGCATTGCAGGCGTGGCTTAATCCACTGCCTCAACACGCCTGGCCTGATGTTAATAGTCCTTAAGGGTGAGGAACATATGTAATCAATTTGGCAATACAGATTTTCAGACCTGAAAACAAATGTGAAATAAACAGGAATGTTCAAGGCTATATGCCTAACACTGTTTTACTTTGCTTGCTAATATGGTAAATTACCACATTTATCTGGTATCACTCTATGTAACTCTTTGTATTACTATATTATAACATGAACGACGTTTCTGTGTTGTTTCCTATACTATGAACCCAAGACAGTGATTCAAGAGTGATGGGAGGGCCTAGCGCGGTGGTGCAGTGGTTAAGGTCCTCGCCTTGCACGCCCGGGATACCATATGGGCACAGGTTCTATCCCAGGCAGCCCCGCTTCCCTTCCAGCTCCCTGCCTGTGGCCTGTGAAAGCAGTCAAGGACGGCCCAAAGCCTTGGGACCCTGCACCCGCGCGGGAGACCCGGAAGAGGCTCCTGGCTTTGGATCGGCATAGTATCGGCCCGTTGCGCTCACTTAGGGAGTGAATCATCGGACAGAAGATCTTCCTCTCTGTCTCTCCTCTCTGTATATCCGCCTTTCCAATTAAAAAAATAATAATAATAATAATAAAATAAATCTTAAAAAAAAAGTGATGGGAAAATCACCATTATTACTTGAATCCATTGAAGTACAAGCAGTGATCAAGTTTATCATAGTAACTTGGGTGTTTCAGAAAATATGTCACCAATACGCAATGCAAAAAAAAAAAAAACTTTAAAGAATGCACTGAGCACTATCATTATTAGCCTCTTCATCTTAAAAGCAGTGAACCATAAGTGTGTGGGTTTGCACCTGTTACAAAACACTCCTGACTTTGCATGGTCTTGACAAAGGGTACAGGCTGGAACTCTTTGTGGGAACAAGTAACAACTCTTTCATCTGAGTCATCAGTTAGTCATAATGTCTTATCCATGTCTCCGTGACATTATCAAAAATGTGCTTTGCTCTTTCCCCTGGAACATTCAAATCAGTATCCAAATATGGTGTGATCTGTCAGACCAAATTAACCCATATCCAGTTGAATTTTCTTCCTCAGTTTTCATTTGCAAACAATTACATTTCCCTGTTCAACTCTGCATGAAGTACAAGATCACTTAATGTATGGCACTATTATCTCAGTCAAACACAATTTTGTTTTCTTATTTATTTTTAAATGTTTGTTTCAATTCTAGTTATCATTATCCATCAAAAATCTAAATATGTGCATTATAAACATAAGCAAACTTACATAAAAGTATTCTCAAAAGCAAGTCTTGTCTTTTCGTTAACTCATTTTGTACAAACTGAATTAAGTGAGGCAGCCTCACTGTGGTGTGTTGCATGGGATCATACCTAATTTACTTTGTTAGGACTGAGCAGGCAAACGTGCTTGTATGTATGACACTTGTACATGGCCCGTACCAAGTTAAAAAAATCTAAGCAAGCAGAAGCATTATAAGCTGCATACACAAAGACATATAATAAATGAAATATTTGCTAATTACTATATTACATCTTAATATCACTGAGCTTTTATGCGTTTTAAAGTATCCAAAGCCAAGTATTTAGATCATATGCACTTTAGTGAAAGGTGATGAGAAAAAAAAATACTTCAAGGGTCTTAAGACATCATGTGTTTTGGAATTCTTATTGTTGATATGTTCAATATAATACACTGAGAATTTTTTTTAGGTACTGCCATTAAATATCAATGAAAAGTGACTGTAATTAGCAATATTTCTTCATTTGTTAAAATACGCTTCGTTTAAAAATTACAATAAATAATTTAAAGCTTTAAATACCTTTTCTAGGCCTTCTTCCTTCAGACTGATCACATCCAAATCAAAATCTGTTCGTAAGCCATTAGTTTTGTTAAAAGTTATTCTGCCTGTGAGGCCTTCCCAGTGAGCCTATGGGACAAGAGGGGACAAGTTTATTAATAAATAAATGCTCCTCCATAAAAAAAAAAATAGCCCACAACTTTTCATAAATTTGCATTGCCGTAGATTTTAAACACATTTTCCTCTTCTAAAATGTGAAGAATGTTTTAAATAAAATAGCCAAATTTCAATGTAGAGTTTATTGACAAATTTTCCATTTATATAATACATTTTTCCAGATATGATTTTTCCATTAAACATCTAATCATTATGTTTTATGTTATGAACTTTGTTAGGCAAAATAAGAATTTAGTCATTTATGATGGTATGTTAGATAATGAATATCTCACCAGGGATCACAGAAAGGATTATATTGGAAAATACCATGCCTAAATTCATAATAGTATGACATTAAAGTTAGTTTTTATAATGAAGGAAACTGAATACAGGATAACCAAGGTTAATCTTTCTCAATTACATATTTTCCCCTCTGAATAATTAGCTTAATTCTTTACCTTCCCCTAAGTAAGACTTGGAAAATGTATTTTAATTACATGATATCAAGTTCCATTGCCTACAGAAAAACCTGTCCATATTAGAGGAGGCGGGACATAATAATCAAGCCTCATTATACGTTTAGGATTCACAGACAAGCAAATATGTGGACCATTTTGTTTACAATGTTACACATACGTACAATTTGAAATAATACATATTCAAAATTATATGTTTGAAATAACAAAAAAAAATACTGAAGCCCTACAGGAGGAATAAAAATTCACTAATAATTACAACGGAATATTATTGCTACTAATTTTCTTGGATTTAATGTGTTTCTTAGTTGTAGGATTTCCAAAATATTTTTAGACTAATGCATTATCAATGAAATAGAAAAAAAGTATATTTATAAATCAACATGAACATTGCAATATAGCCTCATTAATGGTAAATACGGATTTACTAAGAAAGAGGATAATTATTTTTTACCCGACTTTTGACAATGAAAGTACATTTGGTGAACAATAATATGTGACATCATGAAACTCAACAAAGTGATCAATAAACAGGAGTGGAAGATACAGAATACAAAATATTAAAATTTCTCTATGATAGACATAGTATGAATAAAATGCATGACAGGAAATAATATAACTAATAAAATTATATCACAAATTCGATTTTGAAATTCCTGGCAACCAAGATAAAGAAAAAAATATGGAAACACAGTGAACAAAGTCCATTGCTTAAATCCTGTCAGCTGCTCAGAGAAACAATGTTTCCTGGCACTGAGATCAAACAGACATTTCTCCTGTTGTTCCTCAAAAACGAAACACTGAACTGTGAATTTGCTGAGCTACATGACAATGGGGAATGTCGTTCAGCTACTGCTTTTAAAGCTGCTGTTACAGCAAAGATTAAAGCCCAATAAACTTTTACTCATTAAGGTATCCTGTGTTTACACTTTCCTTCCATTATAAGGATAATAGAAGGAAAACACACATACATTTACACATTTGCAAGGTGTACAAACACATATATATGTATATATGATCTTTAAAGAAGTTCCTCTTTTTTCTCACTATGTGCATGCTTGGTTTATAACAGAAACAGTCAGAAATATAGTATTTTTTTATATATTCACATGGCTCTATTATTTTCAAAATCTATTGATTAACTGATTGATATTTTTATTTGCTATTTGAAAGTCAGAGTTAGGTGGATGCCTGGAAGAGACACATAGAGAAGTGCCAGGGAGAGAGAATGCCCCGGTTGCTGGTTCATTCCCCAGAGGATCATAAATGGCTGGGACTGGGGAACAGCAAAGCCAAGCACCTAGAACTTCCACTGGATTTACCATGTAGGGGTTAGAGACCCAGAGACTCAGGACATCTATTCAGCTTTCTAATCTCATTACAAGGGAATGGGACAGAGGTGGAGCAGCCAGGATTCCTTTCAGTCTTCACATGGAATATGGGCATCCCAGGCGGTGGTTTAACTCACTGTCCCACAAAGCCAGCCCCACATATTTGGTTTTATGGTGACCATTATAATGTTGAAAGGAAGTAGATACTATATTTAGGAGCAACAGATCTAAACAGTATAACCATCACAAATTAACTAATTTTAACAAAGCAAGTGAGATTCACTTTTAAAGATGTATTTCATAGTTTTCTGCCTACAATATGAATACTTTATTTTTTAATGTTTACTTATTGTCATAACTACTAATTTTTAGGTAATGAACACTTTTTATTAGTTCTTTTGGAAAGGTTAAATTCGTTATTTTTAAATGTTTTTTTTTATACAGATCTCTGGGTGGGATGAGAAGGGATTTGAATCAAGAATGTAAGAAGTAAAAATATCATAAATAAAACTTAAAAAAAATTTTTCAATGTCTACAGTTTTCACTTATTTATTTCATTACACATATTTTCATGGATGTTTCATTTATTTAAAATGTAATCTCCCTTGCATTTCACATGATTGAAAAAAAAATTTGTCTTGTTCATATAGAAGATGAAAAGATTAATTTAAAAGGTAAAAATTACAGATATACTGTTAGAAACACTGTAATAAAATCACTTCACTCAGATTAAAGGATAAGGTGGAGTGCATTCTCCTGAAGTACCTCTTTAATGAGACTCATGAAGCGGGTCCCGAAGCGCCAGGGTTTGTGTCGATTACACTGCAAGGAACTGACAGTCATCTGTGGAAACTGTTGAACAGCCACAGAAACCACGTGCACAGCGTCATACATCAGGGCAGCATCGGTCTGCAAGATGAAGGCAAAAGAAACACTAAATCCCTATAACAGCTGAATGTTGCCACAGGCACTTTGGAAGTGGAGGGAAGGAAGGGGTAAGAAAAACACGTGCACATATCCAGTTATCTTTTTACATGGAAGAAAAACATTATCTTCACCGTGTTCTGGGTCTCTGAAATAAGATATTGGTGATCAAATTCTCACTTGAGCTTCACTGAACACTCAATCCAGCCTTCCTTTCCTGAAGTGACACTCCAATTACTGACTAGCCTGGACTCTGTGAAGGTAGGAAATATGTGAAGATGTTTCCCTTTGTCACTTTCTCTGTTCCTGTCTTACTCTGTCTCAAGATGCACCCACATACGTAAAGAACAGAATGCACTTTAAATGGTTACATTAATGGTGTGTGCTGTGTGAATGCAGGTAAACAGCTTCCTTTGATAAGAAACAGGAAAAAAAAAGATTTAAAGAGTATCCACTTAAAAAGCTTAAAGATAAAAACCCTGATCTTCAACTGAATTTTCTAAAGATTCAATTTCAGAAATCATGCTACACTTTTGAATCTCAATATATCTAATAATCCCTTTTCAAGAAGCTAAGCTTAATCCCTTGTGCTGTTTTCTTTCTCCCAAATTTCCATATGAATAACAGTTCCTTTGGCTTCTTCCGTAAAATGAGTATGAATTCTATTGTGTTTGCACCTGCTCAAGTGACCAATCACGTTAGAGCTTGATGATGAAAATAAAATGTTTATAAGTCATAGCAAAACCAAAGGCTCAGTCAGTGTCAAGTTCTATGTTAAATTGTCCCTAACATTGTGTTTGATAGATAGATTCCAGGCTCACTACCTACAGAAGAGGACCACTCTAACATGTGCTGGTAACAATGTACCGGGGCCATCTGCTTGGCACTCATTAGAATAAAAGTATATATTTCCTCTTCCCATTCACACAATTAGTGAGCTGTGAAATGAATTCCAAAATGAATAGGAACCCTGTAGATTATAGCATTTTCCACAATACAATACAAAATAAGTACACACAGTAGCTTTCATGCAAATCAGTCTTAAGGAGTTTTACTGTTATCAAAAAGAAAATGGCTAAAGAGCACACTGCAAAGATAAAACATAACAATAATACCATTTCATGGTTCATAATTCTTTGAGGAATATAACTCAGTTTCATAACCCTCATTTTATAATACCAGTTGACTATATCCACATATTCTAATATTTGCACAGTGAAAATGTGAGCAGTTGCGTTGACACAGGCACACATTACAAACCTGACAATTAGATTCTCTTTGTCTTTGGCCTGATTTTACAATTAGAAGCTATATTTCATATATTACACAGGTTGAACCCCAAAATAGTTATGAAGGTGCTAAAGACATATTTGTCAAAATTATATATTGCTTAAAAATATATCACTGTGAATAGAAGAATACTAAAGGAAATATAAAGAGCAATTTTTCTGTTGTGAAAAATTGAACTTGCATTACTTTTAACATATTGTCTACTCAATACTATGTCAATCAATTTCATAACATTGTAAATTGTTGCTGATGTTTTGTAGGGGCTTTTAACCGACAGGGAGTTTACTCTGTTAGCTCTACCTTCAGACCAGAGAAGGTCTCCCCTAGAAAAGGCTGAACTTATCTGGACAATAAGATGCTGAACTCTATGCTAGGTATATGCATGCAATGAATGAATCCCAATTGAACTTCAACTGTGAATATGCAGCAAGGTGGAGGAATCCACCATGGGGGTAGGTTTGTGGGAGGGGTAGGGGGAATCCCAGTGCCTGCAAAACTGTATCACATAATACAATGTGATTAACAATAAAAAAAAATTAAAAAAAAAAACAAGCCTCAGATTTGTATTTGTGCACAAGGCTCCTTAATAAAAGGCCACATTTCAAAAAAAAAAAAAGGGCAATTTTTCAGCAGCATCTCAGGGGAGATTTCAAAATAAAAATAGCAAAGTTAATAATTGGGAAGTTTAGTGACTCAATTTTGTATTTTTTTCTACCCCTTTATTTTCTACAAATTTTTCAGTTGAACCTAGTGTGCAAGAAAAAGTTAGATATATAATTATGCTCAGGAAGGAGAATTAGCTATGTTTCAATAAAATAATGAAAATAGCACAATCAAATTTCTAGTTGCCATGAAGATATTTCCTCACTTCTTATCGACGTAGACAACCTATTTTTCCAAGCTTAAGTATTTGGAGAATAAATGTACAGAGAGGGACATACACACATGTGCACACACAGACCATTCATTCACTGGTTTACTTTCCTAATGACTGTCATGGTTGATGATGGATCAGACCAGTTCAGGAGCCTGGAATTTCAACTGGATCTCCCACATGGTTGGCAGAAGTACATGTACTTGGGCCATACTCTGCTGCTTTCCCAAGTACATTATAAGGAATGGAATCAAAAGTAGACCAGTTATTTTTGTGTTACTGATTGTGCTTACTTATTTGCAAGATAGCAAGCTGTCTCATGCCTCAAACGTCCCACATCAAGTTTTTGTTAGGTTGAAACCAACAACCAGAAATCGCATCTAGGTGTTGCACAAAAAATGATAGGAACTCAATTATTTAAGCCATACTCTGTAACCCTCCTAGGAGTATCAGAAGGAAGTTGGATCAGCACCTTGAAGCAGCCAGAACTACCCATAATCTGATGTGAAATATGGGCATAGCAAGTAGTGGTTTAACACATCACATCACAATAACTACATTAAACTTCTCAACTTTGGGCCCGGTACGGTGGGCTAGCGGCTAAAGTCCTTGCCTTGATTGTGCCAGAATCCCATATGGGTGCCGGTTCTAACCCTGACAGCTCCACTTCCCATCCAGCTCCCTGCTTGTGGCCTGGGAAAATGGCAGTGGAGGACGGCCCAAAGCCTTGGGACCCCGCATCCATATGGGAGACCTGGAGGAAGTTCCAGGATCCTGGCTTAGTCTCAGCACAGCACCAGCCATTGTGGTCACTAGGGGAGTGAATCAGCAGATGGAAGATCTTCCTCTCTGTCTCTCCTCTCTGAATTTCTGACTTTGCAATAATAAATAAATAAATCTAAAAAACAAAGTAAAACTTCTCAACTTCAAGATCAAAAGACACACTAAATAAAAAAATTATTTAAGATTTGTGGTTTCAATTGTAATTATTAAAAAACAGATAACATTAAGCTATAAGATATATGCTAGAGAAAATGCAAATTCTTAAAATTTGTTTACTATATGATTTCTTGAGAACACAGTTTAAAATACATTGATTTATAATAAGGAGATTGAATTTCTAATACTATCCTCCATGACATTTACCTCAGATAAGAGCTCTTTTTCATCCTGTCTTTACATTAGTTGTTTTATGTATAGCATGTTAAAGACACCACCTGTGGTGCCTGCCACCATATGGTATCTACATGAGTACAGGCAGCTCCACTTATCATTCACATTTCTGTTAATGTGCTTGGGAAAGTAGCAGAGGATATCCAAATGCTTGGGCCCTTCTACCCATATGGAAACCCAGAAGAAATTCTGGCTTATGCCTTCGGCTTGGCTCAGCCGCAGCTATTGGGAATGATCTGGGGAGTGACCCAGAAGTTGGAAGATCTCTTTCTCTCTTCCAGTCTCTCTCTATAATGCTGCCTTCAAATAAATAAATAGATCTTTAAAAATAGGTAACTAAATAAACTTATATTTCAACTGTAATGCCCAATAAAGTTTTAGAAGTACTCTCATAAGCATAGCAGAAGAGTTTAACTGCATTATGATGAGTAGCACTTCCTAAAAACATAAAGCGTTCTTCCTTGTAGGTAACTGCATCCACAGTATATTTCAAAGAGATGTTTCTACCAAGTGAAGATTGTCGGATTGAAATATTGTTTTGTACAAGGGAAGCTGAGCTAAGTATAATTCAGTATAAATCAAGTTATCAAGAAGGGTCAGGATTGGTCAATTAGTGAACCAGCTTTCCCAAACACTGACTGGGAGGAAGCTGCCACTCCCTCCAGAGATTCAGATTACCATTGGCCATGAGTAATTGTTAGTGAAATCCGATCGCTGTGAAGACATAAAAGTTTCCTACACATGATTATAGTAAAGCCTAAATGCAGAATTAGATATTTAAAAAGGACCAGAGTAATATAATTTAAGAAATGAAACATGAACTAAAAGGAAAAAAAATCCAGATTAGATTGCAAGAAGTAATTATGACATTGATGTAATTTGAAGAAATCCTTGACACCAAGTAAGATAAGAAAAATTACTTTACAAGCCAAAACAAATTTAAAAGTGATGATTTTAGCCTCCATTCATGAATGTAAGAGGAAATGTAATACTTTAGTTATCACAACGCACTTCTCAAAAGTCCTTTTTCTATTTCTTCATTTCCTTTCATTCATGTGTTGCACAAAAGCTTTTTTAAAAGGAAAGGACCCTAGAGCATCTTTCACATTTGGGCTTAAGGGTATCTCTTACTCCTGAAACTAGACATTGGTTTAGCCGAATCTTCAACATCTCACAATAACTCTATAAACCCTGTCCTTGGCTTCTCTGGACAGGGAACAGAATGATAGAAAGGTACAACAGAGGAAAAGTGGAAGACGCACACAACTTGAAAATATCTTGTCACTTATATAACATTATGATCAAAATATGGGGAATATTTATGCCAACAACTATGTCAAGTTTTCCAAACACACTGGAATTAAATGCTTTAAATGATGTTAATATGAGCATCTTGCTGAGGAAGAAGCTTTGCCCAATTTAAGTCATTCTCTGAAGGTTTCATTATAAAAATGTTAAAATATACTAGCTTTTGGGCCCGGCGCGGTGGCGCAAGTGGTTAAAGGTCCTCGCCTTGCACCCCCGGGATCCCATATGGGCGCCGGTTCTAATCCCAGGCAGCCCCGCTTCCCTTCCAGCTCCCTGCTTGTGGCCCGGGAAAGCAGTCGAGGACGGCCCAAAGCTTTGGGAACCTGCACCCGTGTGGGAGACCCGGAAGAGGCTCCTGGCTTCGGATCGGCATAGTATCGGCCCGTTGCGCTCACTTGGGGAGTGAATCATCGGACGGAAGATCTTCCTCTCTGTCTCTCCTCTCTGTATATCCGCCTTTCCAATGAAAAAATAATAAAAATAAAATCTTTAAAATATACTAGCTTCTAGCAAACTATAACTTGTCTAATTTTAGTCATATGATCATCAATGACTTTTCTCATAAGCCATATTCACAGCAAAAATATGAAGGGCAAAAAAGGGATAACTGGTTAGGGAAGACTAACTTTGGGAGATATATGATTGATTCTCTTACGTTTGAATGAACATGGTATTTATGCTTCCAGGTGTCCTACAGAGTGTGTCTTATAGCTACTTTTTAAGAAATTTTAAACATTAGCTATAATTGGACCAACCAAATAAAATCTAGCATATGTAAACTTTGATGATTCAGAATCAGCTATTTAGATGTCTGTAAGCAGCAAAGGCAAAAGCAACGATGAAACAAGATAATCTCTCTTATTTTCTCTGTTTATTAAAGTATAACTAAAATTTTAATAGATGATACTTGTTAGAAAATTAGAATGCCTGTTCTCCCCAACGGTGCAGCCAGAAGAAAGAAGAGAAGAGGAGTGAGGCACGGACAGAGCTAAATAGGACAGAGCTAAATGCTGATCTCCATGCTTCACTGCTAGTCCATGCACCTAGCAACTATATTTGGTGCCACCCTTAAGAACTTACCTCAGACTAGAATGTAGTTGGAGCTGGATTTTTTCTTTCCAAACTATGTTAGCTAACCCACAAATACTGTCTTCCAGCCCAAAACTTGTTTTGAAAACCTTTGAAAGTGTGCAATATGATTCTACACATTTCTGTAGACTACAGTGGTCTTTTCCTAAATCGGTTTCTAGAAAAGATCATATGAAATGCCTGTGAAAACATGTATATGTGTGCATGAACAATCTAACTTATTGCTGGGTTTAACATATGCTTAATTGAATTACTTACAGGAAAACCGTCTGTTACGGATATGCAGGTGGAAGAAGCATACATATTAATTTCTACGGCTAAGCTATGACCAATAAATTGGCTTAGTCATCTAGTGCTACTTCATCTACATTAAGTAACCTCAGGAATGATGAGTTGTTGATATTTGTAATGCAACTGAAACATTCCCATGTCTGAATTTCCTTTAAGCTCTGAACAAGTCTCTTCCATATTTAGTAACTGAAGAAACAAAGAAATTAGCTGTTCTCTGGAATGAACACATCAGGATAAGCAGCTATCTGTGAAAAAAACCATCCCAAATGAATGCCAGTTTGGATCCCCACTGTTCCAATTCTATCCCAGCTGCCTGCTAATCTGCTGAGAAAATAGCAGAAGATGGTTCAAGTTCTGTCATCCACTCAGGAGATCTACATGGATTTCCAGGCCCCTGATTTTAGCCTGGACCAGCCCAAGCTATTCTGATCATGTGAGAAGTAAAAGAGCAGAAGAAAGATAAATTTCTCTTTCTTTCTCCCTCTTTCTCATAAGACGGCCTTTCAAATAAACTTTTACAATAATAATAAAAGAAGTCAAATATTCTCATGATTTTCAAATGATGAAAGTTAACATCATTTAACCTTTTTATGTGCATAAGAGAAACCCTTCACAATATATAAAAGAAGCAATAATAGTGTTACAATAATTATATGTAAACAGACTTCATTTACAGAGGCTGTATGGTACTGAGCAGTAATTATCAGGCATGTCGTTGTTGACCACATATATTCTTCTTGTTCCTGATTGGTATTATGCTGACCACCTAATTTGTAAGGTTCACAGGCTAAGATTCTAGGAGCTACCCGAAATGCTAAAATAGCTTTCATCTGTGTGAAATGTAAAGAAAACAAATGCAAATAACCCTGAGTTCCACACCAACATAAAAGAATATTGATACAATTACAATTTTTCAAATCTGCTAAAGATTTCTCGTGCAAATATTCATCCAAATATTTTCCTTGCAACAGAAAGGCATTACCAGGTTACTGTCTTAGACATGCTCTCAGGACTATTCTAATAGATACCAATTCACTGGGAGAACTTAGAATATACTCTTTTCTAACCTATTTCTCTGTTGCACCAAGCATCACTCTATGTGTGATGATACATTTTTTCCTTAAGGTTTTTGCATGTTAGAGTTCCTACTTAGGATACAATGATACCAATACAGTAGGCAACAACTCACAGATAAAAGTAATCACTCATCAAGAGTGACTATATATGTTCATATATTGATTATAGTGATATTTGTATTAGTAAATACATGTTTAAATTAAATGATCTGAATATGGTAAGTCTGTAACATTTAATTTTATTCCAATAGAGATGTTAAAAAATAAGATTGGATATTTTTTTAAGAGAAAGTGGTCCAAAGATTTTACTTTACTCTAGTATTATCTCAAAGTCTTTCAACTTAATGATCCCTGGCTTGTATCTTCTTTTCCCCTTGTACATTCTAGTTTTAATAAAACTGTTTGTTTCCTCAATTTTATATTTTCCTTTCTAGACTACATACATTTTGTTGAATATGCCTACTTTGTAATATCCTTCACTATTTTTCAGTCTTGTCCATAGTACGTATATAAAAGCATTTTCAATAAATAGATTAATTCAACCAAAAAGCTCATTTAAAAAGTTAAAGGACCTGGTATTAGGGAGCTCTGAATAACAATCACACTTTGTCGTCTAGCTAGAATGCTTTCTCTCCCAGAGGTCCAGTGAACCAAATCTGCCAGCAGCTCATACCTGGGAGGAATGTGAGTGCAGCCTCTGTCCCATTTCTAAATGAATTTATAGTAACAGTTCCATGAACACATTTATCTTTCCATTAAATAAGTGCAGGCAGGTCCCCTTTGAGAACTGAATGTTAGCTGGCAGGTGGCAGAACCATTCTGGAACGCCTACGACTCAGATTTTGCTCACTTCTCAATTCCCATCTGAGATACAGACAATAGCAAAAAGAACTGCATGGTCTAATAAATAGAGTACAAGTTCATGAATTCTGGATCTTTCATTGACTTGGTATTTTGACTAAAACAAACAGACAGTTTCTAAAATCCCCTTTTGTTTGTTTCCTTGTTTTATAGTTTGAAATGAACAATGATGATCTGTCATATATCTTTCTATTTGGAAAGATTTGTTTAAGATGAGATAGTTCTAGGAGAAAAGAAACCAGAAATGTTGATCAGGGGGTAGACAAGAGGGGTGGGCTGTGCCCATGAGAGGTCCCCTGGCAGAGCAGTCAGCAATAGCCATGTACGTAAGAGAAGCATCTACCTCTCTAAGCAGGTGGGCTGTCACACATGGCAAGGCAGGCTAGTGTTCATTCATTCAGCTGAGACGTGGTATCCAGCAATCTGCCCGACACAGAGCAGGTGCACCGTGGCTGCTAACTAAAATAAGGGGCTGTTGAAGAAAGGCCCACAGGAACAGTCAGGAGCCAATTGTCAGAGACAATTCTCCCTGTGACATTGCAGCTGCTCTTACACATTCTCTGCTGCCGGCTCTTTATACTACTGTGAAACAGAGTGCTTTGCCGGCAGCTGTGTAGACTGTGCAGGCTGCAAGAGATAACACATTAAAGCAGTCTGCACAGTTCCTGGCACATGGTGCATAGGCAGGTGTTAGACAATGACCACACCAGAAGGCTGGTAATCTCTTCAAGATGGACACATTCCAAAGAAAGGATCTGGTTTAGAAAGTATAATGCTTCAATCCTTCTCACTGCTAACCTAAACGAGGGAACAGCTTTTATGCTGTTCAAGGCAGCAGCTCAGGTTTTCAAACGAAGGAAAGCACAACACAAAGACTTGCTTTCTATAAAGTGTGGAGTGTACAGAATGCCACAAGCGTGTGGAAAGAAGGAAGGGAGAGAGAGAGGGAGGGAGAGAGGGAAGGAAGAAAGTCATGAAGGAAAGAGGGAGGAGGGAAGAAAGGAAGAGAAAGAAAGAAAGAAAAAGGAGAAAGAAAGAGAAAGAAAGAAAGAAAGAAAGAAAGAAAGAAAGAAAGAAAGAAAGAAAGAAAGAAAGAAAGAAAGAAAGAAAGAAAGAGAGAAAGGAGAGAAGAAGATAGTAAGGAAAGAAAGAAAGAGAGAAGAAGGAATGAAGAAAGCGAAAGAAAGAGGAAGGAAGGAAAGAAGGAAGGGTAAAGAAGGAAAGAAAAACAAAACAAAAAGATCCTGAGTACACACAGGTTACTGGCAAATTTGGATGTAGGTATAAAGGCAAATGTTACTCTTTTGTATTGATTACCAAAAGGGTGACTGCTATTGAGCAAATAATCTTATGCCAAAAGACTTACTTTTTCTAATCTTTAGTTCCTTCATTTGTGAAAGATTGCAATCTCATACTTTGTTCTGATTTTTTACAGTCGTAAGTCATATTTCTGTGCCTTCTCCCTGTAACTTTTTTATGCTTCACAGGTACGTAATTCATTTTTGTATCACCACTTAATGCAACCTAATAAATGAGGAAAATCAAAAACCCCTTTATTTTTTTCAGCCATAGTCTATGTTCACACTGTATATTACTCTTGTCTGCACTAATAAAATCTGCTGAAATGTATATCACGTTTTTTAACTTCACCACTGCTAAACTTTTCACTAATGTCTAAACCCTCTCAGGAACACTGAAACTTTCTTTTTTATATATACAATCTTTTTATTGCATTTCATTTTATGACATTGTTTCATAGGCTGTAAGGTTCCCCCAACCCCTCCCCATGCCCTCCCCCCATGGTGGATTACTCCACCTTGTTGCTATACTACAGTTCTAATTCATTCATGCTTCTTTCATTGCAAACATGTACCATGCATAGAGTGCAGCATCTTATTGTCCAGATAAATTCAACAGTTTCTTGGGGAGACCATCTCTGGTCTAAAAGCAGAGCTGGCAGAATATCGTTCTGACCAATTAAAACCCATAACATAACATCAACAACAGTTTACAACATTATGGAGTTATTTGACATGATATTGAGTGACTGATATGTTAGAAAACTTAAGTTCGGGCCCGGCGCGGTGGCGCAAGTGGTTAAGGTCCTCGCCTTGCACGCCCAGGATCCCATATGGGCGCCGGTTCTAATCCCGGCAGCCCCGCTTCCCTTCCAGCTCCCTGTCTGTGGCCTGGGAAAGCAGTCGAGGACAGCCCAAAGCTTTGGGAACCTGCACCCGCGTGGGAGACCCGGAAGAGGCTCCTGGCTTCGGATTGGCATAGCATCGGCCGTTGTGCTCACTTGGGGAGTGAATCATCAGACGGAAGATCTTCCTCTCTGTCTCTCCTCTCTGTATATCCGCCTTTCCAATGAAAAAATAATTAAAAAATAAATCTTTAAAAAAAAAAAAAGAAAATGCAAGTTCTTAATATCCTGTGACTACTTTATTGACATTTCAATTTTAGTTTATATACAACCGACTTCTATCCACCTTAAAATGGCTATAGGATACTACTGAGCTGTCTCGTGTCTATTTTCATTTTTGTATTTAGCAGTTTATTGTATTGAAGCATAATTTACTCTGATTTCTCTTCAAATTGTATAAATCTCGCCTTTTACTAAAGAAAATTTCAAGAGAAAATGTAAAACCCTTTATGTTGTACACATTCATTAACATACTAATATTTTACTTCTTTTGCTTTCTCTTACACAATGAAAACATGACTGCCTGTTCTCATGTTTTGTTTCACTAACCAGAAATAGTTCTGGTTGCAGAGTGTTTAAAAGGAAATTTCAGAAACTGCATGATGAAAGATCTTTACCAGAATATGGACTTTATCTGTTCTTGTATGGCACAGAAAAATTACATAAATTTCTAACAGAAGGAACAGCGATATGACCTTTAATAGAAATTTTCAAATGGAAGCAAGGGGCAAGGCTGGAATATACTCAGTCTCATAACTATTTGTATTTCTCTAAAGCAAGACTATGAAAAAACAGTGACTTAAGATCAGCATGGTATAATAGGCTATAATCTTCTGCCTTCTGTGCCAGCATCCATTATGCTGCACTCCCTTAACCAGCTCCCTACTTGTAGCCTGGAAAAGCAACAGAGGATGGCCCAAACCCTGGTCTCTGCACCCATGTGGGAGACCCAGAAGAAACGCATTTCACTGGGCTTTGGATCAGCTCAACAATGACCCTTGTCGCCATCTGGGGAGTGAGCCAGTGAACAGATTTCTGAGTAAGTCTCTCTCTCTCTTTCTCATTTTTCTTCTTTTTCTTTCTCTAACTCTTTCGAACTAAATAAATAAATCTTTTTAAGAAATAGTGCTAATTGCCTATTCTGATTTGTTTATGCTCATTTTATTAGAAATGCATATTCTTCCATCATCTAGTTAATTCCCCAGATGCCTGTAATAACAGAAGTGTGGGAAGACTGAAGTCTCGCACCAGGAAATCAAATGAGCTCTTTCACAAGGACAGACAAGGAACCAAATACTAAAGCTATCAACTATTATCTCATAAAGTGCCCATAAGCAAGAAGTTGACTCAGAAACACAGATTTGAAACTAGCATTCAGATGCAGGATGTGGGGTGTTAATTAGTACGCCACATGTCCATTTCCAAGTTGCTGACTTTGATCAATAATCAATGTGGCCACTGTTAATACAGATAATAAGAGTTACCATTGCCTCCTTTTAAACTGCCTCTCTTTCTCTTTTGCCTTTCAATTACATACGTTTGGGTGTTTGCTTTTTCTAGAACCTTTTGATAGATATTATTCCCTTAGTATAATCAAGATAACTTTACAAATCATAATTTTAGTACATGAAATATTAAAATTACACTTGCTAAAAACCTTAGCAGATGAAAATTCCATTTTTTCCAAGAAGCATATATATATACACACATATATATACATATGCCATGAATATGTTGCATTTTTATTTCCAACATGTGTTTTTTAAAAACACCATATCCTAAATAGAAAATATTGTTTGCTTTTACTGTCATAACTTCAAACCTATGTTAAAAGCTATACAAAAATTTTAAACCAGGTATTTTTCAAACATTATATGGAGAAATTCTTCACTTCTTTTTTTTTTTTTAAAGATTTATTTTTATTATTTTTCATTGGAAAGGCGGATATACAGAGAGGAGAGACAGAGAGGAAGATCTTCCATCCGATGATTCACTCCCCAAGTGAGCGCAACGGGCCGATACTATGCCCATCCGAAGCCAGGAGCCTCTTCCGGGTCTCCCACGCGGGTGCAGGGTCCCAAAGCCTTGGGCCGTCCTCGACTGCCTTCCCGGGCCACAGGCAGGGAGCTGGAAGGGAAGCAGGGCTGCCGGGATTAGAACCGGCGCCCATATGGGATCCCGGGCGTGCAAGGCGAGGACTTAACCACTTGCGCCACCGCGCCGGGCCCAGAAATTCTTCACTTCTTAAACATAAATGATGAAGGGATAACTGCGGAGTAGGTTAGAAAATGCCAACAGGTTTTCAATTAAAAGTTCCATTTAACTAATGTAATTATTCCTACCTAATTAAATTTTTTTTCCACTAAGATTAGTCCATTAAGATATCGCCTTCTCTTTTAAAATGTTCTGTGAAGCTCTTACTAACATTCATGAACCACATTGTATTGGTGGGATTGTTAATGAACTCTCTGGCAACAATGCAGCAGCTTTAATAATTGAAACCCTGCTAATTTTTTTTTAAACTAGATTTGGAACTGCTATTGATCTAGAGAAGGGTCAATATTGAGGGAAATATTCTTTGCCCAGTCAGTTGATCTGCAATACACCCAATTATCTTGATATTTGTATTTCAAAATAGGATCTTATATTAAAATTTACATTCATAAATATTATTCACATTTATTTTTCAATCAATGGATTGATTGTGCTAACATATTGTGTTAACAGATTGTGATTTGAGACCTGAAATTCTGCAAGATAAAATATACAAGAAATTTGGATCCTTGAGTTCAAATGTTCCTTTAAATGACAATTCTAAATCTCTATAAAATCATTAATCAAATACTTCATATGCAGTTTAGCCAAACATACAAGGAGACCATAACAATGATCTATTTTAATCATGATTTGAAGCAAAAATGTGAACATTTAAGGTAACATTTATCTTAATAATTTTTATGTACTTACTTTGCTCAGTTTTCATAGTAGATTTATTATTTTGAATAAGATTATCACATCAACTTCTCATAAAATGCAAAAAAGCAAAATTCTGCTAGAATGTTACTGGACTTGTGCTTCATCTTTAACTTCTCAGTAGCTTAAAAAAACCATGCTATCTTTCTTATTTTTCTCATCTCTAAGAATGGTAATCTACATTGCAAGGTGATTTGAAATACACTGCTAGCTAAACTGAAGAATGTGAACTCTAAAGCTAATTTGATATGCTGCAATTCTGAAAAATTTAACTCAGAATCTCAAATATGTTAGCATTAAACAAATTTCTTGAATACATAATTATTAAAATTGTTGATCCCTTCTTATTTATACAATAAATGTCTAATACATTGGATAATCTTAGATAATTACTGAGATATCCCCATGATAATGGCTAGAAAAAAGAGGGCCCATATTCTATGGCAGAAGAACACAACACTATACCTGTTGAAAATATGACTATTCTGGTCTTTCGCCTAAATCAACAAAATCCTTCCTGCCATTTATTATGTAGATACAGGGGCAAAAGAATGTGAATTGAAGCAAAAAAACCTGAATGGTGCACTACTGAGAATGGCATTAAGGAGGAATCATACAGGACTCTAAAAGCAAATACAAATTAATACTCTATAATGTCTTTTTAGTCAGGAGGATAATAGACTGACATCAAAACTGAAAATGAACTATCACGCTCCATCAATTAGCTCCTGACACTGCTACTTCTGAGTTTTACACTTGATAAATAAATTATAAATCATAAACCAGGACCTGAAAGATTTTCATTATAACATTTTCCTAATATTGAATATGATGACATTCAGGAAATTATTTCAAAGTAGAAAAAGAACGTAAGGCAAGAATTATGTCATTTTATTCTGGAAAAAACATTACTTGATCAGCTTTATCTGTTAGATTTGTCAGCTAAACAGCTGCATCCTATATAAGATGTGAAAGTGATTTTTAGCAAGGCTTGAGAGAAAAGCAGAAAAAAGCTGGCACCTCCACAGAGAGATGAGTCATATGACAATGCCAAAAGTATTGTAAAATGCATAAGAATAATTGACAAAAGAAATAAAGATATTGAAGAAAAATGATAAAAATAGAATGTTATAAAATATTATTTCCAAGTTTGCTGAAAAAGTTAAAAGTGATAAATTTATTTTAAAAAGAAATTTGAATGAAAAGATGCCCAGAATTTAACTCTATTCTCAAATTTAGTATGTGTGTTGAATTTGAGTCTCTCATGGAAGAGAGTCCTATAATGTATACTAACTCAAATCACAGTGAGGACACATGAGTGTGCCCAGTGATTCCTGGGTAAAGCAGTAATTACCGAGGAGACACCTGCTTCCACAGTCAATGGAATCAGGTACCTTTTTTCCTATCTTTAATTCCTAATCCTTAAACTCTATTTATCTTTCAATATCATTCTCATATATTCCTTTAATACTTTTTCTCTCTTAGTTAAAAATGAAGCCAATTGAAGAATATCCAAACTCCATTTGCAGTTTGAAAGAAAAATCACTGCAAATATAACCATAATTCTAAAATAAATGCTCACTAAAACTCAAACATTTCCAGGAGGGGAGAGTAGTACAATAGAGATTTTGTGTGTGCATTTGGTTTTTTTTTTCATTATTATAAAGCAAACAAAGATCATGTATTTCATATATACACATTTAGGTACACAGTGATACCTGTAATAACTTCTGTTCACAAAGATGCTGGTACAAAGTTATTAGGCATAACCACCATAAAAGGAAAAGTGATAAGGTTTACTTTTACTTCATACTTTTGCAGGATTAGCAGGATTAGAAATACACATGTCCAAATATTAGAAAGAAGTTTACTATGTATTTGTGAAAACATAATAAGAGTATCTGCTATGTTTTATTTTACTTTACATATATTTATTTGAAAAACATTGAGACAGAGAAAGATCTCCCTCCACACACTTGTTCACTCCCTCAAATGACCACAACAGCCAGGATTTGTCCAACAAAAGCTAGGAGACAACGTAATCCTGCTCTCCCTGTGGATGACAGGATCCCAATTACTTGAACTATCACTGTTGCTTCCCAGGGTGTACAACAGCAAGAAGCTGGAATGGGAAGCAGAGCAAAAAATCAAATCAAACCCAGGCATTCTGATTTGATATGTGGATCTCCCAAATGGCATCATATCTGTCATGGCAAACATTTACCCTGATATATTTTTAGCTTCTTAGATGAATCTCTGTCTTTCCTTGAATGATAATTTGTGTTTATTTTTTATCACAAAGAAATTATTTAACAGAGAAATATTTGACTGAAATATGACTTTCTATACCAATCAACATATGACACTGTTGAACAATGTTATTATATAAATAATAGAGTCTGAGGAACTAGACTGAATTCTCCCAATAGGGGCAATAATTTAAAATCACACTAAAAAATTCCAAAGTTCCTGTCTTAATTTTCTACCAAACCATGACAGTTTAAATAGATCTTACCCGTATCAATGAACCTAATCAACATGAATTATGATGTATTTCAACCTTTGTCAGGTCTTGGTGACATAAACAGATATTCTTCATCCAGGGATGAGAACATTCATAACTTTTCTAGGTAAGAGAAACCACAATCTCCTAGCTGAATGCAACAAGGTAGGTTGAGCTGTTACCTAAGCAAATGTTACAGTGCTGTGAGAAAAGTAGCCAATAGCAGGTGGGCATTGTTAACACCAAACTCATGTTAATTATACCAGTGTGCCAGCATAGTTGTCTATTCTATTTTTTGTTTGTTTTTGTAAAGATATGTGGGTAGGGCAGGGAACACCAAGCTGGGACACACCACACTAGACCCCACATCAGGGAACTGTAGATAGCCCGAGGATGGGGGTCTGGGAACATGTTGGAGTAGAAGCAGCTGGGGGTATCTTTTACAGGGAACGAATGACTTCTGAGGGCTTCCATGAACTGTTTCCATGAACCTACTTGCAGGCAGGTGAGGGAGCTGAGACAGGTTGATTCAGAGGGCATGTTTGGGACTAGCCACGGCATGCACCCACACAGGAAACCTGAGTTAGGCTCAACAGCATAGCCCACTGTCCCCTGGCTCATGCAAAAACTACACCTCCAGGCATGCCTGGCTGGACTAGGACACAGTAACCATCCATGAGTGTCAGAGCAGAGTACTGGCCAATTCAAGCCAGAATGCAACTGCATCTGGTGGCAGATTCTTTAGAGGACTTGTGGGCTCACCTCTGTGGGAATGCAGCACCATTTGGTTTGCACAAGAGGTAGGGATTATTGCTTGGCAGAAAATAAATGAACAAATGAACTTTATATTTGAGAATTATAAAAATAGTATGCCTATAAACTGCAAGAATTAATGGACCAAATGCAAATCGTGCAGAAATAAGTGTTACACACCGAGACTGTCTGGTGAGAAATTAAGAGCTGTTCAGATGCCACATTACCCTAAATGCAGCTTTCTGTGGAAGCTGTAAACCAGCACCTTGCAACTAATGGTGTCAGGAGATATGAAGAATTGTTTTGTAAATATGAACATCAAAAAGAGTAAGCATCTTAAAGCTTTTCCATAAGCATGTTCCATAAGCATTTTAATTAACATGGTGTCTATTTCCTGCAAGTATATTCCCAAGCTTTTAAATTAAATCACAGCAGTGCTCACTACAAGTGGACCTCATTTGGAAATGGACAAATAAGCCTTCTTTGAGTCTGAGAAGACCCTTAGCAAGCAGCTCAGCTTAATGGATGAAACTTCCAGGAGACACTTGATCATAAAGATGTGCTGTGGCAACCTAAAACACAATTTTATGTGCCATAACTAGACATTTTTTGAAACAAATGTCGTTGTGCTATATATTTCTTTACATCCAGCTTCACTGTTAAAAAAATTAGAGGCAATATAAGCCAATGTTATTCTCCTGATGCTATAACACTCCAATATCCATTCTTTTATATCAGATATGACTTTAAGATTAAATAAATTCCAGGAATAATTCAAGATATCTCTTTGCTATTTTGAATGGTCTAAATATTAAACCACAAACACTTCAGCGTATATTTCCTAAAATTTTGGACTTTTTTACGCAATTACAAGTTATGAACAGCAGTAAATATATATCCTTGGTAGTCAGTATCTAAAACTCCATCTCAAGTGACATGGAATACTTCGTGTGATGTACACAAAAGATAAAATGAGAACGATAAAATCAATGAGGCAAGATCTAAATAATGACTCAGCAACATTGGGATTCATTATAGTATTTGTACACATTTGAAATGATTTTAAAATGAAATTATTTTTCGAGTGAGGACAATCTTCAATACATTTGATTTAATCAAGGAAATTATTAAAAATAAATACTTGCAAATTGGTTGTTTCACTTTTTAAAATGTACATTTAATTGTAAAGGTGATTTATTCAAGTTGCTCTAACAGCAGATGCCAGATACATGAACAGTTATTTTAACCATTAAGTGTAATATTATATAAAGTATATCAGGTAAAAATATTGTAATGATTCCAGCCTTGGCACACAGTTTTCTTTAAATAAATAATACCTTCATATTAAAATGGTTTCGATTAATGTCTGACTTAATTTTAATTAATGCATCTTGCAAAACACAGATTGCTTAAAATACACTTTTACGATTTTTCTATTTATATAAAAGAAACAGATTTCAAGTATTTGATGTACACAGTTTTAAGAGCGTAATGATACTTGACACCCAACCCTCTCTCCATCCCTCACTCGATCCTCTCTCCTCCCAAGAAAATTACGGTGGGTGTTTTAAATTAAAATACCCAAAATTGAATTATATACTCAGGCTTTTGTTTAAATACTGATAACAAACAGATTTGTTTATGTATCTTCCAAGGCCCTAGAAAAGTAAATCATTTTGAGCCTGGCACAATGGTTCAATGGTTAAATCCTAACCTTGCAAGCGCCAGGATCCCATAAGGGTGTCAGTTCATGTCCTGGCTGCTCCACTTCCAATCCTCCTCCCTGCTTGTTGCCTGGGAAGGTAGTTGAGGACAGCCCAGATACTTGGGACCCTGCACCCACATGGGTATCCTGGAAGAAGCTCCTGGCTCCTAGCTTTGAATTGGCTCAGCTTCAGCCATTGGAGCCATTTGGAGAGTGAGCCAGCAGATAGAAGATCTTTTTTTAAGATCTGCCTTTCCAATAAAAAAAAAAATCTTAAAACAAGTAAAAACATATGGGTCCTTATTCAAATGTTATTAACAATTATGTATAGTTATAGATTACTGCACATATTCCATGCATTAAACTAACCTCACAAAAAACCTGTAGGTTTCAAACAGCTTAGACAAGTTCAGAAAGAATATTTATTTTTACAAAGAGGGAAAAAAAACATATTCTCCTTGACCTGGATGAATTTCTTTTTTTTGTTGTTTTGTAACTTTTTTTTTATTGGAAAAGTAGATTTACAGAGAGAAGGAGAGACAGAAAGAAAGATCTTCCATCTGCTTTGTTCCCCAAGTGGTCACAACGGCCAGAGCTGTGCTTATACAAAGTGAGGAACCAAAAGATTCTTCTGGATCTCTAGGCAGGTTCTGGGTCCCAAGATTTTGGGCCGTCCTCTACGACTTTTCCACTAGCAGGGAGCTGGAAGGGAAATAGAGTAGATGGGATATAATTCAGGGCCCATATGGGATCCTGGCACATGCAAGGCAAGGACTTTAGCCACTAGACCACCTTGCCAGGACCCCAAATTTCTTAAAATGCAGCCGTTTGTGGAATGAACCAATTAATGGAATATCTCTCTGTCTCACCTTATCTCACTATAACTCTACCTTTCAAACAAAATTAAAAGAAATCATAAAAAAAGACTGGTTAAAAATGTGCCTTTTCTCTAATATAAAAATATGCATTACACTTTCAAATAGCATTAGCTTGTGTCACTTAAATAGACAGCGCCAAGTAACAGATAGCGATTAAATAAGAGCAAATTTTCATTTTCAGAAACCTCAGCTTTAGAGTAATTTTTAGGATTCAGTAGATTAGGACAATTATACCAGCATAGAACTTCAGTGGCAGGGGAAACATACAGTTGCTAAAAACAAATCCTGTGACTCCAGTGTTCTTACCACATTGTCACCGAATCAAAGCAGTAGAGACGGCCCTCCAATTCCCTGCCAAGCCCCTCAATCTGTACATAGCCTTTTTGTCATGTCTTGCGCCTCTAGAGGATGGCTATGATTTGAAGCATTATTTCATTTGTACATGAGTGCCTCCAAGGCAGATCTGGCATGATTTGTCCTGGCACTGTAGTCTCTTGTACACCATCCTCCTATCTCTACCTGCTGCTCAGATAGCCATGTGTGACTGGAGATGTGCAAGTAAGGCCAAACTCTGTAAGTCACCTAATTCACTGGCAAAACAGCCTTTCCTCCAGGTGATTATATGAACAAAAAAAGCAAAATGTAATTAAAACATTAAACTTGATCACTTTACCTTTCATCTAGGTTTCTGATACTAACTAATCAAGAAAACTGTAACTAGAATATTTGTATTTGGGCAAACTTTAACTCATAACACAGCGTGTAATAGTGATAACATTTTAGACTAAGTCATTTGTCAAGTAATAATGGAAAAAGGCTGCGTCTTGGATATTTATATTTGAGACAAATAAAAATAAATCATGCCTTTACTCTGAGATGTCAAGAATTATCTACTACTACTAATAATAGAAATAATATTTGGGGGAACTGTTACATACATGGTATAGTTTGGTAAGATGTTTGTATTTAGAATTTACTAAAATGTAAGACTGAAATATCCTGAGCAGAAAAAAAAAATGTAGCATGCGTTTAAAGAATGGCAGGAGCTTTGACATTCCCACTCTAGTGAACAACTGTGTAGGATATAACATTGCTGCCTCTGGATGGAATTCTGCTGATTTTATAGTTGAAATAAGAACACGGGCCGATGATGGACAGCTAAAAGCATAGCAAGAGAACTAAAACATGTGTGTTACCATGAACTCTGGAGAAATGAAGGGACAACAATTACAGTTTTGTTTTTTGAACCCATTTCTTAAATAGTCACTGGTATCTGCCTCTTGTTGCCTGTTTTAACTGTAACAGTTGCTTTGAAAAATAAAACGGAATACCAGAAGAAATCATTAGAGTGATCAGCACCATACATGACCAAGAATGCCTACTAAAAATGTATAGTATTTCTGTTGTAGCTATACAACACAATGACGAAGGCCCTATAGACTTTTCCCATGCAGGTATGCTTGAAAAGACAAGTGTAGTTAGCAGGCCTCTCCTCTGTGAATACAATGATATCCCTAAGTGGTGGTCAAAAAAATCCACAAAATAGGAATCGTTTAGGTATGTCTTGCAGTTTATGCAGATTAATCTTTGAAGTATCACTGAGATTTCACTGTGTATGCAAACAACTATTAAATTTGATTGTACTTAAAATCTATTTATAATAGCACTAATAGTGAGTAAAAATCTCAGGAGATCTTACAGACTCTACTGCTGCTGTGAAAGTTTATTTTCTGCAGAAGTGGTGATTCTTCATAAGTTCAAATATTTACAGAAAGACTCAATATAGAATAGAATATAAGAAATATAGTTTATATTAACATTATAGTATATTTTGAAATTTTAAATCTTATATTTACTTAAATAAATATCCCTGAACTCATATTTAACTAAGTCCAGAAAATTTTCACAGGTATATTAACATTCAATGATGGTAAATATTTTAAGATACCTTTTCTTAAGATTTATTTATTTTTATGGCAAAGTCAGATAAAGAGAGGAGGAGAGACAGAGAGGAAGATCTTCCATCCCATGATTCACTCCCCAAGTGACCGCAATGGCAGTTGCTGTGCCAATCTGAGGCCAGGAGCCAAGAACTTCTTTCCAGGTCTCCCACATGGCTGCAGGGTCCCAAGGCTTTGGGCCGTCCTCGACTGCTTTCCCAGGCTACAAGCAGGGAGCTGGATGGGAAGTGGAGCTGCCGGGATTAGAACTGGCGCCCATATGGGATCCTGGCTCACTCAAGCAAGGACTTTAGCCATTAAGCCACCATGCCGAGCCCACGATACATTTTTTTATTAAAAATAGAAATAAAGTATTATAGTCATCCAGCTAATGATTAAAAGACAAAACTTTTTAATACAATGAATTATTATTGTCATTGTCACTGACTTGATTATTTACATACATAATTATGACTGTAACAAAATTCTCTAAATCCTAAAAAACTACTAATATTGAGCACTGTCCATTTAATAGACATCATAAAGTTTTAATGATGTGTTTATTACTTGAAAATCACCAATGTGAATCTGTTCTGCATTTCTTGGTCTCACGTTCTTAGGTAAATTGTAACCTCCACCAAGTTCACTTTTCTTAGTTCTACGATAAGGGTAATATTATCTTCAATGAAATTAGTTAATTATTGATAAACAGAACATCCCCAAGAATTTCTAGAGACAGATTGATATGCCAAAGGGAAACTATCTAGCACAGCATTTTCTGTCAGGCATCATTTAGTTCAGGAGTATTTCAAGTAGTTATTTTAAACAATTGGTCAGTCTCCTTGAACTTGGAGTTTGAAATATCCATAATCTTGATAACATCATAGTGGAATACACATCTTCTTTTAAAATTAAACAAACAAAAGTTTTTCAACCTCCAATTTATTTATTTTGCTTCCATAAAGCTTTCCTATGTGAGATAATTATTTCCAAAGGATGAATTAAGAATAGCTTGGGGGGAGAAAGGATAATTCCTCTACTTTATCAGGTAATAAAATCTATTACCCCTGAAATCATTTCACTTAATTCTCACTTGCTTCCATATCGCATACTCTATTTTGCTGAGTGAAATTTAATAAATCTCTCAGCCCAGGATTAAATTTTATTGTTTTATGAACTGTTAAATTGCATTGTATGCTTATTAAAGCTTGTATTCCCTTACTCTTAGACACATTCTCATCTCCACCCTGGGGCACTATTAAGAAAACAGCAGAGGCTTTGTTTTCACCATTTGAGAATCTTCCAACAGGGAGCAATAGATGCACCCCGGAAAGTCATTTAAGGACAAAAATGTGCAATTCATAATCCATGTGTTCCTTGAGCTACATAAACTATATTTTAAAGAGGGTAAGACAGGGCCCAGCGTGGTAGTCTAGCAGCTAAAGTCCTTGCCTTGAACATGCCAGGATCCCATATGACCGCTGGTTCTAATCCCAGCAGCCCTGCTTCCCATCCAGATCCCTGCCTGTGGCCTGGGAAAGTAGTCAAGGACGGCCCAAAGCCTTGGGACCCTGCACCCATGTTGGAGATCCAGAAGAGGTTCCAAATTCTTGGCTCTGGATTGGCTCAGCTCCGCCTGTTGCAGCCGCTTGGGGAGTGACTCTGGGAACAGAACATCTTCCTCTCTGTTTCTCCTCTTCTCTGTATATCTGACTTCCCAATAAGAAAAAATAATAAATCCTTTAAAAAAACAGAGGGTAAGACAACAAATAGATAATAATCCCCACATCACAAGTTTTGATTTAGTTAAAACAAGATAGGTATAGAAATATACTGTAAGAAATATGTTAAAAGGATTAATTAAGGATATCATTTTTGCAATATAATTTATTGAAACCTGCTAAGTTTTAATAATTTACTTGATAATATTGAAACAGTTGGCATCTATAAATTCAGATGTAAATCATATTTAGAAAACTTTATAATGTATAAAGTAAGCAAAGTTGAGACTTTTGAGGAGATGCATTTGTAAAAGGAATTATGAAAATGTTAAAATGTTTTTGTCTATTTGCAAACCACTACAGCATACTTTTGAAACTTTACATGGGACAATGCTATTTATATTAGCACAAGATATAAAAATAGCATATTTTGAGCTCAAATTGTGAGAAAGAAAGGATGAAAGATTCACTGGATTTTTACTGTTTGCCCTCAGACAGCCTCGGGCAGGCTCATGCCTTCTCAACCTCTAACTATGAATAAGAATAATAATTATGTTTAACTCCACCAAATAGATGTCAAAATATACATTCGATTTCATCCTAACTTTAATATTTAAGTGAAGCATTTAGAGTTCTGTACTAGCCAAAAAAAATGATAAAACAATTTTTTACATTATATGAATAGGATAATGGTTTATTTGTACTTAATGTGTGCACACAAATGATTTAAAACATGACTTTCATCCTTAATATAGTGCATATTTAATCTAAAAAATCAGGCAAATATTTATTCTTTTGATTAGAAATTGATGACCTAAATTCAGTTATCGTTATCTTGATTTAAAATGTCTTTTGATATATAAAAAGGAGTTTTAGCATCTATCAATCCAAATGCCAAAATTGCACAATAATCTAAGAACTTGGTATTAGAGATAGCCAAATCTTTTCTCTTCCTCACTAATCATTCACAGCAATGCTTTTCTGCAACTCAAGTACAGCTACTTGAATTTTAGCAAGAAACTATGTGCAAGGCTTGAGGACATCATTTTTCACAGCTAGAAGCATATAAACTAAAGATCTCATCATAGACCAAGAATAGCCAAGGACGATAGGAAAGCTGGAGTAATCAATTCCAGACCTAAAACACACTACAGGAAGTGGTAATCTAAATAGGTTGATGGTGGTACAAAAACAGAGATCAATGAAACAGAATAAAAACCCCAGAACTGAGCCCACACATGTACAGCCAACTCCTCTTCAACAACAGAAGAGAAAATAGCCCAGGGAAAAATGTTTAGTCTTTTGAGGTAATGCTGTTGGCACAACTGGATAGCAGCCTATAGAATTAAGAAACAAGACCCCACAGGTCATCATATTAAAAAAAAAAATCATCTCAAAATGGAACAAGGATCTAAATCTGTACCCAGAAATCCTCAAACTATTAGAAGAAAACAGGAAGCATTCTACAAGATACAGGCATTAGCAAAGCCTTAGAAAAGTCACCAAAAGTACAGGTGGTTATAACCAAAATAAACAGATGGGAGTACATCAAACTAAGAAGTGTCTATACAGCAAAGGAAATGATTAACAAAGAAGCAACCAACAGAATGGGAGAAAATTGAAGCTGTTTTCTGCAATCCTCCTGGAAGATTCCAAGGTGAAGGAATTGAGGTTCTGTGGAAGATCACCAGAGAAGAGAGACAACCACGAGTCAACCAACCAAATCGTTTACTGAGTCTATAGTGAAGCTTACATATGGTGATAAACAGGAAGCATTAGTAATAGTAACCTGATTGGTTCTCCAAACCCCCAAAGCCACCAATCAACTTAAAGGTCAGTTTTAGATACAATCCTTCCTAAGGAGAGCAATCTGTAAACCTGACATGACCTGACATGAGCTAGCCTGACCTGACTGCAGCAGGCCTCTGATTAATTCCATCATTTCCCCACTGCAAGAGGAGGACCTTCTGAGCAGGGGAAAACAGGGTACGTACTTCTAGTCTAGGGCTGCCTGTCACCTAGCAGGTCGAAGTTTACCAAGCCCTATGCCAGTTTCCCTGGGGGCACAGTGTGCTGCACCCTCATAACCTCTGGCATAGGCTTAGGAGGGCCCGGATTCATGGATGACCACCCAGAGAAAATCTTTGCAAACTACACAATAGATACTAAACTCACATCCAGGATTTATAAAGAGCTTCAGAAACTCAACAACCAGCATAATAGACAACCCTGTGAAGAAATGGGCACAGAAAATGAGCCAGCATTTTCCAAAAGAACAAATTTAAATGGCTAAAAGACATATGAAAAAACGCTACAGGCTTCCTGGCTACTAGGAAAATACAAATAAACATCACTTTGGGTTCCACCTAATTCCAAGTGAGACTGGACTACATTCCGAAACCTGCTAACAACACCTGCTGGCATGGATGTGAGGGAAAAGATACCCTACTCTATTACTGGTGGGAGTGTAGGCTAGTGTAGTCACTGTGGAAATCAGTACACAGAGTCTAAGACAACTAAAAATCGACCTGTCATATGACTCAGTTATCCCACTCCTGGGTATATACCCAAAAGAAGTGAAATCCTCATAGGAGAAAGTGACCTGTTACAGTTGCGCAATCCAAAATAGAGAAGACATGGAAACGACCCATACGCCCACCGAAAAGGGAATGGATACAGAATCTGGGGTGAATCTACTCGGTGGAATAATATACAGACATCAAAAAAGAATAAAATTCTACCATTTGCAACAAAGGGGTCCTAACTGGAGACCATTATGCTCAATGAAATAAACTAATCCCCAAAATACAAATACCATATGTTCTCTTTTTAAGGCAACCTGCATGCAAAATACAAGCTCAACAGATACATAGATAAACATGTATATACATGTATTCACCTAGATGAACTATATAATGGAGACTAGCATACTAAGAAGTCCAAATACACTGCAAAATGTTTGCTACTGCAGAATAAAAGGAGGACTCTTGAATGATACACTATGATATTGGACTTTTCTACATTTGCCTATACCTACAATACCATGACGCACTTAAATATCAGAATGTTGGACTTATCACTGTTGTTAAAAGACTATATGTACTATTACAATGTAGGGAGAAATGGTGGCGGGGGAAGGAAGAGGAGCCTGGAAGTGATAAGGGAATACCTGTATCTACAAAATTGTACCATGGAAAATAATAATAACAATAAAAATATTTTTAAAAAGATAATGAGAATTAAATTCTTAATAAGTGTATTAGCAAAAGAAATCCTGCCATATAATTTAAATCTATTATCTCAAAAATGCAAGGGAGAAGAGGAAGGTGAGGCTGGGGGACACACAAGGAGACTATCATTACGTTGTCAGAACTGCTGATGAACTGTATTGACCTGTTAAAAAACTAAATGAAATTTTAAAAGTCAGTTCTTAAAGCAAACTTTACAATTTCATGCAAAGAATACTAACTTCAAATCAAGTCCATATTTTCAGCTTTTAAACAGTCCCATGTTTGAATTCATTTGTCTGACAACCTGCAGTAGTCCTTTATTTGCATTTAACTTTAGACTGTAAAAGACTAGGCTTTAAATTCAAACACTGGCCATCTGAAGAAACTGTTTTCATAAATAACTCAATATTTTCACACCAAGACTTCATACACATGTTCTTTGTTGATAGAAACCTTCAAAATGGTGCCTTCACAGAATAGCCTCTCAGATTTATGTTTGACATGAAGCCTTGAAGCAGGAGATAACATCTTTTAAACAGTATTGGAGCACAATGCTTATGTCATGTCATCTATAATTGTAGGCTGCCATGGTAACAGGAAAGTTATTTTCTTAAGAAAAGCTATCTAAATGTCCTTAGAATGGCAGAGGGAAGGCCATGCAGTAAACTTTGTTCTCCCCTGGCTCATATCGCTCTTTTTTGTTCTTGTTTGTGTTTGGTCTCCAACTCTAATTTGTTTTCTAAATATCCCACAGCCTCTCTCAGTTTAATTAATTTTCTAACTATTCCTTCAGGGAAACTTACCTATTGCATTAGTCTTGTTTGAAACTGCCCCGCAAAGGCACTAAGAAGTAATAGCATCATGTTGGTCTCAGTTGTTACCATGGAACAAACAATTTGGAGGGAGAGAATTTTAGCTCTCCTACACTATACGCCCTCTGTTATCAGAAAATATTACTTAAAACTTTTTGTAGAAGTTAAAATCCTGGTGTTTAAAAACTACTTGAAAAAACAATTCTTTCATAAAAATGTTTCATAAATTTCTGCTCTAGTATGATACAAATGATACTAAGTTTTGCCAATAGACTACATGCATCTAAAACAGAATAATATATTTCACAGTATTTAGTTATTTTCTTTCATACTTTTTATTGCTACTGTTACTGATGAAGAAAACACACAAACTTCAGCTTATGCCCTAAGGATACCAAATAGAAAATTTTCCACCAGGGACTCTTACATTATATTTCAAAAGACTACTCTAACCCTTCCCCCGACTTCACTCTCTGCCATTACTTTCAACTACCTTGCCCACAAGAAGCAAGACATATCGAGATAAAAACGCCCTAGAAAAGTTACTCCAATCTCAATGACTCATCCATTTTCTCGGAATTCCTCCACCCCACCATCACACCCCAGGGCCCCAAATTACAAAAAGTCTAGCCTGCTGAAGGACTAGATCCCAGACACATGTTTTCTCCATCGACAGATGGAAGTCAGCTACTCTCTGTGTTTTTAGATTTCTGTATGATAATAAATTTGATTTGGCTCTAAACTCTCTCTCTATGTTCTGCATTTGTTTCCTAACAGTTATAGTGCTGCATAAGATACTGCACTGCTCCAAATAATTAAAACCTACCTTACCTACTTAATTCATGCACTTCTAATTTTTTGTTAGTGTGAAATGTGATATCTCATCTCTCATATCACATTACACAGCAAGTCAGGACAAATCAAACACTAATTTTTCTGAAAGACAAAAACTCCTTTATCTTAATTTAATCTCCATTGTGAAAATTCTTAAAAACTTTCTAGAGTCTAGACTATCTGTAAAAGATATGGGAGAATGTTTTCCATCCGTAAGAGGAGGGAAAACCTGTTTTGGGGATAATTGGATTGCAGCTTGCAGAACTGTTTAGACAGGAAGGATAAGTTCACAAGATTCATCGTATATCATGACTATAAAATTGCTAATAAAATGGTTGTTACATAGTCTCCTTACAAAATGATAATTCCACAAGACAATGCATATGTTAATTAGATTTAGTCATTCCACCACGCTTTATATATAAAATCCGACTTCTGTCTGTAGTTTCTTTGTCCACAAATTCAAACAAATACAGATGGAAAGTAGATTTTTAGAATTGTTTCTGAATTGATTAGGCTTTATCTTTTACCTTGTAAATGACATAATATGAAGACTGTTTATGTAACATTCACATTTCATTAGTCTTTGTAAATAATCTAGAGATGATTTAAAGTACAAGAGAGAACATGTACACCTTACTTGAAAAGCCTGTATCACTTTATATAAAGATCTGAGTTGGGCACCTTGGATTTTCTTATTCTTGGGGTTTCTTGTACCAATCTCCTGTAGATACTGAGATAGCCATGTTTCAATAGCATTACATTGTACACAGTTAATATTTACAACTTTATCAGTTTAAAAATAAAAGCATGAAAATGTTTCTAAAAGATTAAAGTCACATAATGTTAGGAGTGATTATAGAAATGATTTTGCTAGCCTTTGTTTCTGATGACTTGCTGAAATCTATGCTGCTTGATTCTCCCAGAATACATTTGAAATTCTTCAAGAAAGGCTCATTGCATGGCAGTCCATGTTCCTCCATGAGGCTGCCAGGACTTTTGTGACCCATTATCCCAGAACCTTTTGAGTTTCCTTCTCAAGAGATGAAGTATATTTCACTTGCTCACAGGAGCCACAGATTCATATCTTTGAGTCTCGTCTGTTTTGTTTGTGCTGTATGAATCATTAACCCCTACATCCCACAGTCCCATTGCTAGTTAGCTCCAGCCTCACCTCCATGACCATCCAGAATGTGGAGTAGGAGCCTCTACTAGGCACCCCTGCTGTGTGGTGTCCTGTCTTAATTCATGTGGCAATCATCACATTTCATAGACATTGTGTTGTCTCTTTCTATCATGAGAAATTAAATGTTATGAGAAAAATGATTGTGTCTACTTCTATTATGTACATGTCAGACCTGGTGTGTGATAAATACTCATTGTAAACACAGTCACTAAGTAAAAGATTCCAAGCAAGCGATTCCAATGTTAGACAATTTGAATGAGATCATAGATCTTTTGTTCCAAACCACTGTAACATTTCCTACACTAAAGTACTTGTCTTTTCTGAAGAAAATCTGAGGTAGGGAAAAATAATTATATACAAAACGTAATTTAGTTATGCAAAATGATCCAAGTTAACATATGCTTATGGTTAATGTTGCAGCTTTTACTCTCTATGTTACAGTATATATCTGGGGTGAAATTATGTTTAACTCTTGTGTAGGCATCAGCATTACATGAATAACTTTACAAATTAAATATCAAAGTTTTAATCCTAAAAATATGCAGTGAAGGAAGACATGGTAATCACTTTGTCAATATCAATTTAATATAAAAAAACACATTCTTATAGGAAAAATAAGCATCTATACTCAAAAACGGAAAATGTTTTTGATGTTTCTTTTCCAGTTAACTATTTCTTGGAAAATTTTCTTCTTTTTGTATTTAGCAAAAGTAATTAATAATCTTTCACTCCATAGCTAAACTAATCTACATTCTAATAATATTTGCTGGCATGATTTTATGAAACAAAAAATATCAATCAAAAGTATGAAAGTTAATAATAATAGCAGTCCTAAAATTTAATAAAATTTTAAATAACAAAATTACTGCAATTGATTTAATATGAGCCATTATTTCAACATATTCTACATTATCAATATTCCATTTATTTTATGCAGTAGAAATCATAAGAGCAACCTATTAATATGAACAACCTATTAAATTATCAATTATTATGCAGTACAAAATGTAAGCCATAAAATTTCACTGGGATTCCAATTCTACATTTTCTTACATTTTGTTACATTAATATAGATGCAAAGTGATTACTATTATTGTTCAAAGAGATCTTTAAAAGTGAAAAAAAAGAACTAAAATTTATGTAGAAAAATGACTTATGTTTTATAAATTATATGAATAATTATACCAGTAATTTCATATAAAGATATTAGATTGCACTGTGAATTTAAATTCTAGGTAATAGGGCAAAATAATAAAGTTATTTTTTCCCTGAAAATGTAATGTTTTATAGGATAAAATGGATATTTTGTACTTACAAGAATATTGAGGAAAAACATGTTTTGTAAGCAAGAAAATAATGGTAGTATTTTTCTGTCTAAACAATTTGTAGTTTACCTACTCACATATATTTTGTATCAGTTGCATCATGTTTCAACAATATATGCCTTAGTTCAAGATTTGTAAAAGTACTTTCAAATTGTACTCATGCTTATACCTAAAAGAAAAAAAAAGACTTCTTTTTAATTCTTAAATAAAATTTTATCAAAGGGCAATAAAATAATAGATAAACATATCTCTCTTTCAAAAGTATCTGAGTAAATACATGAGAAAAAAATGAGAGAAATGGAGTCTCTCCTCATGAATTATAGATCTGAGCATTGATCATCATCAGTTTGTAACACCACAAAAGACAAGCAAACAGTAATAATCATCTGATGAGAAGATACAAAACCATCTGTGAAGCAGTTTGGTTGGTTGTAAGACACACTAGCAAAAATTCCAACATAAATATAACTGAATCTCTAAAACCAACCACAACTTATGACCATGTGGTAATGCCATTATAAATCCATTCAGCAAAACACAGAGGAGTAAAATAAATATACCTTACTAAGCAGTTCTTATTTTGATCCCGATTCTTAAAACCATACGGAAAACAAAAACAGTTGAAGTATAAACTAATCTGAAGTTAGAACATTTGATAATTAAAAATTTGTTAATTTAGGTAATGAATTTGGTATTTTGATGAGATGTGCTTTTATAAAGTGTTCTTACTTTTAACACAATAATGTAATATTTATGAATGAAATTACATGATATTTGGGATTTACTATGATACAGTAAAATAAGAGAGGACAGAAGTGAAATAAGATGATATATTAAACTGAGAATTTTAAAACTAGACGGTTAGGTTGTTCTATTACTGTTTTTGCATATCTTTATATATTTTTTAAATTTCTCATAGCAAACCAGTAAAAATTAAAAGACAAAGCACAAAGGTTTAAGGTTTTAAAAAATGGAAGTTATACAAGAAATTTACACTAAATACATGATAGGAAAAAAAAATCAGTGTTTAGCTTCCAAATTCAATATTTTCACTGAGCCACAGTGTCCCACAACACTGGCAGAACTTGACATTAAATGGAAATATCCATCCAGAGAAATAATCTCTAACCATTTGCCTTGTTAAGTCAAGAAAAGGCATAAAAAGTAAATGAAGAAAGCACTGAATGAAATAATCAGTGGGACTGTTAAAAAATAAAAAGGTATGAGAAATCTGTCATTCTACCAAGCTGCTACGCAATACAGCTAATCCCTAAAAAGCTTGACCAAATTACATACAGTTACAATAATTTTGTTACTAACTTTCCAAAAATACTAGGCTCTATGAAAAAATATTGCATTATTATTCCTGAATGTTTTTCCTGGCCATAGCATCAAGATACTTTTAAATCTTATTTCTATAGTTTTTGCTATAGATATGTGCAACAGTCATGCAACTTTGTGCACCATTAATCAGCTGCTCCCAGAAGAAATACTGGATGTGTCACTGAGAAATGAAAGGATTTCTTTGAAAGATTTTGTATTTGTATTTTCCATACAGAATTCAATAAATACGACTGTGTGGTTTTCAAACACATTTATCTGAGCTACGTGAGCAAAGTGAAAAAGCATCATGGACACATTACAACGTCTGCATCTTGGGAGAAGGTAGCAGTATTTACTGTGATGATGAAATAGGGGCTTTGAGTTCTGAGAACCTCAGGTTCAAATCCTAGCTCTGCTGCTAACTTTCTATGTGACACTAGTCGGCTTATTCTCTAATCCTCAATAACGATGAAGGGGTTAAAATGCTCAATACATTAACTATATTACAGGAGCCAATGCCTAACATTTCTTAGTAAAAAAAAAAATTCACCAGAGAGGTTTCTATATGCCAATGTGCAATAGAATATAGATTTATTGTGTTTCTATTGCTGTTGCTTTTGAAAGAAGCCTAGAAATTAAAAAGCACTGAATAATTATCTTTTTATCAGTCTTTATTGCTCATCACAAAGCAAGAAACATTTTTCTTCATACAGATCACATCAAAATATTATTCATAAACATGAGAGAAAAGTTGATTTTTTAACCCCTATTGATAGATTGCCAAAAAGCAATGCTAGCATCAATTTCAGTCGCAGGTAATCACTTGAGAGTCTTCATTACCATATACAGACAAGTTTTTGAGGCAGATTCTGGGACCAGGACCTCACAATCACTGGGACAATTTACCTAACATCACAGAGTCTCAATTTTAAAATCCACTTAGCAGAAAAATACCTTTTCTTAATATGTAAAGTTAATAATGTACAAAAAATTTCCTTTCTCATTTAAAGCATTTAATAAAGATTTGCTTCTTTGCTTTAACTTAGTTTATGTACAGCAAGAAAAATGAAAGAGTAAGATTTAATTTAGATCACCTACTTATTTCACACAATTGTTACAAACTCAGCATTTGTTTTCAAGCTACATTTTCTAGCTTTTCTAAACCAATATCCTTTCCTTAAATAAAAAAAATCATTTAAAATTATAAAAAATTTGTATTAAGTTTTACGATATGCATAAACTTGCTTATCAATTGTAAATGAACAAATTTCACGTATTTTGAATCATGGAAAATCAAAATTTTGGAGCTAACAATTGCAGAACATAATCTCAAGAATTTTTGCTGTTATTACTGTTATCTAAGGAATAACCTCAGTTGTACATTGCCGAAACACCTGATTGCTTTAATCCTGAGCATCAAGTACTATGTTAGCTCCTGGACAAATATACATCAATAGCTGTGTCTTAATACATTGCATAATCTGGAAGAAAAGAAATAAATTTATAGTAATTTATTACTTAATCACTGCGTTAAATATTCTTCCAGGTGGATCATATAAAATCATAGATACTAACCATCTTTTACTTAAAAAAATGGCAATTGATGTGGTACAAGTAAGTGAATTTAATATCCTGCTGAAAGTATTTTAATTGTCCCAGAACCCTTAACATTAATTTGTCTCTTAACTGAGCAAAATTGGTTAACTCTCAGGATACAAATTTAATCACAGTAAATTTTTAATTTAATTATCTTTTTGTGCTAAATTGATCAAAGGAATTATAGAAGCAAAATTATGACTGTATTTTATGACCTTCCTTAATAGAGAATTCAACTTAGTGCACTTTATCCAAACAGTTTCTACAATAAAACAGATCTGTAACTGATAAGATTTTATTTACTTTGGTATCAAAAATATTTTTCTAATGCACATTTTTCATCTTCCTACATCATCCTACAACTTAACCAAGAATTTTCATTGATTTTACATGCATGTTTTTTTTTCAGTAAAACAGCATTTTGTTTGTTTTTAAGACATGAATATTTTCAGGAGAAATTCGAGCAACACAATGCCAAGTCCCTTTGGCTGCTGTCGCCTTGTGACTTGGCACTATTTGAAGTCCTCCTGTAGAGACTCTGGCTGCCAGCATCCATAGCACATGGACTGCCAGCTACAAAGCAAAGTAAGATATAATCTTTGTTTAATCATTCCCAAAGATAAATTCTGTATTGAAGTTTCACATCTATCATGAGTTGTGGCCTCAAAACTGGCACAGTATACAGATATTTCCTTCTAAACTTAGTTATATGATTATTCTTAACATATGTTAATATTGATTCAATAGATTAGTACAGTGCATGTATCTTATTTTTACTCATCAAAGATAGGAAACACAAACATTCCAAACGATGTAAGAAACCAGATCTCACTGAATTAGGGGCAAATAATCTATCCTAAAAAATAATCAAGTCACAACTGAATAAACCTGTTCACTCCCAAAGGAGGAAGAGCAAATTTTATGCAGACTTAACATGGCCAAGTAAAAAGCACATTGCTTTTGTGGAATATGTATCCAGCACATAATGGGAAAAGAATCAAGACATATCACACCTGGTAACAAATACACAAGCCTGCTGATTCGTATGGGTATGAATAAAACCATCACAATAAACACGCAAAGCTTTTTTAGAATCACTGATGCCTAAGCCAAAAAGCTAAAGAATTCCTAGAATCCAGGTGCTGGATACTCACATAACATTGGGGGAAAAAAAAGATTTAAAATAACAAATTATTCCTCCAAACTGGTGTGATAAAACAAAGGGAAAAATAGGGCTCGGCGCGAAAGCGTAGAGGTTAAAGTCCTCACCTTGAATGCACCTGGTTCCCATATGGGCACCAGTTCTAAAACCCGCAACCCCTCATCCCATCTAGCTCCCTCCCTGTGGCCTGAAAAAGCAATCAAGGACAACCCAAAGCTCTGGGACCCTGCACCCGGGTGGGAGACCTGGAAGAAGCTCCTGACTCTTGGCTTTGGATTGGCTCAGCTCCAGCCATTGTGGCTGCTTGGGGAATGAACCATCAGATGGAAGATATTCCTCTGTCTCCTCCTCTCTGTATGTCTGTCTTTCCAATAAAAATAAGTAAATCCTTAAAAAAGGCAGTGGGGGGAGGAGATACACTGAGCACTTGGTTATACAGATAGTGACCAAACCATTACAAAGTACCAGAATTGGGGACAGGTATTTGGCTTAGCAATAAAGGATGGTTAAGATACCTACACTCCTTGTTAGAGTGCCTGGACTAGAAACCCGGCTCTTGGCGATGATTACAGCTTCCTGCTAATGTAGACTCTGGGAGATAGATGTGATGGCCCAAATGCTGGACTGGATACCTAAAAAGCATGTGGGACACCTGGATTGAGTTGGTTTTTTTTTTCACCCATATTTTATTTATTTATTTGTAAGTCAGAATTACACAAATAAAGAGACAGAGAGATTGAGACCTTCCATTGCTGGTTCACTCCCCAAATGGCCATAATAACCAGGCCTGGCTAGACTAAAGCCTGAAACCTGGAGCCAGGGGCCAAGAGCTTCTTTCCTGTCTCCCATGCTGGTGCAGGGACCCATTCACTTATGCCATCTTGTGCTGTTTTCCTAGCCCACTGGGTAGGGAGCTGGATTAGAAGAGAATCCGCTGCAACTGGAATAGATTCTCATATGGAATACTGATGCTGCACATGGAGGCTCAAATTGCAGTGCATAATGCTGTCTCCTACTGAATTGAGTTCTTGACTGCTATCTCAGCACTAACTTGAGACAAAGGTGTTGAGGCATTTGGGTAGAGAACAAATGGATAACAGCTCTCTCTCTCTCTCCCTGTCTCTGTATCTCTTTTCTGCAGTTTTGCCTTTCAAATGGTGAGCACTGTTTTAATATGGACTGCATTTTGTGAAACATTTGGAAAAAGATTATTTTTCTGATAGTTATACATATAATAATGGAAAGGAAAAAGAGCAGTCAACTATTCTAGAACCGTTATTCAACTACAGAATCTGATCTATTTGCTTGCTCAGATAATTGAAAATTTAGTCTCAGATGCCAGGGGAACCAGTCAAATTTTTCTGAATCAATTATGATTAACCAGTGATGAAGCTGGAATAAAAGACTGTGAATGCAGCTTATCAGCAATCTTGACATAGGGTAGTGAACAGATAAGGATGATGGGGTACAATTACCAATTTAGTTCATATTTTAATGTAGGATTCCATAACTTTCAGAATACTGGAGTCCTAAGATTCTTGCATAGAAAGAAAGCTTAATCAGAAAGGATTGCAATAGAAGCCCTGAATATCAAAATTGAAATGTTATAATCCCAAATGATCTTGACAAGAGAGGAAGCAAAGAAACACAAAAATATAGGTGCTTGGAGGACAACCTGAAGCTAAATTGTTTGAAGTATATTTGCAAGACATAAAAGAAAGTTTAATACTCTTTATGTAAATATTTAGTAAATTTTTTGATGATCATAAACCTATCTTTTCAGGTGAAGTAATATGGGAATAACATAAACTTAAAATGAGATTCAAAAATAATACTCAGGTTAAGTGGCAAAAATAACCACCATGTGCCGTAAACAGCTCTGAATTCTTGATTATTTGTAGAATAAGCAAAACACAAAAGTCATAAGGCCTACGGTAGAGGCCATTTACCATTATTAACTAAAATTAGAGCTGTTGTTACTGACAGGGCCAGAGAAAAATAGACAACTAAAGAGCCCAATTTCTTTTAAGATTTATTTATTTTATTTTACTGGAAAAGCAGATATACAGAGAGGAGAGACAGAGAGAAATATCTGTCCACTGGTTCACTCTCCAGGTGTCTACAATGGCCAGAGCTGAGCTGATCAGAAGCTAGAAGCCAAGAGCCTCCCCCAGGTCTCTCACACGGGTGCAAAGTCCCAAAGCTATGGGCAATCCTCTACTGCTTCCCCATGCTACAAGCAGGGAGCTGGGTGGGAAGCAGAGTAGCCAGGACATGAACTGGCATCTGTGGAATCCCAGAGGATGCAATGGGAGGACATAGCCACGAGGTTATCATTTCGGGTCCCCAAAGGTCTCAATTTTGTTTCATCTTCCTGCTTCACGGAGAAGGCATTTAGGGTCTGGCATGATGGCTCAGCTGTTAAATCCTTGCCTTGCATGCATCTGGATCCCATATTTGTGCCAATTTGTGCTCTGGCTGTTCTACTTCTCACCCAGCTCCCTGCTTGTGGTCTGGGAGGGCAGTAGAGGATGGGCCAAAGCCTTGGAACTTTGCAACTTCATAGGAGGCCAGGAAGAAGCTCATGGCTCCTGGTTTTGGATCGGCTGAAATCTGTTAGTGCACCTGCAGATGGAAGATCTTTGTGTCTCCTCTCTGTAAATCTGTCTTTCCAATACAGATAAATAAATTTGAGAGAGAGGGAGAGCAAGAGAGAGAGAGAGAAACATTTAGTTATAGGACAGAATGAGAAAGCCTGTGGAAATTCGCTTTTAGTGGCCAAGAAAATACATTTCAGCAAATTCAAGTGCATCCCAGTGTGCTAAGAGATTCATCAGAAAAGATGATCCTGTCCTACTAACATGCTAAAAACTACATGGGCCAGGTATGGTACCCTGGCAGCTAAAGTTCTCACCTTGAATGCACCTGGATCCCATATATGGGCACCTGTTCTAATCCTGGCAGCCCTGCTTCCCATCCAGCTCCCTGCTTGTGGCCTAGGAAAGTAGTCAAGGATGACCCAAAGCCTTGGGACCCTGCAACCACGTGGGAGACCCAGAAGAGGTTCTGGGCTCTGGGCTTCAGATAGGCACAGCTCCGGCCATTGAGGCCACTTGGGGAGTGAATCAACAGATGGAAGATCTTCCTTTCTGTTTCTTCTCTCTGTATATCTGACTTTGCAATACAAATAAATAATCTTTTAAAAAAAGAAAAACTACAGAGAAATAATTTTTTCCAAACACAGAATAAGGCATATTCCTATAATCATCCCAGTCAAAATCTTATGGTAGCTTATTAACCTCAGAAGAATTTGAGAGGAAAAAGTTATCACTAGGGCATATTAAGAATAGTGTGGCATAATAATGTTGACTTCAAAGTCAGGTAAGCCTGGGTATAATCCTGGCTCTGCTTTTTCTAGCTGTTGACCCTGAACAAAGTGGGACACAGTAAGCTCTCAGTTATGCCACAGTAATATTATATGCTTTTTTCTTGCAGTTATGGTCTATTCTACACATTTCTCGTTTTAAGAGTTATCCATCATAAATGAATCACAGTTTGGCATGAAGATTATTTTAAAATGAAATTATTTGAGCTACAGAACATGAAACAGAAATCTTATCTGAACTTTCCTTATCTAACTAAAACAGAATGTCCTGAAAATATAGCTGCCATTAACTCTCCTCCACAGGAGTTTCTCTGAATTCAGCTGCCAGGCGTACAGGCTGCCTACTCTCATTAGAATAGGAAATTCTATCTCTCTGTTTCTCTCTCTACCTAACAAATCAATTAAAAATAAATAAATAAAATTAAGAAAAAATCGCCGCTACAAACACAGTGGTAATCTGCCTTAAAAGCATTAGAGCATTAATTCAATTATCACCTTTTTTTCTTTTTCTTTTTTTTTCCAGCCTGTGCTTAGTAGGTATCAGTAATAATGAGCAGTTGTGTTTACCATCTGCCATGATCTGTGCTAAGAGCTTTCTGTGTGCTTCCTCAAGTTTATCACCCCAACAACATCAAGGGCAGCCAATATAATACTGTTTGATAACCTGTACCACTAAAGTTCTAACACTGGATCCTGCTGGTGAGAAGCCACTCTCCCAAAACCCAAAGCTATAAACAGACCTGGCAGGTAGAGTCTGGAGATGTTAAAACTTGCATCTTCAATCACGTAAGGGATGGGAAGTGGGGACCTTTATCCTCGCCCTGTACTTTACCATATTACCCCAAAAAGGTAGCAAAGTTCACTGGGAGATGCAAATCTTTGTATTTGGGATGACATTGTCTAAAACGGCTGCTAGAGGGTTTGCAAGACAACAAGAAAATAAAGTCACTACTCAGAACAAACTAATTAATAGTCTCACTACACTTCACTGATTCAGCTGCATTTTAACGGAAAGTTTGTTGTTTGCAGGGAAACATGATACATGATACTGGAAAACCAGAGGGACAACTACCAGGATGATGTGGGGACTCCACATTTTTTAATGGGCTACGTGAGAGCAAATATCAGTCAATGGAAGTAGTGACAAATAATCTTCAACTCTGAGAATAAATGTGGAGCACAAATCAGACTTAATATATTTACTTCAGGGTGGTGTTGTGGCATAACAGGTAAACCTGATACCTGCAGTGCTGGGATCTTATACCGGGTATGGTTGAGTTCCAGACTGCTTCATTTCTGCTCTTTCTGCTAATGCACCAGGGAAAGGAGCAGAGCGTTTTCCAACTGCTTAGGCTCTTACTCCCATGTGGAAGACCCCCCAAAAATCTCTTGGTCCCTGGTTGTGAAATGACCAAACTCTAACTTGGAAGGCACATACGAAGTGGACCAGCATATGGAAGATCTCTGTCTCTCTCCTTTCTGTAACTCTTTCAAATAAATAAAATAAATATTTTAAATATACATGTAGTTAATTTTTAAAGTGCAAAGATACTTTCAAAATTTCATTAAGATGAAATTTAAAAGTAAATTTGTTTTTAAGCAAAACATGTTTCAGTCATGCAGTTTTTTTATAATCTGCATTGTTTATGAACTTTTTATAAGCTGCTATCATGTATAAATTGTGAAATATTTTACACCAAAATAATTTTTTAACTTTATTTTCTATGAAGTTTTTGCAGTTCCCTTATGCATTTAATTAGAATTTATAAAAAGTGACCTTGCATTTATTATATTGTTGCTTCACAAAATCATGAAAAGAAATTTAAAAAGTATAACTTAAGATGCCCAAAATTAAAGTGAATCACCCAAGATCCTTGAGTCAGTCAAAACAGCTTGAACTAGAATCCAAATGTGTTACAGGCTTTTGATCTTTTTGTTTATTACATTGTAACAGTGTAGATTATTCAGATTCCTGATATATTTGAAACCCATTAAATGGCAGATTTATTTTAAGACATATTAAATAATGAAATAAACAAAAGGTAATTAAATGATCTTCTATGAATATATACATATGTATGTACATAGATATATATTCTCCAATCACAGACTGAGTCCTATGCAATTTACTGAATTTTGCATTTTCCAGTGGCAGAAACAGGACAGTGAGATCAATGGTATCTGAAAGTCTGTTTGAAGTTAAAAATGCTCTATTCAGTTAAGATACTTGATATATTCATAAAACATATGAGACTGGCATTTTGTAAACAGTCAAGCTCCAGAAATATTTTAATTATGTAAATAACATATCAGGTTCTTGTCTTAATTGGTAATTTCATGGACAGACTCTCAGTGAATGATAAGCAGCTGTGAAAAGAGAAATATGTAGGCCTGCTCACATCTGTGCACTTTGCTGGCTGCTGTCCTTAACAAGGGAGCTTGCTAACTCTGGCCCCATTTATCATGCTAACACAGTCTCAATTTCTAGCACACTTTATGGTCTCTCTGATCACAAATGTCATCTGCATTATGCTTGCTTATTGTCTATTTCTTCCCTCTGGAATTATAGCTCAGTACAGGGGATGATTTTGTTGTTCAAGGGATCTCTCACACTGTCTAGAAACATTTTTTGGAGGTGCTAGCAGCCAAAAAAAAAAAAAAAGAGGGGGAAGGGAGTAATACAGGTCAGAAATTCCACTGAGTTTCCTGGGCTGCACAGGACAACTTCTCATCCCAAGGAGTAATCTGGCCTTTAAAATGGATAAATAGATAGCAGGAAGGTGAGATACCTTTCTCTTTAAAGGAACCCTAGTTAAAAACACACACACACACACACACACACACACACACATATATATATTTAACTTAAATCACACAATTGAAGGATGAATGAATGAACAGCACCTGTGTCTCAAAGATTGTGAGGACAGAGCAGGTGGGAACATGAGAACAATTAACAGGATAAAAATGCAAAATCAAGATTTCTGCACAGATGCAAAGCACAAATCTTTAGGATAATAATAATTAAAATCTAATACATGCCTTTTAATTTCTTGAGAATTCACTTCACATAATTTAAGATTAACTAAGAAAACACTTTAAAAAGGGCAATGATTTTAGTATATAGCTTTCAAATAATCAAATATATTGACTTTGGCTTATAATATTATGACAATTTTTCCAGCTCTTCCTCGTAACATTTTAATTTCAAGTTACCAACCAGAAGAGTTACCTGTTTTCACTGAAAAAGGAAAGATATACATCTCAATCTCTACCTTTTTATATCTGACTATTTGTGAGTAATCAATAATCCATTTGCCTCTGGAGCACACTTAATTATTTTCATCCTGCCAACCAGTTGACAATGGAAAATTTTCCTTATTTTAATCAATTGTGACATGGATTGATTTATGTTCCACCTCTCCTTCCACAGTGCATCAACTACACTCAAATTAGGGTATAGTCTACGAGACAGCATTTTGCTGACAGCTACAAACATCAGCACAAAAACAACAAAAGTTGAAACACTCATTAAAACTTGATCCACATCTAAAAAGCAAATGTAATCATGGTTGCAGTGATTTTTTTAATCATAATATTATTTTTTCAAGACTGATACTCTAAGGTTGATATGTTGATGCTTCTATATTGAATACAAATAGGAGCAAAATACAATTGAGGATGTCTACCTTCTCTTGTTTAAGAGAAGCCTGTTTAGGACGTGGCTTCATTACCTCTACATTTTTGCAGTCTACATCTACGTTATTTTTGCAGTCTCCATCTAGGCAATATTTGCCACTCACAACAAATAAGTACATTCCACACCTCAGATCACACCATTCAAAGATGACATTGCTATAACTAGGTCATTGTTTTCTCCAAAATGTTCTCCTTCATTTTTCTCACTTGTTAATGGTACACTGCAACTTGACTGTTGTTGATCTCTCCCTCTCATGTTTTCATTTTATCCAAGTAAACTTTTATCACTAAATCTAAAAACTCTTTTGGGCTAGCTCCATGTACATTAAGCTTCTGCCATATGGGCAGCAAATAGAATCCCAGCCGCTCCACTCCTGATCCAGCTTTCTGTTCATGGCTTTCAAAGGCAGTAGAGAATGGATCAGATATGTAGGTCCTACTCCCAAAGGTCCATTGGAAACATGGAACAAATCCCTGCCTCTTTTTGAACTGGCCTAGCTCCAACTATTGAGTCCTTAGGGAATGAACCAGTGAATGAAAGATCTCTTTCTCTCTCCCTCTCTCTTTCTGTCTCTTCCCTCTTTGTAAATCTGCCGTTTGAACAAAAATAAATCTAAACAAAACAAAAATCTCTTCTCAATAGAAACAACTTGAAACCAAATCACAATTTCCAACTACCTCTCAGTTTCCACACCCCTATTCCATTATATGATATTTTTCAGTTTTAAGTATAATACTTCACTCACCCCTTTAAAAGTCACAATGAGGACAAAATACATACCCATTAGTATGTTCTTCAAACTTAGTATTTTTTTCTTCATTCTTATCCATGATTTTTACTTTCAGTGATGTATAATTTATGTGTCAACCTAACTGGATCATGGATAACCAGATATTTGTTCAAATATCACTGAGGTGTATCTGTGAGAGTTTTGGGGGATGTTATAAACATCTGAATTGGTAAACTGGGTGAAACAGCCTGCACTCTCCAATATGAGTGACTTTGTAATAAGTTAGATGAGCTGAGAGGTTAGTCATGATCAGGTCCCTGTCAGGAAGCAAACGGGCCGATCAATCAGACTCTTGAGTTTCTACTTTTATCAATCACACTCCTTTGAATTTTCATTTGCTTATTTTATTGTGAGCAGGGTAGACAGGATTACAGTTCTAGCCTCCTGATGAATTTTGTCCCTTCCCTCTAATTGTTCCTTGAATTGTGTTTAAAAGACTCCACTTTGACCAGATTTTGGGGTTTTCATGTCTTGGAGCTCCCACGTCCTAACTGCTTTGGAAGGAAGTTTCTGACTTTAATCTATCTTGCCTTGTTTACTGACTTTTCCATGTGGAAATTCTTTTAGGTGAGACAAGAACCAAAAAACCGACTTTCCTGGTTATCATTGCCATATAAAAAGTTTATGCAATAAATTAGACAGAAATGGAATTAAATGTTCACCCTTCACAAGAGAGAACTTCTTTCATCTGTCTTGAGCCAAGACATTGGTGTTAGCCTGCATTTTGTTCAAACAGCAATTCCAGATCCTGGATTTTGATACTGTTAGTTCTTGAATGGAACTATCCCATTAGCTCTCCTGGATCTCCAGCTTGTTAGATACAGAAATTAGGACTTTTCAAGTTCCATAATCATATGAACCAATTCTTTTAAATGTTTACTATCTGTGAATACACAGCTTCTCTACAGAATCCTGACAAACACAGGTATTGGTACGAAGAGAGTGGTATTGCTTCAATAAACACCTTATTATGGGTAAAAAATTTTGAATTCAGAAATGGGGAGAGGCTAAAAGAGTTGAAGTCTATAGTAGAAATGTGGATATTAAACCCAATTCTGATGAGGTATCAGATGTGAATGAAAACATATGGAAAACTGGAGGAAATATGGTCCTTGTTACAAAATAGTAAAGAACATATGTTCCAGTGTTTTGTTGAAGGTAGAAATAATGAATGATGATGCTACATATTTAACTCAGAAAAGTTCAAGTGTTGAAGAGGCAGCTATCATGGTTCCTTCTGACAGCTTACAGTAAAATACAAAAGGAGAAAACTTGAAGAAGGAATTTTTTTTACACAAAAAAGACACAACCTACTTATTTCAAAACCAGCAAAGGCTTGTCTGGAGCATACATTAAAGGAATGGCTGATCAATCATTTCATAAAGAGATCATGCACCTAATCAGCCAACATAGTTGAAAGCATTAAAAAAAAAGTCTACAAATTTAAATTAAAAAGAGAAAAGAGAAAATAAGGAAGAAAGGCTTTTAGATTTTCTGGATTCCATAGAGCTACTGATATTTACAATTTTATATATTATCAGATTTTTAATATTTTTTGCCTTAAAAGAAATTCAGAGCCTTATTTATATTGAAATTTAAAAAAATAACCATGGAATAAAGATTTATGTGTAGACATTCGTAAATGCAAAAATCAGTACAATGTTCCTAAAGAATTAATGTCTAGCCTAAGATGTTTAGCCTAAAATGTCATGTTAACACAGGAGTGCTTGAGTTGATCCATAACTCTGACTTCAGATTCCAGCTTCCTGCTAATGCAGACTCCAGACAATGACTAAAGTAACTGGATCCCAGACATCCAGGTAGGATACATGGATTACATTTCCAGCTCTTGGTTCTAGACCTGTCCCAGCCATAGCCAGGATAGCATTTCCGCAAGTGTTTTGTGTTCCTGCATTTTCTGCCTCTAGATTAAAAAAAACTACTTAATTAAAATGTTATTGAAAAACAACCAAGCATCTTTATTGAACAGTGAAGAAATAAGATTGCAATCACCTAATGAGATCTCAATAAAATAATAGTTCCTAAAAATAAAGCTAAATTAAATAAATGCACCATTTTCTCCAGTTCAAAACAGATGCTAAAACTCTGTCATTAATCAAACCACTATACATTCTTTTTAAAGCTCCAAACAGGAGGTTAATTTTTCTCATTTACAGGACAAAGAATGATTAGAACAAAAGCAAAGAATCTGTGAGTTGCTAACTATAACTTAAAAAGAATAACAAACATATAAAGCAATTATCAGCCTAGGAAATTAAAAGATGTTTGTTGGGGGGAAAGGAGTATGAATAAGAATTTAAAAAAGTATTATATATAATAATCCATAATCAGAATCCCTATCTTGTAATGTTCAAGATACATCATTTGACATTCACCTGAAGGTGATACAATGAGTATTATTATGGTTCTCCGTTTTCTTGAACTTATCATTTAGAAGAAATACTAACAATTATAATAACAACTTCGTATTATTGACTTTGACAAGGAAGACTATGATTCTATGAGAGATAGCTTAAAATTCAATAAACTGGACATGTGATAGGTTTATGATTTTTTTTTCCCTCTGGCAGAGGTTTCTATATCAATCCATATATTTTGGTGAAATTTTTAAATTCATTTGCATATTTTTGGCATATAAATGTGTATGCTCTTCAGATTTTCTTTTGAACTGGTTATTTGTGGCTCATACTTTATTAGCTGCATAAATATTTAAAATGTTTATTTCTGTATTTCTGTAAAATTATAATATTTACCTTTCATTTAAATACTAATATCTAGTTTGCATATTATTAAAAAGAAAGGTTTAGTATTTTTTTTAAGATTTATTTATTTATTGGCAAATCAAATATACAGAGAGGAGGAGAGACAGAGAGGAAGATCTTCCATCCAATGATTCACTCCCCAAGTGAGCACAACGGCCAATGCTATGCCGATCCTAAGCCAGGATCCAGGAACTTCTTCTGGGTTCCCACACGGGTGCAGGGTCCAAAGCCTTGGGCTGTCCTCAACTGCTTTTCCAGGCCACAAGCAGGGAGCTGGATGGGAAGTGGGGCTGCTGGGATTAAAACCGGCGCCCATATGGGATCCCAGGCGTGTTCAAGGCAAGGACGTTAGCTGCTAGGCCACGCTGCCAGGCCCTACGATTGTTTTTTTAACTTTAAAGATGCCCATTGGGGACTATTGTTGCTCTTTGTCACCATTTTACAATCCAACATTTATACATTGGCTTTCAAATGCTGATGAGCTGTGTGATTCTGTCTTGTTTTCCCGGTTACAAAGAACTTGAGAAGAGACTTTGTGGGCATTTTATTTTCATTTCTATCCAAAATTCTTAAGACAAAAACATCTTGATATTGATCTCTGTTACTCACCTGAAAAGAAACAGAGTAACTGAGAGTATTGATGATAATAAATATAAAACAGAAGCAAAACATTTCCCCTTGGCAGCCAGGTAAGGTAGGAACTGTTCCTTGATCAAAGAGGTACAATTTTGCTTTTGGCTTAACTACGGTTTTCCTCAATATATGCGATGCTTTCTTCACTGCTCAGGTAATTTCTAAGTCTTGCTAGCTGCTGAGCCTCACACTGCATGGAGGTACTTAAAGATCTGCTGGTAGAGAAAGTTGAAGAACTATGAATAATAATCAACCATCTACTTTGCATTTAAAAGTGATGAGAAGGTTTGATAATACTTTGAAGGGGGACATTCAAGCAAATTGTAGTATTGTAGGAAAATAGTACTACCCCTTCAGATTAAAAAAAAATGTCTTCTGTTTCATTTTCCTTACTCTTTTTAATATTGGCTTCCCACTCCTAGCTTTTGGCTGACCCGCACATTTCTGGTTATTTTTATATGACAATTAGCTGTGGAGGATGTCTCTCTTTTTTCTTGCTGTTCCGCTTTCAGCTATTTTTCTACTCTCTTCCCTGTTTTTTTTTCCCCCTACATTCAAGACTTTGATTTGTCCCATTCTTTGCTTCCGATGATCAATAATATGGTGGTCTAGTAGTGTGGTGCAGTGGGTAAGGCCATGCATGAGCTACCTACAATGCTGGCATCCAATATCATCATGGGTTCATGTCTGCGCTGCTTCCCTTCTGATCCAGGTTATCATAAACGACCTGGAAAAAGCAAGAGGATTGCCTAAATCTTTGGGTTCCTGCCATCATTGCGGAAGACCCAGACAAAACTCCTGGCTTTATCCATCAGGGGAATAAATCAGTAAATGGATGATCTCTCTGTTTGTTCTTATTAGCCATGACTTTGAAAATTAATAAATGGGGCCTGCAAGTCTTGGCTTCCAATATGGGTGCCGGCTTTAGTACTGGCTGTTCCACTTACTAGCCTTCTCCTCTTATGGCCTGGGAAAGTAGTGGAGGATGGCCCAAAGTCCTGGGAGCTTGTACCCACATGGAAGACCTAGAAGAGGTTTCTGGCTCCTGGCTCCAGATCAACTCAGCTCTGATATTTGTGATCATTTGGGGAGTGAACCAGCAGATGGAGAATCTTTCTCTGTTATCTCCTTCTGTCTGTAAATTTGCCTTTCCAATAAGAATAAATTAATTTTAAAAAGAAATGAAAGAAAGGAAATATTTTTTTAAATGGAGATAGAAAAGAAATGGGGTGAAAATTAACTGGAAAACAAGAACCATACATATGAAGAGTTTAGCGTATGTTAATAATGATTATCTTACATTAATTTGGGAAAAAAATAAGATGTCTCTTTGCCCTTTTCTTTACCCTTTTAACTTCAGTTGTCCTTGTCAAAGAGAGAGAGAAAGAGAGTGAAACAGAGAGACAAAGAAAGAGACAAAGAGAGAGAAGACAATGCAATTTAAAGATTCAGTTAATAAGTAAATTCCAACTAAGATTCCACATGCTTGAACTCATGAAGTGACCCTTTCTCTGGAAGCCTTACAGACCAACGCTGGTGCAGGTTTTATATTTATATAATCTATTTGTACATTTTGTACATTTATACATATAAGTTTATATATTTATGTAAGTATATAATATGTATTAATATACATCAATGATATTCTCACAGGCACAAAAATACACAAATCTGCCTCAACACATCATTTGCATTTCTTTTTGATCCGTTGTTGATTTGTTTTGCTCTTTACAAACCAGGAGCTCTCAACAGACAATTATTCACATGGCTTTAGACACAATATTAACATTACATAGATTCTGAACTTGTGTTTGTCTCTAATGACATCAAAAATAAGCTAATAAAAGACTGGCTTATCTTAGTCAATATTACAAAAGCCTCTAAATGCCATTTCACTTACTGAAATGTATAGATCTAAAAACCTAAGCCATTTATAAATAACTTATAAACAATAATGTAAACATTGAATAGTCAACGAATTAGTTTAGTTATGAGAGTGTTGGCTATGATCCTTATGATGGATGAGAAAAGTCAACACACTTTTTCAGACCTTATAACTTCATATTCTAGGATATGACAAGTGTGTTGAATGATAATCAACAAGTAATATTTCACAAGAAAATTATTAGGTCCGGTAGCCTAGTGACTAAAGCTCTTGCCTTGCACACACTAGGATCCCATATTGGCGACAGTTCACGGCCCAGCAGCACGGCTTTCTATCCAGCTCCCTGTTTGTGACCTTGGAGAGCAGAAGAGAACAGCCCAAAGCCTTGGGACCCTGGAAGAAGGTTCTGCCACCTGGCTACAGATCAGCTCAGCTCCGGTAACGTGGCCACTTGGAGAGTGAACAGTGGATGGAAGTTGTTTTTCTTTGTCTTTTCTCCTCTCTGTGTATCTGATTTTCCAGTAAAAATAAATGCATCTTTTAAAAATGAAAATTATTAAAGTGAAATACATGCATTTCAAAAGCCTCCAAAGCAAGAATTTACACAATATGTGTAATATTCAACCTATTTACAAATCCATATGATTTTTATTATTAGAACTTTGTATACATACTCCATAGAACACTTAGTCAAAGGATTTCCATTATTTCAAAATTTTGAAACTCATGTCTAATAAACACTTTGTATAAATCTATGTATGTATGCAAAAGCATGGATAGATACATGAATAGACTGAGAAAAATTTTAAAATGTGGAAAAACATACTTCTTTAGTCAGATGCATAATCATGGATGCTGATCCATGTTACTGATGCTAAATGCTTTCTGCTTTAATGAGTCATTTTAAATGAAATGGTTGCCTGCAATTAGACATCTGCAATCCAAGGAAAGCAAGCCAGCTCTGTACTCTGGCTGCCAGAATTACAGTGCATTCCTCAGCAGGACAATGAAGAGAAAGGATAATTGTAATTATAACATATACATTTTTAGTGTTCTGTGGTTACAAGAGTGTGCAAAGTGAGGCTTCATCATATATTTAATAGCTGACTGCAAATAAAAGGTTGTCAAAAGGATTTTTAATGCATCCACATTCCATTAGCAAGATTTTCAAGGTACCTATTTCAACACAGGGACCCGCATAGAGAAAACTAAAGTAACTGCTAGTTTTTATAAGCCTGAACTGTGTGGGGACATAATTAAGGGATCAGATAGGTTATATTTATGATGTTCTTCATTTGAAGAATAATAAAATATCCCTTAAAATATGTGATTGAATAGGTAAGACAAACGCTAATCTTAACACTGAGTTTTCACTCAGCATGTATTATTTTCGCTAGGCCCAAATGAAAAGAGCAGCTTACCCAAACCACGTCACAGGTTCTGAAATTTTATTTTTAAAAACAAGTTTGAAATTCATTAAAACTCAAGATTTCAGTTACCTTAACAGTCATGTTTTGAACAAATCTTTAACTATAATTAATTTAAATTCTTTTAAAAGATTTATTTATTTTTATTGGGAAGAAAGATAGAGAAAGAAGAGACAAAAAAAATGATTCCATCCTGGTTCACTCCCGAAATGGCTGTACTGGCCAGAGCTGAATTGATCTGAAGCCAGGAACCCGGAGCCTCTTCTTGTTCTCCCATGTGAGTACAGGATCCCAAGGACTTGAATCATCTCCCACTTCTTTCCCAGGCCATAAGCAGGGAGCTGGGTGGGAAGCGGAACATCCAGAAGACAGATCAGTTCCCATACCGGATGCTGGACTTGCATGTGGAGGATTACCCAATTCACCAAGCCTTGTTTCTCTTTTAAAAAACAATGTCTTGGGCCCGGCACAGCAGCCTAGTGACTAAAGTCCTTGCCTTGTATGCACCTGGATCACATATGGGCTCCGGTTCTAATGCCAGGAGCCCAACTTCCCATCCAGATCCCTGCTTGTGGCATGGGAAAGCAGTCAAAGACGGCCCAAAGCTTTGGGACTCTGCACCTGTGTGGGAGACCCGAGGAGTCTCCGGGTTCCTGGCTTTAGATTGGCACAGCTCCAGCCATTGTGGACACCTAGGGAATGAATCATCGGACAAAAGATCTTCCTTTCTATCTCCCTTCTTCTCTGTGTATCAGCCTTTCCAATAAAAATAAACAGACTTTTTAAAAAGATTTATTTATTTGTTGGAAAGCATATATACAGAGAGGAGGAGAGACAGAGAGGAAGATCTTCCATCCGATGATTCACTCCCTAAGTGAGCGCAATGGCCAGTGCTGCGCAGATCTGAAGGCGAAAACCAGGAACCTCTTCTGGGTCTCCCACGTGGGTACAGGATTCCAAGGCTTTGGGCTGTCCTTGACTGCTTTCCCAGGCCACAAGCAGGGAGCTGGATGGGAAGTGGAGCTGCCAGGATTAGAACCGGCGCCCATATGGGATCCTGGCACGTTCAAGGCGAGGACTTTAGCCGCTAGGCCATGCTGCTGGACCCCAAAATAAACAAACGTTTAACAAATGTCATAATCCATGTATAAGTTTTGACTAGACTTACTTTTGCGTGATTTGAGAAAGTTGTTTTATCTGCTGAGCTTCAGTTTCCCTTTGTATCAAATGGAGATTCAAATATATTCCATACCAAATTAAGTAAATGACTGAGTGAAATAAGCTGCACACTTTATTTGGTACATCCTACATATCAAATAGGCTCTCTAATCGATTTAATTACTCAGCTTATGTCAGTAATGTGACTCAAATTATTTAATTCTATGTGTGATATATTGGGCGTAAGTCAAAAACTTTTAAAATAGTTTTTCCTGGATTTCAAATTAGATACTTATCATATCTTCAGTGAGATAATTTAATGAAACTATTTTAAGTCGATTTTTCTGCATTTAGGGAGATACCATTTAACAATATATAAACAACCATCAGCTCATGGGTCCTTTTGTGATTGGGATCTGACATAGTTAATAAATAAGGTAATTTCATCATTTTGTGCTAAATATTGACCTGTGCACATTTCTAACCTCTGATACATATAATACATATATATTGAATTCTTATGTACTACACCAGCAGCAAGTGAACAGGGCCCTCATTATATCACAAACACAAGGAAAATCTCTGACATTAAACTTTCAAATTACTCCAATTTTATCCCTGGGGACAGGGAACGCCTTGTGGCCAATCACTAAAACATTAGAAAACATGAAGGAGGCCATGCAGGGACCAGCAAACTAAATATAGGAAGTGAATTAATAATAATGTTTCAATTGTACAACACACAAGTTAGTATTTAATCTGAGAAATATAAGGGTCATATATTAAAAACAGAAGTAAAAATACAATTTCAGGCTAATCTTAAAATTACATGGCAGGCATCATTTCAAGCAATTAGGAAGTTTATGTCTAGTCAAGTTGGTAGTCAGGCCAATAATATAACAGCTTCAAAGCATATTAACTTATTATATGACATGGACCCCTATGTCATGGGGACAGCATGAAGATAAATTCTTAACAGGTACAAATTTCCATTTCAAAACACAAATTCATTGTTTCATCATATATATATATAATTCACCTTTAACATATGTAAGATATGCAGTTTGACCAAACTGAATATTGTTGTACATACAAAATTCTAACAGTGCATAAAATTCGCAGTTTATATTCAGAATTCTATGATATTTTTGATAAGATGCTATTTGAAATATATGTCCTAAGTTCTAGCATTAAAAATCATTTGTAGATATTCTTGTCATTGGTGCAGCTATCATAAGTTTATGTCATATCAAAGAAAGTGATTGTAAAAATGTATTCTCTTTGATGCCACACTTGATCCATGTTGATATGCATAACCGAATTACAAGTTTATTATCAAAACAGAACTATAAGCAATTCGTGAGAACATTATGTATTCAAGTTTTCTTTAAACATTTAAAAAATGCACCAGCTAGGTTTTATTGATTCAATTTACTATCTTTCATTAGCTTCTGGAAAGTCACTGCTACAATCGACTGAATCAACAGACACTATCTTTGCACTAACATGTCTTGATTGTTCTATTAAACACAGAGCCTCACTGAGTATAACAACTTTTAATGAGGATTAGGTCTTTTCTCAGGATAGTTTGCATAAGGAGCTATCCAACAAACAAGGATTATTTTTCAAATTCTCCAAAGAAAAGAAAATTGCAATAATTACCGAAAGCCTATCTTGGTTTTTCTATTGATATAAGTATATTTTTCAATCTTTATGAGGCTTTAAAAATATTCAAAAACTAATGGTTGCATTTAAAATTAAACCGATTGACTTTAAGATTTAATTAACTTTCTTCATAGAATTCACACAAAAGGATTACAAGTCAGAGTAAATGAAGATAGTTCTGTAATCATCACATAATTTACATTATGAAAAACAAAACCGAAAATTCTTTATTTAAGAATGTATAAAATAAATATGCATTTTAGTTGGGTTGAGTAATCAGGAAGGGCAACATGTCACATTAAAAACTTCAAAATCTGAACATCCTTTGAACTCACAGTGAACAACACAAAATTTTTCTACATTGATTATGAATAGAAAACAGGGATCTTATGAATATCAAATATTGAAATCATTTAAATACTGGCATGGGGCACCTGCAACATGGGCATCCCCTTATGCATGTTGGTTTGTGTCTTGGCTGCTCCACTTCTGTTTCAGCTCCCTGTCAATGAGCAGAGAAGTGCAGCGAAAGATGTGCCAAGCTAGGGAGACCTAGAAGAACCTGTGTGTCTTCCCAGCTTTTTGGCCTCACCTAACACTGGCCATTAAGGCCATATGGGGAGTGAGCCAGCAGACAGAAGATTTATCTCTCTTTCTTTCTCTTTCTCACATTTCTCTTTTTCTCTCCCTTTCTCTCTGTGTGTCTGTGTGTAACTCTTGCATAAAAAATCAATACATCTTTAAAAATCAATAAATAAATACCAACATAGCTAAGGATATACTTAAACGAAAGCTACCAAATAAGTTATTCTTATTGTTACACTTCCTTTATACCAATATAAAACTATTACTTTTCAAACTATTTCCTCAAGAACTGAAAATAATAGAATTTCTCTTACACAGCAAAGAAAAACAATACATTTTTTATTGTTTTAAAAATGAACAAGAAACATACAGTAGCTAAATGATCTGTTCCTATGAACTTTTCTCAATAACTCCTAAATAACAGATACTGGTTATAATATAAAAGGCAACACCAGCTCATGTGTAGTGGAGGTACTACAGAAAATATCTCAGAAATTAATCATTGGGCATACATCTGGCATGGGCTGGGGGAAGACCAGGCTGAATCAGTTCACATCATCCACTGGCAAATCCAGGAACCAGAACAGTGTGGGTCGAGCCAGGTTCGGTTGCAACAAAAACTAGTGCACAATACAGAATGTCAAGGTGAGGTTGCCTGAGCCAGATGTGACCACAGCACCCAACCAGCACATGTGAGAACAAGCAAGGGAGGGGGCAGAACTGGCAGGGGAAAAAGGGGTGGTTCCTTTGCTAGACAGTTACTCCCACTAGAGAGCATGAGCTGGGATGGGGACAGACCAGACTAAGCAGGGCTACAACACACGTCCACCTCATGTGGACTAGATCAGGGAAAAGCCAGGCGGGGTTGATTATTCTTACTGTGGCAAACAAAATTAGAGTGGGTGAGGGTTGTTTGGGCTTAGCCACAGCATCAGCTGGCAGAAGCTAGCACTGGGGGCCTAGTTCTGTCAAGTCAAACCACAGAACTACCTGGAAATTGCATAATCCGGGAGTGGAAGAGGCCAGGGAGGGAAATAGTGGGCTCATCCCTCTTGGGTTACCACTTCTATGGGAGGGCACGAAAACCGGGACAGGGGCTGGGGTGGAATGGGGTGTGGGACAGACTAGACTAGTCTGCTATACATACTGGCAAACCAGGGTAGGGGGCAGGCCTGGTGGGGGTTATTGTGGGTCGCTCCAGCTAGGCTGCAGCTCCCACTTACTTATGCGGGGGCCGAGAATGTGCTGGGCAGAACCAGGCTGGACTGCAAACACCCATTGGTTCCAGTCGAAGTAGGGGTTGGAGACAGAACCAACCCAGCGATTGCAACCACCAGCTGATCAGGGCCATGGACTGAGCTGGGCCCTGTATCTGCTAGTACATACAAGAATCTGGTCTGAGAACATCTCAGACAAAGTTTCTTTGGAGATTTCCCCAATCGAAATGCTGGACTCAGAACCCTAACCAAGAAAAGAGAGAAGACAGAACAGGTCAACCAACCATCTCAGCTATATCTTGGCAGCAAAATACAGGGCAAACAGACTCTATGATGGACTATGTCAATCAGTGGATTCTTCAAAGACCTCATAGTGCTTGGAGTGGCAAGATTGGCAACAATTTATAACTGTTGAAATATCAAAACCACTTGAGCAAGAACCTCAGAGCATACCCTATATGCAGGACCTGGGGAGGGTGGGAAATTGGGTGGGCCTTCTCCCTTAATACCCCCCTTTCAACATAAAGGAAACAATATGGAAATAATAGTCTTACCCACTTTCCTATAGCCCTTGAACCTTTTTATCCCAATTAACTATGTAAAGATTGTCAAAAATATAATAAATAAAAAAAGAAATAAATGATTGTGCTGATTCCAGATTTAACATCTATGAGGACTCTACAGAAATTAAAAATGGACAAATTTTAAAATGTCTGCCAATCAGCTACTCAGTTTTTCTTCCTAGTGCTGTTGCTTTGGGGAAATCCAACTTTTGGGGAAAGATCAAAAGTTAAGTAAATAAATCAGTAGCTACAGAAGTTCATTTTGAAGTACCATGTTTGTAGCCTAAGAGAGCAGCCATGTAATGTATTTGTGAAATGTGGGAAGGCATAAGCCTGATCATTGCCTCAAGGTAGCTAGTAGATACACTGAATTCACAAACTAAAGTGTATAATAGCCTCTAGGCTCCTTCAACACTGGAGAGAAGGGAACACAGTAGAGATATACACAAATAGAAAAAAAGAAAAGGAAAAGCGAGATACAAAAAGATTGCCTGGCTTCCCAGATTCTCAACTTGAAGATAGCTGCTGGGTAAGATAAATTTACAGTGGAGCAAAAGTGAATATTTCCATCATATAAATTTCCAAATCTCCCACTCTCCTGAACTCTTATTCCCATTGACAATATTTCATATTCTGTAAATTAAGTGGCTATTATCTTAACTACTAAGCTCTGAAATACTGGAGCTGTATTTTGTTTATCTTTCCTTTAGTACACCCTCACCTAGCCAAATACCTTGATGCTCATTTTATGTACCCATAAATGCATTTAAAGGGTGACAAAAGATCACATCTACCTCAAGGATAACCTTATAATTTGTCATCCAAATAAAGGCATTAACAGTGGAAGTAGATATTACAGGTAAAGTAAAACACATGGCCTTCAATCTCAGATGAATGTTATCATCCTGTCCTAAGATTAAGATAGGTACCACAGAGTATAATAAAATGTATGTACAGTGGCGGACACAGGCAGTTGCAAGATGTTTCATCAATAAATACATTTTTCAGTTTCTAATAGTTGGATTACAAAAAATGTTATTAGGTATTTTATAATCTATTATTTTTTTTAAAGTGCGTAACGTTTCCTGTCTTAGATGCAACAGTGGAAAAATTTGCCATTTCACCAAATGATTCATAGTTGAGATTTGTGGTGTCTGTAACAGATGATGAACAATGCTGATATTAGTCCAAATATGTAAATTTTACTTTGCAGCTTATATAGACTTAGCTTATCTTAAACAAGAGAACTCAAAAGAAAAAGATAAGTGTTTCACATGAGTCACATCTTTATCAACACTGCCCAGCACAAGTTATTTGACATCCTTTTTCTAAGAAGATGACATTATTAACCCACTCAGAGTAGTGCTTATGATTTTTTTTTCCTAACAGTATCCTGGATTCAACCGCTTATTCATACTTAGTATTTTTCATCATGACCAAGCACAACTTTCCATAAGATTTCTGGTGTCTAAATGCCATTTGGGATTATGATGTCTCAAAAAGGGGCAGATATATTCTTGTTAAACTGATTTCTTAAAAGAACTGGCAATAAAAATGATTTAGCTCATCTTATATTACCCAATTTTTGTATCTATTCTGTTTTCCCTGCTCAACTTTTGCCCCAGACTTCTTTGATGTCTGAAGCTAGACCCTCAATCTTACTTATTTGCTTGAGTAGGAACAAGGAATTTCATTCCTCTCCACCATCTCATATCATTTCATCTGTTTGGCCCTCAAGTTAAATAACAATGAGAAATCAACACTCAAAATGGCTTTAAAAGTTGACATCCATCTCTGCTTTCATATAGTCCAGGTGAGTAAACTGGCGAGAGATTTGGTTAAGTCATAAATAGTGGAATTTGAATCATCAGGCTCATACACATTAGCAACACAGAGTCATGACATGCAATCATATCTTTACTGTTTGCAAACATGCCTATTAGTAATAAAAAAATGTGAAACATATAAAGAAACAATCTGATCAAACAAAGCAACATATAGTATTGTTTGAATATGAACCCAAAGGAAAACAGAAAATCAGACACAATGGCTATATTTCAGTACAGAACAATGAGGCAAAATTACAATGATTAATTTTTTAAATATTTATTTGTGTTAATGGTAAACAGAGAAAGGAATAGTCACAGAAAGAGAGGAAGGAACACACACACACACACACACACACACACATCTCCTATCTGCTGGCTCATGCCCTAAATGCTCACAACAACCATCGTGGAACAAGGCTGAACCTTGGTGCCAGAACTCAGTCTAGAGCTCTGAACTGGAATACTGCATTAGCTCCTTCGTCTCAGGAACATGAGCAGGAGGCTGGATTGGAAGTAGGAGCAGTAGTCCACATCAGTATCTACAGCAGGAATGTGGGGGGCCTAAGTGGCACTGTAACCTGATGTGCCAGCAGAAGTTTCTTCTAAAATAGGGCAGACACAAATTCTGATCAAATTCTTCTTTAGGTGAGTAGTATACCATTTAGATAGAACCCAATGACTTCTAGTTGTAAGCCTTTTTCCTTAAAAAGAAAACTAATTATTATACATCTTTTTTTAAAGACTTATTTTATTTTCATTAGAAAGTCATTTGAGAAGCTTTTTCTTTTTTTTTTAAAGATTTATATGTTTCGGGCCCGGCGCGGTGGCGCAAGTAGTTAAAGGTCCTCGCCTTGCACGCCCGGGATCCCATATGGGCGCCGGTTCTAATCCCGGCAGCCCCGCTTCCCTTCCAGCTCCCTGCCTGTGGCCTGGGAAAGCAGCAGAGGACGGCCCAAAGCTTTGGGAACCTGCACCCGCGTGGGAGACCCGGAAGAGGCTCCTGGCTTCGGATCGGCATAGTATCGGCCCGTTGCGCTCACTTGGGGAGTGAATCATCGGACGGAAGATCTTCCTCTCTGTCTTTCCTCTCTGTATATCTGCCTTTCCAATGAAAAAATAATAAAAATAAATCTTTAAAAAAAAAAAAAAAAAAAAAGATTTATATGTTTCTTATTGCAAAGTCAGATATTCAGAGAGGAGGAAAGACAGATAGGAAGAACTTTTGTCCAATGATTCACTCCCCAAGTGACCACACTGGCCGGAGTTGTGCCAAGCCTAAGCCAGGATCCAGGAACTTCCTCCAGGTCTCCCACATGGGTGCAGGGTCCCAAGGCTTTGGGCCGTCCTCAACTGCTTTCCTAGGCCATAAGCTGGGAGCTGGATGGAAAGTGGAGCTGCCGGGATTAGAACAGGCACCAACATGGGATTCGGTCGCATTCAAGATGAGGACTTTAGCCACTAGGCCACGGCACCGGGCCCAATTATTATATATCTTTTGGAAGAATCAAAAATGCAGATATAAATAAAAGTATTAATGTACCATATTTAATTCCTACTACTATAGTGGTGACCAAAAAAAAAAAAAAGCATTGCTTTGTTATTCTTATCTCTAATGTGACTACTGAGGATCAAATGGATTAACATCAACTTAAAAGAGAAATGAATGAAAAGAGTGAAATTCTGAAAGGCTTACAAATACAATACAGGAATTTGAGAGTAACTTCTTTAAGGAAAGTAAAATAGGTAACAGATGTATGTTGTGTATTAGTTAATAAAAGGTTGGCATGTAGGAATATTAAAACCCCAACCAGGATCAGGAAAAACTATAAATATGAGATGAAAATGATTAAAAAATTAAAAAGCATAATCTTAAAAGACACAAGTGAAATGCAGAATGGCTTACTGAATAAAGGAGAATATGCAACAAAATAGATATTGATATTTTATGTGCTGTCCTTTGTTGTAAAAGCTGGCTTTGAGAGAAAAAAAAACAAGACATTCCTGTGCACATTCAACCTGCTAGTTAACGGCCCACGACCCACTTCAGAGTGCATGTACATGACTCGTGGCTTGGCCTTCCCGTTCCAATTGTTTTGTACGCAGACCATGTGAAGCAGCGGACAATACCTCTAATGATTAGGCTGCTCTCACCCACGTGCAAAATCTCCATTGAATCCCTGGCTCTCTGCTTCAGCCTGGCTTCACCCCAGCCACTGAGAACATTTGGGAGATAAATTCATGTAGCTCTGCCTCCCTGCCTGTCTCTCAAATAACGGCAAGAAATAGATACACACAAGTTTTAACAGCAAAAACTAAGCAGCCATCAATATATAAAAATGTTGTGCTCATCTATAGATTATTAGGCATTTAATATTACTAAAAATAAATATCCAACAATTTGAAACTAATCTTCAAATTAATTCATCTCTGATAAGATAAATAACATGTAAACTGTAATTCAGACTTTAAGGGTTTGTAATGTAAATATGTTTTAATATGAAATTATTTTATTTGGTAACAAAGTAAAGATTTCTTGAAAATCTTAAATGACTGAATCATTACTTATCTGCTAAATTTCAGGAATACATAAAAACAATGTCTCAGAAAAAAAAAGATGCATCAAGAGGAAAAAAAAGTCATGTTAGTCATTAAGGATAAAAAGGCTAGAATGTTTTAGTAGGAAATCTACCCTATAGTTACCCAGAATTCTTTCAAGATCTAGGGCAGATACAAGTTTACTCAGCAAGGGAGGAGGGAATTGGGGAGGGAAGAAGGGAAATCCCAGGGCCTATGGAACTGTATCACAAAATGACAGTAATAAAGACAAGGAAAATAAACAAATTTAGGGCAGAAATACTTGGAATTATTAGTAGATTATGCCACAATTATACATTTTTTTAAAAATCTGAACCAAGCACATTTCTCTCAGTAGAACAGAATGAAGAAGAGATGAGTCAAACACTAATTTTAAATAAACACAATAAGATACTTAGGTATATTCTACTTTTATTCTGTAAGAACACGGATCATATAAAAGGAAGAGAAAATTAAGCAATAGGAAAATGTTCCAGGTGGTAAACATATATGAGCTACGGTATATCCATGTTAGTCTGAATTAGCAAACCTAATTCTCTCAGTTCTATTGAACTGGGACCTATTAGAATAATTGCAGATGCAACACTGCCCTTCTCTGCATACATCAACTTCAAAAGATCTGTGCTGGGACCAGCATGATAGCTCAGCTAGCTAATCTTCCTCTGGCAAACTCCAGCATCCTTTATGGGCACTGGTCCTTGTCCTGGCTATTTCACCCAACTTCCTGTTTGTGGCCTGAGAAAACAGTAGAGGATGGCCCAAAGTCTTGGGACCCTGCACCTGTGTGGGGACCCAGAGGAAGCCCCTATTTCCTAACTCTGGATTGGCTCAGGTCTGGACATCGTGGTCATTTTAGGAGTGAGCCAGCAAATGGAAGATCTTTCCTTCTATTCTGTCCTTCTCTTTGCAAATCTGCCTTTCTAACTGAAAAAAAAAAATCTTTAAAAATAAAAGTGTGCAAAAATGGAGTGTTTGTTGAAATCTGGAATTTTGTGTGTGTGTATTCTATGAACTTTTACAAGACTCGTTATAATTTTGCCTACAGATTGAATGAAAAAAAATTGTTGAGGTAATGAAAAAATAAAAACATCTTGAGTTGCAAAGAATGTTCACCATATATGTGAAAGAATAACTGAAAGCCTGGGCATGGTAGCTTAGTGGCTAAAGTCCTTGCCTTGTATGCACTAGGATCCCATATGAGTGCCAGTTCTTATCTCAATTTTTCCACTTCCCTCTAGCTTCCCGTATGTGGGCTGGGAAAGCAGTAGAAGATGGCCCAAAGCCTTGGGACCCTGCACCCACACAAGAGACCTGGAAGAAGTTCTTGGCTACTGGCTTCATATCAGCTCAGCTCTCAGTGTTGCAGCCAAGAGGGGAGTGAAGCAGAGGATTGAAAATATTTCTCTCTGTCTCTTTTTAAATTTGGCTTCCCAATAAAAATAAAGAAATCCTAAAAAAATAATTGAATCTGCTGTAACTTTAACACAGAAATTGCACACTCTCACTCCATTTCTCTTTCTGAAAATATGTGAGCTCAAAAATATCATAACATTGTGTGCTTTTTTGTGAAATGAAAATAAAGAGCAGTTCCATCACCATGGTGGCTCTAGGAGGAGAGTCAATGGACTATTAAATGGGAAATCATCTGTTTTCAGATTTTACTTTACTATCATTACATTCCTCCAGTGAGCCGTTATCTGGTAGAGGGGGCCTTAATCGTTTCCTATGCTGGCAGAAAACCTCCATGCATTTAATAAAGCTATTCATATCGTAATGTGCAATCACCTCCACACAAAAAATTCCAGTGAAAATATATGCTTTCCTGGCACAGCACTGCCATTACTGCATCTAAATGCCTACTGAACTCCAAAGACTTAATGTTATTAGATTCCAGTCTGTTGAAGTCTCATTATTTAATCTGAACCTATTTGAGGGTTCACAGTTACTTAGTTAATTTCCTCCCTTTGTCTTTCTCCTATTGGGTATTAGTGCTTTGGTGTAAGACATACACAAATACAAGTGAATGATATAAAATAAAATATTACCACTAGATTATGTATACTATCTGGTTAACAGTGTCAGTATTTTTTGTTGTTGTTAACTCCTCCGCTTTAGCTGCTATGTAGTTAATGGTAAGAGGATATGAAAGCTAAAGGGCAACCAATGGGCCTGCAGAGAATGCACTTGACACTTTACCAAAACAGCTACTATTTGATTTAGGAAATCTGCCATGCAACAAATTAAAAATGCTTAGGACAATTATGTAGTCATGAAAAGAAAGCCCTAGCAGCATGTTGTATGTTTCACACAATAAATCTATCTAGTTTCTTTAGGATATATTCAATTCAAAAATAGCAACTATATTGTTCTTGGTAAATACAGTGAGAAAATATTGAATGGAAGGATATGAGCTTTAAGAATGGTTAGGTTTATACCTAATTATAGAAACTTTCAACAATTTATATTTTATTTAGAGATATAATTTCCTTATTACATGAGTTAGATTATTAGCTACTATTCAGTACATGATGACAAAATTTCAGGGCTAAATTTCCCTTTGGTTAAAGATTGCATGTCAGACGTTATTTCAAACATTTACTTCTAAAAAAGAAAGTACAACAGAATAAACACAAATTGGCACACAGCTCCTGAGCATATTTTTCTAAAAGCTAAGGGGGTGAGTTAGATATCTCAGTGGCACCCTGTTAGAGAAAAGCAGAATGCTCCACACAGCACTTGCTGCATGAGCTTACAAGGGTTTTTCACAATACCCTGACAGGCACAGGAGAGATAAGCGAGCACTAACACATGGCTAAGAAACTAGTGTCTTTCTTTTTTTTTTTTTTTTGCTTTTAAGTCAAAAATCCCTTGTAGCTTGGAGGGAATTTGCACTATTTTCAATTGTTCTCAGTCTATCAGTATTCACTAATGGTAAAAAGAGCTTTGTGTTAAGAACCAATAACTTTGTTTAAAGATATCGATCACCTATACAAATGTATGCTTGACACTGAGTAAGTTTTAGTAATTTTATGGTATAAATATTCCCTCAATGCATTAAAGTTTTCTAAGAAATAGCAAATACAATTTCTTTTCTATTATTACTAAAAAGCACATAAGGAAAGATAAATGAATTTACCAATAGCAGAGCTGAGTCTTACTAAGGTCCCCGATTACTACCAGTTTGAATTTATTTTACTTTGATAAAGAAGTGCACAGACAGGTATTTTAAATGTAAAAACTATCTGAGGTATTGACTCTATAGTATCTGGTGAATCAACGTGGATAAGAGGGTAAATGACATTTTATTAGTAAGTCAAGAAAAGCTAATTTCATTTAAATGACCTAACATGACTTATTGGAATCAGATATTTTTTATGGACCTGAGGACTAAAATTTAGCAAGAACCGCAGTTCCCTCCAGCACATAAACCACTGACAAACTTCAAGTGGAAATCAGATTCTTCAATGTTCACATACATGTACTGCATTCCTCCTTCATGTTAAGTATTGAAAATAACAACATTTCGGCAATGTCTTCATCCTATCATAAAAAGAAACTAGTGTACACTTTCCTTGATTATGATATCACTGAACACATAGAAACGCAAAGACTTATCCCACTAAGTGATTCATTAAGGTAGATATTAATTTCTGAGGAAAATTCTTGTAGTCTGTTCAAGTAATCAGTATCTTTCCAATTAAAACTATATCTTGCAAATCCTCGACCTTTAACAAAATTAATTTAGGCTGGTGAGATCCATTTCCAATAAATATATTATCAATTGGCTAACGCTCTCAAGAATGAGAAGAAACAAATCTTTTCTGTTCTTTAAGTTTTGTTTTACTTTTTAAAATAATGTTATCTTTAGGGAAAGACAAAAGACAGTTTATTTTCCTATGGAAGTCTGTTAGTATTATGCTTAGTTTTCTCATTTTAGCAAACCCTCTGCCTTTTTTGTGTGTGTTCATTGTTTTCTTCCATTCATTACTCCTTTTCCAGTACCTCATTCACAAGGCGTGCCAGCCTAGAAACACCCCTAGAAGAAATCCAAACACTTTCCATTCTTCTTTCAAAAATCCATTTCCTTCACAAAGCTACTTAATTAGATGGAAGTAAAGTGCTAATTTGCTAAGGGGAAAAGATCATTTGCATATCAATTTACACACTTTTCTCCAAGTATTTATAATTAGAGTGCAATCAACAAGCTTTTGAAGGCTGACAGAAGGGGAAAATGGTTCCTGTGGAGATCAAGGAGGCAGGAGAGTCTGTAGAGGAAAGGGTACTGAAAAGTGTAAGATGTCCTAGGGTGGAGCCACTAAGTTTACCTTTGAGAAGCTCAGTGTTTTAGCTATGAAATGGGACAGCTGTGTCCACCTTGAACCTTTTATAAACTGTGTGGAGTAAATCCGATACGCATCAAAGTTCAGCATAGAAACATTGTCACTCAAAGTTGTCAACAGAATAAGCAAAACTTTATCTGTCAAAAGTGAGACTTTTGGAGCCACCCATGGCTGTTGCTCTACCCATCACTGTACAGCTCTCTTCACATTATATTCTCTGGTGATAGCAAATGTGTATGTAACTGGCCCTAATTACCTTCAATGACACCTTTGTGGTTTTTTTTTTTTCTTTTTTCTTTTTTTGAGAGAGACAGAGAGAACGATCCACTAGTTCATTCTTTAAAAGCCCCGAGAGAAAAGGCTGAAGAAGCTGAAGTCAAGGTTCCCACTTGGTCCCAAGGACCTGATTATTTGAACTTTCAACAACGCCTTCCAGAGCACACTGTCAGGACCAGAGGGGAATGCTGAATCCAGATACTCTAATACGGTTCAGAAACAAAGCACTGTCCTTTTTCCTCAGACTCTACCTATTTTTTAATTAATGAACAAATGAACTATCAGTAAAACATCAGATAGATACGAAAAATACAATGTAAAAGAACAACAGAAGCCTAGTTAAGTTAATTCCAAGGTGTATTTTATAATGCTTTAGCTATGTTTATACACTGATGTTCAAGGGTTCACAAAGGAAGATAGAGAAAAAGAAGAAAAGGAAAGCTGGGCCAGAGAAGAGCAATGGATAAGGTACAGGAAATGGCAGGGTGGAAAGGAAGCCATAAGATGAAAGATTGAATGAGAAAGACTCAATTTCAAGATTTAGCTTTCTGCATTTACAACAAAGATATCTATCTTCATCTCCCAGGGAACAGTTATATATAAAACTGTTATATATATATAAAAGACACACATAAAATTACTTAGGTAGGCCATATATCACTCTTACTTAAGAACTATATGATCAAAGATGATCTCTTAAGAGCATAAAGTCTATAAGATGAACCAGACTTAAAAACTTAGTATTGGATTTACTTGCTGTGATTTTCTACACTGGATATTAAATCTTAATAGTTTCTTTCCACCCTGTTTTCATCTTTCTGCTGGAGTCCGTGTGGGGGATGTGGAAGACAGGAAGGTGTGATGAGTATTGTTCCACTTCAGGCAGAACTACAAGGAATTTCCTGCTACATGCTGGGCCCATCAGATGTCTCTGCATCCACCTGAAGACATTTCCACCTCCCTTTGCATGGACACTGGACAACCCCGCTGAGATTTCTGTAATCTATTTAGCCATTGTTGGCCTCTGTGAAGTTGGTCTTAACTATCAATGTGAGCTGGGAAGTTGATGTTACTGATAAAATTTTAGCAAAAGGGCCTTTTGCAATTCGTGCTCTGTCACCCCATTGGCCATCCTTGATCTTTAGCTTCCTCCCTCTATGATGCATTTCCTGCCTTAACTGATTCAAGACTAAGCTGTAGAATCAGGATGGTAGTAGGAATGCGTTATTGATTGATATGCACTGTCCTTGAGAACTTCCTGACCACAGGGTCAGGATGGATAAAATCCTGCTTTAAGGTGAAACAAACGGCAGAATTATCCTTAGAAATACCCACTTGACTGTGATGTAAAAAGTCTGTGCCAGAGCTTGTGACTGCTTCTGTATGAATAAAGTGGACAGCTTTCTCGCATTGTCCATTATGATCCTGGCATTGTAGTAGTCCGTTTATTTTCCCTACACCTATTCCATGCACCCTTCTGGAGTTAACTCAGCTGGAGCTGGACTCCAGCACTTTCTCTCTTCACTTGGCAGTGATGTTAGGAAATAATTCTCCTTTATACCAAGGGATTGGTAAAGATCACCATAAAAACTTTCATGTATCTTAAATACTTAGGGGCAGGTTTTTGGACTAAATTTTATTTTTTGTATAAAGATGTTGATTTTGAAGATCCCAGGGGTAAGCTCAACTGAACTACCGAGGGCTTTCTTTGTAGTCCCTGCTATTGCATAGCTACATGATGTTGGACTAGCCAGTTTCCCTGCTAAAACATATCCTATCAGTCTACCACTTACACTGTGTCTGGCAATGAAGCCTCATGGATTCTGTTGCAAAGATTGCCTTCCGAGCTGACCACAGTGTCTAGATTACACTCTGCATAAACACTTAGCACCCAGAATAACATTTATTTACAGAACTACTTACTCAGTTTTTTCACAACTGGAAATGCAGCGCATCATTTTGTTTTCATTTAGTTTTTGATATCAGAAGGGTGAAGACCATAAACACTTTAAAGGCATTTTTGAATTGAGTAGAAACTGAGAATGAACTTTATAATTCTTAATGAAAAATTCTAAATTTGTATGAGGAAAAACATACTTTTTGAGATATTTTTATCTAAAGTCATTTTATATTATGTAGTTAACACAGCCTAGGTTTATAATATTTTTTGTTCAAGAATATGAAACAAAATTGGAGACAATATTGACAACATTCAAGTTTGCACTCAATATAAATTTGATAACATTTCATGTACTTTCAAATGAGTGCATTTACTTTATAGCTGTCATTTGAACTTGCAAAACATTTCAGACTACCATCATAAAAATGCACTTATTTTGTGGACTACTAAAAATGAATTCTTATTTTAATTTCAAAACGACAAATATTTTAAACAATTTTAAGTGCAGAGGTGGGTCACATTAAGAATAAAAAGCAGAAAAACACAAAAAATGTGACAAACAAAAAGAAATTAATGCATATAATTCTGAAAGTTTAATTAATGTATTTAAAGAAATGTTAACATTACACAAATGCTATATCAACAACAATCAAAAAGAGTGAGTGCAGCTAATATTGCTGCCTGTGATACCTTCAAATCCTGGCCAATCCCTGCTAATGGGATGGGGGAAAAGAGAAGAAAATGGCATGAGTCTTGCCAGCCATGTGGGAGACCATGATTAAGCTCCTGGTTTCTAGCTTTGGCCTAGCCAATCCCAGCAAGCATGGCCATTTGGGAACTTAATCAGAAAATGAAAGTCTCTGTCTGTCTGCCTCTCTCTCTCTTTTCCTGCTTCTCTTCTTTCTCTTTAATCTGATACTCAAAAAATAGATGGATCTTTAAAAAATTAAATAAGTGAAAAAAAGAGCAACTGTGTGTGATCATCTCTAAAATGAAGCTTCAGGTAGAAAACCTAATGGATAATTCAGCAAAGCAGATATTAAAAGTTGATGTCAAATAGCATTTTAAAGGAATTTTTCTCAAATTAAACATTGAAATAGACTTTCTAAGCTGCAAAGTTTCAAACTGAACATTCTTAGAGAAAGAGATGAAGGTAAGATAATAAATTCACTTAAATAATGTGGGTCAAGGTTTCCAGAACCACAATTGTTTCTGGTTATTCATCTCTACCAAAAAAAAAAAAAAAAAGATGATGACAATCAGGTAGGGGTATTTTCTCTTGTTAATGTGAAATGTGTTAGTTTATCTTAATTTTGGTGTATGACCATTTTAGTCCTCTTCCTATGACAGAAGAACTTTACATAGTTGAGAAATAGCCTTCAATAGACAGTGCTAAAACCCTTAATCAGCTTTGGAGAAGCACTATGGCAACTGCAACCCCTTCTATACAGCTGTCCCAAAATGCCTTATGTAAGTCTTTGGATTTGAATATAAGAAAGAAGAGAGGACTGCTAATTTCAACAGTTATTTTGAAAGTATTAAACTTTAGCTGACAGCTTGAATAGAAAGAGGTTTCTATTTTTAATTTAATTTGATACGAAGGAAATAAAGTAGTCCTAAGGTTAAGGTAAGAAGTAGTTCAGTTTTATCTTACTTCCATGTGTTAGAGAATTGAGGATAAAAAGGCAACTGATAGTTATATTGTTCTCTTTGATCCCAGATAGAAATACTTAAACAGAAATTAGTTATTTCTGATCATAGTCATTAAAAAAAATTCTGATTACCAGAAAGATAGAGTTTGAACACTGATACCAGTGTTGGCAAGAAAAAGTGGCTTGTCATGAAGCCTTAACAGAGAAGAATTTTAATGGAACTGTTAAAGTGCTTTCAATAAAAAGAAATTGATTATCATCATCTCTCACTAAACATCTAATACAGCTTAACAGATCTCATGCTAGAAGATGACAAAACACACTGAGTGTTTCCTTTGATAAACATATTTCTCAAGTAACTTTTTCTTAACTAAATAGGACTTCTGGCATTATATGCATATGAACAAAGCATTCCATTGATTTGGGTCTCCACTAACCCAATCACCCAAAGGAAATTAGCACTCAATGTTATCAAGAAAGCAATAACACCATTTCATAAGGCCTGAACGAAACTGCATTCACATGAGTTATCAAATTTAAAGAAGAAAAGGTCAGGAGGGTTTCTTTTTCATGCATACAAATCAGAAATGATGACAGACATCATGCCTCTAAGTGGATTAATGGTGTAATTTTTCTTCTTAAAATGAACAGTTCTCAAAACCTAGAAGACAGTGGGCCTTGGCCTTTAGAAATAGTCTCGTACTTTCTCTGACAGTAACCTACATTTCATCATACATTTTAAAATAGGGATTATATGCAGCCCTCCCCTTACTCTTTATTCTTTGTGACAAGTTTGCAATGTAAAGTGAGAAACTGGAGGTATTACTTTTTTCTTTCTGTGTGATCTTTACCAAACTTCATAGAGATACATTTTCTCTTATATCCTCAATCCAACATTAGTATAGAGATGGGCCTAATTTTTCAGAGCATGCTATATTTATGTTTCTAATAATGCTTAAAATTCAAATTTAAGCTTGACTGCAAATTTACTCATCTATTTGGAATAATTTGTTCTATCCAGTGGAAAAATTTCTGATTCATATTATACTAGTTGAAGAAAATTTGAGACACAAAATAAATGTATTCTTGGTGTTAATCTTCATAGAAATATTGGTAGAAACAATCACATAACAAGTAAATCTCAAGTATAATGATACAGTCCACTTTTTTCTAAAGAAAAATTAAGATTTATTATGTTTTGTCATGTATCATTTTGGCCAATGTTACCCGTTTGTGTAGCTAGAACACATGAGAATGCAAATATATGTTTTCCTTAAGATAGTTTTCATTTCATATAGGTGAGCATTCTCTACTGATTTTGATCAGTCATAGCATACTTCCTCTTTTGATCTCACATTAAGTCAACAGCACCTTTTACCATTTAAATTCTCATCATAGCATAAAAGAAATTTTATTCTGATGTTGTGCCTCAGAGGGTTAGCATATAGGACACAGATTTCCTAAATAGGTAAGGTATAAGACAAAGCTGTTTAAACTCAAGTGTGTCCTTTAATGCAAACTATTGCATTGTGTATTGTATTACTACTACTACTAATTTTGAGAGCACATGTACAAGCATATGGACATGAATAATACTGTCTAGACTTTACATTAAAATGGATTTTTTATGTCTCAAATTATGGATACTGGCGGACAAAATGTATTTTCATGCAGACATCTGTATCTTTGACAGTGTACCTATTATAAAGTGACTGAATTTCATCAGCATTTATTCTGAAGAATTTGAGTTATGATCATTCATAGCTTATTTTCTCAAATCTTGCAGCCAACTGAACTGTCAATGAAAAAATTAGTAAATTTTAACTCTACTAGACAGTTATAATTATAAAAGTCAATATACACACACAAAGTGTGCTTTTCTTAACCAACTCTCCTACCCTAACTGTTTAGAGAAACTAAAGTGGCACTCATAAAGGGGGTAGCAATCTCTTGGGGTGTCCACAGCAAAGTTCTCTCTACAAAATAGAAATTTCGGTGTTAATAGTGCCCCAAGCAGAAGCCAAGGCAGGCAAAACAGAAATAACCAGAGTGAAACAAATTAGCTCTTCATAATAATTACTGAAAGGCTAAGAAATAAGATGTGAATTTTTTTTCCTTTTAACTTTGCTCACTTATTCCACAGAAAATATAGTAGTATATTCATGCTGGAGTTTAATCATTTTTTTTTTCTGGAAAGCTATTTTAACAATGAATCACTTACCAGGCATTGTGGTGAAAAGTTTGGTAGGCATTTGCATGCATTGTTGCATATGATCATGTCAAGAACTTTGAATGAACTGAAGTTCATTCGTTTGCATTCAGTAAGCAACTCATTTGAGATTCAGGGGTTATAGTGGAAAGCAATGAGATACTTGCTCTTAAAGACCTTGCATTACAGGGAGAGCCATTATACAGTAAAAGCATAATAGAATAAACACTGCGAGGTGGCAATGGCACAGTAAATAAGGAGTATTTATAATGAAGCTGACGGTTGGGAAAGGCTTGAGGAAATATACTCAAAATGAGAGCTGAATAGTGAGAAGGAGGTCTACCAATATAGAGGCAAAGGAAGAAGAACACCTCAATAGTGCACCGCTACAAATTACCTCTTGGGAATAGAAACGCTATTCTGAAATATTTCTAATCTGGTGCCACAGATGCAAAACACTTTGGAACATCAGAGCCTATGAAACGTTGTTATAAAATTAAATGCAATAAAAATAAATAAATAAATAAGAAAAAAAAGAAATGAGAAAAAAATTTGGATTAGAAATGAGAAAAAAAGGCTTACATGTATATATATATAAACTTAAACTGTTTATATATATAAACTAAACTGTTATATATACATATATAAAATTTTAAGTTTATAAGTTTGTATGTATATATAAATAATAAAATATACAAAACTCATGTAAGGAAGCTGTAATACTATTGACACATATAAATTAGTGATCTACCAACATTTCTTTCTATCTTCTAGATTAGGGAAGTAGATATAAAGTTTCTTTCATTCAAAATTAACATTAATGTCAAAACTTCATAGTTTTTAGAGTAATATGTGGGATGTATCCATGAACTTTCTAAATTATCGTTCCACAAATACTTTATCTGTTATATTTATTCACAATCAATCAGAACTTTTATTCCTATAAAGAGTTAAGCCTACACTTTGAAGAGCTCATCTGTGATAATGTTAAATTATTTCTTTTCTACTTGTTTTCCTTTAAGACTAGAAAGTCAAATATCTTGAGAATTGTTTTAAAGTGTCAAATACATTAATGCAAGGTGGATCAAGACAAAATTACTCTTTAAATATTTTTTACAGTTATCAAATATGAAAGACGGAAGCTGGTGTTTTGGGCAGTGGTAAAAAGTCACTTAAGAGCTCCCATCCCACAGTGCCTGGTTTCAAGTCCCATCTCCACTCCCAATTCCAGCTTACAGTTAGTTGATTACACATGATGGTACCAGTGATTAGAACATATATGAGTTCCAGGGTAAGCCAGCTTCTGGCTTGGGCCTGGGCCACTATGACTCTTACAGGCATCTGGAGCGTGAACAAGTGGATAGATGTGTACCTACGATCTGTCTACTTACTTCTCTGTCTCATTGTATCTTTGTGGCACAGTGTGTTATGCCATTACTTTCAACACCATGATATCATATCAAAGTTACAGGTTCAGTCCTGGTTCCTATGGGGATTGGGAAATGAAGCATCTTCTCTCTCTCTCTCTCTCTCTCTCTTTCTCCCTCGCTCTTTATCAACTATAATTTCACCAAAATTATTAGTTATAAATTTGGTTCCTAAAGTGAAAGTAGTCTAACGGGAATTCTGTTGGGCCCAGACTAAAAAGCTGCACTTGTTCTTAGCCAAAAGGCTGAGAAGTGTTCCAGAATAATAGGCTAAGCAAGTTTTGTGACTTAATATTAACAGTGTATCTACGTGGAAAAATAAGGAAAGTATGGTATTGGAAGAATGAACATGCAAGAGGAAGGACTGTTAGCAATTTTCAATGAAAGCACAGCCAGTACCAATCAAACAAAAGTTTAGTTATTTGTGCAGATATTCTGGCACAGTGGATTAAGTCACTGAGACCCATAGCCTACATCAGATTGTGCAGTTTTGAGTCCTGGCTACTTGTGCTTCCAATCTCAATTCCTGATAAAGGGGCTGGGAAGTAGATAGTGATGGCCTCAAGTACATGGACACCTTTCTTCTTCTTCTTTAAAAAAAAATATTAGTTTATTTAAAGGCCAATTTTACAAAGAAAGAAGGAATGATAGAGAGAGAAGGTCTTCCATGTGCTGGTTTACTACCCAAACAGCTACAATGGACCAAGCTGAGCTCATCCAAGGCTGGGAGCCAGGGGCTCCTTTTAGGTCTCCCACATGGGTGCATGGTCCCAAGGATCCAGGCCATCTTTTGTTGCTTCCCCACACCACAAGCACAGAGCTGGATTGGAAGTGGAGCAGCCACAACAGGAACTGAATACTAGTGCCACAAGGGCAGAAGATTAATTGGAGATACTACTATATCAGCTTGTTTTTTCACGATAGTGGGAGACCTGGATGGAGTTTCTGTGTCCTTTGCTCTGTCTGACGCAGTTCTGGTGGAATAAGGGATTTGGGGAGTGAAGCAGTGGATGGAAGATCTCTCTCTTTCTGTTTTACTCTTACTTTCAAATAAATAAAAATAAATAAATGTTTTTAAAGTAGTTACAAAATGTTTTATTTTTCTCTCTGGAATAAATAAAGTATTCATTTAAAATAAAGCAATATTTATAAGTTAAAATTGCTGTACTTGACAGTATTTCATATAAGTTTATCAATAAGTATTGCCAAAATTTTGCATAAATATGGTCACATATTTTATGCACAATCAGGCTTTAAGGTAGTCTTTCTCAAAAAAAATAACTTGTAGGAAGACAATTGATTGGATATCATTTGCATGAGAATAACTGGACTTCGTTTGCATCAGAATAACTGATTGAACAGCATTTGTACAAGAATGATTTACTGGATATCATTTGAACGAAAACGATTGTACATACTAAACAAAGAGAGGTGCTAGCTTCTTAGACAGGATTATGGGAATTATGTAAGCTCCTCAGTACCTCTTCCTTTATCCTATGTGACCCTCAGTCTATAAAAGCCTGATGCCACTAATAAACTTTGACTATTGACCATCAGTTGGTAGTCCAGGTGTGTTATTATCGGCTTTGTGCATCAAGGTCATCTTTGCTGGAAAGTCATAGAGAGAGAAGGAAAAATAGGGAGATACTCTTCAGTCCACTGGTTCACACCCCAAATGACTGCTATGACCGAAGCTGGGCCAGCCAACCACCAGCAGCTTGTGGCTTCTTCCAGTTCTCCCACGTGGGTATATGCCCAAGGATTTGGACATCTTTTGTTGCTTTCCCAGGCATGTTAGCAGGGAGTTTGACCAAGAAGTGGAACCGCTGGGACTCAAATTGACACCCATATGGTATGCTGGCTCCTCAGCAGAGACTTAACATACCTCTTTTTTTTTTTTAAGATTTATTTTATTTTTATTACAAAGTCAGCTATACAGAGAGGAGGAGAGATAGAGAGGAAGTGAAGCTGCCGGAATTAGAACCGGCGATCACAGGGGATCCTGGTGTGCTCAAGGCGAAGACCTTAGCCACTAGGCTATGGCTCCGGGCCTAACATACTACCTCTTGAGGTATACTTTATAAACACATTCAGGGACCTGCCATGATCATTCAATGTCTAAATTCTTTACTTGTGTTAGCTGAGAATCCATATGGATGCTGGTTCATGTCCCTGCTGCTCTATTTCCATCCAGCTTGCTGCTTGCTGCCTGGGAAAGCAGGAGAGGATGGACCAAAGCTTTGGGACTCTGCACCCAAGTGGGAGACCTGGAAGAAGCTCTTGGCTTCAACTGGCTCAGCTCCAGCTGCTGCAGCCACTCATTATCTCCAGTCTGTGAGTGAGTCTGTCTTTCTAGTGGAGATGAATAAATCTCTAAAAGAAAATGAAAAAAATAAACAAACACGTTTGGACAATGAGAACAAGAGGTTCAAACCACTATTCCAAAGATCCACATCTAATAAATAGTAAAGTCAGAACCAGTATAAAAGTCTCTGAATGCAAATCCTTTGTTCTCAGATTTCACCTTTACAACACCACATTCTGCAAATGTCTCATTATCTAGGGAGATGACATTTACACTATATTCTATTTGAAAAGATTCCACAATGAGAAATCATCAGCTGACTCTTCTCAAACTTACCACACAGTCAATGTCATCCTGATCAAATCACCCAGAGACTAACCATCTCTGACAGTAGCAATGATGAATGTTCTGCAGGAGTTTTTGCCTCTCTCATGATATAATCACCAGAGCTAAGAATAAATTCAGAAAAACTCATGAATTGAGACTGTCAGTAAGCTCTTTCCCTTCCAGAATTAACTGTATTCCAGCAGCCCAGGCAAGCTCCTGTGAGAGCAAAGCTTAACATTAATGGCAAGAATTCTCTGCCTTTTATTCCAAATTGAAATTGCAGATGACTCTGTGCCATAATCAGTCTGTGCCCAAACCTGAAGCTAAGAGATAAGAGGCTAGCCAGAAAACAAAAATGTAAGGTTTGAACCTTGCTGTTCAGTCACTACTACATCCATATGTTTAAATATAGGGCATTACAAGGTCTAGGTGGATGACACCTGAGCTTAGATACCTGTTTATTTCATGGAGATGTAACTTCTTTCGTTTTAAATCATTTTTCTATAACTTAATTTTACGCATTTTCAAAATATTTTCTTTTTCTCTGTCTACTGAAATCCTTCAATAAAGCATGATTAAAGATTAATAGGTAAATTGGTGTATACATGAATAGATATATATGAGTTGTATGAAACTTCTCTGCTTCAAATAGTTTAAAATTGATTATCCTTTCTACTTTACAAATTGCCAAAGTAATAAAGCAAGTAGTGAAAATGTTCAATCTGCTGATTGTATGAGTAAAAATGTACTCTCAAATATTGTCAGTGGTTGTACAGCATGCCCCAGGGCTGCTTTATCAAATTACCACAAAGCAGGAGGACTTAAGGAGTAGTGTATACTCAGCATCTTAAAGCCAGAGGTATAAAATAAGGTGCCCACAGGCCATGATCTTGAAGAATCTAGAGAAAAATGTGTCCAACACTCATTTGTATGTCTGGTGTTTCTCAGCACAGCTACATCTCTTCCTCTTCACCTCTGTCTTTACCATAGCATTCTCACACATGTGCATGCATATGTTTAACTGGTTCCCTTCTACTGTTTTTAATGAATTTTTAATTTTTATAGTTCTAAATTGATAAATTGCAACCACATATATTTAAATGGTACGTGGTGATGCTGTGATCTGTGTAATGACACTGACCATATCGGATTAGGAACCACCATAATGAACTGATCGTAACTTCATTATGAATGCAAAGACCCAATTCCAATCAAAGCACATTCATGAGTACAAGGAATTAGGACTTCAGCATATATTTTTTAGGAGATATACTCCAGCTATAACACAGGAGACATTGGAAAACTATTACAGAAGATTTAAAGAAATCATCTGGAAATTAATATCCAAATTTAAAACACTTGGATCAAGTGTAGCCTTGATAAGAATTTATACTAACAAAATAATAAATGCACTTATGAAGTTATGTATAAAATACATTTTTAAAACATTTGGTATGTGTCTAAGGTGGACTATATTGGCAAACAGACCTTGGAGGGATTTCCTTAACCTTGGAGCTATGAAAATCAACAGCATCTCAGAACTATCAAAACCACTTAAGCGTACTCTCAGAATATGCTCCATACAGGGGACCCTGGGATGGTATCGGGTGGCTTTCCCTCATTCCTGGGTACTGATGGGGTTGGGCTGTTGGGAGCAGCCCTCTTCCCTTCTCACCTCACAGTCCCCAGATACAGGAAGGACAAAGGAGATTGGAGGCAGTTGTCTCATCTACTTCCCTCCATTCCTTTACCCTCCCTACTCTAACTGGTGGTCTACATGGGTGTACATTTGGCTTAACTGTATAAACATCATTAAAAAGAAAATGAATTATTCTTAAATAAATAAAACTTAAAAAACCCTTCTGGTTGTTTCACAACTGAAACATGTATGAACTATTGTTTTAGAGAAATTATTATAGTAAATTGTTACGTCCTATACATTGAACTCCAACTAGTAATTTTAAAATACAAGATAAATAGGGGTAAGCTTTTTGCCTACTGGATGAGTTGAGATATGCATATCCCATATCGAGGCATGATGGATCAAAAGCCCAGGTTTATTCCCAATTACAGCTTACTGCTGTTGAATCCTATGGGAGACAATAAGCTCTGGCTCAAGCAGTTGGGTTCATAAACTCAGTGTGTGAGACTTGGTTTGAGTTCTTGCTTCCCAGTATCAGCCTGGCCCAGCTCTAGATATTAAAGATATTAGAGGAATGAACAAGAACACGGAAGCTCTTTGAGTCTGCTATGTGTTTCTTCAATTAAAATAAATAAAAGATAAGTTAAACAAAACTGACAATGAACATAATATTAAATTCATGTAAAAATATACTAAATACAATAAAAGATAAAAATGAAACTAAAAATTTATGAAAATTGATATCAACTTTTAAATATTAATTTACTAAGAGTGAAATAGTATCAGAAAAAACACATGATTGTCATTTTCTGATTGCCATATGTTTTTAAGATAAAAATGTAATTTAACAAGCATTGACTTTTGTTTATAACAGAATTTTTCAAATAATTTGTGAATATATTTAAAATATTCTGTTATTAGTTGGAGTATTACGCCTCAGAGACTACAGTAAGTCCTCTTAATAAATTTATCAGTGTAACCTTTGAAATAAAATGCTCTTTTAGAAAAGGAAGATAACGTATCTGTTAACCAAATGCACTGCAAGAATTTTTTTTCATGAATTTATTGTGCCTGATTTGTTTATTTGTAGAATGCCCAGTGTCCAAAAGATCACTCAGAAAATATATTCTTTGTGTTTCAGAGGTAGAAGAATGAAATATCAAACAATCATCAAAGGAAAGGACAAACCCTGATTCAGCTGCCTTATGAGTCACACATATCCAGCATGATGCTTAGCAAGTGACCAACACTCACTCAGTTTCAACCTATATTACTAATAAACACAAACTAATTCAAAAGTAACCAAAAGAAGTTATGTAAAAATTTTGAACTTTGTAACTTCTTGGTGAAGAAAGGACTAATTTATAGTCTATTAATTTTAGTGAAACTAAGATGAGCACCTTTCAGAACTTACTGAACATTTTACTATATTTTCCTTATTTCCCCTAAGATGAAGAAGAAATCTGTTACATGTCTAGTCTCATATTGACAAAAGAGCTACAATTTTTGCAGATTTCAATTACATAATTTAAAAGTAGCCAATCTTCTTCATAGAATATTTATGTATTTGCAGAAATACAAAGAAATTAGGAAATAACATTTTAAAACACATGCTAATAGACATGCCTGGGGGCAAGCATTATATTTTTAAAGAATTGTGCTACCTATTTGAATTTCATTTTATCATGGTTTTATTAATATTCTCTAACATACTAAAAAAAAAACACCTTAGTTTCTTTACAATATCATATGCATGGTAGTGCATTTGATAGCATAAAAACCAAAAAAGTCAGCTTTCACTGCAAAAGATCTGAAACAAAACATGATAAATTTCTCCCTGGGTGATGTCTTCCTGGTATTCATCTTTGAACTAAAAACAAAAATCAAAGCCAGAAACACATTCATTTGATTTGTAGCTGAGTCATGTACGGGGCCACACAGAGCTACGAAAGATCACAGGAGGATATGTCCAACTGTGCTTTTGTGGGTACATTTTTATGAAGGCAAAGGTACTGATATCTCAGCAAGGTCACAATTTGCATGTCTCTTTATATATTTCCTAACATTCTTGATTTAATTTTCATTATTGTACTTCTGAAAGTGTGTATTTTAAATAGTTCTTTAAAGAAAAAGAAACAATATAAAGAACTGTATATTCAATACCTAACATTTAAAGTATATTTAACTTTATCATATGGTAGCAATTATAAATGAATGCTGACTTACACTGGTGGCATATTAAAACCTCAAATACAGTTGCATTTTCTCTAGTTTTATCTTACATCTTATTTGAAACATTTTATCAAACATCTTGTTTGCTTTAAATTCAGCCATCACTTCCAACATGCATTAAGTGTGGACTTACTCTAAAGTCATGTTGTTATTTAACAAAAAAGGGAACTAACATGAATTAAAAAAAAAAAAAGATTGGCATGGTGGCTCAACTGGCTAATCCTCCACCTTCAAGGCCCAGCATCCAATATGGGCATTGTTTCTTGACCTGTTTGTTCTGCCTCTCCTCTAGAACCCTGCCTAGAACAGCAGAAGAGAATGGCTCAAAGCCTTGGGACCGTGCACCCATGCAGGAAATCCAGAAGTTTTTGAGTCTTGGCTTCAGATCTTTTCAGCTATGGTCATAGTCACCATTTGGAAAATCAACCAGTGAATGGAAGATCTTCCTCTCTGTCTCTCCTCTTCTCTGTATAATTGATTTTCCAATAAATAAAAATAAATATTTTTAAGAATGTCTATAGATCATTCTTCCCCCATCTTTTCCATCATGATTACTTGGAGAAACTAAAGGGATTAAACCCAACTATTTTCTGACTCACTGTCTTCATGTAAGTGGCAAGAATCTGCCAAATCACTCAATATTTATAACTCCAATTCTCAATAGATTGCTAACCCAGACAGGTAATGTTTTATTTTTCTACTTTTTATTTACTCATCTAAATCTTCTTGGTTTCTTCTCCCAACCCAACACCATCCCTGCTGACACATCTTATATCATCAGTAAATTGGAGAAAACCAGGCAAAAGTTACTCAACTGCTCAGTCAAAATCCATGAATTCACTTGTACCTTAATTTCTACTCTTTATTTTCTATTCTTTTACTGCTAAATAACAAAATCTTTGCTTTTATCTAACACGTACTCCTAGCCCAATCTTCCTTCTTCAGTTGTGTAGGTCTCCAGTATTTCTCATACTGCTCAAATTTCACCTCACTACTGTAATGTTCACACCAGTACACAAACAAGCCTAAAAATTCCAAATTTATAGAGACACTTCCCTTAATTTCATGTACATTTTCAGGTACATTTCCAATACATTCTTATCAAACCCACTGAAAATAGTTGATCACACTTGAAGTCTACTGTCACATTTCACTTTTCCCTTCCAGCTCCGGCTTTATCCTTTCTACTTCAACAAGATAATTCTATTGAAGTTGTCAAATCAGAATGACCATCTCTCTAACTCAACCATATCTAAGCAGAGAGAATATTCAGACTTGACATTGTTGACCACTCCATCTTTAAATATTTTTCCTGACAGCAGATTGTTTTTGTTTTCTTCTAATTGCCCATTTCAATCACATCTGTCTTCCTTGCTCTTCTTTATTTTTAGTGTCAGTGTTTGATATTCTTTTCCTTTCTGGATTTCTGGATGGAGTTATTCAGTCCCTTGACTTGAAATATAATCTATATGCTCATCTATACACTACATTCTGATCTATTGTCTAATTTGAAAATTACTAAAATTTAACAATTTCAATCATTCCCCCACTTGGTAAATAATGCTGTAGCAGAAATTGTTATGTACCTGGTACTGTTAAAGGCACAAATGCTTTCAAAAACTGAGATTAGACTAAGCTGAAGCCTAAAGGGAGGAGCTCATTCCATATCCCCAAGTATTTGAGCCATCACCTGCTGCCTTCTAGGGTACACAATAGCTGGACACTGGAATTGGGAGCAAAAAAAGGACACAGACTCAGGCTCTCTGAAATTGAATACAGGCATCCCAAACAACATCCTGTCTTCTGCACGAAATATCCAGCATAAGATCCTAAGTTTATTTTTTTTTTTATTTTTTTTTTAAGATTTATTTTTATTATTTTTTCATTGGAAAGGCGGATATACAGAGAGGAGAGACAGAGAGGAAGATCTTCCGTCCGATGATTCACTCCCCAAGTGAGCGCAACGGGCCGATACTATGCCGATCCGAAGCCAGGAGCCTCTTCCGGGTCTCCCACGCGGGTGCAGGGTCCCAAAGCTTTGGGACGTCCTCGACTGCTTTCCCGGGCCACAGGCAGGGAGCTGGAAGGGAAGCGGGCTGCCGGGATTAGAACCGGCGCCCATATGGGATCCCGGGCGTGCAAGGCGAGGACCTTTAACCACTTGCGCCACCGCGCCGGGCCCAAGATCCTAAGTTTAATGGAATATGTACAAAAGCACGGAACATGTAGCAAAAGTAAATTCATTAAAGCTATCGAGGCTACTATTTGTCCAATTAATTAAGATGGTTTATTAAAGCGTAGATACTTTCAAATTTTATGTTAAAATATCTAACTGTAAATTTAAAAGTACTAAATTTAGAACCAAGACTTCTTTCAAGCATCTGCTGATTCTGTTCTTGTTTCTCTTTAGAGCCAATCACATTCCTTAGATTTCATGATTTCCTGTATCAGTTTATTTAAACTAAAGCAAGAATAGATGCAATCGATGCAGAATCTATCTTATAGTATCATATTGCTTATACTTGCATAAAAATATTTCAGGCAATTTTCTTTCATCAAGTTTCCCCCATTCAGTCCTTGGTTTTGATAGAAGCTGTTTTATTCTTTTATTTCATTATTTTGTGGACTATTCAAATGGATTACACAATCAATAAGTACAAAAATCACACGCCCTTTATAGGAAAACTCTTGGGACTTTTTTTTTTTTTCAAGTGCACAATTATGAGAATACAATGCAGGATAGGTGGTGAGGTTGCAAACTCTTAAAGGTATGGATCAGTATTTTATAACTCACCAATAGAGAGAAAGCTGTGGTTATTTTCATCTTTATAAAAAATGTTTTGCCCTTATTTTAAGATGGCTTATTTCAAAGGCAGAGATGCAGAGTAAAAGGGAAACACAGAAAGATCTTCCATCTGCTTGTTTATACCTCAAATGGCGCCATGGCTAAGGTTCAGCTATTATGAAGCCTGGGGCCTGAAGCTGCTTCTGAGCCTTTCATATGGGTGCAGTGGCCATGCTCTTACGCCATCCTCTGCTGCTTTTGCAGACACATTTGCAGAAAGCTGGACTGGGAGTTGGAGTAGCAGGGACTTGAACTAGCGCCCATTTGGGATGCCAGCACTGTAGGTGGTAGCTTAATTCATTAGGCCACAAGGCAATAGGTAATTAGGGGAAGATTGCTTAAGAAAACATAGTAGGTTAAGCCATTATTTTCAAACCCTGAATCTTATACTGCAGAGCAGATTCCAGGTCCAGCTACTTCACTTTCCATCCTGCTGTCCCCTAATGTAGCTGGGAGGCAGCAGGTGATGGCTTAAGCATTTGAACTCCTCTCTTCCATGTGGGAGACCTGGAGAGGCTCCTGCATCCTGACTTTGGCTTGATCCAGCCCTAGCTGATACGATAATTGATAAACCAATAGAGGAAATAATCTCTCTCTCTCCCTCTTTTTTGTTCTTCTCTATCTCTTTTTCTCTCTCAATCTCTCTACCTTTTATATTAGCGTCTTTTGAGGGGAGGAAAAGAGAGAGAGTCCACCCATCCTTTAAGTGATACTTTCCTTTTTCTGGCTATGTTAATTCACAGACTATTTTGACATTCTTTCACATATTTGTTGTAAATCACAAATTTTATATAGCATGCATAATCTTAACTTTAATATTAAATATTTTAAAATATCATGCTTTCAAAAGTGAGCAAGTAGCATCTATATTTGCATTATTGTGATACTGATTGTTTTAGATTTTACTTACAATGACATTTTCATGTAAAAGACTTTCAAATACAGGAAAATCTGCATGATTTTTGTCAGTTAAATTTATGTGCACCTGCCTTAGAAGCTGAAGTAGTTCATATTTTATAGGTATTCACTGTCTTTAATCTATCACTTATTCATTTCTCTTCTCCCTTTGATAAGTAAAGGATTTGGAAAGAGGAATGAATATTTAAAGGCTGAGAATGGAATCTGATAAGTTGGTTTTAAAGACAACATTTAGCAAGAGTAATATTTTGCTTGAAAGGCAGAACTAGAATTCAAATTAACATCTCTTCTCTCAAAGCACCATTACCAAGATTGGAAGCAGGCGTAGTTCGGAGCCTAGGCTGGCATGAATACTGGAAACAAAAGTACTAAAATGTGTAGAAATTCTGTTTTGTGAAATTTCCCTTTTATGTTTAAAGTACATGCATGCATTTCTTTTCTATATTTATTTGCAAGGTAGAGAAACAGAGTAAGAGCTCCTTCTGTTGATTTGCTTCCTTCAATATAAGTGGCCCTTGCATGTTTGGGGCCCAAGCCAGGCAATAGGAATGCATTCCCAGTCCTCTGAATGGGTTATAGCATTGGATTATTTGAAGTGTCATCACTGATTCCTGGGTTTTGCATTAACCTGAACCTGGAGTCAGGAACAGAGCTGAGTATTGAACTCAGGCAAATATGGGGCAAGAGTACTGGAATCCTACTTGGTATGTCAAATATCTTGCCCTGTAGTAATTCTTCGAATGAAACTCAACGGTAGTTAAATTGTTACTTGCAGGGTTGTTTAGTGTAGGTGACAGAAAGGATTGGCTAGGTTACTTTCTATGAACTACCATAATGACATGCCCACAAAGTATGAGGATTCTTTCCCTCAGTTTTGAAAACAAACCAAAAAATGAAGTATCATGGAACTCAAAAACAATACTTTACATTATAACTTTTTTGGAGCCCTTTTTTTTTGAGATCACCACCATCTCAAATTGTTCAAACAACAATGTCCTTTCCTTCCAAATCACCTGTTCCTCCATAATGCTCCATTTTTCTACAAAGCATCACTATCCTTATACCTTTTTTCCTCTTTCCTACTTCACAAAGGTCTTCCTGTTCAGTCATTCCTTTCAATTTCCTTTGCTTTATGGTAGTCCTTATTGCTACAGGCTTCAATTACAGTTTCCTGCTGCCTGTTGATATGTGTCTAATACATTTGCACAGACAGCCAGACAACCCTTTCTGGGAGCAGGGTAAAGGGAGGGAGAGCATAAATGATGAACTGAGACCGTCTTGGGCAGGACACAGAAATATAGTTAGCATACATGGTCTCAAACCAGGAGAACAGAAGAAAAGGTGGATAAAGATAACCACACTTCAGCACGACGCCAGTTTTTGCAGCATTTGTACAACTTTGGTAATACTTGCTTGAGTATTTTATACCTAGGCAAGTTATGGAAACCCCAGGTTGAAAAGAGTACATCTGATTTGTACACTGGAGATAGTGTTCTCATTTCTGAGTTTCAGGGATATAGAACAGGAAGATGAACTGATCATATGTAACGAAGAAACTGCAAAGGAAGAGAACTGCTCCTCCTTGCTGATTTGTATATAAAATGCTCAAAATTGGTGTTTCTGTGGAGTTTCAATTATCTCCTAAAGATATCTTCTAGGGGCCCTGCACAATAGCATAGTGGTTAAGGTCCTCGCCTTGCTCGTGCCGGAATCACATATGGTCACCAGTTTTAATCCCAGCAGCCCCGCTTCCCATCCAGCTCCCTGCTTGTGGCCTGGGAAAGCAGTTGAGGATGGCCCAAAGCCCTGGACGAAACTCCAGGTTCCTGGCTTCAGATCAGTGCAGTTCCAGCTGCTGTGGCTGTTTGGGGAGTGAACCACAGGACGGAAGGTCTTCCTCTCTTTCTCGTCTCCTCTCTGTTTATCTGACTTTCCAATAAAAATAAATAAATCTTTAAAAAAAAGATACCTACTGAAGAGCAAGCAAAGTTCTATCTATATATAATTTACCACATAATTCCATAATACAAACATGTGAGCACTTTTCATTGAATATTTGACTACCTGTCATTCTCTTTCATTTTTAAACTGATAATTCTTCAGGTGCAGGCATCATCATCATCTCTCTCTCTCCATATATATAATATTCATACCATATACTTATGTCTATATAGATGTATCTCATTTTCCAATGCCCTAAATACTCTAATGCCATTAATGCCACTTACTGCACATAACAGATAGTACTGGAATGAATGAATGAATAACACTGCTTAAGACTTTTTCATGAAGGGTTAATTTGGTACCATTTCAACATCTGTATTTAATAACTTTACTTTTCCCTTCTGTCCAATTTAGTCAAAGGGTATACTGAAGATTAATGAATAAAATATTTATGAGTTCTTTCAGAAAGGCAAATGAAAGATCAACATAATATTTTCTCTCTGTGTAATAAAGCAAGAGAATTCCTAATATCCTTTAGGCAAATTCACCCTAAAACTCCTCATTTCATTTTGTCTGAAATATTCTTTTGATTTATTAATGAGGATTTGAAGCGTATTAGCCAAGAATATTTGGGAAATTAGAGCATCAAATAAGATCTCTGATAATTTTTAGGCCTTTATATCACAAAAGTATATAGGCTACATTTTTCAAAAATTATGTTTCTATTATATATACATAACTATTTAGGAACCAGTGTCATAAATGAACATCAACAATTTGATTTTAAAATTCACTATGATTTATGTTTGTTCACCTACTTAATTTCATCCAGGGCACCAAATTAAGCGATTATTCATTCTTAGACTAAAAAATACAATATAGATATAGTTGCATTATTCAAGTATCACATTTATACAAGTCATTATCAACAAAATCTTTAAGAATTATGAACTTTACTTTGAACAGAAATAGTATACACACTAAACAGCAGATACAACATTTCCATGTAAGTAGATGGATACCATTTCTGTGGAGTATACTCTGAGTCAGATATTACCTTTTAGCTGTATGAAAGTTACAAATTTCATCTTTACAGAGACACTATCATGTAACAAATAAGATATGCCTTGATAGAGGAAGTAATAGCACAAATTTTTAAAATAAGAAACATACAGACTTTGGTTTCAGTAGTCAAGTCATTCAGATCATAAAATCCTTGGTCTAAGATGCCAGCACTGTGGTATAGCAGTTTAAGTAGCTGCCTCCAGCATCCTATTTAGGTATTAGTTATAGTTTCCGATGTTCTACTTCCAATCTATCTTCCTGCTAATGTACCTAGAAAAATAGCTAGGATCAGCCTGGTGCTTGGTCCCCCAACCTCATGGGAGACCCAGAGGACACTCCTGGCTCTGGGCTTCGACCTAGCCCAACTTTAGCCATTTTGGCATTTTGGGGATGGAACCCTTGGATAGAAGAGCTCATGTTCTGCCTCTGCCATTCCTATTCTGTAACTCTGCCTTTCAAATAAATAAATCAATCAATCTTTAAACAAATATTTTTAGTCATAGGCCAGGCTGGACCAGCTTATTTCACCCACTGGCAGATGTGAGAACGAGGACAGGTCAGATTGGGCCACAACACCAGGTAATTCACATTAGACAAGAACTAGGGGTTGGCTGGATTGGATTAGGCTGCAGCACTACCAGCATGAGCAGAGACTGAGGGTTGACTGGGCTGAACTAGGCTGTAACACCCACTGGTGAACGCTGAAGTGAGGCAAACCAAGTCAGTCTGCTGCAGCACCTTCATCTCTGGGATCAGGGGAAAAACCAGTAGCTTTGGGAGCATCCCTGCTGGGCCACTGCTCCCACTGGTGAGCATGAGAGTTGGGACTAGGTACAGACCAGTCTGGTCAGGGCTACAATGCCCATTATCCTTAATGTGAGCTGGGTTAAGGTGAGAGCCAGTCTGGGCTAAGTGACAATATCTACTGGTGCATGCATGAGCCAGAGTAAGTGCAGGCTGGTCGGTTTTTGCCATAGCATCTTCTAGCAAGTGATGGGAATCAGGCAAGTCTTGTCAAGCCAGACTGCATAACCCTCTAGAAAGGGAAAGATCTGGGGCTGGAAGTTGACCTAGTAGGGAAATTGTGGGCACCCCTCTGATGAGTTGCAGCTTTACCAGTTAGCATAAGAATTGAGGCAAGGGGTGGGGATGGCTGGACAGGCACAGGCATCAAGAATGTGGGCTGGATATCAGGGTTGACTGGGCTGAGCTAGGTTCTAACACCCATTGATGTACACAAGTGTTCAATGGGCTGCAGGATGGACAGTACTGGTGTGCTACAATATGCTGGTAAGCACAGGAACTGGGGGTGAAGGTGGGACTGGTAGGGGTTATTGAGGGTTGCTTTAACTAGTCTGCAGTTTCTACTGGTGTGCACGAGGTCTGAGTGTGTGGTGGGCAAGGCTGGGCTGGGCCACAGCATTCATTGGTTTTCATAGGAGATGGGGTTGGTGACAGAACTGACCAACTGACTGTAATCACCAGTGTATGTGTAGGCTAATGTGGGTGATGGACTAAGCAAGACCCTGCGCTGGCTGGCACACAAAAAAGTCAAGTCAGGGTCACCTCTGATGAGGTTTCTTTGGGGATTACACCCCAACTGGATCACTGGACTTAGAATTTCAACCGCGGTGAAAATCACAGGATCTATGTTCTGGCACGAAGTGCATGTGTCAGAACTGGGTCTCTTTGGTTGTTGAGGTCTGTGCAGTAGACAACATGCTCAGATGCTGATCGGTGACATAACAACCATTTATTTGAGGCCTGCAGAGGATTTTTTGTTAAACATGCATTTATTTTATATTGCAACGTCAGACATATGGAGGGGAGGAGAGACAGAGTGGAATATCTTCTGTCTGGTGATTCACTCCCCAAGTAAGCGCAACAGCTGGTGCTGCACTGATCCGAAGCCAGGAGCCAAGAACTTCTTCTGGGTCTCCCACACGGGTGCAGGGTCCCAAGGCTTTGGGCTGCCCTAGACTGCTTTCCCAGGCCACAAGCAGGGAGCTGGATGGGAAGTGGAGCTGCCAGGATTAGAACAGGTGCCCATATGGGATCCTGTTGCGTTTAAGGTGAGGACTTTAGCCACTAGGCCACCCTGCTGGGCCCTGCAGAGGATTTGTAGTACCATGGAGGAAGAACAAACTGGATAGCTCTCCTGGTCAAGACTTGAGAGCAAGTATCTGGGTAGACTATGTCAGCCAACGGACCTTGGAAGAATTTCCTCATTTTTGGAGCAAAGAAATCAACAGCATCTCAGAACCATTGAAACCACTTGAGCAGCGCCCTCAGAGCATGTTCCACACAGGGGACCCTGGGATGACATTGGGAAGCCATCTCCCACTCCCAGGTACTAAGGCAGCTGGGCTGCTATTAGAAGGGTTCTTTCCTTCTCTCCCCACTTTCCCCAGCTACAGGAAGAATAAAGGAGATTGGGGGCAAAACAAACAAACAAATTGTTTAAAACTAAAAACAGAAATAGGATTCATTTCACATTCTATAATAACAGATATAAAAAGGTAAGCAAAAATCCATCATTTAATTGTGTATCAGTAAACATTCTTCTTAACCTCCAAAGTAAATGATCTGACTTTGAAAGGAAATAGATGGTATCTGCACATCCCATAAATTTCTATTTAGACTTAAACACCTCATAAATATGGACCTAACATTCTAAACCTGCATTTCAAATCTCCGTGATCTCATTCATTTTTAACATCAAGAATGTGCACCACACAAACACACACGCACATATCTACTGCAGTGCTATTGGTCATAACAAAATGATATGGAATAATGAAATAATTAAACTATAAGCACTGTGTCAATATCTGTACCATATTTATAAAGTGCAATGAGGGAGTGGATAAGAGCAGTCAACAGTATAATTAGAAAAGTTCCAGGTAGATATCCAATATTTTGACACATTAATTCATTATTTCTTTTGATTCTCAAGAAAACCCACTGAAATTTATTATTTCTATTTGATAAGCGATGCTGAAAGAGGCTTACTAACTTGGCCAAAATTACAGATTGAAAAAACTTTAGAAATGGGGTTTATAAGATGACTTTTTACTTCTATTAGCTAATTTATTTGAGAAAGAAATGGAAGGCTTTAAAAGACCAACAACTGGTTACTGGAGAAATCCATACATTTTCTTACATTTCTTTAGTTTCCCAGTCCACCTCCCTTCCCACAGTTTCAACTGTGAAAGAACTGAATTATTTTTATATGTCATCCAGCCATTAAATAAATCATTAGAATTTTATTAACATTCTTTGAAAAATGAATTGTAGCCAACGATTTTGTTACTTATCTCTGAGTTATCAAATGTCTAAGCAAGTTGCACTCAATGATAAACTTCTTGTTCGTCTTTTTTTTTTCCCAATCTAATTCACAGGGCTTCACTAAGGAGACTAAGATGTACAGGAAAAAGCTTTTTCTTCCCCATAATCTTTGAGAGAAGCAGAGTAAAGGACATGTCTGCATGTTCACTCCTCCAATGTCTCCACTGCCACAACTCACCTCCTGAGGATCGAATGAATCAAAACCAGGAGCTGAGAAAGCCGTCCACACCACCCACAGGGTGTAGGAACATAGTGCCGTTGGGCATCACCACACCTCCCAAAGTCTGTGTTAGCAGGCAGCTGGAATGAAGAGCTGGAACGAGCTACGAAACCCACGCAGTATGAAATGGGAATACAGACATCTTAATCAGTCTCTTAAAAGCTCAGCCAAACACCTTCCCTCTCTCCTCATTTTAAAATATAAATTAACTGGTAAAAGCCAAGAATTGTGAGTAGAAATACATTCATCCCTAAAAGGTTTATTTTGTATTATCTTACATTAGTGCTTTGAAATAAATTGTGTTCCGTAGGACGAAAGGATAAAAGCTTCTTGATGTAGACTTGCTTCTTCCACGTAAAAAGTCTAAAAATAAAACATGTCTATGAAGATAATGCTTCATTGCAACTGCCATTTTTTTCAAGTAAGGAACATTTTCTCCAAATAGAGGTTCATTTTAGATAGATACTGATTATTTAATCTGCCAAATGAGCAAAGACAATTAGATGAAATATTTTATTTAATGAAACAATGGAGGTTTTAAGGTCATCTCAATTATTTATATTCATATTTAACTTGTAGCTTAGTGCATCACAGAAAATTAATATGTATATAAAGAGAAGAAATATAATGCTATGCTGGTGGTATTCACGCTTCATACTTCATGTCTTCTTGCCATTTGCTAAATCAACTGTATATAAATGTAATGAATGCTCTGCTATGACTTCTCTATAGAATCTTTACTATCTGATACAAGTATTTCTGCCATATTTGCTTATGTTATGGCCCAGAAAATATTCCTTCCATAATAACAACAGAATAACACTTGCAGTTGCAAAATTTATGTTAATAAATGTGAAATGTTATATATCTTCTACAAAATACTGAGAAGTTACAGAAACCCCTTGTACATGTACTGTATATGCTAAATAAAAAGTCTGAGAGATCATTGCTTTGGGCTAAATTCCTGCACTGGGTTTTATTAGAGCAGAACAAACCAAACAGAATCTCTCAGGGGGCAAACGCTACATAATGAGACAGATAAAAAAGCAAATTGGCTCTTCCTAAAAATAAGAAATTTAAGGCTATCAAAGTCATCACAATAAAGCGGCCCTTTCTGCTTTAATGCTTATGGAAGAATAATATGACATTAATCAGTATTTTCTCATTTTTTGTTTTCTTCTCCTCACTGGGCAAAACCCACAGTTCTGTCAAAGCCCATTGTGAGCTCTCATTCCATGTTATAGAATGGAACCCATCCTAACTTATGAATCAAAGATAGAAGTCAATCAGATTTACTTTAAAAATTCATTTTAATTTTCTCATGACATATATCTTCTCTTAAAGATTTATTTTATTTTTATTGGAAAGTCAGATATGCACAGAGGAGAGACAGAAAGGAAGATCTTCCATCCACTGATTCACTCCCCAAACAGCCACAACAGCTGGAACTGCACTGATCTGAAGCCAGGAGCCTGGAGTTTAGTCCATGTCTCCCCAGCACGTCAAAGTCCCAAGGCTTTGGGCCATCCTTGACCGCTTTCCCAGGCTACGAGCAGGAAGCTGGATGGTAAGTAGTGCTGCTGAGATTAGAACTGGTGCCCGTATGGAATCTAGGTGCATGAAAGGTGAGGACTTTAGCCACTAGACTACTGTGCCAGACTCAACATGCATCTATTTCTTACTATCAAAAAATATCACAAAAAACAAAGAAGCTAAACAAAATTTAAAAGGAAATGGTAATTAAATCAGAGAATACAGATTTTGGAAACAGTCAAGAACCAAAACTGGAACATAATTCTTGCTTTGGCGAAGATGGGAAATATGAGACTGTGGTGCAGTGAGATATGTCACCTATGACTCTTTGAGATTTTTCATGTGTGCTTTCACCAAGCTTCAAACTATTATGTGTAGAAAAGCATCGAATCGTGACCCAAACACTTGGGTCTCTACGACACCCAAAGCAGACTTGGATGGGGACCTTGCTCCTGACTTTAACCTGCTCCAGTCCTGGCCGCTGGGCATTTGTGAAGTGGATGGTAGATTCTCTCTCTCTCCTTCAAATAAATAAAAATCTCTATTTTTAAAACAGTATACATTTATAGTCCAGCCCTTAAAAGTAAAAATATATGAGGTCTAACTAGAAAGGCATTGCCTAAACACTGGTATTATCTTTATCACCAAATCCTCAGAACTTGTTATCAAATCCTGAATGCTGTGTACAACATATACATGACCAAAACAGAAGAAAGGGTAGCTCATTATTTATCCATCTTTTAAAATAGTTTTCTGTATTAGTCAGTAAAAGATAAAGCTAACTTTTAAAAATTGCCTTTACTGATCAAAGTGGTATTAGTTTGATCCATTATCTGATAATGCCTTATACTTATCCTCATTTCAATTGAATTTAAGAAAATAGCCATAGTGATTTAAAGTAAGAAGGTAGTGGAAAGGCTTCTAGTTCTGAATATAAACAAAAATCTGCCTGGCTATCTTTTATTTCATTCATATTCTGCAAGTTAATTTTTACACAGTAACAATGTGATCATGCTTGACTCCTTTATGCATAAGCTAATTCCCTATGATGAGTTGTATATGGGGGATATGTATCTTTAATCCACAATAAATAATGAAATAGGGCAGTCATTTTTCCAAGTGTTAAAGCAACACCAGCATACTATATCAGTGTGCCTGAATTCAATAACCAGCTCTGTTCCCTATCTAAGATTTCTGCTAATGTGCACTCCAGATAGTTGACATCTCCATGAAATTCTGGCATTTATATCAGGAATTTGCATTGGATGTCCATTGTTGGAGCATTCTCTCTCTCTCTCTCCTTCTTCTGTCGTTCTGTTTCGCTCTCAAATAAAAACAATACTTTCTAAAAGAAAGAAATAAAACTTATTGCACATAATCTATCATAAAATACTTATCTGAAAATCATCAGAAATTGAATACAGAAAACCTCACTATTCTAATAAACTATTCATTTGTAAAGTAGGATGAGAACTCATAAGACTTCACTCTCACTTTTTAATCAAAAGTATCAGAAGACTTTGTATTTGTGATATTTTTCTAACAACTGAAAATAGCCTAATTGCATTTCCAAATGATTGTATAGCTTTGTAATAAAGCAAAGCAGTTAAATAAAAAGTTCTCTAGCATATATTTGGGGAACTGAGAATAATTAGAACACATAGAGATAAATATGAACAGAACAAATTAGCATGCACATTCATTCAATCAGGTTATCATTCCTTCATTATAAGGACATACTTTGTATCAAACACAAGACTTGTCTTGTCTCTAAAGAGCTTGGAGTATTTTAGGCAAGGAGTGTGAAAACGTGCAAAAGCACCAGAGTCAACGTCAACATGTAGTTATAAATAAAGGACCACATATTTAAAATATCTGCAGAATTCATAAAATTCACAGAAAATGTAATAGATAATCTGAAAATAAAAATATTAGTAGAAATGAACTGTATATTCAAACAGAGCTATGTGACTCAGAAAATGGAACATTTTGCTGTGAAATGGAAGATGGCAGATGAGAGATGTCTCACTCAGGGTGACTGGGTGGCTCAATGGAAGGGGAAGCAGGCTAGTATGAGCTGGACAAGCAGTTGCTATGACAAGATCACAGAGACTGGTAAATGAGCTCAAATTTCTTTACTAAATGATGAGTAGACACAAGCAAAGGTCTAGAAAGATCACACCAGAAAGAAAATAATGCAGAAGAGAGATATTGGGAATGGTACTTCAATGACAAGAAAATTAATACAACAAAGAAAAAATCTTGGCATCAACTAAGACACAGCCTGGGAATGAAAGATGTATATTAAAAATTATTGCTACAGTAGAATTTGCAGTTGTTTAGTGATACTTAAAGAAAGAAAATGCAGATGGTATAGTTTGAATTTCTAAATAAGCAATGTTTCCTTAAGAATCAAAAGTGATATAATAATAATTTGTGTAAAAATGTATATAACCATTCAATATTGATGGTACCTAATATCAACAAAGAATGAATACAATTGATACCTCTTAGGCCATTGGAAAAATTACCGCTAAGGAAGATTTTTGGGGACAGCGTTGTGGCAGAGCAGGTACAGCCACAAAGTTCAATGTCAGTATCCCAGACAGGTGCTATTTCAAGTCCCAGCTGCTCCACTTCTGATTATGCTTCCTGCTAATGACTGTGGGAAACAGCAGAAGATGGAAAACTGGACAAAGCTCCTGGCTCTTGTCTTCAGTTGGAAAGTGAATCAATAAATAGAAATTCTCTCTTTCTCTCTCACTTTCAAATAAATACATAATTTTTTAAGAAGAATGAATTCATGCACATAGCTAGACTGTTCAAATTTCTCCCCTAAATTTTTATGTACTCTGTTGGGATTGCTATAAGTTCATTACATCACAATACATATAGCCCTCCTCACACAATAATGGGCTGAAAAAGTGAATTTTTAGTCTTTAGGAACCATACTCACAAAAGGAAGACATTGTCCAGCCAGACATCTGGACTGAATATCATGTAAGTAATGCAGGAAATAACAGTGGTGATGCTCATAGAAAGGGCCTTGAAGAAGCATGATGAGATACTAACACTTAACAAAGAATGGACAGTAGAACAACAGTTTCTACTACGGGCTCACATCTGGGATGATGAGAATAATAATTGGTTGAAATGGAGGTAAGGTGAAAAAAGTGATGTGGGTTAAAAAAGAAAAATGTCTCCTGTGTGAAGGAAGAACTTGGGTTTTTATTCTTGCTTCCTCGATCTCTAGATTAGGACTGGATTGTGTTCATGAGTTGGTTTCATGTCTAAGTTTATATCAAGTGAAGATCATAATTTTACTGGACTCCTGACATTATCACTTTTTATATGATGACTCTGGATCATAGAATAAACTACAACGGCAGGAAAAGTGGTCTTACATTCAACGGCCATTTTGCTGAGAGATAATTATTTCAGGGATCAATTAAGAAGCTAACTCAACCACAAAATTTTGTGAATACAATTCATGGTTTCCTTTTATAACTCAAACATTCAAAAAAGAATATGAAACTCTAAGCACTATGATTTTACGTAGTAGGAAATGACTCTGGTACTGATAATAATAGGTATTATTGCAAGCAATAGGGACTTGCTGATAATTCCATTTCTTTATGGGACTATAGTGAACAAAATGGAATACACAATATGTAAACATTGGGAGCTCATGTATTAACTGAAGGGAATCTTGCCAATGCTTTATTGCTAGGTTGTAATTCTTTTTCTTTCCTAAATTCTAAATTTCTTTTTCTTTTCTAATTTTCTAACCTATAATCCTCTTAATTTCCTGACTCCAATCATGGTAGGAATAGTCAATTTCTTTCCCTAAACTTTTAATGACATGTGAAAATGCTTACGTTCTTACAAGGAAATGAAAAAGTACACTTACATATGTAACTACAATAATATGGACATCATATTGATTTAATTTTATAATAACAATATACTACTTACAATTAATAATTAGCAATGTATAATAAAATATGCTATGAATATATTTATTAGTTAAAAAATGCATCCAATTGTGGAAAAATATCACTCTGTCTCAATGACATGCCTCAGATATACCTCCAAAGTGTTTTTGTGCCATATTTTATTTATCAAAATGATAAGATAATAAGTAAATATTGTAGATAAGAAATATTATATAAGGACAGCTTACAAGTAAACTTATAATTAGCCCAGTTATTTTTAAAAAAAATATTCATTTATGTACTTGCTCCAAATCATCCACAATTAAAAAAGGCTAAACAAGTATTCATGTTCACATAGAACCCAAACCTATGCGCTTCCCAACATCTTGTATCCTTTTTCACCTGCTAGAGATTAATTCCCTCCACAAATCTTTACTCTGTGCAGGATGTTGACACACCTTTCCATGCATTGATCTCTTTCAGTAGTCTAACTCATGTTATTATAACTTAGGGAGTTATTCATTTTAGGAAAGACATAGAGAGCCATACGGATGAATGTAGATATAACAAGAATACCAAATGAAAACTACAAAATTTTGAGGATTCTTTGATGCAAAGTGGCACACCAACCCTTGGATATATCAAATGAATGTCTTAAAGCATAAGGTATGAAAGACTGATATAAGGTCTTCTGATTTACTTTTCCAAACCATTCAGTATTTCAAATAAATTAAAAAATATATATATTTTTAAAATCCAAATGGTCATGACCTGATAAATAAAAAAACAGGCCTAAACAATGAACAACTTTTTAAATCCAGCAGAAATTTCGTCTTCAGAAAATATACTTACTAAAAATATATCTAGTAGTTCTAATTTATTTAAATGAGATAGTAGAACAGGTGACAAGGAGAATTTAACTAAATATGACTAGTCTGAAAAAACACATATGGTGTTAAATACAAACCAACCACAAATCCTTATTGAAAACGTATGCAAAATTTCTGTCACAATTTTTATATTTATTACCATTTTTTTGCTTTAGTTACTTAGGCAAACAACGAACATTAACAATTACCTGTCTCCTCAGAAGAAATGTTCTATCACGGTTAAAGAAGTTCAGAACATGCCTTTCTGTTAGTTCTCGTTGATAAAATTGATATTAAAAATTGAAGTTACACAAGAAAGTACCTTTATCGTATAGTTAATACATGAACAAAGTTACCAGGAAATTAAAAAAGGAATTGGAAATGATAAAAGTGGTTATTGATTGGTCAATAGTCTTAGAAAATGAGTAAGCTCAGCAGAGATTCCTGTGTGATTTAGGTCAGTCATGTGACACTAGGCAACTGAAACCATTACAGTGAAGAGTAATTGTATGTGGTTAGGTAAGATTGTAAGCATTTCTTTCAGATTAATGTCATATGGCATTAATTACAGAAACTCTCTGTAATATGTTATTCTAATGATGGCTGTACTTCCTTCTGATCTACTTAAAATATAAATATGTTATATAAAACAGGTTTAGAAAACTGTTAATTGAATTATTTGCAACAGAGACTCTAATATGCCCTTAAATGACAAACATTAAACTGAGTATTGACTCAGAGGTTTAATAGCTTATGCCACACTATTTAGAAACGCACAAACGTCTTTAAGTGGGTATTCATACCGTCATAAATCCATCCAGCAAACCTGAATCGGGTTTCGGAGGAGCCTGTAACCGTTCCATGGACCATTTTTCAATAATGGAAGAAACTTGGGTATTTTCTGTATTCAGTATTCGGAACCCTGTCATGTTAACACCGCTGTATCTGTAGGGCTCCACATCTAGAGCAAAGAGGTCCTGAAAGGCAAAATTCTTTGTGTTATTTTCAACAAGTATATTCAAGGGCAGGTATGATTGAAAGCTCCTCATTCTTATTTCCTTAAGGATACTTAGCATTCTTACTTCTCAAGTGATGTTAAACATCACTAATCTCCAAGCTTTTGATGTAGTCATGATTTGATTATACAAATATATGTGCTACTAAATTTAAGCCAACGGAACACTGGCTGTTTTCTTGCATAAGCTTACTGCTCCACTTTCAACTAGCCAAGGTGTTCTTCAATGGCCTGTTTTCTTGATTGGTGAGTGCCCTTTGGAGTTTTGGTTTGTTTTAGCTTCTGTTTTTCAGAAGAAGGTCATGAAATAGGGCCTGCAAATAAATTGAAATTAGTGAAAAAGTTAAGATTGGCCTGTTTCCTTGTAAAGGCCTTTTAGTTCCTTTATTTTATGTCCTTTTCAGCAACGTTATCATAAAGAACAATTTATTCCTATTGCTCCTTCCAGTTGGCATGTGGTGAATGCTTTCACTTTGCTTTTGGTTTTACCAAAAGGTAACAGGTTGAAGCTGTCTCATGAGAGAATTGGATGGAAACTTGAGAGCCTGCAGAACACGGGACTGCTGCTCACTCTTTTGCTGGAATTACTGAGCACTCAGATGCTATGGACAACACTGAGAGCAAGGCAAGATAAGTATCATTGGTCCTGTTGACAGCTTACCTTGACTCCCTTTGCTATCCAGGCTAGACACTAAAAACACAATTAAGGGAAAGTAACCAGCGTTGGCTTGAGCTGTGCTATGAAAAACAGTACAAATCTTCAGATTTTTATTTTTCAATATTTACAATATGACAAAGAAGACAGAATATATTCACTATATGCAGTCGGAATATATATGCAGTATATATTAAAAGATCAAAGTAGGAATGATATGTGAAATGGAAGTCAGAAACAAGACAGGTCACTTTCATTTTTTATAGTCAGGAAATCCCTCACAGAGCAGATGGAAGCTGAGCTGTGATGGAACTAGAATATGATATCCTAAATATATGCCTTGTCATACTGAATATTTTAAATGCAAGGAAACTGAAAAAAACTGCAGAAATAAGAAGGTCACTTTCTCATCTTCCACCTTTATTTTCTGAAGAAGGCTATAAAAGAATTTCTTGACCCACATTGCTTAAAATATGTCCTAAAACTGATTCCACAAAGATTCTGTGTTATACCTGGAGACCAGAAAGATACTGAACAAACAGGTTTCATTGATTCTTTTCCCCACTGTTTTATGACCGTCAGATAATGACCCCCCCCTTGTTTAACATACACCCATCCATACAACTGACCACTCCGTATCAAACCAAAGAATGCAGATAATTCCCCTCACTGAGCTTTCATTTCCAAAGGCTCCCAAAGCACACATAATTTATAACAAACCGATTTATATGCTTTTCTTTTGTTAATCTGACTTTTATTACAGAGGTTTTACTATGAATCTTATGATGCTTGAGAAAAAGAAATGTTTTTTCCTTTATTGCAGCTGTTAAAGAAAGATCAGGTTATTGATAGGCAAAAAAGGTGTAAAAATGTGAGAACAAGCACACAAATTATCAGCCATAAAGCCTTTAAACACTTGACCGCCAGCCTTTAGTTGTTTGACTATAAATTGGAACCATAAAAGCTAATCACAGGGAAAAACGGGGGGAACCTCAGGTTATACTCAAAGGCTCTTTACTACAAGTTAATATATTCTTTGTACCCTAAACTAGTTATTTCATTCTTTCCCCTTATTGAGACGCGTGGTTTTGTTGTACTTGAGTTGTAATAGCAGTGAAACACAGTTTAGTCAGGAGGAAAACAAGCGCCCAAATGGGGTGTCAGCAGTGGCAAGGCGAGGATTTAACCACTAGGCTACCATGCTGGATCCAGAATTTGTGCTTTACTAAACCATGCTTTTAAAATAAACTAATTTTAAAACCCAGCATATTCTTACAGTTCTTTGAAGAAATATAAAAATATGACATGTACGTTTCTAACTGATTTCTGAAACATTAATCAACATCATCATTTTCACACCAAGAGTCTTTAGTCCTTTCTGATGCTAATTTCTTTAGCATTTTAAAAATGCAACAAGGTGTAACTGAAAAGGTGTCAGTCATATTACCCATACTAAATCAAAGACACATTCAAAAATCATATCAAACTTTGTTTTAATCAATTACTTACCAGTGTGGTAAAGATGTAATGATAGTATTCTGTCATCATTCCCATAGCTAAAGCCTTAAAAATAAAAAAGAAGATCAATAAGCATGCTACTGTTAAAGGTTCACATTTTATAAAATGCATTATGTCCATATGACATATGAGAACAAAATCGCAGAATGAAATGAGGAATCAACATACACTTCTCATGGTACATCAAATTGGACTAAATGAAATCTTTTCCTAGTAATTAAAGATTAGCGGCTACTGAAGAAATTTTACAACTAATAATCTTACAAGAAAAGCTATTAATTCAATGTTTGCAATAGTAAAGCTTAGAGCTTTACAAAGGATAGGAGGCATTAAATCTGACACAAAACTCCAAATTAGCACATCTTAGTTCACTATAGTTGTAGCGTCTTCATTACAAATTCCATAATGAGGAGCACCATTTTGTTTTTGAGAACAATATTGTTGATGAAAAAAACAAAGCAAAGACCAAAGCCAACAGGAGTTTTATTTATTTATTTATTTTTTAGCAATTCAGAGACAATTCCTTAGCAGTGGTGAAAAATATATAATTGATCCATATTTTCAAAAAGTACAGATTATATATATATATTTTTTTTCTTTTTTGCAAATTGTTGTATTTTGTTTCACTCTTTCAAAGTGCTCATCAATTTTAGACTATCAGTGCTAAAAGGAGTCTTGGATTAGAACTTCAAATGATACAAAGTGTTCATGTCATCTTCTCTCCTGAAGTTAGAGACTGTTTCTAAAATATCTACTCAGTAAACAATAATTAGCAATTTAAAAGAGCATCATAGGCATAGGTCACTATTAACAAATTTTATTGAAAAAGTTTGTACATCTACAACATGAATTGTTCAATTCAGAAGAGACGGATACTATTAAAAATGTTTGAATCTATAAAATATATTTTAAAAAGATAGTGGAGGAGAAACTTTGGTTCATGAAAGGTAACATCAAAGAAGTGACTATAAAAGGGAAATTCATACTCCAAATCACCAAATATTTTATGTTGTGCAAAAATAATTATGTAATCTAAGAACACATTGACTGACTTTTGAAAAGTAGTAGTCTATATAAATACCTTTATCTCTTTAAACATTTAGCATTTCTAGACAATGACATCATCTCAAATGCTTTTTTTAAAAAAAATAAAGAAATATACAGCATGTCAACTTTTTCTATATTCACTATACTATGCAGGAGAACTCTGGGAGCTTCTTACACTAAGCAAAGTATAAGGCAATTCTTGGTATTAAATATTTACAAAATTATCTACCTTTTGAAAAGAATTCACCGCTTCTAATGGATTTGTGCAAAAGCTTCCTACTTTAGGGCCACTCAGTATCAGTTGGATATTATTCTTGCCAATGTTTTTTACTTTATTTAATGAATTCAATAGGTTTAGAAATAGAGTCAAAGGTAATTGGCAGGAATGAAAGGTAATTCAGATGCAAAAACATAAATAACACTTATATAATGGCTAACGTGTGTTAAGCATTATTCAAGCACAGCGCATATTTAAGCTTCATTAAAAACCCTAAGAATGATTTTCTATTGTTATGGTAATTTTACCTGTGAGAAAATTAAGATAAAAATTTTAAAAATAGATAAAATTTCCAAACTTATGAGACAGTGATTATACCTGAATCTCTATATCTTACAATTTGGATTGGAATATACTTTCCTCCGTTTTATAAAATGATAGTATTTTATATCTCCAAAGGTCTGGTTCAATTAAGAAGCTATGCATTTAATTATATGAAGTATGTTGGGGCAGTGCCGGGAGTCTTCTCTTTAACAAATCTGATGGAGATGCGATCATCTGTGATTGAGACAAGTAAACCACTAGCACAATCAATTTATCTCAAATAAAAATAGTCAGCCCCAACTCCGTTCACTTTTAACAGTGTTCAGGTAAGAAAATTTCAAATTTACTGTCAATCAATATTTAGTAAAAGCTCAGTTTAAAGAAGTCAAATGAATCAAAGAAATGAGGCAAGCCTGATCAGACCCAACTCTCTTTCTGCTTACTTTTGATATTGATTTTCGGGGAAGCCAAACAAGCTGAAAGCTCATCTGCTTTTGTTCTTCAACGCCTATATCATGTCTTTGGAGTTCCAAGACTTGCTAAGGTTGAAGAAACTCAAAAAAATTTACTTAAATCATAAAATAACTTCATATTGAATACACAGCTGCAGGTGCTAGAAGGAAATTATCTGCTTTTTTGAGTTGAGTTTTATAATAACTAAAATCCATATTTGAGATAAATGCAATCTGGCACTAGGTAAATTTAGAAAGATCATAAAATACAAGTTCTGTTAGTGTGAAAGAAATCTCAGACAAAGCATTCTGTATAATAATGTCATTCTGACTTTACCTTTCATATTTGCTTTCATTTGCAACCTACTAGATTTCTAAACATATGTATTTTTTCTATCACATATATTTAAATTTTATATTCTTATTCTGTAAACAGAGCCAATTACACAAACAAAAAAAAGTATAAAATAATGGGTAAATCTAGTGGAAAGTGAATCCTGTTATTGGGCATTCTCAACTTTCAGTCAGCACAATGAGTTACAGTTTAATCTTTAGAGTAGAGCTAGATGACCACTTATATACTTGTTCAAAGCAGAGAAAAAGCAGATCAAAGCTTGCTCACTGAAACCGAGTGCTACTCACTCCAGGACCAGAGGATTTCCCATCTCTGGGTAACCAAAATGTAATAAAAAAAATCAACAATTAACAAAAAATGGAAACCTGACTTTATAATGTTTAATTTACTGAATTGTTTTGTTCATTACATGAAATTTCAAATCCTAAGACTAGAACAAATAAATAACCTCACATAGTTTACTACCCAAACATAAAATGAGAGCAATTTTCCATATCCAATTAAATATTTTACTGCGTTTAAACCAGTGTTGACATTGGAACACTGGACAACATCTGCTTAATAAACTAACCATGTTATAACAGGCATTTACTGTTAGTAGCTTCAGTTAATGGCATATAATTTGACATCTGCATCTGTGTGACTCTCCAGAAGAGGCAATTTATTACATACATAGAAATCATTCCAGTTGACTAATCCCAAACCAATCTAATGTCAATCTAGTTACATTCAAAAACTAAAGCAACAAAATAAAAAATATTTGTAAACGTTTTGTTATTATGGGATGCTTCAGGCTCTGCTGCATGGTAAGCGAAGGGTCTTGTTTAAAGCATTTAATCTACAATTCTAGCTTTTTCATCTGTAAGATATGAAATAATAATAATTCCTGTTACCTACCATGCTGTTAGATATAACATTGAAGAGGTTTTACTGCGACAAATTCATTTGATTTATTCAGAAATACTGTTTTAAATAGGCAGTGGTTTATCCAGGAATGATTATTTGTAAACATCATTGGATGAGATATAAACCCCTCAGCTACTGCTATCTGACATCACTTTTATTAATCATTCTGAGACCAAGTATCTTTGTCTACAAAGTAGTTAAAGTTCTTATTTTATTGCTTGGGGTGATGATGTACTAAGATTAGATATGTAATGTATCGCACTGGAGACATTAGTTAAATAGTGAATTTATTTTGTCTTCGATTTACTGACTGAATAGTGCCAGTGAGTTGCTTTGTTCATTTCAAACAAATATCATTCTCACTAAACAACAGTCTTATTAACAAAACAATAGTTCAGTCATTTGAAAATACAAACTGCAACCTGTTTGGAAGATTATCAATACTTATGTTACCTTTCATGTTGGACAATTAATTAGAAGTAATTTTCAAATTTTATTTAACAATATTGTATTAAATATACAATATTTAATTTAACAGTCAAGTATGAGCTTGACTGTTGAAGGAGTTGGCATCTTAATTGACTATAATAGTAACATTTTATTTTTAAAAAATATAAAGTGAATTTACAAAAAACCCCAAGAATTTGATTACTTTAAGATTACCTGTTTTAAAATGCCTGCTGCCATTTCATGGCTACAGTCAAAGATTACATGGAACTCCTTGCCTCTTTTCATTTCTTTAAGCAAGGGTTTTGCATCTTTTGTATCAGCAGGTAATTGACGAATTTTAAGCCGAAGATTGTACCTTGATGGAGCTTTGATGAGCTCTTGCAAACGTATGAGACCTTTAATTTAAAGAGAAAAAGAGAACATCAGAGATAACAGATCTCAAAACTCCCGATCATAGTACCCAAATTAATCACCACATAGAAATGCATTTGTGGTACTAGCATTGAAATTATTATTTCAACAGAACCTCAGGCTTTTTGTAAAATTCTAAAAAAAATTACTTAAGATTATTAAATAGTTTTCAAGTGATGATTACAAAATTAATATATAAAAAGATGTAGCAGAAAATATATACTCTCATGCACCAATTATGAAACTAGTGTATTATTTTTTTATTGACTTAAAATGATTCTTATTTAACACTTTCAATGCAATTATACCTGCATAAACACTTTTCTTATATTACATATTTTACGTTTATTGTTTAGTTTCAAAATCTTAGAATCCTTAAGAGACAGTAATTACACTTCTAGTTTGTATTTAACAACTATGTCATGAACATAATCCATGTAGCTACTTCCTGTTATTAAAACTCTGATTATATGTTTTATTTCATTTCTAACTGGTGAATAACCTGTAAAAGTAATGTGGTGATTATGTGAGAGTGAAATAATTTTCCTAAATAAATAAGTTCTAAACAGCCTGAACAATAATTAATTAAGAAAGAAAATAGGCATTTTTTTTGTGGTGGGTTCTAACATCATCTCCAGAAGTAAATATAATTGAAATAGGCATTTCAAGTAAGCATTTTTCTAAAGAAGTAACTCTAGGGTCCAGCACAATAGCTCAGTGGCTAAATCCTTGCTTTGCATGCACCAGGACTGTCTCATTAAATTTGCTTCGTTGTAAAGTTATTTTGGAATGTCGGCTTTTAAAATCCTACTGTCAGACAGGGTAAAATTATTATCCCATTTCCTCTTAAAAATTAAATATTTATTAACAGCTGTAAAATACTAAATAATTAATTAATACTTCCTGTATCCACTACATGCTAGAAATCACTCTAGGGAATCAATATGTGTTACATAAGAGCAACTATTAACACTGAACCATAGAACGCTTACTTACAACACCTGTTTTATCACAGTAGAGTTTAATATGGTGCTATGACATTATCAAAAAACATATAGAAAGTAATATATTTCTTTGAACATGGTAGCAATCTGCTAATAAATCAGAGTACATTAAAAGGTAATAGTATTGCTTAAATACTTTTTGTAAATAAATCAAAGTATTCTTACAGAAAGGCTGTGTTTCTAAACTTTAGGCATAACAGTAATCTCTGAAGCTAGACACAATCTAAACAACTGATTCCTATTTTTTAGAGAAACATTCTCATTCACAAATATTTTTAAGAACCTTCTTAGGTGAGTTCCTTGGACATGAAGGAATAGTCACTTTCCAAAGATGTTCAGGTTTTAGATGAATGTGAGTCGAAAGCCCTCTTTTTGAATGACTTTGGCATAATATTCCTATAAGATAGCAATTGTTTTACATTAACTAGTAATAAAAAAACCAACAAAACATGAATTCAAAGAAAGATTCCTAATTTTTCCACAGAGAAAAGTGAGTCTAAAAACAATAAAAACAACTGATTATAGAAAAAAGATAAAAAGATAACTCATTGATGAATATATATGTATATTTTTTAAAAGATACTTTACTCAAACATATACTAAATTCTTACTGTAGTTCACATATTATTCTAGAGCCTGGAGATAAGGCGGAAGACAGGCAAATTTCTTGTCCATAAACACTAATCTATATAGAAAAAATGAAGGTCATAAAACAACAAATTACAATGAAAAGTGATAGGAGGGTTCAAGGAAATTATCCGGAAGGCGATGAATCTAAGTTAACATTAGAATAAAAAGAGAAAGAATGTAAACAACGAGTAAGAGATGAAATAGGTTTCATTTACACGCAAGGAGGTGAGACAGCATGGACAAAACACCCTAAGGAGGGAAAAGGAGTGTTGACAAGTTCAGTTGGTGAAGTGGGCATCAGACTGCTGAAGAACTCTCCTAAATTACTATAAAGTGCTGAGACCTTATCTTCAGAGTGGTGGCAAGTGCCCACTTAGTGTGTGTCAAAAGAATCATTCAAATCATGGAGGACAGATCAGAAGAGCTAAAACAAGGGAAACAAAGTATTAGGAGGTGGTTGTAATAATACAGGGGGCTATAATAAGGTAGGGAAGGTAACACAGTTTTCAGGGCAAGAGCAGAACGAAAAGAAGTGCACAGAGCAGAGAAGTATTTGTGAGAACGAATTAAGAGTACTTGATGAAGAAGAGAGCTTAGTAAGGAAAGTTTTTCAGATTTCTTGTTTCAGCACCTGAACAGAAAGGGTGCATTCACTGGCGCTAAATCATGAGAGGATTTATGTCAATTGAGTAAACACCCATTTTTCAAATATCTTAAATGGCTCATTTATTTTGTGAACCATGCCAAGTGCTGCTAATAGGAAAATAGTTATCAGTGAATACTTCTTTAAAGGTGTTATACTGAGTGTAACAACATAGCTGAGTTTGAAATCATGGTTAAATCTGGCAAGTGCAATTTCAACAAATGGGGTGTTAGTGGGCCTTCAGCAGAAGGCAGTAAAAAGACACTTCCTCAAAATCATCTTCATGTGCTTCTGCAACATAGCTTAGCATGCAATCTTATCCTATCTACCTAGCTCATTCCTAATTCATCATCAAATATACAGGATATCTTAGATTGCACTAAATACATGGATTAAATGATAGTTTACATTTAGTGCCTATTAAATGCACAGTGGCACTCTACACGCTGGCGTCCTTTCAGGAGGAATCTGAAGTTCAAGTATTTTCAAAATAATACTAAAAGATCATTTGGCCTTTTACATTCATTGTTTCATACCCATAACACAGAGTTTTCCAGAGGAGACTAGATGTATGATGTCACAATAAAGAAGGAAAAAAAAAACTCATGAAATTGCAGCTGTCACTTATTAAACTAAATATTAAAGAGAGTTATAGAAATGTCAACTAATGTTACTCTACACGGAGTTTGATTTCCTGGCCAAAAAAAAAAAAAGTCTTATATGTTACTTTGTGTAAGGAATTACATTTTTTGTCTTTGATTTCTTCTTCTCTATAGTAGTACAAAATTGTTTATTAACATATCAAAAAGGAACTTATTAATGAGTGGTGGCTTGTCATTGTTGTAGCACTGATTAACATGGATTCGACAGTCATATTTGTCTTCGCATAGTATTAAATCCTTTCTTGTAAGATGTTCTGATATTTATTTAGATAGAAAACATCAAAACTTCAAAGACCATTTTAAAAGATCACCTGAGTACCAAAAGAACAGAAATTACAAATTAGCTCAACAGTTTTAAATTGAAAACAAAAATAAATTGACTCAAAAAAATATAAACCTTTTAGGGGGTAATGTCCACAACCACTATTTTCACAATTTATCCTAATTATAAATACTGCCAAATATTTCAGATCTGTTAAGAGTAGATGTGGATAGTCCACTGAACTATCAAATACAACAAATGTTTACTAACTCTATTCATATATATGCAACCCTTCTAGCATTAATGGAACAGATTTCACTTTGTCAGTTGCTCTAGAAAATGATTTTGAAAACTGAAAAACTAAATAAATAGGTCCCGGCACCGTAGCCTAGCGGCTAAAGTCCTCGCCTTGAACACACCAGGATCCCATATGGGCACCGGTTCTAATCCGGGCAGCTCCCTGCTTGTGGCCTGGGAAAGCAGTTGAGAATGGCCCAAAGCTTTGGGACCCTGCACCCGTGTGGGAGACCCAGAAGAGGTTCCTGGATCCCGGGTTCGGATCGGCACATTACCGGCCATTGCAGTCACTAGGGGAGTGAATCACTGGACAGAAGATCTTCCTCTCTGTCTCTCCTCCTCTCTGTATATCTGACTTTGTAAAATTCAAGCCTTTGTTTCATGGATAAATACAAAAATAGAATACTAGTATTCATTCAGTCTTGAACTGCGTAAGATACAGTTTGAATCTGGCATTTTTCATTCTAAAGTAATCTCCGTAATGTTTTTTCAGATTAAATTTTTTTTAACAAAAATGTTTTAGAATTTCAATCAGAGGAGAGGAAAGAAATCTAGAGCTGTGGGAATACTGAAAGTAAGATCAGAATTTTTATATTTTTGTTTATCACCTCCTGCCTTCAGGGACTCCTTCGCTTCCAAGCTTCCCTTGCTTTGTTATGTGATGCAGTTTCTTATTTTTCTGTATTTCCTTTTTGATTCTTTCACTTCCACATTCCCTGACACTTCAACCAAAAAATTCCTATTCCTGTCTGGATTTTTGAAAGTTTTTAAAAAGTTGACAGCAAATAAATTTAGAAGATTAATTATGACGCATATGATTTTTGAAATACATATATAGCTTTCTTGATAATACACATTTTTGCACAAAAATTTTATGACACCTTATATTACTTAGGACCTTCAGATTATGAGACTGACGCGCTGCCTACTGCGCTAAGGAGGCAGATTCCTTATATTACTTAGAACACCTTAAAATAATACTGGAGATTTGGCAAAAATAGACTTTCAAGGTATTTAAACAATGGTTACCTAACCAACTATTTTATGTGTGATGTATAATGACACTCAGTAATTTACTTTACTCATCTGGCATTTTTACGAAAAGGAAAATAGACACATAAATAGCAACACTGTATTTAATTACCCTCTACATGTCACACTGTGGATGTCTAGCCATCTTTCCACCATCCCCAACACTAATCTTTTAGAACTTACCATGTTTCAAAAACACTAATTTGAGAAAAGATTAGCTAAGTAAAAGCTATCATACATGAAATTATTGTGCATGCTTTTTAAAATAATACAGGGTTTTTCATTTTCAAGGTAAAAATAAACCTCTCAAGCTAATTGAGATGGTTTACATGTAGTCATGTCCTCTAGTCATTTGGTCAAAATAGAGAAATAAAAGGACTCATCTCTGAGGTAACACAAAAGTCCAAATTCTATTTTGTTGGAAATGTGATTAATACAAATAATTTGCAAACAGCAGCTTTCAGAAATACTGTTTACTTGAGCAATGTTGGCAGCCAGTTAAGTTATTTAATGACATAGTAAAATTATAACTCTTTAAAACAGCCTTTTAATTAAAATGTCCCCTTTTCCCTAATGTAATTAGTTTATGTAATGATAATAAAAAAGAAACAATTTGCACAGATGGATTCCTAAAAATCTTGTAACAAAGAAGAGCACTACATTGCAATTATCCCCCTATTTTGGTAGATGAGTAACATTCTATTACCTCTAATTCCTTCACTGAGGGTACATTATCGTTTTCTCCAGAAAAAAAAATCTTTTTTTTTTGACTTCCATATATTTAAGCTGAAATCCAGGTTTGTCTTTATCTTACAGGTACAGAGGTCTAAGCTGCTCTTTTCAGAAGGTGCCATCAATTTGGCTCTTAAGGAGAATCCAGAAGGAATCATTTATGCACACTCCAGCTGGCATTCTCCACTACAAGGATCAATCACATTACCTCTCCAGCAGGCCTAGTTTGCCCTAGCCCCAGGAGGGGAGTCCCAGGTTCCCTGCCATACCCAGATATCAATTTCAGTAGTCATACAAACTAGAGCTTTGCCACCTGGCTTAATCATCAGACCTATTTATCATTTTAGTTAATGTGATCTTTGTGCAAGCTCAGACTCCCACTGAAAAGCACTGTATTATAAGCCATGCAAAACTGACTAGTCTGCGTTCCAATGTTTCATCATCACTGCCCCCATGTTTTAGTTGAGAAATGAGAATTCACTGAAGAGTTGAAACTATGGTATTTCAAGGAATTGTATTTATCAGAATGTCTTACTTAGGTCATAGACATGCTTAAAGTAAATCATGTTTAAAGTATTGTGCATGTGAATTATAGATTTTTCAAAGCATGGTAATGCAATAAAAATAAGGAAAGAAATTTAAAAATGGTTTTTGAGGGAAATGCTACATAGACACTGAAAAATATGAGGGCTCCAAATTTTTATCAGTCACTCATTTCTTGTAACTTAGGTGAGTTTGTTCAATAAAAAGAAAATAGAAAATAAATTGTATGTTTTAAAAATAAGGGAGATGAAGAAAAATAAAAGGGAACTTTCAAAGTGGTTTTTATCCTTCTCAGAAGAATGGAAGAAAGCAACACAAATTAAAATCAAAGGGCTAGACTCCTTGAAAAATTCTCAAATCCTAACTCTAATCTTATAGAAAAAATTTCCTCTCGCTTTTAAGTTTTATTAATTTTTAAAATGTGCTACAACTAAATTCAGCACTTGACATTTGTAAAAGCATTTTATCTTGCTATATTGGAAATTATACCACTTTGATGCTTTAGCAAATCCTTTCAGGCTTATTTCCAAAATATACTTAGTAGGTAACCAACTTTTACCTGCTAACACAATGGAAAAAACTGTCATGGTCTCTCAAAATTTGTGGATACAGAAACCTCCTAAGTAGCCCCTTATATATTTGTACAACCAGCAGCTGTTCATTTCTGTGCAATTCATTTCATACTTCTGGTGAGTGTCATGCTCTAGAAATTCTTAAAACAGGCCAAGTTAGATGAAGAAATCAGGAAGACACAAAAGAGGGTCTGACTCATGACTGGATACCAGGGGAAAAGTTACAAAGAGCAGTGCACAAGTAGCTGCTTTTTTTTTCTTTTCATTTGAAAGGGATTTATTTCTGGTGCACACACATTTCTTCATTGTAAAAACACATACGATACATCATTTATAAGAAATGAGGTTATATTCAAAATAATAGACAAAAGAAACAAGTTTCTTTGAAGTTATTCTAAAACATGAATTACTGTTGAGAAGACCATTATTTTGTTCACTTGGCAGAAACATGAGTCTTAATATCTGACTCAATGGAAAATGAATCGCAAAAACACATTTGGGACATTGACTCCTGAATCTCTAGGCCTCTAGGGAGTCATTGTGCCTTCTGACAACCAATGCAACCACAGAAAGTTTTATGGAAAACAATTTATTATGGAAAAAATGTTTTATGGAAAACAGAAAACAAAAGTGTCCCACTGGGTCGAGTTTCGATGTTCAGGATAAAGGAAGTAACAGGCACAATGGGAGTAAAGCAAACAGAAAGTGCCTGAATTTCTGTGTTCTTGAGAGTGACTCTAATATAGAAGGTGAGTTCATACCACCCTTTTGGGCAGGAGTTGGGGAAGGAAGGTATCCACCTGGTCACAGAAATAATGTTATACGTATCTGTGAATCCAATGGAGAAATGCTTAAGAAAGTATAACCAGCCTGACTACTACCTATAAAAGTCAATGCCAAAATATGCTTTCCTGTTTCTTCTTTCACTGATATGCAAAAAAATGCAAATACAGTATCATAAAAAAAACAAATACTGCTTTTGACAATTGCACCATTTTGGAAAATGAAACAATACTTTTGATATGTTGCGACGAAAACTCTGACCATTAAAACTTTTGGGTTGGTCCAGTGTTGTGGCTCAACAGACTAATATGATACCTACAAGCTCTAGCATCCCATATGGGTCCTGGTTTCTATCATGGGTGTTCCACTTCTAATTCACCTCCCTATTTATGGTCTAGGAAAACAGAAGGAGATACCTCAGCTCCTTGAGCTCCTATATTCATGTGGGAGACGTGGAAGAAACTCCTGGCTCCTGGCTTTGGATCAGCCCAACTTGTGTGATGTGTGGCGTCTAGAGTGAATTAAAGATCCCTCTGAATTAAAGATCCCGGTGAATTAAAGATCCCTCTGTCTTTACTGCTCTCTGTAAATCTTTCAAATAAAAATAAATAAATCTTTAAAACACACATACACATACACATAAACCTCTGGGTCTAAGTTCAATGTGTGCTATCATCAATTTTCTCTTAAAAATGTTTCAGTTTCTGAAAAGCTTGTAAAATTAAAGTTGCATTTTAAGTTCTGATTTCTATTCACATTTTCTTGCATCCCAATCATGACAGAGACACAGTATTACTTACTGATTTCAGAGCTGTGCTTACTGTGGGCACAGTCATATTAAATGGCTTTGTTGAAGGCTGATCCAGCAATATACCCATCCTATGATTTAATTTTTCTTTATCGTGTCCATATAGGTCATGCACACAGGAGACAGAATATCAAGAGACAGAGTAAGTAAAAAGTTTGACAGCTTGTTGAAACGGCAGTTGCATTTGTCAAGGCTCCCTTAGTAATACACGCATGCTCAGTCCATATTACACTTCACCAAAAAGCAACTCCCTCTCTCCCCAAATGAAAATAAACTCCAGCAAGTATTGAAGCCAGGAATTCTTTCTTTGTTGCTTGGTTCTCATTTAATCTGTTGCCTAAATTATTTATTCACCCTTTTCCACTTCATGGCACATATGATTAGAAAAAGATCATACTTGTTAAAAGTTCTGTCAACATTCTAGGAAGTACTTGAAGTACTTCGTCTGGTCCAGATGGAAGTAATTTCGTGGCAGTAGAGTCGTTGAGGATGGATGCCTACCCCTATGGAGGCAGTTGGCAGTGGGAGGAGAAAGTGAGCCTCACTTGAACCATGTAGGATAAGAAGATTCTGGCTAGAAACACATAAACAAACACATAAACAAACACAACTCACGCATTACAGCAATGTTTCACAGATAACTGCACTTTGGCTTGTGATGACAATTCCAAAATATTTTGACGAAGAGTTGCTTATAGTGAAAGTCACTATGATTTTTTTCATATCAGAGTGAAAGGAACCTATTTAAGTGCTTAATTTTAGACCAGTATAACAAGTATAAACTATCAACTCTTACGCAGACCAGTTCTGTTCCCTCCTCTCCTTAATTCTGAACACAATGCATCTGGTATCAATGTCCCTAATTCATTCTCTGTGGGACCAACATACCTCATCGTTCAATTCTGATGGCTACACTGCAAGCTCCTTTGTCAACCTGCTCACATGTGCACCTGTTCTGACATTCACCCTGCCCTCTCAGCTTGTGATAACCCAACTTCAGCTCTCCAGACAGAGGCTGATTAGGTACCCTGCCGTCTGTTAATCCCCACTTGTGTCCAGATCAGCGCGATTATGAAGCAGCAAGCAATCCCTCACAGCTCTCATTTTGGCTGTGTCCCAGCATGACACTACCATTGGTTTTTACCTGCCACAAAATATTTCAAATATGGTTTAAAGTTGGCACTGATGATACGGCATAAAAAGCTGTATGTGACTGGACCTTGAGAAATAATAATGATCAGAACCTCCAAGTGCTGATGAGAATGCAATGTAGAATGTGATTCTTCAGGAAGTGAAATACTATTTTATCTTTTAATCCAGAATAAAAAACATTAACACCAAAGATTTCAGTAATTTTATTCACTGAAAATGCAACACATCTTATGACTGGTTAATAGGTGTTAATCTGTCAAGAATATGATAACATATGCTGTGTAATTTGAATAGGGAAATGTAGAAGTGAAACACAAAATGTAAAGAGAAGATTTATTCCACTGTGAGAATACAGGAGAGTATGCAGTTAGACAGATTTTCTCCAGTGAATTAGATAAAATAATGCAGGCATCATCAAGCAATAATGAAAGTAGAAGGAAGATAGAACGCCTAAGATTTGGCATCGGAGTGAAGATGGGTGAATTTCATAAGGAAGAGGAAACAGCTTGTATAAAAATCCTTGACATGAGGGTATGATACATTACAAAATCTTGTGAGTTATTCAGTTGACATTGACAGAGAATCAAGCATAAGCAGTTAACACAGTAGAAGGTGAAGATGGAAGAATAGCAGTACGTAAAAACACTCATCTATTAGATTACGCTTTCTGTATCAAAGAACTTTATACTGGCAGGTAGTTTTGCAAGAGTTCAAATTGACTTAAGCAGAAGGAGAATTTTTTTAGAAAAATTCAGGTACTTTCAGGAGACCCTGCTGTGTGAGTTTAATAAGTCCTAAGAAGAAGCCAGTGTGGTGATACAGCATGTTAAGCCACCTCCTGTAATGTCAGCATTCCATCCAAGTACTAGTTCTCCCATTCAATTCTCTGCTAAAGGCTTAGGAAAACAGTGCAAATGGTACAGTGCTTGGGTCACTGCTACCCAAATGGGAGACCTACAAGAAGCTCTACCTGGGGAGTGAACCAGCAGATTGAAAATCTATCTCTCTCAGATAAAAAAGTAAGTCTTAAAAAATGATACAGATTGGATTTATAGAATTAAATGAAAAGAATATATTTATTTTTAAAAGGGAACCAGAGACAAAGAAGAAGAAAGCGAAATCAAAACTGTTGAATTTACCTGGACAATAAAGATGCTGGACTCTACGCTTGGTATACTCTTGCAATGAAAGAATCTTGACTGAATTTGAAATGTAATACAGCAACAAGGTGGAGGAATCCACCATGGGAGGAGGGTATGGGGAGGAATTAGGGGATCCCCAGAGCCTATGAAACTGTGTCACATAATGCAATGTAATTAATAAAAAATACATATACATAAAAAACAATAAAGCTAAATTAAAAATAATCATCTTGCATTCCTTTTGTGTGTCTCTGCTTTACTCTTTCATTTCTGACTAGACTAGATTTGTCTGGTTTGTCATTTACACATAAAACCATCATCTTCCTTCAACTTCTGAGTTTACTTCTTGCAGTTCAGCAGCTGGCAGAAACCAAATAATCTCTCTTCACCCAGTCATATTCCTGGAAAATAATTTAATTTGTCCAGCTGCATTAATCTTTGCTCTAATTATGTACAGCCAAGGACACAGATCTGCCTTATCAACAGTATGTGGAGGCATCATCTCTGTGAGGAAATTAGAATAGTCTATAACTTAGTGGTTCAAGAATAGTTGTTCATAGTATATATTCCCCATGAAGTTTTTCAAGATCCCTCATCTGCATGAATTTAAATTTTTGCATCAAAATAAACTTATCTTTCAATTTAAAATATCTACCAAAATATTGAAGAATCAATGAATGAATGAAGTACAATGACACAAACACACTTTGCTGTTGAAAAATTGTTTTAATGGCTTTTTAATCGGAAAGGCAGATACAGACAGAAGGAGATACAAAGTGAAAGATCTTCCATCTACCAGTTCACTCCCCAAATGGACACAACAGCCTGTGCTAAACTGACCCAAAGCCAGGAACCAGAAGATTCTTCTGGGTCTCCACACGGGAGCAGGGTCCCAAGGCTTTGGGCCATCTTCTACTGCTTTCTCAGGCCACAAACAGGAAGCTGGATGGAAAGTAGAGCAGCTAGGATATGAACTGGTGCCCATATGAGATCCCAGAGGATGCAAAGAGAGGATTTAGCCACTAGGCTATCATGCCAGGACCTTGGCAGTATTTCTAAAAATGGATTCTGCGGGAATCCCTGCTAGTCAGCAGCAAATTAAAACAGCAACCATGCCTGTGTGGATTTGTGGGTGTTTCAACACACAATCAAATATGTTCAGGCTGTGATCTGGAAGGTGTGTAATATTGCCCATTATGAGCACCACGCTCATGATGGAGCTACTCAAGTTCTCTAAGGACAAATACTTCGTCAATTTTATCAACAGACAGTTGAGGACACACCCCTGCCAAGAAGCAGAAGAAGCTGAGTAGCATTCAGGTAATCATGAATAAAGCCTTATTTTGTGCCTTATTTTAGTGAATCACAGGGGGCTGCAGGATATATATATATTGCATATATATGCATTCTGTATTATTTATTTTAAGATAAACATAATTTCATTAAAATAAATTTCTTTTAAGATTTATTTTTATTATTTTTTTATTGGAAAGGCGGATATACAGAGAGGAGAGACAGAGAGGAAGATCTTCCGTCCGATGATTCACTCCCCAAGTGAGCGCAACGGCCAATACTATGCCAATCCGAAGCCAGGAGCCTCTTCTGGGTCTCCCAAGCGGGTGCAGGGACCCAAAGCCTTGGGCCGTCCTCGACTGCTTTCCCGGGCCACAGGCAGGGAGCTGGAAGGGAAGTGGGGCTGCCTGGGATTAGAACTGGCGCCCATATGGGATCCCGGGCGTGCAAGGCGAGGACCTTAACCACTGCGCCACCGCGCCAGGCCCAAAATAAATGTTTAGCTATATTTCTAAGGCAATGTGTGTTGAATTTTTTGAGTCCTGACTTTAACTAGGAAGATCTTTCTTTGGGTTGCTCTGAAACATATGCTACATTGCTACTTTAATGTATTCACATTAATCAAGTGCACAAGACTGACATAATATTGAAACTACAATCTATTAATTTATAATGAGATATTAACTGTCATATAGGCATTGCAACACTTGCATGACGGTTGCATTTTAAAACCTGCACAAGAAATGAAACTGTAATCTGAAGGATTTTTAATGTTAGTTCAGAGAACAAAAAGGATTGTCTATATAAAAATGAAAATCATAGAAAACATTAATCAATGACTGATTATCCACTAGAGCTCTGAAAAGGTAACATTGTTACATTGTTACAATTTTCACATGAAGTGAAGACATTGGTACCTGGAGTACAAATTTGTTTCATGGCTGTAAAGTAACAGAGCCAGGTTTCAGCTTTTACAATCTTTCTCTATAATCAGATTATACAATTTGCATTAGTAATGTAATATGGCTGATCCTATGGTTGATGCAAAGGTGAAAATTTAGGGCCGGGGGGAAGTCTAATGGCTAAAGTCCTCACCTTACACATGCCACAATCTCATATGGGTGTCAGCTCATATCCCGGCTGCTCCATTTCCTTCCAGCTTCCTGCCTGTGGCATGAGAAAGCAGTAGAAGATGGCCCAAAGCCTTGGGACCGTGCACCCATGTGGGAGACACAGAAGAAACTCCTGGAGCCTAGCTTCAGATTGGCTCAGCTCCACCTGTTGTGTTGTTAGAAAGTGAATTGGTAGATGGAAGATCTTTGCCTTTCCTTCTCTCTGTAGATCTGACTTTCAAATAAAGGTAAAATAAATCTTAAAAAAAAGGATGCAAATTTATTTCTGAGTAACAATTCTTGAACAAATGTCATCATTGCTTCACTTTCAAATCTGCTTTTTCATTTCAGCTTTTTTCCCTTAAAAATATTTCGAATAAGGCAGAAAATTTCAAGCAATTCAATGCATATGCACAGATTTAATATTTATAATTATACCCTATTCATATAATCTATAAATATTAGACATGTTCATATATATACTAAATTATTGAAAACAGAAGTAAACATACAAATGTGACATAGCAAGAAATTAGTGAGGCAACATAACATGAAGAAAGAAAAGTAAGTTCGATGTGAGCGCTAAAATTTAGAGGAAAGAACATTTATACATATCTGTATACCAAATAACTTGGTATCCAAAATTTTTTTCATCATCTGTATGATCTATCCATCATCTGTGTAATGCATATATTTTCGTGTGTGAATATACTAAATGTTACAATGAGAAAATATATACGGTATTTGGCTTTGTGTATCTGGCCCATTTCATTTAGCAAATATAGCCATTCCTCAATTTAAAAAAAAAGAAAGAAAAAAAAGAAGAGAAAAGAAACAAATCTACCACATGATTCAGTTATCCTACTTCTGAGAATATAACCAAAGGAAATGAAGTTACTATAGGAAAGAGATATCTGCACTCCAAGATTTATCACAGCACTATTTGTGATCGTAAAGATACAAATCAATATAGAATTCTATGAATGGGCAAATGGATACATAGTGATTTACATTTTATTTATACACATGTGATATGTATGCACAGAATGAATACTTTTTCGGTCATAAAAAATGAAATTCTGACATTTACAACAAAATGGGTAGGATAGGCCTGTTTTATGAAATTTGAATTTCTGAATTGCTATCTTTTTGAGGAACACATTCTTTTTCAGTTCTTTGCTTACACTGATGCAACACACAGCTTTCTACACCATGAGGAGTCCATGTCCTTTAAGATAACTTTGCAAAATAAGAAAAGACAACTCTGCAAATTTCATTATCATTCATTATTCATTGATTTCATTGTTTTCACTTTTGGAGAACTATTTCATTTCCAAATCTCTCCAAAGTACTCTTGTCCTCTCAATGACAATGGCAACTCCATTGAATTTCTCACCCACAAGTTTGGGAAGTATGACTGTTCTCCTGCCTTAAGCAAACTTTCATTTTATTCAAAATACCTATTCTAAGATATTTTTAGAACTTTAATTCCTTTAAATTTTCTTTCATTTTCATAGTCTTTAATTTTTTTTTCTTTTCACTTTCCAACAGTGAATCATCAAATGTATTTCTCTTTACACTCTTGTCTCTGGTCTATAAATCGACTTATTTAATTTCTAAATTTTGTTAAGAGGGAGTGGTCCATCCATCCTAAACCAGTCTGAAACAACATGACGCTGCAGAGTCTCTCTCATAATTGATGGCAAGTAGTGTCTTTTCATTCCATGAAGAATGATTATACATTCGAATCAGTAAGCATCCCATTCCATTGTCCATTTTGGTATTTATACATAACTCATTATACTCATCCCTTATCAACATGATAGGAGCTCTACTCTAAAGTGTTATTTTAGAAAATTATTCAATTTTTTAACTGACCGGAACTTTACTCTGTTAGCTCTACCTTCAGACCAGAGAAGGTCTCCCCAAGAGGCCACTGAACTTATCTGGACAATAAGATGCTGGACTTTATGCTAGGTATATGCTTGCAATGAAGGAATCTCAACTGAACTTGAACTGAGGTTATGCAACAAGGTGGAGGAATCCACTATATGGGGGAGGGAGGTGGGAGGGCTGGGGGGAATCCCCAGTGCCTATAAAACTGTATCACATAATACAATGTTAATAACAATAAAAAAAGAAATTATTCAATTTGAATATATTGCAGTTGTTACTTTATTGTAGGTAGGTGGAACTGATTATAAATTAAAACTCTGGCTTGGTACTCCTGAGTCAGGCAGCATGTTTTCATCAAATCAAACTGTTCATTAAATCGATCATAGAACCATCCAAAATACAAAGAACAAAATATGAGAAACATACAATAAGCCAAGGGACTTCACTTTTACGAAAAATAAAGCATAACTTGAGCAAGAGAACAGTCATAGTTCCCATCTAATGAGTCTTTCTTTCTCTCTCTCCTTCTTTCTTTCTTTCAAAAAATTTTTTAAGAAAAATTTTTATTGGAAAGGCAGACCTCCAGAGAGAAGGGTAGTGGTTCACTCCACAACTGGCCACATCGGCCAGAACTGAGCAGATCTGAAGCCAAGAGCCATGAGCTTCCTCTGGGTCTCCCACGTGGGTGCAGGGAACAAACGTTTCGGGCTTTTCTCAACTGCTTTCCCAGGCTACAAGCTGGGAGTTGGATGGGAAGTGGGGCATTTAGGACTTGAACCAGTGCCCATATGAGATCCTGTCCCAAGGAAGGCAACGACTTTAGTCAGTAGAATATTGCACCAGGCCCAAGTCTACTGTTTCTAATTGCTTCAATCATAACAGGCACATTTATAGAGCTGGTTGGCCTGAGTCTTTTGAGCCAGTAGCTTTGCATCTATGATATAGCTGGTGATGGTCTTTTCTTAGCTGTGCAGTATGTGCTGCACCACATGCTTCTCCAGCAGCTTTGTCATGATGCCTTTTCCTTTCACTGCATTATATTCTTCAAAGGGATATGACATCCCAGGATATTTTTACCTCCTTGTATTCTCTATGAATCCATCCCTGGTAAGTCACTTCCAAGACCTTAGCAATGCTTCCCTCTAAACATTAAAAAAGGTAGTGTTGCTTCTGAACCAAGGCCTTCTGTGACTTTTCCAATCAGTTGCATTTAGGATTTGTGTGAGGGAAGGCTGTTTTTTTTTTTTTCTCTCATTGAAGTTAGCAGGAAATTCTTAGGAAAAAAAAAGACACAAGAGTTTTTAAATTACATAGATAAGTATCCTATGTTGATATAGTAGAGAAGGTCTCTGGAGCAATCATCAATAAGATAAGCCCAGTTTCAAGTATACAGTCTTGTTACACCAATTTTAATAAAATGGAACTATAAGAATTCCTAAGGAATCAACCCACGATGAATTTTTCCTTCATATTCAAGAAAAGATGGTACAGGGGCCAGACTTGGCTTCACAATGTCAAAGAATCTTGTTCCCCGCAATACTCCTGAAATAAGGAGACATTCTCTTCAGACAGGCAGTTGCTGTGACAGCAGCTTTAAGTTCACACAGGACAAAATGGCCAGCAACATTTGAGGCATCTGTGGGACCCCCAACTGGAGAATCTATCAGAGGTAGGAGCAAGATTGCATCTTACCACTTGTTTTGATACTTTATAACATTTATGATCATTTGCAATGTGCAGATTATTTTCTTCAGGAAAATGAGGCAGAGAAATTTTTTTTAAGATTTTTTTTTTTTTACTGGAAAATCAGATTTGCAGAAAGAAGGAGAGACCCAGAGAATGATCTTCCATCACTCAGTTCACTCCCCAAATGACCACAATGGCTGGAGCTGAGCCAACCCAAAGGGATGAGCCAAAAGCCTTGGGCCATTCTTGACTGCTTTCCCAGGTCACAAGCAGGGAGCTGGAAGAGAAGTGGAGCATCCAGAATATGAACTAGTGTCCATATGGGATCCTGGTACATGCAAGTGGAAGACTTAGCCACTAGGGTACTACACCAGGCCCAAAAAAGAAAAATTTAGGAAAATTTAAAATTACTTAAATTTAGTCACTGGCAGATGTTTAAATTGTATTCTTTGGTTCAATTGTATTATATTTTAAGCAACTGTTCTTAAATATAGGTAGTAAATAGGGGCCAGTATGATGGCCAAATTGTTAGTCTTCTGCCTACAAGTGCTGACACCCCACGTGGATACTAATTCATGTTCCAGCTGCTCTACTTCCCACCCAGCTTCTTACTTATGGCCTGGGAAAACAGTAGAGGATGGCCCAAAGCCTTGGTACCCCTGTCCCACATAGGAGCAAGTTCCAAACTCCTGATTTCAATCTGTACTATTTTGGCTGTTTGTGGAGTAAACTGCAGGATGGGGGAGCCTTCTCTCTATCCCTGCTCTCTATAAATCTGCCTCTTAATAAAAATAAACAAATAAATAAAAATTTAAATGAAAAATGGGTAGTAAATAAATTAAGTTCAGCTGGAAAGCCCTAATTTCTTTGTCAAGCCTGTCAAAATATCTAAGCAATGATTGCCTTAAGACAAATATTTGTTAAATATTTATATATATATTTATAAATATATAAATATTTATATATTTGAGACAGAGAGAAAAGGGAGAAAGAGAGAGAGAGAGAGGGGAGAGAGAGAGAGAGAAAGAGAGAGAGACTATCTTCCATCTTCTGGTTCTCATTTTAGATTATTGTAGATGAGCCCAATGACCATGACTGAACCAGGCTGAAGCCAGCAGTCAGAAACTTCATCCAAGTCTTCCACATAGGTAGCAAGGTCCCAAACACTTAGACAATCCTACACTGCTTTTCCCAGGTCGTTAACAAGGAGCTGGAGCAGAAGTAGAGCATCCCGGAAACAACAGAACCAATATGTGATGCTTAATTCAAGCAGTATTTTTATCCAGTTTTCCAAAATGCTGGCTTCTGCCTGAAAAAATATTTAACCATTTTCATGATGAATAGAATAAGTTCCTCAAAGTAACCCCTACCCCAGGCCGAGCATGATCACTCAATTAGTTAATTCTCCCCCTTTCAGGACGAGGATCCATATGGGCATAGGTTTGTGTCCCGATTACTTTCACTCCCCATCCAGCTTCTTGTATGTGCTATGGGACAGCAACAGAGGGTGCTCCAAAGACTTGGGACCCTATACCCACATGGGAAACCTGGAAGAAGCTCCTGGCTTCAGATCTGGTCATCGCCAGTCATTGCAACCATTTTGGGCACAAGCAGTGGGTGAAAGATCTTTGTCTTTTTCTCTCTGTAAATCTGATTTTCCAACAAAAATAAAACAAATCTTAAGAAATCTGTACCACCAGTATTTTATCAATTGGAGTTACTGTACAGAACACAAAGTGTGCATTTCATGGGATCAGATCTAAAGTAAAAATAGAGTTTTATTTTATGAAGCCATGTTTGAATCTTCTTGAACAGTTAAAAGAACTATGGACATGAAACTTGGAGAAAAGAATAACTGTTAAATTAGTACCCTAATATCAGAGGCAATATGAAGTTTTTTTTTTAACTTTCAGTTAACCAGGAGTCAAAAATTAGGAATAAGAATCACTAATGTGTCATACAAATTTCCTTAGCTATAGCTTTCAGAGTACTCAGTGCTAAGAATTATTAATGCTAGGATACTCAATTTACATACCTGTGTCATTCACATTTCCAAGTTCTCGACAAAATTAAAACTGCATTAAAAATGTAAATGTTTCAAGAAGAAAAGCTCAGAGTAGTGCATGCAAGGTAAAGCGTAGGAAGTGTGAATGATTGCAGAGCAGAGGTGGATGGGAGAGTAGGTTAGGCATGCAGAAAGGAATCAGAAGGCAGAAGGAAGGGCAAACTGCTGGAGCAGATCCATCCCCAGGTCTCTCCCATGAAATGTATTGACATTTTTGGTGGGCAAAGAACAGCAAGCTAGAAGTGGCATAGCTGAGGTAGAAAACTAATGCATCAGTAGGAAAGGCCTTCTTGCTATACAAAAATCTAAATACAGAAAATAAAATTTATCTTAATATGTATTGATGTTAGTCCTGAATATGTCACAGGGTAGATAGAGAAACAGGATGAGAAGAGTCAGTCAGCAACAGATGCCACGCAGTCTCTATCTAAGTGTCCAACTTGGGGAAGACTTTGCCAGCTGGCAGTAGTGATCGGGGCATAGCAGAATATATACAGCTGGAATTTAGGACAGCAATGACATTAGTTATGATTCAGAAGCAATCTCTAATTTCAATAAAACATTGAAGGGGAAAAAGTAAAACAGGTCAAACAAATGACAGGAACCCATTTATATCTCTGTATAGTTGTGATTATCAGCTGCTGATGTAAGGTACAATTATATTGATTTTACAGTTGTAAATGAACTCTAAAAGCCACTTATATGACATCAGGGCTTATGTTCAGATATGGTTTGATATGCACAAATTGTGACATCAGATGTTTATTCAGTTTTGACAAACGTATTAAAGCAGCTACTTTGAAACAGACACTGTCCGGGTTGCACAGAAAAACCACGGAGACCAGGATAATAGCCATGATTCTGGGGATGAGGAAGACGAGAAAGAAAAAAATCAACTGAAGCACATTTCAGTAAGTACTACCCTGAGTGAACAGCAGAGGCAAGTAAAAATTTATAGTTGAAAGATATTTAAGATGAAATTTTAAAGGATTCTGAGTTTTAAAGGCAAGGAAGGGTATTGAATGTTAGAGGAGAATAAAACATTTCAGGCAGAGGGAGCTTAATGCTTGAAGGCACTGGTGATAAAACAACACTATGAGTTTGGGAACTTTAACAGCATCGGACAAAGAGGAATACAGTGGTGGGAGATGGGCATGGGAGATGGTAAACAGCACAACAGGCTTTGCCCTCAGATAGGTAAGGGTGACAGTTTATGATCAACTAAATAAGCCAGAGTTGGGAACATATGTTGCCAGCGAAGACTTTGAAGAATGAGAATGGTGAAATATTTTGAGTAATTGGGTATGAAATAAATGAGAGCTGCCTGGGGCAAGTCCTGATACAGAGGTCTGGCAGACAAAATCAAACGTGGAACCCCACATGGTATCCTCCCCTGAGCAGGCTCTATTTGAACTCTTTAAAAATGTTTACAGCCCTAAAGCAACTCTCAGCCTGTCTTGACACTTTTCAAAGACCAAGTGCAGATTTTTTAGAAAGTTAGTGGGAGAGACAGGAGTATAGGTTTATAGCACAAATGACAACACACTCTAAAAACTCCTAAGTCTATCTTGGTGATGCAATACATTGCTTCCTTATCCTCCATGCAGTATCCAATTTTCTCTGCTTTTCCAGAGTAGATATAAACTCCATCTTAACTCCTCAGCCATCTGACAAGCCCTGGCAATCTAACTGCCAAGCAGGTTTATCAAAGCCAGCAAAAATTGGATCTCTCCTTTGGGCAAACAACTATGCTAATCACTATGAAAAAAGCACACTATCTTCATATTGTTATATAGTTGGTCACAATTCTTTCAATTCTGTGCCAAGGTTTCTTTCATTACAGTTTTTATTCCCAGGATAACACAAGCACACTGCCCTTTTTTTAATAATCTTTTTTTTTTTCTGGACACTGATTACCCCTGCTATTTATCGCTTCATTTCTCTGCCCTTGCTGTTACAGAATTCTAGACTCCTTGCTGTTTTCCTAAGTGAGGATGTCAACAAAGTGTCATATACTACATGGCTTACAAAAATACATATATGGGGTGGGTTATGACATAGCTGCCTACTCCAACACTCACATTCCATGCGAGTGCTGATTCATGTCCGGCTGCTTCACTTCCAATGCAGCTCCCTGCCAATGTGCTTTGGAGAGCAGCAGAGGACATCCCAAGTGCTGAGCTCTTGTGGGAGACCATCCATGGCTATCTGGGGAGTGAACCAACAGCTGGAAGCCTTCTTTCTCTGTCTCTCTCTCTCTACCTAACTTACAAATAAATAAATATTAAATAAAACAGACCTTTATTTATCATAAAGGCTATGAGTCTACAATTAGGGCACTAGCATGACTGAATTTTGATGAAGGCCTTCTGAGTAGTGATAAAGGCTTCTCCTTATACCCTTACAAGGTTGTAGGAGAGTGAGCTAGCTTCATTTCACTTGACAAATTAGCAAATCCCTTCCTGCTTTTTTTTAGGAAGAGTTTCAGAGCAAGTGAGAGATGGGGACAGAGAGTGTGACTTCCTATCCGCTGATTCACTCTCCAAATACCTATAAAGATTGAGGCTGCAAAAGAGCGGGGAGCTTAAGCCAGGTGTGCCATGTGCGACTCACTTGAGCCACCCCTGAGGCCCCTTAGGGGCTGCTGAGGAAATTGGAGTCATCAGTGTGATTAGTCATTGAACACTGGCACTCCAATTTGAGATATGGACATCTTACACAGCATCTCAGCTGCTACGCCAAATTATCACATCTCACTGCAGTATTACATGATCTCTTCAGTTGGCTTTGAGGATGTCCCAAGTTCCTCATTTTTTCCTGTTTCGGTGACCATTTCTTTTCACCTATCTGGCTTCTCTGTATAGATTCACACCTGTTGCCTTATCATATTGTTTCATGACCTAAATAATACTTTTATGGACCTTCATAATCCTACATCCAACTGTCTTGTCTTTCACATGTTCAATTGAAAGTTAGTAGGCACCTAGATTTAACATACCCAAATGTGGAACCCTGCTCCATTCAGTCTTCTCAGTCAGGTGAGGATGGTTTCATTGTTAAAGTCAACACCTTAGAGTATGCCCCTTGCCTACAATGTTTTTCTGCTTTGTGTCCACATGACTTACTTTTCGCTACTTTGACTACCCTACCTTAAGTTGTAACTCCCCTTTTACACTATCATTTTCTCTTACATTGCTCTACATTGTTTCTGTTGCACTCATCACCTCCTAACCTATCCTAATATGTGCATCTTTAGGACACTGGTTTCTCATTCTCTGTCTTCCTTCACTGGAATATAAATCCTGCAGAGATGGGGCTTTATGCTTAATTAATTTGCAGATGCATCAAAGGTGATAAGATAATGTCTAGCAAATGGCAGATGTTCCAATCAGTTTGTCAAATGAGTGAATGAATGAATGATCAGGAACTTTCATCTTGAGAAACTTGCAATCTATTTGGAGAAATAAATTATATGTTGAAAATAAGAATGTCTGCCAATAACAGGCAGAATGTGCCAAATGATAAGTGAGTAGAATAGATCCAAAATGCTAAGGCATTGTTTTTTCTAAGGATTCAGAAGATTGGGCGTAATTTGAATAATTCATTCTGGATGAAAACTGGTCATAATCTAGGAAAGTGAAGATGAGAGTAAAACATTTTAGATGGCAGCAATTTAGGCCCTCAATGCCATTTCATTTCTAAATTTAAAAGGAAGCTATTTGTTGCCAAAAAATGATAATACAAAAAGAGTTCATCACAATTGGAGGTCTCTTTCTTCTCTGTCTGCAGAAGTGGGAAACAATGCTCGACTAATGGGGCTTTTGGTTAATGCATATGTGATGGCTGTTACTGGGAACTGGGGGTAGAGGGTGTACCGAAGCATAGAAGAAATCTGTCTGCAAGCCCATTTCAAATCAGACGTTTTTAGGAGTGCTTATTGCAAAATAAAGGGTGAGAGAATTGAAATGGTTACTTAAATACAGAAGAAAAATAGAAGCAGGCCAAGGGAGAAACTTTTAGCAAATGTGAAAAAAAACCAGCCTGGCACTAATGATGGGCCACTTAGGAGTGATTGTCTCTAACAGAGTGAAGAGGAATTGCAGGCTTTGTGGAGTGCAGAGTAGGCCTCCTCAAAGAGACCCAGGACTGCAGAATTCCACTTTCTCGCTGGCTGGGATGGTGTTCCAATAATGCACTCCAGCCCCTGTATTACCTGTTTCTGTGCAGAGCACATTGTAAGATGCCATCACCTGCTATTTTCCAGAGTGTGCATTAGTAGGAAGAAGGACTGCAAGCAGAGGTGGGACTCAAACCCAGGCAGTCTATATAGGATGAGAGTGTCCCAACTGACAGCTTAACTCCTGTGCCAGAAATGTTCACCTGTTGTCTTCTGCTGCTAACCAAACAGCAAAAAGGTATGTTTATGTCCTTTTAGGCTGGCATACATTCCAATACGTCTCATCTCAAATTTTTGCTCTGTTATTTTTGTCTGAAAAATGTCTGCTCTGGGAGGTAAAATTAAGTTATTGAATCCATTCTATGGATGGGCCCAACCTAATTTCAGGATTTTTTTTGTTGTTGTGGTTGGTTTGTTTCATCAAAGGAAACAATAAGTTGTCAGGATTTCACAGGAAATTTTGTATTGGAGAACTGGTTCAGGAAGAGTGAATCAGCTAATTGCCTGAGCCATCTTGAAAGGTTTAGGGATAGCAAAGTGACTCTTTGATATTCTCATCTGCAGCCCTAATGTGTGATATCTGATCAGATACGGTACAAAAGAATATCCTGTCTGCACATTTACAATCTCGTGCACAGGAAACACCTAAAATCTTTGTTGATAAATAACCTTTAGAGTTTCACATTCTAGCTTTAATCATTTACATATATCTTCTGCATCAAGAACAATGATGCATTTTACCTTGTTTCATAACTTCAATACTTTCAATTTTGTCAGGAACAATTTTCATACCCATCTGCAGAGAAAACATCATTCAGTGAATATATTTCTACACGGAGATGAGGTGATATGGGTCACAATGGGTGATGATGTAACGAAATATCTATAAGAGTAGATCTTAAAGATTCAGGATGAATAAACTGCTTATGTAATCTTAAAATATCAAATGTTCCTTTTATTTTCACATGCCCAGAAGTTGCAACAAAAGCAATATTCGGGCCCAGCGCAGTGGCACAGTGGTTAAGGTCCTCGCCTTGCATGCCCGGGATCCCATATGGGCGCCGGTTCTATCCCGGCAGCCCCGCTTCCCTTCCAGCTCCCTGCTTGTGGCCCGGGAAAGCAGTTGAGGACAGCCCAAAGCTTTGGAACCCTGCACCCGCGTGGGAGACCCGGAAGAGGCTCCAGGCTTTGGATCCGCATAGCATTGGCCGTTGCACTCACTTGGGGAGTGAATCATCGGATGGAAGACCTTCCTCTCTGTCTCTCCTCTCTGTATATCCGCCTTTCTAATAAAAAAAAATAATAAAAATAAATCTTAAAAAAAAAGCAATATTCACAGACATCTTTGTGACCAATGAACAGAGTCATTGTTCATTTAATTCCTACTGGGTTCAGCCTGTTTGTATTAACTTGGAAATTCCATCTATGTTTGTAGCTATCTCATTGTGTGTCTGTAATGTATTTATTTAACCAACAGTGATTAGGAACATACTCCAAGAAGCCGACTGTACTCCACCAGGTTAATGTTCTGCCTAATGGATATTTTTGATTGTCACAACTTGGGTTGGGAGCTGCTACATAAATCTTACAAATAAAGACCAGAAACACTGCTCAACATCCTACAATTTACAGGATAGTTTCTTACAACAAAAAAGTACATGGTCACAATGCAGACATATTGGAACTTAAGAAGTTTGGTTAAAAATATGTATGCTTGAAAGTAGCATTTAACAGATCAAAAATGGGGCTTCTAAAAGGAGTGATATGTAATGCTATGACTTCTTCATGTGCTGAGTGCCTTATTTACTAGTTATACGGTGTGCATTAGAGCCAGTTTGGTATGTTTTACATGATGAAATTTAATTTCTCTACTCTTTTAAAATATGATCATGGGAACATCAATAATGACCAAAAATGGTTGAATTGCATGAGGGTATTATGTGTATGTTTACAGTGACATAAAATTTGTTTATCCTCTATGAAACTGGAAGACTATTTGCAATTTATCCATCAATACTGTTTTCTCCCAGTTTTGCCAGTCTGGCTGTAGTTTCTCATATCTTTTAAAACCAAAAGTCTGAAAATATATGGTTAGATAAAATTTGGGGTCCTTAAAAATGCATTTAGTGCAAAAGTTCTGATGATCATATAAAATTACTAACTCCTATTCAAGACTGCCTACATGGTTTCTTCTCTCAGTGTTTCTCTCTCTCTCTTTCTCACTCATTCTCATAAACTGTCTACAGCAGAGCAATGTCTTGCAGAGATATGTCTAAATTCCTTGGACTTTTACGCTGCTAGGTCCAACTTCATTTACCAATACATACAGAATCTTGTTCCTTTTTTGTCACCAATACTGAATTTATACAGTTTTTTGTATGTATCTTCTGAGGAACAAGAGAGTTACAGTGAAGATTATGAACACTGCATTGAATACATTGGCTTAAAATCTCAATTCTGACACTAATACTTATTGTTGGACATATTATTCTTTTTTATAAATTTTATTTTTAATAATGATTACATGGTTGATTAGGATGGGAAGGATTGTGGTTTAGGGAAAATTAGGGGAACTCATTGCTTCCAAATTGAGTATATATTTTCAATGACCTCAAGGCTCAGATACCACACTTATGTAAAAGGCAACAATAAAACAAATATGCATACTAAATGCATATGCAATAATTGGTATGCTGCAAGTTTTGTTAATTTGTTTAGTGATGCTATTATTGATGATTATCTCTCAAGAACAACATGTCCTTCCATTGTCTCCTCTTTATGTTAAGCGATAATGGTTTAATCCTCCCTAGAGGATTCTGTTCTTTTCTACTTTGTATTTTTTCCTGGATAAAGACAAGACATCTTAAGATGACCCTAGCAACAGATATACAGCAGTTTCAATTTATCTCAGAAAATATAACGTATTCCATTAATAAACAATGTCGAAAGTCAATGCAATTTTGGGGGGGATATCTTGCAAATTTTGAGATGTAGAAACAAAATAGGTACAGGATTGTTTCAGTTGTAAAATATAACAATTTGAGATGCTATCCTGGTTGATGTTCTTTTTCATTTTCATTTTAAAATTTATTCTCACACAGTTGAGGTACACTAAAATACATATGTTTAAGGTGTAGCAGTTCAATTAGTTTTAACACCACAATATCATTATCACAGTCAAGAAAGGACATATTTCAATCACTGACTAAGTTTTCTCTTTTTTAATCGTATATGCTTCTCACTTAACAATTAACTAAATTTTGATCAATACAAGTAAATTTCATACTGTCTTACTGAGACTTGTAGTATTGTATTTAAATCACTAAGTAGATAACAAAAAGCTTTGGCTATAAAATCCATATGCAGGATGTAGCTGTATTGGAATGTAAGTTCTTGGACACAGATTCCCATATTATTTACTCATCACTTCCCTCAACAAATGCAAAGTAACTCTTTATTACACATCCTGTACCAGGATTCCTTCCTCTCATTGAAGAGCTTATTCGAGAAGAAAACAGTAAACTGAAAGACCTATGCAAATAGTAGGTAGTATCAGCGATTTCATTTTAAGTATTAGAAATCTTTAGATTGTAATAAACAAACTTCTCAAAAGACAAAATATCCCCTCTTGCATTCATTATTTAACTAAGTATGTGTCAGTTATCTCATCTAATCTGCCTCAAGTGAGACTCAGACCAAGCCTTTTATGCATCATGCTTTTTCATTTCAAGGAGAAATTGTTGATGGCCAGTTTATGTATTTGGGAAGCTAAACCTACAGTCGTAAAATTGCAACTCAGGTTGCAATGCAACAGCTACTAACACACAGGCTATTCTCCTAAGAGACAACAGAATAACAGAATTTGTTACAACTATGTTAATAATTGCCATGGTGAATTAAATCTTCAAATCACAACAAATACAGTTGCAACACCAGCTTAGTTAAAGTTCGATGTTGTTGTTACAAATATGACATTTTAGGTTTTCACTATTTTTTATAGACTATCTACAAACCGTATTTATATCAGTCAGGAAAGGTTCAGTATGTTTACATAAAAACAGTCTCCAAATCTCAAGTGTCAAGTAACATCATAGTTGTTTTCTCCTTGCCCACTATTTCTCTAACTTGGAATGGCAGTGTGAGTGGAAGGCATGCCATAGTGATTCAGGACTTGTATTGCAGATATAACCTCTTCATGTTAAAGACATCCAGCAAGAGGTGACACACTGTTTTTGCTAATATTTCTCTGGTAAAAGGAAATCACAGCCAATTCTAGGTAACCCTAGCCAAGGCTTGTATTTTAAACACAATACAAATTTTATTTTGCTAAAATTTATCATATTATTTAATAGCCCTGTGAAGTTGCATTTCCTGTACTAAACAATCCTGAAGACTATGTTTAAATGTTATTTCTAACCAAATGGATTTCACTCCTCTTACCATTTGTATGCACTGAAACTTTTAAATGGCCTCTCCTCTAATACTTAATATCATATTTATATTTTACTTGGAAGGTGAGGTACATACCAAAAATTCTATCTATGTTTAGTTCTTTAGCCAATTGGAAAGGAGATGATAATGCAACATTATATATATTTTTAGTCTAGAGTAAATTTATGAATAGGAAGATCACTTTCAAATAATGATTACCTTAAATATGTATTCACATTAAATATGAATGTATACAAGTTAATGTGATATCATTCCTTTGCGCTTACCATTAAGAAATGATGAAGTTAAAGGTAAAAGAATGGTGGAACTTAACTGAAGCAGTACTTGGCAGGTCTACACAAATTGAATGACAGCAAAACAGGCTAATAAAAAAAAACTGCATTATTTACAAAAGGTTCTTTCATATAACTCAAATTTTTCAGAATATTTTAAAAAGTGTGTAGCCCTTTGCGCAACCTAGAGATTTAACATTCACACTATCTCTATCAAACACACAGTGATTTTTTTTTTTCTGCAGAAATAACAAACTAGATCCTAAACGTCATAAGGTATCTCTTAAGATCCTGAATCACCAAAACAATGCAGGAAAAAAGAAGAACAGAATTATTTAACAGTCACTGATTTCAAAACTTCTTAGAAAGCTAAAGTAACCAAAGTAATATGACACAGGTACAAAAGAGACAGAGCGATGACAGAATAAAAACCATGAAATAAACCTTCTCACATACAGTCAAGTGATTTTCAAATAGTGTGTCAAGATCAAATTAAATGTGAAATATCTTTTCAACAAATGATATTGGGAAAACTGAATCCCTTAAATTTGACCATATAGAAAACTCTATTAAAAGATCTGAGATTTAAAATGGAAAATGTTAAACTTTAAAATGGAAAATAAAAACCTTAGGAGACAAATTTATGACATTGGAATTGGCAATGACTTCTTGAATACGACCCCAAAAATACAGTTTAAGAAGAATTTGTAGCAACATGACTAAAATAACCAAGAAGTGGATGTAATCAACTTTTTATCACAGAATGAATGAATAAACAAAATGTGATTCAAAATAATTGTTTATGCTGTAAAACATTTGGAACCTAGAATCAACAGCATAAAAGCTAAGACCGGTCATGTCTGCGAGAGTTCTCTAAGTTGCCTTTGTTAAACACACAAATATAGGTATTTTGATTATATTTGTATTATATTCACATTAATATAATAGATGTTGTCTCTTCAAGAGTAAGTTTTTAAAAAGATTTTATTTATTTTTACCAGAAAGTCTGAAATACAGAGAGGAGGAGAGACATGGAAGATCTTCTGTCTGCTGATTCATTCCCCAAGCTGCTGCAACAGCTGGAGCTGAGTCAAGCAAAAGCCAGAAGCCTGGAGCTCTGTCTGGGCCACCTATGCCAGAACAGAGTTCCAAGGCCCTGGGCCATCCTTGACTGCCTTCCCAGGCCATAAGCAGGGAGCTGGATGGGAAGCAGGGCAGGCGGGATTAGAATTGGCATCCATATGGGATCCAGGTGCTTGCAAGGCCACTAGGCTATACTGCCAGGCCCAAGATAATGCTAAAGACATAAATTTAGCCCCTCCTATGAGTTTATAGTGGTTTGCGAAGGCATTAAAAATAATGACATCATTAGTAACTTTTTCTCTCTTAATATGTCCATAAAATGGTTCTTTGACCTTCAGCCACATTTTAGGAAATAAAATTACAGCTTGTCATTTCTCGTTGTATAATGAATAGGATAATTAACAAGTTAATCTTAAGATTTCAAGGGCTGACTTAATTTTCCTTCTTTAATGTCAACTCAATTATTTCAATTGAATAAAAAGTTCATTGTAAAAAAGGAATCAGATTTTTAAAAAATGTTTCATTGAAATCAGAACCAATATACATATAATTAGCACTTTTCTAAAAATTATTTATAAGCTAAACTCTAAATTTATTATTATTTATAAACTCTATGGGGGAAGTGTGGGCCCAACCCTGTGGAAATACAAGTCCCGCAGGCTAGGGTGGCGATGGGCTAAGCTAGGAGTGACCATGGCACCTGCCATCGCTTATGGGTAAAGGAACCAATGGCAATCTGGGCAGGTCAAGGCAGCACCACCCGAAGGTGCATCCTAAAGTAGGAACTGGAGCTGGAAGTGGGCAGACCGGGCAAAGACAAGCAAACTTCAACTCAAAAAAAAAAAAAAAAGAAATCAAGATGGAGCACATGTCATTCCGACATAGGCTATTACATCAACTGGTCTGCATGAGGCAGGGATACTATGGCATAGCATCAAAGGCAAAGGTTGAGACAGATGAGGGGCTGAGCCAACTGAATCAGAGCACTCACTGGCACACGCTCAATCTAGGGCTGGGAACAGATTAGGTTGGGAAACTATGAGAGTACACCCTTGCTGGGTTGGGATTCCCACAGAAGGGTGTGAGGGCTGGAATAGGGACTGCATTCTGGTCTGGATATGGCTGCAATTTTCCTAGGCACAAGTGTGGACTGGGGCTGGACACACCAAGCTGGGCTAGACGCCAGCAACATCTGGTGCAGATGTAGGATGGACTAGGCTGGGTCTCTGCCCCTACTGAGCCATATGTGAGCAATGTCTGGGTATGGACAAGCCTTGGCTGGGGTGAAACATCCAACACCAAGAACTGGAATGGATTGAAGGCCAGCAGTGAGGGCTGGCCCATGGAACCACCAGTATGTGCAAGACCTGGCATAGGGAGAGGTTCTGAAGGAGGAGATTGAGAAACTCCTCTGTTGGAACACAATCCCTACAGGTGAGCACAATAACCACAATAATGAGGAACCCAGACCAGGCCAGAGGAAGCAATCATACATACGGTATAGGTGGGAGGTAGACCATGCTGAACCCATTCACATCAACCGCTGGCAAATCTGAGCACCAGCACAGAGTGTGTGTCAGGCCAGCTTCAGTCACAACACATACCAGTGCACATTAAGGAATGCAAAGGTGAGGTGAGCCAGATGTGGTTGCAGTGCCCAAACAGCACACATGAGAACTGCAGGGGAGAGGGGAGAGAGCTGGCAGGGGAATATGGGCTCCCCTGCTGGACAACCATTCCCACTGGAGAGTATGAGTTGGGATGGGGATAGAGCAGATCAGGCAGGGCTACAATACCTGTGGGCTTCATGTGAGCTAGATTAGCGAGGGGCCAGATTGGGCTGACTGTTCTAACTGGTGTAAGCAAATTAGAGTGGGTGAGGGTTGGTTGGGCTTTGCCAAATATCAGATGCAGAGGATTGCACTGGGGGCTAATTCTGTCAAGTTAAATACCAGAACCACCTGTACAGTACATAATCAGGAAGTTGGAGGGGTCTAGTAGGGAGATAGTGGGCACCTCCCACGTGGGTTATCACTCTCACTGGAGAGTACAAAAACCAGGACAGAGGTAGCTAGACAAAAAGGCACCTTTCAGGAGGTGTGTGGGCTGGATAGTAGATAGGTTGGGTTGAACTAGGCTCCAATGCCCATTGACAAGAACTAGAGCTAAATGGGATGTGGGACAGACTGAACAAGCCTGTGGTACATACTGGCAAGCATGGAACCAGGATAAGGAGCAGGCCTGGTGGTGGTTATGGGGAGTCGCCCCAACAAAACTGCAGTTCCCACTGGTTTGTGTGAGTATGAAGTGGGTCGGATCAAGCTGGACTATAACACCCATTGGTTCAAACAGATGACAGGGCTGGAAACAGAACTGACCCAGTAATTGCAATGACCAGCATGTGCATAACCTGATTGGGGTAACAGATGTTGCTGGACCTTGTAATGGCAAACGCATACGAGAATCAGGTTTGGGATCATCTCAGATGAAGTTTCTTTGAAGATCCCTCCAACTGAACTGCTGATCTCAGAACTCCAACCATGAAGAGACTATGACAGCCAGTGGATTCTGAATAGGTTTCATCACGATTGAAATGGCGAGACTGGCAGCAATTCAGACCTGTTGAACTATCAAAATTGCTTGAGAAGGACCCTCGGAGTGTGCCTCACATCAGGGACCTGGGATGGGTTGGAGGCTTGATGGGACACTCCCTTTTGTTTCTCCCCTGACCCCAGATACAGGGGGAAAAAAACTGATGACATGGAAACAATGGTACTACCCACTTTCCTGTAGCTCTTGACCCTTTGTACCCTAATCAACTAAGTAAGATTATTAAAAAATAAATAAAAAATATATATGCTAAGTTAAAAAGTAACGTTATACATTTTATGAGATAGATATTATAAAGCAGTACACCAATATAGTTTTTCTTAATCTAATTAATTTACATTCCACAGTTTTACTGCTTTTACTTGTATACTTAAGCTAGTTCAAAATACTATTAAATAGTGTAAGGATAATATATATTTTTTTACAATTACTACTACTTAGTGTGGAATTTCAGATAATCAATATATCTTTTAGAGGTAATAATGAGATTTTGCTAATGTTGCTAATGCTAAGCAACTAGAAAGCCACTGCTAAAATTTTAAAAATTCCTTTTATATGAAAAACTACAATTTTGTTTTTTATGTTAACAAGTTTGCTTTAGTGTTGATTATTTTTCAAGATATGAAAATGTATGTGTTAGCCAATATTGAATAGCATAATAGGTTGTAAAGGGTGATAGAGAAACTCGCAACCTCATGATTACCAAAGAACTTATTAGAAATAAAAGATCAGTGGATATCTTACGTGTCAGATTTAAATCAGAAACTGGGAGTAAGGCCAACAATGTTTTCACAGGTCTGGCTAAAGGCTTAATGCACACTGAGTCTGAGAACCACCAGGAGAGGTTGTGTTATAGCTACATGCATGATCTGCAGAAGACACAGGTTAACTCTCCAGGAGAGTGATTGTTAATAGTACACATCAGCATTTGTAGAGGCTTTGGATTTGTAGCACAATTGTTACTACTGAAGATGAGTGAGCTGGAGAAATATGAGCCAGTCAATTAAATGTTTCCACCTGGAAGCGAGTAATACTACTTATCCCATCTAATCAACAGAATAATCCACTTGGCCACATCTAAATCCAAGGATTGGGGAACTATAATTCCCTGAGGTCTAGAAGTAGTGAGAACTACATCTTGGTAAACACTTGAATTGGCTCTGATTTAAATCCAAATGCAAGAATCTAGATAAATCTATAACGTAAATGTACATGACAATCAACCTAGGAATATTGTTCACCACTCTTTGGATTTCTGAGTCAACGGTACATCGTTTGAACAAGGGATGGATGAGATGACAGCTTTAGGAAGAGTGAAGGATACAAATGAGAAAAAAAGAAGGCAAATTAAGACCTCAATCAACATCATTATTTAAAGAATAAGAAGCAGAAAAATAGAGCTTAACAATGGAATTAAGTGACTGAAAATAAGAGGAAACAGGGAGCAACTGAGGTACAGAAAAAAAATTTTTTTCTTGAATAAAGAAGTTAAAAATATTCATTTGCTTCAGAAAGATGATATAGGACCAACCTTCCCCCTATGCAGCATGAAGAGCAGGAGAGAAAAGACCAAGAATAGGAAAATAAATAAAGGGAGCCATTTAATGGGTGGTTACTTATCAATGTCTTCATGCTAATATACTTAATATACTTAAAATACTTTCAAGTTATGAAACCTAGCAGGGTCTGACCATCACTAAGCAATTATCTCATTCATCTCTTTTTTTTCTTTTCCAAAAAATATTATTGATTGATGATCTATAACACAAGTTACACTACTTCTATTTCTATAGCCCTGGATATATAAACATATTTTTCTTCACTTTCTGCATAAATGTGGATTTCTATGATTGCTCTAGATTTCAAATTTTATTTTTGTCTTTTAATATTGGTGTGTATTTTAAAGAATTTAAAACTTAAATAGCCTTATGAATCTTTTTAAAATATTCACAATCAAGATATGTGTTTGCAAGGAACGAATCTCAACTGAACTTGAACTGTGGTTATGCAACAAGGTGGAGGAATCCACCATGGGGGGAGGGGTGGGGGGGAATCCCCAGTGCCTATAAAACTGTATCACATAATACAATGTTAACAACAATAAAAAAAAATATTCACAATCATATAATAGAACTCTCCCACCAAATATTTCAAACACCTTATGACTGCTTCAATAGGAGCAAAGAAACCAAGTTTCAATATAATCATATTTAGTTGAAACAAGAATACACTGATATTTAATCAACTAAGTCCAAACTGTTAGGTTTAACTCATAGTTGCTACTTGTATTTGCACTTGGAATTAGAAAACACAACATTTGATGCTTTGTGTAGTAAATATTTATAACATAATTATGTCAGATTGAAATTATCCCACTCTGGAAAAAACTGCAATGTTTTCTGTTTTACAGTACAAAACTACTGTATTATTCAAAAATGAATATCTTCCAAGAATACATACTCTATTAAATTATTATGTTTACTCTATTTAATTATGAAATTTAAACTATTCTATTTTATCCTATTAAAATATAGGTCTAAGATAACATAAAAACAATTGAGTTTCTATATTATTAAATAACTTTAGAAGCACAACTACATGTAACTAGAACATAATGTATGGATATATATCATTCAAATTAGGAAAGTCAGTAAGCAAGTGTTTTTCTATTATTTAATAGAAAGATCTGGGTTTTTCTTTTTTATGAGCATTTCAAAAAATTCATCAAGGTTCAAATTGATAAATATTAGAATTCTAAAAAATTAATAATTTTCTATCACTAAGGGAATAAATTACACTCCCTCCTACAAGTTATTCTCATATCTTCATCGTCTCCATGACTACTATTTCATCAATCTACTTCTGAATTTGCTTCTATTATGACCATGCTCTTTGCTTTATTGCCTTATTTTTTGCAATTTTCTCCATTCCTTCATGCTTCAAAGAAGTACAAATGGGATGCCAAAAATCCTCAGTGAGGGAATAATACATTGACACTGACTTTCTATTTTTCTAAACTATATTTCTGATATTTCTAATACTGTTGGATAATCTCCAGAAAACAAGTTAATATTGAATGTTAATATGTATAGACTAGAAAACAGACTCACCATCCCTGTTATCAACTCTCTTTTCCTTGATTTCACCCTTAAAACAAATGTTATCTTGAACAACAACAACAAAAAATTGGACCAGTCTCATTTTTTATCTCCATTTGTACCTACTAAATTCTATAACTTTGTATCTGCTGAACAAGAGTAGAATGCCTTATCTTTAAATGATTCCACCAAAACCTTTCTGGCTAAAACAGCCAACTTTTTTCAAACTTATTTTATGGATTTCCTATTTCTGGCCTTTGCCTGTTAGCTACTCAATTACATCAACACATTTTCTACTGTGCAGTCAGAAAGCCTTTAACAAAAATAGGTTTGAATGTATCATTCTCTCATATCATCAAAATGAGCCAAAAAGCAAAACAACAATGAACATCATGATCGCAGTAATTAAAAAGAGTAATTTTTCAAGTTGACTGTCAATCTATCATTCGTGTGCTATCCAACCTTGGGGAAAACATTTGAACTCATTATGTCTTAATTTTCCTGTATTAAAGTGGATCAATGATTGTTTTGCAATACATTTTAGTGAAAATAAATGACACCCAATACATAGCTTTTATATTGTTATGAAATCTAAGCTCCAAGTTTCAGCACTCTGTGAAGCACTTGCAAAGTTTTACCAGGCTGGATAGAGGATCAAATCAGTGACAACATCCCAACAAAGCCTAATCCAAAGCAAAGTTCTGATTTTCTTTAATTCTGTGAAAGATGACAGAAATGAGACATTTGTAGAAGAAGAGTAGGAAGTTAGAAGAGGCTGGTTTATGAAGTTTAAGAAGTCATCTCTATTAACATAAAAGTACAAGACTGAAACAGCCTATGCTAGTGTAAATGCTGTAGTAAGTTACCCCCAAATGCAGTGAAGATAACCCATGAAAGCAGTTGCACTAAATCTTAGATTCCCAATGTAGATAAACAACTTTCTGTTATAAAAAGATGCTACCTAGGACTTCCAGGGCCAGAGAGGAGAAATCAATGTTTTATTCAAAGCAGGAAAGAACAAAATGCTGCTCTTGTTAGGGGCTACTACAGCTGGTGACATTCTGTTGAAACCAATGCTCATTTACATTCCAATAATCCTGGGACATTTCAGAATTGACTAAATGTGCTCTGTGTGTGCTCTATAAAAGAAACAAAGCCTGGACAATGACACATCTGTTCACATGATGGTTTTCGGGACAAGCCCACTGTGAACAGTTATTACTTAGAAAAGATTATTTTTAACATCACTGCTACCACTCATTGACAATTCACCTATTTACCCAAGAGTTCTGATGGAGATGACCCACCACATTAATGCTGTTTTCACACCTGCTAACACTACATTGCTTCTGTAATCTGTGGGTCCAGAAGTGATTTTGGCTTACAAATCTTGCTAAAATTTGGATGGATACAACTGCTACACAAAGTGATCCTTCTGAAGAAATTTGGCAGAATAGATTAGAAAACTTCTCAACAGCATTAGTACTCTAATACTATAAAGAACATTTCATGCAGCCTGGCATATGGCTCAACTGGCTGATTCTCCACTTAAGAGCTCCAAGATCTTATGTGGGTGCCAGTTCATGTTCCAGCTGCTCCACTTTCAATCCAGCTTCCTACTTGTGGCTTAAGAAAGCAGTTGATGGTGGTCCCAAGTCCTGGGACCCTTAACCTACTGAGGGATATAGAGGAGGATCCTAGCTTTGGATCAGCTCAGGCTCTTACCAATGAGGCCATTTGGGGATGGAAGACCTTACTCTCTGTAAATCTATATTTGTAATAAAACACTTTTTAAGTAAAAGAACATTTCATGATTCATGAAAGGAGGTCAAAATATCAACTTTAACATGTGTTTGGAAGAAGTTGATTCCAATTTTCGTGGGTGCCTTTGATGTGTTCCAGACTTGAGTAGAGGAAGTAGGAGCAGTTGTTACGGAAATTGTAAGAGATCTGAAATTTTTTTTTAATATTTATTTTATTTTTTATTGGAAAGATGGATATATAGAGAGGAGAGACGGAGAGGAAGATCTTCCATCCGATGATTCACTCCCCAAATGAGCGCAATGGCCGATGCTATGCCGATCCAAAGCCAGGAGCCTCTTTTGGGTCTCCCACACGGGTGCAGGGTCCCAAAGCTTTGGGCCGTCTTTGACTGCTTTCCTGGGCCACAGGCAGGGAGCTGGATGAGAAGCAGGGCTGCCGGGATTAGAACCAGCGCCCATATGGGATCCCGGGTGTGCAAGGCGAGGACCTTAACCACTGCGCCATCGCGCCGGGCCCAGAGATCTGGAATTTTGAATGACGTTATAGTGTGGGTAGATCTCGTCCAAGAAAGGCAAAATCAATTTGACAAGTTGTTGTCTTAAATATTTCTTCACAGCCACACAACATTCAGTAATTAACACTTTGGTTGGTTATCAGTCATCAGCGTATAAGCCTCTTCACTGCCAGAAAGACTAAGATTCACTGAAGGCTAAATTAAGGTATGCACCTTGTGCTTTCACACACATAACACTACTGATCGCTTACACCATAATATAGTGTAAATGTAGCTCTTACCTGCACTGAGAAACAAACAAACAAATTTGTATGATTCACTTTAGGTATTCATGTCATTGATGTGATCTGCAGCCTAACTTACAATTTCTCCAAAATGTGCTTGTATGTACAAACGTACACATGTCCACGTGTACACCTGGTGACTAGTTAGAATGGGGCCCACACCGAGACTTTCCGGAAGAACAGAACAGCACTTTAAACAACTCCAAGAAGCTTAATGATTGAATTCAAAAGAAGTTAAGTGTGAAAGTTAACCACAGAGAACACTGGAGGAATATGAAGACTAGATCACACAGGGCTTCATGCATTTCATACACCCTGGTAAGTTGTCCCTTTCTTATGAAACATCAAGAAACTATTAACTAGGAGATATAACAGAACTGCCTTTTTTTTTTACATTAACTATACTCTGAAGATTGAATTAGAAGGTTCAATTGCAGCTGAGAGATAATATCTATTATGACTTGAGTAGTGAAGAAACAGAGTAACTAAACAGATTGAGATATCATAAAAGTTATCATTGATACCCCAAGAGCTTGGTTGTGGAGCTGAAGGGAAGAGGAATCCAAGAAGGTTTGTATGCTCTGAGTCAGGCTGCTGATGGGGAAGAATTGGAGGAAGGAAATACGGAAAGGTGAAAAGCTTTCATTTAGCACTTGGAATTACTTTAAAGATTAAATGAAATAATTTCTGTGATTAAAACTAGACAAGATTTAGTTTTTTGGTATCTCATTATTTATATTTTTTTAAATTACTTTGTACTTGTCCAAAGTTGTACCTGTAATTTAGAATGAAAAATAAGAATAGACTCCCAAGCTTTCGTTTACCAGTGCAAAGTTATTTGTTAATAAACTGCTGCTCTATAAACAAAGATGAAACAGGGCTATTAAAGCAAATATTCAGAAATTATACTGCAAATGTTTATAAGCTGACAGCTACTGGACTTATTTTTAGTTTATATTTTAAATGAATATGTTCTAAAATGACTGACAGAAACACAGCTTTGTTTCCTAAGTCAATTCTTTTCCATCACTTTTGGACATTATTCAAAGCTATAACAGATTTTCATGGTGTTTGAAAAGCATTCATCCACAGCAACAACAAATGCTAATCACCATAGAAAATAAATATCTCCTGTTAGCCCAATTTTAAGAATTTTGGGGATAGGAAAAAATGCTAGCTGAAAATTTAATTATTATGTATCATATTGTACAATGCAATGAATTAGAGATGAATATTAATGGGAGAAATAGCATTCATGATAGATAAATATGGAAAGGTAAAAAGGAACTGTATAAAGAAAATGGCATATGTGTATGCTGCAATAAACAACAAATATTTAAATGCATAACAAGTTCTTGGGCCCGGCACAATAGCCTTGTGGCTAAATCCTTGCCTTACATATATTAGGATCCCATTTGGGTGCCAGTTCACACCCTGGCTGCTCCACTTCCCATTCAGCTTTTCACCTGGGAAAACAGTAGATTATAGGCCAAAGCCTTGGGATCCTGCACCCAAGTGAGAGACCTGGAAGAAACTCCTGGCTTCTGGCTTTGGGTTAGCTCAGCAATGGCTGTTAATGGCCACTTGGGGAGTGAACCAACAGATACAAGATCTCTGTGTATCTACTTCTCTCTATAGATCTGCCTTTCCAATAAAACTAAACAAAATAACATTTAAAATGCATACCAAGTTCCTAATGTTTATCTTGCTTGGGGTGGGAGTAGGATTCCCATCTCAGGCCACAGCAGTGACTGTAACTAGTGTTCATCTTACTCTTTCAAGTACTTGCTTAGGAAGTGTTCAAATTCTCCTGTTTCAATCCTACCAGTGAAGTTTGATATTGACAATTTTAAACACAGTCAAAATACCTACTTTTAGACATTTACAAATACTTTCCAAAGAGATTCTTCTCCCTATCGTACAATCAAAAAGAACACTCAAATATTCAATAGGATTTCTCAAAAGCACTCTAAAGAAAAGTGATGAGTTATAAACGCAATGCACTTATTACAAATAATATGAAAAACAGGAATAGAGCCAGCCTGTGGCACGGTTGGTTAATCATTTACTTGCAAAATTGGCATCCTAAATGAGTGCCAATTCAAGTTCTGGCTGCTCCGCTTACAATCCAGCTCTTCGCTCATGTCTTGAAAAAGCCACCTGGGATGGCCAAGGTCCTGTGGCAATGTAGCCACATGGGAGATGTGGAAGAAGCTCCAGACTCCCAGCTTTGGACTGGCTCTTTTCTACCCAATGCAGTCATTTGTGTAGTGACCAACATAAGGAAAATTCTCCCTCTCTCTCTTGCTGTCTCATTCTCTGAATCACTCCTTTCTGTAATGCTTCCTTTCCAATAAAAATAAACATTTTAAAAAACACAAATAATCACAAGTCCTTAAATAAGGAAAAGAAGCTTAACAAGGACTATGACTTAGTTTCTATTATAACAGTAATAATACATATAACTATTCCAAACACCCATAGACAGGTAACAGGTGCTTAACTTGAATTAAGTGTTGCATAGAATGGAACATAAACACGCATTTTCTAATCAAAAGATTTTTTTGTGCTAGATTAAAGTTATTATGCTTCCAGGTTTCATTTTTATTTTTAAACTTTTTTTTTAATTCTTGTGTTATCATACAGTTCTATAGGCTCTGGGATTTCCCATCCCCTTCCCCAAGTTCCCTCCTGCCCCCTGCCCCATTCATTTCCCCTCTAGTGTTACAATGGGTGGTACTTCATGAAAAGTCTTAGGTTGACCATACTGCTATTGAAGTGTTTAAGACACATTCACTCTATGAATAATTCTCTGACAACTCAGTTTATGTTCATATTTAAATAATCAGAAGCTTTTGAACCTTCAAGTATCTATGTCACATCCAAAGCAATGAAAGCAGCAAAGTCTATGCAAACATGCTCAGGATTACTAGTGATCAGAGAAATGCAAAGAAAAACAACAATGAAGTTTTACCTCACCATAACTAGACTGACCATCATTTGAAAATTTTAAAGCAACAGATACTGAAAATATTAAAACAGAAAAATTTAAAAAAGAAAAAAGAAACAAAAGAAAATAACAGATACTGGTAAGGATGAAGAGAAAAAGGTACCCTAACATAATTGACTATTGTGGAAAACAGCATTAGATTCCTTAGAAATTTTCAGATAGATTTATAGTAAGATCCAGACATTCCACTCCTGACAATATACCTAAAGGAAAGAAACCAGCATATAAAAATGTTTTCTGTACCCCCCATTTTTACAGCAGCTCAATTCACAATAGCTAAGATGTGGATTCAATCTAGATATCTATCAATTAATGACTGCATAAAGAAAATGTATTTATATACACTCTGGAATACTACACAGTCATATGAAGAATGAAATTCTGTCTTTTGCAACAAAATTAATATACCAAGTAAAACAAACAACAACAAAACAATGCAATGTATACTGAACTAAACTGACATATTGTGATTTGTTTGTTGTCTGTATGCATTTAGTGTATCCCTCGGTAATGGTGTTTCATGTATCTTATAGAGCTCTTTTTACAGAGAAGCACTGAGAATTGAGAATTTTAATATAAAGAAAATAGAAATTATTTTAGTTAAAACATTGAAAGAAAAGAGAGTGAGAATTCAAGAAGGCAAGTATTGTGGCAGTCTTGTAATCACATCTATGATATTGATGAAATCTGTTTTCCCATATATTAACAAATTAAAACTGCAAAAAACACATAAAATATTGTCTAAAATAATAATCTAGTTTCATAAATTTAATGACTTTAGACCTCCATTAGAAATATATAAATATAATTAACTGACATTTTCATTTAAATTTCCAATAATACTCATGATTAGAATATAAAGAAGAAAAATAGATAAACTACATAGGAAGGTTTACTCTATAATTGTGATACAAATCGATCATATTCCTATAATCTCTTTCTTTGATTTATCATTCAAGAATCACTGGTATAAAAAATGCTACATACACACATACACATACCAAGAGAATACTAAGAAAGGTAAAACATCCATAAAGTTTGAATATTTTTCCAGTATTCTTTCAATTATGAAATGTTTTAAGAAGTAAATACTAAATATCACATGTACAATTTATATGGCTATGTGTATATATATCTTATGTGTACTTGCACATGTGAGGATATATGGGAAGCATCCACTTGAATTATATCAGGAGAGATAAGAAGAATAAACGTCCTACATATACACAATGAATGAGCATCCGTGTTATCTTTTCTTGTATGGAAATATCCATAAATTCAATCGTATCAATTTGTAATGAGAATGCTATGGGCAATTATACTAGATAAGTCCATAGAAACCATTCACATTAAACCTGCTTTCAAAATTCACCCATAGAACTTTATTAATAAAATACACTGCAATGAATTTAATAGATCTGACATAAATCAAATAAAACATCAAAGGTATTCATATTATTTTTCAGGATTTTCACGGATACATTTCTAAGCTAATATTATTTATAAATATTTCACATTTAAATATGAACAAATTATTAATTGGCTCATAGACTTTATTCCAGTGGAAATCTAACTTTCTGACCCTGCTCTGAAAAAAGTGCTTGTCAATTTTCATCAATTTTGCTAACAAAAAAACCCCTTGCACAAAGTTTAATCTGTTTGACACTGTTGGACACAACTGAGGATGTTATAATCGCTTAAAATACCTATTATTATGCAAACACTAGGTAAATATTTGTTACAGTTTTGTTTAGAAATAATGACAAGAAAGATTGTACATGCTTATCATCAAAGTTCTTCTTATCTGAGTGTTTCCATCTCTGGTTGAATCAGAGTGTCTAGAACTCTTGGGTAAGGAGAGCCTATTGTACCACATTCGCAAACTGCATTTGTTCCTCATATACTCACCAGAATTAAATTCAAATTAATTCCTGTGTCAATATAAATCTATCTCTGCTGAAAACACTTGATGTGAAATGCTTCTGCATTCTAATTTTAAGGGCACTAATTAGATTGTTGATAATCGTCTTAAGGAGAACTCGATTATCACTCCAGAGCAAGTAAAATAGGATGTAGTTTGTCATCAATATAACCACCAACAGAAACTAGAACTTTTTCAGTACTGTTTATGTTCTGATATTTCTGAGACTTTTAAAATTGGCAACTCAAGATAATCACATATAAACACAGTAATAAATTCAGCAATTAAAGCACAGCAAAATTCACTGAAGCATCTAAGAGTTGTATATAGCAAACTCACTCTCAAGTGCTTGTTATCATACTCTTCTACATTTGTGAAAAAAAACTTTAATGCACCTTGCATGTACTAAGTGTATTACTTTCCACATGCATTCTTTGCACATACACAGCCGGAATAAATGTTGAAAAAAACTCTAAGATTCTTTGAAATTGTCACTGGAGATTAAGTGCCAAATTTTCCTTTGGAAACTATCCTGAACATTTAAAAAATTATTTGAATAAATATCTGAGTATTGCATTCCATACTATCACTATAGTTCACAGTTCAAAATAGCAGATAATTCTTAAATACTGAGAAGAGAATAAATTCTTGTTTTACCTGAATGTGCAAAATTAAATTTCTGTTTGCTTCCAAACAGCTTTCCTTGCACTGACTTGATTTTACAAACCAAATCACAACAAACACAAATACAGTAAGAATCTGGAATGTTCTTCAGATAATTATATATATTTTAGGTGTATCCCAGAAAGCTATTGATTTTTCTTACCAGTGCTGTCATCATACACAACTGTGACGGTTTTCCACTTGAAAAACTGTACCAGGTCTAAAATAGCACGGCTGAGTGAAGAGAAGTCTGGGTAGAGACTGACATAGAAGGAATCCTTATTGTCTGACACCTGGTGCTTCCAGCGGGTCTGTATGTGGGGGACTCCCAGGGCATTGCAGATGGACTGCACTGCATTTGCTGAAGAGCTGTGTGAAGGCCCGAAGATGGCAGCCACCCCAAGAGACAGCTGATCACAGGCTGAAGAGGAGAAAAAAGTCTGTCAATAATGAGAGGATACACGCCAGTACGCCAAAAGATACCACATTGTTATTACTGCAAACCAAAGCCATCATCCTGAAAAAAAAATTGTTTTTATTTAATAGAACATTTGCTGTTTTCTAATTTTCCATTTTCCCTGGAACTGAATATTTTTTGATTTATTACAAGGGATTTGAATCACCCAGATGCCTGTAGCTTAATTTTTAAAAAATACTGTACATAATGTCAAGCGGTGAAGATAGAGGAATGATCTTTTTAATTTAAAGGACCGAGAATTTATTTTGCAAATAGATTTTATTAGGAGCACAGAAAAATAATGTTATTTCTAAAATTTAGTGATCATCTGTTCTTTTAAATTCTTAGCGAGAAGCAATTTGCTTTCCATTCACCACTCAATTTGCTATGGTCATTCACAACAAAATATTCACACATATTCAATGATTAGCTTAATTTATGCATACAACCACCATGTAAAACTTGTTGTAACACTTATGAGGAAATTTCCATATGAAATAATCTAATTGAGTAGAAAGAACACCAACAGGATTGAGTAACTAGTTGGTTTCCTTTACATGTCTGATTTTAGATACTGTCCTATACTGTTTTTAAAAAATTCTACTTACGCATAGGGAATTTGATTCACATCAATATTACTTGAAGTACTTAAGAGAGCAGAAACACAGCAGGTATTACACAGATTAAATAGACTGATCAAGCTTAAAATTCCATGAAGCACACTGAAGCAGATAATTAAGTTTGGACTCACCTAGGAAGTGGGTAATGACTGGAAACATAAAAAATAAATATCTGAGGACCTGGGCTGTGGAATAAGCTTAAGTTTCTCTCATTTGTCTGGCAAAGGGGATTTTAAGAGAAGGGATTAAAAGTGTCTCATGAATTTTGATAGAATTTAAACTTTTAAAAAATGCTAGAGAAACAGGAAATGCCTAAAATTCTTTCTCAAGAACCCATGACTTTTTTTTTTTATCAGAGCAAATATTTTTAAAAGGCTGAGAAGAATTTTCATTGAGCTTTAGGCATAGCTGGTACTCTGGTTCCATTGCTCACAAAATTATATTTATGATTCTACTGTATAAATACTGCTTTCCTTTAGTGAATGAACTCTTAAAAAATAGAAGCATTTAATTACTGTGATTACTTCAGTTGAAATATTTTATTTCACCGGTTGTTTAAGTGGTATTTCATGGTTCGATTTGATGTAAATGAATTGATTTTGAATATACAGAATCTTATTTTAAACAATGATTGTAATTTAATCAGTAGAGAGAAGTGTGAGATTTTAATTCAAATGCATTGAGAACAAAGCGTCTTCCTTCACTAAAGTTTTGATAAATCACAAACCAGAAGAAGTTTAAAATATTACTTTGTATTATTTATAATATCCCTAAGTATATGTCACATAAAAATTAAACTGTTAGCTATCAATGAGTCACTTAAAAATAGTATATGATTTGGGCCCAGTGCAGTAGCCTAGTGTCTAATGTCCTTGCTTTGCACAAGTCTGGATCCCATATGGGCACTAGTTTATATTCCATCTGCTCCATTTCCCTTTCAACTCCCTGCTTGTGGCCAAGGAAAGCAGTCAAGAACAGCCCAAAGTCTTATGACCCTGAACCAGCACAGGAGACCTGGAAGAGGCTCCGGGCTGCTGGCTTCAGATTGGCTCAGCTCTGGCTGTTGTGGCCACTTGGGAAGTGAATGATCAGACAGAAGATCTTTCTCCCTGCCTCTCCTCCTCTCTGACTTTCCAATAAAATAAATCCTTTTTAAAAAAAAAAAACAATAATATAGGATTCAATTAATAATTCAAGTGCTAACAATTCAAATCTTCAAATCTTTGAACAAAACAGTAATAGCTAGTAAGTATATAAGCGAACAATAAGTATAAATAGTATAGAAAAGTTCAAACTTAACATTTAATTTCCTATTGTTTTAATACATCAGAATTTTTTAAATTGTAAGAATGCCCTACTTATTTTATAACTAATCAGTCACAGTTATATTTGCCTTTTTCATATGCCCTAAAAATAATGTCTCAATAAAAAAGTGCTTCCCCCTTACAGAATCCTGCAAAGACAGGCGGCATATAATCCAATGAGCTTCTTCTAGATCCAGACCAAGTCAACTGATGACCTTGATTCTCAGCGGGTTTCTAATGAGTGACAAGGTTTTAAGTTCTTCATATCATTCCGGAAAACGATGATTTACCATCTCATAATTTTGCAAAGGCCTTCCCAGAATAGCATCCTGTTTGTTATCAGGATATTCTAGACTTTTTTATGTTATTCTTTTGAAGTCATCAGTAAGAACAGAAATCTATTAATATTTTATCTATACTGTACTCATCTCCAATATTCTTTGGTCTAAATGTGTTCATTAAGGTAGAGCTTCTTCCTAACAAAGCACTCATGAACTATGCCACAATCAGAATCATCTGTGTTGCAGTTAATGACTTATTTGGCAATTATGAGGGCAAATGTTCTATTTTGTAGTAACCTTTAACCTTTTCTTTTCATGCTTTGAAAACCTTTCATCACTCTGACATAGCTCTGAAATGTGGAAACTTATTTATATTCATAAAGATTTGAATTCAAAGGGCAGGCAGAATATGGCTTTGATAAACACTAGTTAGCTTCTGGGGGAAAAAAAGATACTTTCATCTTAAGCAATATTGTATCTTATCATCTGCTATTAATGTTAATAACCTGAGACTAAATCTGTATCAACTAAGAATTACAAATAATTATATACAGTTCCATTAAGGTAGCCAATAAAACAATGTTAGCATTACAGAAAGGCAAAGATTGCTTAAAAATAAGTTGAAACAAAGCCTTTGTAATCTCATTTATTTGAGAAAATCTTTATTAAAAATTTCAACTCCTATTTCCTAAATACTGTTACAAAAGCAAAAAAAAAAAAAAAAAAGAAAAAGAAAAAACAACCACCTACTCTAAGTTCGCCAACATATGTAAGAAAAGATTGCTTAATTAAAACTGTAGGAACATTTCTCAAGCTACACCAGGGCTATGATATCCCCTCATGTATCAAAATTAATTCATATTTCACAAAATTATTTAATTATTCTCTTTAATTATTCTCAAATATGTTCCAACATGACTAAACAAAATTTATGAAGTAATACAATTATTGAATCAATTTTTGTAGCACTAATCATTTATTTCTCATGACAAAAGGAAACACCAACTAATTAAGAGAACTTAAGAATGGACTACACATAAACTACTATTGCTTAGTTTCCAATTAAGCTTTTAGTTGAGGCTGACATTTTAAAGTTTCTTTGAACCACAGGATTTTCAAGGCATCTGTTAGATTGACATTACAGTAGTCATATAGTGGGATTAACATATAAGTCAAATAAAATTGTTAATAATGGATTGCAATTTTATTACAAAAACCATTTATATTTTTATTTTATTCTAATCAGTTTTTGAAAACAGGAATAGCTTAATAACAACCCAGAATAACCAGTGGTGGAAAGTATTCACTGTCAAGCATCTAATTGTATTTTATATTATAAGCATATTTTTCATGGATAATTATGTCACCTGATTTTTTTTTGTCAAAATTTAAATATATTTTGAAATGAAAACTTTGCAGGCAGCGTTTTTAACAATTAGTTAACTACATGTTGAAATGAACAAATCTCCTAAGAATACTTAAAAATCTTAATCCCAGAAAATGCAATGTTAAATATGTATCAATTACCTTTCTTGGATGCTTCAAAACTGTCATAGAGGTTTATCTTCTGGGTGTCATATGTTAGGGTGGTATTGGGCAACAAGGTTCTGTTTCTATTGATTGTGTTCACAGCAAATCTGAATGCAAGTTCCTCAGCTCCCATTGGGCCAGATTCCACATATTCAAAAATACCACCTGTCAAATGAAAGAGAATTACCATATAGTTCTTACAAGATAGAGAACACATCATAAAATGCTGGCACTTGTATACATGCTTTGCACTCGTGTGTCCAACATTTAAGGTGTATGAAGTTTGGACTTATTTTAAAACCAAATAATGGGATATTCCCTTCTAAATAAATCCATACTAGCAAAATTGTCTTGGTATCATTGACAAAATACAGCATGACTTACTATTATTTTAAAATTTCTCTTTAAAAATTATATGTTTCAGAACTGAGATATTTTTGTAGACCTTTTCTTAAGCACTGGAATCTATTCCTTCAGATTTTACACATATTTCCAGAGTAAACCATCCTCTATATTGTTTTAAACTTAAATATTGAAAAGCTGTATTAAATTTGTCTGCATTAATCGGGAAATCAGAGTTATTTATCACAATTTTTAAGCCATCTTTACATTAAAAGAAAAAAATCTGCAAATTCCAGTCTCTCTGAGGAAGGTGAACAAAAAACAGCATTTATCTTGGTTCTGATGTAAGGACCTTTCAGAAAACACTTGACATTTATAAAGAATACTTTTCCAAAACAATGCAAATCCCTTAATCAGTGATAATTGTGTAGCATAAATTATGACCATAAAGTATAAAATTTCAAAACAAGTCTCATATTTGTTCCTTTCCACCGACTACATTCCAACCCAGTTCTCTTTCTTGTCCCACCATTCCTTTTCTCTGACATTATGGTTCTCTCTTCAGCTAAAATAAATCTGATTGGACCCTTTATCCAATACAATCTTTTCCTCATTCTAGGCTTGGTGAATAGGATGAAAGGCAAGTACTTGATACCTGGCACTCATCAACCTCTGTCCTTGGGAAATTTATAAAACTGTATCACATAATACAATGTTATTAACAATAAAAAAATAAATTAAAAAAATAAAAATAAAAAATAAATAAATAAACACCATAAATCCAAGACTGGAGACTCAGGCCAAAGCCACTGCCTTGTGGCGGTGGCTGAGTCCTTGGCTTTTCCAGGCCCAAGAGCAACCTTCCTTCAGGGTGAGTAGCCATGTGGGAAACTCGGGAACTGGATTAATATCCTAGCTCCTCACTGCCACCAAAAGCTTGCAGCAGGAAGAGTTTGGGAGGATTTCAAATCTTGGGACTGGGGGCGGCTTGAAATCCCCTGCAGGGTGACAGCTGTGGGAGGTGCCCCTGCCGGGCGGAATCCAAGACTGGGGACTCAGGCCAAAGCCACTGCTACAAGGCAGTGGCTAAGTCCTTGGCTTTCGGTGGCCAGTGTATCAAATAATGCCAGGCTCTGCCTATTGGCTGCCCAGCAACGAGCTCTGGGGTTTTTATGATGTGAAATGGTTGCTTAGGGACACCCATGAATAAGGCCAGCTTTAGTGTAGGTAAGAAATGAATTCCTGGTGATTCCCAGTAACAGGGACATGAAACTTTAGGACAGGAGTAGGACTGAGACCTGAAGGTTTGAAGGGGAGCGCCCATAAGATCTATTTGAGCCAGACTGAAACACCAGCCAAATTAGGAATCCTGAGAATGGCTATTAGCATAGAGTTCACTGACTGCCACACACCTGTCCACACCAAAGCTATGGATGGGGACCTGTCTAGCTGGGCACCATAACTTGACTGGGTGGTGGAACAGTGAACTGGTCACATTCGGCAGTCAAGACACTTACCAGTGCACGACAGAATTTGGTCCAGGGGTAAACTCTATGGGGGAAGTGTGGGCCCAACCCTGTGGAAATACAAGTCCCGCAGCTTAGCTCGCGGGCTGGGGTGCCGAGGGGCTAAGCTAGGAGTGACCATGGCACCTGCCATCACTTATGGGTAAAGGAACCAATGGCATTCTGGGCAGGTCAAGGCAGCATTACCCAAAGCAGCATCCTAAAACAGGATGTGGAGTGGGCCGAGCTGCAACTGGAAGGGGGCAGACTGGGCAGGGCCAAGCAAATATCAACTCAAAATGAAAAGAAATCAGGATGGAGCACATGTCATTCCAACCCAGGCCCTTACAACAACTGATATACAGGATGCAGGGATACTATGCCACAGCACTGAAGGCAAAGGCTGAGAAAGGTGAGGGGAACACCTATGGGCCTCATGTGAGCTAGATCGGGGAAGGGCCTGATTTGGCTGACTGTTCTGAATGGTGCAAGCAAAATTAGAGTGGGCAAGTGTTGGTAGGGCTTTACCACATCATCAGATGGCAGAGACTGGCACTGGGGGCAAATTCTGTCAAGTTAAACACCAGAACCACCTGGAGAGTGCGCAATCCAGAAGTTGGAGTGGCTTAATAGGGAGACAGTGGGCACCTCCCTCGTGGGTAACTACTCCCACTGGAGAGCACGAAAACCAGGACAGGAGCAGAGTTGCTAAACAGAAAGGCACCTGCCAGTATGTGTGTGTGCTGAATTGTAGGCTGGTTGGGTCAAAGTAGACTTCAATGCCCATCAATAAGTACCAGAGCTTAATGGGAGGTGGGGCAGACTGAACAAGCCTGCGGTACATACTCGCATGCATGGGAACTAGGGAAGGGAGCAGGCCTGGTGGGGGTTATGGGGAGTTGCCCCAACTAAACTGCAGCACTCACTGGTTTGCGTGAGGACCAAGTATGAAGTGGGTCGGATTGAGCTGGACCACAATACCCATTTGTCCAAGTGGATGACAAGGCAAGAAAACAGAACTGACCCAGCGAAGACTGGTCACATTAAGTAGGGCCACGAGATTAACAAACACGCTAGAGAACCATATTCGGATGAAGATTCTGTGTGGCATGTGTGGGCCAAACCCTATGGAAATTCTAGCCCCACAGGTTACTTCAAGAGATGGAGTGGTGGTGGACTAAGCCTGGTGTGACCAGGGAGCCTGCCATTGATCACAGATTGGAGAACCGACGGCAGTCTGTACTAGTCAAGGCAGTGGTGCTCGAGCGTGCATCCCGAGTGGGGTGTGGGGTAGGCCGGACTGGTTCACCAGCTCATGCAAGGCCAAGGGGAGAGCTGGACTGCGCTGGGCACTGACCTAAAGCCCACTGGCATGTATGAGAACTGGGTCTGGGAGGGATCAGGGGGAGAAACTTTGAAAGCTCCCCTGCAAGTCCCTGAATAGGTAGTCCAGACCTGGGGGTCAGATAGTCCGGGCAAAGTAGCACCAAAGGCTTGTCAATGTATGAAAAGGCAATAGAACAGGTGCACCAGGCAGTACTGAGCAAACCTCAGCCCACAAGTAAGATTGGAAACCAGGGTGGAGCACAGGACATGCCCTGCTAGGTTTTTGCACCAACTGGTCTGCGTGAGCCATGGATGCTGAACCACAGTGTCTAAGGCACGGGTTGCGACAGGTGAGGGGCTATTCCAAGCTGAGTCAGAGAAACTACTGGCATGTGTGCAATCTATGGTTGGGAACAGGCCCGGTTGGGGGGCTAAGGGGACACCCTAGCTGGGTGGAGGTTCGCACCAAGGGTGCACAAGCTGGAATGGGGCTGCGTTCTGGTCAGGATACAGTCGTAATCTCCCTTGGCATAAGCGTGGACTGGAACAAGACACATAGGGCGGGCCAGACTGCAACACCTTCTGGTGTTCTGGAGGACCAGGGTAGAAGTGGGACAGACTAGGCAAGGTCTCAACCCCTACTGAGCCATATATGAGCTATATATGGGTATGGACGAGCAGTGGCTGGGCTGAAACATCCAACAACAAGAACCAGAATGGGTTGAAAGCCAGTCAGGAAAAGCCACTGTTCCTGCTAGGACAGGAGGTGAACTGAATAGTGCTGGCTCATGGACCCACTGGTATGCACGAAATCTGGCACTTGGAGGGGTTCTGATGGAGGAGCCCGGGCAACTCCTCTGGCAAGACACAGACCCTGCAGGTAAGCGCAAGAAGCATGGAAGGAAACAGCCAAGAGGTCATGGAAAGTGCCCCACTGGCATACATTTGGCATGGGTTGGGGGCAGAGCAGGCTGAATCAGTTCACATCATCCACTGGCAAATCTGAACACCAGAACAGAGTGTGGGTCAAGCTAGGTTCGGTACACAACACGGAATGCCAAGGTGAGCTTGCCTGAGCCAGATGTGACCACAGCACCCAACCAGCACATGTGAGAACCAGGAAGAGAGGAGGCAGAACTGGCAGGGGAATAAGGGAGGGTTCCCTTGCTGAACAGCTACTCCCTCTGGAGAGTGTGAGCTGGGTAGGGGGTAGACCAGAGTAGGCAGGGCTTCAGCACCTGTACGCCTCAAGTGGACCAGATTAGGGAAAAAACAGGCTGGGCTGATTATTCCTACTGGTGCAAACAAAATTAGAGTGGGTGAGGGTTGTTTGGGCTTAGCCACAGCATCAGCTGGCAGAAGCTGGCACTGGGGGCTAGTTCTGTCAAGTTAAACCTCGGAACCACCTGGAGAGTGCATAATCTGGGAGTGGGAGTGGCCAGGAAGGGAAATAGTGGGCTCCTCCCTCTCGGGTTACCATTTCTATGGGAGGGCATGAAAACTAGGACAGGGGCTGGGGTGGCTAGACAGAGACACCCCACAACATCCCTGAAAGCTGGATAGTTGAGCTGATTAGATGGAACAAGGTTTTAATACTCATGTATGAGAGCAGAAGGGAATGTGGGACAGACTGGACTAGTCTGCCACACGTACTGGCAAACCAGGGTAGGGGCAGGGCCTGGTGGGGGTTATTGTGGGTCGCTCTGGCTGGGCTGCAGCTCCCACTGGTTTATGTGAGGGCTGAGTATGTGCTGGGCAGAACCAGGCTGGACTGCAAACACCCATTGGTTCCAGTGGAAGACAGGGATGGAAACAGAACCAACCCAGCAATTGCAACCACCAGCTGATCAGGGCGATGGACTGTGCAGGGCTCTGTTCTTGCTAGTACATACAAGAATCTGGTCTGGGAACACCTCAGACAAAGTTTCTTTGGGGATCCCCACAATCGAGCTTTCAGACACAGAACGCTACCCATCAAATGACAGAGGACAGAACAAGTCAATCAACCACCTCAGCTATATGTTGGCAATGAAAATACTGGGCAAATGGAGACTATATGATAGACTATGTCGATCTCTGGAATCTCCAAAGACCGCATCGTGCTTGGAGTGGTGAGAGTGGCAGCAATTCAGAACTGTTGAACTATCAGAACCACTTGAGCAAAACCCTGGGAGCATGCCCCACTCCTGGGACCTGGGGTGGGTGGGAGACTGGGTGGGGCTTCTCCCTTAAAATCTCCTTTTACATCAGATATACTAAGGAAACAATACGGAACTGGTTGTCTTGCCCATCTTCCTGCAGTGCTTGAACCTTTTTACCCTTATTATGTCAAGATTGTAAAAAATAATAATAAATAAATACATAAATAAAAATAAACAACATGTATATTTCTCCCTTTCAAATACCACATTATGTACTCTCAGCACAATCATTTACAAATTATATTGCCTTAAACAAGCCGTTTTCAAAACTAATAATTCTGTGTTCTGAAACATAATTTTTAACACATGAATTCAGATGATTATGTTATATTATAAATAAGTCAAGTACTTATTTAATCAGTACATAGCCATGACATCATAACAGTTCCTTGATCTATGAGGAATTAGAACTCATAAATGATCTTATACACAAAAGAAAATCTGTTACTTGAGGCCACCTTAGTTGGAATTGTTTTCTTAAATTTGGATTTGGATCACTTTGATTGTGCAGTTATGCAACAATATAATTCAGATCTTTGATAATTTATGCTAAGCAGAAAGATAAGAAGGGTATAGGTGCCTAACAGGTATTATGAGCCAAAGTGAATTTTAAAAAATATTATTTATTTCAAACATTGAGTTGTCAAGAGAGACCAACAGAGTAAAGAGAGAGAGAGCGGTCTTTATTTTGCTGGCTCAGTCCCCAGATGGCTACATAGAGGAGCCTCCAGGCTCCTGGCTTCAGCCCAGAATTGGAATCAAATGTCTCTATTATATTTTTCCTCAAAAGATGTTCCCCTGTGAGGAAAACCAGTCCCTATCTACCCCATCCTCTGCTACACACACACACACACACACTCACACACCATGCAACACACTGCAAACTTTTGAGGCAGTCACCTTCTTAGTAAAAACATTCTTCACTAGCTGTAACACTCTGAAATCATGTCTCTGCTGTCCATTCCTATAGCACAAGCATATTTTGAAACATCATATATGAATAACGCTGCAATTTGAAGCTTCACAAGGTTAAATCAGTATGAAACATGTAAACTGGTATTCACTGTGACTGAAAGATGAAAACTTCAAATATTCAACATTTATTGGGTATATACTCTCTACTAGGCATCCTTGTGTTTTTATAAAAAATTTTGTAAATATTAATAGAAAGTAATGAAGTAATCTATTTGACTTCATTTATATCAACATATCTTCTATTGTTACAATATTGTGCATCTTTACAACAGTTAAAATATTTAAATTGCCCCAAATTTTCAATATAAGAAAAGTTTCCTCCTCTATTCCTCAAGAAGTAAATTCATCGGTCAAACAACCTGCTTTACTGGATCTGTTGCAGTCTTTACAAGACCTTGGTGCAGGTGCAGTGTCCTGAGCATCTTGTCACTGACTTCTCAGTAAATCACAGATACTAATAAGAACACAAGGAGACATCAACCCAGATATTTCTAATCATTGCACTGTACTGCTTTCTCCTGGGTAACACTGTCATTCTTTATCCTCAATCTCTGATAGGTTTTGTAATAGCTTTCCTCTTTCTGAATGATAAATATTTTCAATTTTCTAACACAGATTCTTAAGAGTTTCTGATCCATAGATCATAAAACTATATTATTTTAAAATTGATTTTCTGTGACGTTGGAGGATGTCATCTTAGTTAAGTGTATGCAGGGGAAAACAGATGCACATTTAGCCCTCTAAAACTGAGGCAACATGGAAAATTAAGGAAATTCCAGGTCCTCCAATCATGACTCTGGAAGTAAACAGTGTAATGTATGACTTTTTTCAGAGGAAAGGAAATAACTTCACACCAAGAGATCTGTCTCAAACACTGTTTTGATTGTCTTAATCTGTGAAGCAACTGGTATTTCTAATTTAATCAAAATATTGTTCCTAGTAGTTTGAGATGCATTTCTAGAGAAAATAACTTTTTCCCTTATGTTACTGAGCCTCAGTGAGGCATTTAATTAATACCTTTATATTCCAGTTAAAATAAAATTAAACAAACAGGGATCATTTAGTTTGTGCCAAGTGCTGAAATTTGGAGAGTTATAGTAGCCCTTACAATTTTGAAGGTACTTTTTGCATAACTATTCCTACGACTGTCATTTTCAGTTCAACTCCATCTTGTACTGGCATGTTTGCAATAAAAAAATGATAATAGACTCTAAAATAATTATTTGATTAAGTCATACAAAGTAATATAAATTTTAGGAAGGTAGTGTAATACGCAAGACGAGCTGGTGGAAACTAAAACATAAAAGGAATTATTTGAAGAGCAAATAAGTCTTTTGACTTTACGAACTTCCTTCTGAGTCCAGCATATTATTCAGTAGTAGATAGAAAATAGGTGTCAATTTTTTCCCTACATTTGGTCCGATATTAGAGAAAACGTAAGAGCTACACATTCAAATAATATTAATTTTTTAAAAATATTTATTTATTTTTATTGCAAAGTCAGATATATAGAGAGGAAGAGAGACAGACAGACAGGAAGATCTTCCATCCGATGATTCACTCCCTAAGTGACCCCAATGACCGGTGCTGCACCAATTCAAAGCCAGGAGCCAGGAACTTCCTCTAGATGTTCCACACAGGTGCAGGTTCCCAAGGCTTTGGTCCTTCCTTGACTGCTTTCCCAGGCCACAAGCAGAGAGCTGGATAAGAAGTGGGACTGCTGGGTTTAGAACCGCACCCACATGGGATCCCAACACATTCAAGATGACACGTTCAAGACCAGGACTATAGCTGCTAGGCCATGGCGCTGGGCCTGACAAATAATACTAATTTCAAAGTGGATGCACTACAGACTATAAGGAAAATTAAAAAATGGCTACCCAAATGTAAGCAATTGAAGATTTGTAGGAATGCATACTAAATAACGAAACAGATAACACGAAAGACTGCCATATACCCACCCTAAATACAATACAAAAAACATCAACTATTTGAAAGACCAGAGCCTTCACTTACACTTGTAATTTTTACAAACTGCACTTTCTAATTTTTTTCAAAGACAAGTCAGCTAAATATGAAGAAAGTGAAATAAGAGACTGGACAAACAGTGCCTTCACTATCAAGATCTCCAATTTTTAATTTCTGGAAGATGAAGAGATCTTAATGAAAAGAGATTTAGGAAGCTTTCATAATTTTAATATGTCCTAAAAGTTACACAGTTAATTAGAAAGGAGAAATTAGAAATTAGAAATCATGGCAATTAAGTTCACAGATTTCTCATAGGAAACTCTACAGGCAAGAAGAGAATTGAGCAATATATTCCAGATTCTAAAAACAAAAACTAATGGCTCAGAATAATGTACCCAGCATATATCCTTTGTCTTTGAAAATGAAATAAAAGTCTTCCACAGTAAGGAAAAAAGAATAATGCCTCTTGCAAACCTGCCCTACAAATGATACTTAAAGATGTTCTCTGGACAGAGAAAAGAAATAGCACCCACCAAAACCAAAAGCAAATGTGAACATCTCACTAAAACAGCAGAACCAAATCAATGAACAACCCATTGCTACACTGGCAGAAACAGATCACCACTTATTCATATTAACCCTGAAAGTAAATGCCTTAAATTCTTTAATCAAATATCATAGCTTAGTAGGCCGGATTTAAAAAAAATAATAAAACCCATCTATTTGTTGCCTACAGGAGACACAATTCACCAACAAAATCAGCAGAAACTATATCTTATGGATTTAAACACTGTTGTTTTTAATTTTTAATTTTCAAAACACTTTTTTTCTCATGAAGTTCTTCAGTGACTCACAGATCATACAGGAGCATCCAATTACTTCAAGAAAGTTCTTTATTTCCTTTTTCATTTCTTCAGCAACATATTAGTTATTCAGTAGCATGTTATTTATTTCCCTGGCGTTTTTAATTTCTTTTTTTCTTCCTACTGTTGTTTTTGTTTCGGGTCTTTCCATTTAAGGGGTTGTATAGTAATTATGTAAAGGAGACTATAATATTCAGATGTGAGGATACAATGCAATTTGCTTCTCTACTTTCGGATCATAGGTGGACTCCCAAGGGCATATGGAACTGCATGATAAAATAATAATTTAAAAAACAGAAAAATTTTAAGTATAAATGTTTAAAGAGAAAATAAAAACAAACAAAAAAATGAGATGGAGCTCAATGCCAAACTTTTTCAAAACTGCACACTCATTAATGCTAAATAGCCTTTGACCAAATACATTTCAGAGAACATATGTCAAAATATTACTACATTCAATCAATAAAATATAGATGCCAAATTTTATGATTGTGAATTGTATTTGTATGTTTTAAGACTAACTTAGAAATAGTAAAATAAACATTATTGAGTTTCAATACAGAAATACTAATAAAAAAAGTTAGGCAACTTGTATTTTACAAATAGAAAAGAAGAGGAATAGACTCATTTATAAGAATGTAAGTATAGAAAGTGCAATTATAATTGAAGTAATTTTCATTACTTATGAATACTATAACTTTGATACATGTCTTTCAAGTATCCTTACATCGTTACTTTGAATGATTTCTTACATATGTTTATGTTATCACCCAGATTGTTTGCTATTATATATACACTACATATTTTTATGCATTAATCATTTTGTCTTATTCTAAATGAAAGGATATAAATTCATCACTGTTTATTTTTACCTTTTTTGGAAAAATATTTAAAAGTTATTGTTGTTTTCCCTCTTTAAAACTAATATTTTAAACTCAAAAGCAGTTTGAGATGTCTAAACCCCTATTGTTTAGGTTAACATTAACAGCGACTCATCATCTTCATGAAGCCCATATCTACACAAACTTTCTTTTATAGATTGCATCTTATTCCCACAATTTCTTTTTTAATTCCTCTTTTCAAGTGCTTCTCACAAACATCATGGATACAATCTTCTATCACTATCATATACGGCTCCTCTGACAACTCTTAGCAGGTAGGATGGGCAACTTATTCATCTTTGAATCATTGAAATTAATTAGGGTCTAGCACATACTGTGTCAGATGCTTCTTCATTAAAAATTCCTGTCTACCACTAAAAAACAGACAAACAAAAAATCCAATCCAACTTTTCACAGAAAAACTGGAAACCATCCAAAAGTAAATGTCTAGAGAGTTGGTTCTACAGAGTTGTAAACCAAGAAAGAATAATGCAGAATCATTAAAATTCCTAGTTAAATGGACTCACACATACCTTACTAGGTAGGACACAGAGTAAGTACTCCTCACCAAGGTATTGAAGATTTCTCTGCACACCCCTCCTATAACTGCACCTCAATTGTTGAAATGTCAATGGAGTAGTCACAGGATGTGGTTAAGAACTTGCATTATTTTTAACATATTGTTTACTCAATACTATGTCAATTAATACCATAACATTGTATATTGTTGCTGATGTTATGTTTGGGCTTTTGATTGATCGGGATTTTACTCTGTGGGCTCTATCTTCAGACCAGAGAAGGTCTCCCCAAGAAGCCGTGGAACTTATCTGGACAATCAGATGATGGACTCTATGCTTGGTATATGCTTACAATGAAGGAATCTCAACTGAACTTGAACTGTGGTTATGCAACAAGGTGGAGGAATCCACCATGGGGGGAGGGTCATGGGAGGGGTGGGAGGAATCCCAGGACCTATAAAACTGTGTCACATAATACAAAGTTATTAATAATAATAATAACTTAAAAATGTACATTTGTTGACCTTGAAAATATTTAAAATATACTGTCAATAAAACAAATACAATATTGCCAAGTGATTAAAAATAAGTGTCCTCAGAGCTGCCTCCTGGAATTTACAGCCTATTTTAAGTTTTATGTTGAGTGGTCTTAGGAAAATCACCTACATTTTATTGCATTCATTTCCTCTTGCAAAAAAAAAAAAATGTTGCTACTGGTATCACTAAGCAGCAACTTTATATGACTGTTGTGAAGATGGAATGAAGGAATAAATTAAAATTCCTAGAACAATGGAATGGGGCTATCTCATTAAGCCTTAGATATTATGCTGTGGTTGTGTCAGTGGATTTAACTAGAGAGTCATAAACATAATATATATGCATATATACACACAGATAGAAGTTTGTTTCAACAATTCACATAATAAGAGTTATCTCTGATTTGCAGTGTTCTTATCCCAGCAATTCCTGGGCTTCTGAAAATGAATTCCTAATTCCTGGGCTTCTAAAAATAAAAAGAATCTTCATATATCTGAAGGAATCTTTACAGACAAAATATATTTGGATGATGATGGAGTTACTTAGGAATGAAAATTATAAAGTTGTAGATTCTTGGGGTTACTCAAAACCTATATTTGAAAAAGTTCTCAATCATACAAAAATACAGTTTGCGTAAATGTGACAACCCAGACAACAGAAATGACAACAATAAGGCTAGGTCTTCTGAAACATTTCTGGGACATGATCATGACATGACCTTTGCCATAACCTTGGGTTCTCCGAAAGAAGTGAGTACTTATCCTATTCCAGGATGAGATCCTTTAACAGTTCAGGCAGTAAGTAGTAGAGCTGATTGACCCAAATTGTTTTTTGTAAACAGAATTGGAAGGAACTGTTTGCCTGGTCCACAGTGACTACTAGGTGGGATGCAGCTCTTACTGATAGAGAGTTAAGTGTGCACAATGTTTAAAGTGATTAGGCATCCGTGTTCTGCAGCACTGCAGTCAACTGAATAATTCCTACCATAGGCCAATATTCTCTTAGTTGATTGGATGTTTGTTATTTAAAACCCCTGAATACAGCTGTTCGGGGCTTCTCCCCTTCTCCATGTATAGTGGAATGGGACAGTCCACTGGTTGGCATCACTGAGTAATACAGACTCCTGAGTTTCTAAGGGTCTGCCTCCGACTCATTTTTTGGGATAGACTTGGTCAACTCACAACATAAACTTAACCCATCTCTATGGAAATGGGGCACTTTACCTTTACAAAGCAGTGACCTGGAAGACTAAATTAAAAATAGCGGTTTTAAAGACTAAATTCAGATCAAGCAGAGACAATACCACCTCTATATCTCTCTTTCCCACTACACTGCACTCCAGCGTATTAGCTTGTTAGTGACTTGTTGGCTTAAACCTTCTCCTAACTTTACATTGCCAATTAATTCAAAATCAAACTTGTTTAAATGAGCAATTGTGAAATGACAAGTGCATGAAAAGAAATTGTACAACAGTCTTTAAAAATGTCTTTCTTTTTCAGCCAAACAGACAATGAGAAAGTAAATGAGAAAGGCTACCTTCATGTCCTTAAAGAATCAGAATTGTGGCTGGAGTTTCTTCTCCAGATAAGCTTATCACTTTTACCTGTCTCTAAGGTCTTAGAATAAACCTTCATTTGGAGAAAACAATTAGAATAATATTCATTTCATTAATTTACAGCCTATAGATTTGGCTTCTTCACTCAGAATTTACCTATGACACATAAAAATGATGTTGGTTACACCCTAAAGTACTGATGCCAGAATGAAGCTATCCTCAAGTTATTTGTTGCGTTAAGCTGACACCCACCTTCCTGTACTGTCCAGAAAGTCTGTAATGTTAAACAAATTGCTATTAAGGTTAACTTAATTGATTCCAAGGCAGACTAACAACTTCCCAGCTAAGCAGTAACCATGTGAGAATTACAAAAAGGAAGCTCTCTTTCTACTCTGTTATGTCGAACAACGACAGTTTTCAACAGCATTTTCAAACACTTATTTGCATAAAGGCATAGATCAGAAGAGTGACTTCTTGTTCTTTATGTTTCAAAAATCAACTCTCATTCAGTGTTTTGCTTATCATAACAGATGTTTTGATCATCATTCCCAGGTCACCATGTACAGTGTACATGTTTGTATGATTACAAAAGAAAGGAGGTTAAAATGTTGTGCCTCATTCAATACTGTCAAATTGAACCAATATAATGTTTCACACTGGGGAGAAGCAAGAGAGAAAATGCAAGCACTATAAATATACATAAGTCACAACTGAAACTGTTTCCTAGTCCAGCCTTCAGACTTGCATTCCTCCCAACAGACAAATAAGAACTAACATACATCCTCATCAGCCTGAAACACCCTAGGCAAAGGCAGCTTACAGGCAGAGATGGAATTCCTGTTACACTTGTAGGATGCATTGAATATGTATTTAGATTTTGTCAGAGGACAGAACACACTCCATATTCCTAATGTGAGCAGAAAAAACATTTGTTTTTCTTCTCATGTGCCTGTTTGTGACACAGAATGTGTGCCACAAAGCATACTTCAGAGAAAAAAACTGAGAGAAACTTATTTACGGACAAATTCCCAGAACGAAAATACTGAGAAAAATGGTACAAATATAAACAAAGTGTATTTCTTGTAAAATAGGAAAAGGTTTTCTTGGGCTGTTATATACACTGCCATACATCTAAATCTACCTGAGATTTCTATAGTATTTGCTGTTTAAATGTTGCGAAACAAAGATACAGTACCTTCAGCATAATGTACCATGTTTATGTGGATTTGTGGGGAAAAAAATCAAAAAGCATCATAGTTATCTTAAGTGTCAAAGAAAAGGGGGATTTGGAACCGAGGCTTCTAGTCTTGGCTCTGCTTTTGACTGATGGAATATTAAGTAAAGCAATTAGGAGATGTCGGCCTCAGTTTCTCTGGCTGTAACCTGAGGAGCTTGCAGGGCTCACACGGAGGAAACATCATGTAGTTATTTTTCATCTGCCTGAATGCAGATGCCTAACACATAGGACAAACTCAATGAATAGTCATGAAAATGAATGTGCATTATTTGACACATCAATGAATAAAGGAACTCATGAAATACTTACCAATCTAAACTGTCCATGACAAAATGTAGCTAATTTTCATGACAAATAAAACCTTTAAAGTTCAAGCCTATTTCAGAGAAGAATGTGTTTTCTGAAATAGTTAATGCATGTAGGACCAGGAGCACAGGTAAAGCTCCAGGCTGTCCAGCCTGAATCACGCACCTGTTTAGAAGAAGCAGACTTAACATAATGACTTAGCTGAATCATCCAGAGAGATCTCAGAAACACAGACAAAATTGGAGACCTCATCTGTGATCAAGTTGACTGAATTAATCACTGACCTTGGACTGAGCAGCAGATATCCTAACTGTATTTCTTGTCAGCCTCCTGCTTTTGCTGTTAATGCCACATCTACTAGAAAATTATTATGTTCTCCAAAACGGGATTGAACTTTGCTTTCCAGAAGTTTGCATATTGGAAATAATACAGTCAGTATATTTTTACCTTATTAAGTTGGTATGCTAAAGAATTACTCTCTCCAAAGTTATTTTGTAAGGCTTGTAACTTCCAGCTTGGGGAAATCACCAATTTGGAACTATCCCAAGATAATCATATAATGTGTCCAGTTGTACTTACATGGTAACTAAACATGTCCATGAAGAGTGAAAAATGTATTTGGAGATTTGAAAAATCATATCCAACTCTGAGTAGTTTAAAATATGGTTGCTAAACCTTCTGCCTTTAGATATCTGCTTTTCAATATTGAAAGGAAGGAGAGAAGAAGAGAAAGAGGGGAAATGGAAGATGGGAACCCATAGCTCCCAAGCAGGTGTAGCTTCATTACTGAGTGAGGAATAGTAGTGCTCCTTTTTCCAATAAGAAGACAGAGTCACTTAGAGAAAATTAGTGACTTGTTAAATCCTCACCTTACATGGGCAGGATCCCATATGGCCACCACTTTGTATTCCAGCTGCTCCATTTCCCATCCAGTTCCCTGCCTGTGCTCTGGGAAAGCAGTAGAGGATGGCCGAAAGCCTTGGCACCCTGCATCTGCATGGGAGACCAGAAAGAGCTCTTGGCTCCTACTTTCAAATAGGCTCAGCTCTGGCCGTTGCAGCCACTGGGGAAGTCAATTAGCAGATGGAATATCTGTCTCTGCTTCTTTCCATAAATCTTCCTTTGCAATAAAATAAATATCTTAAAAACACACACACAGCAGGGAGGGGATATGGTATAGAGTCAAGTTTAAGTCATCTACATAAGACCTACTTTTCTGTTTGAATTTAGTTATAATATTTGCTTTCTGCTGAGAAGCAATGAAAAACATGAATTGATTCAAAGTTAAAAATGGCTACAATTTGTCTGGCATAGAATTGTACCCATCTAAGTTAAAATGATAAATTTTTACTTTTGAGTTCCTCTCATCTCACTATGTCATTCTTGCTAGGTCTCCATATTTCTAGACCTACCATTAATTTCAAGATTAAAGCTACCCACTGATTCAGAAACTAAAACACTTAATAGTATCTAAAAGAGAAGTTATTCAATGTTATTTTCAAATATTATATGCCATGCATAACCACAAAGAAACTAGAATGCCATATCTTAATTAGCAAATAGTATAATTTAAATTTATATAATTTAAAATTACATTTAATGTAAATTTATGCACATTGATCATCATCAATTAGGTTGTTGCGAGTTTTTTAAAAGTTCTTAACTTTTCAAGCCATCATTATTTGAATAATTAATTAAAATCTGACTTCTAAATGCCCTTCAAATAGCATAGTTCATCATTCTCGGTTTTGAGGCTCCATCTGGCAATGAATTAAATGGATAAAATAAGTGTTACAAGATTTGGAAAATGTCTTTTCTAACAGGCAATATTTACTTCTGATAAACTTCAACAGCATGTAACTAATTGTGTAATTACACATGATCTCGCCTTGCTCTTTATATATTTTGTTATTTCATATGTATTAGATTCCAAAAATAGAAGAAGTCTGATTACAAAAGGGTAAATTAAAGATATCTAAATTTTATGTTGATTTCTCATTAGCTATCAATATTGTCAACTTTATGTACTTCTTGTCATTAAATTATATTAAGTTTAACTTAAAAATACCTTAAATTTATGAACAGCAAATATACTTTATTATTAAAAGAGTTTTTTCCTTTTATTTATTTTAAAACAAGACAGAATGGCAGGTATATTTCCCAAATGCCAGTAACAGCCAGAGTTTGGCAAGATCTAAATTGTGAGCTAAGATCTCAATCCAGGTCTCCCAGGTGTGTTCTGGGATCCCAAGCACTTGAACCAACAGCTGCTGCCTCCAGAATATAAACGAATAGGAAGCTTGCTTAGGAGTGGAAGTGGAGCTTGAACATAGGCATCCTGATATGAGATGTGGGAATTGCAAGTGGCAATTTAAGCTTTGCTCTAAGTGCCTATCTTGAAAGGTGTAATTTTAAGCAGATTTTCTTTAAGCAGTTAATCTTTAATGGGAAATAAAGGACTCAAACTGCTTAATTTTGTTGAAATGATTTATACTCAGCATTTTCTTTTCCTAACAAAAATAAATGTCGGAAAGAATTTTAATTCCAGTTTAGTATGTTGCTATTGCTTTACTGAGAATTTCCAAAAGATACTTTAAGTTTACAAAAGCATTATGGAAGCAATTACTATAATTTAAATTTACATTTTATGTAGTATAACAGTAACCTCTCACAACTAAAATACATTCTGAACAGAAACCACAATTGTAAAACTTTAAAAAACTATATTCTCACAATTCTTTTTTCTTATTCTTGCCAATTATAAAAGTAATTATGAACAAGATTGCTGGTCAAATGTGTGAAATTCCTAGTCGTTAAAGCTCCAGCTCATAGCCTGTGCTTTAATGAAATATGTCATACAATGCATAGTTCTCTAATATCATTTAACCTGTAAATTGTGCTTCTGACCCTTTCATCATTCAAATAGAGAATACAAAGAATAGAATTCATTATAAATTCATGGAGCTTCTAAAACATGCAGAGATACTAGTAATAATTCATTCATGAGTTATTTTGAGTTTATAAACGAAAGATTTGCAGAAAGAGAGTAAAAAGCATAAGCACATTAAATCATAAAATTACATCCAAACTTTGCTGAGCATGGTCTTTCAGTTTCTCTTTAAGTAGTTTCAGTTCCAGTCTCAATCTGCCTCTGAAATTAAAAAACCTTCCTTCCCATTGTGTGAACTTTCATATCTCAACCAAAAGTCCTGCTTGCCAAAATTGTGTTTATACTGTCCTCTTTCCTGCTGAAATCTACATTCCTTGTTTTAAACCACCAGCTCACATTTCTAACCTTTTCCTTCACACTCGCAACAAAATATTCACCTCCTTGGGAATATATGATTAAAACAAATCCCATCTACTCGGGCTTGTTGTAAAGACACTGGAACTTATATATATTGCTAATGTGTTGAGGTGACATTATTAAAGCATATGATGATTATGGATTCTTCAAAAAGATATATTTCAACTCTTCTATTGTCAGTTATGTGATAAGTTGTAAAATCATGTCTCATTGATTTTACTTATGGCAACTCAAAGAAAATAAATACAATGAACTTGTTACATAATATAAAAATGTGGACAACTATTATGCATACTAAGACCACAGTGGAATACATTTAATCGTAAATGAGTTAAACAATTCTACAAGAAGTAGTATAAGATAGCAAAATATAAATATAGAAAACACCAAGTTGGCAATCTTATCTTGAATGAACCCACATGATATTTAGCATTCACCTACGGAAGGACTGTGACAGTACAACTGTTTATTTCTATACTGATTTCAAGTAAACAATATTGGCTTTCAATTTTAGAGTCATACTGCATAATAACAGAAATTACAGATGAAGTGGTATGCCCAGGTGTTTGGATCCCACGCCTACAAGTGGGATAAATGCCCACTGATATGTCATCTCACATTAGATTCACTGGTAAGATGTGAGAAGATATGTTACATAATGTAAATTATCCTTTAATCTTAAAAGAAAAAAACCCTATCTTTCATTAGTTCTTTTCTCTCAGAATCAAGATAATTTAAATTTTTAACATGAAAAAAACATGAACTTGTTAATCTATTTGTTGTTACTAAAAATCCTAGATGCTGTACTCACATAGTACAGACTCAAAAATTAAATATAATATCTAAAAATTAGTGAATGCATAGGCTAAGAACAGTAGCATAATACAATAAGCTTCTGCCTACAGCACTGGCATTCCATATGAGCACTAGTTCAAGCTCCAGCTGCTCTACTTTCGATCCAGCTCTCTGCTTATCACTTAGAAAAGAAGCAAAGGAGGCTCAAGTCCCAGGGCCTTTGACCCACACAAAATCTGAATGAAGCTTCAGGTATCTGACTTCAGACCAGCTCACCTATGGTTCTGTGTGTGAATCTGCCTTTCAAATAAAAATTTAACACCCCCCAAAATTAAGAGTGAACTCATTCCTACAGAATAATAGTGCAATAATCATTTTCAAAAGACAAGATATATACAACTTCCCCAAAGAAACTATAATGGTTTCTAGGTTTTGTTTGTTTGTTTGTTTATTACTTTTATTGGGAAGGCAGGTTAACAGGGAAAAAGAGTTACAGAAAAGATCTTCCATCGCCCGATCCGAAACCAGGAGCCATGAGCCGCTTCTGGGTCTCCCATGAGGGTGCAGGGCCCCAAGACTTTGGGCCGGCTTTTATTTCTTTCCCAGACCACAAGCAGGAAGTTGGATGGGAGGTAGAACAGCCAGGACACAAATTGGTGACCATATGGGATCCCAGTGCATGCAAAGTGAGGAATAAGCCACTGAGCCGTCACACTGGGCCCAATGGCTTCTAGATTTAAAGAATTACCATTTCTTTTATTTAGCAGGGAAGAAAACACACAATTTTAACTGTTGCTAATTGAATTCCTTCTAGTGGGCCATTTTCATATATATGTAAGTGAAATTGATAAGATCATTTTGTCTTGCTTTTGCTTTTCTCTTTTCTTACAGAGATCTTTTTAGGAAAACTAATAAATAATATGAGCATTTTCTACCACACCTTACTTTTCTATGTTCCTTGCACTCTTCAATTAGTTACAGTATTGCAAAAATTATATGCAAATGAAATATGGGCATAAAAGAGTTAAATTTCACAGGGTCACGAAGGCAATAAAAGTTGAAGATGACCAGTGAAGTATCAGCTGCAAGCCCTAACAATGAACTATGTGGTACCCAGTATGAAGTAAGACAACAGAAAGACAAACTGGTCTGACCAGCAAGTAGCAAGGTGGCTGGCAATGAGAATAAGCAAACTAGGATACCTTATTGGAAATGTATCTATGAAACACATAAAGCCTATTCTTTATATTAACAATTTCATTTTAAGAAGAGATGTGTGAAGAAGAGATATTAGGAAGGTCAGCAGTCCAGGGTGCCACCACAGGACAAAGAGAACACAAGTGAAAAGACGGGGAGAAAAAGACGCTGCTCAAATGACTTTCAAGTATAAAATTTAACATTAAATTCAATTTCATAAGTTAGTAGATACATTCTAATCATACAATCATGCAGTGATTTGTCACACCTCATGTATTTGTGTCCGTGGTATTGGGGTAACTGGGGAATTGTGATTTTGTTTCATATTTCTTGTATGTAATAAAAACTGTCAAGGAGTGGAGAATTCACAAGAAACAGCCACAGCCAGTAGTGACTTGTAAGCTGTCAGTCCTGCCCCTGTCAAAGAATCCTCAAAGATGTTTGGAAGGACAAAGTATTCTCTGTGGTATTTTGTATATAATTCAACACTGTCCTAATAGTAGTGCTCTAATAAATCTGTTACCGCAGAGAGAGACATTCCCTGCAATGAAATGCTACTGAAGGTGAGGCCAGTGATGCAGGGTATACGAGTTAATTGTACTATAATATATTAATTCTATTTCTTAATTCTGCATTAAAATTGAGGATGTTATAAATTAAAAGATTCAATAAAAATATTCTGAATCTGCTTTGCACAAGAGAAAAGAACATTAAACAGACAAAAATTCTGTTTATTAGTTTTATCTGAGGGTCCTTCAAAAATTCTTATTCCATGGAGAACCTGCAAAAGGTTCACAGAAAATGTTTTTTATGAAAATACTGTCCCTCGGGCTGGCACCATGACATAGTAGACTAAGCTCCCAACTATAGTGCGAGCAACCCATACAGGTGCTGCTTCAATACCCCGCTGTACCAGTTCTGAACAAGCTCCCTGCTTATGGCTTGCAAAAGCATCAGAGGACGGTTCAAGTTCTTCAGACCCTGGGTCCATGGAGGAGACCTTGGAAGAAGCTCCTGACTTTGGACTGGTTCAGCTCAAGCCACTGTGGTCACGTGGGAGTGAATCAGCAGATGGAAGATTCTCTGTCTCTCTATTTTTCTATCTCTCCTTCTCTCTGTGACTCTATATTTCAAGTAAAGTAAAATAAAACCTCACAGGACAACATCATTTAGTTGACATAATGCTTCTAGATGGGATACAATTCTCTCCTGGCTTTGCCCTGACTACTTCAGACATCTGGGGAGTCAGTGGACAGAAGACCTCTCTCTTCCTCTCTGTTCTTCTTTCTCTTTGAAATAAAACATTTAAAAATACATAATTAAGCCATATTAAATTCATATAATTTACACAATAATTTCAAAGATTACTCTTTCACAGCTTAGAAAGAATTAAGGATTTATTCATTTTCGCTTGCATATACTTTTTTGAAGATTTTCTGCACGGTGGAAAGTATATTCAAATATACATACAATTTTCACTGGGGCACATTCATTTTTATAGAATGACTCGTAGCACAATCTACCTAAAATTTCTTTAAACTTTTCCAATAGCATGAGGCAAAAAGGTCCCATAGATGTGATATTACACCTAAAGTAACATATGAAGCTGTCATCTGTTCAAAAACGAAACCTTACTCATTCAGAAGTAAAAAATGAAAAAGTCAACTTCAATATTACTTAGAGTCATCTTTTGGCAGCATAATCTATGACATCTAATTTCATAAGATTGCAGTGCTTCAAATATGAACTCCAACTCATCCTGGTGAAATGTGTTCACTGCCTCTCTACAGTAGGCTCTACAAGCATAGAAATAATATCTATAGCTTGGAAAACCTTATAGTATTGTGAAAGGAAAGTAATAATATAAGGAAATGTGTTTTTAGTTTTTACATCTAAAAATAGAGATAAAATCCAAGCATTGCTTTGTTCATGGGGTATTAAAAACAGCCAGATGAGTAACAAAATTAAAATCTATAAAGTAAAAATATTCATATACATTCTAATTATTAAAATAATTATTTCACAAAAGTCAATTAAAGCAAGAGAAACACAATGGAAAACTGACTTAGAGCAGAGAATTTCAGAAGTCTTTATGAAGGATGGTGCTTCTGTTCTCACTGTGCTCTTTCCACCTCATACAACTAACTCAAATATTACTTTTTTTTAGATTTATTTATATTTTTATTGGAAAGACGAGAGAGGAAGAGAGACAGAGAGGAAGATCTTCCATTCATTGACTCACTCCCCAAATGACTGCAACAGCTGGAGCTGAGCTGATCCAAAGCCAGGAACCAGGAACTTCTTCCAGGTCTCCCATGCGGGTGCAGGGTCCCAATGAAGCCCCCATATGGGATCCTGGTGCATTCGAGACAAGCGAGACTACTGTGCTGGGCCTGTCACTTTTTAACCAAATCAATCACAGCACTGTCAGATCAAGTTCTTTCTACAGTTTCCCAATCCTCACAGCAGACACCTTCTAACAAGCCCAAGGTCCTGGAAACACAAGTCTAAATCTAAATCTAAAAATTTAAAACTAAATTATGATAAAAATAAAAATAGAATAGAATAAAGTAACTTTACATATACAAAAAATTTAATTTATGAACAAAAACATAAAATACAAATGCTGGCATGGTTATAAACTTTGGGTGGGGATATACATTAATAAAACCATTGTGAAGAACATCATGGAGGAGCCAGCTAATCATCTGCCCTGTGGCATTAGCATCCCATATGGGCACCCAGTGTTCCCATTTCTATCCAGCTCTCGGCTTACAGCCTTGGAAGGCAGTGATTGATGGTCTAAGTCCTCAGAATTCTGCAACCACATTGTAGACCCTGAAGAAGTTCCTAGCTCTCGGCTTCAGATCAGCTCAACTCTGGCCACTTGGTGAATGAAAATCAACCAATGGAAGAACTTCAACCTCTATCTCACCTTCTTTCTTGCTGTAAAAATTACTTATATTAATCTTGTTTTTTTAAGTCTCTTGTTTTTCATCACTACATCCAGGAAAGCAAAAATAAGTATCAACAATGAAGAAGTATTAAATACTTTATTAAGAAAAATTAATGTGAAAACACTGTATTCTCTATGTAAGAAAAGTTTGGAAAATGGTCTATACATTCAATGCAAGATCCATTTGTCATTGTATTTACCATATAGTAACAAAAATTGTAGTCATCATGCCAATATTCAGTGACAGATGGTATATGATATAAAGAAATCTAGTTATATACATCTACATCATATAACATATGCCATATTAAAAAGCCTTTTGTTCTTATTAAAGCAATTGCTAAGTTTCTCTGCCAGAGTAAGCAATTTATTAGGCAGCATGTTTGATGAGAGCAATTAAATTCCCATTTTGCCAGGATGGTAGCATCTTTCACAGGGAAGACATACAGCAAATCATCACACAAAAGCACCAAATGAAATAAAAGAGAGGAAAAAAATGTTGCATAAGTTTTTTCTTTTTCCTAATTGGATGTTTTTGATCCTAAGCTGTCAAAATTCAATGGGCTCTCTTGTGTTAATACGACTCTATGTGAAAAACATGCAGGTATTTATTTAATGGGAGAAACTGTAGATATTTTTAGTTGTGTAGACATTGAAAGCATCTAATGAGTCCATGTCATCAGATGAAGCATAATTCATTAGAAGAAGCTAATGGCTGAAGGACAAATTCTTTGTGCAAAGATCTTTGCGTAGCAACCATCAGAAATTTATTCAGTCAACATTTCTAAGTAGGGACGTATGATATAGCTGAACATGGTAATAAGGCCAAATATAGTCTTAGAACAATTAAAGAGATTTCATATTATTCAGGATATATATAGCTCTGTTCATGCAATTCCATTAGCAGTAAACGTTAGTGTGTATTATTGACATTGATAACATCTTCATTAACTAGATTTAGGTATTCACCAAGACCTCATTATCAGTAAGTTCTTGGAGTAATTCACCTATTAACAGACAACATTTTAATCTCTAGTATATTTCCTCACTTCAATCCATTTTCCCAATCATTCAGCAAACATTCGCTTAATCAAACTTCTTCATAACCATCATTTCTGCTTATAAATGTTTCTTCACATCTCTCTGCCTCCTGCCTGTCTGTTCAACATTTCATTACTCTTGCCTGATGCACTTTCTATTGCATTTTCCCAGGAGAAAAAGAAAACGAAACTTGATCCACATGAGTGATTTCTACTTTTTGAGTGAACACTGGCTTCAAACAAAGAAAAGGTTAGAGAAGTGGTTGAGGGGCAGAGAGCAATGCTTTGGTTCAGTCACTGCTTTGGATACCAGCACCCCATGGTGGAGTGAATGGACTCAAGTCCTGCCTTTGCTTCTAGTATGGCTTCCTGCTAACATGCACGCTAGAAGTTAGCAGATGTTGGTCTTAGATCAAGGCCTTAGATCCCCCACTTCTGCCATGGAAGACCTAGTTGACTTCCAAGATACTGGCTTCAGTCTGTAATCATTGATTACCTGGCTGTTGCAATCATTTGGGGATCATAGCAGCAGATGAAAGATAAGTCTTTCTCTCTGCTTTTCTAGCAAATAAATATAAGTTAATTAATTAATTAACAAATAAATAAAAGGAAAAATTGGTTTTCCCAATTTTTCCAGCAGTAGTTACATGTGAACTTCCATTTGAATACTATATGGGGGAGCTTAAAAAAGTTAATGGGAAATCTGCAACAACATTACTATTTTTATTATCTTTCTAATATTGTTTATAGAGTTGAGAGAATACATATTCATGTATTTTTACTTGGGTAGAGAGGGTCAAATATAGAGAAAGGTGAGACAAATGTTTCATTTTATTTCTTCCTCTGTTCACAGAGAAGGAGGGGAGGGTGGACACTGCTTGCTATCAAACTGCATCAACACCTGGAGATGTGGGACAGTCATTTGATGATGAATTAGAGGATCAGATATGGGGAAGAATGTTCTGAGGGTATTACTTGAATGGCTTGGGATAGTTCTAAGAATTCGTTGGCTTCATTGCTCCAGGGTTGAGAAAATGGAGCCAAGGGCTATTGATTGACAAAGTTCACCATAGTACATGCACAGACCCAGGAACATGCTGCAAAGTTGGCCAGGAGTCCAACTGGTTCTGTTTTCCAGCCTCAAACCAGATAGTCAATGTTTCTTGCTGGCCTAGATGAGCAGGCTGTCACGTCCCCTGTGTGCATCTGGGCATGCTGTCTACTACACAGGCATCAGTAACTGAGAAGGCCCTGTCCAAGCTAGGACCACACTTTCTGTGATTTGCCCTGTGGCCAGGGTCTGAGTCCAGTGGTCTGATTGGGGAATACCTCAAGATAGCTTGTCTGGGGTAACCTCTTTTAATTCAATTTTTCATGAATATTGAAGAATTCATTGTGTTAAATGTCCATTATACATAGTTGGCATTTCCTACTATATAGATTGCACAATCTTCACAAACTGAAATACAGACCACTCTCTGTACATAATACACATTTTTCATATCTATCTAGAGTTACTCTTTTTGTCTTACTAATCTCCCTGATTGGGGTCAAATTACCTGGTTGAAACCCTAAGGAAAATTCAGAGTCCATTTCTAGATAGCAGTTTCTCAAAGAAGACCACCTTCTTTTCTAGTATTTCACATCCCTCATCATGTTCTGTCACATGCTATAGGTACTGGTGTTTTAATTCTCAAACTAAATTTTAATGTTCTTGGGAGAATATTTTTTATTCCCACTCTGTCATGAGGAGTTCTGTCAATGCTATGTATTGAATGCTCAAGCAATTCTTATTGAGTACATAATTCAATAACTATTCATATCATTTTAAACATATATTTATTTTTATGTGAAAGGTACATTTTAAAGAGAAAGGAGAGATAGATCTTCTGTCTTCTGGCTTATACCCCAAATGGCAATAACTGCCAGAGCTGAGCTAATCTGAAGCTCCATGCTTATGGCCTGGGAAGGCAGCAAAGGATAGCCCAGGTTATTAGAATCCTGAACCCCACATGGGAGATGTAGAAGAAGCTCCTGGTTCCTAGCTTTGGATCAGCTTAGCTCTGGCTGTTGTGGCCATCTGGAGAGTGAACCAGAGGATAGAAATTCTCTCTCTCTCTCTCTCTCTGTAACCCTCACTTTCAAGTAAAAATAAATACATCTTTAAAAACTAGTGATGATGATTGATGGACCTAACAAGGTAGTGACAGAAGTGGTGTGACCTGGTCTGGATGTAATATAGAGGTCGATTTGATAGCATTGACAGGTCACAAGTAGGATATAAGAGCGACAGAAAATTTTTAAATGACTTCAAAATCTATTGACCTGTAAAACTGGGAGAAAATCGTTTGCTAAATTAGGGTTGGCAGGGAATACAATCAGATAAGCTTCAAATACCATAGAGAAAATTTGGTGTCATTCTTTACAATATAGGGCAGACCAGAAAAAGGTACAAATGCCAGAACTATTAAATTATAGACTATTTTAAGCAAAATGGATTAAATAGTCATCTGACAATGAAAGTAATAAAACATGTGAAGAAGTCCAAGATCTGTGAAACCTCTTACTTTACGGAATGTAGAGATGAGATCAATGAAGAAAGAAAATTTACCAAAGAAAAGAAGAAACAGAAGTAACTCAACAGCAAAAAAATGTGAGGCCCAGAAGACGACAGAATGACATAAGACAGGAGTGTCAAATACAGGGGTTTTTTTTTTAAGCCCTGAAGAAAAATAAACAAAAATAAAGATGACAGCATGGTGAAACTATCAGCAGGATACTGTAGAAGAAATTTTCTGGAGTAGAAACGAAAATATATAAAGGTTACTGTGGTGTTATGAAAGAAAAGCAATCATGAGGTAATTTTCCTTATCTTTTCCTTGTGTCTGGAGCCTATCTGACTGACCCTGTCGTCCAGATCTTTATGCAGTGTGTAATATATTACTACGAACTGAGCTCATCTTACTGTGCTTTGGAACCCAAGAACTTATTACTTTTATCATTCTGTGTTTTAGTACCTGTTACCCAACTACTATCTATTATTCTTCTCTACACTTTTCCCACACCCCTACAGTCACAGTTATAACCTCAAACTAATCTGAAGCTTTTACTTCAGTAAACATACACATGTTATATATCAATAAATAATTTTTGAATTCTATGATTTTTAAATTTTTAATCAGTTTTCACCTGTTTCAAATAATTCATAGATACAAATATAAGAAAATAATGATATTCTCTGTTCCCTGCCCCCCAAAATACAAAAATTACATTTGTTTTACTTTTTAAGTATTTTTTATTTCTTTTTAAGGAATTACAGGGAAAACAAGAGGGGCGGGGGAGGGGGAGGGAAAGAGAGAGAGAGAAAGAGAGACAAACAGATAGAAAGCTCCATATGCTCGTTCATTTCCCAGACAGTTACAATGTCCAGTGTTGGGCCAGGCCAAAGCCAGGAAGGAGCAAAGCATTTTAACTGAATCTCCCACTGGATAGTAGAGGCCATCCTTCTGGGCCACTTTCTTCTGCTTTGCCACACCATTAGCAGGGACCTGAATTGGAAGTGGAGCAACTAGTATACAAATCAGCAACCAAATTTGATGCCAGCACTGCAGCGAGCAGTTTTACCTGAAAACGCTGACCCTTATTTTAATTCACAATGCTTATTCTAACTCGTTTATATCTCTAAGCCATTCGCTTCTTAGTGGCAAAGGAGAAAAATATCCATATTAATGAGACTATTATAGTGACCAGGGAGATGATGGGTATGTGTGCGTGCAGCATCATACTTTTTTAGGTGATTTTAATGTTCCTAGTGCTAATTCAACTTAGAAACATACACCTACATTTACTTAATTGATTTCTAGAATGACAACTTCTACTAAGATCTTTCTTTTAGCTACCAGGCAACAGAAGTACATAAGTGTTCTATGTCTGAATTTATACATGAGGAAAATGACAGGAGCTTCCCAGAGACTTGCTTTAGAACTGCACTTAACTATTGCTTCATTTTTCATCTTACTTTATGCAATTTATGTATTCCCTGATGCATAGCAGATATTCCATAATCATTCAATCAATTTGAACATTGAACACCAGCAATTATTTTATTCTTAATTCTGGAAATAAGCCTTCAGCCACTACGTTACAGACATTTTAAGAAAGCATCTATGAAGCCAGATGGGATTATTCAGATGAGGAAGGTAAGGTCAAGTGGTATATATAATTCAGATCACTTACTCAAAATTGGAGACAGCTGTTCTAACCTTCTGCCTTCACCTCTGAGGTTGCCAAGGAAAACACAGATGATTTTGAAGCAATATAAAGGCACAAGCATCTTTTTCCTGTTCAAACGCCCCAATCGCTAGGCTCTGATTGGCTCTTTTGCTATTAGTACACATAACAATCTATGCTGGTTGCTTTCTGGCTTGTGGTGTTCTGCAATAAATTATAGCTAAAACTAAGTAGAATGAAATTCCAGTTTGGTGCCAAACCAGTTCTGATATTCCAACTTTTGTCCACAATAAAGAAAAGAGAGGAAGAGTTTAGATTTACCCTAGTGTGGCAGAATGGTTCCTGAGTTACCCTAAATACACAGAGGGCACATTTCAATTCTCCATATTTTTTTTTCTCGTTTATGCTCAATTATGTGTACTTCTTTTTTTGAAAAAGATTCATTTATTTTTATTGACAAGTCAGATATACAGAAAGGAGGAGAGACAGAAAGATCTTCCGTCTGATGATTCACTCCCCAAGTAACTGCGACGGCTGGTACTGTGCCGATCCGAAGCCAGGAGCCAGGAGCTCTTTCTCCGGGTCTCCCATGCAAGTGCAGGGTCCCAAGGCTTTGGACAATCCCCTACTGCTTTCCCAGGCCACAAGCAGGGAGCTGGATGGGAAGCGGGGCTGCCAGAATTAAAACTGGCACCTATATGGGATCCTGGCGCGTTTCAGGTGATGACTGTAGCCGCTAGGCCACTGGGCCAGGCACAATTATGTGTACTTATATAAACCAGAGAAAGAGCAAAAGGAGACTATTTAGTGATGTGAATGAATGAGCATGTGCGTAACTAGTCTAAGGAACATGCTCTGTTAGAAAAATCAGAGTATGTTAAAAAGTTTGTGGAAAAACAGATTTGAAGGCAGAGTTTATTTTAAGGAATTTTTTTCTTGAAATGTATATGTAGTTTTCTCATAACGCTCACTTTATATTAACTTTTTGAAGATGCCAAATAACTGTGACTGCGACAGTCAACAGTGACTGAGGTGTTGATTTCTCCCCTTGGACTCAGTTCTCAGTTCTTGTACAGGAAGAATCTGATATTGATAGCAGGGTGTTGAGATGTCATCAATCCACATAGCATAAAGGGGCTCCTTAGAACACTGGAGTTTGTTGGGTCCATTCATGAGGTTAATGAGATCTCTCCTCTTCTCTCTCTCTTTCTCTCTCTCTTTCTCACACACACTCATTTTCCCTGATTCTGTCTCTGTTATATTTGTCTCCAAACCCCACCTTAGCAACTTGCTTAATAGGAAAGGACTATATATTACTGATTGATCTTTTTCTTTGACCTATACAATGCAATGAGAAATCTACCAAATATTTTGTTAACCACTTTATTATATAAAGGAAAATAAATTTGAAGCCAGGGGCTGGGAGCCTCTTCCAGGCCTCGCACATGGGTGCAGTGATTAAGGTCTTGACCTACCCTATTTTGCTTTCATAGGACACAAACAGGGTGTTCTATTGGGAATGGAGTCTAGGACACTAACCAGAGCTGAAATGGGAAGACTGTTCTGCAGGCGAAGGATAGCCTTCTATGCCACAGCATCAGCCTAAATACTTACATTTTACTGAATAGTTTTAGAAAGCATTGGCTTTATTTTCCACATTAAAGTATTAGGGTTTGAGTTTGGTTAAAGGTTCATTGACTAATTGAATAACAATTGAATAAAATACGTGTTCTAAATTAGAGTTCACATATGGACTCTCAGAAAACAAAAATTTCTAAGAAAACTCTGCCCTATTTGATTATTTTTTATTAATACAGTTTTCATAAAATTGTTTTTCTTTGAGGCACCACTTACAAACATACAGAGAATGCCATCACTATATTTCTACCATGCATGTATTTTTATGATATATGGTTGAACCACAAAATCAACTATATCACTTTAATGAAGGTGCAAAATGGGACCTGGCATGGTAGCCCAGCGGCCAAAGTCCTGGCCTTGAATGTGCCAGGATCCCATACGGGTGCTGGTTCCAAACCTGGCGGCCCTGCTTGCCATCCAGTTCCCTGCTTGTGGCCTGGGAAAGCAATTGAGGATGGTCAAAAAGCTTGGGACCCTGCACCCAGGCGGGAGACCCAGAGGAGGTTCCATTGCTCCTGGCTTTAGATTGGTTCAGCTCCAGCCATTGAGGCCGCTTGGGGACTGGATCACATCAGACAGAAGATCTTCTCCATCTTCTCCTTTCTGTATATCTGACTTTGCAATAAAAATAAATAAATCTTTTTTTTAAAGAACAAAATGGTCAATTGCTTGTTTTTATATATATCTATATATATAGATATACATAGATATATATTCTCTTGTCCTATGTCAGATACAAAATCACATGTACACGGATGCTGATTCTCATTATCCTCAGACAACTATCTGGATCCCAGCTGTCAAATGAAGTGAACTGGTTGTTATCAATGCATTTCTTAATACCTAATGTTACCCTTAAAACTTTAAAATTCTAAAATATCTAGTGCCCAAAGACCATAAGGGAGACCTTCCTCATTTATTTCAAACAAGCAGATAAAATGAATGCATTTATCATATGGAATAAGATGTTTGACGCTAATGCACATTATGAAATGGATAAATCTACCTTGGTAGCACATGTATCACCTCACCCTTTCCTAAGCAAGGTTGAAATCATCATCATCTGCTTCTAAAAAGAAGCTCACTCATTAGCTTCTGATATACAGAGACACAATGTGTTCATTACTTATTAATATGATGGGACTCAACTGTATGTCCCAAGGACTTTTTTTCCCCTGAAATGGTGCCAGCACTCACCACAACAAAAAGATAAAAGCTTAATTTTAAAAGACAGACAAGTCAATAGCTAACTTTAATATGTTCATGTTTCTTATTTTTTTCTCAAGAATTCTCATTTGCACAGGAGAATAATACATAAATGTCATTTTCCTTAAACAGTCAGATAACTAAATACATCCTGGTAGGAAAATAATGAAAGAGCTTAACTTGGCATGAGAAGCTAATACAGAAGTTATTTTCTATGCATAACGTGACAGATATTTACTCAATGTGTATCACTTCGACTTTTTAAGTAAAAACCTTGGTAAACATGTCAATTTTCTGCACACAAGCACCTGAGTGGAATATACTCATCCAAGATTAATAATAATTTCCTTTGAGAAAAGAAAGGTGAAGAATAGTAATTTCAGTAATTTTAAAACTTACACTGGTCTTAAAGAAATGCCAGGTTTTGATGTCTTAACAATTGCCCCTGCATAAATATCATCAACATTATCATGAAAGTAATGATATCTAAAGCTTTTGTGTAGGTTGACAAACTTCCTTCTAACAGAAGAAATTCAGAGCAAAGATTTTGTTTTGAAGTGCCTTCTAGAATTAGTGACAATATTGCTGACTTTGCAAGTGTTTAGGAACTTAAAAAAAAAAAAATCCTTTATCAGCGGTAGCCGAGCACATTGTGGATGATTTAAGGGAATCTGATACACAAAAATAATTATCTCTGTTTGTTATATCACAATATATCCTATTAGAGGAACACATTTTAGACTCCAACACACTGGATATTTAGTTGAAATGACAACTATTTAGCAGTTAACCTTTCTAAAGCAAGCTTCTAAACACATTTTATATAGCAAAGAAAATTTACTGCCACGTATGTACATGAAATGGAGACAAACAACAACAAAACACCAAAGAAAGGACTTACAAACCAAGACAGAGATGCTATTTTAAGACAATATATTGAAAAATGTGATCAGCTACGATAACCCATAAAGTAACCAAATGGGTTACTCTGTGAAGACTACCAACCAGAGCATATTGGTTATAATAAAATTTAAAACAAAAGTACTGTTTTTGACAATGTCTCAGAAATATATTTGATTCATACTATCATACAATAGAACACCTCTTCTATCTTTTATGGAAAATTTATTTAAACTAAAAACAACTACAACACTCTATGTGCCAGAAAACCATATTCATTATGTTTAGCTTCAGATTACCAATAAAATAAAACAACTATGAGTCTGAAACGGTGGCCTAGTGGCTAAAGTTCTCGCATTGCATCTGCCAGGACCAGTTCATGTCCTGTGATGCTCCACTTCCCATCCAGTTCCCTGTCTGTGGCCTGGGAAAGCTGTCAAGGATGGCCCTTTTTATGGCCCTGCAACTTAGGACTCCACACCCGCATGGGAGACCTGGAAGAGGCTCCTGGCTTCTGGCTTCAGATCAGCTCTGGCTGTTTTACCACTTGGGGAGTGAATCAGCAGACAGAAGATCGTTCTCTCTGTCTCTCCTTCTCTCTGTAAATCTGACTTTCCAATAAAAATAAAATAATTCTCAAAAAAAAGAAAAAGAAAATGAGGCATCTCCCTTAAATATAAATATATATATATATATATATGTGTGTGTGTGTGTATATCCCAAATGTTTGCATTAAACAAAATCTACTTTTTCTTCAGAAAGAAATTAAAAATGTTTCCAAAAATGACATTGAAAATAAGTATATCCAGGAGGACAACTGAAGTTTAATTATCTGGAAATTTACATATCTTCCTAGAATCAATCCTCTTGCAAGGATAGAGGTATTTAAAATTTACTCTTACATCTGTATTTTACAGAAACTGGTTTTTTTAGTGCACGTATATCTGGTTATTAATTTGGTAGAAATACCAATTTACACATGAATATGAAGAATTCACTGGACTAGGCCATATATTACTTGTGTAATTTATACAGGTTGAAGTGAAAATACATAGAAATATTAGATCCTGATGAATCTATATGTGTGTTATCTATAAAAACACTAATTGTATGTGGAAGAAATAAGCAAAAATGGTAAGCCACCCAACTCTACGCTAATTATATTCTATTAACTAAGATAATTGACTTGGTCTATATATTCCAAAGTAATTGACATAAAATAAAATTTATCTGAAGGTAATTCCAATTGGATCATAAAGCTTAACATGTATTTTTAACTGTTGTACTTAAAATAACAGAACTTTAAGATACCACTTTAGAAGACTGTGGTCTTGTTTTTATTTTCTGTAACTTATGATATATACATTTTCTTTTATAATTTATCAAAATGTAGACTTTTGTGAGGTAAGATCAAAACCATTTGGACGAATAAAGTTCCTGTCAGCTAAAATTGTTATAAAGCATGCAGATAAAACAAAACTATGGATCATATACAGAATGTGTGACTCTCTTAAGTTTAAAAAGCCTCTTCCTCATTCTGTGCACTGACAGGATATATGTTATTACTGCAGTTTCCAAAGCAAGACACTCAAATGACATTTTACATGTATCAGTGCAGTTAATAATCAGAACATCTCTAAGAAACACATAGGAACATTATTTACGAGATGAGAAAGTGGATTCAGAGATGCAACTTGCCAAAATCCAAACAGCAGCTACACATCTGAATTTCGCAATGCTACCTTTGCATTGTGGCAGAGCTATCATTTTGGAAAAGAAACCACCGGGAAATAAATTAAACTGAAGAAAAACTCATGAATATTTTGGTGGAAGACAGAAAATCTAAATTTGTCTAGGTTGTGAATATTTCTGAGAGCTGTTTTGCCAGGACAATAAAAAAATAATTTCCCCTCCCTATAAGCACAATAAACTGACAGTAAAATAAAGACAGATCCAGGTATATCATTGCTTCTTGCATTTCTGCCAGGGTAGTAGAGATGAGGAATTTCAAGGTAAGTCCACCTTTTATATATACCTAATTTAAACTACTTGGTTGACTGTACTCTTACAGTAATAACTCTCATTGTTTTTCTCCAGCTCAGAGTGTTGCAATGTACTGTGACTTTTAACAACCACTTGCTATGTGGACATCCTCACTTGGTGCATGTTGGAGACTACACGAACCCCAAATTTAGCTCTCACCTTTGTCCAGATACATTGTCCTCTGAATTCCCAGCATTATAAAATATTGCCATGGGCTCAGAATAAATCTTAAGTATCCAAGTCTAATCCTTCCTTACTATCTAGCCCCACTGATCACAATGACAGCCCCCCGAATTCAGTTAGTTTCCCTCTTTTATATTCTTATATACATTCTTTATTCTGTATCTCTATATAACAGTATTAGCCTCCTAATTGGTCTATGTGAACTCTTATTGCTCCTGTGTAATCTTTCTTACTTTTACCCATGTGATCTTCCTAAACCAACCATTTGCCTATGGCATTTTTCCTGTTATATGTATTCAATATTTCCCTGTAGCTTTCAACAAAAGAAAACAGCTTAACTACATAGAAGAAAGTACAGGTGTCTACTTGTCAGTGTGCTCTTGGTCTACATATCTGTCTTCACTTCCTATCATTCCGCTTGTATCTTAAATTCCAGCCATACTATCACTTAGAGAATTGTGTAACTAGTACTTTTTGAATAAGTGGATTTTTATTTCATGTTTCTTCTATTGGAATTTTCTTAATACCATCATAAATTATAATCATACTTTGAGATCAGTCAGCATGATGCCTCAGCCAAATAAGAGTTCCTATTCTCCCTCAGCCAAGTTATTTCAAACATCTAATCCATAAGCACTCAAAGGCCAGTTAAAATCCTCTATAAAGGAATGTACAATGTTTTTATTAAAATTTTCAAAGAAGAATTACTAGAGTCTATGTTTGCTATCATTTCTCTCAACATTGCCAAAGTGTCTATCCAATACTTAAGGTCTTCACTGACAAGTAACGGCAAGTAGAATAAAGCCTGCATTTATTTTCCATTTCCTTGAGTATATATTGAGTAGATACTGGTCCTTAACCTCTATTTTCCAAAGTTTACATGGTTTAGAACAGTAATTATGGTGCATGTTTTATAAATATCTATATCATTTTTATAAAATAATGTAATAATGTATTCTTAATATGGTGCCTTCTTTTTGAAAAACATAATTTATCAACATCTAAATATCTAATAAATCTGTTTTGTTATCACAAAATTTCTATCTTCAGGATATTGGCATACCAAGGATAAAAAAAGAAGCAAATTAAATGATGTCTTAAGTTGTTAGCAATAAAATGATTTAAAATTAACTCCCACAAAAAAAATGCAGATTTCATGAGGTTTTTGTTGTTGTTGTTTTGCTGACATCAATGACTTACTATTTTCCTTTGTTATGAGAAAAGAAACAGTTTTACCACTGCAAGCAGCATTAAGTTATCTTACTGAATTCAGAACTTACTCATGATTTATATTAGAGTTACTAGTACTTTTTTTTTAAAGTTTCATTTTATTTTTAGTGCAAAGTCAGATATACAGAGAGGAGGAGAGACAGAGAGGAAGATCTTTCGTCTGATGATTCACTCCCCAAGTGAGCACAACAGCTGGAGCTGTGCCGATCTGAAGCCAGGAGCCAGGAACTTCTTCCAGGTCTCCTCCTGCACAGGTGCAGTGTCCCAAGCCTTTGGGATATCCTCGACTGCTTCCGCAGGCCACAAGCAAGGAACTGGATGGGAAGCTGGGCTGCCGGGATTAGAACCGGAGCCAATATGGGATCCTGGTGCATGTTCAAGAGGAGGACTTTAGCCACTAGACCACCACTACCCAGCCCTTTACAGTTAAATAATTTCTTTTCCAAGAATAAGTTTTCTTTCTTAAAAATTCAGGTAGTTAATTTTTTCTATGATTTTATTTTAAATGCCAACATTCTAATTATCTAATGTGTATCCAAATGATAATCAAACCAAGTTGTAAGAAAACTGGAATAAACACTCTCTGAATCATGGAAATGCTACATTTGCATCGAAATACCAACATGTGATCTTTAAAGCCTAAAAACAGTTGATGCAATTGTCAAATGAAAGGTTTTTCTGAGTCTAGAGACTGAAAGATATATTTATAAAAAGAAATAGATACAAATTTTTCCATGAATTGTTAAGTTTATAGAACCAATTCACCAAGCGCAGAATACAAAATTGTAAAAAAAAAAAAAAATTGAAGATAAAAGCAATGTAAAACCAATGAAAATAAATTGAACATTAAAGAAATGCATCATAGCCCCTTAATGCTCCTTTGTGATTGGGATATTAATCATATCCCACAAAATATTATGGGAATATTAGAAAGAATATTGAGCACTAAGACCTGAAATTCTATTCTAAAGAAACACGTAATGACATTGCTTAATATCTTAGCAAATAAATTGAAAAAAAAAATTTTGTTGCTTTGCCCATTATCAAATGTTAGCCTGCTTTATTAGTCTCCAATAGAGAATCTCAAAAACTATGGATTTAGCTCTATCCTCATATTGACTAAGTAACTATATATTTATTTTCTGCTTCATGATTTCCACAGTCATTAAAGTCAGCCATTGTAGTCTGTGTATTTGACTATATGTGCATTAGACTGGCTATTTAGTAGCAAGGGGGAAAGAGACTCAAAGAAATTGTGAATATGATAAATAAACACAAATTATAAAGTAGTCACCTTTCATATTATTAAAATTTAAAGAATTAAAAGTGTTGAAAGATTGCATTTGATCTCAAAAACTGGTGGGTTATGGGATACAGGTGGTCATTTATAAGTTTCAATACATTAAAACAAGGCTTAACAATACTATAAAGAGTGTCTGGAATATAGCACATCAAAGTTGAATTTATTTTGTAGATAATCAAGTAATATTGCATATTTTGTAAATATTATATTTTGTTTGTAAATAAATTGTATTACATTCATTCAACTGAATTTTAATTCAGGTATAAGAGCTTCCTTATAGAAAAGGCTGCGGTTGTTGAAATAACCATGACATTGCTTAGATAATGTTTTACATAATATACAATAGTATGAACTAGCTGAGTATAAAACTAACGGCTTAGAAGACACAGCATGGGTTTAGTACAGTAACTATTATTTGATGGCCACGGCTAATGCCATAATGGAATAATTAATATTAGATGGCTATAACTAATGTTGGATGTTGTTGATTATATAAAAGCAGCAAATGAAATTTAAGACAATTCTTCCACTTGATAACTAAAAACGAGGTGACATTATTGAATGAGATAAAGAATACAGAAGGAACAAACAGTCCTTAAACCAAATCCAAATCTAGAATTTGATTGTTACATCTGTTCTAAAGTGAACTGACAACAGGCAAAGATAAAAATTCACATTCACATTCACACACGGGTACAGCAAGTTATAGATTTTAGTGTGTCCTATGTGCCTAAAGTGATTGCTGAAGGCATGCAGATACCATCACTTGAAACAGAACATAAAATTATTTTATTTGATACGGTGTTCTTTTTGAGCAAAGTTGGAAACAAAAAATTGGAAACAAAGGAAAACAAGAAGGAAGAAGTAGCAACAGAGGCAAAGGGGAGAAATTGAAATTTGTATAATCTGGCCCCAAATTGTTTCCAATTCCCTACCGTTACACCCACTCAAAATCCACGCCCATTATATGGGTTTCACTGTCTCTCAGAACTAAGGTGTACCTCTAATTTTCAGGGTACTTGTTTTGAATACACAAATTAAGACACATCAGGTCCACAAGAATCTAGAAAAGAGTAATCAACAGTGACCTTATAAACTTGCTAAATGTTTTTAATACATTAAACTATTACACATTGTTAACTTGAAAGTGAACGTTTTAAGCATTTAAAAACACTTTCTCTAGAAAGCAGTGTTTTGCTTGCTAAGTATTATTGTTAAGGGTGAATTATGCCTGTAATTACAGAATGGACTGAAATCATGTCTTTTCAAAAATTAAAGTAAAGAAGAAACTGCAGGATTAAAGAAGGGAGACAGAAAAAGAGGAAAGTAGAGCTATCATCTTAGAATTGTACTTTGGAAGTACATAAAATATGTATATGAACTAATATACTGAATTTTATTTATATTAATAAAATACAGAAAGTGATACATAGATGCTTATGTGAAGTAAAGCTTCATAAAAAACATTTCACAAAATATAAAATCATGAACATTGTTCTTATTCTAAATCCAGCTTAAAGTCATACAAATTTATCATCATTTACCTTTTCCAAAATTGACCATTAAGCAGATTCCCAAACTTGATATAATAGACTGTGTAAAACCCAAGGTTTGGCATTAAACAGATTTTACTGTATGCTCGATCTGCAATTTCCTGGCTTTGTGGTCTTGGTAAGATGCTGAGTGTGTCCAAACTGGACACCTTTTTTTCTTTTGTAATGAATTAATAGCCATACTTTCCCAGATTTGTTGTGAAAATGATACAACCGATTACCCGTAAAGCTTGTAAAGATGCAAACATGGAGTAAACTCTCAATGAAAGGCAGCTCTTGTCACAATGACTTTATATTGTTCAATCATTTGCCTTTTCATGTTTCCTTTCTAACTGGAACATTTTAATTTTTTAATTTTATTTTTTAATAATGATTACATGGTTGATCAGGGTGGAAAGGATCGAGGTTTAGGGAATATTGGGTGAACTCATTGCTAACTAAAACATGTTAAAGGATAAATATGAAAAATCAGTTAAGTGTGTGAAACAATAATATGTCTTGACATATCAATTTTTGAAAAAAATATATTAATTAGCCTAATGTACTGACAAAGGTAAGAAAACGGAATATTTTCTTTTTATTAGTAAAATATTTTTTATTGTGCAAATATCTTAGGATAGCTACAAAAACATCACATGCTGATGACCAGCATTTATGGAGATGTTTAAACAGCAATTTGGAACTTTATAGGTTTATTTTTATCTCTTTTCTTATGTTGATACATAGTGCTCTAGTGGGTACTCATATTTATAAGACCTTATGAAATATGGTCTTGTGAAAATTCTCCATTCATTAGCACTGTTTTGCTTGTATTTATTTCAACTGATATCTGAATAACCAGATCTACAGTAATATTTAATTTTAACCACAAAGATTTTTAACATATGAAATATAATTGAAAAAGTAACAGTGAAACATTATAATTCTGGGCTAACTCAAAATATTTTAAGAATATTATTTGAATGGCAATGATATAGCCAATAAAAATAGTCTTACAGAAAAATCTATATGAGGATTTTCATTTCTGGGTGTACTTTCCTGACTAACCTTGAAATACTAGTCCCTCTGGAAATAGAAGTTATTCTAAAATATCTACATATGTCATATGCAAATATGTCAAACTTGACATTGAAAAGATGAGCCAAGAACTCCTGAGCCAGATGTTTTCTGAAAATCGAGAGCCATTACATGTGTGATGCTTGTCAAGAGGGGATACGTGTCACTATCATTGCCAAGGACGCAGCTTTTAGAACCAAGGGGTGATAGTCTGGGAATGCTCTACTTCTATCATTACATTCTTAGCAGTATCGAATAAAAATTAATTTATACTTGAAAGGATAGCAGAACTTTCTTTTAAAAGTAAAAATGAACACCACATCAGAAACAGTAAACAGAAAGCTAGAAATTGATAATGTGGACGGAAACCTAAAAACCAACCAGAAAATGATCAAAGCAAAAGAGCACCAAATTTTTCTGGTTAATATTCTTGAACCATAAATACATAAAGATTGCCAGAAATGAGGTTAAAATTTATTTAATTACAACTGTTTTATGCTTCTTTTCTTGTCTTTTTTATCCAATTACAGGATCACTGAATTACATGAAAATCTCATAACTCATTCACTTTTTAGTGGTTACATATAAATATATGGAGAATGCCAACACATAGCTCAATTAAAAATTCAAAAATTATATTGATTGCCATGACAGATCATTGGCCAGCTGTAGGAGGAAGTTAACCTATGCAGACACACATCTGGGGGGAGGGACAGGTAGGAAGGAGGAAATCAGAAGTTTTCTTCCATACATTATAGTGGAAATTCCTCGGCTCATGTATTCTCTTAATTCGATAAAACAGCCCAACAGCAACAAATTAGAACTTGTGAATACTTTAATGTTCAGGTGACTTACAAAAATTAAGGTGTAATTATCTCAAAGAACAGAATATTATGCATATGAGTATATGGGGAAGGGAGAAAGTAGTGTGTGTAACTTTAATGACTCAGAAGCTAGGACAGCCTCTGGAATATTTGGTAACTTTGGGCCATGTGTATCTGACAAACTACTTGGTTTCTCTTTCATAAGGGTTTTCCACTTTTCCTACATAACACATTGATCTTAACCTCATTAGTTCTACTCCCTCAAAAACTTCAGTCATGTGTTTCAACCCCTATGGCTTTTAGCTTTAATCTGTGTGTTTACATAAATGTATGTAGCTCAAATAGTAATGTCAGGGCCAAGAATAAAGAATGAGTTAGCTGTCCTTGGGCCAAGCATCTATGCAGATCTAGCAATTACAGAACATGGAAGTGACATTGAGTTTTCTTGGCCTTCGTTTTTTGATTTTATTTTCACAAATTTTTGGCTCTAAAATTTGGTAAATGATCTGCAAAAAAGGATTGTTTTAACCAAACCTACAGGTACCCTTGCCTTATTGCCTTTGTAACACATGTTTAACTTTCTTGGTCAAGAAAGAAGGCATTCACTTTGATTTATTAGTTTTGCGCACAAACTACCCAAGTATAGTCCCTTGTCCAGTCACCAATTTGTAATTGGATTAAAAGTCTCTATAGTCATTTCCACTATAAGCTTACAAATAAATTTTGATGGCAGTGTTTCAATATCACTAATATTTATTCAGCAAGTGTTATCTTCTAGGAAATACTGTAAAATGATGGGGTATAGCCAAATATAAATAAAATAATTTTGCACTACTCAGAAATCACTAGAAAACAATTATTTGGTCTATGACATTTCCAGAAACTAGAATATGACTTTAGTTATCATATTATTAATTCTTCTTATGTCACAAGTGATATATCCCTACATTTTCAATTAATAATCTTGAAATTATTTAACCATTTGTCATGAAAAAGGACAATTGCGATGCAGATTTATTGTGCATGATCAAATTAAATTTATAATTCTCAATATGAAATTTTATCATAGTATGGATGACATTGCACTTCAATTGTTCTGTCTACTTTGCAAAATTGTGATCTCCTTGAAGCAATTTTATATTCAGCCTCAGTGCCTGACAAGAGAACAGGCCCTGACTGTTGAGTAAATGAGAATGACATATTCACTGAGATAGCTTTGAGGCATAAATAGTGTGATCATCTGCATTTTCAATATGATTACAAATGGAAATTAAAGAGCATGCCATTGTAGAACTGCCCAAATTTATCAGATTCCAGGAGTCTGAAAGACACAAAATGAGCATTTTCAGGCTGTTTCCTATTGACCACTTTGAACACCATGCGACAGTAAAAGGAAGCCTCGGGTGGCAAAAAAATAAGCCTGTTTCATTAGTGGATTTGAAAGTGCCTAGAGAAATAAGATTATAATAGGATACTGAGCACATCACTTTTCCAATTATCAGGTGTATAGACAGCCGGTAAGAAACATCTGTGCTGAGCAGGGCATCATGGTAAATGCCACACTGCATGCCGAGTAGCACAGGGAAAGCCAAAATAATTAAAATGTATACACTGAGGTTTCTCAGCCATACATAACACCATTAAGACATAGGGACATAACGCCATGAAGACTTAGATGTGGGACAATTGTCATTCAAGAACTTCTAATACCATTTTCTAATTCTTTTATTTTAGACCATCCAGGAAATAATGCAGCACATGAAGTGATCCAAAAGGTTGAACCATTAATAAATCACCCAAGCATAAGAATGGAGGCTGACATTGTGGCTAAGTGGGTTTCACCACCCTTTACCACAGTGGCATTCTGGATCAGAGCACTCGCTTGAGTGCCAGCTGCCAAGCCTTGAGCCCAGTACCCCGCTAATGTGCCTGGGAAAGCAGCAGAAGACAACACAAGACTTGGGTCCCTACTGCACATGTGGGACACCAGGATTGAGTTCCTTGTTCCTGCTTTGGCCTGGGCCAGCTCTGGCTATTATAGTTGTTTGGGGAGTGAACTATGAAATAGACCTCACTCCTCTTTCTCTCTTTCTCTGTCTGTCTGTCTTTGCCACCCTTACTTTCAAATAAATAAATCTTTTTTAAAAACTATAAACAGCAGGGCCCAACGTGGTAGCCTAGTGGCTGAAGTTCTGGCCTTGCATCTGCCAGGCTTCCATATGAGCACCAGATCATTTCCCAGCAGCCCCACTTCCCATCCAGCCTACTTGTTGCCTGGGAAAACAGCAGAGGACACCCAAAGCCTTGGGAACCTGTGCTCGCATGAAAGATCCAGAGGAGGTTTCTAGTTTCTAGCTTCAGATCGGCTCAGCTCTGATCATTGTGACCACGTGGAGAGTGAATCGTTGGACAGAAGATAATTTTTTCTGTATCTCCTTCTCTCTGTACCTCATAAATGTAAAATAAAATAAAATAAGCAGAAACATAGTTCACATATCCCCAAAATTGTTTCCAGAATTAAATAGAAAAAATTATAAAGGAACAATAATTCTTTGGGTTAAAATTTGGAATTTCCTTGCTAAAAAAAAAAGAAACAAAAAAACCCAGGCTTCTAAAATTATTACTTTTAATTTATTTGAAAGGCAGAATGAGAGAGTCAGAGAGACAGCAAGCAATCTTCCAGCTACCTGGGCCATCTTTTGCTCCTTTCCCAGGTTAACAGCAGAGAGCTAGATCAGAAATAGAATAGCTGGGACACATGTCAGCACCTAAATGTAATGCCAGCACTGCAGGTGGTGGCTTAAATCACTATGCCACAATGCTGGATCCATTAACCATGATTCTTATTCTTTTGATCAAGGTGCTTATAAAATACTATGTCTATATAAAACATGAATCTTTGATATTCACGTTGAATCTCAAAAATATAGGCTATTTTAAACTTGGATTACTATTATTAACGATATATTTGTGATGTTGTAAAATATACACACACACATATATTTGGGTATATATCTGTGTGCACAAATATATTTATATTTGTGTATATATATATTTGTGTATATATTTATATTTATGTATCTATATGGCATCTATATCCTTAACTATTTTTGTTAAGTGTAGAAATATTAACAGATGCCAAGATTGGTATACTTACTAAATAAGGAATGGTAAAGATGCTAAAATATTTGAAAGATGTGACATTTTTGATAAATTGGCATACATCTAAAATACTCATGAGCATATTACAAGCTTTGTAAAATGCATAAGGAAGTAGAACCAAGTCAATGTTTCAAATGAGTCCACTGTAACTGCCATCGTATTTATCTTCTTTTTTGGACACATTAAAAAAGAATACAGAATGGCAATAAGATACTTTTAAAGAATGAAGAATAGTGAAGCCATGACTTTAAATTATGACATCAGTTCTCTTGGCTATTAAATGTAAGCATTATTTTGCCTGTATGCCAATACAATGCCATCCTCTTTGCCTGAAGCATTGTTTGTAATATTTCTTTATTTTTCTTTGAAAGGCTGAATTTTTCCAAGGAAAAGAAATAGAATGATCTTTCATCCACTGGTTTACTCCCCAAGTGGCTCCAAAAGCCAGAGTTGAGCCAATTGAAAGCCAAGAGCTTCTTTTGGGTCTCCCATCGATGCAGGACCGCCAAGGCTTTCGGCAGTCTTCTAAAGAGCTGAATGGGAAATAGAACAGCTAGAATATGAATTGGCACCTATATTGGATCCTGGGTTCTTGCAAGGTAAGGACTTTAGCCACTAGGTTACTACATCGGTCTTTGCCTGAAACTTAAAACAGAAAAAAAAAAAAAGGAAATTTGACAAATTCTAGGAAACAGTATGAGAAAGTTCTTTGTGTTAAATAACTATAAAATCTTCACTAAGACTTCTCTGATCTAGCTAATTGTTGCCCAGGATTCTACTATAACTTCCAGCTGAAACATAGTAAACTGAGTCTACTTAGTCTCACCACTTCAGGAGAAAAACATCAAAACTGCTCAGTGAATTCATATAAAACTGTCTAGTCATTTGAAATTTTTGACCAAACTGCCTCAACTGCCAAATGACAAGGAGACAGGAGTTCATTTATAAAATGTATTCAAGAATTTACACGCACTTCTAAGGTTTTCTCTTTTCTAAAATACAAGCAGATATCCCTTCTCTCTTATCCTGGAAGAACAACATAAATGCTTCCCTTCTCATCCTAACCAAGTCTGATGACTAACCAAATTAAAGTTCATCAAAATTTTCTCATTTATTTACTTACATCTTGTATAAGCACTGTGCTTGATGCTACAGCTTTACAACTATCTTTCCAAATCATAATCCTTTCAATATTATCAGAAAGTCAGTGATCACTACATAATCATATTTTTCCTATTATACATACAAATGAGTATTTTAAAAGCTATGATTTCTGGACATTTAGTTGTATGATCAAGATGAATTTTAAGATGCTCTCATACCTGGCTGTGGCTCCTGACCCCCCAGTTCCCATACTACAGACCCAAGGAGGTAGGAGTGATGGCTCATGTAGTTGGGTTTCTAAAATACACACTGCAGATTTGGACTGAGTTCCTGACTTATGGCTTCTGATTGCTTCACCCTGGTCAATGTGAGCATTTGGGAAACAAATTATCAGATGGAACCATGCTCTATGTCTACCTGAAATCCATGAGTAGGCTTGTTAGAATTCTCATTTTCTATGAACTCTTTGAAGACTTTCTACATTTTTTATGACTTTATACATACGTTTTTTGTGACCAAAAAAAACATTCCAGGAACTGAGGAAGTGAGAGGGAGAATACACCAGCAGGTATAAAGAAAATGCTTGGATTAAGGTCAGCTCACTTTCCAATGCTCACTGCAGAAATCTTTTTGATAAAAGTATTTCAGTCAGTAGTTTTAGAATGAATTTTCTGAATTCTGTGTCCCCCATTTTCTCCATGGCTTCCTCAGTTAACTCTGAGATTGGCAAAGGCTATTGCTCCATTGCAGGGGGAATCTTCAGTAATATTCATTGTGCCTTTGTGTCTTCTTTTGCTCTTGGTCATTATACTTCTGGTTAGCAGAGTCTTCTCCTTGGAACAGGTTTCTAAGCTCTGTCACTCACAGGTCTACAGTTTAATCTTACTTATTGCAGCTGGTATACAACTCTTTGCTTGCAGCGAATTGTGCCGCTCCCTTCAGCGAGTTCCAGGTCTGGGTTCTTATATTAGATTTCCACAAAGAACTCCATAGCCCCAACTGCTAGCTCACCAATCTCCACCTCCAAGAAAATGGGGGACACAGAATTCAGAAAACTCATTTTAAAGATTCTGATCAAAAATCAGAAGCATATACAAGAGTTCAAAGAATTTAAGGAATATTTTACACAAGCAATATCAGCAATAAAGCAAATCAAGGCTGATATACCAGAAATTAGGAACACAGTAGAGCAAATTAAAAGTACAGTGGAGAGTCTCCAAAACAGAATGAAGCAAGCAGAAGAAAGAATCTCAGAAGATATTTCCTGTCATCAGGGGTAAGGAAACAAAAAGCTGGAGGCAGAGCTGGATCAGGCCAAAAAAAGTATTCAAGAATTGAGACACTATTAAGAGGTCAAATATAAGAGTTATGGAAGTCCCAGAAGATGCAGAAACAGAAACACATTTAAAAAATATATTTAATGAAATAATAAAGGAAAAATCACTAATATAGAGAAAGAATAGGGAAACAACATCCAGAAGGGGCACAGAACTCCCAACAGGGTTGACCAAAATCAAACTTCACCAAGACACATGATAATCAAGCTCTCTTCAATCGAACACATTTAAATTCTTAAATGTGCACGTGAAAAAAAATCAATTGACATATAAAGGAAAGCCAATTAAACTCACAGGAGATCTCTCACAGGAAACTCTACAGTAAAGAAGAGAATGAAGTTTTCCAGATTCTAAAAGAAAAAAATCTGTCGGCCTAGGATAACATATCCAACAAAGCTTTCTTTTACTTTGGTAAATGAAATAAAATTCTTCCACAGTAAAGAAAAGTTAAAAGAATTTGCCTCTTCCAAACCTGCCCTACAAAGGATACTTCAAGATGTTTTCTTGACAGAGAAGAGGAATAGCACCAAACAAAACCAAAGGCAAACAGGAAGAACATCCCAGTAAAATGACAACAGAAGACTAAACCAATGAACAACCCATTCCTAAAATGAAAGTGCCAACATACCACCCATATATATTTAACTGTGAATGTAAATGGCTTAGGCTCAATCAAATGTCATAGAGATTAGTAGACTGGATTAAAAAACAAAACTCATCTATTTGTTGTGTTGAAGAGACACATTTCACCAACAAAAATCAGCGGAAACTATATCACATGGGATTTGATGTTTGCTGTTAGCTTCATCTCTTCAAAACAGTTTCTTCTCATTAAGTTATTCAATGACTCATAGATCATACAACAGCATCATTTTCTTCAAGAAGGTTCTTGATTTTCATTTCTTCAGCTACACGTTAGTCATTTAGTAGCATGTTATTTAACTTCTTGGTGTTGTTAATTCTTTTTTCTCCCAAATGTTGATTTTATTTTGTGACTCTTCATTTAAGGGGATGTATAGTAGCTGTGTAATGGAGACTGTCGTATCTAGCAACATGTTGTTTAACTTCATAGCATTGTAAATTTCTATTTTTCTTCCTATTGTTCATTTTGTATTATGACTTTTTATTTGAGGGGATGTACAGTACCTGTGAAACAGAGACTAACATACCCAGATGTGAGGATACAATGTAAAATGAATCTCTATTTCCAGACAAAGATGGATTTACAATGAAACTCTTTACTATATCTTGACAATAGGATGCTGGACTCCGCCATTGTTCATGCCCGCAATGATGAACATATGACTGTGTATGAAGAACTAAAGAACTATACTTTAGTAATGATATAGAGAAACTAGGTGTGGGGGGGAGGGAATTGGGGCTGGGATTAGGGAAATACCAGGAGCCTATGGAACTGTATCATTTAAAAAAAATAAAAATAAATCCTGATTCATACAAAAATAAAGTATTTCAGTCTAAAGACTTCACCTATTTTCTTCACTTACGAGTCCCAGGGGTCTAAAACAATGCATAACACATGCTAAGTGCACATCAAATTCTTATTTAGTAGATTAATCAATGAAGACAACTGAGATTCAGCTAAGTCTAGATGTGATAATGTCTAAAGATTAACTGAAGAAAGATTTTTCTTCTAAATCACAATTGTTCCATGCTGTCTCCTTTTTCTTCGCCTTGCCCTCCCTCTGACCCTACACTACAACCAAACCCTGGCTCTTCTTTGCCATGGATATGAAAAAGTCAATAGCATGATCATTTAGAGACTTAAAACGGCATTCAAATGTGAATTTAAATTCATAGGCTCACAACTGACCACCTTACCAATCCTGCAGAGCTATTTGAGCTACCTATATATGAAGTTACATGAAACGCTTCCAAATGAGAGCCATATAAAATACAATCAGATGGCAGCTTTCCGTGCACCAATCTGAGAGGAAAATTTCATATTATTACAAATTCCTTTCTCAATAGTTTCAGTAAATATTCTCAGGAAATAAAGAATCTCTGAATAATAATGAGGTAGGGGAAAGTCTTGGATCAGCATTATTTGTCTACAGCTGTTCATTCTAAGGAAATTCCTAGGATGTGAGGTATGTTGTAGGTGGCTATTGATCTGAAGCTTCCTCCAATTACCAGAGGAAAAAGGGGTATATAAAAAAAATCAAAATATCCGAGATCATAAAACTTAAGTGATTCTAGCCCACACGGTTTACAAAAAAAAAAAAATTGCAATAGACCATTCAAATTGTAGGTAAAAAAAGGAATAAATTAAATAGGTAAAAAATATATATACATACATATATATATATATATATACACCCAAGGTGGCTCAGCTCATTATTGTAGATGAGTACTCTCTCCAAACAGTAAATGCTTTGAAAGGAAAACCATTTCCACAGCATGTTTGTGTCTGCCACTACTATCTATTTTCACTGTATAGATGGCACATTTTATTCACTGTTGACTTGAAAGGTAAGATTGGGCCAAATAATATTTAATTTCCACTGTAATAGCACTCTTACATTCCATATTCAGACAGCTGGCATAATTGAAGACAGCTCAGAACCCCTGAGGATATCCAAACTGTCGCAACTGAAGGAAAGATTTAAATATCCAGCAGCATAAGACCTACTCAATGACATTACAAAGCTGATTCAAAATATCATCTTTGCTGGATCCTCAATATCCAATCTATGAACAATAGACATAATTCAACATAAAAATGTAAATTAAGCAAACTAAATGTTGGAGCAAATCATTTTATTTTTGCACCTGTGAAGTACAGTATGCCATTGTTATTTCATCAAAGAAGAGAGAACAGACTCTTGCATGGACAATTATCTAAAGAGTTCAGAGCCATAGCAGCTATAATGAACAATAGATTTCTTTCCAATCTCTAAAACGATATCAATGAATGTAGTTTTCAAGTCAAAGTGAGAATACACAGCTGCTGCTATAGATTCTATTTAACATATTTCAATGTTCCTAATTAAAATAAAAAGTTAGGTTTCCTATTCTCAAGCTAGTAAAAAAGCAAAGACAGAAAAAAAACTTCAAATTATGATTTTGTATGCAAAGGCAAAGAGCTTTTGATTAGTTTCATCCATATAAACTAAAAACACAGTTTATGAAATGAAACACCTGGCCTGAAGATGACTAGTAACAAGCAGGTGGCGTTATGCTTAGTGTTATGGGTGATACAAAAAGACGTCTGGTTGCAAATCCTACTCAACTAGTTTAGTTAGCCTGAGATAAGTTATTTAACCACTTTATATTCTGCTTTCTTCATAAAACAATAAGGAGAGTTAAAAGGAGCAATCTGTCTAAAGTTCCTAATATGCTGATGCTTCGTGATCATTCAGCAAGTGTCAATGACTATTATTTTGCTTTAAAACATTTCTTATATTTTAAACTAAATAAGAACACCTGTCTAAATACCTGTTGCTACCTTGGCACTTTGATGACTGCTTCAAAGAATAATTCAAGCCATAAAAAAATTCTCTAAGAATTCACACCAAAAGAAAAAGATATGAATTTAAATCAGAAAAAAAAAATAAAAAGATATCCTGAGGTGTGCTGGAAAAAATCTGGCAGTCGGCAAGGTCACTGTATGTTTATAACCAGCAGAGATGCCACAGTGTCACACAGAGCCTGTATTGAAGTGGAAGAGCCAAGGGAAAGAGCTGCCAATGAGCCCACCATGAACTAGTATAAAACCACCTGCAAAATCCATTCAAGCATCTGTCTCTGTGAAATGCCAAACCTACTCTGCTTAGCCCACCAGCCTGAATCCATCTACCACAGAGCAATACTACATGCCATCTCTTTTTAAATTCATCACTGCTGTGCCTTCCCCATTTAATCATCTCAAAAGGGAAGCATTATGTGAAAATCCACGCAGATGCTCACCTCATTATATGCCATAATGTATACGCTGTGTGCTTCTTCCCTTTGACACCTGCCACAGCCAATCAGACTAAACCATGTGTTCAAATATTAATGATATTAATGTTCCCCAAATTGATCCTCTAAATTTTCATAAGGCAAATTATGCCAACACCGTTATATACTCAAGGGCCATTTGTTGTCTTCGTGGGATCAAGTCCAAGAGACCAAGGATTCCCTATAAGGTGATGTTCCAAAATGTCTCAAAGTCATGAAAAGGTAGATAAGCAGGTAGGCTGACTACACTCCTACTTTGTCATTTACATGCTAAGGAAAATATCACCATCTTCACATTATTTTGTGAAGATTAATGAATTTAACAAATTTAAAATTTGGGATAGTTTTTGGCAAGTCATCAGTATTCTATAAATTCTGGATACTGTAAAATCATAGCCATGATCATGGCTAAGATATGATGATAATGGTGAGGATTATTGAAACACTAAAAAATAAAGGTACTGAACACTTTAGCACATGCTTGCTAGTTGGAGAAGTCATGAGAATATTTTGCTCATCTTCTGTTTTCACTGATTTCACATGTTGAAAAAGGGGAAATGCAACAATATAAACAGCAGTGGATCATTTTAACATGATGCATGAAGTAAATTAAAATTTGATGTAAGGAAAATAGAAAAGCAAGGGTAACAATCAATATACTATAGAAATATTAAGCAGTTTAATTCAGGAATGCTAGTGAAGTTGTGCAGAAAAGGATGGCCTAATGACACTGCTGGAGAGAATGCAAGCTAGTACAGCCCTTACGGAAAACAGTATGGATGTTCCTAAGCAAGCAAGCAAGTGAATAAATAAATAAATAAATAAACCTAAAAATGGATACACCATAAGATCCACTTCTGGGAAAATATCCAAAGAGGTGAAGTTAACACGTGAAAAACAATGCTACGACAGCATGTTTACCGCAGCCCAATTCACATAAACAAAGACAGAACCAAACCAAAGCCAGGAGCCAAGAGCTTCTTCCAGGTTTCCAACACAGGTGCAGGGTCCCAAGGCATTGGACTATCTTCTACTACTTTCCCAGACTACAAATAGGGAGCTGGGTGGGAGGTAAAGCAGCCTGGACACAAACTGGTACCCATATGGGATCCTGGTACCTGCAAGGTGAGGATTTAGCCATTGATCCATCACTCCGGGTCCTTCTCTGTTCTTAACTGACTTACTCTGATGCCCTTCAGTGGATGAAGCAGAAAACTTTTTCAGAATTTTAATGTGAAGTAGAGAAGAAAATCTGAGAGTTGAAATACAGAAATTCTCAAACAAGAGACCAACATAAAGGCTTTAGGCTACTCATTAGGGGTTGTTACTAAGCGCCATAGTTTGTAAAATTCTGATCAAAGATAGAACTACTTTTCATTTTTTTCTGTGGTTATTTGTGAAAAAACTGAAATGTTATATATTCTCATATTGATAATAATGATGCTTAGTCTAGAAGTGTTTTATTTTGTTCATTTATTGCCATTACATCATTTTTGTCTATGTAAGCTTAAGTGAGTAGAGATATTCCATACCCTTTAAGAGTATACAATTCAAAAGAGAATAACTGGGAAGAGTACACCCAAAATGCTTAAGTATGTGGGATAGGGATTTAGCTAAATTGGAGACATGGGTGAGACATGGTATACATAGGATTGAGAAAGCTAGAGGGATCTGCCCAAAAATACAATACACTGGGAACTAAACAGCAACACAGAAGTTCAAGTCTGTGGTCTTGTGAAGAAAGAATAGTTAAGGTAAAATAGTTTTAAAAGAGTAGATATATAACAAAGTAAATTAGAAAGAAGAAAGCCAGTTATTAATCCTCATACATTTTGAAGGATATCATTGTGAGAAAGACTTAGACTCAAAAAATTATGATTATTATTAGATCAATGATATGTTTATGATTCTGGTATCTCAGACTGGATCCAAATTGGGTCCTAATAAGTAAAATGATAATTCTCATGATAGTTTCATGAGTCAAACAATAGAGTTCACTTCTCTTTGTGTTAAATGAAGACAAGAAAAAAGAATGCTTTAAAATTTTGTTACAAATATAAAATTGTTCCATGATGAGTTATCAATCCAAACTATTCATTTTCTCTAGAACATTTTTTAATAATAGAAAACATATTTCCACTCACTCTTTTCCCATGGGAAATCTCCTTTTACTTGAATTTTATTTTATTATTTTTTAAAATAAAAGGATAAATGAAGAATAGAATGAGATGAAAAGGGAGAAAATGCAATTGGTTACAATATAACATAAGATATGAAAATGCTAAACCCAAGTTTTGAGCTATTTTGACACACTTCCATCATGGCAACCTAGGGCCTGTTTATTCTAAATAATTACAACCCTGTGTTCCTGACATATGCTCAACCACCCCCTCACTCAGCTCACTGCACTCATTCTGCTGAATTATACTCTGCTTACTCTCAATCATTCTCCATCAGTAGGCATTGTTTGAAATTCATCACACACACACACACACACACACACACACACACACACACAACAATATATTGGCCATCTCCTTGTAAACATTATTTTACGACTGCCAAATCACTGTTTGGAATAATTTTTTAAATTATTTAACACTGTGTATGTAGCAATACCCACAGGCAAGAGCCTGTTTAAACACTTATCAAATAGCAATTCATTTAACCTTAATAATAACTCTGAGACTATTTCTCCATGACAGCTAAGGATATTCAGGCAGGTATTGAATAACTTGTCCATGAAACACAAGTGGCAGAGGTGCAATTTGAATGCAAACTCGGGTAAACAGCTCCTAGTGATTCTCCTCAGAATTGACACTTTAGCAATTATAAATATTTGGCACATCATAAGGTCTAAATAACTGCTATTTATTCTGTTTTTGTATGTTGATGTTCAGATTACATAACAAGCATACTGAGTGATCATTCTGGTGTGGTTTACCTGCAACACCCCATCAGCTAGAACTGCTGTCATGTTTACGTATACTGGCAGAAAGGTTTGTTTCCCAGAATGTTACTAGGATATGGATCAGAATAGGAAAAAAGCTTCGCAAAGTCAAATTGTATTAAGACTTTGACAGATTCTGATGGTTTTCTTAAGTCTGTCACTGTGCACAGAAAAAAAGTTAGATTAAACAACAAGTGTTCCTCTTGGAGTCACATTGATTTCTGCCTGCATTAGATCTGCTTCTAGGTGCCTTAAAAACTGATCGATTCCAGATAAGTAGAAAATCTATCACTTTCCAGGTTTGTCTTTTTCCAGGTTGCTTGTCTTTTAAAATGGTATTGAGCTTACCTCTTCTAACCACATACACCAAAATAGTAGAAAGGAAAGACTTAATGCTCCCAACACACACAAACTTTATTTGGGGGAGTGGCTTAATAAGTATCTTCCACTAATAAAACGTATCTCTACAATGGTTACTTATACTGTCTTACCCTCCCTAACAATAATGAGTTTGGAATAAATCACTAATGATCTAAAACATGACAGTCCTTAAATCAAATTGTTACTGATGATATTTTGAAAGTAAAATAGGGGGCACATTTATTAACATCACATCTTTGGTATCACTGAATTTTCATTTTATGTGGAAACATGAATATTCCACAGCTTAGCTAATTCTCTGCTTGGGCTGTGATGTCATTTACACTCTCATAGTTTATATATAATAATATAACTATAAAAAGATTTCCAAATGACTCGTGTTATTCCAAAACAGCCATTTGGAAGCATGCTCTAAAAGTTGTTGATTTGTATAGACTTCAAATGTATGCATAATACTTGAAAAAATATAAGCTATTATGTTCTATTACACATTTACCAATAGAAAGAAATGTGTTTTAAAGAACATAATACTTTTTTTTAGAAACTATGCAGTAAACATTTTCTTGCTATACTGACAATTACTTAGAAAGTTTTGTTATTGATTCAGAAGCATTTATGTACTGGTAAAGTGCAAAGAATTCTTAGTTGCCAGTGATATTAATTCAAACATGGATACAATGAACACAATAAACATGCAGTTTGCTTTTATGATCGTTATTTTCTGACTTTAACAACAATTTCAGCCTCATTAACAGTAAATGAAATTATTTTATGATTCTGTCATTTGTCCTTTGGATTCACAAGAAAAATATCTCAAAGCTCATTATAAAATGTGATTAGGTGTACTTCTCAACTGTATTTCATCAAAGCTTAATAAAAAACTGTTTAGAGACTTGATCATTATAGTTTTCTTAGAAACACAGGAAATAGCAAAAACACCTTAAAGTCCAAGTATTTCTGGCAAAGTGTCTTATGGTCCATCTGCTGTGTTCAACTATTATGAGAATACAAACAGAACAACAACATTCAATATAATTTGAATAGTTATATTTGTCAATAAAAATTAGATTGTATTTATGCCATGTAAGTAAATTTTATGTACACACATATATATGTGTGTGTAAGAACAAGAAAGAACAAAGGGCAGGGGTAAAGATAATGGGAAGAGGGTGAGAAGGAAGGAAACAAAGAAGAGAAAGAGGAAGCTTACACCTCCTTCATTGTCCAGCAGTTGGCATATATTTCAATAGCACCTGAAGATCATCGGATCCATAGCTTTCTAAATCGTATGCTTCACATCTGTTGAAGATAATCTAGTAATCTTTTAAACTGTGTTACTTGCACTCATCTCACATTTTATCCATTTGTATTTTCAATAAATACTAACTGCATAAAATTCTATGTGTAGAAGACTTCAGGATTGGCTGAAGATTTTACTATGGATAAGAGATAATCCTGAACTTCAGGATCGTAGAGGCCATTAAAGCAGCTAAGGTGACTAAAGAAACAGATGTTATGAAAGCATGATTCATTTTATCTTCTCAGAATCCTTTTTACTTTCATCTCATCCTTTGGTGAAATCTTCATCCTCTTTGTGCAATTCCTAACTCCTCCATTCCTCAAGATACCATACTCTGCGAACATTCTCATTTGGTTTTTATCCTGAAGGAATAGCAGTCAGAAAATTCATACACTCCTGTTTTACCCATCTTTGTTTCCACTCTTAACTTTGAACATAATGGTATTTTGGCTTATTTAGATCAATCAACTTTGGAATTTTTAATAATGAATCCCATCAGAAATAGAAGGGCTAAAATCAACTCATCAATTAGTAATTCACAAATTCTGTCAAAATTCAACATTCCATGATTCCCATAAATACCAAAAGCTTAATTTTCATTTCTCATTCAATTCTATAAATTATAGGTATCCTCCCAAGATATTCATTTTATTGGTTATTTACTGAAATCAATGCTGAATTTCTAGCTATTAATGGCTCTAACATATCACTGTGAAATTATCAGACTATTTTCTCATTTATTCGTTCAGAAATATATACATTCTGAAGCATAAATCTTCATAGAAACTTTATTCAAGCAAAATTTCAAATTCAATAGATTTATGCATTTTTAAAAGTCTTGGAAACTTGAAATAGAAAATAACAAGGTTATCTAAATCCCCATCTATTTTTCAAATTTTATTTATTTGAAAGACAAAGTTGCAGAGACAGCACAAGAGTGAAACAGAGATAACGACAGAGAGAGTAGTTTTTTATTTCCTGGTTCACTCCTTAAATAGCTGTGACCACCACAGAAAAGCCACACCAAAGCAAGGGAATGGGACTTTAACAGGACTTCCCAACCATTTGAGATGTTTTCTGCACTTCTTCCAAGCACATCAGCAGCAATCTGGAAAAGGAGTGTGGCAGAGAGAACTCCAACTGTTGTTGTTAAGGAATGCCATGTTGTTGTTAGCAAATTAACTTGTTGTGCCACATTACGATCCCCTTCTACCACTATTTTTGACAAATTCTTTAGGATAATTGTACAACTGCTCCTTGAACACAGTGACTGATAGGTAATTGACATCAAATAAAACATAATATTTGTAGCTTATACTTGTCAGAAATACCTGGCATTGAAAATTTGCTTTGTCCTAAACTTATCTTGCAATTTTAAAATGAACATTGTGTCGTTTGCCATTTCCTACAAAGATCTTGACTTAATTTGACACGTGCACAATCATCCACTGTTCTTACGAGTGCCAATATAAAATTTTGCCATAGACTTAAACGCCAATAAATGGAGTTGCAAAAAAATATACATCTCAAAGGACCACAATTTTTAACGCAGAGAAAGTAACTGTGCTTGAACAAATATTAAATGAGCAGGTGAAAAATATCAAGAAGTGCTAACCTTTTACGATAACTTGCCAAGGAAATGAATATTTGTTGGCAGGTAGGCCAGATTCAAAGGCCAAATATCAATAGAGGTCCACTTATTCCCCAATTCTTAATGGGATTCCGTGACTTACAGAATTAAGAACCTGAGAGGTAATGTTGGTAAAGTCCTATCATTAAACAGAAACCAAAGCATGGGAATTAATTTTCATTCTCTAAACAAACTTGCAGCAACTTTTTGAAAATTCAGACCTTTGAATTTAAATTTCTTGTGCTTTAAGATATGAATAGAGCTGGGGCCTTGAGGATTATGTTTATGACTCAGTTATCCAGAATGAAACAAAAATGGAGATTATTTTCCACTTATGAGTAGCCCTCTTAAACATACAATAATCACATAATTTACCTCAATATTTAATGTGATGAACCTGCAATGATAAATACTAGTTCTTTCGAATTTCCAACTTTGATTCCATCTTGCAATATGTTGAAAAACAGACCCTTTAGAATTCAGAATATTTCTTTCTTCCACACCTATAACAGATATATTAGTGTTCTGAAAATTGGGATTCAGACTACAGTACTTTATATATTATTATATATAGTCACTGGCTTTCTTTTCATCATATTGGTGTTTCTGCTATGTAAATTTATTACTATAATCTGATAGGAAGTTTGCAAAAGATAAGTAAAGCTAACGGGTTAGATTTACAGAAGTCAATTGCTCTTTAGAGGCTCTTGTATTTTTGAGTCTGTTAATAATATGCAACCAATGTTATGAAGCGACAGCTCAATTCCTTTGTCTCTAAGTAATGATTATTTGCTGATTGACTCAATACACTTTAATTGACTTTCTAGTGAACCCTGAAACTGTCTCTTTCTGTATGGTAGATTTTTCTTTTATACAATGCTATATGTAACACTTGCAAACTATACTAATAAGTGCATAGTCAACATTTTAGGCTATCCAGCATTCTTCATCATATGAAATTTGTTTGGAATTAAAAGGTAATAAAGGAGTCCTCTGGAAAATTTAGTATAACATTTATCAAGGCACCTGAATTTTAATAACAAGAGAATTATCATATATTCACTCAGAACCTGCTGGGTTTTTTTTTCTTGTTCTAATGCAAGCCTAGTCACAGAGATATGAAACAATAATTAGATGAAGTAAAGCTACAACTAACAGGAAGAATTCACTGTAAAAGATGGGGTCATTTATAGCAAATAAAGTCACTGGTCACATTTGTGGGTCACAGCAACATACTATCACTGACAGTCTTAATTAAGAATTCAAAATGTGAGGAAAAAAATTCAATGTATAATGTATAAGAAAATCAAGTCAGAATATTTTGTCTATCAGAAAATTTCTATTATCAATGGTTGAAATGTTTTGAAATATCACTAGTGATTAAACGGTTATTTCAATAATATAAAATACTGAGAAGAAAGCATAGTCACCATCATTGCAAAATAATGCACTCAAAAACTCATATCAGTATAAACTTTAAAAACTAAATCTCCAAACGTATTTGTATAAGTTCAGCTACCTTTAAAAAGCTTAACTAATTCTGTATTCTGATTAACCTGATTGAGGACCAAACATTTTGGGATTATCATACAACAACAAACAATGTACACTGTACTAACAGCACAATCCCAAAATCATGTTGTCAGCAAAAGACTCTAAATCATGATGTGTTATTATCAAGTCTTGGTTTCAAATGTCATCACTGCTATGCATACCTCCTTGTTTCTATGGTATTAAGTGTACCTTTATTGCAGCTTCTACTGCAGTCAATATAAAACTGAATATTTCATCTCCACTGTATTTCGAATGCTTTTTGCAAACAGTATTATGCAAATGGTTAGGAAATTATAGTGTGGTAGACATGTGCTAAGAATTTGCCTCACAGAAGGCATTCCTTCTAGCTTGATTGAATTGTTTTGTTTAACGGCAATGTGACATGTAAAACAGTACACTTGATGACAGGAGCCTTAGATTCCCTTCTAGCTGCATTACTGATTCGTGGAGGTCATCTAACAAAGGAGGTCACCTTCAACGAAACTTCTTTAATTAAATATCAAACCAGAGAAACTCTTGGTGGTGCTTTTAACATTACTGGACAATGTGAAACGCTCTCAGGCCATTCATCATACCTTGTTAAGACAATTACCCTCTCATATGACACAAATATTGAGAATAAAGGAATCATAAAAAAAGATAATTGCTTTTAAAATTTTTTACTATCTGATTGTTGTATTCCTGATTTTCTGAAATATATATACAAACTCAGGCAAATATATAACTAGAAAAATAAATAGAGTCAACAACCTCTACTATTCTGCAACTTATATAATTTATGAATGCCCCTAATAGATTACATCTTCTGGCTCCTCAGAAAATAGCAACATGCTCACTTTATATGGGACAAATAATTAAAGTTTTCTCAGTGGACTCTGTCAACAATATGGAAATAAACTATATAACCAAACCTATTTAATCCTCATTGAAAATAATGGCTCACACTTAATGCAAATTACAGCTAATAAGGAGTTGACATGGAGAGCCATACATGCTGCATGGAACTTAGTGGACCAGTTCCCTTGGCGCTTTAATTCCATTGGCCTGGACGATATTGTTGCTAGTTCTAGCAAAATAAAGTAACAAATACTCATGGAACTCCAGAAAACTAAAAAACTAGCATTTCTTCCACATATTTTGAAGCATTTTTATGACAGGACAACAGCATCCAACTAAAAGTCATTTTATTCCATACCATGATGATAAATATTATAAGTACAATATTCATGCAGAATGTTAAGCTAATTTAATTACAGCATGTATCATGTATTACAATAGAATAACTGCGGACTTTTAACCAGGAGTTCATTAGAAGATTCTATTTGGAAAATTTCACTAAGGAAGTTTTGAAAAACATATTTATAACAACCTGGTTAAAATTGAAACAACCTGGTTAAAATCTAAGAATAATAAAGACAACTATATACCTGGGAATAAAATCAAGTTGTATCTTCAAACATAAAACAAATCAGAAAAGACTTATGCAAACTATAGGAATCAAAACAATGTTATTCCTGAAAGTGTCTATGTCCTTCTCTTATTTGTTTACTTACTACTTCCTTTCACCCAAATCCTGAATTTTGTATCTGAAGAAAATTGAATGTACAGATATCTTTAGATAAAATCTAACATATAAGGTGAATTAGAAGATAGGCATGCTAGAATGAAAGGAAACATGCCTGATATAGTGAATTTCATTCTTGAAAACTGAGTACTTTTTTTCTGGTTTAGTCATATTTTATCTAAAGCATTATAGAAACCAGGTCATCTCTGATGTACAACATGATTAGAATATGTTGAAGCAGTGTGCATCACATGTTGAAGCAGTGTGTACCATTCCTGAACACTTCTCATTACCAAAAGAAAAAAAAAAACTAGTTGGTAGTTTTGAAAGGAAATTCATGAAAACAACCTCTATTACCCTTTCAAAATGTCAATGAAACAAATAGGAAATGGAATTAATAATAGGTAATTAGTATAATAATTATTTCTGATGACCATGAAATTATAGTTTTTCCCTTGAGATTTTCTAAATGTTGCTATATAGCTAGGAAGAATTAAATCCATGAATGCAGTGAGAAAAAAATGCATTAGAATCAGCTAGCAGGCTACATATTTTATCTCTGAAACATGGCTTGCTAATTGGTTTGATGTTTTGCTTCAACACTAAAGACTGTGTGACCAAACATTTTCAGAATACCTCATTTAGATGCTTACTGCTGGTAAAAGCAGCATTTTATAAAGCACTGAGATATCCTCACTTCATAAATATAACAACATAATGAAAGAAAGGAGGGAAAAAGTCAGAGCAAATAAATTGCTTAATATAAACCATCCATATCATATACAATTATAGTGCTGCAATTGCTTTTTCAATAGAAGTGAACACAAAAAATGTAAATAGGGCCTTATTCATTTTACTTACGAGGCTTAATTCATTGAAAGTAATGCAGAACATGGAGAAACAAAATAAAAAGTGAAATAAGAGCGTTGTTAATTATTTAATCACCACATTAATTAAAAAATGACCAGTAGTTTATTACTCCCCTAGCCCTTATTTTTTTACATTAAAACCAAAGGTTATTCAGCATGGACAGGAAAAAAAAAATTATGTGTTAGATCAAAAAGTGAATTTTCATTTTCATGTGGTACAACCAGGCAGTTATATTCTGTTAGTTGACAAGTACGATATTGCTACCATACTGATGTAATCTCAGTTTAAGCCCAATATTTCATAAATGTTTCTCATTTCTAGCCAAGATTTAGAGATATCAACAGTAAACACATCATGCCTTTATGGAGCTTTTCGTTCCCCTCTGACATATCATTTTAGTGATACATTTTGTAACATTAATAGAGTTCTGTGGGTTTTTTTTAATAACACTAAAGCAATACCTAACTATTTTTCAGAGAAATCATACTTTTTACTACTTGCAGAAAATGTTGGGTATTATGCTACAAAATAAAACTACTTTGCTTTTAGTCATAAGCAATATGTTAATGATGTAGCTCAGAGCCGAGCAAAATAATGTCAAACTAATCTGCAATCTGCCCAGAAAAAATGAAATGTCAGCCAATTCTACCAAATGGCAAATGGTTTTGCTGTTCAAGTACATGGCTTATAAATCTGCTGGTTTAGAGGAAGAAAAAAAGGAACAAAAAAATTAAAAGCTTTAAAAAAAATCACTAGGATGCTTGAATTTTATTCTTCCTCAGAGAAAAACATGAAGAACTTGTTTTTACACTTGAACTGGTGAGTAGATCTGGTTTTTTTAGGGTGGTTACGTTGATTGATGAAGTAGGTAAAAGACATGCCACCATTTTGCAGAGACAAGGAATTACACGCAAAGAAAGACTTATCTTCCTCAAATCCTACTACAAATACTCCTTATAGGGAAAACCAGAAACTGAAATTTTCCTCAAGATCATCTATTTATGTCAGAAGTCACAAGGATGTCCACCAGTTGCACTGCAAGTATATCTTACTGAAAAGTAAGTGAAGCAAAAAAGTTAAAAATAGAAAGATTCTTTGTACAAAGGTTATTGATCATTTGAACTGGGGGTAGGCTATGGAAGTAGCATTTTCAGAAACTGTGTATCTTAAAATGTAATTTCCTTTCTCTAATATCTATACATCAAAACCTGGATGTAATCTTTCTAGAACAGAATTTGAAGTAATTCAGAAGAGTTCTTGAAAATCAGTCAAGACAAACAATGCCAATCAGACATCATGTCCAGTCATTAACAGCAGGAGGTTCAGTTACAAGTACCTGTCTACTCAGATGGTTTTCCTAAGACTAAAAATATTACTAAGATGTGTCAATTTTCTTCAAAAATAAAACTTCACTAACATGACACAGCCTACTTCTGATTAGTCTAACATCATGATTTTCTGAGTTAATTTAAGAAAAAAATTGTACTGTTTTAGCCTACATGCAATATTTTTCTAAGGACTAATTCTTGAATCTGTAAAATATTTATTCTTAATGTCAATGAGGCACAAAAGTATAAAAGGAAAGATGGATAATGATGTTAAAATTGGATTTGCATAACCAGGAAAGAATAAATGTAAAATAAATACAGAAATGCTGCAAAACTGTGATAAATTCCTATGACAGCAATAACTGGCTAGTCATGGATTGTGATTAACTATCAGGGCAGATGTTTAATTTCCTTCATAATGAAAATAAGTGGTTCAACAGCTGTCATGTAGTAAAACCACTGAACTCGTACAGCTAGGTACTCATACTCAAAACCAGACACAATTTACATTGTCTTTGCCATGCCCTACCAGCATAAATGTCCTAAAAGCATTGTCAGCATGCAAAATGTGATAGCCTCGCCTGACTTCTCAGCTACTTCAGAAGAACATTTAAATATCTCCAAACAGCTTTGCCTTCTATGAACAGCTTTACAGAGAAGCAACCCTTTCTTACAAATTACAACTGTCATAATTTCAGAGTACAATAAAAGGCTTCAGAAAAAGGGTACAACTAGGAATAGAAACTATCACTTTGTCCTCCTAAACTTAACCCATACCTCTTCTCCAGCCCCCAACTTAACTAACTTCTGGATTCCTGTCTATGTTTCTCTGATATACTCTAAATCACACTTTTTAAGATTTTTTTTCCTTAAGGCATTAATACATGCTCTTACTTATGCTATAATACTATCTTCTTAAATGACCCTCTTGAAGACTTTTTCATTTCTGTTAGGTACACTAAATCCAATTAAGGGATACTCTTTCATTGAGTAGTAACAACTTCCACTTACAAAAAAGATCTAAATCAAAATTATTATCATGGCATGTCACATCCTCTATAACCTGGTCTCAAAATAGTTCCCAATGTGATTACAGACAATAATGATGCTAAAAGATAAGGATCAGGAAAGGCTTAAGTTGACAGTTTCATGGAAAGGTTTGCAACAAGTTAGACCGATTACTAACTTAATCACCTTTAATGACTAGTCTGCATATTTCCACTTTTTTTTTCATTTTCTCATTTCATCCTCTTTCCTACAATGTGATACAAAATGCTTTCTGAAAAGCAGTAAAGATGTAGTCATGCATAAGACATTTTTTTCTCTCTTTCTCTTTCATCTTTCATTTTTACCTAACTACCTCCTATAGAGCAATGTTCTTTCTCTTTTGTTTTATTTATTTGAAAGGCAGAGTTACAGGGAGGAAGGGCGGGGGGGGGGTATTGAAAGAGAGAGAGAGACTTTCATTCCCTGGGTTATTCCTGCAATGGCTGTGGTTGGGCCAAGATAAGATAGCCCAGAAACTCCATTTGAAACTCACACCAGGATACAGGGTCACTTGGGCCATCTATTAATGCTTTCCCAGACAACTAGCAGGAAACTGGATCAGAAGTGGTATCCTCTGGACATGAAATAGCACCCTTATGGGATGCCAGCATTATAAGTGGCTGCTTGACCTGCTATGCTACAATCCAAGTTCTTAAATAGAATTACATCTGTATGCATTTGGACATTTCCTAATTTGCATACTGTTCTTCCAAGTTTTCCATCAAATATCTGTTGAGATTATGATACTGTTTTGAAATGCACACACATTTATATACACACATTTATACACACTCTCTCACAGAATTCCAAAGTACTAAAAGGCATTTCAGAAAAAGGAATTAAATGACATGCAAAGTTTGAGAAACAGTGATTATTTCATTGTTGTTGGAGCAATGAATAAAAGGCAACAAAGAAGTGCAGGGGGGAGACAAATGAAAGCATTCATGCATTCACCTCAACAACAAGTACAGTGTGATTTATAACACAAGAAATTAACAACCATTGTAGCATTCCAGAGAATTAAAAAAAAATTACTCATGTTTTTTAAAAGAAAATTTGGTTCTTTAGTTCTCCAATGGGCTTGGGACATATGTGAAACTGAAGCCAACAAACAGAAGCTGATAGGTTATTTCAATGTTCCAGTTGAGCAATTAAGAAAACTGCATTTAGTAAATTGTAACAGGACAATGAGGGGCAGAAGGTGGCATATATTTATGAGATGCTCAGAAAGACAGTGAGAGAGAACAAGGGTCATATTTTGTAGGCAAAAAAATGTCAGCTCCCAGATTTTGGGTGCAATGAAAAGTGGTGCTACTAACATAGGATTTAAGGAAGAGAAACAGAATTGGAAGGCAAACCATGTATTCAGTGTTATAAACTGTGACTTTTAAAAAATTTTTATTTTATCATAAAAGAATTACTGAGAAAAGAAGAGAGAGAGAGAGAAGAGAGACTTCGCATAGAGAGGAAGAAAGATATCTTCTATCTGCTGGTTCACACTCCAAATGACCAAAAGGGTCATTTGCAGAACACACATCATGGAGGCAGCCAAGTCAAGCTGATTGGCATAGGCAGAGCACATCTCCTTTCCTATCACGTCTCTCAGTGAGTTCTCCCTGACAGAACACAGTCTCACGCAGCAGGGTCACCAACTTAGAAGAAAAGAAGTCACTTCACCTGGGCCAGGCTCAAGGTGTGAGCTAGAGCCTCTTAGGAATTCCTGCATGGGTGCTGGTGCCCAAGATCCTGGGTCATCCTCCCCTATTTTTTCAGGCCACTGGCAGGGAGCTGAATCAAAAGTGGGCAAGCTAATACATGAACTGGTGTCCATATCAGATGCCTAAACCACAGTTGGAAGATTACCCTGACATGTCACCATGCTGCCCTGGATAGAATAGTTTTTAAATTACTTTGTTTCTTTGGTAAAATTGTTTCAGAGCCACAATAAAAATTCAAATAAAACATAAGCAGTACAAGAAATATAAAAAATTCATTTGCAATTTTATGCACGTTTTAAAATTTCCTAAATAATTCTGTATGAATATATGTGTACAATGTAATACAAACATATCATCCATATTTTATTTAACTTACTTATTTAATCAAACAGCATGTGGCAGTCATCCTTTCATGTAAAGAAATGTAATATGGGGCCTGGCACTTTAGCCTAGCGGCTAAAGTTCTCACCTTAAACATGCCAGGATCCCAGTTCTAATTCTAATAAATATTGGTGCCAGTTCTATCTAATTCCAGCAGCCCTGCTTCCCATCCAGCTGCCTGCTTTGGCCTGGGAAAGCAGTTGAGGACAGCTCAAAGTCTTGGGACCCTGCACCCCCATGAGAGACATAGAGGAAGCTCTGGGCTTCTGGCTTTGGATCAGCTCCTGCCGTTGCAGCTGCTTGGGGAGTGAATCATCAGATGGAAGATCTTCCTGTTTGTCCCTGCTCTTCTCTGTATTTCTGACATTCCAATAAAAATGAATAAATCTTTCTTAAAAAGAAATAAATATTTAAAATTAAAAATAAATTAAAACATTAAAAGATTTCAAAAAAGAAATACATCTTTTTAAAAAAGAAATGTAATATGAATTCTTATTTTGATTATTACATAGTCCAGTGCAGAGGCAATCAATAATTAATCATTCTCCACCAGTAAAATATATTGGCCACCACCTGTCAACTCTGAAAAGCCAACATTTTTCTGAGTTGTCAGTACGCTGGACTTCAAGCTTTTAACACCACTCTAATTTTACAAGTAGATAATACTAATTTTTATAGTGAATCAAATCAATTTTACATCGAAGACAAATTTTAAAAGTAATATTCTAATCAGATTTTAATAAAATGAACTCTTAATTCAAAGTTACCATTGAAGTAGTTATAAAAATTCTGGCCAGAAGTGATCTCTCTGTTCTGCTGAATTTCCACGGAACTCTGTCCAGGACTTTGCATTGATCACTTTTGACCTTGAATTCCAATTATTTTAATCTCCTTTCTTCAATAGAATATATGCTCCTTTAGACAACTACTCTTTCTAAGTTTCACACTAGTTAGATCAATGCCTAGCATATTATAAACATGTGAAATGTGCTTGCTGAATAAATGGTTCAATTAATGAATGTCAAGAACACATCAGCAGAGAGCAGTGTATTACAAGGGCAAAGCAGAATTCAGCATGTTGAAATTATTTATACAAATGTTCAAATGAATTATGTAACTTATACTAAATTATCTAGTAAGTGAATTTACAACTGTCAATGACACTAGAAAGATAAAAATAGAAAACCATATCAAACAGCAATTTCTCATAAAACAATTAGATAAGCAATTAATGAGTGTTAAGCTTTGGAGACTATGGTGGAATTATTGGGTGGAACACATTTGTTTAGACATCATTTCTCTAAATGTCAAGTAAAATGGTACAAAATTGATTTGCTGATGATGCCATACTGAACCAAACCTTAAAAAAAGGAGACACATAAATTGAAATATGTGAACTGTATAATTTGGGTTTTCATCAGACTCCAAAATTATTTTCAAATTAAAGACACACAAGATGAATAAACAATAATTAATTTATGCACACAGGGAGCTCCTAAACACTGATGATCTTTGTTGATGAGAAAGATATCTAGCTTGACATTCCATCTGGATCACTAAGCAGACAAAATAAAAGACATGAATTTTTGTCTTTTTTTTTTTTTTTTTTTTTTAAAGATTTATTTTTATTATTTTTTCATTGGAAAGGCGGATATACACAGAGGAGAGACAGAGAGGAAGATCTTCCGTCCGATGATTCACTCCCCAAGTGAGCGCAACGGGCCGATGCTATGCCGATCCGAAGCCAGGAGCCTCTTCCGGGTCTCCCACGCGGGTGCAGGTTCCCAAAGCTTTGGGCCGTCCTCTGCTGCTTTCCCAGGCCACAGGCAGGGAGCTGGAAGGGAAGCGGGGCTGCCGGGATTAGAACCGGCGCCCATATGGGATCCCGGGCGTGCAAGGCGAGGACCTTTAACCACTTGCGCCACCGCGCCGGGCCCGAATTTTTGTCTTTTAAAGGAAGGTATTCATAGGTTCAACCATAACAACACCCAGCTCATACATAGTAAATCAACTTTTCTCATTGCCAGTTATGTAGTAGAGAACCCCCCTCCCATCTTGCTTTAAATTTCATAACCAAAAGAATGTTAGGAATTTGTAGCACTACCAGGTTCTTAGTAGAAGGAATAGATGAAAAAAGGTACAATTAATTCTGGTTTCTAGATATACCATAATTAGATAGATGGCTTGATATTCTTGGCTTCACATGTAGAACCTCAAATCAAGCTTTCAACTAAACCTTATGGTCCACACAGGCATGACTTCCGCCTATCACCACCCACAAAGCAATGACATAGTATCTGGCTGTAGTCACTAGCACTGTGGGCCCCTCCACAGCTTTGAAGTTCTTTGAAAGAAATAAGGCAAGGCAAACAAAGTTCCTCTGGAGATATAGGATTCAGTCTAATATGGAGAAAAAAAAATTCTGATATAGCAAGACCAGATTGTGAGAAAATATTTTCTAAGCATCAGGGCGGTTTTGATAAGAAATAATTTCATTCCATGTGTGATGTCTTTTCAATATTAGTTGAATACTAGGCCCTCTTACAAATCAGCTTGCCCTGAAAAGAAGCCACTGTTCAGTAGGATCTTCACCACCTAATATGAGAGTGAAGTTTGACTTAGGAACATTAGAAAAACCAAGATCTACAATTCCCTATCTGAAAGTTTAGAGTATGAAACCTTCTAATGAAATTATTTTGTTTGTGCTTATTTATGGTAATTCATTTAGTGGCAAAACCTAATCTGAACCAATTTGAGACTTTTTATAGATTTTATTCAGCCTACTCATATAGCCTATTCTGTAAATGTGGCTGCAGAAGTATCAAATGATTTTGGTAAAATATTCTGTCATTTACCCAACAATGGGCACCACATAATATAAAGTGTAAGTAACTTCTAAAATAAATAACATTCTTAATTTCAAAGCCCATCTGATTTCACTTGTATCATATCAGTAACCTACAATGATAACAACTGATATTCCCTAGTCAGAGGCACTAGACTTGCCTCACTCTAAGAACTCTTCATGAATTAGCTCATTATATCCTAAAATCAAGAACTCTAATAGTATATATACTTTATAGGTGAAATATTTAAGTGAAAGTAGGTTCAGCAATTTTCTAGGTAACATAACACTAAGTGGGAGAGCTGGAATACCAAACTTGATTGTCTATTGCCATAACCTGTGCACACAACAAACCATGCTACCATTCCATGATTTGTTGAAAGACGTTTCAAATTTATTTGCTCTTTGAAAAGACTAACTATTTAGAGAATTCTGTAATAAAGCCTTGCTCTATAAGAAAGTATTTAATCATCTATGAGCTCTGACATGTCGAAATTTCCTTATAGAATGAAAGTGAATAGATAAGACCAAAACACTTATTTTGCACAGAATATTAATGGATTGTGCATACTGTACATGCCTCTAGGATATCATGACCTTCAATGAGCTGTTAAGGTGGACTCTGTTGGCATCTCCTCCTAATGAGGTCTGAAAAACACTGGCCATATCTCTGTGCACAGCTTGACACTGGTCTCAAAGACATGGAAACAACATGCAGGGTGGAATGCATCCAAACTATAAAGTTAAGATGTACTTGACGTGTTCTGAGAAAATACTTTCTCTGGTAAATGAAATCTGACTAACAACTGTTACTTCCAAATATATCCTTACCATAATATATTTTTGATAAAAGGTTCCTGACACTACCTGTTTTTCTGAATTTTGGAGGGAGTCCTCCAACAAATTTCATTTTGTCATGCTATTCTAAAATTGGCTGATGGCGTTTGAGCATAAAACAGGAATTTCAATTTAGATGGCAGTAATTTTTAAGTGTGAGACTGAGTTAATTTTTTTAAAGGATGGATAGATGGTTATTTCTGGAGTGAAGTGGGAGGGAGGGAGTTCAATAGTTAAAATCACCCTGCAATCCTTAATGTGTTTGGTTGCTGGGTGCCCCTGATCTATCCACTCTCTAAAAGAGTATGGGTAATGACTTGTTGGGCCCAGTACAAAACACATGACAGCATTTACTCCTTGCGAGACTAAGGCTCTGGCACCCAACCCTCATCTGTGACACTGAGAGTGCCAGGGTCAACCTGCCAAAAGAATTGTCTTCTCTGAACCTTGGGAAGAAACAGCTTTCTACAGGATTCATGGGTTGAGGGATTCACGCTACTTCCCAATTATGCCATCAACCTTTGCTAAATCCTGTGAACAGAGATAATACAATTATTATCTTTCTCTCCTCTCTTCCTGTCACAAAAAAAATGGAAGGAAGCATTCATCTCTGAGTCTATATATCTGCTATAAAATACCACCAGAGGAAAATGAACCTTCTCTCAGCTATACATTTGGAGTTAGAAAATTTGTACTAATGAAAATCTATCATAATAAAGATTAGAGAATATAATACAAACTGCTATTTCCATGCTTTAAAAATTATTTTCCATCAAGCATTTTAGTGAGTTATAACAAAATAGTAACTTATACTTATTTTATTATTAATTTATCATGTAAGGATAAGCAATATTGTGTACATATTTTATTCTAGTTATTACAAATTGTACCCACCAAACTACCAAGTTTTAAAATTTCTATCAATGAGCATCATTTCTTAAATATCAAACAGTTACTAAATCAAGAATAGACATTTAAGAGCAAATACAGAAGTAAAACATTATTGTACGAAAAATATTAGTAATGATCATTGTAATGAAAGATTGCTTTTAACTGTGGACAGATACAGTAGTTTGTGTACCCACTCAGGACTCACTTCTACTCAGCTTATCATTACAGATGTATTTCCAGTTGCTTCCCCTGGCTTAGGCATTCTAAATTCCACAATCCCAATGTTTCTGGCTTCATTGAACCAGCATTTTCTTCTCTACCAAATCTTACTTGGTAACTGCATAGGTGGTGCTGCTTTTCTTCCTTTTAAATCACCACATTATATGGTCCTTAAGACAGCACTGGTACTCAGAGGAAGGAAGTGTGAAATTGTGAGTCTGACTAACATGTAAACTTGAAAATCTTCCCTCCTATAATAGAATGATGTATCATGCACATTCTTTTTTCATAAAATTGCTCACTTAGGTTGTGCTTGAAATTACAGTTTTCTTTGAGTTGATATAATTTGATGTTAGAAAGCAGGAAATTTTGACCAACTATAGTGGAAAAAAAAGTATAGTGCTTAGTAAAATTCAGGAATAAGCTATTTAAAGATATCAAATGCATGACAATAAGCAAATTAATTGCTCACTAAGATCCAATATGCTTGTTGTTTTTAAGATTTATTTTCAATAGAAAGTTAGATATAAAGAAAGAAAAGAGAGATGGTCGGAGCTGAGCCAATCCGAAGCCAGGATCCAGAAGCTTCTTCTGGATTGCCCTTGTGAGTGCAGGGTCACAAAGCTTTGGGCCATCCTGCACTGCCTTCCCAGACCACAAGCAAGAAGACGGGTGGGAAGTGGGGTAGACTGGATTAGAACCTATGCCTATATGGGATCCTGGCACATGCAAGGTAAGGACTTTAGCCAGTAGGTTACTGCACCGGGCCCTCCAATATGTTTTTTTAAGAAGAAGTTTTATGTTTCCACGCCAGAAGTTTTCACTGCTTCCTACATATCCAAAATGAGGCACTGGCATCTCATATGGGCACTGGTTCTAATCTCGGTGGCCCAACTTCCCATCCAGTTCTCCACCTGTGGTCTGGGAAAGCAGGTGAAGATGGCCCCAAATCTTGGGTCCCTGCACCCATGTGAGAGACTCAGATGAAGCTCCAGGCTTTTAGCTTCAGATTGGCTAAGCTCCGGTCATTGAAGCCGCTTGGGGAGTGAACTGGCAGATGGAAGATCCTCCTCTCTATCTCTCCTTCTCTTTGTATATCTGACTTTCCAATAAAAACAATCTTTAAAAAACATTAAATGTTAATCTTTCAAATGATTAAAATGTTCTTCCTTATCACCATTAGCAAAGGCTTACATATCAATAAATTTTCTGAATATTGAAACCCTGAAAGCCAGTCACTTGTGTAGCTGTTTAATCTTTGAAACCAAATATAAACCTCCACTTGCAACACAAATATTCATCATGTCTATAATAGGGAACCACTATAACAACAACAAAAAACTGGAAAATTGTCATTTTTGTACTGTGGAATGCATGAAAAAGATGGATTACATTGTGTTCTTTGATAAAAATTAACATGTCTGACTAATTTTCTTTAACTCTGTAAGATGGGGTAGCCATCGTAGCCACTTGAGATGCCTGTGTCCATATCAGAGTACTTGGAATCTAGTCTTGTCTTCATTTTCAGTCAAGGTTCCTCCTAATACACATCCTGAGAGGTAGTAAGAAATTGCTCAAGTATTTTGATCACTGCCACTCACTTGGGTAATATAGATGGAATTTCTAGCTCCTGACTTTGACCTGGTCTAGCTCCTATGTTGTGGCATTTGGGTAATGAACCCTAAGATAAAAGAATATCTCTTTCTCTCTCTCTTCCTCTCTTTCTTCCTCTCTGTCTCTCTCTCATTCTACTTCTTTCTCCTAGTCGTACTGCTGCTCCTTCCTCCATTTACTCTGTCTTTGCTCCAGCCCTCTCTTTCTTTCACTCTGCCTTTCAAATAAAATAGAATTACATTAAATTAAATTGACATTCCCTAACTTCTCACCTACCATGTCATTTCAATTTATTTTACTTTGCATGAACAAAAACAAAATCTAACGAGAAATATGATAGTTCAAACCAGACTGATGGGACAAATGTTTTATTCCACTCCAAAGAAGTTTCGATTCTTAATCTGGAGGAGAATACATTTGTAAAACATTGTAATTCAAAGTCATTAACTGTTATCTGAACAATCAGTAATCTACTTAATATCTAGTATTATGTAGGGACTACACAATGTGAGGCATGTTATTTTTCTAAATGTCTCATTTAGTGAACACAACATGACAGACATACCTCAAGTGTATACATTGAGGACTATTTCAATTTTCTTTTTAAATTTATTATTTTTAAACTATTTCCCACAATACTGTTCTGTAGGTATAGGGATTCGTCCCTCCCCATCTTAACTTCCCACCATTTCCTCCCATATTATGACAGCAGTATAGTCCTTTAGTAACAGTTAAAAGTTAACTTTCTATTATTTTTTTCATGGGATTGTAGGCATGGACAAAGTAGAACATCTACTAACATACTACCAAGGTATATTTAACTGTTTCGTTAGGAGTCTTCCTGTTATTCAGGAGTAAAGATGTATATGACACTCAGCCTAAAATGTCAAACATATATAAGACATAGGAAGAAAATATGATGGACAGATTTTGCCATTTTTTTAATTTGTCCACAAAATAACAAGCATCATTTCCAATCACAGCATATTAACCTATATTAGCCTCATGGCACCACCATATTTTTCTATGTTTTTTAATATATTTTTATGAGTTAGTTCCAAAGGCTCAGAGATTTCTCCTTCCACCCTCCTCATTTTCCCCTCCCCTCTTATTTTCCCTCATATTATTACAATAGTATAGTTTATCAGCAACAGTCACAAGATCATCATTCTGGTATTTAAATAATAATGACATTGCAGCTACAGACAGAGTAAAACAGTACATTGTCAAGATATATTTAACATTTTCATCAGGAATCGATCTTTCATTTGGAAGTAGAGATGCATACAGCATTGAATCTTTACATCTTGATGTAATAGTTTTATTATACATTTCTTGATGACTATATCTACATGCATGTTTACTTATATACTAATTTTTTATTTTGCATGAATGTTGCCTTACATCAGAGAAAACATGTATGTTCTATTCATATTATTTTTAGATTTTTTTTAATTGGGAAGTCAGATATACAGATATAAGGAGAGACAGAGAGGAAGCTCTTCCTTCCATTGAATCACTCCCCAAGAGACCTCAATGGCTGAAACTGTCCCAATCTGAAACCAGGAGCCCAGAGCTTCTTCTAGGTCTCCCATATGGGTGCAGGAACACAAGACTTTGGGCCATTCTCGTCCGCTTTCCCAGGCCACAAGGACCTGGATTGGAAGCAAGGTTGCCAGGATTAGAACCAGTGTCCAGATGGGATCCTGGCACGTTCAAGGTGAGGACTTTAGCAGCTAGGCTAGACTGTCACGCAGGGTCTAGGATTGGCTTATCTTACCAAGCATAATATTCTCAAATCGGGAATATCTGGTTGCAATTGGTAAGATTTCATTCTTTTTAATGGCTGAGTAGTATTTCATAGAGTAGATGTATCATTATTTCTTTATCCACTCCTCTTTTGATGGGCATCTGGGTTGTTTCCATGCCTTTGCTACTGTAGATTGTGTTGTTGTGAATGCAGGGTTAGAAATCACTTTCTCATATATAGATTCCAATTCTTTTAGATATATTCCCAGAAGTGGTATAGCTGGGTCATATAGTAGATCAGTTTTCAATCTTAGCACTCTCAACACTGACTTTCATAGTGGTTGTACTAGCCTACACTCCCACCAACAGTGAAGGAGAGTACCTTTCATCCCACATCCATGCCAACAGGTATTGTTAGTAATGTTCTGAATGTCGGATAACCTCACTGGAGTTAGGTGGTACATCAATATGGTTTTCATTTGTTTCTCCCTGATAGTTAGAGGACCTGAGCATTTTTTTTCATATGTCTAATAGCCATTTGAATTTGTTTTTTTTCATTTATTTTGCCCATTTCTTCACAGAGTTGTTTGTTTTGCTGTCATTGAATTTCCAAAGCTATGTAAAATCAGGATACACAAGAGATTGCATAGCCAATGCTATCCTGAATGAAGTTGCAGGAGTCACAACTCCATACCTCAAAATATGCTACAGGGTAGTGATCATCAAAATAGTCTGGAACTGGTACCAAAGCAGAGAAGAAGATAAGCCGCGCTTGTACAGCCAACTAATCTTCGACAAGAGGACTGAGAATAATCCATGGAAAAGATCTGGTCTCCAACAAATACTGTTGGGACAATTGGATAGGTGACTGCAGAGGTAAGAAGCAACACACTCACCTGTCCCCTTATAAAAAAAAAAAATTAGCTCTAAATGAATCAAGAATCTAAATCTGTACCCAGAAACCAACCAACCAACAGAAGAAAACATAGGTACCTCCATTCAAGATATAGGCAGTAATAAGGACTTCTTAGGAAAGTTGCCAAAAGCACAGATGGTCAAAGCCAAACTAAACAAAGGGGACTACATCAAACTAAGAAGCTTCTGTACAACAAAGGGAACAAGTAACAAGAAGCAACCAACAGAATGGGAAAAATTTTCACATACTATAAAACAACTATTGGACTAATATTCAGGATTTACAAAGTGCTTCAGAAACTACACATAATATTAAGGCTTAGAAGACACTTCCATTTTTGTCATGAGAATAAAAGAACTTAGAATATAAATGAGCACTTCCCCTGTCTACCATAACAACTTAACCAATTGAGCAAACAATAGAGAATCTCATTTTATTTTGAACTCAGAATGCCCTTTTGCTCTTATCAATATGCCTGAGAATGAAAAGCCCAGATTAATTGCTACTTCATCCTTAAATGTTTACTTGATATCACTATCATGAAATTGTTTTTGATAGTTGATTAGATTTATCTCTCGTGCTCTATTGCCTTCCTCAACAGTCATTACTTAAACATCTTATCCTTAACGCATGTCAACACTTTTAAAAAATTATTTATATATTCATTTGAAAAGTGAATCAACAGAAAGAAAGGGAAAGAGAATTCTTTGAGAACAGATCTCGTACTTCATGTACTTTTTATTTCACTTTCTTTTTAAAAAGTGTATTTATTATTTACCATGATACAGTTTTGTAGGTGTAGGGGTTCTTCCCTCTCCTTCCCTTTTCTCCTTTCCTGACTTCCCCTCCCACTATATTTCCCTGCATTATCACAGTAGTATAGTCCCTAAGTACAATTTTAAAACATCACCTTTATGCTATTTAAACGTATCATGATATAGTTGGTATAAGCAAAGGCATCAAATTTCCCTGTTTCAAAATGGGAGTCCCACTTTTACTCAAAAACAGTTATCTCTTCCTCTATTTTCTCATTAAATTTCTGGCATAGGGCCCAGCGCCATGGCCTAGTGGCCTAAGTCCTCGCCTTCAAAGTGCCAGGATCCCATATGGGAGCTGGCTCTAATCCCAGCAGCTCCACTCCATCCAGCTCCCTGCTTGTGGCCTGGGAAAAGCAGTTGAGGACAGCCCAAAGCCCTTGAGACTCTGCACCCATGTGGGACACCTGGAAGAGGTTCCTGGTTCCCGACTTCAAATTGGCGTAGCACCAGCAGCTGTGGTCACTTGGAGAGTGAATCATTGGACGGAAGATCTTCCTCTCTCTCCTCCTCTATGTATATCTGACTTTGTAATAAAAATAAGTAAATCTTTGAAAAAAAATTTCTGGCATAATCTTTATCTTATTAGGTATACAATAAGGACATTGGTATTTGGGGGTGGGGATTAGGCTGACAGAAATGTATAACGAAAAATTAATTCTGGCTGTAAGGAGTTAAAATCCCAACCTCTGAAAACTGAAAGGTACATGGACTTCCTGAAAACAGTATTAAGTAGGTAATATGTTCTAAATAAACAACTGATTCTCTATAAAGAAAGAATTTGCTTCTTGCAGCATATATTAGTTTAATACATGAAAATATGTGAAATTCAAAAGACATCAGCATAGATCCAGCTTAAGCACACAGTACTCTAATTGGAAAACTGCAAACCACAGAAACCCATTAGCTCACAATTCAACAAATATATGTTTAGCAGCTTATTAAATGCAGTTAATGAAGGCTAAATTAAAAAGCAAAAGTACATATATCTCTGGAATTTCTGGACAATATAATCTTGGTTACAGGGGAATCTACACATGTTAACAATTTATTATGTTAATAACAAAGAAAAAGAGAATAAGTAACTAACATAGCTGCGGGAGACCATAAGCAGGGAGACTAAAAGGCAGGAAAAGACACAGAGGTTTTACTTAAGGGCAGGTTTGTAGATATTACTAATGTCCATTCACAATTTCTTACCTTGATATATGTGCAGATTTTAACTCTAGAAAGAACTTGTTAATAAATGTTGCCGATTTTTCACAACCTTTTCCACTGTGCAGCTATTACACAACTACATGCGATAAGATTAAAGGAATCAGAAAACAAAAACTGCTTTCAGAGCAGCAGCCCCACACAGCCATATTCACAGCACCTCCATAGTAGGTTTGTCTTCTGTTGTGCTAAATCATTGAGTTTTTTGGTGTGTGTGTGTTTGTTTTTTTGTTTGTTTCTGTATTCAAATCCATCCTAAGGTAGCCTATATGGACTACACACACAGGAAGCAGGGGAATGACCACGATTACATCAAAGGGTCAGAAAAGCAGAGAGTATGTCTGATGGAGATATCAGCCGGGGTAAAGGCCTGGAGGTCAATATAAACAAGCCCTCTCCAGAAATGGAGTAAATTTAACTTCAGTGCTTTAAACTACTGCAAACTTATCTCAGGAATTAACATCTCGGAGTTTTTCTCAGAGTAGAATGTGAGCCCTAAACTCTGACACTGACATACGGAGATGTGAGGTACAAATCTAATTTACAGTAATAGTATCTCCAGATGTTTTCAGAATACACACAAATGTCCCAAATATTTACTGACTTTTCACAAAATAAAAACAAACACCCCACACTTTCTTAGTCAAATGGACGAAATCCAAACAATATCTTTCAGATAAAATTGAAAATCATCAGTCTTTTTATGTGGGTTAAAACTAAGCTGAATGTTTTGCTTGGATTTGACCTAGCCTCACCCTAAAAAGCATAATCCAAGAAAAGCAAAAGGACATTTGCATATATTTTACATGGCTGAATAATTCTAACTTACTTCAAAATAAATGTAATTTAATATTGAGAAAACTATGCAACGATCATCTCTGGATAATAATTGGTGTAAAGTAAAAATTGCCTTCTTTACCCTATCTTAAATGAAATAACTTTATGCCACTCAATTTCTAATAAACTACTACAATCTTTCCCAATTCTTCTATCTTGAACAAAAGAAGCTTAAAACTTTTAATCATTATAGAAAAATTTTATGTTACCAACTTATGTTGTAAAAGATCCGAAAATAGAAATTACTAGAGTAAAAGAACAGTCTGAGAGACACATGTCTTTGTGAAGACATTTTAAAGTCTAGATCTTCAGGCCAACACTGCTACAAAATGATACTTATTGACACACGCAGAAAAAAATCTTACAGTGTTAGTTTGCTAGCAAAATAAATGAATTCCCTCAATTTAATTTTTAATAAATTCTGGTAAACTGGCTCTCAAAAAACCGAAGTTCTTTAAAATGGACAGAGTTGAGCCCAGCAGCGTGGTCTAGTGGTTAAAGTCCTCGCCTTGAACGCGCCAGGATCCCTTATGGGCGCCAGTTCTAACCCTGGCAGCTCCACTTCCCATCCAGCTCCCTGCTTGTGGCCTGGGAAAGCAGTCAAGGACAACCCAAAGCTTTGGGACCCTGCACCTGGGTGGAAGACCGGAAGAGGTTCCTGGTTCCCTGCTTCAGATCAGCGCAGTACCGGCCGTTGTGCTCACTTGGGGAGTGAATCATTGGATGAAAGATCTTCCTCTCTGTCTCTCCTCCTCTCTGTATATCTGACTTTGTAATAAAAATAAATAAATCTTTAAAAAAAATGGATAGAGTTTCATCTAGTAGTAGTTTTATTTTTCGCATTAAAAATTCAATAAAAAATTAACATTGGCATTTATCTTTGAAATGGTCATTTTTGTGCTTTTGTTATTTTGGAGAAACTAATCACAGAAATGTGGGGCTGGCATTGTGGAACAGTTAGTTGAGCTGTCTGGAAGGCGTGAATCTCATAGGACTGCAGGTCAAAGTCTCAGATCCTTTGATTGCAACCTAATTCCATCCTAATGCTCTGGGAAAGTAATCCACAGGAGAAAGATGAAGTTCCAGGGTTCCTCCTGGGCCAGTTCTGGCCATTGCTTCTCTTTGGGGAGTCAACTAGCAAATGGCAGATTTTTTCCCCTCTTCTTGCTCACATTCTGTCTCTGTAACTGTCTTTCAAGAAAAAAAAAAAAGCTTTCAAAAATTAAAAAAAGTCAAAACCATTTTTAACTTGAAAAACCTATTTTTTTCTTAAATATACATGCAATTACATGAATCAGGGAAACATTTCCTTCTCTTGTTTGATATATTAATTTGCTCTTCCTGTTGGTAAATTTAACTCTGGAAGCTAAACTTCCAGTGCATGAATATCATATGCAAAATCACACACTAATAAGTAACTTTGAAAAGTAGAATGATAATACACAAAATTCGGTTTTCCTTTGAGACCTCAGAACAGCGCTCTGTTTTATGACAGTGGTGCAATAATGTCATTTCTCATTGCATAATAATATAAGTGTAACACAATATAACATATAATATAATGTAAAATGCTATGTACTTTAGAGCACATTATGAATCGCCTTGATACCCAGTAAGTGTATGTGATTATTTTGGTCTTATTTATATTTTAAAAATTATTTTTCAGATTGGCTATTATCAAATATAATTTTCTTAGAAAAGAGTTGCAAACAAAATGCCAAATAAAACTGTGTACTAGAGAAACAAAAGTGTTTGGCTATTTACTGTCTTATCTGAGATACGGGAGCTTTATAAGCACAACAAACCAGTGTTCCAGTTTTGTTCTACCAGTATATCATTTGCTTGTTTTCTCATTTGGCTATCCAATTACTGTATTTTAAATGTATAATATGCATATATTAATATTTACTCCAACCTTTGTACATATTATTTTTTATCTTCTGAATTTTACCAAATACTTACATATTACTTTGACTCATGATGAAAGAAATGAAGAACAAAGAAAGCACTTAATGCTTACAAAAAAATCCAAAAGTAGCAGTTAACAAATTTCAGAAGAAAATTAAAAATAAAAATGATACTTCTTTTAGAATGTCAGATGAAGAACATGGTTTTCTGTTTATAATAAGGTATAAAACAATGTTTTAGAGAATCATACTGCTGATGATTTATTAGTAAGCACAGACTGAAAATGGAACAAAACAACACTTTTGCAATCCCTGCAAGACCCCTACGATGTTGGAGGCAATACGTGTTTTCCACTCAAAGTCTTCAGAGGAATATCCTTTTGTTCTCTGTTGAAGACTGTGCAGATTGATCTGTTTTCTAAGTCAAATTTTAATCTGAATTCTGATTGATTATACTATGAGAAAAAATTCATCAAAACCATTACTACCCATGTTGGAAATTTCAAAACTTCTTCAGATAGAGTCCGATATAGTGGTCCAGGTGAGCAATCTCACTAGCTCTAATTCAAATCAAAAGGTCTGAATCACTACAGTCAGACCATTCCTACGCATGTACAAGTGCAAATTAAGTACCAGCAAAGGTACAACATTTGTATATTTTCAAACCCCCAAAATAACAATCGAAGAATACAGGTTTCCATGCAAATGATAGAAATTCCAATTTCTCTTTAGATAATTTTGAAGATATATAGTATTTATCAGAAACAAAAGACATTAAAATGTCTTAAAAAATATACAACCCATCCTAGAATTTCGTTTTTTAATTAGACTAATTTTAGTGACAGCTTTATATCTAAAAGAGTGTGGCTACATCTGAGATTCAATAATAGAATGGCCAATCCCCAACATTCACTATTAGCAATACAACCCAAGGAAAGTTGTGTGAAATTTCAATCTCTTTCTGTACATAAAAAAAGAAAAATAGTATTACTCATCTCTTGGGATTGTTTGTGGACAAAGATAATAAAAACAAAGAGATAGGAATCCTACTTTATATACAGTAGTGCCAACAAAGAGTGAATTGAGTCTGATAACGACCAGTTGCAAATTTTGCACTTGGAATTTAGAGAATCAAGTATATGTCTTCTATCAAAATGTTGTTTGTACACTAGGGCTAAATTAAGTGTTATCTGCTGCATGAACGTTTCCTCAAGTTTTTCATCCTGGATAAATATATCTGCATTTTTCACTTTAGCATCACATATTGTGTATGTCAATAAATTTCAAGATGTAGTATGGAAATGCTGCAGAGAATTTTACACACCATGCTGATGAAATTATTTTGAGAGGCAAACACAGCCTTTAAAAGCTTAGAACAAGGATAAATTTCTAGAAGTATGATTCCTAAGCCACAGAGCATTTATATTTTATATTTTTACATGTTTTGCCAAATATTCCTCTTAAAAGCTGAAATAAACAAAACCTGTCTCAATAATGCATTTGCAAATTTAACACTGTGTGAAAACCAGGATTAATCTTTAGAAATAAGCTTGCCTGTTCTTTAAGGCAAATGTTCTGATTCAAGAAACACTTCCAGATGTGGGTTCAGTTAGGCCACATGATCATAATAAACTGGCAAAAATTGTTTGATCAAATACTCTTTATAAACTTCTTTTTTACAGGAATTCCATTGCCTTTAATAAAATAGAGAATGTTATTAATACCTGAATTAGATGATATTTTCCAAACATATTTTGCCATAGAATTTTTTAAGGTTTATTATGCATTTTTTTTTTGAAAGTCAGATATACAGAGAGGAGGAGAGACACAGAGGAAGATCTTTCATCCACTGACTCACTCCCCCAAATGGCTGCAAAGGCCAGAGCTGAGCCAATCCGAAGCCAGGAGCCAGGAGCTTCTTTCCGGGACTCCTAAGCAGGTACAGAATCCCAAGGTGTTGGGCCATCCTCTACTGGTTTCCCAGGCCACAAGCAGGGAGCTAGATGGGAACTGGAGTAGCTAGGACATGAACAGCACCCATATGGGATCCTGGCACGTGTTAGGTGAGAATTTTAGCCCCCAGGCTACTGTGCCAGACCCTAGGCATAGAATTTTAATCCAAACATTCTAAGGAAATAATATTTTACACAATTTTTGTGAAATACTATTCACTCCTGCCAATTTTTTCACCATACTCACACATCAGCTATTATCACTATTTGTTTCACACAGGAAAGATATAGTCTCTTAAATGTGATTGAAGCCACTCACCCATTTATAATCATTGTGGTCTCCATACCAACTAACACAATATAAGCTTCAGAAAAGGTGTGCAATGAATCTTTGCTGATTAGCTGATGAGTTACATGCTTAACAAAAGAAAATTACATAGACTACAAGTTCAAATAGAGTGTTTGAGAAAGTAAGGCTCTTAAAAAGACCCAAAACCATTTCCATCTTTTTAACTAATGAAAGTATATTTTTGCTTTTATCACACATAGAAGTGCCATTAAAGGCTGCAGTGCATTAATGGGGACTGTTTTCTCTATGACTACAATTAAACAGACTTGCTATAGCACTGCGTTTTTCATTTTATTGCCAACATATTTGTCTTAACAAGATACATTCCCACAATTGCTTCCACTTACAATTTTAATAACTCAAAAAAACTTAGTATTTAAAGGGTTTGTGATGGCTATTTCTGTGAGGAATAAAAATATTTTTCATGTTTGAAGATTAACTTTAAATTGGGTAAGCTGCAGTTCAGCATATTCTATGCTGAGTAAAAGATACCAGGAAGTCAGTTCCTAACTATGAAAACTGTACCAGAAAAAAAGTGATTAACATTTACACTCACCTTATTCATATTGTTTGTTCATATAGGTTCATTTTAGCATATCAATAAATGCAACATTAGAAAAGATTCTCAAATACTGCTCAGAGAAAAGCAATGAATAAAATAAAAACTGATGGTATGTGCAATTTCAGAGGAAGGCAATAAAAATTTTTAAAGGCAACCCAAAATTTTTAAAGACAACGCATTTCTAGGTCCTATGTTGTAGTATAGTAGGTAAAACTGCAGTGTGTGAAACTAGTATCTCAAATAGGTGCTAGTTAGTCTCCTGGCTGCTCTGTTTCTGACCCAACTCCCTGCTAATGGCAAATGGCAAAAGCAGTGGGACATCAACTGTTTGGGTCCCTGCCTCTCATATGGGAGACTTGTATGAAGCTCCTGGCTCCTACTTTGGCCAGGTCCAGTTCTGGTCATTGTAGCCATCTGTCGAGTGAGCCAGGAAATAGAAAATCTAACTCTCTCTCTCTGTCACTGTGACTTTCAAACAAATAAATCTTAAAAAAAAGAGAGAGAAAAAGATGATATTGCAATTGTTGTAATTAAAGCTGAAGCTTAAAAATAAAAACTATTTGCCTAATGCCTAATGGAATTACATTAAGCTGCCCAAAGTTTACTAAGTGCAGTTTGTGGATTCAGTATTTTGTGGATCTTCTGTACAATATTAATACTGCATGCAATATTTTAATAAAAGTTAAAAAATAGTTTTAATATTTTCTATAACTGTAACATATACATATAATTTCTTGAGTTACTTCCATGCACAGAATGTAATTCTCTCTTTTGTTAATTTTTAAAAAGCTTTACTTTTTTTTTTTTTTTTGGAAAGGCAGATTTACAGAGAGAAGAGGAGACAGAGTGAATCATCCACTGTCTCACTCTTAAAATGGCTATAACAGCCAGAGCTAGGCTGATCTGAAGCCAGGAGCTTGTGGATGGCCCACCTGGGTGCAGAGTCCCAAGACTTTGAGCTGTCCTTGACTGCTTTCCCAAGCCACAAGCAGGGAGTTGGATGGGAATTGGAGCAGCCAGGACATGAACCAGCACTAATATAGGATCCAGGTGTGTGCAAGGCAAGGATTTAGACACTGGGCCATCACACTAGGCATATAATTCTCTTAATAATCTCTTTCCTCAGATTTGAAAACTGAGGCCTATACAAATCAAGCTACTTTCCTTAATTTCCACACTGAGAAGGGACAAGTTTGGTTTCAGCCTTAGGAGTCTTCATTTTTTCAGGTCTACTCTTTATAGCATGTAAGTTGTCTTCCATCATTCCATATCCTCCCACAAAGCCTCCCATGTAGTTGCACTAGATGAAAATGTACCTAACTCCATGTATGCAGTAAGAAAGAATGGGACATAGAAAAACACTCCAGAAAAAAAAGGCAATAAAGTATTGCTTTGACAGCAACCTGGGAATTTCCCTCAGCTTGCACCATGGAAGAATTATAGCATCAGGTAAAAGACAACATACTGTTAATTACCAGTCAAAACGTACATTGATTTTTCTGCATGTGAATTAATTGAACACAGGAAAAGGGCATGTATGGAGGGGGAGGTGTGAGTGTTTGTCTGTATGGTTGAAGAAGCCAACTTGTTTAATGGATGAGGAAATTTAGTTTTTATATACTTGCCTTTTGCTGGGAAGGCAGCCAAATTTCTAACTGAATCTAAGAAAGCCTAAACTTTATTACAGCTATATTGATGCAAATGAACAGTATATAAAATGTAGGAGGCTTTCATTCAGGCTATTTGAACTGTAAAGGATCACCATGCCATCAGGAAACATTCTCTGTTCCACATTTATCAGGAACAAAAGACATTAAAATGTCTTCAAAAATATACAACTCATCCTAGAATTTCATTTTTTATGAAAGAGCTCAAAAGACCTGCTACCATATTATCTTCTCAAAAAGAAAAAAAATCTGAAAAATTTATGTGAGCATCACTTTACATAGTTCCACAGTTCATCACCGTTAGAGGCATAATTTAACATTATGATACTGTTTGACTGAAAAAACCCTCTACTCCATTAATTGCCATGTGCATTCTTTCAAAAACAGTAGAATTGCCACACAGCTGGCTCAAAACATTCATTTTTCTGGCATGACTCAGTTGAGGTATTAGATTGTTTCAATGAGAAAATACAGGATGTTGTGTTTCTTCATCTTAATGATTAAATGAAATTGTTATTAAATAATCTCAGGGCGCCGGTGTGAGGTGTCCGTGGCCTTGCCCATCCCAGGATCCCATGTAGGCACCGATTCATGTCCTGGCTGCTCCACTTCGCATCCAGCTCCATGCTTGTGGCCTGGGAAAGCAAAGAGGATAGCTTGGCACCCTACACCCATATGGGCCACGCAGAAGCTCCTAGCCCCTGGCTTTGGATGCACTCAGAGCTGGCTGTTGTTGCCACATACTCTCTAAGGATAGTGAACCAGCTGATGAAAGATCTTTCTCTCTTGTCTCTGTAAATCTACCTTTCTAATAAAAACAGATAAATCTTTTTTAAAAAAAAAAAAGCTATATTAGTTTAAATATGCTCCTCCAGTCCCACTAAGGGGTCTTTTGCCCCCTCCCAGATGGCAGCAGCAGGGCTGGCTCTGGGGTGGGCCAGTCTGAGGCTACCTAGACCCCCACATGCTCCACAGGAGCCACGGGCCGCCTCACCAGCTCTGTTAAGGGGTCCTTTTGCTCCTGCCTATATGGCAGCGGCAGGGCTGACTCTGGTCCGGGCAGCCCAGTTGCCAACGACACTGGGTACAATCCCTGTGCTTCAGAATTTGCAGGGAGGTTGGGGGAATTACACAGGTGTGGGAGAGCAATGACCTGTGGATTCATGCCTAGGTGAAGAATTACTGCTGAGTGACATCCCTGGAAAAAATTGCCATAAATGTAGGTAAGCAATGATTCCAGAAGGATCCCAAAAGTCAGGTCCACTGTACCTGCAGGTAAACGAGAGGACTGAGACCTGGTGGTTTGAAGGAGAGGGACCAGAAGACCTTTATGAGTCAGACTGATGCTCCAGCCCACATTGGAATTCTGAGCAGGACCTTTTAGTATGTAACATTGCTGAAAACCATAAACCAACCCACACAAATGCTAGGGCTGGGGGTATGTCTGTCAGGGTTATATCCCACTACAATGCAGTGAGTGTCAGAACAGTGGACAAGTCACATTATGCTGGACCATGACACCAACCAGCACACAAAAGAACCAAGTCCAGGAGTAGATTCTGTAGGGGATATGTGGGCCTAACCTGTGGAAATACAAGTTCCGCTGATTAGCTTAAGAAATGGGGTGATAGGGGCCGAACAGCATGGCCTAGCGGCTATAGTCCTCGCCTTGAACGTGCCAGGATCCCATATGGGTGCTGGGTCTAATCCCGGCAGCTCCACTTCCCATCCAGCTCCCTGCTTGTAACCTGGGAAAGCAGTCCAGGATGGCCCAAAGCTTTGGGACCCTGCGCCCACATGGGAGACCCGGAAGAAGTTCCTGGATCCTGGCTTCGGATCAGCATAGCATCGGCCATTGTGCTCACTTGGGGAGTGAATCATCGGATGGAAGATCTTCCTCTCTGTCTCTCCTCCTCTCTGTATATCTGACTTTCCAATAAATAAATAAATCTTTTAAAATAAAAAAAGAATTGGGGTGATAGGGGCTGAGCTAGTCATGACCACAGAATCTGCCAACATTCATGGGTACTGGGGCTGGGAAAAGGCTGGGCAGGTACAGGTTGCAGCACCCACACATGCACCCTTACCAGGGTGTGGGGCAGGCCAGGTCGCATCATCCATCAGTTCATGCAAAGGCTGAGACAGAGGTGGGGGCCAGGTGGGGGCCTGGCACCAGCTGGCAAATGTGAGATCTAGGTCTGGGAGTGAGCCAAGTGAGGAAATCTGGCAAGTCCCCCATTGGGTCATAGCTCCACTGGCAAGCACATGATCCAGGCCTGGGTGTGGGCAGGCTGAGCAAGGCAGCTCTATCCGTCAGCAAACGTTTTGAAAGGGGGTGGACTGGGCAGTTCCAAGCCGACTTTAGCCTACTGGCAAGTGAGGAAACAAGATTGGAGTGCAGATCATGCTAGGCTAGGCTATCATACCTGCTGGTTTGCAAGAGCTAAGGATGGGAGCAGACTGAGCAGGTCCAGGTTGCAGCACCCACCAACAAAAGCAACAAAAGTTGGGAACAGGGGAAGGCTGGGTCAGGCCAAAAGAAAAGGGCAAGACAGGTGGGGGGCAATGCCAAGATGGGTCAGAACAACCACTGGCATGCGTAAGATCTGTGGCTGGGAATAGGCCTGGTTGGGGAGCTAAGGGGACACCTGGCTGGGTTGTGATTCACACTGGTGAATGCGAGGGCCACAGTGGGGGTTGTAGTCTGTCTGGACATAGCTGCAGCCTCCCTTGGCATGGGTGTGGACTGGGTGTGGGGTGTGCCAGATTCCAACACCCACTGGAGCTCATGAGAAGCAGGATGGGTATAGGACGAACTAAGCTAGGTCTCTGTCCCCATTGAGCCTTATGTGAGCTGTGACTTGGTGTGAACCAGGCTTGGCTGGGCTGTAGCATCCAGCAGTAAGAACCAGAAAGGGTAGGGGCAAGTCAGGAAAGCTACTGTTCCTGCAAAGATGGAAGATAGACTAAGTGGGCTAGCGCATGGACTCACCAACAGGTACTAGATCTGTCCTGGGGAGAGGTTCTGAAGGAGGAGTTTGGCAACTCCTCTGTTGGGATATAGTCCCTGAAGGTGAGTGCAAGGACCAAGACAGGGAGCAGCCCAGACAAGGCCAGGTAACGGTACCCACTTGCATACATTTGGCTCAGACCTGGGGCGAGCCAGGCTAGGCCAGTTCATAACACCCACTGGCAAATCAGAGCCAGAATGGTGTGTGGGTCATGCTAGCAGCACTGCAATAGCAGCCAGTTTACATTAGAGCTGGGGATAGGGGTTGCCTTGGCTGGGCCAGGCTAGGCTGTAACCTTCCCCAATGTCAGCTGGAACTGGGGGTGGCACCAGGGCCAGCAAGGCTAAAGCACACACTGGCAAATGCTAAGGTGAGACAGGCCATGCCAGAATGGGCTGCAGTGCTCTACCACACACAAGACCTAGGGGTAGGGAATGAACACAGTAGGGAGGCTGCATGGGGCTCCCCTGCTGGATCACCATTCCCGCTTGCATGCATTTGGTCAACATGAAAGCCGGGACTGGAGACAGATCAGGCTATAAAGGGGTACCACACCTATGGCATGCCTCACGTGAGCTGGATCAGGGGAAAGCTAAACGGAGTTTACTATTCCTATTGGTGCATGCATAAGCAGAGTGGTTGTGGATTGGTTGGGCTTTGCCACAGAATCAGCTGGCAGATGCTGGTATGGGGAGAGCAAATTCTGTAAAGTTAAATTGCGGAACCTCCTGGAGAGTGCATGATCTGGGAGAGGGAATGGGCCAGTAGGGAAACAGTGGGCAACTCCCTTTTGGGTTGCCACTTTGATTGGTGAGCATGAGGCCCTGGGGTCCTGTTCCCATCGGACTGATTGCTCCTGGCCGAGCCGGTCCGTCACATACTATGACAAGTACTTCCTTCAAACATAGTATTTTTTTAAGATTTTTTTAGATTTATTTATTTTTATTCGAAAGTTTTTGTGCTGTTTGAGCACTTCTGCTATCTATATCATATTGAAAAAACAAACCATTGTCAAAAACTAAGGCATGCCATATCTAAATATAATTAAATGTAACATTTATATATTTTAAAGTATATCTGACATCTAAATACATTCAAAATAGCTTAGACTTTTATTCATACTCTAGCAAGAAAAAATAAATCAAACTCCTTATGGAGATGTTTGATTGATAGAATTAAAATATTCCAGTTTTTCTTGACAAAGAATCAATACACTTTTACACTTCTAATTACTAGGTCATGGATATTGATTTTACTTCAGAAATTATAAACCAAAAAGCACATTAATGGTATTGACATGTTTAACAATTCCTCTTCAAAAACTTACAAAACTATTTATGGGAAATTAAATGTACATTTCTAAACTTTAATAGAATGGCTCAAATTGAACTAATACATGTTAACTAAATATGTATTTTGTAGAGCTGTGCATTCTTAAACAAGTAGCAGAACATTACACTGTACAAAGTTAAAAATACTCCATGAGATGCTTATTTATTTATTTTTAGAAGAGCTGAAAGCATATTGGGCAAAGAGACTGAAATTTAAAACACTCTCAGCACTGTGTTCTGTACACAGTGGTGACATTTCTAGAGTCAACTTCAATGATTCACTCTAAGAGACCAGAACAATAGAGTAGAAAACATCAAACTGCAAATAATCCAAGTATAATTTGAAAGCATGTCTTTGCTTCTATTTGATTAAAAATGCCCCTGCTGTTTTGAAAGTTACAGGCAGAATTTCATGGTAAGTAACAAGGCCAGCACTGGAACAGCACAGAGGAATACAGAAACTCCCAGACTTTCCTCCTTGGCCTGCCTCATTTTTTTTTTTTGTGCCCAGTCAATCCCAGGCCAGAAGAATAAAAGGCTTCTAAGAATATTCATTATTTCTTGTGCTTTCAATCATGGGATGAAAGAAAGCTGAATATTTTTTAAGAGGCTATTTTGTGGTAGCTGAATTCGAAAGTTAATAGCTCAGTGAATCTGAAAACAATCCAAGTTGCATACACCAAAGGTGTTATCCTGAGGTAGCCGTGAATCCTTTCTGGTAATTAAATCTTATAGCTCTGGACAGCATTAGCAACCTCATTTTATAGATGGAGAAATTTAGACTCTGAAAGGTGAAGTAATTTATGTAAATTCATAAAACTAAAAGGAAAATATCAGAGATGGAATTCAAAGAAGGTATGTCTAAAATGTGAAATGTTTTTCAACACACCAAACTGACCCTAGAAGAGAAAGAGGGCCTTATAAAATAAAAATAAATTAATATTATATAATCCAGCCAATAGTTCTCTGACATGAGCTGAAATAAGCTTCATTACCTTTGTTCCATGAAATTGATAAACTTGTGTTAACACCATGTTAAAAAGAATGTGTCTGTGGGTCAGGTAAAATATTGGCTTATGAAATAAACAAAGCAAAGAGAGAAATAGCTAAATTAGTACAAGGATCCCAATCTTTCTAATAAGCTATTACATAAACCTTTCGTTTCTTCAATTTATCCTAAGAGTTACTCTCAAGCTTTTCTTTCATTAAAACGTAACTAATATTTTATGCCCTCAGAATTTGTGCTAATTTGAATTAATAGATGTAATTTATCCACTTGTCCCTACTGAAGCACTTGAGGGCTCAAGAAGAAAAATGTATTTCACTCTGTCATCACAGTAGCACCCAACACAACTGCTGAGAGAGTTTGTGAACTCAGTCAGTATTTGTTAAATTTTCTTTTATATACTTTTTTTCTGAAGTGAAATTAAAAAATGAAACTCAAAATATAAAGTTTTAATATGAAATGATTTAGTCCTTCCAAATACATACACTTCACTAGATTTTTTGTTTCGATTTGTTTTTTAAGTAACACAGAATGACAAATAGGCAAAAACAGAGACAGGCACAGACACAGAGCGATCTTCTCTGAAGGACTACAGCACAAGTCAAAGCCCCGCACTCAATCCCAGTCTCCCGCACTGCTGGCTGGCAGAAAATTAGAACTGGAAAGAGTCAGCCCTAAAATCTTGGCCCTCTGTCATTGATGTCCTAAGCAACATCTTGACCACTGTGCCAAACATAGGCCCCAGGGGCTACGATATTTCAAAAGAAATGTAGTCTTAATCCTGACAGGAAAATTTTTATGAAACGTCTAAGGTAAGAAATATTTTAATACACTAAATAGAGTACATCATTCATCAGTTTCAGCAAATATACAACAAATAAACATATCTCTAAGCAATACACAAATTATATCTCCAAAATCAACTGTTTTCTTCTTATTGGATTAACACAATTAGAATAAGGAGCTATGAATTGTTTTTACTAAGGAAACACATTGTTTTGTTATTATGAAACATCTCAGAGACTACATTTTCTAAACTTAGAATAATATATGTAACATGAATTTAAGAATATGTTTCCACTCAGCAGTATTAAATTTCAAAATTTCTAAAGCAAGTAAGATTGTATGAAAATTTAATCCTATCAGTTATGTTTAATAATAACACAAGTGTTCCTGTGAACAGAGTGGCCTTTTCCACCTTTAGCCTTTGAACAGTCACACAGTGGATGTTTTTTTTAACTGCCTCAATGAGTGATCTTTTTAACTTAGGCAGACATTATTTTAACCATATTGAAAACAGATTTTTTCATTGGTCAATCACTGTCCCTTGGCTTAGATAAATTTATATTTTGTACAGTAGTTTATTTGAGATGAAAACATAAAATGCATTTTGTATTACAATAGCTTATGTAAATTACCCTTCCAATACGTACTTAGTTCATGGTTCCTACAAAACACGCAAGCAGTATTTTGACTTGACAGCATTCACTATCCAAAACTATCAGTAATTTAAAATACATCATAACATGCAATGATGATTTTAATTGTAATTTCATAGCACTTTTAACATTTTCAAACATGTTCCTCCAATGTACATAAAGTCTGATCAGTGAATAAAAAATCAAATGTTTCAGCTATAAAAGACATACTTTAAAATTCTACATTTTAATAGTGCTAAAATATGCTTAAATTAAATTTGGGATTATTCTAGCAGTAAACAAACATTCTCTCTAGCTCTTGATTGTACTGAAGGGTTGAAGCACTGGAAAGGGAATGAGTTTTGAATTTTGAGGACAAGATTTTCAAGAGTAATATTTAATTCAACTTCTTTTCATTAAGTGGAAAAGAACATCCTCAGTACCTGAGCTTCAACCTGAGAGCAGCTCATGCGGAGGAGATGACCTTTGCTCAGAATCAACACTGGCATGTCATAGTTATATGACAATGACAAGGTTATGAATCATGCCATGCATGCTTTTCTTGATCTTCAAAATGAGAAAAATATAAGATATTTCCCTAGTGCTAACGGAACTAAAAGTTGTAACATTTATGCAAAGCACTTACAACAACACATTCCAAGAGTTTGCATTTTGAGAATTAATTTTCAGTTTGTTCATCTGTACCAAATAGTAGATTCAATCCCACTTTAAAGCCGTCCATGCCTTTTAAAATACCACTTTTATACATTTTAATTTTGTATGAAACTTTATCAGAGGAATCAATAGAGATTACTGCCCTTTTTACTCTACTTTTCAATTAAAAAATAAAGTTGAAAAATAAAATATCTCCTGACTTCTAAGTTTTTCAAGAAGTTGTTATCTACATAAGAAACTGCACTTCTCCATGTTAGGGTCCTATCTTAGACACCTGTGACTTAATGACTCTTCCCCTCCACTTTCTACTTCTTTTTACTTTACCTTGGTACGTTAGACATGACTTAATGAAACTTGACCAGTAACCAAAGGATTAGAATACCTTCTGTAAGTAAATGTCTATGCAATACAAATGGTATTATTCCAGTACCATCATTTCAGTTTCCACGCAGTACAACAGGAGAAATCATTTTTAGTTTAGTATTACTTTTTTAGAAGTCACAGATAATTAAAGCATTGGAGGAGAGATGGATAATAAACAAAGCTGAGTCACTATGTGAAAGTACTCTTCACTTTTCTCTAAGAAAATATCATACTGTAGTCAGGTACCTAATGTGGGGAAACCTCCTCAATTCATTTGCAGAGAACACAAATTTGGGCAACATTTTCAAAAGTAGCAACCAATGAATTTTTTGGCTAGTATAAAATGCGCTGGTTACTAGAAGACATGAAAGTAAAACATAGGAAACTCATAAAGGAAATGAAATATGTAAATGTATGTTAATGAAAATATATGACTTTAAAATAATGCAATACCCAACAAATTAATATATCCAATTCACCAAAAAATAAACATAGCATTATTACATATAAAGCAAAGTTGCACAGATACACTTTATAAAAGAGTTCTGATCCCTAAAGATATAAAAATGCTGTATTTAGTACACCAATGTTAAATAATACTGATTCAAAAACAAGTATGATATTTGAATTGCATGAACTGCTCATTTCTAATTCCTTCCTCTAAATAACCAGGATTCTGTCTAGGAACACAATAGGTTCATTCATATTTCTGCTATTATGTGTGAAACATGCCATTTCACATACGAGGTATTCTGAGTTTATACAGCTTCTGGGAAATTTCAAGACTGCATAAAATTTTACCTTTTTAATTTCTGTATAGCCTAAAATTCACAAAAGCATCACTATCATTATAAAAATTAATATTTAGGGACAAGTCTAGCCAAATATGTGAAACACTGCTATCATGAAAATTATAAAACAGAGATAAAAATCATCAAGGCTTCAAAAAAATGGAAAAATGTTCTTATTCATGGAGTAGAGAAACTAATATTATTAAAATGTCCATGCCATGTAAAGTAATCCAGATGAAAATTTTCAAGTTAGGGCTCTGGGTGATTTAGAATATGATCATTTTAATATATATACACAAATACATATACACACATATAAAGCAGACACACACACACATATATAGAAAGATAAATTATATACTATTAGCTATTCATTTATAATACAATGGGAAGAGTAATTAGAAATATCATATCATTAAATCAATTAAATATCATATCAAGCTCTCAATTTCACAAAATTATCATTAAAAGTCTAGCCTAACCCCCAACACTATTAGTCGCTTTCTGCATGGTTTCAACCCTCCAAAAACAACGTTTCGCTCCTTCCCACATTCTTTTCAACCATCGTGACTTCTATACCTAGCCCAGCATTCTGGAAGGGAAGGCTGCACAGAATTCGACTGAAAGAAAATCCAGAAAAAAGGCCAGAATTTTCCAAATTAATAAATACAGAAAGTTGCCAAAGAACATGAGCAATTTTGTTAAAGATATAGAAACATTGAAAAGAAACAGTCCAAAATTTACATCATAAATAACTAATGCAAGAAATTGAGACTAGGAAGCCTGTTACATTGCTAAGCAATGTTCTTTTACTATCAAAAAAAAATGCCTAGAAAAATGTGAAAGTTAGACTATAAATTCTTTAGGAACCTTCCAAAAAACTCTAATTACAAAATGCATGTGGAAGGGATGAAACTGATTTGCTTTTATGGTTAATCACTTAAATCTGGGATATCTACCAAAAGTGATGACTTTGAATAGGTGACATATTATTTAAAATAATCAAGATGGAAGAATAGGGTAAGGAAATGTTTGCATAGGAAGAGAAACATCAGCCAGTGTGAAGCAGAGAGGCCACATTCTAGGGAATAAGAAAGGACTGAACAACAGCAGAGGGCACCTGGAGACTCACACATATGGAAAAGTAGCAGACACAGCAGTGTTATGTTGCAGTGACCAATTCCCCAGAGGCATTCAGCAAGCAGCAATCTGAGCTGCACCAGCAGCCAGAACTCCACCAGCAACAAGATGGGAAGGGGAATTCACTGGGAGCTCAGAAGGTGAGCCCATACAAAGAACTGCCCATCCTACTGGTCTCTTTGATTTGGCCAAGAGCAGAGACAGAGCAGCAGGTCCCAGATGGGTGCTGTGGGAAGAACCAGGTGAATTACACAGCCTAGTTCACCCCCTACAGTAAAATTTGGCACCATTTAGTATATGAAGGCAAAGGCTATGGGACAGGACTGAACATGCTCTGAGCTGGGAGTGAACTCGTTTTGGGCTCAATGAATTGCAGCAACGTGGCATTCAACAGGCATTCCTCAGACCTGATGGCCAGCAGATCAAGATCTCTAGTAGTGACACATCAGGTGCCATTTTGTAGAGTGTGGCAAAGGCTTTGAGAATAAAAGGACAAGAGGGAGCTGCAAATGGCACTGAGCTGGGAGCGAACTCACTGAGCTCAGTGCATTGCACCATTCCCACAGGAAAATGATACCGACATTAGCATCATATGGGTCAAAATAGGTCCAAGCAACCTTCAGACCTAACGGTCAACAGGTTCCAGCAAGATCAGCAATATAGGACAACCTAGCTATATAGGACAACCTAGCTATATAGGACACCTGGTGACTTCCTAACCCTTGGAACTGCTCGAACAGGAAGTGGGAGGCAGTTTTTACTACAAAGGTGTAGCTTCAGCACAGTGTCACAGGAGGTAGAAAGTGGTGAGCCAGGAGCTGGGGCTACGGAGACCATGGCGGATGTCCAATGTAAGAACCCAGACCTGGAACTTGCTGGAGGGAATGGCACAAGTGACTGCAAACAAAGAGCCATGTACCAAACACAGTACGTAAAACCTAATTGTAGACCTGTGGGTGATGCAGCTTAGAAACCTCCCCCAAGGAGAAGAATCTGATCACCAGAAGTAGAATGACCAAGAACAAAGGAAGAGACAAAGGCACAATGAATATTACTGAATACTCTCTTGCAAAGGAACAAAATCTTTGTCAACCTCAGAGTTAACAGAGGAACACATCCAGAAAAGGGGGAATTCAGAATTCAAACCACTGGTTCTAAATGCTCTTATCAACAACAAGCAGCATGTAACACAGGAGTTCAAGAAATTCAGCAAACATGTCATACAGGAAACGAATCAAATGAAAGCTGATATCAGAAATTAAGAAGCATTCAAGAATTTAAATATACTATTAAAAGGACAAATATAAGAGTTATGTGAATTACAACGGGTACACAGAGAGTGAGGCTGGATTTAAAAATGAATTTAACGAAAAAATAAGGGAAAATTTCCCTAATATAAACAATTGGAAAACAACATCCAGGAGGGGCACAGAACTCCCAAAGGATTGACCAAAAGCGATCTTCACCACAACACATGATAATCATGTTCTCTTCAATCGAACATAAGAAAAAGATCCTTAAATGTACATGTGAAAAAAAAAAAAAAAAACAAATGACATAGAGGAATGGCAATTAAACTCACAGGAGAACTCCCACAGGAAACTCTACAGGCCAGAAGAGAATGTTGCAACTTATTTCAGATTCTAAAAGCAAAAATTTGTCTGCCCAGGATAATGTACCCAGCAAAACTTTCCTTTGTCTTTGAAAATGAAATAAAATTCTTCCACAGAAATGAAAACCTCAAAGAATATGCCTCTTCCAAGCCTCCCATACAAATGGTACTTAAAAGATGTTCTCCTGACAGAGAAGAGGAACAGCACCCAGCAAAATCAAAGGCAAATGTGAAGAACATCCCAGTAAAATAACAACAGAAAACTAAATCAATGAATAACCCATTGCTAAAATGACAGGACCAAATTACCATCCACTCTTATTAACCCTGAATATAAATGCCTTAAACTCTTTAATCAAATGTCACAGAAGAGTAGGCTGGATTAATAAAAAATCCATCTATTTGTTGCCTACAGCAGACATATCTCACCAACAAAGATCAGCAGAAACCATTTCTCAAGGATTTTGATTTTTTATTTCATCTCTTCAAAACACTTTCTTTCTCATTAATTCTTCACTGACTCACAGATCATATAGTAGCATCATTTTCTTCAAAAAGGTGATTTTCTTTTTCATTTCTTCAGCAACACATTGGGTATCTAGTAGCATATTATTTAACTTCATGGCATTTTTAATTTCTTCTTTTCTTCCTGTTGTTTTTGTTTTGTGGCTTTTCATTTAAGCGGATGTATAGTAACCGTGTAATGGAGACTATCATGGTCAGATGTGAAGACAAAATGCAGTATGCATCTCTACTTCCAGACTAAAGATGGACTCCCAATAAAACTATTAAGTATATCTTGAGAATATGATGCTGGACTCTTCGCCATTGTCCCTGTCCGCAATCATGGACATATGACTGTTTATGCAGAACTATACTATAGTAATAATATAGGGGAACTCAGTAGGGGGAGAGGTGTTTGGGAGAGGGTAAAAGAAATCCCAGAGCCTATGGAACTGTATCATAAAATGCTAATAATAAAAAAAAAGAAATAACATAAAATAAAAAATAAATCATTTTAAAAAACACAAAAGAAAATTAAGCAAAAAAAAGAAAAAAAATCAATATGTACTATGTGAAGGTGATTATAACTAGTATATGACTGTCTAAGAGATTTAACAAGAATCCATGATATATGCCTTTATAAATTCCTTTCATTTACAAGGTTTCTTTTTAATTTTGTATTCTTGATTCTTTTAAGTAACATTAATGTAAGTTTAGTGAAAATTAATTTTGAATATATGTAAATCAACTGTCACTATGTAACCGCATGTACTGCCAACCGTGGAGTTCCTGGCTTCAGCTGGGTGATTGCAGGTTTGAATGGCTTGCTGAGAACATTTTCCTTAAAGTAAAATGACAATAACTTTTTTTTACAATTGTTTCTGTAATCATTCTTTTAACCATGGGTTGGGAACAAAATAATTAGATGTTGTGCAAAAAAAAAAAAAAAATTGCCTTTAAAAAAGTGTAAAATGGGATGGGGGGAGGGTTAGGGGAGGGGTGGGGGGAATCTCAGTACCTATAAAACTGTGTCACATAATGCAATGTAATTAATAAAAAAAAAAGTGTAAAATCTAAGTAAACCTAGAACGGGATCTCTTCCCTCACACTGCACTCCTATTCTTGACCAGTTGTCTTGTAAAAGGGAGCCCTACAACATCAGTGCTCTCATCACCTGTTGAACAATTTAAATTGATATATCTTTTTTCCACCTCCATTTTAACAGCTCTCACAAAACTTGGTGTTTTTCTATGCTTTAAAAACTAATCTAAATGCTGGTGAGGGTGTGAAGAAAATGCATTTTAATTTCCTGTTGGTAGGAAAGTGAATTAGAACAATCATTAGGCAGGACAGTTTTAAGATGCTGACTCTATGCTAGGTATATGCTTACAATGAAGGAATCTCAACTGAACTTGAACTGTGGTTATGCAGCAAGGGGGAGGAATCCACCATGAGGTGACGGTTGTGAAAGGGGTGAGGGGAATCCCCAGTGCCTATAAAACTGTATCACATAATACAATGTTAATAACAATAAAACATTCTAAAAAAAAAGGCTTATCAGATATTTGGAAACAGACCTACTCTATGGCCCAGCCATCCTACTTTTCTGAATTTACCCAAACAAAATGAGAGTTATTTGTACACCCATGGTTATTAGAACTCAACTCACGATAACAGGTAAGAGATGGAATCAACCCAAATATCCATCAATAGAATATTAGATAAAGAAAAGGGAGTCTATGGTGAACTATCAAAACCACTTGAGCAAGAACCTCGGAGCATGCCCTACATGCGGGACCTGGGGAGGGTGGGAAATTGGTCGGACCTTCTCCCTTAATACTGCCCCCCCTTTAAACATGAAGGAAACAATATGGAAATAATAGTCTTACTCACTTTCCCAAAGCCCTTGAACCTTTTTACCCCAATTAACTATGTAAAGATTGCCAAAAATATAATAATAACAAAAAAAGAAAGTGTATCATTAACAAAAAAGGGAGTCTTAAATATGCTCTATTGAATAGTACTCAAAAATTTTTAAATGAGATCTTATCTTTTACCACAAAGTGAATGCAACTGGCAAACATCATGTAGTGAAATGAGTCAATCCAAAATGACAAATACATATCTTTCCTGATCCATGGTATCTCATACAGAATCTAAAAACTTAATCTACATAAGCAAGATTGACCTTTTAAGATTTGATTGTTGTCTACAGTCATTGTTTATATTCTTGAGGCACATTAAGGTTTTTTTTTTTCAACTTACTATGCATGGGAACCTTTACCTAAATGAGTTTAAAGCCTGTGACTGTGATGTGAAAGATAAGTATGTTATTGTAAACACAAAACAAAAGACAGAAGTGAGGAGGATAGTGGATGGGGAACATAGGCTGGAGGAAGGGCAGGACAGGAAATATCACAGTGCTTCCAAATCTGTATTGTGAAATGCATGAAATGTTTTCATTTGCATTAATAAGTTTAAAAAATAATTTCAAAATCGAACATATAAGACTTTACAGGTTTTTAAAAATGTTAACATTTTAAAACTTTATTTATCTTTTGCAATTTTTTAATCTTTAACATTTAACAGATGACATTCTTCTCATCCTTCCCTCTTTCTTTCCGTCCATTTCTTTCCCCATTTCTCTGTCTTTTTTTTTTTTAACTTTTAAGATGAAATACTCTAGACTCATGCCACAGTGAAAGGCTTAATACTTTACTGAATCAGTTCAATAACTAAAAATCAAAGTAGAAATACAGACAATGGCTATAAACAATAATTAATTAGAAAATGACCACTTAACTCAAATGCAGTAAGTTATAAAGTAATCACATGTCATTTAAACTCAGGTAGTGTAACATCTCAATGACCGAATTGACAAGGAGAATGTAGTATGCATACATAGCAGAATATTTTTCGGATGTAAAAAATAATGAAATTCCACCATCTGTAGAAAAATGGACCCAACTGGAAAACATCATATTGAGTGAAAAAAGCCAGATTCAAAAAGCAAAATACTGCATGTTCTCCCATTTGACATTATTGATAACTGCTCTGCTTCTTAAAGCATTTCTTTCACAGGCCAACAATGCTACAGCCTGCTGAATGCTCCCTCTCTCTTGATTGTCACATTCTTATTTAAGGAATTTTTTTCTTCTTTCTCCTATCACATGTTAGTTTTGAAGGCTTCCTCTCCTTTTGTTTTTCTTTTCGGGCTGAATCACTAGAAGCACACAATCCCTCAGTTCGGGTGCAGATGGTGAACAGGGAAAGAGGGTAAGAAATGGCAAATACAGTTTGAAAAGTATCTGAAGTCCTCCATACCATTTACTTACATCATGTAATATGCTTTCCTTTCTTGTTTTGGCTGAAAATTGCTGGTGAGAAAATGAAAACTCAAAGCTAGATTGATCATCCCCAGATAACCTCTCCCTCATGCAACAGAAGGAGCTACAATTATTATGTATTATTATACATCATTTTAGTGATCTAAAATGTGTAGTATGACCAATATCTTATACATTGCATTAATTAACTAGCATAATACATGTAATTGTATGATACTTGTTTATATTTTCACATTTTACTTTCCTGTGTAAGTCATTTTTCACTTCTATTCACTTCTCTTTCATTTTGTTTCATTTTTCCCTCTAGTACATGAAAGTCCATAAGACATTATGATTCATGTATTTTTTCCTGTAGATATTTATTTGCAAAGTTACATATTATAAATACTACACCAATGAACATTAATATATATATATATACACACATATAAACACTCCACTTTTTTTTTTTTTTTAAAGATTTATTTTTATTATTTTTTTTTCATTGGAAAGGCGGATATACAGAGAGGAGAGACAGAGAGGAAGATCTTCCGTCCGATGATTCACTCCCCAAGTGAGCGCAACGGGCCGATACTATGCCGATCCGAAGCCAGGAGCCTCTTCTGGGTCTCCCACGTGGGTGCAGGGTCCCAAAGCTTTGGGCCGTCCTCGACTGCTTTCCCAGGCCACAAGCAGGGAGCTGGAAGGGAAGCGGGGCTGCCGGGATTAGAACCGGCGCCCATATGGGATCCCGGGCGTGCAAGGCGAGGACTTAACCACTTGCGCCACCGCGCCGGGCCCAACACTCCACTTTTGTAAAATAAATTCCAAGAGATGATATCACTGAGTCAATGGGACTATACATTCTAATATGTGATAGGTAAAACCAGATTAATTACATTAATTAACAAGGAAAAATCTCATGAGCAGTTTATGGGAATGTTTCACCATTAATTTCATAATTGTTGCCAATATTAGAAGTAATTCATATTATATTATTACACTGTGCATTTTCATAACATTACAGATGAGGAAACCAAAATTCACATATACTAAAGAACTTCTTCAGGTGCACACAGTTTGTAAGTATTGAAGCCAGGTTTTGCATGTGCAAAGTATAGATATCCCTTCTGTTAAAGAAAACAGACCAATTAATACATGTGGAGCCTAAAGGAAATACTGTCTCATACTTAATTGTCTCATTAGTCTATCTGAATGTAAAGCTCATTAGATACATCTAGACACAATGAGGTATGACTACTGAGTTGATGAACATGACATATGTTGCTATAGAAAGATCTGTAGAGCAATTATGCAATCTGTGATAGCTAACAAATAATTTTTCTGAGTAATTCGACAAAACTTTACTTACTATAATAACTTCGAATTTCCTATTACCTGCATATTAATACCTCACAGTTCTTAATATAATACTATAATTTGGAAAAGTTACGGTGGCTTCTGTTCTTAGACCCCATTGTTATTTAGAAAATTATTTATAAACAGATGTTTAGAAAACAGTTCTCCCAGTGCCGGTGTTGTGACAGGTAAGGCTGCCACTCTTCATGGGCACTAGTTTGAGTACCAGCTGCTTCACTTCCAATCCAGTTCCCTGCTAATGCCCTGGGAAATATATCAAAAGACAGAGTGAGTGTTTACACCCCTGCTACATAAGTGGAAAAGCTGGAAAAGCTCCTGAGCCCTAGGCTTCAGCCAGACTCAGCTCCAGATGTTGCACTCATCTGGGGGATGAACAAGTGGATGAAAGATTTCTACTTCTGTCCTTCCCTCTCTCTTTGTAACTTGGCCTTTGAAATAAATAGATTGTTCTTATTATTTAAAAAAATAGATCTCACTACTTAATGGAATTTTAAAAATCCAGCACCAACTATGTTCAGGTAGAATCACATTAATGCTAAGTTGCAAATTCAAAGCATTTGAGAGTTTTCTGAGAGTTCTTTTATTCAAGATGGTGTACTGCTAAATCTGTATACATATGTTTACCAAGGGAATGGATTAAGGATCTGGGAAAATATCTCAGTCATTAATATTCAGAAGTTAACAGCATCATCATTATATCAAGACATGTGGCAGCTAATTTTTGAGAGAAGAATAATGTATCAGAAAGTTATTAAAGCTTAAAAGTACTTTTCATAATGACTGTAATTTACCAAACACTTCAGCAGGATGTGATCTAAATATTGGAAGTATTTTATATTTATTATGTTAAAATCTTGCTAGGTAGATATTTTTGACTGAATTTATGCAGATATTGTCTTACCAAGTCATAGAGTTGAATTAAAATCTGGATGTTGATTCTGGAATTCTCACAATTTGTTAATCTGCTGCCTTATTAAAAGACATGGAATAACCTATCACCAATAACATGAACTGTAAAAAAGCAAGAATAAAAATCTGAGGGATAACAAGTTTCAAATAATAATTTGTCTTTCAGATTTGCTTTATAAATTTTGCTTTTAACATTTTTTTTGTTTACACAATCAAGTAGGACAAAGATACTATCAATAAAAACAAATTTAAACATTACTAACATCTTGTTTAACTGTACAAATTTACTCAAAGAATTTTTTAAAATATTTGTTTATTTTTATTTCAAAGATTTTTAGAGAGAGAGAGACAGAGAGAAAGTTTCTCTGTCTGCTTGCCCATTCCCCAAATGATCACAATGGCCAGAGTTGTGAGAAACCGAAGCCAGGAGACAAGAGCTTCTTCTGGGTCTCCCACACGGATGCAGTGCCCCAGGGCATTGGGTTATCCTCTGCTGCTTTCCAATACCACAAGCAGGGAGCTGGGTAGGAAGTGCAGCATCCAGGACTGGCACCCATGTGGGATCCTGATGCTTGCATGGGGAGAATTGTCTGGCCCAGGGGAAATTTTAAGTGTATTGAAATTCATCAGGATTAAGTTGAAAATCATTCACTAAGAACAATTTCCCTTAAAGAATTGAAACTTTCTATTCTAATAAATTTAGTTCTCCAATAAGAACATAATTGTGTAACAAACATACAAGTCACCCTGAGTCTCAGTAATACAAATAAATTTAAATGAGAAAAGTCTGTTAACCTTCCACAAACCCACACATATGTGAGTGATACATTCTAACTTATTATTATGGTGACAAATCTACAGTTACTTGTGCTTTGAATCTTGAGACTTACTCATTTGATGTCTAAATTTTTCAAAATACAAAGATAATTGGTTTTCTTTGAAAATCAATGTGACAGTCTTTATACACATGCATAGATAAGCAACAGTGACATTCTGGTAGAGGATACAACTTGTTTTCAAGGTGGCTAGCACTGTAGCATAGTGGGTTATGTCGTTGCAGGTTAATCTGCTGCCTACAAGGATGTCTATCAGAGCTGTGCTTCCTAATAATGTGCCTGGAAAAGCAGTGGAAGATGACCTGCCACCTACTTGGAAGACATGGAAGAAATTTCTGCCTCCTGGATTCAGCCTATTCCGTATCTGGTTATTGATCCTGAGTGAGTGAACCAACAGAGGAAAGACTCTCTCTCTTACACGAACTCTCATTCCCACTCACTGATGCTCTGCTCCTTAACTAAATAATACTTAAACACTTACTTTTAGACTTTTTTTCCAAATGTTTAGGTTTCAAGACACAATTTACAACTAAGTAGATTCACTCCTGAGACAAAGCATTTTTCTCTTCAGTGTTTCAGATTCCAAATTTTATGGCTAAGAATGAGACAACATGCAATCAAAGGCCCAACATTTATGTACTACAAAAATTTTTATTAGATATAGTACAGATGATGTATACAGTATCATAAAATCAAGGGATACTGACTGTGTTTCCCTCCCTGCTACTTAAAGAACGTATCAGTTCATTTTGTCCCTTCATCTAATAATTAATTAAACACAAACTCACAGGAAGATCAGTGCCAAGCACTGTATCTACGTGCTTTGTGTAACAGTTCACACCCTAGTGGATCTTACAACAATCTTTAATTTATGAAAAGTGTATATCATAAATACAAAGCACATGACTTTGAATTGGCACAAGAATGAACTTTCAATCTGATTCTCACCAAAGTTTAAATTTCATTTATGTATTTATCTATCTGAGAGACAGAAAAAGAAAGAGAAAGGTCCAACTATTGGCTCATGTACCAAATTAATACCATGGCTTAGTACTGGCAGTGGAGCAAACCAAAGCCTGGTACTAAGAACCCAATCTATGTCTCCTACATGAGTAGCAGAACCCAATTACATGGGACATAACCACGACCTTCCAATTCTGCATCAGCAGAAAGCTAAAAAACTACAGAAGGAAATCAAATGAACATATTCTGATGTGGGAGGAACACACTGCTGGTTTATTTATTCATTTAATTCATTCATTCATTCACTTATTTATTTGAAAACATGGAAACATAAAAAAACAGAGGCAGGATTTTAAGAACGGCTGCTAGTTCGGTCTCCAAAGGCCCACAAGGCTGGTCAGGCCAAAATCTCCACCCTGGATCTCGATTCAGACTGATCACAAGGTTGCCAGGGATCTTGGCTCAACCACCATCTTCTGTTGTTGCTTCTCAGAGTCCTCATTAGCAGAAAACTGAATTAAAAGCAACGCCAGTATGTGAAGATGGCACTCTAATATGAACGTGAGCATCCCCAGTGGCATTTTAATTGCTGCATCAAATGCCTAACATGCACCTTATCTACAAAACTAAATCCCTGCCTTTCAGCAAACTTTATGAAGTACCCTCAGATATGTTCCATTCCTAACCCACTGGTAGGACAAAAGTATTCCAACTTGGGAAAATAAAGTGATAAAACCTTAAATAGCAAAAATAAGAAGAAAACAGTATATTTTACCATATATTAACCAAGACATTTGCATTTGATAAAGTGAAAGAAAATAGCATTGCTATTTTAAATCTTATGCACTTTCCCTAAATTAAGTTTTATCACTGTACACTAAAGTGTTTTGTAAACTCATCCATCATTTTAGTTGTTATAACAGTAATGATGAATAATATTCAATGCTTAAAGCTTAAATTAAAATATTCAACGAGTATGTTTTTGAATACTTTAGTCATTATTTTCTATTTCCTATTTTTAAATAAAATGTCACAACAGTTTTAAAATGAAGAACATAACAGTTCACCTTAAATTAGCTACATGTGAACAAATGGCATTTATGGATAATACAATGTTAGTAATAAATCTTATTATGTATAGAAACAAAAAAGAACAAGCAATAATAAAACATATAGTACATACAGCTTTTTTTAGCTTCATACTCCCATCTGGTGGAATGGAAATGTTATTACCTTATTTAAAATGTGAAAATTAAAGTCAACAAATGGCTTATTTTCAACAAAGCTCAATAAAATGAGTAGAACCCACCTCCAAAAGGTACATGTCTCTGTTTCATTTGATCATTCATTTGCACATCCAATTACAAAATATTTACTGGGCACCTGCTATGTGCCCAGAAGTATGACATATATTACAAACAGATAGTTAAATAAAGTTAGGCATGATTTCTAATATTATGAAGCCTAACAATCCGTGCAGGCAGTGTGAACTGCATAACAAATGGAAAAGTGAATGCAAAATGTTGTGGTAAAGTCTAGAAAAGAATCATAAAAAAAAAAAAAATTGGTAAGAGGAAAAAACAAGAGTAACTTTCTATAAAATGTCTTTTTTAAGGTATCAGATTACTGGAGAATCAGAGTGCACACAGGAAGATACACATTGAGAAGACCAGAGAGGAGCATGGGAAAAAGAACAGTAGAGGAGCTAACGGCAAAGTAGATGCAGTTAGCCTTTTGAAAATCATGTCTTTTGCAATTTAATTAGTTTCCATCCATGTTAGGTCCTTTTAGCAAATATAAAAATCATGAGTCATTAAGAACAATTTCATTTTCAAACCTTGGTGGAAACCATTTCAAAAGCTTATTTGATCAGTCTCTAAATCCTTAGGTTATCAGTTAAATTAAATAAGTGCTACAAGGCCCTAAAATGTGAAGCTACTTTCAAGCTCATGATAACTACGGGATTTTTTTTTTTAATTGAAAACATACTAGCCCTGGCGGCCCAGTGGCCTAGTGCCTTAAGTCCTCACCTTGAACGTGCCAGGATCCCATATGAGTGCCGGTTCTAATCCCGGCAGCTCCACTTCCCATCCAGCTCCCTAATTGTGGCCTGGGAAAGCAGTCGAGGACGGCCCAAAACCTTGGGACCCTGCACCCATGTGGGAGACCCAGAAGAGGTTCCTGACTCCTGGCTTCGGATTGGCTTACCTCAGGCCATTGTGGCCACTTGGGGAGTGAAGCATTGGAAGGAAGATCTTCCTCTCTGTCTCTCCTCCTCTCTGTATATCTGACTTTGTAATAAAAATAAGTAAATCTTTAAAAAAAGAAAAAGAAAAGAAAGAAACTGACACCAGGTTTCAGGTGCTGGTGTTTCCTTAGGGAAAAAAAAAAAACATACTCTAACCCATTATGGAGGACTAATGCTAGTATCTGATCACTTAAATTTTACACAACCAAAAATACATTCTTCTCTGTTACACTTGAAAGCTATAAATTATATTTCCTGAGTACTTAGCTACTTCAAATCTTGTTACTTTAAAAAACAGATTTTGTTTTTTCTTAAGTGCTTGAAAATGAAGCATTTTTCTAGATGCCAAGTTAATCCTTGTTGGCAAAATATATACTGCACATAGTGTTTCTGCAATTTGCAATTACCAACGAACACCCACTGACAATACAGAATAGCTTCTACCCCAGTTAAATGGTTACAAATACTGAAGACCATTGTCTGATTTCATAAGACATGCCATTAACATTCATTATTCCTAATGGGAGTTATGGGCATAATTCCAAATTAAAATCACATGCATCATGTCACATCTCTGCACTTAAAAAGCTTTTATTTTCAGGTTGGATATTTTTGATCATGCCAGCACATTCTATTTTATTTTCCCTCTTAGAAAAAGTACAGATAAACAATTATATATACCAGTGCAATCATTTCTCATCCAATTTGGTAGTCTGATCAGTGTGTGATTTAGCAAGTAAAATAAAATCAGTTGACAGATTTACTTAGAAAACTATGATGCAAAAATAAATTGTACAACAGAAGCCAGTATCAGTAAATAAAACAGACATACCCAATACATGATAGTTGATTGTGATCATCGGATAACATGGATCACCTGGCATAAAACATTCTGAACACTTATCCAATGATTTCACATTGAATATTTTTTGTAAGATAATCAGATCTGTTCAGGTGCCATAGCATCCCAAAGATCACGGAAAGGCAAAAAAATTTTCAAATGCATGGAAAACATCTTAAAAGCTGAATGACACAGCTGATAAATCTAACTGAGAATCTAACATAACAGGTAGAGAGGCAAATAGGAAGGTGATAGACATATAGACAATAGATAATATAATATGCAGTGTGTGTGTATAGCAATAGAGTTATTTATACTATAGATACTAAATTAGATGTGTGATCACAGTGCTTCCGAATATTGACAATATCTCAATAAATCAGATAATTTTCTTATATTAAGACACAAAGAATACTGCTTTTAAACTCATTAAGAAATATAAGTAATTGTGAACTACATATTCCTGCATTCCAGATTCTCTTTAATGAATAAGTATCAGTCACATAGCAGTATTATCAAAAAGAAAAATAGTTTTTGAAACCTTACAAGGTTTCCAATATATACACTTGAGACATGTTTTTAAATGGGCAAAGAATGTAATAAGCTCAGGCTCCCTGACTGGTTCAGCTTGACTTTGCAGAATCTTTCTATCCATTTTTGCCTCTCTCTGTGTGGAAGTTATATATTTATTTCTACTGCTTTTATGGTAACCATAGAAACAACAGCATACAATTTTCAAAAACATTTTTGTTTTTGTTGAAAAAACTGATTCATAGAGACAAGGATACAGAGAAAAAGATCTTCCATCCACTAGTTCATTTCAAGTGGCCACAATGGCCAGAAAAGGGCCAGTTCAAAGCCAGGATCCAAGAGTCTCCTCCAGGTCTCCCTTGTGGGTGCAGGGTGCCAAAGCTTTGGATCATCCTCTACTGCTTTCCTAGGCCACAAGCAGAGCTGGATGGGAAGTGGAGCATCCAGGATACAAAGTGTCACCCATATGGAATCCAGGCTCATTCAAGGCAAGGATTTAGCCACTGAGCTGTCATGCTAGTCCTGAAAGCATGTACTTTTAACTTATCATAATCTAAATCTAATCAAAAGAACACAGAAGTTACAGAATTCTCTAATCACTATTTCACAGCTAGGTATGCATGCTACTTTAGTATTATAACCTCTAATTATAACCTCACTAATTAGATATTAAGCTTTCCACATCCAATGACTGTCTAGATTTACACAAACATAAACTACTTTATTTGATAATTTCCTGTCTGATAATTTAATTCCGTATTTCATCTTTGTAAATCACACAAAATGAAAGTGCATTAATGATGATTGATTGGCTACTAGATCACTTGTTATATTGTGGTTTATACTGTTCTTATTTTGTCTGTGTTTGACTTAACTACTTCAAAGGCAGAGGAAGTAGTATTGTGGCATAACAGGTTAAATGACACAGTGGGAAACAATACCCTGGGTGCTCCACTTCCCATCTGGATCTTTACTAATGACCTGGAAAGCAGCAGAGGATGGGCCACCGCACCCATGTCAGACCTGGGAGCAGCTCCTGGTTCCATTGTGGACAGCAGGCCCTTGCAGCCATTTGACGAGTGAATTAACAGATGAAATATCTGTCCCTCTCACTTTTCTCTGTAATTCTGTCATAGAAAGAAAGGAAATAAAGGAAAGAATGGAGGGATGGAAGAAGAAAGGGAGACAAAGAACAAGAGAGTGACAGAAAGACAATGAAGAACTGAGAGGCCAAGAGAGACAACTTCTATACACTCCTAAATCCCCACCACAGCCAGTGCTGGGGTTCACAAATGGGTAGCACCCAAAATCTTCAGCCATCATCCACTGCCTCCCAGAATGTGTTATCATGAAGCTGGATTGAAAATGGAGCAATTACAGCTTGAACTGGAAACTTGATATGGAATGCAAAAGTAGCATACAGTGCCTTAACTCACAGTACCACAACATGAGAACTGGAGTTTTTTTTTTTAAATAATGTTGTTTTGGGGTATGTACTTCTGTTCTCTCTCTTTTTATTATTTGTTTATTCTTATTTGAAAGGCATTTTTTTTTCACAGAGGGAAAGACAGAAAAATCTTCTGTCTGCTGGTTTACCCCCCTAGTGGTTGTAACAGCCAGAGCTGAGCTGAGCTGAAGCCAGAAGCCAGGAGCCAGGAGCTTCCTCTGGGTCTCCTACACAGGGTCCCAAAGCTTTGCACCATCCTCTATAGCACCCATACAGCACATGCAAGGCAAGGATTTAGCTGCTAGGCTATCATGTCAGGCCCTTATTTTGGTGTATATATTTCTTTGACTCTACTTCCATGTTGACAGCAACTGTCACAGGAATCTGAAGACAGCATTTCATAATTTCCAGGTTCTCCAATTCTATACATAAATAAGACAATAGTCAGTTTTGGTCCAGTATATATAATCTGTGTTTTCTGTCTGGGTGCTTTGGTATTAAGTAGGCTCTATTTTGGGGTCAGTGTAATTTACAGTCTCTATTCAAGATAGCTAGGTAAAATTTCTTCTTTAATTTCCTATATTGTTTGAATCTAAGGGTTTATATCTTTATTTAATTGCTTCATTTTCCTTTTCACTATATCCTCTGACTATTGTCTTTATACTTTTTTGTAGCATAATGTAATATGCCTTTTTATCATCTATGTTTAATACTCCTCTACATCCTTCTCATCTGTACTATATTCTGGATAATTCTATGGATATTTTAGTTAATAAATTCTTCTGGGTATGGCTACTCTACTGAAACCATTTGCTGTCCTTTTAGATTTAAAAATCAGGCATATTTCACAAATTTTTCAGGTTTTTCATATAGGCTTTTCTTTCTTGTTCCTTTAGTAATCTACTGATATCTCTAAAGATGCACTTGATTTTTCAACATGCTAATTGCCCTATATAGTATTCGATGACTTGATTCCAGAGTTTGTTTTCTCTACTCTCTGAGGTAATACTTGTAACACCAGATAACTGTGATGTTTTGAGTGTGAGGGAGGTTTGCTCCTGGTAACATCCAGAAATTTTCTTTCCTGAAAGTTTATTAAGTTCCCTGAAGAGCTATCTGCCTTCCAGGTCTGAACAGGGAAAGAATAATTTTTCCCAGAATGTCTCATGCTGTGAGGAAGAAAACTCTCAAAAATCAAAGGAAGGAAAATAAGAAGTATAAGAGTTCTTGTGGATCATCTGGCATTCCAAAGAATGTGGTGGAAATTGATTATAACTCACAGAAAAGCACATAGAATAAAATTAAGACAAATCTGTGGAAATGTTCAAGAGAAGAAAGAGCTGAAGTCAAGAGGCTCATATATTTGCTCTTACAGAAGAAGACTGATACGCCACTAGCTTTCTTTGGAAACTGTCTATTGAAGTGTAAAAAGTTCAAGTGGAGGACTTTAGCCACTAGGTTATGTGTCAGGTCCGTAAATTTTATTTTTTATAATTTTTGAAAAATTTTTCATTATACAGGATCCCATATGAGCACCAGTTCTAATCCGGGCAGCCCTACTTCCCATCCAGCTCCCTGCTTGTGGCATGGGAGGGCAGTGGAGTACTGCCCAAAGCCTTGGGACGCTGTACCAGGGTGGGAGACCTGGAGGAAGTTCCCGGCTCCTGGCTTTGGATTGGTTCAGCTCTGGTTGTTGGGGTCACTTGGGGAGTGAATCAATGGATGGAAGACCTTCCTCTCTGTCTCTCCTCCTCTTTGTATGTCTGACTTTGCAAATAAATAAATAAATAAATAAATAGAATTTAAAGGCTAAGTTAAGATAATCATTAAGCTCCTCAGGACCCCTGTGGCAATCCTTATCCAGACTAAACCCCTTCGTGGGCTTAGTTTCACAGTGCAATTGAAAGCACAAGCTATAGTCAGATTGATCAAGGTTTGACTCTAAAATGTGAATGGGCCTGCATCTTTAGAGATATTTCTAAAGTTATTTAGATATATGTTGTCTCATATGCATATGGTAATCATCAGTAATCCCACTTCTTAGAAGTATGTTAAAGATTGAGTTAGATGACTCAAGTATTTGTCATAGCATATAGCATTTAGAAAATTCTAAATACTCTGTTGTTCAGCGCTTGTTACTGTTATTTATATTTATATATATGTTTATATATCTCTCTATATATATTATATATATAGATATACATAAACATGTCTTTTTACGAAATTAAAACACTGCTCAAAACATGCTTCATTCAATTCAAGTCTTATTTAAAATACTTAGATAATGGCTACACAGATATTTTAACACATCACCACAATTTTAACATTTCCCTTCCCTCAATAATTACACTCATATTATAATGCTAGACATGAATCTTTTTACTTTTCAAACATAAGAAGTATTATATTTTTGGAATTAATAATATTTATGCATAGCTAGTTTAGCAGCGTGCTCATTTTAAAGAAACAAAGAAAGTTGCTAAGAAAGTACTTATTCAACTTAGGAGAACAGCTTAAGAGGAGGATTTCAGTTTATCATGCCAGGAGGAGAAATATTGCTGAATACTTGGCTCATCTAGAATCCTTAGAAACATATCACATACTTAGAAAATAAGAATTTTACAGGGACATCACTTGCTTAAATAAAATTGGCTAGTAATTTGAACAACTTCTAAGGAGATTTCTTTGACTTCTACCGCTTGATTATGACACAGGGAATTGATAGCTTCCAAGAAAAAAAAAATTGCTATCATTACTGGCAAGCTAGTGTTTTCACAATCCAGCTTCAGAAGTACATCAAAGTACCACCATATTCTCAAGGAAAATGTACACCAGCGTAGGGAAAATGAAAACGGCCATAGGATACTTTGTCTTTAAAATGAGTTTCCAAAACAGCAAAAAAAAAAAAAAAAAAAAAAAAACTGGCCATCAAGTGCTTTCTTGTTTCTTCAAAAAGACTTCTGGAACAGAAAGCAGTGCCTATCTGTGGTAACTATCACAATTTTGTTACATAAATAAGGCCCACCATATTTCACTCCTTCGAAGAGGAAGCATTCTTGCTTGAGGTTATGACATTTCAGTATCATATGTTTGAACACCTGAAGGGACTATTCTATAAATGCACTAATGTCAAATATTTTACATAGTGGCCATGATGTGCAAAAGGAACAATGTAATTAAGATTATCTTTGAAATACAGATGGTGAACTGTACTATAATTTAAAGCAATCTTTTAACCAAAATTCAACATATTCTTCTAAAATAAATAGTTCTGGAAACAGTGTTCAGCTTTTCATTCCCTGCTACAACTTCTTCAAACTCTCAGCATAGTAAAAAACAAACAACAAAAAACAAACTTCACCAACTTTAACTGCATCCTCTACACAAGAGAAAAAACAAACTCACTTATTATCAGGATTATAATAACAAGGAAATTACTTGAAAAATTAAATAGAGACATCACCTCATGATGTAAGTGTGAATGCATATTTTAATAGAAACAATATAATTTAGGCATAACTTGGTCGAAATAATTTGTTTCTTCCAAATTTTATTTATTTATCACTTTGTTTTAAAGGCAACAAGACACAGCAAGAGACACAGAGATTTGTCTGCTGATTCATTCCTCAAATGCCCAAAATAGCCAGACTTGGGCCTAGCTGAAACTAGCATTCAGCAGCTCAACTTGGGTTTCTCACTACGGTGGCAGGGACAAGTGCTTGAGTCATCATGAGCTGCTTTCCAGAGAACACATTATCAAGAAACTGGATTTAAAGCAGAATCAGGGTTCAAGCCAGACATTTCCAGATGTGACATAGGTATTAGGACAGACCAAATGTCTGATTCAGATCACCCTGTGTTTAATGAGATCAGAGAAGATGTGTACCCACTAAGTCACATAAGGTCAAAAAAAATTAAAACTCATATTCCCTTAAAACAAAAACAAACATTTCTTTATCTATGAAGAATCAAAGGCCAAAAGTGAAAATGCTCATTCTCTCAATAATCGCTTAGATTACACAAAGCACGCATCCCCAATAACTTCATGAGAAGCTTTAATGAGTTCACACTATAACAACACTGCTTTTTTCTTAAGTTAAAATAATTTTCCTACACTAAACCACACACAAGTCTTCAAAAATCACAGTCTAAGATCTCACTATATCCCTACCTACAGGGTCTGTCATGAAAGCATACTAACTTTGATGATCATAGACTACGGAAGATAAAACTTCAACTACTAGAGACTTTCAAAGGTTTTAATTAGCACCCTTTATTTCCTGCAATAGCAATTAAACAAGTCAGAATCATTTGGTTAAATTCAGGGCAGGATGAATGATAGTGCAGTGGATACGATAAAAATATTATTGGAAGTAATAATGATGCCTAAAATATTTTAAGATTCGCTCGTGTCTATTTAGAGCATCCTTTTAACCGCTTTACACATACAGACTAAACAGAAAAAGGAAAAGATTAGGCGCCTCACATATAGTACTGACATCCATCTCAACACAGTTTAAAGACAAAAATTAAAAGAGGAGCTTTCATTTTTATAACTTTGGAGAGACTGGGTAATTACACATCTCCTAGTAAGTAAGAAGGTAAAAATAGAGATCACCCTGTTAATGGATTATGTTTTTCCTATCAGCTAGTGAAACAAATTGCTAACATTAACTCAACATTAATGTGCCATTTTCCATGTTATTCTGAAAAAATAATCTATTCATTTCTGTTAATCCCCCAGCAAAGACAAGTTCTATGGAGACACTTTTTTTTTTTGCCTTTTATTATTTAACACTGTTTCTCCAATGCCTGGAACAGCGCAGCGCAAAATGTCATTAGCATGTAATATTAAAAAATATTTGTTGAATGAATAAATGAATAATAAAAAAATGATACAAGGACTTACCATGCATAAGTCACACGACATTACTCTATGTAATCACATTGTGGTATTCCAAAGTGTAAGTCACATTATATTTTTTCAATAGCTGTAGCTTACCTATTGGTGATTTTCGCATCATACAAAATAGCTGCCAGAGTGCTTGGCTATGGTATATCTGGTAGACGGTGCTAGACTGATTCATTGCTTTCAATATGTAAAAGAATAGACAGCCTTTTGCTTAAAAATGCATGGAAATCAGTATGGGGAATACTTAAAGATTTGCAAACAAACATGCCATCTGACCCAGCAATCTTGCTCCTAGGAATATACCCAAAGGAAATGAAAATTGCATATGAGAAGGGGATCTGTAATCCTATATTTGCAGCAGCACAATCTGCAATGGCATAGACATGGAAACAATCCAGATGCCCATCCAAAGAGGAGTGGAAAAAGAAACTTTGGTATATATACTCCATGGAATATTTACTCAGCCATTAAAAAGAATGAAATTATACCATCTGCAATTAGATGGTCCCAATTAGAGACCATTATGCTCAGTGAAATAAGTCAATCCCCAAATAACAAGCACCATATGCTCTCTCTAATATAAGGAAACCATCATGCAAACTAGAATGTATAGTGATGGAGTAATAGAGACTACCATATCCAGATGTGAAGACACAATGCAACATGCATCCCAACTTCCAAATCAAATTTTTTTAAATTTTAAAACATTTTAAAAACGCCCAGATAGAATCCTGCATCCCACATCATTACCAGCATTTGATACTCAGCTTTCTTCTTGACTCCAGCTTCCCAGCAACAAAGACAACGGGGAGTTGCGGAATTGGGTTCTTGCCTACCTTGAGGGAGATCTAGATTATGTTCTTGGCTCCAGGCTTCAACTTTGATCCAGTCCCAGACATCATAAGTATTTCAGAAATGAACAAGTAGATGGGAGGTTTGTGTTGGTGTCTGTTTCACTCTCTGCCTCTTAAATCATGACTTTTTTTAAAGTGTAGAAATAGATTTGAATCAAGTTTTAAAATCTACTTTTCGATTCAATTAACAAAAGTACAATCAAAGACTTAATAGACTGTTGGGATTCATTCTCAGTCTTTCATTTTTCCTTCAGAATGGATCAAAGAGGCTCCAAAGATTAAACTGAACACAGAGCTGTCTTCCAGCCACTCTGCTTTAAGTCAGTTCCTTGCCTAAATATCTTAGTCACATCCTCTCATCTACAACTCAGAAAGAAAAAGCCTTAATTGGTCAGAATTTCTACAACCTGATTATTCTCATTTCAACCTAACTTCCCTTTTTTCAAAGTTCATTTGTTAACATGCTAATCTATCAACAGTCCTCATAGACACCCTTAAAACAGTCATTTTTAGCATTTAGCATTTAGTCATTTAGCTATTATAGAGCCACAGATGTCTTCTAAACTGCAAATTTCTTTTAGTGACATCATTTCTCCTTCAACTTCAGGGAGTAATTTTAATTTTATCTTAATTTTACCTGGAAAAAAATTCTAAAGAAAAGGTACTAAAAACACAAGTATGGAGCCCAGCACAGTCGCCTAGCAGGTAAAGTCCTCACCTTGCATGCGCCAGGATCCCATACAGACACAAGTTCTAATCCTGGCAGCTCTCCTTCCCATCCAGCTCCCTGCTTTGTGGCCTGGGAAGGCAGCTAAGGACAGCCCAAAGCCTTGGGACCCTGAAGCCAGGGTGGGAGACCTGGAGGAAGTCCCCAGCTTCTGGCTTGGTTTGGCGCATCACCAGCCATTGTGATCCCTTGGGGGGTGAATCATTAGACAGAAGATCTTCCTCTCTATCTCTCCTGCTATTTGTATATCTGCCTTTCCAATAAAAATAAATAAGGCTTGAAAAAGAAAACAAGAGTATGTATTTTTCCCATAGCAATACCTGTCCTAAGGGAAGTCTTTATACAATAATAAAATCCATCATACTGAACAGTTTCATTACATTATCACAAAAAGGTTTTATTACTAAAAGCATGATAGAATGAAATCCATATAATTAACACACAGCATAACTAGAAATCCCAAAATTCCATATCATAGTGCTTTCCTCATATTCCAGCCTCCCATTTTAGTACCTTAACATATTTTTATAAGAACAATATAATTGTTCTTATCTCAACAAAACCTCCCAGACTATTACAATTGACTATCAATATTTATATTGCAAATCCTTCTCTACATTCCATAAGAAATACTACCTGGAATTAATGATGGAAACAAATAGCTAATATACAAGATTATCATCATGTTTTATATAAATTTCACAGAGCAAGTAAAAAAGTCGCAAATGTATCCTACATGTATTAATTTAGGAGGTTTTTTTTTTTAATTTTAAGTAACAGAAAAGACAGAGTAACCAAATTAACCTGAAGGGCAATACCTGTGTTCAAATAACAAAGTATTGCTATTCCAGTGATTTTATTATACACAGAATAATTAAGCATAATGTAACACAAAAAGAAAATGTGCTGGATTGGAATGAAGAGTCTTTCATCTTAGCCCCACTCAATCACTAACAATGCCTTAATCTCAGGTCAATGCATAACCTCCATGGAACTGAATCATATCTGCTGAATTCTCCTTGCAATGCATGATTCTAATTCTACAGCTAACATTTAATGTTAGCAAAACACAGAATTTAGTCTACTGATACTTACGTGTATTCCTTTTGATAAAGCGAATGATCTGTGTTAGTCAAGGTTGTCATCACACTAGGAAAGTCAAGGGTATTTGATGCTATTCAGTTTTCCTGATAGATGAAATGTGTTTCAATTTAATTATGCCATGCTTGTGTAGCCTGATTCCTTCAAGACAGCAGCAGTGTGGTATCTGTCAGCTATGCCAATAAAAGTGATAAATGCTTCAGGTGATTAAGTTATTTGTCAATAATAGGAGGAGCATTTTGAACTGATAAATTTTACACCTATAATTTCATACTTGTCTAAAACCACATAATCTGTATAAGCATTGAAATAAACAGGCATAGTTAAAACAGTGGTGTGTTTTCTAGGCTAAAGATATATATTGTAACCTCAAACTTCTGATGCCAAAGAAAACTCTTAGTAACTTACAATAATAATATTATTAATATGTGAAGCTTTCTCTGCCTTTTAAGACAGTTGCTAAAATATCTTAATATAATCTAAACATAAGTTACCTCATATCAGATATAAATGCCAATTTAGCATATATATGCATATGTATTTATATGCACACATGCATATATATGCATATAATTACATTCTAAATGTTATGAAGATACAGCGTATGACTTAATTAGAAATATTTCAAAATAGAAAGTATTTTACATTGTATTTTTTAAAAAAATGGTTATCATTCCCAAGTAAGTCATTTCAAAAAATATGATGGAGGCTAATATGCTAAAGTTAGTAATATACAAGCCGTAGTAACGCTCGGGGGAAATATTCAGTGCTCTCTTCAGCTTTCACTGAAAAACTAACTGCAAGCAGCAGGATAGTTTTCCCTCTGGAAGTAGCTTGTTATAGATGTATTAAGGAGTATAACATATGCTATTAAATATGGATGATGAATAATTCATATGTGCTATCAAAAGAGCTAAGCAACTGGGACTATTATCTACCCTACTAAACTTCTCATTTGGTTCTTTGTTGTTTTTTGCAATCAGTAGATTCACAGAATATCTGGTGTAAATGAAAATAAGGTTGACTGCAAAGGTGCAAAAGACAGAAAATCAAACTCACTATACAAGCCAATGCTGACACATTTCCTAATGCTTAAGAAAAAAAGGCTATGTAACATTTTAACTGCCTGCCCAATATCTTTCAGTGTAATCTGAGTTTGAAAAAAGTATTAGTGTGCCATTTTTATATAACTCTTTGGTTGTGGATATAAAAACTGACATGAGGGGCCAGCATTGTAGTGTGGAGGTGAAGCTGCCTGCAGCACTGACATCCTATGTGGGCACCAGAACAAGACCTTGCTGCTTCACTTCCCATCCAGTTTCCTGGCAATGTGGCTGGGAATTCTGTAGAGATGGCCCAACTCCATGGGCCCCTGCAAACATCCAGAGGAGGCTCCTGACTCCTGGTTTTGGAGCAGTCAAGCCCTAGCCCTTGCAGTCATTTCTCTCTCTCTTTCTCTCTCTCTCTCTCTCTCCCTCTCTGTCTGTCTCTCTCTCCATAACTCTGCCTTTTGAATAAATACAATACATCTTTAAAAAAAATTGACATAGCAACATAGCAGAACAGTTAACTAATGTTCACAATTCTATAAACTTCTTCAATGGAATTGTATCAATAGCATATATTTTATTGAAAAAATATGGACAGGTTTTATATATATCTATACATATATATATACATACACACGTATATATATACACATATGTAGTTTGGTGTAGACTCATGAGTAACAGCAACAGAATTTCTTCACTATCAGCATTTCTACAATGTCCCAAAAGGAATCATAGTTACTCATTTAAAAAAAAAAGGTGTGTTCTAATGCTTTTTGATAAAAACTTCAAATATAAAATTTAAAAATCACCAAACAGGATGACTTACAGCTTAGCAGTATCTGCCACAATGAAAATTCTGGGCACTGATTTTAGCGAGTGAAATTCGTATTACTGCCCCTGTACCATGTTAAATCAATGAGGACACAAAACAAAATGCTAAAATTATGACCCTTGCTGTTAAAAGATACATCTTAAGTGCTACAACAGACCTGTAAAATTATCTTATCTAAATATCTTTTTTAAGAAGATTTATCTATTTTTATTGCAAAGTCAGATATACAGAGAGGAGGAGAGACAGAGAGGCAGATCATCTATCTATTGATTCACTCCCCAAGGGACCGCAACTGTTGGTGCTGCGCCAAACCAAACCAAACCAGGAACCAGGAACTTCCTCCAGGTCTCCCACCCTGGTACAGCGTCCCAAGGCTTTGGGCAGTACTCCACTGCCCTCCCATGCCACAAGCAGGGAGCTGAATGGGAAGTGGAGCTGCCAGGATTAGAACTGGTGCCCATATGGGATCCTGGAGCGTTCAAGGAGAGGACTTTAGCTGCTAGGCTACTGTGCCAGGCCCCTCTAAATATTTTTGTGTCACACATTTAAAGTATAAAAAATAATCATTATTAAAACTACAAAATACGAAACAACTCATAATTTAGCATGGCACAATGTGTTGATTGAGCAAGAAAGTTGTTGATAATGAACCAAGCTATTTCAGATTCCTGACTTCCCATGACAGCTCACTTCCACCAGATCTAGGTCATATTTTGTCAATTATCCCAGTTATCACTTCTTTTCCATTCTCATTACTAAGATTTTCACCCATACCTCCTAATTTTGGCCAAGATTTATTGCCTTACTGTGTTTTTCGTAGTCTCTATGCCTTAAATCTCCCATTTTGATTGCTTCCACAATGACTTTCCTAAAAGGCAGATTCAATGCTATTCCCTTGTTCGAAATCCTCCAATACCAAAAATGTTATGCTGTCATCACCACGTTTAGCTTAAGTCATTGCAAAGCTGTTCCCTATTTATTCCTGCCTCTTTCTGTAACCTCACCTTGAATTCTGCTTCACGTATCTCTTTTCTCTAGATCAACTACGTTACTTTATCTGTCCTGATAACATATCAATGTATCCCACCACCAATCCTTTGCTTTTCACTCATTGCTCCACTCACACAACAACATATTCATTAATATTGAGCTAATGTCACCTGCTCTGGAAAGGCTATATTGCTTAGTCTGCAGTGAATCTCCATTTATACATTCCATTTAATTCTGGGTAGTGCAATCCCATCAGAAATGCACCACTGACAACTCCTAGCTGACCTGCGGATAAAGTGGGTAAATTTATTTTAAAAAGGAAATTTGACCCATTCCACTTATTCAGTGCTGAGTATAGGCTTGACAATTGTAGGTGCTCTGTAACTCCTGGCTCCATCAGTAAATCTCAGTGAGACAGTTCAACTTCAGTGAGGAATAAAAACATTAGATTATGACCTCATCAGTATATATAATAGTCAATAAGATATATCAAATATATTATTTATATAATAGATATTACATGTTATATTGTTAGATATATTAGATATATATCTCTAATACATGCTCAAAAATTAATTTTAAAAAGTCAAGTATTTCTACATAGCAAAACATTCAAAACATTTCTTATGGGAGCATTGGGTCAAGCAGTGAAAAGTTTGCCATCCATTTAGTAATGCATGAGTTCAGTTAAAGTCTTGAGCTCCTTTCTCCTGTTTCTGGAAATTACAGATCTTGGAAGGCAGCAGACTATGGCACAGTATGTGAGACCTCACCATTGGATGAGACTTGTATTACATCTTCAGCTTCTCACTCTAGCCCCAATTAATCCTCAGCCATTGCAGCCACTTGGGGAGTGACCCAGCAAACGGCATGGCTCTCTTGCTTTCATTCTGCCTCAACTCTCCTAAAAAAATTTTTTTAAACTACTTCTTCAGTTGTCTATGTGCAATTTTGAAAACATGAAGTAACACAGTCTTCATCATTTTTGGCAAAACAAATTCAAAAACAAAACAAAACAAAAAGTATGTACTACTACCACTTAAAACAAAAAGATCAATATTTAAAAATTATGCTATTAGCCTCTAACCCCAGCTAATGAAAGTACCTGAAACTACCAGAATGATATATTTGCTCACTTACATTACGAAAATCAATGTCAAGTGTCATTGAGGATGCTTTCTAATTACACAAACTTTAGAATAAAATCAATCAGAAGCAGGCTTATTCTGAAATAAAAATTATCATCAGGTTTAGGTATGAACTTTTTCTAGATTTCTTAGATTTCTAAGTATTCTCATTTCATGTTTGTCTATCCTGATTGTCTACACCCTATTTACGACCTGTTTTTCTTCATGATAACTCAGACTCGGATTCTTTATTGCTTTTCATGTTCTCGACAATTGCTCTAATAATGTCTTTCACTAAAGAACATATCCTTTTTTAACAAAATAATATTTCCAAGACTAATGAAATAGACTGAAGGAAAACCAAAAGTAGGGACCACTGGTTAGGGCACATTCCATTTAGGCCAATTTTTAAAACCTAATTTAATTTTTTTTAGATTTTATGTATTATTATTATTATCATTTTATGACACAGGTCCATAGGCCCTGGGAATTCCCTTAACCCCTCCCGAACTCCCCCTCTCATCAAGTTCCCCTATATTATTACTAAAGTATAGTTGTTCATACACAGTCATATGCCCATTATTGTAGGCATGGAAAATGGCAGAGAGTCCAGCATCCTATTCTCAAGATATACTTAACAGTTTCATTGGGAGTCCATCTTTAGTCTGGATGTAAAGATACATACTGCATTGTATCCTCACATCTGGATATGTTAGTCTCCATTTCACAATTACTGCACATCCCCTTAAATAAAAGTTCCCTTAAATACAAAATCAACAATAAGAACAAAAATAGAAATTTACAATGCCATAAAGTTAAATAACATGCTACTGAATGACCAATGTGTTGCTAAAGAAATGAAAAAGAAAATCAAGAATCTTCTTGGAGAAAATGATACTGAATGATCTATGAGTCATTGAAGAATAATCAGAAGAAAGTGTTTTGAAGAGATGAAACTAACAACAACAAAAAAAATCAAAATTCATGAGATAGAGCTTCCGCTGATTTTTGTTGGTTAAATGTATCTCCTGTAGGCAACAAATAGACAGATTTTGTTTTTTAATACAGTCTACTAATCTATGATGTATGATTGAGCTTAAACCATTTACATTCAAGGTTAATACGCATCGGTGATAATTTGGTCCTTTCATTTAAACAATACGTTGTTCATTGATTTAGTCTTCTGTTGTCATTTTACTGGGATGTTCTTCATATTTGTCTTTAATTTTAAACATCTATCTTGAATTCATAATCTACAAAGGAAAATACACCTGTTTTCTTATCTCAGAATCAGCACTGTAGGCTAGTGAGTTATGCTGCCACATAAGCCAACAGCATCTCATACGGTGCTTATCAGAGCCCCAGCTGCTCCACTTCTGATCCATTTCTCTGTTAATAGTTAAGGAAAGCAATAGAAAATGGCCTGGGTGTTTGCCAGAACTTGTTGGCCGTTAGGTGTGGGTGCCACACAGACCTATTTTGACACATACGATGCCACAGTCGGTATTATTTTCCTGCGGGACCAGTGTAATCCACTGAACTCAGTGAGTTCTCATGAGCCCAGCACATACAAGGTTCACTGTTGTCCCCTGCAGTCCTAAAACTTTTGCCACGGTATACAAAATGGCCCCTGACATACCACTTCTAGAGTTCTTGATCTGCAGGCCATCAGGTCTGAGGGCTACCCAGACCTGCCTTGGGTGGAACCTGTAGAATGCCACTTTGATGCTGTTCACTGAGTCAGAAATGAGTTCACTCCAGCTAGGCATATACTCAAGTCTTTTCCCTTGTCTTTGCCTCCTTAAGCAAAATGGTGCCAAATTCAGCTCTAGCGGCTGACTGGGCTATGAAATCCACCCTGTTCTCACACTGCCTGTCTAGGACCTGCTGCTCTGTCTCTGCTCAAATCAAATGGACCAGCAGGATTGACAGTTCTTTGTCTGGGTTCACCTCCCAAGCTCCCAGTGAAAGTCCCTTCCCACGTAGTTGCTGGTAAAGTTCTGGCTGTTGGTGGAGTTCATGCTAACAGCATTCGCTGTTAGCTGAATACTTCTGAAGTATCAGTCACTGCAACACCACACCGTTGTGTCTGCTGCTTTCCTGTGCCTGTCAGTCTCCAGGTACCCCTCTGCTGTTGTTCTGTCCTCTCCTATTTCCTGGTATATGTCCTCTCTGCTGCATCCTTATTAAATATTTCTCCATTCGTTTAAACGTGTCCTTACCCTATTCCACCATCTTGATTCTCAATACTAACTACCTTTGTTCCTTGGAGACAACATTGTAAAAACATAGAGAGTATCCCTAGATTGTGAGTATTCATGGTTTCGTCTCTTTCTACAAGTCACTTTGAACATATTGGAGTTTCCTTTATTCTTACTTCAATGAAATTTCACTTATACTCTCACCATTTTTGCTGATATTGTAAATCATTATCTAATCTCGAAAGGACACAAACACTGGACTCATGTCAAAAGTTTTCTGCTAAAGTTGCACAGTTTTATGGCAACTACTAAGTTTCTCCCCCTACTCTCTTATTTACAGTGCATTCTTGCCTGTCAAACCTGAAACATTATCAAATGAAAAACTTTAGAATACATAATTAAATGTATTATTCAAATAAAGTTACCTGAAAGACCAAGACACTTTGAAAATGGCAGTGTTTGTGTTTCATTCACCAAACTGAGGTATTTTTCAGAAATGATAAACAAGGCCTCTAAGTTTCACCATTAATGTGTGCATGAATCCTCAAAACTAAACCAACTTTGAGAATAGAAACACATATACTCAAATGAATATGCTAACATATGTTAACTCTAATTTGAAGAAAAATGTCAAAATTAAAAGAACATTTTCATCAATAAAAGATTTTAGAAAACTAAAAAAAACATAAACACTAACTTTTGAAATTCAGTTTTAACAACAAACTATAGTTTGGTAGACTTAAAGTCAATTTTGATCTTACAATCAACACGCAGGCCTCTCCATACACATAAACAGAAAACAGCCATGATGGCAAATGACGGTACTAGGTTTAATTAGGCCAAGGCCCTACACACCTCAAAATACAAGGGAAAAAAATCTCCTTTACTGAAATCTCCTTTTTAATCACCCAGCAAATATTGCTTATAGCACCTTTGAAGCGGGTATTCTTGTGAGCACAGCTAATAAAGTTAGAATAAATGGTTCACATTGCTATGAAGTAAAGGTTACAGAGAAAAACGAGACCAAAGAAATGAGATTAGTGACTGCAGCCACAGAAATAACAGCTTGGACATGTCTAGACATTTCCTCTCTCATCTGTATAATTGTGTCTGAACAAGTTTATAAAACCAAAATAAAATAAAGACAAACTATCAATTTTCTGGTTCCTGATTACACATTTTTTGTTTGTAATCCATTTGTCCATTGTGTCTGTCTTCTCGTCAACTAAAAATGTCTGTCAATCTTCTAGCTGTAATAAGTATGATCAAAATGATAATTCATATCCATAAAAAGTCAATATATTTGAAAATATTTTAAAATTAATGTTCTGCTGTTAAAAATAGCATATAAAAGCAAAAACATGTTCAAATAAATATAATGAACTTAAAAACAGTCTTCAATTTTTGAAACTTTTTAAAAGAGGTAATAGGAATATACAAATTAAATAATAACCTAACTCCTTGGCATATAAAGCAACTTTTAAAAATATCTACAACTGGCTTTATCTATAATAATTCAAAATCATTTGTTGATGTTGATCCAGGGATCATTAGTTTCAATTTATTTCCAGATCACTGCAAATATTCACTAGGATACTCAGGAGTCAAAGATGTAACACTAAATGTTATTTACATATATTATTTGTCACCACACAAGTAAATTTCTCTTGACAGATCAGTTTTTTTTTTTTTTTTAAATGTAATTGTTAGCAAGGCCTGAAAAAGTCACTCACATTAAATTTGAATATTGCCTTCATTAACTTCTCCTGTTAAAGAGTTTGTTAATCTCAAGATTATACGAAAAGTATATAAACTCCATTTAAAGATGTACTTTTAGTAAAGACAGTTAATACTCCATAAGTGATCTAACCCTTTTAATGAAAGTTCAAACATGGTCACTTTGAAATCTCAGATTAAATTTCAAGCAATATCTACTGTAGAAAATTTTATTTTAAATATAAACATACTTTTAAATGCTGCCTGTAGTATTATTTTCAGAAATGACAAGTAGGATACACTGATAAGTTACACAGATGTTATAATGCAATTGACAATCTAAAATGTAAATTCTGATCTAAGTCGGTGAAGAAGGGAATCAATTAGTTCTTAATCCATTTGAAGTTCTTTCTAGAAGTCCCTAAGACTGAAACACACTCTTTTTTGCTGCTCATTTGGTAGTGGCATTTTTGTGTGGCAGATGGTGACCTTATCCTTGCGCTTCAGCTAAAGACATTTTTATTAAGGCTAAATAAGTGTGAATAGCGCTCATTTCTTGCTGCAGGCAGATACGAACAAACTGCTAGAATGAGTATAAGTGCTCTGCCTCACCATATGGTTAAGGTCCTCATCTTGCCAACAGAACGGACTGAAAAGTAGCCAATATGCTTGAATCCTGCTCTAAGCCCCATGCTTCATCATTAGCCACCCAATCAAAAGACAACTACAAAGGAAAAGAGATAATAATGGGTGACAAACATGATTTGAATTGTTTGGTGATGGATGGTGTCATGATGTCAATTCTAGAACATGAAATGTTTTCCTCTCAGTGTGTATCACTGTTCTTGGGATGCCTTATCTATTTTCTCTATAATATCGACCTATTTTTCCCTAGAACTTTTTGATGAGTGACTGACATATGTAATTACTGCTCTAGACATACTACTCTAAATTGTTCCCTAAATTGGGCATGTCAGAGTTTCCACATATTTCATGAACATAAGGACTACATTCACCACCTTTAAAGATCATAGTGTTTAATAACAACCAATTTTTAACTTATTTTATGCAGCTTCTTAAATGTATACTAATATAAGCCAAGTAAAATATTTGTTTTTCTTAACCAGAGGAAATCTTGGTGGACTGTCAAGAGCGGCCATTAAGACTTGCTTGAGATTGCACATGATGTAAATTTATGGAGTCAGATAAACTGTTGGTGTTGTAGATGCTGAGCCAAGTATTCAATGACTGCCTTTTTGAGCCATTATAAAAAATTTTCATTCATATAGGTTCGTTTGACATCACTTGGTTTGAACAACATATGAAATCAATAATATGTACAGTAATATCATCTCATTATCTCATGATTAACCATGTGAAATAGAACATAATTTTTACCAGATCACCAGAAAAAAATCTTAAAAATTTAAACATTGACATGGGAGAAGTTTAAGAACTATCATTCTAAAAATTCACACTTTTATAGTTGACATGTAGATAACATTCAGTGAACATTTTCCACATGATATGTTATTTATTTATATGAAAGGATCCTATCAAGTAACTCTCTTAAAAGGATTGGCTTTTTTCCTGAGAATGCCTGTATTTCTATACTTCTTATGCTCTCCAAATGAATATAAGTAAAAATTGGAAAAGATTGGTACAAAAGGAACAAATAATGCTTTGTTAGTGAGATCCACATATGGAAGATAGATGAAGGCAATATAACCCCACATAAAGCCAGGTTTTCCCTTACAGTTTAATCACATTTTAAGAGTGTATAATAGATTAATCCCGTAACAGTTATGATCTACTGCTAATCACACAGTATCTCTGTGCTTAGTAGAACATTTGCTGAGTAAAAGAAAAGAAGGCATAACACATCACAACAAAAAAATGAAAATGGTTCCAATTATTACATGGCTGCATCTATTTTTACCTTTCTTCAACATCTTTTTGAATTAGCAGACTAAACGGTGTATTCCTGACTGTTTTTATATATTCACTTTGAATCTAAAATTACACTTTATATCCTTGGCCATTTGGTTTCATTTTCACTCAAATTTTAGGAATCATAATGGTCAAAGCACACCATCTGAGTAGGAATTGATGATTTTTATTTCCATCTAACTTCTTCTTACATTTTACAAATCCACACAGATATTGCCTTTTTCAGCTTTAAATTCCAGGGCTGCGTGATACACCTACAAACGTAATATCGCTTAATTCTCTATGCAGTTATTTCTTCCTTCTTGTTTATGAAAAGAAAAAAAGAGTTTGCAGTGTAGATTGAACTATTCAAAAAGAACAACTCAGAATCTAACAGAAACAAAATAAGACACACTAACCACAGGAATGGAAGTTTGCATAGATATTAAAATGATAAAATATCTCATTATACCTCATGTATTTCTTACATTTGCTCCAACTTTTGAACTGATGAAATTTACCATCTATTATACAATCATATTCCTAACCTGACTGGTCCCTTTTAATTATCTTTTCTACAATACATCTCATGCAATTTCATGAATCTTTTTCAGTCATTTAAATGGATTCTGAGAATACAATATTCGTTATGCTACAGAAACACATTCTAGGATGTATTTTCTCACCACGTTGACTTTTCTAAGCTCCCCAGCCACAGAGAATGATAGAATTCTAGTCAGGGAGGGAAAACCTCAGATCTCTAGGGCACAATACACCTTTTTAAATGTGTGTCAGCTTCTTACACATATTAGCCTTTAGGTGTGTTATCAGTCATCATAGAGGCAGAGTCAGGCAAAGCAGATAAATGTTTCCTTTAAGAATTTTTCTTCTAATACCTCACGGGAAGTCTCCTCTAACTGATCAACACAAGAGTTACACCTACTGGTTGTCAAGGAAGCACAAATGATTCATGTAATGAAACACTCAAAAGTCTATATCTGTCACCTGTAAATCACTGATATAAAGATTTTGATTTTAGATATTTGATAAATGTAGAATTTTAGGTATGACAAACATCATTATGCAACCATTTAAAAAATCTACTGTATATTACTAAGTCACTACATTACACACAGAAGTTATTTAATATTTTCTTTGCACATTGTGATTCAAGCAGTTTAGTGAAAACAGAGTCATGGAAAAGGATTATCATGTAAATAATTCCAGTAGCAAAATGTTATTGTAGATTCTATGAAAACTATATGCAAATGACTCAGATATATTAACTGGCCAGACAAGTGTTTAAGAAATTATATTAAAAATAAATGATTTATCTAAAGTGAGAAATATATATTACAATGTTACCTAACAGTTTGGTGTCATAGTCCTCGTCAAACAAGAATACCATCTGTTCAGTTTAAAAAATAAACTTGCCATTTTGAATCTTTGGTTGAAAGTGATTAGGTCATTTGCTTCCAATGATAAGTAAATTTAAATGTCACTATCAGAAGTTATTATTATTATTATTTGCACAGTACATTATTTTAAGTGTAAATAACTTATTTTTTTATTTAGTACCAAATAACAAAAGCTATTTTTTGTAGGCAGAATTAGCATTGACCCAGCAGACGACAATTTTCTTGGTTTTTCTCTGTCTGCTTACCCCAAACATTCTACAAGAATATTCTCTGAAAACACAGAAGTAATTCATTGCTATACCAATTTGAAAGGAAAAGAGGAATAAAAAGACCACATGATTAATCATGTGGTTGATAAGTTTAAAGGAACCAGATAACAGGGGCTTCCTTTAACCGTACCAGAATAACTATGAGAGTATGCCTTCTATCTGCACCCCAAAATGCTAGATGAGTCTAATTTACAATACGTAAAACAAAACAACATGAGAAAAAAGAAACATCTGCTGCTTATTTTCACAGCCTCCCATTTAGTGATCAATCACTACATCTATTTCTTAAAGCTATGAATTAAGTGTCTTCCTTTGCAACAGAGCAAATAAATAAAATCTGTTGCCAACCTAAGGGCCTCCAATATTTCGAAAAGATGTGCAAAATAAGACCAAAAGCTAGTAATGGAATCAGTCGGTTCAATTATCTAGTTCTAGAACAAATATACAAATTACCTCAAAGGTGGTGTGTACAATCTAGAATTAGTATAGTCTATTAGAATTAGCCACGTTTTAGAAGTTTATAAATCAATTATACTTTCTTTTGTTGTTTGCTGGAATAAAATATTTGCCTCATAATAAACTCAGATCAAATGAAGCAAAGCCACATGTATTGTTAGTTGTAATGTTTTTCACGTGACTGCAATTTATGTAATTCAATAACAATGAAAAACACACTGATTGTTTAGAAAATCCATGTGGTACAGAGAAAAGCATACACAAAGAAACACTTGTTCTAAAATCTTCTTAAACCCAAACATTTTTATAAATCTTTTTTTAAAGGTTTATTTATTTATTTATTTATTTATTTATTTATTTATTTATTTATTCATCTATATTTATTTAAATATCATAGTGACGCAGAGTGGGAGGGAAAGACAGAGAGGAAGCAAGGGAGAGGGATTTAATCCACTGGTTCACTTCTCAAATGTCTTCAACTGCCAGGAGCCAGGAACTGCTCTCTGAAGGGGCGGCAGGGACCTGTGTACTCAGGCTATTAGCACATTTCCCGGCATACCAGCAGGCAATTAGATGGGAAGCAGAGCAACACTCCAATCGGGATGCCAAAGTTACAAGTGCCAGCCTAGCTGTTGTGACACAATACAGAATTTACCCAATTCAACATTCTTAAAAGAAGCAATGAATTAATTAAATTTAAAGCTGACACAAATTAATCAATCTGCTTTTTTGAAGTAAATACAAGAAGCTTAAAAAAAAGACATGCAAGCATTCATTGGTTTTTCTGTCTGAAACTCTATAAGTATGTATATTTGTGTGCATTGTAGAAAAACATACAAAAATAAGAGAATTTCCCTGAAATGCACTAAGCAGAAAAAACATATATTCAACTAGTGAGACTCAATTTTAGTTATCAAAATTATTTTCTTCCTTCCTTCTGAAGGTTCTATTAGACTAAGAAATTAAAAATGAATATGATTTGTTGTTTCCAAATCCTGAATATATAACATTTCTTATTCTGAAATGAATATCAGTCTTTAAAATTAGCAATCAAAAAACTTTGAAAGCGGACAGTGCAACACACTGCATAATGATTTCAAATCACTGGAAGGAATAGCTGCCAATCAGCTAATTGTAATTATGTATTGTGCCTGATCAAAAAGAACCTGAAATGCAAATTGTTTCCTATTCACACACTTAAAAATAAATTCAGTCTGCACAAACTTCATGAATCTTGAGTAGTCTTTAGGCTGCATATTAAACATCTCAAGCCATGGGAGGCTATCCTCATTATATATACACACACACACACATATATATATATATATAGATAGATAGATAGATAGATAGATAGATAGATAGATAGATAGATATACTTTTTGTAAACACATTTTAGGTCTATTTATTTTAAATGCATACATTCAGTATGGGGAATCTAGATGTGTCTCTTAGGACTCCACAGTAAATACTGATGTCAAAATAAATAACCCTGTATATTTTCAAAAATACCAGAACAAAAGGTAATCTCCAGTATCACTTTTTCTAAACAGTATTATATCTCTACAGGGAAAACAAATGCAAACAAAAAAAAAGGCACAAAAGAATGTCTTTGAAAAGATTATCTTTTGGTACTGAAATTTCCAAGAGGAAAGCTATCCCAGAAGAGAAACCTTACAAGAAATCTAAACACTGTCAATCACAAACATGTCACCTAAAAACGTTTTTAAAAGACAATCTAGAAGAAACATTCTTGAGAAAAGTTTTTGTTTGGTGATACAAAAATGCTGTGTGTAACTAAATAATCAAGGCTATCCAACAACAAAAATGCTTAGGAGCAATAGATCCAATACTAAATTCTCATGAGCGAATCAATACTTCAAATGTAAAAATAAGTTTATTGAAGAGAGCTTCTGTACGGGTACCATGGTTTACATGGGACACACAGTTCATCTTGAATATTTAAATTCTAACGTCTCTACTATTCATGTACAGATATAATAAACCAGCCTTATTATTCATGAAAGAAACATACTGAAGGTAAAGAACTCTCTCAATTACCATCTTGCATACAAGTTTATTCTTTACTTATTTAAAGGTTTAATAATTTTTAACTCATCAGTTAATAGACCAGTAAACTAAGCATTTCAATAAAAAATATCACCTTTCATACATTTGATAGACTATAAGACTGCAATAGTGACAATTTTTATTTTTTATATATTAACATAGAATTGATTTCATGTGTTTCATGGATATTATTCTAAAATATACTAAACTCTCTTCCTTTTTTCTTTTAATTTTTTGTGGTAATCTACATTCATGTACTTTAAATTCACTGTTTAATGATCTTCTATAGAGTACTATAAATAAAAAGTAAAAAGGTCTTTATTTCATAGAAATATAGACAAGGTTAAAAATAATAATCAAATCGTAGGATGTCATTTTCTCTCATATATATTAAGGAGGTTTTTTATACTCTAAATACTAGCTAACAGAAATAAGAGAAAATATATGATATGTGGTTTGGATCTGGCGATAATCTTAATTATTTTAAAAGATTTATTTTATTTCCATTGCAAAGTCAGATATACAGAGAGGAGGAGAGACAGAGAGGAAGATCTTTCGTTCAATGGTTCACTCCCCACGTGGCCACAATAGCCAGAGCTGAGCTGATCAAAGGCAGGAACCCAAATCCTCCTCCAAATCTCCCACACACAAGTGTAGGGTCCCAAGACCCTGGACCATCCTCGACTGCTTTTCCCAGGCCACAAGCACGGAACTGGATGGGATGCGGGCCGCTGGGACCAAAACCCGCACCCACAGGGGATCCTGGCACTTGCAAGGCGAGGACTTCTAGCCACTAGGCCACTGTACCAGGCCCGATAATTTGAAAAATAGAGATTTGGGGGCAGGCACCTGGCACGACAGCTAAGTTGTCATTTGGGATACCCATTGCATACTGGAGTGTCTGAGTTCAAGTTAGGCTCTGCTCCTGATTCTAGTTTTCTGCAAATATTGCTATGGTAATATAGCAGTGGTGGCTCAATTAATTGATTTCCTGAAGCTCACAAGGGAAATGCTTATTCCAATGAAATTCCTGATGCCTATTTGGGCTTGCCGATATTGGTTGCTGCAGACATGTGAGTGACTGAACCAGCATATGGCAGATCTCTGTCTGCCTGTCAGTCTCTGACTCCTCACCTTTCAAATAACTGAACAAATTCTAATCCTCACAACAGATTTCTTGCTCATACTTTAAGGCACCTTACTTTCTTGTCAGCCACAATTTATGTTTCAACACATTTCTATGACTATGGTGTTCAGCTGTAGATTATGTTTATAATTTTACCTCTAAATTCTTACATATTAATAATCAAAATAATTAACTCATAAACTTGTAAATGTCTACTTTAATAGCGTTCGAAACATGTTGAATATCAAGTTACTGTGGGACATGGTAAAATCAGGTAACACTTCACAAACATTATGCAGACACATTATAATATCATTCAATAGCACATTCTTAAAATTACTAGTCTTAGTTATAGTATGAATGATCAACTAATACCTGAAAGTGTTACAGATAAGGCTATCAAGTCAAAAAAAATAAAGAAGTTGTCCAAGGTCACTAGCAGAGTAGTGACAGATGAAAGCTTAAATTTGAACTTGAAATTTCCTGAGGTCAGGCCCAATACTCGTTCCAATCCATATGCAAATAGCAAGTACTGGTTATACATCAGAACGGAGATAGTGAGAAAGACAGAACTAAAAAATTGCGACAAATGGGATATCAAAAATTAATTTTCATAATTAGTCCCCTATGGCATATCAGTATTTATTATATCATGGTTGCTCTATAGATCATACAGTTGACTAAATGTGTGCAAGTGTGTAAATATACCAAAACCAAAAGACACAAAGCAGCTGCTATTTTCTGTTGCAAATATAAAAGCTCACTAAATCTGAAGCTATGCGTAACGATCTTGCTGCAGGGCGTGAATCTACCCTTCCAAGAAGGAACATAACCCCACTTTTCCCTCACTCCCCAGGACAGAGTAGGAGACTAACAGAGGAGGAGAGAGTTTTTAGAGTCAGTATAGTTAAGAATGCCTCTGAGGAAAAAGAGAATTACCCTCCCAATTCCACATGCTTGCATGTGTGTGGAATAGTTTGAAAAGGAATGGCACTAACTATAGGAGAAATTTGGAGGAAAAAATGGACAGCTCGTTCTTCCTTTGGAGATCTGTCTGGGTTCCTGTATAACTGAACAAGAAAAAGAAACTATTTAAGAAAATGAGGCTGCAGTTGAACAACTTACATTCCCATCAGTTGGCATGGTGAAGATGCAGGTGTCTAAGCACAACAGGAGACATTTCAAATCTTTTGCTAGTGCTCCACCCCACAGAGCTGTCCACCATCAGCGAGACCCCAGAAATAAGCAGCTGCTTAACAGCTCGAGTCAGAGCTACAGTGAGACAAAGGAACGGAACTTACACCAGATCTCCAGTCAAGAGACTTTCTGGTGGGAAGGCCCAAAGAACCTCTAATAAATCTGCCTGTGGCCTCACTAACTATGGAGACAGCAAAAACACTCAAGATGTGTTTAAAAAAAAATCACTGTCAAAGCCATTAAATACTAGATAAGCGCAGTGCTCGTAACTGTGTCACTTTTCTTCAAGCTGGAGAAGCTAGGTTCTAAAGTGAAAGAGACCACACACCAACATCTGTGCTATTCCAAGACATGACCACCCTGCTTCCCAGGTGCGACTGCAGAATAGTACAGGAAGAAGCAAAAATCAAATACAAAACTGGAATGGCCTTTAGGAATGAAAGCAACTATCAACTTCTTTGATCTTGGGGCAGGCAGGCAGTTGCAAGCTAATCCTCTACCTAGGGGGACAACATCCCATTTAGGAGCCAGTTTGTGTCCCAGCAGCTCCCTTTCTGATCCAGCTCTCGATTTATGGCCTGGAAAAGCAGAATACGATAGCTCTGGGTCCTCTGCATCCATGTGACAAATCTAGAAGCTTTAGCTCCTGCCGTTGGACCAGCGCGGCTCTGGCATCTGAGAGTAGGGGAAGGTAAACCAGTACATATAAGTTCCCTCTCTCTTTGTCCCTTTTTTCTCTGTAAATCTGCTTCTCAAATAAAAATAATATTTTAAAAAAACATTTGTAATCCCTTAAAAATTATTAAATGATAGGAAGAGAACATGACAGAGTATGGCTAAAGCACTGACTGGAAAAGAATAACACATTTAGAATTTTATATCCTATCATCCACTGATTTCATAGTAAAGTCTATCTTCCTTAAAAACATGTAGACAATTACTGTATTGCTGAATATTTGTAAATAACTAAACTTTAAATACCAATAATAACATTTCTTCACTGCTAACAGCAGAATTCTATTTGGATAGATTTTTAAACTTACACAGACCCAGTGGGTTAATATGCTGTAAAAGAAAGAGAAAGAATGATAGTGTCCACTCTAAATACTTTTTTAAAAAAAAGATTTATTAATTTTTATTACAAAGTCAGATATATTGAGAGGAGGAGAAACAGAGAGGAAGAGCTTCCAACCAATGATTCACTCCCCAAGTGACAAAAATGGCCGGAGCTGAGCCGATCCAAAGCCAGGAGCCAGGAACTTCTTCCGGGCATCCCACATGGGTACAGGGTCCCAAGCCTTTGGGCTGTCCTCCACTGCTTTCCCAGGTCACAAGCAGGGTGCTGGATGGGAAGTGGGGCTGGCGGGATTAGAAACCGGCACCTGTATGGGATCCTGGCATTCAAGGTGAGGACATTAGCTGTTAGGCTACTGCACTGGGCCCTAAGTACTTTTGTCATTAGCTTGGCCTTGCATTAAGGACTATGAAAATGATAGCTGTTTTATCTTGCATACTAGTAACAGATTATCCTTTTACCATTTGCATGATGTTTTACTCATAAAAAATAGCATCCTATTTGGCAAAATAGATTTTTTATTCAGTTCAATTTATCTGAAATTTATGTAAATTCCAATAGCTTGAATAAACAACCCTGTTTTCTGAACTGTAGAACTGCAACTATAAAATTTTCTAGTTGGTAGATGATCAATTTCTCATTTAGGCTGAGAATGTGTCCTTCAACATTTCCAAAGGGTGACCATCCAGATTCTATTTAATGATTTCTACTGACTACTATGCTGATGTCGTCAACAAGAACTGAGACAGTCCTCTAAGGACTGCTTTAAGGCAAAAGAAACACAAGTGGTGCATATTTGCAGCAGGAGGGATACAAAGAAAAAACACAGCATATAAAAAGATAGTGAGACTTTATAACTAGGAGTCTTATAAAATACGGTAACATTTTCCTCTCACTTAAACATGTTTGGAAGAAGACATTACCTAACTCTGTTTATTGGGTTACTTTACTTCCAGGAAAGACTCTTAACAGACTAAGAGTCTATCTGAATTAATTCTGTCTGCTCCATAATGTGTTAAGTTATACCAGTGAGGTCAGTAGTACAGGGAAACATACTACAAAGCACACATTTCTAAAGATAAATGGTTCTTAAAACCAATTCAAAAGCAAACTAAAAGCCCTTTGTATTTTACAAGCCGTTTTTCTAGAAGGACATTTTTCTTTTATTGATCTAAAATCTACCTAGAATTATACACTGGAATTCCCATGTATAGCAACAGAAGCTTGGTCCATTCCAAAGTAAAAACATGCTACAACAAAGAATTCCAATATGCATCTCTACTCCCAAATAAAAGAAGGGCCCCTAATGAGACTTAAATATACTCTGACAACAAGATACTGGATTGTCTACCAACTTCTGTACTTACAATGTCATGAGACAAGTAAATAACAGAATGTTGGTATATTGACTGCAGCTGAAAGATTATATTATTGTAAAATACAGGGGACAATGGGAAGGGAAGAAGAAGGGAAAGAGGGGAAGCTCCTATACCTACAACACTGTACAATGGAAAGTAATTTAAATGTAATTTTAAAATAATAATAATAATGACATGCAACCTGTGGTAAGCCCTGCACTGTAGAGGGCTAATCCTCTGCCTACACTGCTGTCATCCCATTGGGCACTGACTCTTGCCTTTGAATCAGCTCAGCTCTGGCCTGGCTATGGGGACCCTCTGGAGGATAAACCGGTGAATGGAAGACCTTTAACTCTCTTTCCCTCTGTAAATCTAACTTTAAGTAAAAACCTTTAAAACAAAACAAAAAAAAAAAAAACACATGCAAGCTAACTGAAACTGAAATTGGAATTTGGGTTTCTATTTGATCTAGACCCCCAGAATAGACAGACTCAAAATTTCAGCTTAATAGCAACAAGAAGTCAAACTGAACTGACAGAAAAGTACTATATATATATATATATATATATACTGATACATGGATATACTAATACACACACACACGAGAAGACTATAAGAAAAGCACATACTAGATGCTTACAGAGTACAACTTAAGTTGCTTTTCATTATACGAGGTTCCCTATAAAGTTCTCACATGGATGTTTTAATATATTGTCAACTTAGAAAATAACGACAGTGTTTTTTCATAAGAGCATCGAGTAGGCAGAAATTTCTCAATACTATTACTCATAGTACCCAAAAATATTTCCCCACATTTGTCTTGCCAGGAATTATTTCCAGGTAAGTGTAATACTAAATAATGGTGATCCAGGTTGCTTAACTGGTAAAAATAAGGCTGAAGGACTCCAGCTTGCTCTGCCCTATAACTGAACCACTGCACATTTTACCTGGCTGCAGACAGGCAATGAAAACCTTTCCTCAAAGCCACACCTTGAAACTTTATCTTCAATACCTCTGAATTCGCTGATGAAGTATAATCAACAACTGATCAATCTACATTGCTTTAACATCAGTCAATTTCATGGACTTGACTAACATATATAAGTTCAAATCCCCATATTGTCTACTTAATGAAAATTTGTCTTTATTAAAATGTAAATGAAGTTCCAAATTTTTAATGTTGCAAATATATTTTTGGATATAAATGTTATATAATATATGTACATAAAACCCCAATTTTAGTGTTCTCTGTAATTCAGCAACTATTCAACAGATTTTCATTTAAACATTATTTACATAGGAAAGTATTATAAGTATCTTTCCTTTCCTGGGAAAGGGTATGAAGCATGCCCATGATATACAACTTAACAAAACAAAAATGAATGAATTATCATTTCATTTTCTTGTGTTACCTGACATGGAAAATATAATGACATGACTGCATTAATATATATTTGCAATTGCTTAGATCAAATCTCAAAAGAATCATATTACAAGTTATTTGAAAGCAAAAAAAATGAACACCTGTAGAATTCATCCAACCTTTGAAATCTTATCATTCAAGAAAAACATGTTGGGCATCCCAGGCTGGCATCAGTTTGAATCCTCTCTTTTCTACTTTTGAGCCAGCTCCCTACTAATTCTAGGAAAGCAGTAGAAGACGGCCCAAGTCTTTGGGCCCCTGCATTCACAAAGGAAACCGGAACAAGCTCCTAGTTCCTGATTTGGACCAGCACAGCCTCATCCACTGTGACAATTTGGGGAATGAACCAGCAGATTCTCTCTTGCTCTGCTTGTCAAACAAATTAAATGTATGTACAGAAAAGAGAAGTAGATGTTACTAATTCATGTTTATCTAGAAAGCAATCAACATTTCTTGATTTCTATCTTCATCACTTGCCCCGAAGGCTTCCTGCTAAAACTTTCAAAAACACATTAACTCCTTCAAAGCAGCAGAGCTTGTTTAGTTGCATGAAGGTAACTCTGCCTGCTTTCTTGTGGGCAAGAAAGCTTCCTGTTGCCTGGAGGGCGTGGCTTAAGCCTAACCTTCCCCATGGCCTGAGGCACAGCTTTCAGGCCTACACGTGGAGTGGGACTTCCAACATGGCTACAAGATCAAGGGAGGTACACCTGAACATGACCTCTGACATGACCGGAAGATACAGCCAACTGCAATGTCTTTGGTGGGCGTGGATTCTGCCAGAAGGCTCCCTCCTGTCCTTGCCTTCCTCACCCTTTAAAAGCTCTAACCTGTGCATAATGAAGGGGACATTCCTCACCAGCTTATCTCTGGTGGTTCTTGCAGCCGAAGGCCACCATTCTGCCTCACCCTAGGTGACTTTTGGGCCTGCTGGCGGGTCTAAACCCCGAGACTTTCTTCTTCTTAAAAGCTGATTTCTCAAGAAAGCTATCAATGCTCTAGAATAAAGAATGGGTAAAAAACTATATATGCTACAAGACAAGTACAGAAAGAGATGTGTAAGCCTGTCAGCATTGTAGCTTATACATCAAAGTAACCAAACACATGTTTTCACTAACTCAGCATGTAACATAACAACTGAGTAAGACTTGTGAAGCAGATAATATACCACAAAATGTATATCAGCACATATTTTATATGTATAACATAAAAATTTGCTTGAAACTGGTCTTTCTTAGGAACAGGTAAGTCATTGCAATTCTACTACATTAATATTATACCACTATTAGTTAACAAAAATGTCACATATTCAGTTTTAATTGTTTTTCCTTGCATACAAAGTAAAAATTTATAAAGTGGGGTCATATTAGAATTTTATTAAAGCTTACACATCCATAATCTAAAATTGTGTTTTTCAGAGAAAAGTGAAAAGAACTTGAACACTTCAGTTTGTTTACAACAAAAAAGATAAAGTTAGAAATGTTTCAAGGTGATGAACCTGATCCCAAAAAAACCACTTTAACAAATTAAGAGTACATGACATGAAATATTTTGGAATCAACTGAAAAAGTGTAAACCATAACAACCTAGAGTGTCAATGACAATAATATTGACTGGAGGCCAAGACTTTAATAAACCTTTTTGGATTTATTGTTATTCTTGTTTTTGAGCACATTTGCAAAGACAATCTTACCTCTTTCTTTTTAACATTGCTTCCTTCTCATCAAAATAACAATCATCATCTCCAAGTTAAGGCTACTTCTCCTCAGAAATGCTGCTAAATACTTGAACTGACTGAAATCTTAATACATCTGAATTCGCTTGATTACAATTACACAAAGTAAAATTTATAAAATGGAATCATACTTCATATTCCTCAGCCCCAGGACAGCTATTTCTGCAACCACAGGGTTTCAGGAGAGTCTCTCAGAGTGGTCTCCTCCCAGAGAACTGTTCAGGCCGGTCATCAGAAAGGAAGTCGCTGTATCCCGCTGCAAAACTAGTCGCCCACATGCATTAAATCTAGAATCTGAAAATATTCTTTTGTAATAAGTTCTCCAAAGTAGTCAAAATCGTCTTCCTTTGAAAGTTATCTCCTTGTCCACACTACATTTCAGATTATCTGTAAGAGTGGTTGAGGAACTAGTAGAAGAAGCCTAGGGAAGTCCTGCTCTCTAGGCTGCTTACAAAGAATTACTGATTAGTTCTTTGACACACTCAATCTCTTTCTGGAAGATAGTTTCAAAATCATTTGCTTTTCTATCTTGATTAATCCACCACAAATTTTTGTTTTACGAATGTAAAAATTGTAATGAAACACAATGCAAAGACCTATAAGTGCAAAAAACAAACAACAAACAAAAAACTCATGACTTATCCAAAGATTGCTCCTCCACAAGAGGAAGGATAAAGAATGCTAAAACTGAACTCAGAAAAGGCTACATTGTTCATATCTTCTTCGATCTTACTTCAACACTTTTGTTTATCTTGCTTACTTAATTCTGTCATTTTCAAAAATGTTAATGTTCTCTTCAATATAATTTCAGGTTGGACAGCCCAACTTCAACATATTGTGCTAATCCTTTATCTTCTAAATTGATAATGTTGCTGCACATGTGTCACTTGATTATTCCTCTGCACATACAGATATTACATGCTACGTTCCCAAAAATAAGGAAAGTATACCAAAAACAGACATACACGCAGAGAGAGAAAGTGAGAGAGAGAGAGAGAGGCAAAGAGAGGGAAATACAATCAAGTAATTTAGGGAAATACTATACATCTTATGTTTGAACTTTTCAGAGATTTGCTGGGAATTTACCGAAAAAAATTGAGAATCCTTCCAGTAAATATAAGTCTACAAAGTATTTTAATCCATTTTCCAAGTGCATTATTTTTTCTGGATTATCCAAACTATATTCTCCAATGCTGCTCAGGAATTACATGTGTTCTATGTTTGTCAGAGCTACTTCACATTGTTACCACACACACTGGGCAAAAACATATTGGTACCGAAGGAACTACTGCCAAAAGCAATAGAAAATAAAAAATAAATAAAAAATAAAGCAATACACGTCACCATTAATTCTCATCATAAAATGACTACCCACATCAGCTTCATTACAAAGGAGTCAATTTACTGTTTGAACAAAATGCAAACAACTGAGGACTTTTCATCAAAGAAAAAGATTGACTTGTCAAGAATGTCCTACTTTTCTCCAGGCTGCTGTGAAAACAAATTCAATGTTAAAATTCTCCCAGGTGTCCTTTCAGGGAAAATTAAGGAATTGAACAATGAAATTGAAGATTCTTTATATGGAGATAACCCCCTGCTGTTCAAAAATTAAATGAAAATATCTCCCGGATAAAGTTACAAATACCTTTCTATATATGTGAAATGAGGCAACATGTTAATGTGTTATTTCATTCTCACAACTTTTGAAAAGTAATCCAAACTGCAAAAAGACTATTCTAGCTTATTTGTAGTAATTCCTGTTGGTGTTGACAATGCATGTTGTTACATATTTGAATTTAAACTCATATTTTAAGATCTATTCTTTGAGAAGATACAAACTCCCAATTGAGAAATCATTAACTACTCCCCACATAATTTCTTCAGAATGGGAAACACTGGCTATTAGTACTATGAAAGAATTTCTGTAAAAGAATGCCTTTTCTCTTCTGAAATTTGTCCAAGTACAGAAAGATCTATATGATCACCAGAAAAGCACAGGTGAATACTGACTGAGAGTTTGAGAGATGAAAATTTGGAGAGAAGCCAGAAAATGCTTCACAGATGTGATATTCAACTATTGCTTCCCAATTGCCTTGGCGTATCTAGAAATCTGGAGACATAAAAGGGAGTGGCAAAGAGAATGAGAGGCTGCTTACCTGGCTTCACTGTTTCATGCTGTATGTATTTACTGCAATAGTGCACTGTGCATTCTAAAACTGTACAAACATTAAAGGCTAAGCAAAAAAAAAAAAAAAAGAAAACTTCAACAAAAGTGATTGTTTCCTATGTTAAAAAAAGAAAGAAAAGAAAGGAAGCAAAGTAAAAAGGGAGTCCGAGGAAACATTTGTGGCAGAATCTGAAGGATAGTGTTGTGTATGAACACAGGTGTTGTGCAACTTTCATTGTCCAGAAAATACACTCTAGAGTACAATAAATATCAGAGGTGGACGCCAAGAACCTTTTCATTTGGGACTTGTTAAGTGGCCATTGTAAATGGCTCAATATTGTTGAAAGGTCTTTACCTAGAACTGCCAATAAATTTTATTTTCATTGTTAATGTGTGCTTGTAGTAAAATTCACCACTACTATGTCCAAGAAACTATGTCTTCTTTTAAAAAAAAAAATTGCTTAAATTGTCTCCCTGCTATGACTAGAAGCACACTGTAAATATCTGAACAAAGACTGGGAAAGTGATTAGACTAGAAATCTATCATGAATAATTTCCTCAAGATGCCTGCTAAATATATTTATGGCTTCTGAATGAAAGACTAAATGGTTTTTTCCACATCAACAGAAATTGTAATATGTGGCAATTACTCTTTTTTCTCTTTGGACTGAGCTACACATGTTTTAAAATGACAGCATTCAAAGGTTCAGTTCAATTTAGGTAATCATCAAAAATGTCAGCTGCCTTTCAAAGGACTCTTGGAGTCTGCCAAATTGGGCTAGAAATCATGCATGGATAGTTTTCATTACATGGGAGCTGACAGTTTCTGCTTCTGGTCAAGAAAATCGCATGCCTGCACAGAAGGTGTGCTAGGTACCCTAGCTCCTTGGCCTTAGGCCCAGAATAGCACAGAAACAAACAGAAAGCAGCAAAGAAGGCTTAATTTTTTATTATGATTTCCACCTTGAAAACTAATGAAATTTTTGAGTCTTCTGTTTCCCGTGAAAATATTAAAGTGCAAAAGTTGGGGAATACAATAAAAAAGTACCCAATAATAGTTTTGAATTTAAATTACCAGTCACATCTTAATTGATTAAAAATGAATTTAAAAGCAAGAAATCTTTGACCTTCTGGAGTGAAAAGTTCTAAATGTTGAAATAAATTTAGGATGGTAATAATTACTCTATGTGGATAAATGTGCCACTTTGGCAAGAGCCTTTATTGGAATTAAATCATGTAGAACTGAGAGCAACTGGAAACAAGACCAGGCTGCGATTCAACAACGAACACTTCTGTACCAGACACAAGCCATAGACAAGATCCTGACCCTAACTAATGGACCTTTGTATTTGCGGTGGTTAAACAGAGGCAAAGTCGATGAATGTAAGTTATATCAGGACCTAAACCCACGGGGGCATGTGCTGTTGGAGACAGGAAGCCTCAGCTCTCCATGAGCAGCTTTTAGCTGCCAGCTTCCTTCTGCTTTGAGGGAGGAGGTATGCACAGGAATCAGATCATTCTATATATCTTCCAAAGCATGACAAAGCACTGAACTAAAGGAATAATATAGCTGTCAAGAAAGTAACTGATTAGAAACAGTCTGGTTCATAGATTTACAAACATACTGTGATGTGATGTCAATCATGTAAAACTCTTAAAGTGACAATATGGACAGCAATTTCTTCTGGATGTTATCATTTTTGCATAAATCTGGTGTTTAAAAAATTAGACCCCATTCAATACAATGGGGAAAACATTGTAGATACACAATAGAAATAAAATTATTTAGTATGGCACATGACAGTGAATTATTCTATTTGAATAACAGAAATCTATATCTTTAATGTTTTCTAAATACATACAAGGTATTTCTGTGACAATACTTATTTTGCACAAATATTCCTAAAAATGATGCTGAGTCTTTTTTATTTTCAAAATAATTCACTTTCAAGGTCTAATTATGATATTTCATCATTTTAAATAAGGTATTGTAGAACTTAGCAGTTTAAGTTCACTGCAAAACATCTTTCAATTGTACTGGAGACTCTTTTCACCTTCACTTTCACAGTAGGAACCACAAGATTCTGTGGCACCCAGAGAATTGTTGTTGAGTCAAGCATAGCCATTTATAATTTCCACTTAGAGGTCAAATGTGTTTCATACAAAAAAATTCAAAGAAACATCCTTGTATGAAGAACCAAAATACTAAAAGTGAATGTAGTTGAAATTTCTAATTCTATAAAATTGCATGAAAGACTCAATAGAGCTTTTAGCAAGTCAGGACAACTTCAATGGATTACGCACTAAATTTAGATAACAGAAGCAAACATTTATGTGTAAAAGTAGAAGAGATGAAATGTTAATTAAAGTATGTTCAGCTATGAAAAATTAAATCCTTAATAACAGTAAAATGTGAGTAGAGTTTTTTTTTATTCATAAAGATTATACATCAATTCAGGCAAATTATTGAAATCTCAGGTGTGCTAAGAACCATAGTGCCACATTATGGATCTTGAACTTGGTACCATGTTGGCATATAACCAAAAGCAATCACTCCATTAAATGCACATCAAAGACAGCAAGCCTTTCTTGCAATCAATCAGTGACTACAACAAGAATAAACTTATTAATATGAAAGACAAAGTTTACCACATCCTCTTATTACCTAAATTCAATACTGATATTGATATTAAAACTATACAAAAAGAGACACACTTGAAATTGTGCGTAAATTCTTAGACAACATTTTATCACTGGCTGTTATATAGTCTCTCATGTCCTGAAATTCACCTAAGTATAATAAGCACATACTCACAGACTACAGTTTTCCTAATTATCTAGTAGTTGCTGCAAAAATTCAAGCAAATGAAATGCTACAGTTTTGTTATGGTTGCTTTATGAAACAATTAACTTCACTCTGCTTAGGAGTGCTTCACAAATATTCAAAAATTATTTAACCTTTGGATTTGTCCCCATAAATTATTTTTTCTTGTCATGTTCATCCAGGAAACTCATTTTTTTTTCCTGATTAGAAAACCTAACATGTTCAAATACTTTCAAGATTTACAAAAATTTGGGCCCGGCGGCATGGCCTAGCAGCTTAAGTCCTCGCCTTGAATGCGCCAGGATCCCATATGGGCGCCGGTTCTAATCCCGGCAGCTCCACTTCCCATCCAGCTCCCTGCCTGTGGCCTGGGAAAGCAGTCAAGGACGGCCCAATGCTTTGGGATCCTGCACCCGTGTGGGAGACCCAGAAGAGGTTCCTGGTTTTCGCCTTCAGATCTGCGCAGCACTGGCCATTGCGCTCACTTGGGGAGTGAATCATCGGATGGAGGATCTTTCTCTCTGTCTCTCCTCCTCTCTATATATATCTGACTTTGCAATAAAAATAAATAAATCTTTAAAAAACAGATTTACAGAAATTTATACACAGCTACAAATGGTAATATGAGGGTCCAAGAGTTATAAAATAAGTACTACAAAAATAACATACGCTCTTCTTTAGCCTATCTTTTTCAAATTATGGCTGTATTTGCACACAAATTTTCATATGTATATGTACTAAATACACATTTTTAGTTTAGTTAAAACAATGTTCTTTCCACTCTTAAAAATAAAATTGAGCATTACTGCCACAGGCGGAAACTCTTTTGAGAATAAAACTCTGCTACGATGTTCTGAATGTAAGGCATCATGTGGCCAAAAATAGTTGAAGCCATCTGATGTAAGTGTTGCTATTTTTTTAAAAAAAAAAAAAGATTTATTTATTTTTATTGAAAACAGAGATATACAGAGAGGAGAGACAGAGAGGAAGATTCTCCATCAGATGATTCACTCCCCAAGTGACCGCAACGGCCAGAACTGAGCCCATCCGAAGCCAAGAGCTTCTTCCGGGTCTCCCACGTGGGTGCAGGGTCCCAAGACCCTGGACTGTCTTTGACTGCTCTCCCAGGCCACAGGCAGGGAACTGGATAAGAAGCAGGGCTGTGGGAATTAGAATCCGGTGCCTATATGAGATCCCGGCACGTTCAAGATGAGGACTTTAGCAGCTAGGCTATTGCACCAGGCCCCAAGTGTTGCTCTTAAAACAATGAGTTCAGATTCTGGAGGTCCCTAAAAAGCGACATCAGCAGCCAGACAAAGAGACAAACTAGTGCCAGGTATCTAACAATGGAACCTGGAAGAGAGTAATTTATGCATGGACAAGGACCATGCTTGGCAATGACAGAGTCTTGGTGACACAAATTCCCAAGGATGACTTGGTGACTACAAATTCTGCTCTCCTTCTCTGCCTGGACATCCCCTGGTCCACATGGAGACCTCTTGGCTAGAACAGTGGTTAGTCAGTAAACAAAAGACATACAGGTAAGTTATGTTTATATAACTTATAAGTTATGTTTATATAACTGAATATGAAATATGGCCCCCAAATAAAGAGAATGCCACCAGAACAGGCATTGAATTGATAATCTCTAAAAAGAATCTTATGGCTCAGAGCTTTCAAAAACATCCTGCGTATTTCTTTTCTTATTCTGCATTGCCCTCCCATCAAATCTTGCTTGGGTCATATATCACTCTATAGGTGCTGTGTACATAAAAACATTTTTTTTGAAATTATTACTGGTTATTTGACTAATTATTCCTATTAGAATTTGATTTTCATGACAATTTTCAATAGTACAACCTTTAATTTTCTTCTCCATATCTTACTCTTCCAAGTAGTTTCCTGGACAAACAGGGTTCAACCTAATGAGTATACTTATCCCAAGGAAAATATTCTACACCTATTTAAAAATATCCTAATGTCTAATTATATATTCTGATAAAAGTTGTCTGGATCCTAGAACTTCATAATATCATTCCCTATCAGTTCCAGGCCAATGCAGTCAAAAGGATTAAGTTAGCGAATTTTTTCTATGGTGTGCTCTCACATGCACACATCCTTTTCAGCATCTCTCTGTTTCTCAAAAATGTGTCTCCACTTTGGCTAATGCTGCACAAGTTAAAATTACCCAGAATCCTCTTTTGTACCATATCAGAAACATTTTGTATTCCAAATCAACTTCATGAATCAAAGATGCCAGATTTTTTCTCCTTGGGGTAACCTGCTGATTCGCTGAAAGAATCCTCTGGGCGAGGCCCAGAACTATTTTCAGTGTAAGATGATTTCTCTGATCGAATGCAGCCAGCTTATCTGATAAATGAAGTTAGTTACTTAGTGAGACCCACAGGGTTAATGGACTACATTCCACCATAATATATTACATGTGAATGGGAACTTCTTTTAAATAGTGCCTCACAATAAAATTACTGTAACCCTTAAACTTCCTGAAACCATAATGAATCTAACTCTAAATATTACTTTAGACCTTGGAATGGATACTTAAGACCACCTAGTCTTGAATTATGATTCCTTATGAAGCACTGCACTATTGTAGTAACATGGGGAAAATGTGTCAAGGGGTGAGAGTTTGGGGGGAAATCCCAGCCTATATAAAACTGTACCACATAATTCAGAATTCAAAATAAAAATATATTAAAAAACTAGACCTCCTAGTCAAACACACCTTCATTTACCATATGTGGAAGTTGACACCAAAAGAAACTTTCTTCCTAAAAACTTACTTCTGCATGGTCGAAATATCACCAGTTAAGTATCAATTTTCTTATAGACCAGCCTTTTAAGTTTTCACCAGTCAATTCAAGATAAATAACCATTCTGGTTAATTCAAATTATGTTTTGCACAGACCCTGTGCCTTTGGAGCTGTAATTCTCATTCTGATGACTTCTACAACATGGGTGCTATAGGGCTATCAGATTACACACAGACATAAAATAAATTATCCTATCATACCACAAATAGCATTCTTTCCTTTCCTACTGAACCTATCACTATTCCAAGAGTACTGAGATTCTATATCACATTTCTGTAATAATTTCAAAGTAAGATCATTATGTAGCCATCTTGTGCAAGTAAAGGCCCATTATATAAGAATTCAGAAAAATCGCTGAACCTGCATTTTTAAAGGACTCCCCAAAACATTCACAATTTATGAAAATTAACTTGGGTGATGTAAATTTAGTTTAAGTCTAATTATTTTACAGCACACTGTGGTAATAGTGTAACCTGGCCCCATACAATTCTAGATGCAGAAATAAGAACAATTCAGGCAGGAATTGAGACAATTAGAAACATGAGTCAAAAATCAATGTCTGCTCACTCACAACTCCGTCTCTGAGAGTTTTTTTCATCCTCCCACACTTACCGTTTCAAGTATAAACTTCTCCCTGAGAGAGCTTAGCATATAACACATTGCTAAAATCACTGTAACCAAATGGAAACAATATTTCTAATCATATTGCCCACCTACTTTTAATTTTTATAAAGATTGATTTCTTAATTTGAAAGGTAGGTTTAGAGAGAGAATTTTCTATATGTTGGTTCATTCCCAAGAAGGCTGCAACAAGCCAGAGGAGAACTGACCAAAGCCAGAGCCAGGAGCTTCATCCAGATTTCCCCTGGAATGGGTTCAGGGGCCCAAGATCTTTTGCACGTGCTTTAGAAGGCAGGTGAGTCAGAAGTGGAACAGCCAAATTCAAGCAGCACCCATAAGGGATGCTCACGCCCCAGGCTGCAACTTTACCTGCTATGCCATACCAGCTCCAGTTTTTCTTTTTTACACACACAAAACAGAGACAGCAAAAAACTTTCTCTGGTTTCAGAGAAAGTCTCTGCATCCAATTCCTGTAACTCTTTCCCTGTGCCACATACACACAAAACTCCAAAACTCATATTGGAGCAGTCATCATCAAACACAGTATATAAAGCATTTATAAATGATAGTCTCAAAATTATTTTGAACATAGGATAAATTCAAAACTATGCAAAACATCATTGAGGAATAAAACTGTCAAAGGTAAGTAACATAGTTCCTACATAGAGCATTTTGTAAATGTTCCAATATGTGAATTCAAGGACAGTGCCTTAAAAAAATCACACAGACTCACCGATCTACACTGATCAGCTTTAAGTTCCTGCTCTTAGCAGAGTATTAAAACTAAAAATCATCACAGCTTCTGCCCTAGTAAGGTTTTTGCCTCACTGAAGAAAAAAACGAAACAAACAAACAAACAAAAAAAACAGCCTTATAGGTTTCCCCATAGAGGCATTTACTCAATCCTTTCTCTATACTATGACAAATAAAGAAGAATTCAGTAAAAGCCAATGGTTACATTGGACCTTTAGGAATTCTAAAACGATGTAATATCCAATAAGGAGTGTTGTGGCCAGGCCTACTGAGACACAAGTTAGACTCACAGTTGAAATCTGAGCATTTTATTACAGGTCACAAAGCAGCACAAAGTGGCTTATCTGGGACAGTTTCACTGGCTTTCCAGGCTCTGTCCTGTTAGGAATATCTGACATGTCTGGCCATACTGTTGTGAGGACCAGAGGTGGGACAGTGCCAATTCTCATGGCAATCCTTGAATTTATATTGAATTTTTCAGAATACATTAAAAAAAAGGTTCTGTTTCAAAAATCATAGATCATTCCAATATTAGTACTTTATGGTTATAAAAATCTGAAATTTTAAATTTTACATCATATATTTGCATTGAAAGGCAGCAAAAGAAATAATTCCATTTCATGCAGAGTCAGACGGCTTAAATATTCTATCAATCAGAGACTGCTAATGAGAGGAGAAGGAACAAGGGGAATGGGAAAGAGGCAACTTGAAGCAGACTATCTGGATTCTGTTCTTAATCGGAACTACAGAGCATGTGAATTCAGCTTTCATTTCACCTCCTTCGTTTCATGTAATGCATATCTGAGGTTTAACATTTATTGATTATTTTTTAACATGGCATGCTTTATTCATACAAATGGACTATCTCAAAGGTTACCAACATAAATTAAATAAGCGTTTTAAGTAAATTTTTAAAATTATACAGTTTTGAAGGAGGATGTCAATGAGGCAAGAGGGAAAATAAAGTTGAATATACTTGTAATGAAGGAGTGCTCATAAAATCAAAGAACAGATAAAAAGTACATGAAATCAGACAGTCCACAGCATTTAATAATGTAGCATACCAGCTGATCATCTGCCGTAGATATTTCAGAAGAAAAAGGCTAAATTCGTATTGGTCTATTAAATGTAAAATCCCACACAAATTAGACAGTTTGAACATATCACAACTAATAAGACAAGTGAAACCTATCCTTATTAACCCAAGTTCACATTATCAATTTAAAATATTTTTCTGACAGTTCAAGTACAATTTTTGCCCATGTAACACATTTGCAAATCTTAAATGGTTTCACATTTCTCCAAACCATAATAAGAACATAACATGAATATTTAAGCAGCTTAGCTTTGATTTAAATATATTTGCTCAGGATATGCTGGCAGCAACCCAAAATGTAGTGTAATACCCTCAAAGCTGGCAATTCCTAACTCATTTAAGAAAGCAGATAATGTGAGCAGGCAGAATTAAAGCAAATAGAGTCAATTAATTTTTTTCTTAATTTGTTTCTTCTAGCTTGAAATTGCCAGAGATGGAAAAATCTGAAGTTAATTTTTTTGAAGAAATTACTCAGAGGGGAACAGAAACAACAAAATTAAAATCTATGGCTACTATTTCTTATTCTGATCTTTAGCACAGGTTACAGTTGAACACTAACATTATCTATTGGAAGTTTCTGAAATGCAGGGAGGGAGATTCATTTTGAAAATTAACATAAAGTAGATATTGCATTTTCACAACCAATACCCTAAACACCCAATTTTTCAGCACTGTCAATTTAGAGAAAACCACACTTTCACAAACACTGAAATACATAACCATAAAAATGCCATTTTCTTTTATTACCATTAAGAACATGGCTTGAATTTGGATAATTCAGAAACTTTCAGATAGCATTCTCAATGTTTCACCACCCTTCCTCTCTTCCCATCACTATCTTCCTCCCAGCCCCCTCCCTCTTTCGTCCTTCTCTCTATCGCCTTCTCATGTTCAAGCCAGGAATGCAATAAGGAAGTACATTGAAACAGAATCCTAACTTGCTGTCCTATAAAAAACTTTGCATTATTTAGTTTTTGCTTGAAGGAACTTTAATTTTTCATACCTAGAACTGACAAGTGGTTAGTAAATATTTTTCACACTATTATTGCCACCTGTTAGGAAAAAAGAAAACTGCATAGTGCAAAGTGGGTTTGAAAACACCTGAATATACTGTTTTACTGATACCCTGAGAACAACAGTTCACCATCCTGATCAAACACTGCTGAACTTTTAAAACAACAAATATATAAATCAGAAATTCATGCTTATGTTAACAGCCAAGATTAGTAAAAAAGAAAAAATGACTTAATTGTAGCTCCCACAAATAATGGAGAACATGCACTATTTGTGTCTCTTTGTTTGGCTTATTTTATTCAACATGAAGTCCCTTCAGCTTCATCCATTTTGCTGCAAATAACAGGATTTCATTCTTTTTACAGCTAAATAGTATGCCATTGTGAATATACACCATATTTTCTTCTTCTGTTTATCTGATTACAGATACTTTGGTTAACTGCACAGTTGGATTAAATAAACAAAGAAAAAAAAACACTCAACACAAAACACCGAATACTAGAAGTTGATAAGTGTGGGAGAGATACATGGTATTAAGCCATAGTTGAAGCTAAACATTCTCCAATAATCATGACAAAAGCACTAACATGAGATACTACAGAGAGAAGGCAATACAAAAATTCATATCACTGTTTTACAATTTTTGCTTCAAAATGTAAAATCAATAATACAGAAGGAAGATCAAAAAGACAATGTCTTTGGGTGAGATCTTAAGCAAATTTCTTAATTCTCTCTTTTAAATTGCAGCCATGTTTAACAATCATTGCTTTAAGTATAAATCATTCTTGCAATGTTAGTAGAGTTTTACTATTGTTAATTAAAGGAGACTAGTCTTTAATTATATCAGGGCACCATCCTATGGTAATGATCAATCCTATAGCCATACTTCTTATATAAAGTGTATAGCATATGGTAATCCATATGCCTCTCCTGAATATCCAGATGCTGTTTCTATGTATGTGGTCCAAAAATGAGTTTAGCCTGTGTCATTCTCATAAGAAACATGTCTTCTGAATTTTATGAATTAATATAAGGAAAATGAATACATACACTATAGCTTTAAATTAAGCATTAATGTATATAAAACTGCTAATTGAGATAAAAATTTTCAAGGTTCTTTTTTTTTTTTTGAAAGGAAGAATAACAGAGAGAGAGAGAGAGAGAAAGAGATCTATCTCACATCTGTTGGTTCATCTACCAAATGTTTGCAACGGAGAGGGCCGGAAAATTCTGAAGCCAGGAGGCAGGAACTTCATCTGGGTCGCCTATGTGGATGATAGAAACCCAAGCACTTTTTTTTCCCTAAAGATATATTTATTCTTATTGGAAATGCAGATTTACAGAGAGAAGGAGCAATAGAGACAAAAATCTTCCATCTCATGTTTCACTCCCCAAGCAGCCAGGAGCCAGGAACTGTTGGGATTCCAGTGAGGTTGGAGAGTTCCAAGGCTTTGGGCCATTCTCAGCTGCTTTCCCAGACCACAAAGCAGGGAGTGGGAAGGAAAAACTGGGACACGAACCGGTGCCCATACGGGCTCTCAGCACATTCAAGGCTAGGACTTTAGCCACTAGGCTACTGTACTAGGCCCTACTCTATTTTTTTTTTTACTGCTTTTTCTTTGCCATTAACATGGAGATGGCTCAGATGCCAACAGCAGGGACTTGACTGGTGTTCATATGGATGCCAGCATCACAGGTGGCAGCTTAACCCCCATGTGCCACAAGGCTAGTCCATAGATAAAGTCTTGATTATTGGTTTGCATATTACGTAAGAATGTTTTTTACTTTAATAGAAAAATATACCTCAACGTGGAATATCTAGAGTATTTCCTAGGAAGGGAAAAAAAGAATACTCAGGAAATGCAAACACCTTAAAAGAAATTCCATAATTAGCCTGTTCTTTTTTAATTATTATTTTTTAAAGATTTATTTATTTAATTGCAAAGTCAGATATATAAAGAGAAGTGATACAGAGAGGAAGACCTTCCATCAATGATACACTGCCCAAGTGATCACAAAAGCTGGAGCAGTGTCAATCCAAAGCCAGGAGCCAGGAGCTCTTCCAGGTCTCCCGCGAGGGTGCAGGGTCCCAAGGCTTTGGGCATTCCTCCATTGCTTTCCCAGGCCAAAAGCAGGGAGCTGGAAGGGAAGCAGGGCTGCCGGGATTAGAACTGGTGATCCCGGCACGTTCAAGGCAAGAACTTTTAACTACAAGGCCAAAGCACTGGGCACAATTATTTTTATTATATTTTAAATTTTTAATGATGATAATATGGTTGACCAGGTGGGAAGGATTGAGGGTAACCTATCCTATTCAACCAATTTATATATTGCTTAATGTAACCACTCACCACTAATAGGTATGAAAGACTTAAAAATGACAATCATATGACCCTTTCTTCAAAAGTTATTACATAAATAACTTTTGATGATGAAACATATGCAAACACAGGCAAAAATCAAGATTTATTGTTAAGAACCCAGAGGTGGAAGATATTAATTTCAGTATCAAAAATCAAAGAGGCTATAGTGTCAACAATTGAACTCAAACCTGAAGATTAAATAGAATTTCCAAAGGATAGGGGTTCTAAGAAGACTGTGGGAGAATTAATCAAAAAAGAAAAAAAGGTAAAAATTGGTCTAGCATTTGGTAGATTTGGTTAAGTGATTTGGCTAGGTACAGCACACGTTATAACATGAAGTGGAAAAGAGACTCAAATATTGTCTCAACATTAAAATCAAAAGACCTGAAAATCAGCTTTAAGATAATCAAGTAGGATCCTCTAATTTTACACTGAGGAAATGGAGACTCACTGATGTGCAGTACTTCACCAAACATCAAACTGGAAGATCTAACACCAAAAATAAATTTTTCACTCTCTCCCTTTTGATTGTTTCCCTGCCATTTCTACCTCTGTTGTATTTTATTTCCTTCCTCACTGCTTTTTATTTCTATCACTTCACCTTCCTTCCTTCTTTCAGGTGTTGGGATGGAGTTTCTGCAACATCATATACAAAGCGCATCAAGTAAAATGAAAACTGAAAGATATCTAAATTTGATAAGCCATGAAAAACAGAGCATACTATATGCTCATAGAGGTCACTTATTTACTAGCACGTGTTTTGTCTTGTATACACCAGACCCTAAGCCAGCTGGGCTTCTGACCAAAAATTCTGAAGCTGACAGTGTGGAAGAGAATTACATTTTTGATGAAGCCCAAAATTTCTGGCATTTTAAATGCTTTTCTACAAATAAATTTCCAAAGACTTTGTTCAAACCTCAAAGAATCAATAGTTGAGTGGCAAAACAGTCAATGTTACAGTAACACATTGTCATATACTAATAACTTCTATCCTCAAATTACTACAAATTTATTTAAAGCAAAACTGTAAGATATCTCATCTTTTTATATTCCTTCTCCAAACACATTATGAGAATGACAAAATTTCAAGCCCCTAGGTATAGTTTGCTAGTTTTTTCTTGCTAGATATTAGAAAGTAACCAATTAACAAGCTTCAAGGAAGTTACTGTTTCTATCAATTATAGGATGATTTTGTTTAATATACTAAGTAATATCTTGAAATCTGTTAATAAATTCAGCCAAATAATTTATAAATAATAAAAAGTGAAATTTTATAGGTGAGGAAAAGGTCATGAATGTTTTCAGTTTTTACTAAATTGGAAGATGTTCAGTTTCCCCATTTTTTCCAAAGTTTTATTTTTACATTATTAGTATGAATATGTCAACAAAATCAGGATAAAATATCTTATTTGGACACATGTCCTCTTATATGTTACAATGTCAACGAAAGGTATCTGAGGTATCTTATCTCAAAATGATTTTTTTGATTAGCAAATAGATTGAGGGTATTCTACCACTGACACTAAACACTATAAATCTTCCAACTAAAGTACTTTAAAAATCTCTGGGTATAGGTATCTTAGCTAAACAGTTGTGATTTCCATAAATTAACTATGATGTACATAAAATATATAGATGCTTTGATTAATTCAAATAATATTCATTAAAATAATTTCTTTTATGTTCAAATGTCTTTATCAATGTTCATCAACTTAAGCATTGCTACTTCGGCATTGTTGGTGCACCAATCACCCAGGTGTTAAACAAAAATTCAGCCATTGAAGAAGTTGCAAGTACTTGAATATAATACAACTGTCAACAAAATATGTTAATACTTATTGTATGTAATATAATTTGAATGCTATATAAATTATTGATGCACTGTATTTTCTTGGTTATAATGACAAGGAGAAAACATCTATATATGTTCAATACAGGTAAAATTTCTTTTCAAATATTTTCAGTGTGCATGCTGAGTTGAATGCAGATACAGACCTGGTGAATATGGAGTGCCATCTGTACATGTAACACAAGCATACTTAAAAAGTTAGTACAAAAGTTCAAAATTACCATCAAGTAAATTTCTACCATATTATTACAAAACACATTTGTGCATGATTCTAAAACGTCTTCATTCTGCTCCAACTAATTACACCTCTTCTATTGTACAAAAAAAATTTAACTTTATTTTAGGCATTCAATGCAAGATTTTCTTTGCAGCTAATATGACAAAAAAAGTGTAGGAATAAAATGATGACTATGGAATAGGAGTGTAATTTTTAGTCCATGTTTATACTCCAGTGGAAATGTGTTCTTATGGGTTTTTAAATTTTATTTGTTGGTAAATAAATAAAATGTTGGCAAATTCAGTATGTGAACATAGAGTACATTAAAACTATAACCCCATAAATAATTCTGAAGACATGAAAGAAAGTAAGGGTTATGGGGATGGGAAAGCAGGGTTGCAAGGGAAATGTGGTTGCCTTTTTGAACTGTACATATAGAATAGATTAAATCAGCTCCCTTTACATCAGAAAAATTTTAAAATTGTAAATAAATGAATGTGATTAAAAATTAAAAAGTAGATTGACCCTGAAAAATAGCTGCAACTGAGAATATAGGCATGTAAAAAGACCAGTTATATTTCAACTGATAATTAAAATTCTATTGTCAGAAACAGCATTTTTCTCATAAAAACTCAACTGTACTATAATAGGATGCATTATCTTACATACACTAAACCAATATATACTAAGAAAATTTTTGCTTTTAATTAGCTACAAATTCAATGGAGCAACACTTGATAAGGCTCCTAAAACATAAAGGATCAATATAAATAAATAATTAGTATGAACCTTAAGCATAGTACATAAATTGATGCTTATATCACAGACCTGTAATGTGTGTGCCAGATCATGGGGGTGCATTTCTCGTAAGCATGTTTTTAATTTGGACTCTAGCAAAATATTAAAGGAATGTATAATGACAAAATAATCAGGAAACTGTAGTTTTGAATAGTATAAATTAACACTAAGTATTGTTGTTTACTTGCACTTCATATTAATCCTCTCTAGACAAATGTCAGCTCATCGATTTAGGAAAAGATTTTCTAACCATCTAAACTGAACTAAAATAAGCCCCAATACTTCATAGTACTAATCAACACACTCAAATAGTCTAAATGAAAATCCATCTGGGGAAAATATTGTGAAGATGTCAGAATTGAAATCCATTGCAACTAATCTCCTTTCTCACTTTCTCTAACAAGAACAAACATCCTCATATGTTTTCAGAAAGTCAAAAATCCTATATTTCTGCACATATTGAAAATATTCCAATATGTTCATTCTAATATGTTCAACAACCTGCCTGGTCAAGGGTGCATTAAGCTTGTAACTATACAGTCAACTGAAATTATGCTCTTGTAAAAATTACAGTGGAAAAAGAAGGAAGGAGGGAGGGGGATTGAAGAAAGGAAAAAGGGAGGAAAGAAAGTATGGTTATCTTTGTAGATGCGAACCTATGAAACACATGAAATTTGTTTACTTTGCATTAATAAATTTTTTTAAAGCTTCTCCTATGGTTGCTTTTCCAGACATTGAATTAGGGCTACCCAATGCAGTGGAGTTGAACTGCAATTCTTTCCCAGGTAAACACTATTGTGTTAAGGAAAATATGATTTCAGTTTCCCACTTATCTGGTTAAACTTATCTGCAGTGACAATTTTTAAGAAACATAATTTTTAAGTACATAAAAAATGCCAAGTTTTCTAATAAATATTTAATTTTAAGTACATGTTATCTAAGGAGTTAACTTTCGGAATTTACAATCATTAAGTTCATTAGCTCAAGTTTCACTGGAAAAAATCAAATTTATAAATATGATCTTCCAACTAGAAATGTGCAGAAAACCACGAGTGATGTCAGACTAAATATGTAAGCTAGTTTTCCCCATGTTCAATGTGTCACAGTAGAGAGAAAGCAGAGAGAAAGAATGGTTGTAACAACTCTAGTAAGACATAGAAGGCACTTCCAGAAGTTCTCCCACAAAAGTGCTAATAAAATTATATACATAAGTGGTTTTAACATTATTTTGACAATCTCATTGCCCTCCAAGGTTCAGATTTTTAATAACAACTTTGAAAATAAGTAGTTATGTTGAATGAAATTATTCTTCCAAATAGGCTAAGATAAAAACTATCTGTTTCCCACGTTAAGGGCTTGTTAACAACATGTGACTTACTGTCAAGAGCTTAGCTATATAATGTAATCAAGCTCTTTTTTTCTTGATTAGCTTATGCCTCTGTGTGTGTGCGTTTGTATAAGCACTGGATTGTAGAAGCATCAATACCACTTTAAATATTGTTACTGTAAAGGAACACTAGACAATTTTCTTTCACAGAACAGGTTAGTTTGCTTCAATGAAGCATAGATATTAGCTATAAAGAGATAAAGAACGAAAAATTTAGAAAACACCTACATATAACCCAAAAAACTCCCTCAAGCTTTTGCTACCATTCATGTTTTTCATTTTGTAAAGCTTATTTTCATTTGGTTCAGCATAATTTTATTCTTCCTAATTAGATATAATGGATTCAATAAAATCCTACTATGCCTGCTAGTATCACAAAATCATATAGATAAGATTATCAAAGATAAAAAAAAATAGTTGAGTCATCAGAGCAACAGGAATTAGGCAAAAACACTAAATGGTAGAGGTTTCAAAAGAGAAAATGGCATGTAAGCTAAGTTCTAAAGGCTAGAGAAGAATAAAAAGATGCAGATCACACAGAGAACAGAAGCAGTAAAGAAAGGAATCCACAGACTGATACCAAAGAGCCTGACCAACATCACACATTGTCCACTGTATATTGACAGGATCTATCAAGACAATTATTGTGGACATGCTCATAGATGAAGAGTCACAACCAAATATTTTCTCCCTATTTCATTAAAAGGAAAAAGACATAAAGTTTAGCCAGGTTAGTTATCACCACAACAGTGAATCTTTTGAGCAGCAATTAGAAATATGGCTATGACCCAACTATTGAAAATGACAAAAATTTCTCTCCAGTTAGTCAGGCAACAATCCTATGGGTTCACAGCCTATGGCAATTAAATTTGTTGGCTCATTACAAAAGAGAAAAACACAGAATAACAAGGATTATAGAGGGATGAAAGGAAATTGGTAGATCAAAGGGACAATAAATTCTAAAGTGGTAGCTACTGCACTTTTGAAATGGCTTCCCTGGAGTACAAAGTGAACATATAAGCAGATGAGCCAGAATAAGTAAGATGCAGAGGGCATATGAGAAGGACAGAAGAACTCGGGGGAGGAGATCAATGAGAAATTCATTATGGGAGCAGGAGTAAGACATACTGTTTATGAAAATTGTGCTGAGATTCCTGGAAATGAAATCCACTGAAGTACTATGGGTATAATCACAAGAATAGGAAATTCAAAATGAGGCTGAATAGGTTTTAAGAGGTGAAATCAATGAGGCACCAGGGACAACATAGGTCATCAAAATGAGTACTGTCTCTAACACATTTGAAAGACAAAGTCACTGAGCACTGCTCCAAGTCCTGACGTTGCCAAGAAGAGAGTAAAATAGTAGAGAAAAGATTATGATGAGTTACTTCTTGGATACAAGCATTTTGGATAATGCATGGAGAAGTAAAGTGCAGAACAAAAATTCAAATGATATTTCCACATTTAGGATAATACTGGGAGAGGAAAAGAGGAGGAAATAGCTGAGAAAAAGTTCACATCTAGCATTAGTTGCAACTAATTTCCTTCTCACTTTCTCTAACAAGAACAACATCGTCATATATTTTCAGAGTCGAAAATCCTATATTTCTGCACATATTAAAAATATTCTAATATGTTCATTGACCAACAACCTGCCTGGTCAAGGGTGCGTTAAGCTTGTGATTATACAGTCAACTGAAATTTTGCTTTTGTAAAAATTACAGTGGAAAAAGAAGGAAGGAGAGAAGGGGATTGAAGAAGGGAAAAAGGAAGGGAAGAAAGCATGGTTATCTTTGTAGAGCTGACCCATTTACATCCTGAAGGCCCATGCACACTACAGGGTACAGGTGAGGGTGAAATGAGGAAGTAACACATTATAAACCTATTACTTTGAGTTACTCCAAACCCTCAAAAGAAAGTAAGAGTAAATGTGTCAATATGTTCAAAGCAAGAGTGGATTCCCAACCAGAATCTACTGATAAATTTCATTTTTTTAAGCCAAAAAGAACTAATAAGTGTAGTTATTGGTCTACATGAATCTGCATGGGTAAAGGTTTTATCACATAGGCAAAAAAATGCACAACTTTTGGTTCATCCATCCAACTGTTTCCAACTGAGCAAAAATAATCCTCAAATGCTTTTCCTCCAGTGTTGCTGGGTCTTACAATCGGTTGATTAACCAGTTCAATCATGCAAGCTTTTTTCCTATGGTGTCTTACGACTTTAAAACCTTGACTAATGGAGATTCAAGGGCCTAAGCAGGATTATCTTAACTACTGATTAACTTAGAGCATTGAGCTAATGACCATTGAGCTTTGACCATTTCCTCATAAAATCTAGTATTTCCTTCCAGCTTCTGACACCACACTGTCTTATGTGCAATTCTTTTGAATTTTCTTTATTTAATATCACCTTCATTACTTATTAGCATTTTTTGTGTTATTCATTATTTAGCAGGCTCTTTTCCACAAAAATGCCTTTTTTTAAAATATTTCATCCTTTTTCTACTACTTCATATATAAAATCTTCATGTTTCATGGAAATCATTTCTTCCACTGGAACTTACAAATGTTCATCAATAAGCACCGTTATAGCCACAATTGGCCAACAGAAATATTATTGTCACAGTTGCAGTTTTTAAACCAAGATTGTCACTAATATTCATGAATCAATTGAACATTTCCTCAAGACTCGTTCCAGAGTCATCTTTTCCCAAGATTCTAATTAAAGCAAAGCATGCTTTTGTTACAACATGCTATTTATGTTCAGGGTAACTAGATGCCCATCTAACAAAATTTTAAACTACAAGTTCCTCAATATAATTCCTAAAAGGCAAGAAAACACTTATTTTGACTTTTCTCTTCTAATACAGTCTTACTCTCAGTGTCTAAAAAACACTGTTGGAGTTCAGAAGACAATACACTTAAGCCTAGCACTTTGTCATGTCAAGTACTTCAAATTGCGAAACACTGGAAGGTCTCACCAGCAGACTGAGAAGCAACACCTCCCTGGGTCTTTACCTGCTCCTCTCTCTCTTGCTTTTCTTCCTCATCCGCCAACGAGTTGTAGAAACCAGAATTCCTCTTGCTCAAGGCAAGTCATAAAAATGAATGTTCAAATCTAGAGACCCTTCTTTCCCACTTCTGTTGAAGACTCTCCATATCCTGTTAAGAAAGGATGCCACACACAGAGACCAAGAACACTGTGGACACACAAGCCTTGCTGGATTTTTCCTCAGCCAATTGCCATTAAGTTATACTCTTATATTCTATGATGTATTTTCACCCAGCTGCCAATTCTTAATCAAACTTAAGCATAAAAACAGTCATCTTTTCCCAGGTGCTTGATATTTCATCTTTAAAGTTTCTGTGTCTCACAAAAATTAGATTAAACAAATTTATCATGATTTTCTTATTAACCTGATTTTAGTTACAGGAATGTTGGAAGTGACCATAATGATGGTTTAGAAAAGAAACCAAGCCTTTTCAAGATCATGTAACTCAACAGTCTGAGATCTGACAATTGCTTGGAATGATAACCAGCATGTAATATCTCACTAAAGATATTTACTAATGTGAAATATAGTGCATCTGTAAAAGTTTGCAAAACATGAAATTTAATTATCTCTGTGCACTATTCAATCTACTTGGTATATTAAATAATAACATATTCTAAAACTTTAAATAATTGGTACTTTCCATATATACCATGGAATAATTGGCCAGGAAACTGCAATTTTTTTAAAAAAGTATGTCTAATAAATTTGATAATTTAATGTCTAATAAAGAATGTATCTGGGGCCCGGCACAGTGGCGCAAGTGGTTAAGGTCCTCGCCTTGCAAGCCCAGGATCCCATATGGGCGCCAGTTCTAATCCCGGCAGCCCCGCTTCCCTTCCAGCTCCCTGCCTGTGGCCCAGGAAAGCAGTTGAGGATGGCCCAAAGCTTTGGGACCCTGCACCCCCGTGGGAGACCCAAAAGAGGCTCCTGGCTTTGGATCGGCATAGCATCGGCCGTTGCGCTCACTTGGGGAGTGCATCATCGGACGGAAGATCTTCCTCTCTGTCTCTCCTCTCTGTATATCCGCCTTTCCAATAAAAACATAATAAAAAATAAATGTTTAAAGAAAAAAAGAATGTATCTGCTTTGTGTCTGTGGGAATGTATATAAATAACCACTTATAGTATCTATATTTCCTATAAAAATTATTTCCACTCCCATGTATTACATTCACACTTTAAAATTAATATTCAATATACGTAGTCACATGTACACTGACAATTTTAATTCAAAACATTGAAAAGAAGAATATATTTTAGAGTCCATTTGTCATAATGGAAAGACCTCATGACTTTGGAGTCAGAAAATCCTGGGATCAAATACCCATTTGTGTGAATTTGTGTAGTTAAGCTGCTTCAACTAAAACATGTTACTGGGAATTGACTTACAGAGTTGTTGCAAGGAGTAAATGAGACAATATATGTGCAGTGTAGTCTATGAAACAAAACATGCCTACCTTCTGAGGCTAAAGGTTTCCCAAATGTTCTTTCTACATAAATGTGTTTATTTCCTTCCATGGACTCTATTAAAACCATTACTGGTTCCTAAATAAAATTAACTGGGCAATAGATGTAGAATCCAAATAAATATAAGGAAGCCTTATTTCTGAGATGAACTGCTGGGAACAATGAACAGCAGGAATAACTCTTATGATATAAACATACAGACCTGAAGAAACACATAAGGAATTAAAATACATAAGGAATTAAAATACAATTTAGGGGTGGGTGGCATGGTGGTTAAGAATGCTTGGTGCATACAGGGTATGAGAGCAAGACATGAAATACCAGCTATATACTAATAGCTACTGAGCAAATATTTATGATGGATATGAATCCTAAATTATATGTCAGGCTTAGAAATTGAGAAATAAAATTGGAACTCAAGAAAACTTCAAAGAAAATAACCAAAAATACATCGTTAGTTCTACAGATTGATCACCACCACAGTAATCATTATTGTTGCAAAAGTCAGTATAGCTTATAGAACTGCAACTTGCCTTACAGATTTACCCTTCCGACTTAATCTTATTTGTTCTTAGGAATCCATTGTTATTTACAGAGTGATGAATCTCAAAGTCCCCCTACTTCTGACTTTGTTTTAAAGCATGTTGTAGCATTTCATTTCACTGAGAAAAATGCCAGGCACATTTGACATAACAGCTTTAAAAATGATGTCACACATTTATTAGTTACAAATATAGATTCATTCAAAGAGCTTTCCAGAGATCAAAATAATAAAGTACTGAATTCATATTTATTTATGAAGGTACATGTTTGTTTATGATGATCTCACAACATGGCTGTATAATTTTGGTCTTTCCCAGGGACCCATTTAGTGGGAAGGTCTGTGTTCTATTCACTTATCTATAAATACATCACAGAGCTATTGACAGGATAAAATACCTTTTGTAATTTTAGATCTCTCAAATAAAAACCATCTAAAGAATTAAAGCAATTAAATTAATGGCCAATGTTACTTCAGAACAAATGATTCTTGGTTAATTACGTCACTCTGTGAAAAAGTAGAACATTTCAATTGGCTAAGACTAAAAACAAAAGCAATAAAACACATTCTTCCTTAGAGTTAATTAAATGTTAATCTCCAAAATCCATTTTATCTAATTTCTTCATGATACCTCCCATTACCATTTACTTCAATATATAAGGATCAACAACTTATTAGAATTACAGTGAATCTCACTGACTTTATAACACAATTGGCACTTAATCAAAGAATATTCAGTCAAACCTCCATCTGATGAATGAATTGGAGACTCAGAAAAAGACTACAATCAAACCAGAGCTCACAGCTATTTAGTTGGCAAAATTAAGGCTGCCGTATTTCAGACCAAGGTTTTTCAGGTTTAATCTACATACTCTCTGCTCACTGCCTTACAGTTCCTGTTTATTAGTTGAAATACAGAAAAACAAAGAGAAATACAAAGAATTTCCATCTGCTTATTCAATTCCTAAATCCCCACAACAGTCAAGGCTGGTGCAAATTAAAACCAACAGCCAGGAATTCCAACCATATTTTCCTTTTGGATGGCAAGGACACAGCACTTGAGCCATTACCTCCCAGGAGCATCAGCAGGAAGCTGGACAAAAATTGATGCAGGACTAGATTACAGGCATTCTGATGTGGAATGTAGCTGTCCCAAGATACAACTTCAGCCTCTGCACCATGCCACCCACTGCTAATCTGTATTTTCATTCCTTATGTAGGTATTTTTATCATTCAAAATCAAATTATAATATCTTTGTAGTAGAAGGATGGCATACGGAGCTGAGCAGGGAATAGCATCAAGAGGGCTCATCAGTCCTCATGCTAGATGTTTAACATTCACGATTCAACCTGTTACAATAACCTTCTATGTGTTTCTAGTTTGCAACTGAGTTGCAGAGAGATTATGTTAGTTGCTCAGGGCCACTAACAGGAGAAGTTGAATAGTTTGGTCACTTTGAGAAAAATAGCTAATATTATACTGAATACATAAAAGCAAATGAAAATATTAGTATGCACCCCTCTATTTAAGATGTTAAAAATGTATCCTAATTTATTTAATATACCTTATTATACCTAAGAAATGTTTTGTGAAATTACATGTTCTTAAAAACATAATTATGAAGAAATAGAGAAGAAAAATTTAAATCACAATATTTACTGCATATTTCCACAAATAAAATAAAAAGTACCTTTAAAATAACAGAAATGGAGCAATCCTTTTTATCCTAATTGGCACACCAAAGTTGGCAGTTGTGAGGTACATTAAATGCCCAACACATTATGTTTCTATTATGTAGCTAGGCTATTTTCAATAAGATTTCCATTAAGCAAATGGCTCTCATGAAGGAATGTAAAGGGGCTTTTTTTGCTAATGTCTTTCTGTTTGTGAGAAGAGAAAACTGAAGATTTTTCGGAGTACTGAAGTAATTCAACAGTGTGTTCTGTTGATCGTTTTTTATCAAGTGAGAAATGTTTTTCTTAAATTTAGTGATTATTTCCTTTCCAACTTTAGCTACAATAGTTTTATATTTTAATTGGTTTTTAAAATGAAATACGCACACATGTTCATAAATTTATATAAGCCTAAAATTACTTTTAACAATTTGTGAATTATATAATTATAATTGTGATCAAATCTGTATTTAATACATTTGGGGCATATCTACTTTCAATTTAGGATGCTCTAGGACTCTTTAAAATTTGAAATATCAAATTTTGTAAAAAAAAAAAAAGGTTAAAAACTCCATAAAAGAATGGAAAATTATAAAATATTCAACAATTTAGTTCCAGGAAAAATGATACATAAAGAATCTGAAATTTGCAGAAGATACAAATTCCTCAAATTACATATTCTTTATCCAGATTAGTACTTCCTCCCACATAAAAATCGTTCTCCGATAAGAGCAAGGGTAACACAAATCATAGGGTCTAAATATGGAAGAAATGTAATTATCTACCTCACCCCCACTCTATTCAGGCTTTGCCACAGAACATTTTTCTCACACGGCAAATGCTCAAAGTCTCAGAGCATAGCCTTGCAGTTGAAAAATAAATCTAACAATGTCATTAAAAGTTCAGTACAGAAAAAAAAAAATCATCTCAATCAAACTTGTTTGTGAAATACTGCAAGATAGAACACATACTGTAGAAATACAATATATACAAACTTTCAAAAATGCAGCTGAAAAAATAACATTAAACTACTACTCAATTACCTGAGGAAAACTAAAAAAATACAGCTATATGACTATTTAAGCATAAATATAAATATGCATACTTGTTGAAGATTTTTCTTATTGAACAGACTTGCACTAAATAGGGAGTTTATTAGTCAATTTTACCTAAATTCAGTAGGCATAATTATACTTATAAAGACCCTTGCATGAATTTTGAAACAGGTAAAAATTATTTTTAAAGCACAACTTTTAATATTTCCATATGAAATAAGAGGAAGAACAGAGATAGATAAGTGAGGTGGCTACTGAAACCACCCATGTAAAAAAGAGCACTCAGTTGTGCATATATGAAAAAAAACTAAATCTAAGAAACATTAAAATAAGAACTGTCAGGGCCAGCATTATGGCATCGTGCATTAAGCTGCCACTTGCTATGCCAGCCGCTCATTTATGTCCTGGCTGCTCTACCTCCAATCCAGCTCCCTGCTCTTGCACCTGGGAAAGCAGTGAAAGCTATCCCAACGCCTTGGGCCCTGGAACACACATGGGACTCCTGGTTTTGGCCTGACCCAGCCTTTAGCCTTGTGCCCCACTAGGGATGAACCTGGAGAAGAAAGATCTTTCTGTGTCCCTCCCTCTTTGTAAGTCTGTCTTTCAAATAAATTCATAAAAGAAGTAAGTCTCCAAAGCTTGGAAAAATATATAGATGTAACGGTAAAAAATCAGACATTCCAGATTCTGATTCCAAGTGCATGGGAAAATGGCAGTAACATTAACATGAATAAAAAGCTAGATTCTGGGCAGAAAAAAAAAAAGTGTTGTTTAGATACATGGATTTTGAGGTTCCAAAATAAACACTGATGGCATGGAAAGAAAAAGATTTAGAAGTCATGTATAAAAACAAAATTGCTTCAGGCATTGGGACAAAGGAAATGGAAATAGAAACCCAGTGGTGTCACCAGCAAACTAGTAGGGAAGTATTTACTGAGCACAATGAACAATTTTTAGAGTGAGTTAGTTGGGGTAGAGGGCAAAGAGGTAAAGGATTTACTATGCCCTGCTTTTGTTTCAAGCTCTCTTCTGTCAAAAAATCACTGTCTTCATAATGTAGTTAAGTGGGAGAAACTGTCTAATTCTTGCGTGGTTCAAGCAGAAGAGGCAGAAACTGAGTCCTGACAAGAATGATCTCAGCTCTGAATAGCAGAAAGTACCAGCATTAACAAGAGTATGTGCTTTCCCATGGTTCAAAAACAGCTCCGGGGGAATTAAGCACAAGACATTGCTACTGCTGCTGAGTCACATCATCTTGAAAAAGAATAGAAAAGTTCACTCCTTGGTTCAGAATGAGAACACTTGAAAATATGATCCAGAAGCTTTTATATACTAGAAAAAAATGACATCAACAAAAAAGAAAAAATCATTTTCACTCTCAGAGGTAGAGCTATGTGATTTATTTTCTTTGAAAATGTAGGCTGTTTGAACAATCTCAATTTCTTTGTGCAGAATTTTACTTTCTCCTCAAATTCTTTATCAAGAGCAAAAATCAGATGTGCCAAGTACCAAGGGTCCTCCAGGGTGACTGCAGTGAAATAAGAAAAGTACCCTTTATTTCCTGTAGTTTTTGTTTTTTCTTCATATATCACAATGACCAAATGCAGAGACAAGTTCCTAACAGCTGTGTCTGCTCAGATATGTCTTACTTCAAGAAAAAGTAGTTGGCCATGATTGACCTGGTATGTGACACAGTTGATCACCACAGAAGAATGAGGAAAATCCTCTTACTGATAAAAGACTTTGTCTTATTCTAAAAAGTGAAGGGTAAGAGAATAACTGAATTTTCATATACAAAGGAGACACCTATAAGATGTTTTAAAATTGGAGCAAAATGTCCTCAAACTCCCTTCTAACTTTCAGATTCTGCTGTTTGAACTCACCTGAGTAGAGGGAAGACTTTGATGAGAACATGCTTCTGGGGGGATGAGCTGGTCATGTTATCTCGTATCTGGATTATGGCTCCCTCCTTAGAGTCCCAAGGACTGTCGTTCACTGCACCATCTCTTTCCTACCCTTAACCAGAGCTTCTGCGAAGGGGCTCCAGGATTCTCTTTGGAGAGGCCTCACTTCACCCCACAGGAATAAGGGGGAAATCACAGAAGCTCACTCTTGCACTGTTTCCTTGTTAGTGTCTAAAAAGTCCCAGGCCCATGTGCTTTTCTACCTTTAAAGCAAATATTTAAGTCACAAAAATACACCAGTATTAGTCAGCTAAGAGTAAAATTTGGAGCGCACATGATGTTGTGATTGGTTACGCACTATTTATTCCAACATAATAAAAAGCGACTTTAAACCTCAAGTCACTATTTTAAGATCTATTCAGAGGCTGTAAGACTCATGGAGCATTCCTTAAGCCACTCTTGGGAGTAATTTTCATAGTCAAATGGTGATCATTAATTGGGTGACTGAAAATGTAGGCAAATAGTGGATAAATAAACACAGAGGGTTTTTGCTTAATTAAACTGCTCATCTCTAGATTCAGAGTTGAAAAGGAAGTTCTCATCTTCAAGGACCATTTGTTCTGCTATGAAATCTTATTTAGGATGCACTTATTTATTTGAAATTCAGAGTTAAGGAGAGAAAAGGACAGACAGAGAAAAAGGTTTTCTATTTACTGGTTCACCCCCAGATGGCTGCAATGATCAATAAACCATTAGAAGCCAGAAGCCAGGCGCTCCATCTTGTTCACCATCTGGGGGCCAGGGTCCCAAACACTTGGGCCATCCACTGCTTTTTTCTCCCTGTTGTTAGTAGGGAGCTGGTCTGAAACTCGAGCTGCTGGGACATGAACCAGTGTTCATATGGGATGCTATTTTTGCAGGCAATAATTTTGCCTACTAAACCGTAATACCAGAGCCCATTTGAGAAATTTTAAATGCAAAACAGTGTTTCTTGCTCTTCAGCATACAGATAAGAGGAGAAAATAATTACCTGAGGCAAGTCTCATTTAATGAAGTAAAACAACTGGAGCTAGTTTTCAGACATGTCAGTTAACAAAATGAAGGAACAAAACACAAATGTCTATTCTCAGACATAATAATAAACATTTGTTATTCTCCTACCACAGACAGGAACAAGGTTAAACATTCTCCATATGTTCTTTAAGTATGCACAACAATTCTATAAAGTAGTTACTCATACTCCTGATTTTGTTGATGAAGAAATTGAGGTTTAAAAGGTTAAGCAATTTACTCAAGGTCACACAGACATAAAAACAACAAACCAGGATAGTCTTTGTTCTTTGAGTCTTTTAAAACTTAGAGAAGTTACTTGCCAGAAGACAAAGTGAAAAATAATGGAAATAACTTGTTCTTTGCGAGCACTTTCTAATGCCAAGCACTTTAGTGTACACTTTATATACCTCTTTCCTGTGTTATTAATCATACCTACCCTGACAGTATTATCTACATGGAAGTTTACATAAGAGTCTTCCAGTTCTAAGTTCTACACAGTCTCAACCTTGAATCATGTCTTCCTGTCAAAATAAAGTCTCAGCTTGCAACTCATCACATGTGTCTTAAACACCCAATCTTGAAGTCTTTGATTGGATCACACTGCATCACCAGTTTTCTCTCCTCCACCTTTTGCTATTACTCCTTCCTTCCCTCCTCCCCGCTTCTTTATCTCTTCTTCCTCTTACTCCTCCAGGGTAATATCACAGAGTCTGAAACAGAGGAGAGAGAGCATTTATCTGCCTTTGTTTCTTTTGTTTCCTTTTTCTATGGCTCTATCAAATCTTAACCGTAAAGAATTTTCTTCTTAGCATACTGAGTTGTTTTTACTTGACTTACTAAAGAAAAGAAAAAGACATTTAGAAGATTCCTTCTCAAGAAAATAGCCCAGCCTGTAGAATTGCCATTATGTTCTTTAATCCTATTATTGAGTAAAAGAAACTGAACATTGTCATGATCTTTTTCAGCTCCAGTTCTAATCACAAACCCTTCATATTATATTAAGAAATGGATACGAAGATAGAAAGATAGATAGAATTGCTTTTTTCCCATAAAAGCATAAAAGAAGTGCACATTCATATTTAAATGTTATTCTCAATGTATAGGTAGTACTTTGCTCCTGTAGGTTACTAGAGTATAAGATAGACCCTTATGCGTCTTTCTATAACCACACCATTATTGGTGGTCAACAAATACTTAGTGGATTATTGCAGAGATTTTCCTTGCAAAGTTGTATCAATCAATCCAATGTTTGCAACCAATAGAATACTAATTAGTTTAACACAATAACTGCCTCAGGAATGATCAAGAGTGAGAATTGTGGCACAGCAACTAAATCACTGATTCAGATACACACATCTCATTTTGGACTGCCAGTTAGAGTGTCAGAATCTCTGCTTCTGATTCACCCTCCTGTTAATACATCCTAGGAGACAGCAGATGATGCTGCAAGTGTTTGGGCTCCTGTCTTCTACCCAGAAGACCTTAACAGAACTTCAAGTCTCCAGGCTTTAGCCTAGCCCAGCCATGGCAGATGTGAGCATTTAGGGAATAAGTCAGCATATGGAATAAAAGCACTCCTTCTAGAGGAAGCAGAAGAGCAGAATCTAAAGTAAGATTTAAACCATGGAAGATAGGTATAATTAGACTATGAGTAGGCATCTCCCAAAGATAAGTCCCTGTGAAGTAGGAAAAAGCACAACAGTATGCGGCATTTTAGCACGAGCAGGAAAGCATCAAATAAGAATGGCAACAAATAATAGCCACAGCATTCGTATGTTTGTGTCAAAATATTAATTTTCAATTCTTAAAAAATAGTGGAAGAAAAATGGAGATTTTTCACTTCTAAAAAGGGATTCTATTTGGTTCAGAATGTGACTCACAGAGTCCTCATTTGATGAAAAGAATACATGGCACCAGAGTAAATAAACACTGCTATCAAGGGAACTGATTTCTTTCCTATTCAACTAACTAAAGTTGTAAAATCTCTTCGCTGTATAAGTAATATGAAATCAACCATTACAGGTACTCATACAGACCAATCAAGGATCCGAGAAGCCAGTGGTGCCATTTCACGAATGAACAAACTGATATTTAATACAAGTTCTGCCCCAGCAAATAACAGTGTAAGTTAATTTTGCTTATATCATGTTGTGTTTTCATACATACACAAATACAGGAGATAAAAATCTCTTTTCTTTGAAGAAATCTGTCATCTGTTTCTTGCCTGAGATATCTCGATGGCTGCAACCCAAGAACTTCTCCAGGTTGCCACTGAGAGGAAAGATGTTAATTATCTGCTTAGCACTTTCTTTTCAGTCTCACAGTACTGAAGGCTCTTCATTTCTTTGCCAAGATAATTCTTGGGCTATTATCAGAGATCTGAAGCCCTTATGCTATCATTCTCACTCACAGCTGTGCTTACCCTGCTAAGCAAAGGAGGAAGGACAGTACATAAGAAGTACAATGTGTGCTAGACCTCTCTCCAGTTAAGTAGTAAAGAAACATTGAGGAAAGACAAAGCTCTCATTTCTCCTTCTAATGAAGTTTCTCACTAATCCTCAGTGTGATTCTGCACTTAACAAGCAGCTTGATAAAATGGAGCATCTTGTGGAATCTCAACTATGAATGCTAAGCAATTAGCAATTTTTTAAGTATGTTGACTAAAGATCTGGTCCTTTTCAGCTACCATTCCAACTAGATGTCGTGGGGAGCCCCAAAATTACTATTACTTCTGTTGTTCCCAAGAGCATTAAAAATGAAATGGAAAGACAAAGCATCTGGTTTCAGATGCTTCAGGCTGAGATATAAACACAAGTATTTTGAAGTGGTAACTAACAAAAAAGCAAGGATTGTATTGTTCATTAAGTCTTTGTCTTAGAGCTCAAGAATAGCAAGTTCCAATCAGAAATATAAGAATTTGAGAGGAAAAACAAAAGTTGTAACATAAATTTAAAAGAATGAGCTGTGATACTGCGGGATGAGCACAGCCCTAGGGTTGCCAGACGTGGGTGGGAGTCTGATCCTGCCACGAAATTGCAGACCAGTGCTAAGAGACTTCTCAGATACCTATGGCTGTTAGAATGATTCTTAAGGTACATTTTGCTTATAAACCCTGATTATATTTGGTTGTTTAAGTAACTCATAGAATTTTATTCAGCTGAGGTTGTTTGTAAAAGTAGAAGTTTTCAAAATGTTTAGAAATATCAATTATTTCCTTATACAACTAATTATTTGGATTTCAATATAATTTTCTTTATTGTACCAAATTTTCCTGAGTCTTTTAAAAATCAAATAAAAAACTATATAAAATGCTATTCTAGAGCCCTACTGAGATTTTTAAAATTTTATTACAAATGTTACAATGTTTTAAATAACTAAAGGTTTGTTTTCTGTATATACTGATATCTGAATGACAAAATGCATCTTCATTTGTTCTTATTTAATGTTACAAAAATAACTGCAATCAGCAAAAAATGCATTTCTTTCACTTAGGTATGGAGGGAAGCATAAAAAGCTGTTAATAAATCAAAATTGTACTACAAATTCTCAAAGCATAACTAACAACAGAGTTGATAACTAAGAAATTGCAGCTCCAGAGAAGTGTGTATTTTTTTGTTTTATTTTTGGTGTCCATTATTCATGTTCATAAATATTCATTGTGTGTTGGTCTGAATCACATAGAAGAAAAGCAGTTAAATTTGTTTCTCAATGATAAAATGTGAATAATTACTTCTAACAGAGACATTACCTCCTGATGTATAAAAGACAATTCAATAACAGAGTGTTAGACAAAACAGGACTCACATTTTAAGTCTGAAGATTAGAAATTAGAAAAGTATAAAACATCCTCCAAGAAGATGTTATAGGTCTTAGTGTTGTGACACAGTGGGTTAAATCCAGTTGTGAGGCTACCATCTCATACCAGACTGCCGGTTTGGGTGGATCCTGGTTATTCTGCTTCCAACAAAGCTTCTATGGTGACCATGGAAGTAGCAGATGATGACCCAGATATGAAGGCCCCTGCCATCCATGAGATATGCCTGGAAACCTGGAAACCCTATCCTGGTTCCTGACTACAGCCTGGCCAGCCCTGGCTGGTGTCACATTTTGGAGAGCGAAGAAGCAGATGGAAGCATTCTCTCTCTCTCTCTCTCTCTCTCTCTCTCTCTCTCTCTCTCTCCTCCCTCCTCATTTTTTTTTCTATTACTCTGCCTTTCAGATAAACATTTTAAATGTCTATGATTCACCAAATCTCAGAAGCTTTCCAACAGCATACAAAGCACCAACATCCTTGAGATTTAAATTGGTGGCATTCATTTTATAATACATTATGTTAAGTGTTTCAAATGCAAAACTATATGTGTGGGATAAAATTACACATCTGTACAGTTCTGATAATAATGGATAAAAATGTAAATGCAGGAAAAGGGAATAGGATGGAATGGAATATGTTGAAAACTTAACTGTTAAGTGTTGCAACAGTTGTTAAGAGTACAATGACAACATCAATTTTCCATGATGTATACAAAATAATCCTGTGACATACAATCAAATACATTTATTAAAACATAACAGAACTGGCACAACCATATAATATTACTGTTTTACACTACTGATTGGCCCATATTTTTTATTTGTTTGTTTGAAAGGCCAATAAACAGAGAGACAGAGAGATCCTCCATCGGCTAGATTACTCCCTAGATGATTATAATAACAGGAGCTGAGCCAAGCAAGTGAGATTTGAACCAGCATTCCGATGGGATGCCAGTGTCACAGGCAAGTTTTAACCATCTGCACTGCAATGCCAGCCACCTTGCCCAGTAATTTTTATCCTTTCCCTATAAAATTTGGATAAGATTCATAGTATTTCCCATATATTCCAAATACTGTATTTTAGATCATCTTTTTGTCACTGCCTAACAGAAAAAGGAAGATTGTATTAAATATGTACTTTGTTCCTTGCTTTTATCATTAAACAATATATTTTTACAAAGCCCCCAAACCTTCTTTTTCTTTTAAAAAAAGATTTATTTAATTTATTTTAAAATGTAACTTATGAAGAGGGAAGGAGGAAGAGGCAAAGAAAAAGATTACTCCCAAGACGGCCACAATGAGATTTAGTCCAGATCCCACACTTGGGTAGCAAGGATCTAAATACTTGGGCTATCTTCCACTGCTTTTCCCAGATCCTTAGCAGGTAAGTTAGGCAGCTAGGAATCAACCTGGTGCCCATATGAATTGCCATCGTCACAGCTGGTGACTTAATCCACTAAACCACAGCAGCCCATAATTTTCTTTTATTAGTCTCAATTTATTTTTTATTAGTGATATATAAATAAGTCATCTTTTATGAAGTCTCCTCCTAAAGGAAATCTACTTTTGTCCCATTTCTGCATAAGAAATAACACTAAAAAATAACAACAAATAACAGAAAAAAAATCACCAAAATAAACACACATTTTCTTGCATCTTTACAAACAGTACTTTTTAATAATATAAAATAGCAAGGCAGATGTCATGGAACAGCAAATTAAACCACTGCTTGAAACACCCATCCCAATATCAAAATATCAGTTCAAGTTCCAGCTACTCCATCTCCAATCCAGTTTCTTTACCTACAATCCAGTTTCTTGCCAATACTTTCTGGGAAACAAAATATGATAACTCAAGCACTTGGGACCCTGCCAATCACATAAAGTTGGAGTGGAGTTCCAGGATCCTGGCTTTGACCTGGCCCAATCCTGGCTGTTGTACTGCTGCAGGCTTCTGAAAAGTGAATCAACAGATGAAAGTTTGTTCTTTCTCTCTCTCTCTTTCCCTCTCCCTCTCTCCCTCTATCTACTATTATACTGCCTTTCAAGTAGAAGAAAATAAATAAGAGTTAAAATATATGGTAGGATCTTATGAGTATATTGTTTATGTATATACATAATTTTAATACATACTGTCAGATTGCTTTCTAAAAAGGATTTAATGCTCACATTTGCACTAGCAATGTATGAAAGTACTACTTCTCTTCACTTTCCAGCAATATTAGATACTATAGCTCTATTCTATTTCTGCCAGGCTGATGAGTGAGAAGTAATATATCACTTATTTTCAATTTGTCTTTCACTGCTTGTTGGTTTTTATGTATGTTAGCCACGCACTGTGAAAAATTGAAGTTCTTTTTCTTTTTCCTTTTTAGAACAGCTTCTTAGAGTTACAACAAACACAGAAGTTTACAAATCTTCTGCAGATTATGGTTTCAGTAAGGTTGGATAACACTCAAAAGTAGTATTAATTGAACATGTAACAGTTTTATACAGGGTTAATATCCATAATTTACAGTAAGCCCCTATTACTCAATAGCTTAAAAAGCAAATAACCTGATTATAAAATAGACAAAGGATGTGAATAGATGTTGCTTAAAGAAAACATAAATGGCCCATAGATATGACAGTCAATATTACTAACAAGTAAATTCAAATCAAAACTACAATGAAATATGTTCTCACATATCAACAAAAAATGGAAAAGTGTTGGCAAAAATGTGGAGAATTGGAAACTTTATATATTAGTAATGGTACTACAAAATGATGCATCTATAGAAACAGTATGAGGTTCCTCTAAAATTCATAAATAAAACAAGCATATAAGGCCTCACTCATATGAGTAATACGGGAACCCTCTGGGATACTTAAAATCAAGTCAGTCTGAAAAATATACTCAGCTATGCAACAATTAGAATCATGTATGAATCTCCTTGTCTTTGTGGAATCCATGGGTCTTGGTGGCTTGTGGACTAGAGTTCATCAGTAGAATTAGCTGAATAGTCAGTACGGCCTTAGGACTTCTATTTCAGCACGTACTAAATAGCACAAGCTAACTTACTCTGTTATAACACACAAATTATGAGACAACGAATTATAACCAAGAAAACACAGAAGTATCATGGGAACTTGAAGGTTCATACAAACTCCCATATGAGTCTTCAGAAAAGTAAATCAAGAAGCAATAAAAATACACAGACAACACCAAACCAAATCCCAAATGATGTCCACAAATATTCACAGAGTTGGTATACTGGTTGACTTCTAATATGGAAAAATGCAGGGAAGATATTAAATGGATTGTTCACTAAAACCAATTTTTAAAATGATTTATTTCTTTTCATTGGAAAGGCAGATTTACAGAAAGGAAGAGAGACAGACAGAAAGATCTTCCATTGCTGGTCCACTCCCCACAGAGCTGAGCCAATCTGAAGCCAGGAACCAGGAATGTCTTTCAATCCTCCCACATGGGTGAAACAACCCAGGTCATTGGGCCATCCTCTACTACTTATACCCAGGCAGGGAGCTGGATGTCAAGTGGAGCAGCCAGGACACAAACTGGCATCTATATAGGATCCCAACCCTTAAAGGGGGAGAATTAACCATTGTGCCAGGCTCTAAAATTAAATTATACTATTTTTAATGGTAAGAAAATATTTGTGTATGATTGATTAGTTTTATTCACAAAAGTATCTATTTGCTATTTTTTCTCTTCCTTTTTCCTCAAAGGTAAAATCGAGTAAAAATGAAAGCTCAGGAGTATTTCTTTCCAAGAAAGTACTCAATGAAATTTTGAAGTTGAAGTGTTGCTCTAAAAGGTCTGAACCAGAAAGCAGGGCTTCATCAGATAGGTCATAAAAGTGCTAAACATTGTGAAATCAGAGCCATAACGATGCTCCAAATTAGTTTCCCCGAGGAGGGGATTCTGGCCACAGCCTTTGTTAAATACTGTAATGTGTGGGCAAAATGAATTATTCATGTAACATTTTAGCATACTCTGGGAGTTTCTGAAGGACTCCTAGAGAAAAATGCGATTTGTCTTTCAGATGAAGAGAAAATTCTGGATCCCAAATTCTAGGAAATAATAGTTTGCATTGTTTCATAACCTTTAGAATCCCCCTTCTCAATTAAAGCACAAGAAGCAAAATTTAATCAACCAAGTAAAAAATCTGTGCTGGTTATGTGAACACTCCTCTGAATTCTCCAAGATGGGACTTGCACTCCTGATGAATTATATTCATTTGACTTGCCTTTACAAATTACACAACTGCTACTATTTGTGAATGTGAATTACTTCTTGTATAACAAGGCCAAAATTACATTTGGGAATTTAAATCAAAATAAGCATTAATAATAGGAGCAACATTTATATCGTCATTAAGAAAGTATCATTGGTGTTTAAAAGCTGAATTACCCTCCTACTTTTCAGCAAACTTTCAGATCTTAATCCCATAATTAAATTTCCTATCAAATCATTTTCTAAATGCTACTAATGCAAGTGAGGGAACTTATTTGAGACTGTTTATAATTAAAGACCACACAATATTTATTACAGTTTGAGGGGAAAATCGTGGTACAAATGGCCTTGTGATGTTTCAGGGATGTGAATAACAGAATAACTTGTATTTAAGTATCATTTTGAAAAATACTGGTCACTAAAAAATTAATAAAAAGAACAAACTTACGGTGACTCTGACTTCAAAACGTTATTCAACAGTGTTCTTTAAACCTTCAGAACTGCTGAGCACTTGTGAATGAAAGAGTATTGAGAACATCTCCCTTTTCCCCTTTATGATGAAAAAGTACCGATGGACAAATATTAATAAGTACAACCCTTCTGTTGTGAGAGATCCAGAAAATGGGAAGTTTCCACATTGTCCTTCACACCAACTGATCTCTTCCCCAAGTGTACACTCCTAAGCCACCTCTAGGCTACTGAAGACAGAGCTACCTGCTACACCACATGTATGGCTTACTGAAGACTGCTTTAAACATAGCATGTTCATGGAGGACGTGCCATTTGCCCCAAAATTAGAGCCCCGCAGGATAGGAGGTAGCTGCAGACCAACAGCTGGCTAACCTAGTTGCTGGAGACTCATCCATTCTACTTGAACACTTGTAGGAGTCCAATGCTGAGACACAGACCCACTGCAATCTCCCCCTCCACAGTATGTCCTTATGGTGAACACAGCTTTTCCTGGAGGAAAGTTAGAGGAAGGGGAGGAGAATAAGCCCAAGATTGTCAGATTTCATAGTGTTGAGCCCTGACCACCAGATTTATCTGTTTCTACACATCTCTTCCTGGATGTGTTCATTTCTCCTGGTTTATGCATACTCATGTGATAAAAATGTGACCCTTTTCCAATCTGAATTTTCCTTTAAAGATTCTACTCTTCTGGCAGAAAGATCTAGAAACTCAAGTAAAATACACAGATGGTGCTCAGCTTACAATAGGTTGGCTTTGATTTTTTTTTTTTTTACTTTACAATAGCCCAAAAGTGCTATGCATTTGGTAGAAATCAGACTGTGAAATTTTGAGTTTTTAATTTTTTTCCAGGTTAGCAATATGCTGCATGATACTCTGTTTCTCAATAGTGGATAGTGGCAGGAAGCCACAAATCTGTCAGTCACATGATCACATGATGTTCAACTTAGTATATTTTCAGTTTATACTGAAATCACCAATACTTAATCCTATCATAAATCAACGAGTATCACTAAATATCACTAGAAATAATAACTATATATATATTTATTTTTCCAGTAAAATATAAAGCCTCCAAGAGTAAGGATTATGCCCTTTTCTTTTCATATTGTAAACCCAGTTACTAACTAAGCACACAACAGAAAGTAACCATTTAATAAACATATTAGGTTAACCAATATTTCTCAAACTTAAATGAGAAATTAGAATTGCCTGGAGGTTTTAACCCATGCTGATGAGCCCCACTACCACCACCATTTTTTGTTTACTTGTTTGTTTTGCAGTAGTTCTGGGGTGAGATTTAAGATTTTTTTATGCCAATTAGTACCTTGGTGTTGCTATGCTGCTGGTCCAGAAACTATATTTCAAGAAACATCATGCTAGTCCACATGAAATTACCACTTTTCTTGGTCCATACAATCAAATATTAGCAATTCTTTATGATTCAAACTAACATGGACATTAATTGCTCTTTATAAATGAATGGCTGAATACAACAAAGGTACTTGTATTCCTCCATGAGTTTACTTTTATGCAAAAGCCAGAAGTGCACCAGGCAGACTACAGAGCATGGATGAGGGAGCCAGGCAGATCTTTATTTAAATTCTCACTCTGACATGTGCAAGATGTGAAATCTCTGATAAATCACTTATCTTCCTCAAGTTTTCTCACTCTGTAAAGCAGGGATGATGAACTCACTGGGAAGACAGAATGAAGTGATATATAAAAACACTTGTATCTTACCTAGAGTATGGCAGATATTCAATGAAAAGAGCTTAGAATACTGTCTGCTCTTCTATGTGCTTTCGCTGTGTGAGAACTACGTCAGAATTAGGAAAGGCTCCTTGAGAACTGTTTCAGAAGAACACAAGCCCTTGGGGTCAGGGGAGACAGCAGTCTTCTCATTATGGAAGACAGAACTTGCTCTAGTTCCAACAGGATGCTTTGAGTAATCTGGTAGCCCAATCAAAGAGTAGAAAAAATTTGATTAAAAAAAGTTTGTGAAATGAAAGGAACACTAAACAGTATCAAAAGTCTAAACCAACTTAGAATCCTATATATTTGGAATTGTCAGAATAAGCTACAGAATCTTTTTCTGCCCCTATGTCCTGATGTGTAAAGGTGGATTAAGTATCAACTTCTTATGCTTATTGCAGAAAACAAGTAAATAATGTGTGTGAATACATATAAAATTAAAAGTTCTAAAGAATTGTTACTGACTGATGCTATGAGGCAGTCCCAATTTCAAACACATTTTCTACTGTCCCTCTAAATCCACCCATACAAATTAAACTGGTGTATGGATTTAGGGTCTATAATATATGTGCACTGTATCTACAGAGAATTTCCAACAGTTTCAGAACCTCATTCATCACTGACTGTTAAAAGAGGGACTAAAAACTTTCACCACCTTAGCCTCTTTGTACAAGCCTGCATTAGACTTTGGCAATCCAATAAGCTACTAGCTACACAAGCATGGCAAGAAATACTCTGAGAAGGGTCAGTGCAATCCTCCACCTGCAGGTGCCGATATTTTGGGGTCTAGCTACTCCACTTCCTATCCAGCTCCCTGCTTAAGATCTGGAAAAGTCGTATAGACTCAAGTCCCTGAGACCCTACACCCACATGGGAGATCTGGAAGAAGCTCCTGGCTTTAGATAGACTCAGCTCCAGCCACTGCAGCCATTTGCAGAGTGAACCAGTGGTTGGAAGACATTTCTCTCTGTGTCTCTCTCCTTATCTCTTTAAAATCTTTCTTTCCAATAAAATATTTAAAAAAAAAACTACTCTGAGAGAAGAATGACAATAGAGAGAAAAGCTGGAAACGGAATTTATGATGGCAGAGGAATGGAACTCACAAAACAAAGAGAGTAAAATCAACTTGGAGTTCAATTGGCAAGGCACAAAACAGATAAAGTATTTTAGCTACTTGGAAAGTATGCATCAGAAAAGTAAAGTAAAAGGAAGAACAGGGTAAGATTGTAGAACACTTTCTTCATTGCTATCCTAGATGCAGCTACTTAAGATTCACCTCTACTCTTCAGGGCTAAGAAGTCATGAAGGCTTGATAATATTAAAAATAGCATCCTCAATGAGTTGCAGTAAAGATCTTAAATCCCCACAGCATGTCAGGGTGACCCTATAACTGAGGCTCTCAAAAAATTGAAATAAAATGGAAAATAACATGAGTTTAGATGGGCTTGTTTTCTTCTAGATTGCATAAATACCATTTTAAGATGCTTTTTTTCAACTAATCATTTCTCATTCAATGGATGCTGAAAAAGAGTATCGCCTCTTCTGAGAATTTAAGGGAAGAGAAAAAAAATTACTGATGAAAGGGATTTAGCAGAAGGAAAAAAGGTAGCCTCCTCGCCTGCTTTTCCTCACCTGCGCATTATCAGCCTCGCAAAAAAGTGCCAACCATATCCCCCTTACACTCTTGAAAGTGCTGCCTGGACAGATGCCTGCATGAACAACCAAGCTCAAGAATGCAAATAAAGACACGAGTCCATCATTTGCATAGGTGAAAGTCTTAAAAATATTTAAAGTAATATCTTTCTTTACCAAAACCCAAATATAAGATTTTAAAAGCATCAGTAGAAGACTTTTCTTGATTTTACCCCTCCATGTGTAATCTGGCACCAATCCATTTAGGCGCTGTTAAACTCTGCACAGTCTGCCTTATTAAAAGAAGTTCTTTTCTCATAGCCAGAAAGCAACAAAGACTCCTGCATGTGTGTGGGGATTCCAGGATTCTGTTAGGATGCATAATACAATCACTAAAATACTGTATGTTATTCCCAGAGTCACTATAGCAATACCCAAGCTGAGCAGTCCAGAAAACTCTCAATGTGCTATGCAATTCAGGCACAGCTCATCACTGCGGCTATAATTACAGGTGCCTGCTTGCCTGCCTTCTCTCAGATCTGTGGATAAAAGCCTGGGGCTGAATTTGTATCTCAATTGCACAGAGCTGAAAGTAGTAGTCAGTAAACATGTACAACCGGATTTGACAGAAAAGCTCTGATAGAATATACAACTAACCTATTGCTGACCACTTCCACACCCAGACTTTTAAGATAACAAAAAAAGGAAGAGATGCTTTTGGGCACTTTATTAGTGTTAGGAATTTATTTCACATAATCCCAGCAATAATCAAATAAGTGATGTGTCACTATCTTCATTTCTCAAGAAAAGTCATACTCAAAAGTTGAGTACTTTGCTTAAGTTGCATATCTTGTAAATGGCAGAAATGGTTGAGAAATCCCAATCTCTGGATGACCTTTTCCACACATCTCTAGGCCAGTCTCATGGCTCCTGACCATAGTAGCTTCCTGGACATGGAAAAGGTTATTGATGAGTGGCAGCTGCCAGGATTCAAAGAATTCTGCAACCACATAATTTTAAGAAGAGATGGGATAGTTAAAATTCAGGATTCCACTGCAGCTATTTAATAATTAGTGAAAGTAAAGACAACCTAAAAACATTTTTTAAATAAAATGTAAGGCTATATTGAGGAGGAATATTTAGGAGGACATAGTGTGGTGACACAACCTCTAGAATCTCTACTTTGTGAAAATAGGACTGAAAACATTTGTGCTGAGGTTACACAGACTCCATTAGAAGATGTGGATGGTGTCCTAAAGCTACATGGAAATTCACCTTCTACACATATAATTCCCCCTCAGCATTCTTCTTGTGCTGACATTGAAACTGTTTCATTCTCCTTGAGTAGACAAGAAGTCTAATACCTTCTAGTGACATAGGCTCAGAACAATTTGAACCTACCTATATCCTACTGCATAGATGAAATTATTAATTTATCAAAGGCTCTAGCCACACATTTTCGTATCCTTTGGTTAGTAATGTGAGCTAATGAAATATGAGCAATTTAAAAAAAAATCTCAAGGATTAGATTCACTGTGCAGTAAGCCACGCTGCTGCTTGAGGTGCCTACATCCCCTATCAGAGAGCCTGATACAGAGTTCTATCTTTTCCTCTAACCCAGCTTTCTGCTAAAGCTCTTGAGATGCAGCAAATGAGCAGCCCAGTACTTGAGTTCCTGCCACCAATGATGGAGACCTGGATAGAGTTCCTGGTTCAACTCTGGCCTGACCCAGCCTTGCCTGTTTCAACCATGTGGAGAGTAAACCAAGGAATCTCTTACTCTCTCTACTGTTCTCTGTCTTTCAAATAAATAAACAAATCTTTTTTAAAATGTAACTTCAACTAACAGGACAAATAAATGCACTATTTAAAAGAATGCCCTGCAAAATGGATGTGGGGTGGGATTTGGTAAACTCATGGAAACTCTAAGGAATTACCATTTCAAAATGTTAATTGTTACGTAGAAGTGGCTTCTAAAGTTCAATTTAATTTCCTGGAAGCCCAAAAACAACTCCATTTCCCTACTGAAAATAATTAAGCATCAGGGATAATAATGTGATTAGCAAGTATAACACCCGGAATTTGCTTAGTGAATCAGAAAGCAGAGTGGAATGTTGCTGAAAGGGTCCCTACTCCTTGTTGCAATCTCATCATTATCAACTGTGACAAAGTATCCCGGGAAGCAAGTAGTGAAGTAGAGCCCACCACCCAAAGTGTTAGCCTAGTACAGATTTAGGAATTTAAAATAATAACTAAATAAAGCTCTTTCTTCTGTTAAACTTAATTACCCCCAACCTACAATTATAGAGTTACAGATATTAAATCTCACGCGGCCTGTCCCCATATAAAGGTGTGTTCCTGAGTGCATAGTTCAAGGAACCTGGCTGATTGGCCCCTCTTGTTCCTAAACAACACCTCACTGGCCCTTTTAGGATTGTGTAGGACTTCTGTGGGATTCAACCAACTGTAAAAGAACAACATAAACTCTGGAAGTATCTGGTCTAAATGAGCCTCAGCCAACTACAGAAATCAAATAGTTTGTGAGACAAATCTAATCTATATGATCAGCTAACTGATTATGCTAATGTTTACTGGGTACTTGCATACATGATATGCCAGGCAATCCATTAGTGCGTCATTTTATAATCCTAATAATTGCAACATAAGGTGACTAATAGAATTATTCTCATTGTATAAGTAAAGAAAATAAAACTTAGATTCAGGAGCATATTCTAGTCATAGTCAAACAGTTCAAAATCAGCAAAGCAAGGTGCAAACTTTGGTTTGGTATTTTTAACTATAAAACCTGGCCTCAAGATCTTTCACTAGTAGGTTGATGGTAAATGACAAACACAATTAAGTGAACTTTTTTTCTCTTACAGAAAAAATGCTGATAAAATTTTTCATAATATATATTATTTTTTTAATTAATCAATTATAGACAGTAAATGAGAAAGAAAAAATGTTATATATGGTGAGATAATGTATATTTATTTTCATTATAACTTTGTAACTTTATAACTCCCTATAAGTTTTTACATGCTATATAATAAATATATATACTTTTGTAAATCAACCAAAATATTCTTGTTTTAATTTTTAAAAGATAATATAAAAGGATAACCATTATTAGAGAAAAATTATATAACTGTGACTTTTCTTTTACTTTCACATTTTCTTGGATTTATTTCATCTTTATTTGAAAGGCAGAGTACAGAGCGAGCAGGAGAAAGACATCTTCCATCTGCTGTTTCACTCACCAGATGGTCACAATGGCTGGACTGGGCAGGTCCTAAGCCAGGAGCCAGGAGCTTCTCTGTCTCCTATTCCCGTGCAGGGGCCCAAGGACATGAGCTATCCTCTACTGCTTTCCCAGACACAATCAGGAAACAGATCTCCAATGAAATCTCCAATGAAACTACTCTGGCCCCTTTTACATTTGTCTGAGTTTCCCAACAATATCTACTCTATAGTCACACACATATGGAAGCGCGCACACACACAAATGTAAAACTCTTAAAAAAAATCTTCTTTACAAATTGGTTCACTGGATGCTGTGACAGAGACTAACAGTGGTTCTTCATGTGTAATCCTCATGTTTTATAAGAAATAATTGGAATTCTCAGTCATATTATAATAACAAATCTACTCACGGCCTCTTGTGCCAAAGAGAAATGAGGTGAGATGACATGTGCAACACTTGGGAAGTGTTTGTCCTTCTGTCAGGAGTGTGGGTTCGATTTCTAGATGTCCATTTTAGAATATGAGAGAAAATGTATTCTACAGTGCCACAACAGATGTAAATATACTTACAGATGGAAGCAGTATGGGGTCCAGAAGTATGGGGATCCACCATATCAACTTCAAACTGCTCAAGTATAAAGAGAAAGGCAAGAGGGGAATGTCTTTCTTGTTTCAGATTTTTCACTGAATCTACATCATAAATATTCTACATCCTAATGTGATGTGTGTGTGTGTGTGTGTGCGTGTGTGAGAGAGAGAGAGAGAAACAAGCCAATACATACATACATATAAAGCAGAATAAATGGCTTATGGCACCACTGCGATTTGAGCCTAGGAAGCCCACTGAGCACTCTAGTGTTGTGGCCAGTAGGAAGGAGTACAGACAACACAGCCCTTCATTTCAGACTTCAGGAATGGGATTTCTGGGTGAAATCCCCATTAGATTACAAATCTAAGAGACAAACACAAATAACAGGCTTTAGATATCCTTCGGAAGATCGTAAGTGCTTCTCCTTACATGAGAACAATTATTTGCGCATTACTGCATGCACTAGTGACACTTATTCAATTTGCTATAATTTGGCCACCAAGATCCATAAATTATGATCATTTCAATGAAAATTCTTAGTGTCCCAAGCTCAGTGCAGAATCTAGACCATTTCTAAAATGAAAGATTGAAAGAATGAATGAAAGGAAAAAATAACATTTTTTGAATATTTATCACTGGTACAAATATTAATATGGACATACTACAGATGTGCATCTAAAGATATCAATATTTATAATATAGAGATATAATTTATACTTAAATATTAATGTATATAACTATATTTTTAAATCTATGAAATATAAATTTCTATTTATGTTTACATATTTGTGTATTATTTCTATATGAATAAATTAATATTTATATTTATATTTATGTAAATATAATAAATGTAGATATAAGTATGTTTATAAAATATAAGCTAAGTATTAAATAATAATCATGACCAAATAAAATACATTGACATTATAAGAAATTAAACGTGAACTTATTAAGGTAAAAGTAAATTTATTCAATTTAACGAAGTAATTGAAACTGAACTTATAGAACAGAAATAAAAATTACACATCTTGATGCCTTCCTGAACAAAGCAACCAGTGTGTCACTATCAGTCCTTAAATAATACATTTCTAGGGAAAAAAAAACCTATCTTGGGGAAAATTCTACATTTACTGGAAACATTAATTATGTCTTAGTTCATAATTGTCATATTATACCAATAATTGAAGATTTAGATAACACACCAATGCTGATAATATTCAGTGAATGAAAATGGCAACTTAAATTAAGAATGGAATTAGAATTGAAATTTGATAAGAAGACTCAGCATCCTCTTAACAACCGTAACATAAAGCATTTCTTTATTTCTAGTAAATAAATCTAGTTTTATCTTTCTTGAAGCATAACACTGGAGAAATTGAAATTATAAGAGACAAGTAAGGATTATTAATACAACATAATTTTTAATTTAGTTATTGTTTTTACATTCAGGTTTATAATATACATAAAACAGAAGAAAAATAAAAACATATTTGAGGACTAAAAATCTTTCTCCAGTTTACTTAATATGGCACTCTGAAAGCTTATATATGATTGTGTTCTTATTTGCCTTTAAAATGTTGATAGAATCTTCCTGCTGGGAAATAAAAGATGGATGATTCTAAAACATACAGGGAAATTCACTTCTATTAACGTTTACCTTTGGCTGTCAAGTATAGTAAAGTCAGAGGATTTTACCTAAAGATAATAATTACTATCATTGAAAACATAAATTTGATATTTATTCTCTATTACATTTTTCACATTATCATATACATCACATTTAGGTATGTATAAGTATGTATACATACAGATCACATATATACCACATATGATATATATATGTGTGTTTGTATAAAATCATGCACAAATAGTCAAAATACAGTAATCCTTAACTACAACTGGATAAATAGTGTGAAATTTATGCCATGCAAGAGGATTTTTCATGGCTTATCTTCTAAATAATTGCACAACACCAGATATATTTCATTGAAATTATATATCTGTATACTCTTAATTACTAAATCCTCTATAACTATTTACTATTAAAGGAATTAAACATATTTAGACATTTTTTAACATAGTAAATTCTAAGTAAGAAAACTTCTGAAGAATAATAAAGTTAAGGGTGTTTCTTCAAAAATAATCTTAAAATTAGAATCATATGTAATTATGATGACTTTATTATAGTGAAATCCCTAAGGAATCTATAATCATGCTACTTTCAACTTACAGTAAGTAAAATAGCTCCTCTACACAATTCTCTGTAAAATTTCAGATGGCTAGTTCAACTGTATGACTACACATCATAACTCATATTTTTCACCTAGTAAGTAATCCATATGAAAACCATTTATCAATAATTTGCACAAATACTGAACACTCCTACTAACATAAGTAGTATGCATAATTATTTGTAATACATGCATGATCCAAATAGTGTTTGTACCCTGCAAGCATGACATTGAAATGGCCCAGAGAGTAAAAACAGAGAAATGAGGACAAAGATTAGGGTAGATCCTTCATCATCCGCTAAGTTTTATAAATACTAGCTAGTCTCAACACTACTTCTAGTCCAGATTCTGGTCCATTAACATGTATACTATACATGGCAACTGCAAAGTAGAGATGCTCCCAATTAGAGCAAAATGACTGGGAATTTTTCTGACCAAGTTTGAGAAAACAAACAGAAGACAATATTCAATAATCATATATCATCTTAGGCATTACTTGTAAATTACACCTGTTTAAGATCCCTTGGGTCAGAGGGTATGAATATTCTAAATTCTCAGTTCTTCAGTGGTGTGCTAAAATATCCAAACCTCAACCATTGTCAACATAGTTTACTCATTGTTTATATAGTCTAATAATCATGATTATCAACTCCCCACTCAGAATTGTGATGATCATCTTATTACAAATAAAGGAGTCATAAATTTAAAAATAAAAGGAAATGTTAGGAATATCTACCTCAGTGATTCATTCTCCATCTGTGGCAAAGTTTTGTTTTGCTTCTTGTAAGTATAGTTACTTACAAGTGTTGCAAAAAAAAATCAATTCTGAATCCAAGGAATAAGGACAACCGATAGAACCATATAATTTTAAGTAACATAGAGAGGAATAAATTTAATAAATGAAGTGAATAGCTCTAAATTGAGAAACACAAAACAATGAAACACTACTGTAACAAATTTTACAATACATGAATGAATGTAGACCACACAAATGTTTATGAAAAAGCAAAAGCATCTGAAACCAAATATTCAGATTTGGAGACCAGCAATTTAAATTATTTAAAGCCCTTTTTGCTTCTGATGTATAATAAAGTCTGAAGTCTGAGAACACAGGTCATCAAATACTATTGTCAATGCTTGAATCTATTCTACACCATGTTTTTATAAAAAACTTTTTTTATAAAAAGAAAAAAAAAAGACCTTTGGAGAGAGCTGAAATTTAATTTATATTTTGAAAGATCTTTAAAACTATTTTTAAATTTAACGTAATGCCAATTTAGAAGGATTTTATATATAATTCTATATCCAAATGCACATAATTTGTTAACTATGTATACTCACATGTGTATGTTTCAGGTAACAGAGAGAACTCTGAATTAAGTAATTTACTGTATCACAAAAAGAAGCAAATCCCCTTCTAGTACTTTTCCTTGAGATTAATTAACAACATTTTCTTGCTTAATCATTTAATGTCACACTGTATTAAGACATTCATTCCTTTTTTTTTTTTTGGTTTCAGAAGTATGTTTATGGTGGTTCACTTTATGTATCAACTTGGTTGAACCACACAGCGCCCAGATATTTGACCAAACTTCCTGGTAGTTGTCTATAAATGTGCTTATACAGAGATTAACTTTGAACTTGTATACCTAGTAAATCCATAATGTGTGTCTTAGCCACAGTTGAAGGTCTGAATAAACAATGGGCAGTTGCTGCAGAGGAGTAAGAGAATTCTGAATGTCTTGCAGTGAGGACATATTACCTTCCTTTGTTCAGACTACAACATGATTCATCCTGAGCTTCCAGGCTGTGGACTTTTGGATTGGAACCATACCATTGCGTCTCTTGTTTGCTGATGGCAGATTCCAAGACATCTCAGCCTCCATATTAAATTGACCCAAATAATTATTAAGTATTTCCCTAAATATAGTGTGTGTGTGTGTGTGTGTGTGTGTGTGATTATTCTTAGTATTGTTTCTCTGAAGGCTTTAACCAAAACGTGATGCTTGGCCAAAAACTTTTTGAAAGTTTCAGTGATCAAGAAGCAGAAAAGGTCTTTCACTAAGATAAGGGAATCTACAAATTAGTAAACACATACACACACACACACACACACACACACACACACACACACACACACACCAAGCCACAAAATTCAAAATTCTTGACTGTTTGTTAAGGATCACATTCAATAGCTTTCCAGGAACTACACACAGAAGTCCAAATCTTACATAACTTAAATATAAAAGGCCTGAAAAACCAAGGGTGATTCATCATTTGACTGACCTAAAGGTAACTTTTACATTGATGCCTGAATTCTTTGTCTTGTGCTAGTTCTCCCATTAAAGATACATCCCACCTCTCTCTGCCACCCTTTTTTCAAGACCCAACCAGAATTCCACATCTCTGACATAAAACAAAGGGAGTTAGGGTTTACACCGAAAAAAGTATCATTATTCAGGGGGAAACATCATTAGACTTAGCTGCTTGAGTACCTACGTTTTGATTTAAAATTTGACACTAATGGTGACCCAAGACAAACTTTTTAACTGTCCTTGGCAATTCATCTCTTAACTTAGAATATGTTTCGTTCAGATGATCTGGGATTAAATAGTTTGCATTCATATTAAAAGAATTCTCATTTCACTTTCTGGTAGAGGAGCGATCTGACTGTACTAAAACTATGATGGACTGAATGAAGATGCTTTGGAAAACAAAAATAAAGGCAGGATTTAAAAGGCAGAAAAGACAAGCCAAATATTAAAAAACACTGATGATTTCTTCATATATTTGTTTTGCTTGCTGGATCATTTTAGCTAGGCAACATTCCCAATATAATAGGTCAAGCAAATACAAAAGCTGGCGACAACAGTTTCCAAAACTTAAATTAGTTTAATGATGCAAAACTAGCTGATTGATTTAAAAGTAGAAAGAAATTGAAGATCCCTTTGGTTGAGAGAAAAGATGACAACGTAAGTATATCTTGGCATCTTAAAATAATCACATATGCTCAATGACTTGGACTGATATGATCAACAAGATGTATTTACAAAACATCAGGATGTCAGGCAGTAAATCTAGAAACGACTGTTCATCAAATGTCATTACCCAGTTTTCTCAGCCTTCTCCTCACCTCCCTAACCACTCAGTACTCCGTTAGGCTTCAGTATTCTCACTTAACCTCCACAAAGCATTTCGGATCTTCATACATGGTCCCATTATCTAGAGACTCAGTTATCTAACCTAAACCCTGAAGAGCATATTCAATTTTTAAATTACAGAAATAAAGTGTTTAAGTCAATTTATAGGCAAAAACTCGAGCAGCAAATCTTATATACAAATGCTCTTCGTACAGAAACCTCAACTCAAACACAGAAGTAAAACAAAAAATTAAAAATCCTGAAGAAAGTTATTTGGAGTCTTCTCCAATATCCTACTTACACACAGATTAGTTTTTATCAGATCAATTACTTTACACTTCAAAAAAATGGTTGGTCTTAGGGTGTGTGGAAGAGATAATCCTTACTTGTTTGGGAGTCAAAGAATGGTGAAGAAGGCATGTGTGTCTAGGAGAGTTTGTGGCATGTGAGGTTGGCTTAAGGGCAAAAGTGGATGGCCCTTAGACTACATCACCTGCTAAATGTTCCTAGTTTGACCAACAAAATGTCATTTCATCAATTTTCAGAATTATGTACAACTCAATTTGGGGAAACTGTTCCATCATACTTTGAGTTTCAGGTTTTTTCTGGCAATATCAAAGGAATGGAGAACCCTGAGTAAGCAATTATTCCAGACACAAATTGGGTGGAGTGGATAACAATGAGACTTGTATTCCACCTTGGAATTAATCATACTTTATTCTTTCTAGTATACAGCAAGAAATTCATGTTTTTTCTGGGGCAGCGATAACTTAAAGTATACTAAAATATGGTAACCTGAATGCAGAATTTTCCTATTGCAGAATTAAGAGACTAGGATTACCAAAAAATACACATAAAATGGATCAAATGCTTATTAATATTTTCTTCAAAAAGAAAACACTTCTTTATATAATCTCTACAGTTTGTCCATTTTTACAAGTCTTATTTTAAAAAAAAAAAAGGTATAAAAATAAAAACTTAAAAAGGAAATTCAATTTCTTTACATTTTCAGTTATGAACAAAGGATTCCTGGTCAATATTTCCTCTCAACACATTGTCTTCTCTCAAAGAATTTAAAATGTCTTTTGTTTTTGAAATCAGGGAGCTTTACAGTTTCATTTTTAAGTCATCTCTTAAAAAATTCTTAGTGAAACTTGATCCTAAACCTAGGTTCATAGTATATGATGAGGGTCTAAAGAAAGCTTATTTAACCCACATTAAATCTTGATCATGCATTAATGAGTCTTTTAAAAGGATAATTTTAATTCCCCAATCTTCAACCATAAAGACTATATAGTGATAATCTGCCATGGCCTTTCAATTAAACTTGTTAAGGGCTTTCTATTTAGTCAGCACCCTGAATGGGCCATTAAAATTCTTGTTCGGTAAGAGTTGTGTTCAGTGCTCTGTTGTTTTAAATTCCATTAAATCCAAATGGTCTTTATCGCCCCATGACCACTGTGACTTCAATCAGCCAATTTAATTACCTTACAAAATTGTCAGCAGAAGCAGCAAAGAAAAACAGGAAGCCCTATGACGTTATCAGATCAAAATCTTCCTCATGGGTGTTTAATCTAGATCAGTCAGTAATGATGATGTGGACCTACTTAACTTCTCTTGCAGGGGCTTTCAATTTTACTTTTTGTGCTACCTAGCATTTTGAGTTTAAGATTCAGAGCGCCTCTGATACTTTGATAACTGAGCATCAGATCAAAAGTCCCTAATAGATAAATGTCACAATCCAAAGGAAAAACAATCAACACAGATCAATATAATGTACCATATTAGGAGAATTATAAGATCTCCTGCCCAAGTAAATACCCCAAGTATTTAATGCATGCAGTAGATTAATGATTTAAGTTATTACACTGAAAAGACATGAATGATGTTCTACCTGAGTGAGGTGCACAAATCAACATCAACAATTTATAAAGCATAAGTATAACTGAGATTACACTAATGCAAAATCACAAGAGTTTAGTTCTTCCACCTGAACATTAAATATTTATTACAAAAGAACAAAGCATTTTATCAGAAATTATGTGATCTGAATATCATAAAGGATTGTATCATCACTATCAGAGACAACACTACATTGAATGATGAACAACTTGAAAAGACTGATAACCAATGATACGTCCTAAGTTAATCTATGGCATTTTCTTCCTTTGTGTGAAAGTAATTCACACTGACTTCCCAGTGCTGAGTAAATGTTGAAACAGTGTCATCTGAGAATTCCGCAGATGAACCCACTGTAATGATCACTTGTGTTAGAACAAAAAGTAAAACTTGTGTGAAGGATTGTCTACTGAAACATAAACCCTTGTTCCTTCTGTACGACAACTTCACAAAGCCAGTTTTATGTGCCTGGATGGAAACGCACTACCAGTTCTAGAGAAGGAAAAGATCATTTTTCAAAGTCATTTTCTGAAATGATTGCACCTCCCTTGATGGATCACATCAGATTATTCTTTGAAGCTTTAAGAGAGAGAACCTATGAGAAAAAATGATTAGAAAAGAAAAAAAGAGAGAAAAGCAGGCCTCTTTTGTTAGCGACTCTTGAAAAGGTTTCCCTCTCTTACTTTCCAGAGCTTAGTTAAGCAGGTGTTAGGGTTTAATCTCTCATCACTAGCAGTGGCTGTTACACCCTCATCTCTGCCTCCTCAGTCAGTTTTCCTCCTTCCAAATATAAGGCCACGCCTCCCTCCTGCCCATCAGACCTCCCAAAGAAAGAAAAATCTCAAAGAACTTGCAGAGTGCAGCTTCCAAAACTGTTACTTCATTCACACTCCTGATACTGCTGTATATCTGCCACTAATTATATATGTATTCATTCTGTTTTGGTCCAGGTCATCCCTGAGCACTACTAGCTGGCTGCCATCACCTTTGGCGAGTGAGCATCATAAATGGGCTATGGGTGCGGTGCCAAGGAGACCTAAACGCATCTGGAAGAGAAAGCAAATGAGAAGATTTTTAAGAAAATTACTCTATGTGCTTGTTTAAAAGTTAGGGCAAGACAACAGAAGGGATGGAGTGGTCTATCACACCCTCAGTTCCTCTGGAAAAGACTCATCTAGGAGAAATCGCCCAGGAGTGTGCGATACTTGGAAGTGATATCTTTGCTCCTAGTGTCCTACAGTCCTATTCAGATAAAGACTTTGAATAACAACCTGATTTAAAATATCGCAAACGGTGATTTGAGGAGTGATTTGTTAAAGAAGATCGTAAACACGCCAAAGCTCAGAAACGGAGGGAGACTTGCCCTGCGCCGAGCGGGAGCCGCTTTTGAGCCTTTAAGTTTCCTAGTTCTTCCCAAGGGATGGAAGTGGGAGCAACCCCGGAAGGGAAGTTAACAAAAGAAGAAACGTTCTAGCGCTGCAGGTGAGGCGCTAGGGAGGGATGGACGCCACACCCCCACAGACGGAAGGATCTGGTCTTCCCACTCTCAGGCCGGGTGCACCGCCTGGACGCAGCTGCGGAGAAACAAAGACGCCTCACTGACAAAGCGGTGGGTACGCGCTGGGATGCACAGGCACGCCAGCTCCAGCACGCCACAGAGGCCTATTTGGGGATGCTGTGGCTCTGAACCTAGGAAAGCCAGGACAGTAACTTCTGACTTGACCTAACGCAGGGGAACTGACTCTTGGGTGCACCTTGCATCCCCAAAACATGCCCGCTGGATAGGCACCCATGAGAATCCAGGTTAGCAGATCCAGGATCCAGGATCCAGGCTCGGGAGACGACGCCCACTATCCTGTTCATGAGACGTGACCCGCGGCTGACCTGCGGGTTGCTTTCCCCTCTGCCCAGGCTGCTACACAGCTTCTGGATGGCACGATGGGATCCGCGTATGCTAGAAACTTGCTCCCGGCTGTACGAAGGCAGGACCCACTGTGCAACCCAGCAGTCAGGCCTGAGGGGAGAGCTGTGGTGAAGAAACCGGGCAGGAGGTCCGGGATGCAACTGCAAAGTTTTCTTCGGCTAGGGTGGAATCGCGGCGACTTGCATAGTGGGCGCATTAATCTGCAATGGCTGGGGGGCTGGGGGAGGTAGGTCAAGGGCTTGGTAAGCACACAGAAGATGGGAGGGGTATGGTAGGGACACAGGGTCAATACCAAGAGCGGAGGATACTCCTCCCTCACAAACAGTGATAGAAGGAGGCGGAGTCGAGTCCCAGTCCTAACAGCCCAGAGCTGGCAAGGGTGGATTTCCAGTACTAGCAGGGAGGGGGATGGGTCGCCAACGGGCCGGCTCCGCGGTTGCCATAGCGCCGTAGCTGAAGCGCCTGGCGCCTGGCAACTAACTCCTAGCCTGGCCCTGGGTGGGGGATGGGGGGCACTGGCGGCAGCCTCCCCATCCAAGGCAGCGGATCTCCTCAGCACCCAGGCCGCCGCCGTCCAGAAGCAGCTGCTCTCCCAACTTCCAACGCCTTCCCTTCCAGGGCACAGGGCCAGGGATGAAGCACGGATTCCACTTGCAGCCAAAGTTGAAAAATAGCCATTCTCAAGCGTGGTTTCTACGCGCTTAACCAACCATGCAACCCACTCAGAGTATGTTTACAGCAGAAGAAAATAAAACTCGCACCATTGCATCAAAATAGTCCCAACAGGGAAATGTTCCAATGATTACAATGTACACAGTCCTTTCCCCAGAAGTCAGTGCAGAAATCAGAGAAAATGGACCTCCACGTGGAAGGTGTTTGGAGTTAATGCAGAAAATGACAGGTTATCTACAAATTGGTCTGTTGGTTTAGGATAGTAAAAGACAGGTGTTGGAAGTCTATGTCTCTTACCCTATTGCTTAAGGACATTCTTAGTAAGTCTTGGTCTAGGAAACTGTATTTTGTGTGTGTGTCAGCTCTTTTGGAAAGCTGCTACACACTCTGCTACAGTCGCCAAGATTTTAATATGAAGATATGAAATGATCAGCAAATGTAACAATCTAATGATTCAGCAAATATCATGCTGCAAGACCCAAGCAGCAATAATTAAATCTTTTGAGTACTGGGTGGCAGCTTTCCGCTCCAAGTCTTTTTTTTCCACCTAGTCTGAAAACGTACTCACACATTCTCACTCACAAACACATGATAAGATACTTTAATATTCTACATAGGCAGACTGTAATACTCAAATCACTGTGCAAAACTACCATACTGTATCACTTACCATGCCTGAACTGTTGAATTCTCTCTCTCTCTCTCTCTCTCTCTCTCTCTCTCTCTCACACACACACACACACACACACACACACACCACACTCTTCCAGTGATACAGGGACCTGTTTAATCCTGTCCACAGAAACAAGCATTCCTGTGGATGCTTGTTGCTAAGAGCAACGTACTTAAGCACCATCTAAGGACATGAAGAACGCTGCAAAACTGCTACAGTAGGAATTGAGCTATAATCCATTGTCTCTTTTGTCATTATCAACCTTCTTGACTCCAGCAGTCTATACAGGGAGGTGGGGGAGGTATTCCCTTTTCCAATCTAAGGAATTCCTACATTGATTCCACAAACCCTGGGAGACATGGTCAATTGTATAATTGGGGGCAAAGGCATATGGGAAAAGGAAAAGACATGACACTGTTTGGCATTAGGGAAGCTGCAGGCAGTCACTGTTTGACCAGAATTTGAGTGAATGATGTATTTGCCTTTATCTCAAAGACACACGCTCAGGATTATACCGGTTTCCTGCACTCTCTGGTCTAAATCCAGTTGCACTGTCAAGAGGTGCCACTGTGAGAGCCTTTCCCCTGTCGGCTTTTGCCTCCTCTCTACTTCAGGCAACTTTCCCTACTATTTCTGCTTCTACTAAAACTGTGTTGCCCATCAGGAGAGGCTGACCACTGAAAGAACTGCATGTCCTCCAAGCAAACCTGATCACAGTTTCCCCTGGAATCCCATATTTCAATCTGTCTTCAAGCTTCAAGGAAAATCTGATTCTTAGGAAAACAATAGGCCCCCCTAAAATTTAACTGTCACGTGTCTCATCAGTCCAATGTAACGCAGAGATGGGGACTTAGATCCCCAATACTTCTCTCTGCCTCCGGATCACCGCCGTTTATCATTTAGAGGAGTCCAGACTCCGCAGAGAACTGAGCAGGGCTCGCAAGTTAACAAAACAAACGCTTTTTTTTTTATGATGACGCTATTTCGGCCGGTTAAGCAGCCACCTTTCCTTATTAAATAGAGCCTTGAATCTTGCAGCGGTATGTTTTTTTAACTCTGTCCTTTCACATAAGGAAATCTGCGCTTTCCCCAGAAACTGAAAAGGCACTGGAATGAGCTGAAAAGACTCACTGAGAAAAGAATTTCAAAAGGTTATCGCCTTGGTTTCCATGTGAGCACTGACCAACATCCGGGCGGAAGCGGACAGAAGCAACTCGCCTAAGTTACCAGACACGCACTCCTCAGCCCCGCAAGCCCACAGGCGTGCAGCCCCCGCACGCACTTTGGCACCGACAGCTCCTTCCTTGCAGCCCACGAGGCTCCGGGCCATGGGCGGGTGCGGCGGCAGTAGGTTCCCCCAGCACCTTGGCCAGCTTGGTGGCCGGATACAGGGTGCAGCGACCACTACCACAGGCTCGTACTCCCCTCTCCCTTCCACGGCGCCAAATAAACATAAAGAAACGAAGAAGAACGAAATTAAATGAAAGCACAGCGGGCTCTTTAAAACTAAAGGAGGCGAGGGAGCCGCCAGCAAGTCCAAAAGCACCCAGTCCACCGCCAGGCAGAGAGAACCCGCCTGTTTACATCCGGCTGCCTCCGATTCCCGGAGACCAAGAGGGAGGGAGGGGGATTCTTACCAAATCTTAGTACGTGCGTGGTTCCTTGAGAATATCCGATCCACAGTAAACACAGCAGGAGTCTAATGGAGCGCCTGACGACTGGATTACTTAGAATCGAGGAAATAATCTTCATGGTGTTTCTGTGCCCACACGCGCGGCACCCCACTTCCCCGATCTGGCGTTAGGCTCCCGGTGAGGGCAGGAATGAAGATGCGTCTAGTGGTGGCCGCAGACTCGATCACGGCATGGTCACGGAGAGAGGGAGGAATCTCGGCTTCTCGAACCCATTAGCAATCGCTGCATGTTCTTCACTCACTGCGCCAAGGAGCAACCTTCCACTGCAAGGGATGGTGGGACATCCATGTTAGTCGGGGAGCATCCGGGAGAAACCCAGCACGCACACCCACAATGTCCGGCCGCGAGAGCCTGGGGAGGCAGAGGAGGAAAATCAATAGGAAATCCAGCCGTGGAAACGGACAAGGTGTCCACAGGGAGCCACAGTCCCAGCACAAAAGGCTCTTTGCTCCCCAAGGTTTTCCTAGGCCCTATTCTACTGCACTGCTGTACAGCTTCTGACGGGAAGCCAAGATTAAGTGAGAAAAATTGAGTTAGCTGCTGCCTTCCCCAGGCTCCCTGCCAGTGAGCTTCCCAATATCTATTATGCAACCGATCTCATGGCCCACCTTGAGTTGTCAAAAATAAGTCGTATTTATTTACGTGGAGGAAATTGATTCGATTTTCAGTGTGAGTCTTTGCAAAGTGAGTGGTGTGTGCAAGTGTACTTCTTACAATAACTGTTCGGTTTTAGTAAATGGCTACTCAAAACAATTTCACTTTGCCTATGAATTATAAAAAAGAAAGGAATATAAAACAGAGGGATTTACTGTAAAAAAAAAACCTTGTGGTTACTTGAATGTCTTACTTGCACTTAAAAAAATTGACTGAGAATGAACATAGATTGGAAAGCAATTGAAGAACTAATCCTACTCTTCAAAAACTTGAGTGGGCATTCATTGATTGCTAACTGGCATAAACAGACACCTACGCAAGTGGACTTAAAAAAAAATTACTAATTTTAAATGGAGAAATATGTTCCTACTCATATTTTGATAATCTAAAATAACTTTGCATATATAAAAGATGTTGATGTTTGAACTGGTACACACTCAAATGTCTTCAATAATTTATGTCTATATTTCTTTTCATTTTTAGATCATTTTTCTTTGAGGTTGTATATCAGATATGATTGGAGCAATAATGGATGTCTTAGCTTTGTCTTAAAAGGAAATAGCCTCCCTCCTGCTGGCTTTATGATTGAAGCAAGTAAAAAACTTGAGAAACACAGAAACAGACAACATGGTATGTATATTAGTTTTTAAATACACAATGCTAACATTTTACATTGGCTAAGTAAAACTAATATGCACAATAACAATTATATCATTGCCAACATTTTTTAATGATTAGGTAGCACAAAGGGCAAACCATTTGATCTGTCATGCAATTGAACTCTTTCTTAAAACCAACTTAAACAACATAGATCAAATTTATGAAAAAAAATGCAAGATTATCCCTATTTCACTTTTAACAGTTAAATGCAAATCATTTAAATGTTGCTGAGTTTCCTTTAAATATCTAGAACATAGTGTAATCTCTTCATTCACTCATAGTGATGTTTTTCAATCTATTTTCTTAAAAATATTACAAAATGCTGATTTAAATATATATATATTCTGTAAATGTATTAAATAGCACTGATTTTTTTTAAAGATGGAAGCATCAAAAATGGAATATCAAAAATAAGTATCAAGAATGGCTAGTTCTGCAGTCTGGCAGGCAACTCAATCAAATAATTTCACTATCTGAGCACTTTAAAAGGAAAACCTAGTGTTTAAACTAAGGGTATATAGCGACTCCTTCAGTCCATGTTTAAAACATCCCTTATAAAACATGCAGCTCAATATGTTCTGTCTTGTATCTGCTGTCTCATTAATTCTATCCTATTTGCTCATTTCCCTTTTTATCCAAGAGGAGATAATAATGACTGCCAGTGTAACAATAAATATTCTCAGTTTTTTTCATTTGCCAGTATAATTGATATCTACCACCAGAAAATAGCATGTTTTCCTATGACTAATCAAAATACTGCAGTTTTTCATTGTAGCTGGCATTTAGTGGAACCTGAGAAAACTAAATGTACCATAATTCGTTGTTTATTTATCCTGTTAACATAATGACATTTGATATTACAGCTGCAATGTAGCTCCATAAACTAGTTTTCTATGTTATGTAGTTTGTGTGAGGTTATTTATTGGATGTATAGTTGGAAAAGTGAAAGATAAAGTTTCCAGACTCGATTCCTACACAATGATTTAACTATTAAATATCTAGCACATGATTTTATATTAATTTTCATCAAAGAATCAACTTGGATATATGGTGAATTTAAAATCATTTACATCTTTCAACTAAGTTAAAAAAATCTTTAAGACAACATGAAACAATTCACCTGTCTAACTGAACTTCTGCAGTACTGGAGAGGACCTTTTTCAGGACCATGGACAGCGCCTCGGGCATGGATTTACTCTAAGAGTTACATTGAAAGTAACACAATGAGTGGGTAAAATGCCATTTGAAGTGACAATGAACATATTCCTACTGCACAGAGTCAAGGGATTTGAATTACTGAATTATTTACATTGTCAAGATTTTGTCAACTGTGCTGTGTTTTGCAATGTGACTAACTGAAACTGCTTGACATACTCAAGACATGGTAATAGTCACACTTTTCCTAAGCATACTATTACAATGTGACTTAAATTCACTATGATTTTCCACATGAGCACTAGGCTACTTTGTTCCTTGTATAAACACTGTCTGAAAGACCACAAAATATTCAGAATGCTGAATAGCATGTTATCAATATTCAGAGGCTAAAGACATTACTAACATATGCAATTAGTTATCACTTTCTATTCTCCACCTTCAGATTTCCATCTGTTACAAAGGTAACAGGATTAATTATCGTTTTTTCTCACTAAGCTTCACTCACTTCTTGGGACAAGAGAAATAAACGACTAAATTTACCTCTCCAATACAAAATTATTCTATGTTGTTGAGATGCCTTATTGATGATGATTTTGAAGTTCTTAAAAATTCCCCCAATGCTGAAATCAGATGTTGTAGTTCTTAATCTATACAGAAGGTGCAATAAAGTCATTCTACAGTATTTCACTGACCATATTTAATTCTGAAAAATTTTATCATTGCCAAATTTGCTCCTTTCTAAAAGAAAAAGAAACACTGTTTTTCAGTATCAGATGATCCAACATATTTAGAAATAGTGATGCTTATGTACTTTATTATATGATCTTATTTGCTTTACTTTCATTTTAACCATATGCTAACCCCTATTTCTAAAAGCCGTAGCTCTGTAGGTTCCAAGGTCACAGCAGGGGAGAGGGAATGACAAACTACAAACACACTTATATATGCATACACAGAGAAATGTGTTTAAATATCATAGAAAGCTGGAATAAAAATATCAAGTCTATGATAAATTAGAAATGAGAAACTGCATATCATGTTCATGCAAAGCTTGCTCCAACAACAAAAAGCCCTCATCTTCATCTTTCACAGTTTTCATACAATTACCAACACTAATGACCTCTTATTCTTGGGCACTATTTACTTGTGAAGCAATTTGTTTCCTATTTTCCCAGTGAAAATGAATCTTATTCTAGTTAGCTGCCACCTGCTGGGGTATGAACAAATGTGTAATAACCCTCATAGCACAACATTAAAAAAAAAAACAATGCCTATACATTTTGGAAGAAATGATAAATATACTTGTATCTTCCAGAACAATCTGAATTTCAAAGGTATTCCAAGGGGTTTTCCACGTCATATCTAATTTTAATATTTCTCAAATGGAATTCTCCCTAAGGATTTCACTTGACTTGTCACTGAAGTCTTGCTGCTCTGTGACATTTGCGAAATCTGGTTGTATAGTAACACCTAACCTACTCTTCCATGCAAGTGCCCTGTTGTACTGTTGCTTAGCTGAAACAGCTTGTTCCCTGTTCGCCCAGCACATTCAAGATGCCAGAGAATAAAGTCAGGGCTGAGATCACTTGAACCACACTGTGGCATATATGCAGTGCACTCTTCCTAGTTAGGAAAGCTGTGCTCCCTTTGTGATTCTCAACACTCTCAGCTTTACACCAGCATTCTGCTTCACTGATGGTTAATGACAAATGAAGTTTCAATTTTTATATGCCAAAGTGATTCTAATCAAGAAACCAAAGTGAAATAGAATAACATGATCCGGAATTTAAAAAAAAAATCAGGTTCCCTAACATTCATGTGATTTAAGTGGGAGAAAATAAACAGGAAAACTTCAACGCATCACTTTATCACCTTCCTCCAGTGCGTTTCATAGTCTCGTTTAACTCATAATAAACTCTGGGTTACATGAATGTGCTCCAGAGCAAAAGTTACAAAGTAATGGACTGACACGCATTGAGCATTAAAATACAATTGCATATCTCTCGGAAACTGAACTACAGCCTAATTAAGATTCAAATGAATCCATCATCACTTGTGAGATGAAAGGAATCATTAATCCGTAAGGTAAATTTCTGGTGGCAGAATATTTACAGTATGAGAGTAAAGAAGTGATAGAAGATAAACCATGCATTCCCAAAAGCACAGTAAGTTTGCTAACACATTGCTCCCCTGGCCCCTAAATGAAGAGTCCTGGTCTGAGAAGCCTGAGGTGGGCCATGTGGTTCCGGGAAGAAATTCTCCTCAGAGTTAAATCTAACAGGGAAGGAGTTACAAGTTCTAGAGCTTTACAATCCGACCCAGTGGCACCACTCCCTCCTTAACCTGCTGGGACATCTTCCGAGTTTTTTTCAGAAGGTCTTTAACGCTGGCGCTGGTAAATAATAATTAATAATAACAATAATAATGCCTGAGTGTCCTGGGCACAGAACTAAGGAGCAGAGTTCAGGGATGGATGGATGGACGTAAAGCAGGTGGGGGAGTTCGTCAGACCCGCAGACAGGCTCACAGCTCACAGATGGCAATCTGTCTCCCTCTGCGCCTCGCAGAGAACGGAGAACTGAGGCCACTTCCTGACACGTCCACTTATTAAAGTGTGTGTGTGTGTGTGTGTGTGTGTGCGCGTAGAATACGAGCGCCCGCAGCCAGCATAGCCTCTGGCATCCTTGACCGAAATTGGCTGAGGCGACCGGGACAAAAAGCCACTCTCAGCGAACCGGTCCAGCGCGCTGCCGTTCGCCTCACTCCTTCTCTCAGGGAGGGAAATGCCCCCTCGCCCACCCGCAGCCCGGCCGGGAGCCCCGAGCCCGCCGCCCCAGCGCTTACCTTGGCGGCGCCGAGGGAGGACGAGGTGGGCGGGGAGGGGGTGGGGAGGTCCTCGGGGAGGAGCGGCAGCCGGAGGTCGGGCGGGAAGTCCTCGGCTCCCGGACCGAGCCGCGCGAGCCGCCGGCGCCGAGCGCGAGTGACGGCGGCGGCGAAGACGGTGACCGCGGAGCGGCGGAGACGGACACGCCTCCTGGCGGGGGATCCTCTGCTCTCGCTTTAAAGGCGCCGCGTTCCTTTCCCCCGCGGCCGACGCACGCCGCTCGCCCGCGCCGCGGCCACCCGGGCGCAGCGCCTGCTCCCGGACCGCACAGGCGGGAGAATTCTAGGCGCCTCTAGACCCGGTTCGCGAAGGATCCACGCCGCCGCTCGCCCCCAGCTGCGGACCAGGACTTCATCCCCTGCGGGTCCTGCCGCCACCTAGGATGAAGAGACTAAGCACCGAGATTCTGTGCCAGGTAGTGAAGGATGCCAGGCGCCGAGGAATTCGCCAGGCTCCGGGTTATGTCAACGTATAGAAGCAGCCTTTGCACGTTTGATTCTGGGTGGTGGCTTTTATGCCTCTTGGAAACCATAGCAACGAAACTTCTCTGCTGCCAGGATTTGGGGAGCAGCTGGTAGTCTCCAAAGTGGCCCTCTAAGTCCGGCTACTGCATTTCTTCTGGAGATTTGCCCGAAAGAGCTTGGTCTGTACCCCCTTTCCCACCTCCACCTGCTGCGCATACAGCAAACGCGCCGGCTTCCCCATGCCTTGCCTCTACCCTCTTGGACAATGGGAGTTTGGGGACCCGGTTCCCCTGCCTCCGGCAGCAGAAACAGAGAAAGGGATATGCCCCTACATCTCAGGGGGTCGGCGAGCAGACTCCGGGCATGTCTGTCGCCTAGATAGTAGATGCCTCGCCCTTATATTATCAACTTTAGCAAACTGCAGAAAGAAGTTGCATTTGAGATCTTGAAGTGGTAGACTCAAGGATAGAGCAAGAAACCCTGGTCTGGGAACCACGGGTCTGCGATTTCTGGAGGGACTTTTTCAAAGGCCACAGATGGAGAGGTGGCTCTGAGTCCCTGAATCTTCGCAAAGATTGGCTTGCAGGGTGGAACAGCTGCGGAGTGCACCAAGCTCTCCCAGCTTCGCGGAAGCGATTAGCTTCTGCAAACAATCCCCAATTTCTGCTCCCCTGGGTCGGAAAAGTCAACTCCACTCAATACCGACCCTGTTTTATCCTCAGCCCTGCAGCATTAACTACAGCAGAGACTTAGCGGCTTTCCCCAGAGCAAGTTGGTGAGCTGCGATTCGCCCAGAGGTTTCAGGCAGGCCAAGTGGGAACAGGCCTTGTGCGCAGGGCCCTGCGGGGAACAGTGAAACCAGCTGCCTAGGAACGTGGTCAGGCGGTACCCCGGAGCTCCCCCATTCGCTGGCGGCCCTCCAATCTCCAACTTCACAGGCCTGGAAGTAAAAGGGCCGTGAGGACCTAGATGCTGGTTGTCTGGGCTGGAGAAGAACATTTGTCTTGTTTTGACTCCTCCTGCTCCAAGTTCTCTCAGAGTTAAATTGTCCTCAGTCCGTGGAGCATCAGTGCCACCACCCTCTGCACCCGGACGGGTATTTGACTAGCCTTAGTCTAACTCTGAAACTGACAGGCACTAGATCCTTTCCAAACTACCACTTACCACAGACTGGGTCACAGTCAGTACTCTCTGCATGCCCTACCCACACGCCTACAGCGCCCTCCAGGTGGGAAATTGAGGAGAGAGAAGTTAGTAGTACTGGAGAGTCCCTGCGCAGTTTAAAGATCTAGGAGGTGAGGGGGCGGAGGGGTGGCTAGGAGACTCCCGTAATTAAGTCAACAGCAGCCTTGTTGTATGGAGTAAATAAATAGTCAATGACTCCATTGTGCAGCCTGGAGCGGGCAGCACAGACGCGTGACCGGCTCTGGGCGCCTGGGCTCCAGCTGCTGTGACCTGCAGCCTAATGGACTCTCGACGTGCAGCTCGAGTTCGACCAGGCGTGGAAAAAATGCCACATTCAGTCCTATTCCCCCACAGGAGTAATGAAGACAACTTGACTACTGGCCAAAGGCACTCCCTGCCATCATAGCTCGCTCCCCACTTCCAGGCTAGGAGGATCCAGTGGAAACCCTGGGAGAAAGCATCCGAGGCTGTGCTCTGGTGACACTAAGCTTGAAGCAGAGTGTCTGATTAGATGCTTAGTATTTAGCCCTGAGTCCAGCAGGAAATAGGCAGTAGATTCACAGTGAGAGCGGACAGACCAACTGAGATCCGCCTTTTCAGAGTCCATACCGCTGTCCCCAGCCCTAAATTGTGCTATGAAAAGAGAGGCTTCCAAACAACTTTTTGTTTGTTGTTGTGGGGTGTGTGTGTGTGTGTGTGTGTGTGTGTGTGGTTAAGAGCTTAGAACCTATCCGTAGATTTCTTTCCCAAAACAAACACAACATAATCGTAAAGAAACTACAGGCCGCAGCAAGTGCAAGGGACCACAGAGGAACACAGCCAGGAGGACAGCGGAACAAATCAAAATTATGCATGTTGTGTTCAATTCATTTCCTCAAGAGCAAAATGTTATCTAGATTCTAATGAGTAAAATAGACTAATAAAGGAGCATTAAATTACCCACATCCCATTTAACCCTTGAAAAACTCTCCAGTGAAGAATTTCTCATTTATTTAGGATTTCTGAGGTTAAACATTTGAGGAATAAGTTTCAAGTTCCCTTATGGGGCAAACATGAGGTCTTCCCTCTCCATCCTCAGTCATGCTGAAAATTTAACCTTCCATGTTTGAGAAAGGCACTGTGGCCCCAGCTACTCTTAGTCCCTTTCCTCCCTTTTTGCATAGACCATTCGCAGGTCTGGACTATTGACTCCCAATGCTCTGTCAGACCAGCCAACAAACTTTTGACTTTTACCAGGGTTTGTTTGCCTGTTTCTTTGGTTTGTTTGAACTAAAAGGAGAAACGGGAAGCCATCTCATTCAATGGCTTCATTTTATGGTTCATAAAAAATAAAGAGGAAAAAGCAGTGACTTTCTCAAAACGTGACAGAACCGCGCCTGCCTTCTAGCAATGAAGAGCTGTCTCCTGGCATCCCCTTTCCAAACTTAGACTCGTGTGAAGGAACAGCTACAGAGACTTCAAGGGCACCCATCCCATTTCAGCTTCAAAGACTTTTTGTGTTCATGTGTGAAATAGCACACACATGTGGTCTGGAAATGTTGTGCTCATGTGGCCTAGAGATTTTACTCACAATAGTAGAAGACACACAAAGCCCCTACGGATCATTAAGGGCTCATGAGAAGGCTCTTGACTTCAGGTGTGGAATGACTGATCTAGTCAAACAATGTTATTTTTAAAAAGAAGAAATATAGAGCAGAAAACTTCCTTAGATGAGGTTTAGGGCAGTTTGAAGACTACAGATATGGTATCCTGATTTCCACCTGTTCCATTTCCTCAGATCCTTTTAGCTGTAATCGGATGTAGATCACACTAACGTATGAATACCTCATGATAATACTACACAGCTGGAAACTGTGATTCATTTCTGAAACCTCTCAATATCACCATTGAATATGTATTATCTGTCAGATACTGTACTAGTAATAGCAAGAAAGCACCTAACAAACTAAACAAAGCCCCTGCCTTTAAAAGATATGGAAAAGTATTTTAAAGAAAAACAAAGCACAATAAGTGTAATATAGGGTATCATTGGTATGGAAAAGTCATTGGTATGGAAAAGAAAGGTGATTAAGGAAGACCTTCCTGACTGAGTAACATCTGAATAGATATGTGAAGTTATTAGGTGAGAGAAAGACTCCAACTCCGATAAGCACAAAGAAGTTTCTAGAAGTGTAAAGGACCTGAGGTTGAAACAAGTATCAATCCCCTGCAGAAAAGCAAAGAAATCAGTTTCCAGGGAAATTACCTGCAGAAAATACAGTCAGATAAGGGTCAAGCCTTGGTGAGGTCTGGATTTTTCTCTGAAGAAAACACAGAGACAATTGGAGGATTTTGGTCACAGGAGATGCAAAAACTGACACAGGAAAAAAGGCTATCTTTGTTGTGATAGGACTGAATGGGAATAAGGAATCCTACTGGGCATGTCCTATTCAGATAAGATCAGACTAAGGATGGGACCTGGAGAGAGGAATAAAAAGAAATCAGATTTCAGCTTTTCAGTAATTATAAAGATGAGAGAATTTGCTAATAAATCAGTAGAAGAATGACTCCAAATTTTTTGGTCCGGGCAACTAGGAAATAATGTTTTTCTTTTATTGAAATAAGGAAGATTACAGAAGAGATATGGCAGATACAAGTGGGTTATGAATGAGCTTTTACAATAACAAGTGTGACATGCCTTGGCCATGCAGCTAGAAATGCTGAACAGGCAATTATACACAACAAGTTTAGAATTCAGAAGAGAGGCATACACTTGTGAATCAACATCCCTGTAGAGTTAGCTAAGGAACAAATAAGAGAACCTAGGAAAAAAGGCAGACAGGGAAATGAAGAATTCTCAAAACTGAGAACTGAGACATTCCAAAGTATGTACACACAGGATAAGAAGGAAAACACTCAAAGGAAATAGAGAAGTAGCAGTTATGAAGGTAGAAGAACAGCAAGAGTTTCTTAGAAACCGAGTGTTTCCCCATTTGAGTAATGGTAAAGGTGAGCCCAATGCTGCAGATAATGATCATTAGGGGTTGATAATTTAATGTAGTGATGTGGACACAATTAATGATCATGATGAGAACAATTTTAGAGTAGATTGGCAGGGTTTAATGTATGTGAAGAGGGAGTAGGAGGGAATAAAGTATAAAATCATTTGTCTTGTTCTTGTTATAATTTCTTCAGCGCCATATGGGTCATGCAGTAGCATCTATTTCTACAAGAAGGTTTTTGACTTTCTTTTCCATCACTTGAGCAACACATTGGTATTTTTGCAGCATGTTTGTTAACTTCATGTTGATGAACATTTACTCTGTTTATCCATGTTGTGGACTGTGTTTACTGGCTCTGTATTTAAGGGAATGTATGATAGAAGTGTGGCGGACACTGACAAGTTCAGATGTGGAGACAAAGTACAGTATGTCTCTATGCATTCAGACCAAAGATGGACTCCCAATGAAACAGTTGAAAATATCCTGACAGTAGGATGCTGGACTCTCTGACATTGTCCATGCCTACAATGTCAGGAAACACTTCAATAGTGACATGATGGACTTATGATTGTTCATGAATGACCACCCATTGGAATACTACAGGGAAAATCAATGGGGGAGGGGCATGGCAACTTAGGGATGGGGAGTTGAAATCCCAGAGCCTATGGAATTGTATCCTAAAATGATAATGAAAAATAATTATGAAAAAGAAATATCAGATCATTGTTTTCAATGATCTTATTTTTAGGTGAGGAGAGAAAATGAGGTAATATCTGGGAAACAAGGTGAAATCAAATTTTGTGTTTTATTATTTTTTTAAAATATTTATTTATTGTTTGAAAGGTAGAGTTACAGAGAAAGAAGAGAAATTGAGAAGCAGATTTTCCACATGCAAATTCACTCCCCACCAAGGGGTCGCAACTTGCAGAGCTAGGCCAGAGCAAAGCCAAAAGCCAGGATTTTCATCTGAATCTCTCACATGGGTGTAGAGGACCAAGCATTTGGGCCATCCTCTGCTGCTTTCCCAGGCATAGTAGCAGGCAGAGGGATCAAAAGCAGAGTAACTGGGATTGCAAGTACCCAAATGAGATACCCATGTCACAAGCAACAGCTTAAATCTATACCCTACAATGCCAACTCCCAGGATGTATTTTTAGAATCTGTAATAAATATGCTATGCTAGCATTCTAATAAGAATGGCATTGGAAAAAAATGGCATTGAAAAGATGGATGGATGTCCTTGACTACTCAAGTATATGAGCTCTAGTATAAGCAGAGGGATTATCCTTGGATAGAGGAACCAATCAATCCAAGTAAAAGGAAGAAACAGATTGTTAGGGGACTTCCAAAGGCCCATATAAAATGGAAGGTTTGTTTATAAAATACAGGTTTATTTTAGTGCAAAAAAAATGAAATTCAAGGTTAATTTTACAATATATTTTCCAGAAAGTTTTTGAAGATCATATAATACAAATATAAGCTGTCTTTCTGATATCATATTGAAAGTTTACTTTTCCTCCACGTGCTTCAAAGCCTCATACTATGCTGTCTTGCTCCGAGCTAATCTTCTACACCCACCTTCTGATTCCTACCAGCCTAACTTCCACATAGCTGCTGGCTTTGCTTGATCCCACTAATGTATTAGTGCATTTGAACTTTGCAGGAAAGGAACAGAGGGGAGCAAAAGAAAGGAAGAAGCTGTAATATCTGTTGCTCTTTGTGCTTTCTTTGGAAAAATAATAAAAGTCAAGCTGAGTCCTTAGTTGGGAAATGGTAGTCCACGTTAAGGAAGAATGCAGAAAAAGTAACTAATCAGCTCACAGAGTAATGGGCCGATTGAGAGAGCCAAGACAGGAAAAATGAACAATTCTTAAAACTGAGAACTGAGAAATTACCTAGTGACTACATTGGGAAGATACAAAGCTGAAGGGTAAGTACAGAGGAGGTCAGATTGAATAGATGTGCTCACTCTACAAACACCCCATGGCAAATTTTGCCTTGTGCTCCCACACCCCATTAATTAATTAAAAAGTAAAAAGCCAGGAAAAATTGAAGGGGAAGTCAACTTACAATCAATTGAAGAATCTTTCTTTCAGCTTTTATCAGAGCACTAGGAAAAAGAAAAAACTCAGAATTTGACCTGTCCAACAATGTTCTCAACAAAGCCTAAAAGGATGCCCTCAGCCAAGAATGAATGAAATCTGAAATAAAAACCCACTTGCAATAATTATACTTCATCCATAATGATAATGCCTTCTTAGGTATTCCTTTTGTGAAAGAAAATATACTAACCAAATTTCAATACTTTTTGACAAATCATAGGAGCTGGAAATTATCTATGTGAATGTTGTGTTCATGGATTATTCCAATGTTATATAAAATCTAAATAAATTTTGTAAGCTGTTTCAGAATGTTGAATTGGGCTTTATATTTTTCATTTGTTTTTATTTAAGATGTATAACCTAATATCTTCTTTTTTTTTTAGATTTATTTTTATCATTTTTTTTTATTGGAAAGGCAGATATACAGAGAAGAGAGACAGAGAGGAAGATCTTCCATCCGATGATTCACTCCCCAAGTGAACACAACGGCCAGAACTGAGCCGATCCAAAGCCAGGAGCCTCTTCCGGGTCTCCCACGTGGGTGCAGGGTCCCAAGGTTTTGGGCCATCCTCTACTGCTTTCCTGGGCCACAGGCAGGGAGCTGGAAGGGAAGCGGAGCTGCCGGAATAGAACCGGCGCCCATATGGGATCCCGGGCGTGCAAGGCAAGGACCTTAACCACTGCGCTGGGCCCTAACCTAATATCTTCATATACTTATTCATAGTGAAATAATTAATTCAGTTAAGCTAATGAAAATATCGTCTCTTTGTATAGCTTTTTTTGTTTGTTTTTTTGAAAGTGAAGACTTCGGAATTTACAGCCTTAGCAAATGCTGATTGATTCAGTGTATTACTGAAGAAATGCAGAATGTAGACTACTTTCCTTGTGAGCCTTGCCTGAAGGGGTCATGCATGCTATACAAAGCTACTGTGAAGAGCCTTTAGGTACAGACCAGGGATCAATAGATTTTTTTTTCTTCCTCTAATTCAACACAGTGATTCTACTTAGAAAAACTAAAATCTCAACCTGCAAGTGAGTTCGATGTCAAGGGCTAACATTCATTGAGGATATGGATACCTTGATGAGCATCAGTATTAATCAGCCTTTTCAGTGAGGGGCTCACACAGGCTGCTGCATCAGGCTGCCGGGACCTGCTCTGATGTACACTGCTACAGACCACACAACAGAAGGAATACAGTTTAATTGTGATTTTTAATTCTGTAAATTAATAGATAATGAATAATTCTAAAAGAAAATGAGCAGAAGTGAAGCTAGAGCAAAAGTGTAAGCACATACTCTCTATGATAATGAAAAGCGTGAGAATCAGAAAGTAAACTTCTATTTTATAATGTCATCCCCTAAAACCTTTAATGCACAACTGTGTCAATCTGCTAGCAGATCTATATCCTTCTGCAAACACGTGTTAGAGTACAAAGAGAGGGATGAAGCAATGCATCACCTAACTGCATCAGCATTTTGTGTAGCTGATCAGGTAAAAATCATAAGCAGATTTAGCTTTCCCTGTGGACTTTAGGAACTAGGGTTTGTTGACCATGTTTCCACTTTATAAATAGAGCTATCCAGCCGAAACTTGTTTACAAACTGGAAATTTGGTTAAACTCACTGTTCCTGACGTTTTGTTTGCTCTTTATGGCTGGCAAAGTGATAACCTTAGAGTTATCTCTACAAAGCTGGGAACATTTACAATTAGGAAAATAGGATAAAAGTATCTGATATATGAAGATCAATAATGCTTTATAGTAAATGGAGACCTCAGAAGACTTACATGACTTCTTGTTTTGTTTCAAGAGTTACTCATTTAAAAACAGGCACAGATTTCATGTTTATGTGTTCACCGTATTAATGACATTAAAATAAAGGAATTAAGAATCAAGACCCAATTGTCGGAAGCTAGAATTATGGAAGTTTGTTCACCTATTGGTGAGTGGTATACAGAATCTACAAATATTTTTCGCTTATTTCTCTTCATTTTGTACAAAGAGATTTCACAAATTTCATGACAATGGAATTTAAAATAAGTATTTTGGTACAAATATTTTTAAAATTTCATGGAGATCTTTTTCATAATATGCAATTTCTGTGAACATTTTTAAGACTCTCCTATTTTACAAAAACCCTTAGATAAAGTCAACAGATATCTTTATTTTTAATCCAGGAGAAAAGGTTAAGAACAACTTTATGGCATACAAAAGCTAAAAATATCTTCAACTGAAACTTTACTAAATGTATTTCTTGAATATGTCAATTAACAAACAATTTTTTTTTTTAACAGAGCCAGGAACACGTGGCAACCACTGGTGGAATGGTAGGAGGCGGAGCAGCTACTACTCAGGAACCTTTAGGACTGTTGTTTTGAGGGTGAAATACTTCTAAAATTAGCAGATCAGCAGCAGCAAATGTTTTATTCTCTGAAAGGAAGCTTCAACCAAAATCATAGGAAATAAGCAAAACTTAGAAAGTAGCTTTAAACTAAACTTTCATGCACAAAAAGCAACGTCTCTTTACTTGGCAAAACCCTCCTCTCAAAATAATAATTTAGAAGCTGGTGAGTGGCATAATGGGTTAACCCACTACCTGTGATGCTGGCATTCCACTTGGAGTATAGTTACTTTCAGCTGCTCCTCTTTCCATATCAATCCCTGCTAATGTTTTTGGGAAAGCAGCAGAAGATAGATTGGACTTTGGGCCCCTGCCATGCACCTGGCAGGCCTGGATGGTATTCCAGTATTATGGCTTTAACATGGCCTAGTACTTGTTGTTTCAGCCATGTGGAATGTAAACCAACATACAGAAGACTTCTCTCTCTCTTTCTACCACTTGGCCATTAAATTAATACAGCAAATCTGGGCCCGACGCGGTGGCGCAAGTGGTTAAAGGGCCTTGCACGCCCAGGATCCCATATGGGCGCCGGTTCTAATCCCGGCAGCCCCGCTTCCCTTCCAGCTCCCTGCCTGTGGCCTGGGAAAGCAGTAGAGGATGGCCCAAAGCTTTGGGACCCTGCACCCGCGTGGGAGACCCGGAAGAGGCTCCTGGCTTTGGATCGGCATAGTATCGGCCCGTTGCGCTCACTTGGGGAGTGAATCATTGGACGGAAGATCTTCCTCTCTGTCTCTCCTCTCTGTATATCCGCCTTTTCAATGAAAAAATAATAAAAATCAATCTTTAAAAAAAATTAATACAGCAAATCTTAAAATATAACAACTTAGTCATCCAGGCCTGAACTCAGGGCATGATAAGCATTCCCAAGATTAAACTCAATCTTTCGCTTAATGTGTATACACAACAAGGTAAATAATTAAAAATGATTAATAAGAATAATTATTTAATTAAATAATTAAAATCCAGATTGTACTCAGTTGAGTAGCATTTCCCTCAGATTTATGTCTACATGGAACCTATGAAGGTGAAGGAGATCTTGTTGAGAAAGGGGATCTTGTTGATAGAATCAAGTTGAGTTCATGTTAGATTGGAGTGAGCTCTAAAACTAACCGGACACAGAGACACAAGCAAGTAGACTTGCCATATAAAGTAGTACACAGCTAGGAGTGATGGCATCTACTAACCAAAGAATTTCAAAGTTTGCCAGCAACCACCAGAAGCTAAAGGAGAAGAATGGAATTTACGCTTTAGAATCTCTCACACCTTCCCCCACAACATCAAATCTGACAACACTTTGATTCTGAACTTCTGGTCTAAAAGGGAATAAACATTTGTTCTTTTTAGCTACCTGCATTGTAGTACTTTGTTGCAGGGATCCTGGGAATTTAATTCATAGATACTGGACAATCACAGCAACTTTGTATTTCAGTTGAACTCCTAACACTTCCCTGCAAATTCATTCTCCACTCTTGCAGGCCACCATTTCACATCACTTTTCTTCTTCTCTAAAGCCCTGCCTACGTTTATAATGTGAGTCATTCCCACTTGAGACGAATGGAGCCATTAGATAGAAATTCTTTCATCTGCCTTTCAGGAGTTACAGTATTCTGTTGTCTTTCGCTTCATGTAGCATGACACAAGCTTTTTTAAAAGCTTCATTTCTTTCTGTATTTGATACAGACAAAGGGAGAGACAGAATGAGGGATAAAACAGATCTTCCATTTCCTGCTCTCTCCCCACCCCCGGAATAGTTGCAATAGCCATGGCTGGGTCATGTGGAAGCCAGGGGCCAAGAACTCTATTCAGGTCTTCCACCTGGGTGACAGGAACACAAGTACTTGGATCATTTTGTGCTGTCTCCTTGACTTAATAGCTAGAAGCAGGATCAGAAGTAGAGTAGTCAGGACTCAGATTAGCACTCTGACACAAGAAACTGCATCCAAGGAAGAGGTTAACTCGCTGGCCACCGTCATGTCACTTACTTGCTATTCCAAAAGATGGAATACCCCTGTTTTATCTTTTCTCAGTTTTCCATTATTTGTGCCCTGGATTCTGTACTTGCTCACATCCTCAAGCATTCTAATCCATTTGCGTACTTCCTTTTTTAAAGAAAGACTTTTCCCCCCCATTCCATCCCCTTTGTTGATAGTATTCAGAGCGAACATTCTTGAGTCATCTGCTCTTGTTTCTGTTTTCCTGACACCTGCCCTCTGGGCTTCTCTCTGTGCTCACCGACTGCTCCTTCCACCAGCCTCTTCCATACAGCTCAGCCAGCCCTGCACTCTCATTTCTGTCCTCACCTCTGAGACTTCTCCAGGACACGCCACAAGTTTAGAAAAGCTTCATGTAATTGAAATCCTATTATTATTATTTTAAATTTTAATTTAATTTTAAATTTTATATATTTTTATTTTGAATTTCTGAATTATGTGGTACAATTTCGTATAGACTGAGATTCTCCCCCAAACTTCCACCCCTGACAGATTTTCCCTGTTTTGCTACAGTAGTTATAGTTCCTTCATAAGGAATCACAATTTCATCAGTCTCTTATTTAAGTGTACCCCGACACTGCTGGTACAATGTCAGACTGTCCAGCATCCCATTATTATTATTTCAATATGTCTTTGTACCACATCTTTGCAGTTTTCATTTTCTAAACTCTTTGTAGGCTCTTTCTTGCCTTGCTGATGTCTAAATGTTGCAGTAATTTGGTTTTAGATCTTCTTCCGAGTGAATTAATCCAGCAACATGGCTTTTAAATACCATGTATATGTTAAAGACCTAAAATATTTTTATCTCCAAATTTTAGCTTTCTTATACTCAATTACATTTGAATGTCTAAGGAGACTCTATCAAGCAGAACTCTAGAATGTATTCCATGAGTGACTCTGAGTCACTCCTGAGTCATGAGCCCTCTTTCTCTCACCACCATCACCACAGTCACAACGTTCTCCCAGGACATTTGAAAAAGTTTGTAGGAACATGAAACTAACATTTTACTTGGATGTACAATTTTAAAAATTCATACATACTTTTATAATAAAATTTCTATGAACCCTTTTTTTAAATGTTAAATGTCTCTTAGTTTTTTAAAATACTGATTAATTTTAATTGGAAACCCAAAGCTACAGAGACAGAAGAACAGAAAGACAGAGATCTTCCATCTGCTGAATTACTTCCACAAAGCCCACCAAGTCCAGAGCTCGGGTGATCTGAAGTAAGGAGCCAGTAGCTTCTTTCCAAACCCAGGTCATCCTCCACTGCTTTCCCAGCCCTTAAAAAGGCTTCTGGATTGCAAGTGAAGCAGACATAAGTTGAATCATCAGCGCATGGAATGCTGATGCTCCGGGCAAAGTATTAGCCCAGGTCACATCGCTGGACCCCATGAATTCTTTGAAGATGCCTTTATGGACCAGTAACATTGGCTGTTATTCTTGTTTCATGAGCAACTATACTTTTTTTTCAGCTATAGAATTCATGTGTACCCCATATCACGGTTTTTATTCTCCCTTCCTGTAATTCTTTTGCCCTAGGTCTTTATTCTATAAAGTTAATCTCATCCTTTGGGTCCTACTTTAGTTGCTACCTTTAGCAAGATGTTTTTCTTGGACATTTAGCCTTATTCTTTATACTTTATCATGTTAACTTGTTTGATTTCTTCTTAGTATTCATCACCACCTGTTTCACTGGCATGCAAACACTTTAAGAACTGGATTATGATTTTGTTATTCATTACTCTATCTCAAGAGCATGGAATAAAACATGTTTACTGAAGACAAATAGTCCCATATATGCTAAAGAAAATGCTGCCAACCAAATAATGGTATTTTAATTTCTAACACATTTATGTGTTTCACACATTTTGCTTCATTTATATTTCCCAATTAAATTTCTATAAAATTTATTTCTCCAGCTGGTAAACTACAACCTCTCTTATTTTGTATAATTTCAGAGGTAGAGTTTCATAATTAGATAAAAAGAAAAAGTCATTGCTGTAGATGACCAATTTTAGCCCTGTTTGGTGAGTCCCTGGACAATGATTCAAGGAAACAAAATTCTATCTGACTATGCTCACAGGAAGCAGGGCTCATAGTATGCATTAAATTCTCTACTGATACCAAAGCAAAATTATTGAGACACCACTTATATTCTGATGCTTTCTCATTTTCCTGAGAAAACTCATTTGTGGTTACTTAAAGTTTGAGAAGTAATCAAAACTCAAATTTCTGCCATAAACCTGATGGGAAAGGAGAAGGGAAGATCCTTACTGAACAAGTGGACTATGAAGATAGTCCGTTGGTGCCAGCTTGTGGTGCAAAGGGTTGTCACTTTACCTATCACTGTCATCCTGGATCAGAGCACTGTTTTGATTCCCAGTTGCTTTATTTCTGGACTAGCTCCCTACTAGTGCATCTCTGACAGCAGTGGAAGATGGCCCAAGTGCTCTGGTCCCTGACACTTGCATGGGAGACCAGATGGGATTCTTGGCTTCTGGCTTCAGCCTGACTCATCTCCAGCTGTTGCAAATATTTGGGAAGTTGACTAATGGATAGACATCTTTTCCTCTCTGTCTCCCCCTTTTGTCTGACTTTCAAAGTGTATAAAAAGAATTTTTTTTAAAAAAAGAGTTTGTTAGATATTTTAAACTTCACTTTTCACCAACCTTTGTAAAATACTTCTTATATGAAAACATGAAGATTGATTTTGATTCTTAGTCTGGGGACAGATGAGCAGTTTTGCTTACATTCAAAGTTCACAGCATTTACTCTGCTTCCTGGAAATGACTCTGGTAACAAAGGAATTTCTTTTTATAAAATGACACATATGGGCATGGCATGGCAGCCTACTCCCCACCTTGTGTGTGCCAAGATACCAGAGGGATGCCAGTTCGTGTCCCATATGCTCCACTTCCCACCCAGCTCCCTGCTTGTGGCCTGGACAAAGCAACAGAAGATGGCGTGAGTCCTTGGGATCCTGAATCCACAGAGGACACCCAGAAGAGGCTTCTGGCTCCTGGCTTTGGATTGGCTTAGCTCCAGCCATTACTGCTACTTGCGAAGTGAACCAGTGGGTGGAAAATCTTTCTCTCTGTATTTTCTTTCTCTCTGTAGATCTGCCTTTCTAATAAAAATAAATGAATCTTTAAAATGGCACTTATTACATTGCAAAAGAGGCCTTCTCTTCACTTAATACATTCTTGAGCAGTATACATATCTCACATAAATACCATCATGGAATCTTCAAAATAGTCTCCTTATTTCCTATAAAAGTAGTTTTTCTTTTCTTCCAGAATGAAAACTAGAATCAGCTTGAAATTAAAGTAATTTTCAGGTTTTTATCTCAGACTGCTCCTGAAATGCCTCATTTATGTGTTAGCTTCTTACATCCTTTTGGCAGACAGCAACAGTAAAAAAGTTATTATTTTTGCTATTTGAAATATTTTTTAAACAGAAAAGAATCTTAGCTTTCAACTCTACTAACCCTATATAAACTCCTCAAGTCCAAAACACATTTTAAGTTTCTTACTTTCTATATAAAGGTAAAGGAAAAATAAGAGTTTTGACTGTGGGAAAGGGAAATATAATTGATAGAAATTAGGAGAAGACAAGCATTCCAGCTCACATTTAGTGCAGAGTATTAGCTGCCTTTCATAAAGATATTTTGAAGACTGAATAATATTTGTGAAAAAATGTATAACTTGGTTAAAGTACTCTTGAACATTAATTTGCTTATAAATACATACCATATACACTGATTAATTGATGTACATATTATGTACACACTAAAGCAGAAACAGAACACATGATCTAAATACACAATATAGTTGAAATTAGAAAATTTCCAGGAGATAAAAATATGTTTACAAAAAAATGCATTTTTCTAAGCAACAAGAATATTTCTTTATATATATATATATATATATGTTTGTAAGTATTAAGTTTCAATATATTCTTGTTAATCTCCTCCATCCATTTTAACAGTATACAAAGGTACAATAATATTTTTTTTGTCAAAAAAGTACTATCATTTCTTAAGTTCTCCCTTGAGGGTTTCTGAGCCATAGCTAAGAACTATTTCAATATTAAGACAAATTTATTTTCTCCCTGAGGACAATGGAAACAAAGCTTCTTCAACCTTGCATTTCTTTGGTTCTTCATATCTTGTACCTTTCCATAAACAAAAAGTCACTTCTACTATTAAAATGCTGAGTACAATCAAGGTGAAATAAAATCCATTTTTAAATTCATTTCAAATTAAATTAAACCATCTCTAATTCTGTGGCCTTTTGTAACAATGAATATAGCCATTCACTTACCAAAAAAACAAAAAAGATTTCAACCATTCCAGTGGAAAAGACACAACCACCAAATTGTTTTCCAAGATGGGTCAAGAACAGGTCATGTGAGTTTAGCTGAATACAATTGTGGCATGAATTCATAATTCCTGGCACTGCCTCCATTCTCATCCAAGAGCATTCAAAGATTGTACTTTAGGTACTAAAGGTCACAACCAAGTTATCTTTCTCACCCTTCACTGTCTTTTTCAAGCCCCGTCCCCTCCACTTCATTTGCATGTGCTGAAAAAGAAATAACAGTTCATTTTGTTATTGCTGCGGTTCTTTCAATTTTATACTCCTTTTCATACTTCCATAGAGGCTGGACAAAGTTGCAGATGAATTCTCATAACATCCCTTTGGACTTCCCATATAGATTCAAACACAACATGCAGTTATGTCATTAATATCAGTAGAATCAAACCAAGAAAAGTTAATCTTCTAATGCATGTAACCAAGCTTTTTTCTGAACAATGCCATTTTATTTCTCTGTTAGAAAAAATTGAAGCAATAGATGATGATAAAAGAGCTATACCAAGTGTGGACTGGGGCTGGGAGCATCGAACTGGGCTAAACTCCAGCACCAACTGGAGCTCTGGAGGACCAGGGTAGGTGTAGGACAGCCTAGGCTAGGTCTCTGCCCCTACTGAGCCAGGTTTGAGCTGTGTCTGGGTGTGGACTAGCCTTGGCTAGGCTGAAACATCCTATAGTAAGAACTGCAATGTGTTTAAGGCTAGTCAGGAAAGGCTATTTTTCCTGCCATGACAGGAGGTGGATAAGTAGGTCTGGCCCATGGACCCCTCAGTGTGTGAGATCTGACATTGGGAGAGATTCTGATGGAGGAGCTTGGGAAACTCCTCTGTCAGGACACAGCTCCTACAGGTGAGCACAAGAACCACAATAAGGAACAGACCAGACCAGGCCAGGGAAAGGTACCCACTGGCATACCTATGCATAGCTCAGAGGAGACCAGGTTGAACCAGTTCACATCACCCGCTGGCGAATCCAAGCACGAGAACAGAGTATGGATAAGGTCTGGTTCGGTCGCAAAACACGCCAGTACACATTTCAACTGGGACTGGGTGTCAGCTGAATTGGGCTAGGCTGTAACCCCCACCAGCAGGAGCTGGAATCAGGGGTGGGCCGGATCAAGCTACAGCACACATTGGCAAATGTTCAGGCAAGGGCAGCCATGCCAGACTGGGTTGCAGCACCCAACCATCACACTGAGAAGCAGCTGAGGAGGGGCAAAGCTGGAAGGAGCAATGTGAAGGGTTCCTCTGCTGAACCACCATTCCCACTGGAGAGCATGAATTGGGATGGGGCAGACCAGACCAGGCAGGGCTACAAATCCTGTGGGTCTCATGTGAGTCTGATCACGGAAAAGCCAGACTGGGCTGACTGTTCCTACTGCTCCAAGCAAAAATTAGAGTGGGTGAGGGTTGGTTGGGCTTTATCACAGCTTTATCACAACATCAGCTGGCAGATGTTGGCACTTGGGGCTAATTCTGTCAAGTTAACTCAAGAACCACCTGGAGAGTGCATGATCTGGGAGTGAGGGTAGGCCCAGCAAGGAAAGAGTGGGCAACCTCCCTCTTGGGTTACCACTCCCACTGGAGAACATGAAAACCAGGCTGGGGCAGGGGTGGCTAGACAGAAATGTGCCTGCCAGTATGTGTGTGGGCTGCATAGTAGGGTTGGTTGGGTTGAACTAGGCTTAAATGCCCATTGACATGTAGGAGAGCTAAATGGGATGTGGGACAGACTGAACAAGTCTGATGTACATACTGGCAAGTGTGGGAAGCAGGGCTTGCCTGTTTGGGGTTGATGTGGATTGCTCCAACTAGGCTGCAGCTCCCACTGGTTTGTCTGAAGGTCAAGTGTGTGGTGGGCAGGATTGAGCTGAACTGCAACACCCAATGGTTCGCGTGGAAGACAAGGCAGGAAACAGATCTGACCCAGCAATTGCAATGACCAGCATGTTCTTGACCTGATTGGGGTAACAGACTGTGCTGGACCCTGTACTGGCATGCACACACAAGAATCATATCTGGGATCACCTCAGACGAAGTTTCTTTGGGGACCCTTCCAACTGAACTGTTGATCTCAGACCCCTAACCATGAAGAGAAATGTAGGTTCCATGGTCTGACCTTGGAGTGCATGTGTCAAAGCTGAACCTCCTCAGAGGCTCATGTAGAGCAGTGGACAGCATATCCACATTTACATGGAGGATATCGCAGTCCATTGGAACTTGCAGAGGACACCTGATACCACAACAGAGGATGCAGGACAGAACAAATCAATCATCTACCCAAGCAATGTGCTGGCAGTGAAAATCTGGGCAAATGGAGGCTTTGAGGTGGACTATGTCAGCCAATAGATTCTGGAGAGATTTCTTCGTGTTTGGAATTGAGAGATTGGCAGCAATTCAGGAAAGTTGAACTATCAAAACCACTTGAGCAGTGTCCTCTGAGCATGTCCCAGGTTTAGGATCCAGGGACAGGTAATAGGCTGGGTAGGGTTTTTTCCCTTTATCTCTCCCTTTACCCCAGATACAGAAAAAAACAAAACAAAACACAAGTAAAACAAAAACAAAAAATAAAACAAGCCCCCCCAAAATCAAAGAAAATGTGGAAACAATGGTCTTATCCACTTTTTTTTTGCAGTCCTAGACCCTTTGTGCCCTAATCAACTATATAAAGATTATCAAAATAAAATAACAATTTTTTTAAATCTCTATACCAAATATGTCTGGATAATATTATTGTTATTGAGTCAATCCTTTATTCTTAAAGTCTTCCTAACTTGTTATAATATGAGCACACATGAAATTACTAGGTATTTTCTGCTTTCAGATATTCTTTTAAAATTATTTTCATTATTTTCCATGATGGATTTTTTCCTCATCCCCTATCTCTCTGCTGGATTTTCTGCCAAATTAATTTTGAAGTTAGGAGGATGCAGAAAGGCATGGAAGAAAGTGTTCTATTCTAAGTGTGCATCCTTTATGAAGAACAACTGTGTATGTCAGTAAGTTTCAAACATCCTTAATGTCAATCTAATTTTGAAGAGAAAAAAAGAAAAATGTTATAATAATAATTTCACTGCAACTACCATTTTAGTGTTTTTGTTATTGTTGCTGCTGTTAACATTAGTTTGGAGATGTGTGTGATTTTTAGATTTCATTCTATCACTGTAGAATTTACTTCTCAGGCCCAAATTCTGGGTTGCTGTTTGGAACAGGGTTAAGTTTACTGAAGAGCAAGTCCATAAACTGTACTACAGCATTGTTGCTGCCTCCTGTCTGTCAAATGTGTGCCCATTCAAGTTAGGATAAGAAATAAAGGAAGACCAAGGAACTGTGTGGAGCTCAGCAGAAGTAAAGGAACCGAGAAAGGGACAGTTTCTGATAAAATATCAAGGTAGGCAATATGGGAAAAACATGGAACTAAGGATGAGAGACAAATTAATCTAAGAGGAAGGTAGGGTGGAACTCAGGTTGAAGAAAAGGAAGACCAAGATTCATGATGTAGAATGCGGATGGTGACTCACGCTCTTAATGAAAAAAGTACATGAAAGCCAAGATAGGAATCTAGATAGTTAAAGAGCAGTATATCCAGAGCAAAAACAAATCAGCTATCAACCTATGGGAAGACATAGGTGAACCTTAAAGTCAAAAAATAAAGGGAGAGGATTTAATCTGAAAGGCTACCTACTCTATGATTCAAATTACATGAGGTTTCTGCAAAAGCAAAACTGTGTAAATAGTAAAAGAATCAATAGTTGGCAAAGATTAGGAAAAAGGGATGAATAAATGAATGTACAGAAGCCAGAGGATTTTTACAGAACAGGGGCTACTGTAATGGTGTGTATGTGTAATTGTGTGGATTCATTAAAACCCATAACATGTATAATACCAGGAGTGAAATTTAATGTAACTACATATTTTAGTGATGGTGATGATGCTGTCTCAATGTAGATCCATCATTGATAATACATAAACTGGTCTACTCTGGGTAGCTGATAGTGGAGGCAGCTACAGTAAAGGTGCCAGCGGGATGCACATGGGTACTCTACTTGGTTCTGTTTTGCTATGAACCTATAATTTGCTCTGAAATAGTCTTTTAAAATGATAGCATGATCAGCAACTGCTTTAGTATTGACCTAGAACATTAGGCAAGAAAGCTAGCTAGCATCCCTTACCATGAAGAGCCAGCTCCAACTTCAAAAATAAAAAAAGTGGGGCCTGGCACGATGGCGCAGTGGTTAAGGTCCTCGCCTTGCACTCCTGGGATCCCATATGGGCACCGGTTCTAATCCCAGCAGCCCCCTTCCCTTCCAGCTCCCTGCCTGTGGCCTGGGAAAGCAGTCGAGGACGGCCCAAAGCTTTGGGACTCTGCACCCACGTGGGAGACCCGGAACAGGCTCCTGGCTTTGGATCGGCATAGCATTGGCCGTTGTGCTCACTTGGGGAGTGAATCATCGGATGGAAGATCTTCCTCTCTGTCTCTCCTCTCTGTACATCTGCCTTTCCAATAAAAATAAATAAATCTTTTAAAAATATGATAAAAATGATACTTCATTATTTGTTTTAAAATACTGCCATTAAAATCACTTAAAACAAGAATTGCCCTCTTTTATATTGTATTTTCCTGACTTGACTAATATCACCAAAAGAGTAAAGATGAGAGATTGAACTGTGATGATGTTATATCTATATCTATAAAGAAAAGCATATAATTTCAAGTTCATAATGACTTTAACACAGGAACTCCAAAAAACTGTGTATTAGGCCACTATGGGATACGCCCCATTTTGCCTTTCAGTTTAATTCTCCAGGGTTGCTACATACTATTGTGCTGAAAAATGGGACTCTGCCTCCTACTTTTCTACCCTCTTCAGTCCTATGAATTAAGACTATTGCCTGTAATACTATTATACAATGGGTTCCCCTTCTAGTCTCTTAGGCATTCAAATGACCTGAATGAAACCAGGCATCATCAAGAGATTCACCGTCTTATATAAGTTGCTTCCGACCAGGTGGAGGCCATCACATCTACCAAGATTATCTTATCCAAGGTGAAAAAGTTTAGCTATTGCAGTTCTGAAAACCAAGTGTTTTGGCTAAGGTTTCTAATAGCCCAAAGTTAAGTAGCAGCCTATTTCATATACTGGAGATAAAATCTACAAAAGGAAGACCGACTCTTGGAACATGTATCTCCATAGATACAATCTCTTTTAGCATTTATTTTATCTTTGACCCCATCAAAATGTCCAGTAGTTTAACAGATCCTAATGCAATTCAAAGGTAGTGTAAATGAAATTTCGACCCAAACTTCTTTGTAAAATTTTAAGCATAGTGGTCCTGGAGCAATGGTTCAGTGGCTAAATCCTCGCCCTGCATGTACTGGGATCCTATATGTGTGCTGGCTTGTGTCCCAAATACTCCACTTCCCATCCATTTCCCTGCTTATGGACTAGTGAAGCAGTGGAGGATGGCTCAAATCATTGGGCCTCTTAACTCACTAGGGAGACCTAAAAGAAGCTCCTGCCTTCAGATCAGCTCAGCTCTGGTCATCATGGCCACTTGGGGAATAAACTAACAGACGAATGATCTTTCTTTTTGTGTTTTCTTTTCTCTATAAATTTGCTTTCTCAATAAAAATAAATAAATCTTTTAGATAAATAATCTGAAAGAAAAGGAACAATAAGAAATTTAGAACATAGTAACTCAAGAAGTTACCCATCAGCTATTGCATGGAAATTCCAGATCAAGTACTGCTATCTCATTTCAAACTGGTAGAGCCAGAAGAAAATCCATGGAATCCTGTAGCCAAATGCCACCTAGTTATTGTCCTTTTACCTTTTAGAGCAGCTTCATTCCTCTCCTATCAGTGAAAACAGTCTTTCAGTGGCAAAGAACATATTTTAAAATCAATAGTGAAGAGTATCCAAATATAGAGGCTTCTTATCCTGTCCTTTTTAATTTTTGCTTTGCAGCAAATTTGATAATGAAAAATGGGAAAGAAATAACTCTTCATTGTCCTCATCCTTTTCCAGTATGAATTTTCAAATGTTCTCCTGGGCTCTTCCATCAAAAAATTACCAGATTTAGAAGCTTGAAAGATATAACCCCGATTCCTTCCATTCTGCCTCAAAATATAAAAGCATGATACCTCTTCATTTGTAAGCAGAATTTGATTTTGGCATAGAAGTTCTTTATTTTGATACAAATCTCATTCTGTAAGAAAACATGAATAGTCAATATTTCCTCATGTATCATGCTGTTCATCTACAATAACCAATTTATTCAAAGAGATTTATTACTTTACCACAACTCACTGCTTAGCCCTGACAAAGCTGATAAGAAAGCCACTATATTTATGAAACCTCATTCCTCAGTTAGGTAAAACATAGGTATATATATAAAGATGTGCACACGAGTACATTTTTACATAACTGCAGACGGAACCACAGGGCAGTAACAGTGACATAGCCACTTGGCACAATTGAGTGCTAAATAACATGGCTGACATTCTCCTGGGCTCTTGTTTAGGAACAATTCTCTTAAGCAGAAGCTGTATGTATGAAAATGCCAGTATCTTCCTATCTTTGACAGGTGTCAGTGTTAAGTTTCTATTAAATGCAAATTTGGCCTATTATAAAATCATTGTTAAGGCTAATATCACAGTGCATCAATTAGACTGTGTGCTTTTAAGGGGTTGAATAATTGAACTCACTTAAAAGCTACCTTGTGATATGTATAAAACAGAAGCCTCATCAAGTTCAATTAATTACAACACAAGTTAGACTTCATTCTAAAAATGTAAATAAAACCATGTTAGTATTTGTTTATTTGCTTCTTTCCCCTTTCCTCAGAAGACATTAATAATAACTGATTCATTCTGCAGTAGTTAGTTCTAAAGCATGAGAAATTAGAAAAGTAGAGAATAATAAGTCTCTTCAACTATATGTCCAAACCTTAAAAATTATAATTACAACAATACGGTCTTCCATATATTTTGTATGTATACATTATTTCTATTTATATTATACTTTATCTTAATCTGATATATTATTCCTGTTCTTCCACACTAAAAGGAATGATGAACCATTAGAAGCAAATTAGGAGCAAAACATTATATTTAAACCCCAATAAATTGAAGTGTCAGAAGTGAGAGTTCAGATCTTGTACAGCCAATGGTTATGGACGACTTTGATCACACAGTAGGCAATGAGGATGTCAAGGCTGGAGCCACATGAGCAGGTTCTCTTATACTTGAAGTATGACATGAGGCCTCACAACAAAACTACAAGATGATGACACCAAAGCTCTAGATAAAGGCAGCATGGTTTTCAAACAGTAGCACATTATTGCTGCAGCATTTTGTCCCTCTTAACAATATAAGCCACAATATTATTAAATAGTATTAATAGTGAAAATGAATAGCTAATGAAATATTTCTGATATGTAAAACTTACCCAAATGATGAAAATAACTTCAAGACTGGAACTGTTTAGCACAATTGATATTACAGAAAATGTTACATTAGTGAAGAAATTGCTAAGTAATAGCACTATAGTAATATCAATAAATATGTATGTGATATAATTTTAATACTAAAGAATACAATTTTCAGGAAACTTGTGTCTACATGCCCAGCAAAGTAGGCTGAAAAGTAAGATTGTCTTTCTGAAATTATTTTCAGTATCTGCTGAATATATTTTGATTCATTGGAAGCTGAAGTTGAACCTGGTAGAGCCCTTCATAACTACGTATTTGCAGCTAAAGTAGACAATATCATTGTTGGTGCTGATAGTAAATTACAAACTAAAAACCATCCTTATCACATGGCTAGGAAAGTTAACATGAATTTTATCAAAGAATTTAAAAACTATTCAAATGATAAAGCACAGAATATAACTGCAGTCAATCTACAACTCGGATACATAGATTATCTCATTCATTTCACATTGTGATTTTCTTACTGACAGTGACAAAACTGGATTCCTCAGACAGGAAACGGTCAGCGTGGATGCACTTACACCTCACTGGGTGGGACACAAAGATTAATTACTCCTCACTAGGGTATTGAAGATTTCACCTAAACTGTTGACATATGTCTTGTTAGACTACCCAAAAAACAGCCAGGTTCAGCTAAATCATGCTTCAACGCTATAAACTGTTAAATACTAAAATGAAAATAGACACGAGACAGCTGAATAGTATCCGATAGCCATTTTAAGGTGTATAGAACCCAGCTGTATATAAACTAATAATTGAAATATCAATGTAGAAGTCATAGGATGTGGTTCAGAACTTGCACTCTTTTTCTCTCTCTTTTAACACATTGGTTACTCAATACCATGTCAGCTAATTCCATAACGTTACAAATTGCTTTTAATTGATCTGGATGATACTCTGCCAGCTCTACCTTCAGACCAGAGATGGTCTCCCCAAGAAACCGTTGAACTTCCCTGGACAACAAGATGCTGGACTTTATGCTTGGTAGATGCTTGCAATGAAAGAATATCAACTGAATTTGAACTGTGGTAATGCAACAAGGTGGAAGAATCCACCATGGAGGGGAGTGTTTGGGGAGGGGTGGGGAGAATCCCAGTGCCTATAAAACTGTGTCACATAATGCAATGTAATCAATTAAAAAAAAAAAACTGGATTCTTCAAACTCTTAGGCGGATTAAAAGAACTCATCCTACCCTTCACTTGATCCTAAACCACCTCTTTTGTTGTTTGTCAATGCCTACTATCTTTAAATATATTGATATATATTAGTAAACACATTCAATATATTAGATGTATGAACTTACAGGCAACCATCAACAAGCAACCCTTAGCCACCTGTCTGAAAAAACAATAAGGAAAGGAAAGAAAAAATTTCAAGATTGTTCAACTTTCTAAAAACATGACTTAAGGATTTGAGCTTTAATTAGAATGCAAAATAAGACTCAATTAAGTCATTTTATTTCCAATGAATAGAATTAATTTTATTTTTCAGCTATCAGGCTGTTACTATGTCAACTTGCAACAGTATAATTATTAAATGTAATTTTAGGAAAAAATTATCTCGTGTAAATCCAATAGAAACTTGGGTAAATCTACACAAAGTAATGTTGAGAATAATTAAGCAAAGTGATCACACATGACATCTCAGAAAATAAATAAATAAATATGTCCTAAACTCCTGTATATCCCAAGTCCTAAGCTTAATATATTAAAGCCATAGTGAAATTTGGGGAGGAAATATGAATTAAACAATATTTTTAAGATGATTTTGTCAATATTTTCAAATGTATGTCTAAAATGAAAATGTTAACCAGCCTTATAGTTTATATAAATTTTGTTTTTAATTATTCAATTAATTTCCTTCATATTACATTTCAGTTTATAAAATATTTGTTAATATGTATTTCTAAAATAAGTAAAAACAACTTTTCAGAGTAGTTCAAATATTAGTCAGCTCAAAGTTTATTTACATATCTTCACTATGATAATATTTTATGCAAAACTAACAGTTCACCCTGTCCCAGCTGTCTAACTTTGTAGACTTGTGTAGAGTAATTTTGTAGACTAATGTAGATAGACTTATAACTAATCTAGACTGCAGGATTTGGTATCTACTTGGTTTTGTTTTCAACATTGCAAACTCCAAGATAGTAGTTTTATCTCTTTTGTTCATTACTATATCTTCAATACCTGTCACAACAATGACAAATGAGCCATGATGGGTATTGAAGCTTTTTATTTGTCAATGGGGTAGGTTGTGTTGCAAGTTTAACCTCCAGTACAGCAACACTGGTCAGGGAAAGGACTTTCAGTTTGAGTTCCCCATAGACCCACGCTTGTTTTGTTCTCAGTGTCACTATTGTGTGCTGATGTTTTTCAGAAATATTTCATCATGTGACTTTGCTTTCAATCTTGTTGAATTGTGGGGGTATTTTAGAGTGAATTAGTATACATGTCAGCATACTTAAAGGAAAAATGCTCATTCCTAATCTTCCTCAAGGAAGTTAACTGGTTATGTGTAAGTGTTCCAATTTATTCACTGTAACCAGCAGACTGATGTGAGCTGGAAATATTTAAATGTTCTGAAGATTAGCATTTCAAAAAAGATATATTACTAAATCCTTTTGAAAAACTCTTTACACTCAATTTGCTATGAGAACATTTCTTCAACATAAGTAGAAATAGAATGTCCAAAAGACAAAATAAGGAAAATCACAAAGATTATAAAAAGTCACTTTTTTTTTTACAGCTTGTACATTGACAAGTTAATAAGCAAAATGCTGCATAGAGTTCATTTCCTTTGGGGTAATATCTTTCCAAACCCATGGAAGTTAGATCAAACAGTGTATTTGACTATGTCTTATCCAAGAACGATCTATCATTTTTCAGTCTCACAGAAACTACATATAAAAACACAGCATACATTCTTCAGGTTGCCTGTGACTCCTGAATCTCTGTTACATGAAACAAAGGCCTGAAATATTTTTCAGAAATGTATTCTTTTTAAAAACACTTATTTATTTTTATTGAACAGGCAGATATATAAAGAGAAAAGGAGAGACAGGATGAAAGATCTTCCACTCATTGGTTCACCAGACAAATAGCTACAAAGATTAGAGGTGGGTCAGTCTGAAGCTAGGAGCCAGGAACTTGCTCCAGGTTGCCCAATGAATGTAGGAGCCCACGGCTTTAGACCATGTTCAGCTGCCTCCCCAGGCTATTAGCAAGGAGCAGAGCATCCAGGACCTGAACCATAGGAGGAAGATTATCCCACTATGCCACAGCACCAGCCATAGAAATTTTAAAACCCACATTCTAAAGAGTGGTGACTTAGCAGACCATGAATACACTCCATCTTTTCCTGCATATTCTTATGTGTGTGTTGTATATTTAATGAGATAGATATTTTAGTATATTTTTACAGTCATACTGGATATAGTGTTTTGCTTTTTCCATTACATGTAATTATACATCTAAACATTACATGTTAGTACAAATGGGTAAATCCCATTTTACAATAGCAACACAATATTTTATGACAATAATGTATTTATCTAACTGCTCTGTATGTTTTTTTTGGTAATTCCATACTCATAGAGAGGTAAGTTTTTCCTTTTCTACCTGTACTTCTATCTTGCAGGCACCAGTTTGTATCCCAGCTGCTCTGTTTTCCATCTAGCTCCCTGCTGGTGGCCTGGGAAGGCAATTGAGAACAGCCCAAACACTTTGGACTCTGCACCCATGTGGGAAACCCAGAGGAGGTTCCTGGCTCCTGGCTTTGGATTGCTTAGCTCTGGACATTGTGGCTACTTGGGGAATGGACCAACCAATAGAAAATCTTTCTGTATCTCCTTCTCTCTGAATATCTATCTTTTCAATATTTTTTTAATTCAGTAACTAAATTTCTCCAGAAAACTATATTAATTACTCTTTTTAACAATATAAATGAAAACACATGATATCAATTTTCGTTTTTTAATCCTTAAACATATTTATGTGAGAAATATCTTATTGTTGTAATGTACAGCTTTAAAATATTTATTTTTATTGTGAAGACAAATTTACAGAGAGAAGGAGAGATAGAGAAGAAGATCTTCCATCTGCTGGATCATTCATCAGGTGGCCACGATGGCTGTAGCTGAGCCAATACAAAGCCAGGAAATTCTTCTGAGTCTCCCACATGGGTGCAGGTCCCTAGAATTTAGGGTCATCCTCTATTGCTTTCCAAAAGCTCAATCAGGGAGCTGGATGGGAAGTGAGGCGGTTTCATAATGCATCATTCAAAAACTCTTTATTGGAGACATTTGCCTTTGATACATCTTGTTGCTATTAGTATTTTTTCCACATTGCTTAATTTTTAGTTTGTCATAATATTTATATTATTTCTGTCATTCTAGTAAGATTATCCAAATGAATAACCTATTTAAAGATGGGAGACTATGCTGAAAATGTTTAGTACAACTTCAACTTCAGTTTACATACATTCCTAACATGAAAAGCAGAAAGGCTGGGATTAGGGGATAGATAGATGACACAATGGAGAGAGGAAAAGATGCCACTGGTACAACTATACAGGTTGGTACACACTGGTTATTACCCCTTCACCTACGTTTCATCATATTTATTTTATAGCTTAAATTTTATACTTATTTAATCATCATGAAATTTATTCAAAGAGTGAGACAGACAATATTAACCAAGTTCCTCAAAAAGACAAATAATTATCCCATGATTGTCTATTAGTCCATTTTACTCCAGTGATATGGAATGCAATCTTTATTTTGTGTGGAATTTACAGATACAAAGGATAACGCTGCAACAGCGGAGACTTGCATGGGAATGTGGCAGAAACATTCAAGGAAGCACAAAGCACTAGAGTGGCAGGAAGTCCAGGGAGAGGAGCAGGTGGTGAGGCTGGGAGAACACAGAGAGGATCGGCATCAGTCAGCCCTCCTAAACTTAATCTGTAGACATTGGCGTTTTCTTTTCTTTTTTTTTTTGAAAATTTATTTTATTTTTATGTGAAAGGCAGAATTAATATAGAGGAGAGAAAAAGAATGTCTTCCGTCCCCTGATTTACTTCCCTGATGGCCACAATGGTCAGAGCTGAGCTGATCAAAAGCCAAGAGTCAGGAAGTTCTGGGCAGTTCTCTTACAGGGATGTAGGGACCCAAGGACTTGATCCAGCCTCAGCTGCTGTCCAAGGCTATCTGCAAGGAGCTGAATCAGAAATGGAGCAACTGGACACAAACCATATAGGAAGCCAGCACTGTAGCCAGATGCTTAGCCGACTAAACCAGGGTGCTGGTCCCACCCTTTCTTTTTGTTACTGCTGCTTCTTTCTCCCCCTTTCATTTCATTAAGCTATGCAGTTGCTTTCATTTTTAGATGATTTTTAAACATAAAATCAACTCTGCATTTATTTATATTACTGTTTTTCTCTTCTGTAATTCATCTTTTTCTATTTAAAAAATATTTTTCTCCGTATTCTTGGCTTATTTTTCCTTCCATGATTTATAGATTTAATATTTAATTGATTTGGCTTTTACATTGTAATGTGTTATCTTTCTTTTCTTAAATTTCTACAATTTGTTTTGATCATTCCTTATACATGAGAATTATGTGTAAGAGAATGGTTTATTTTTTAAGACATAGTTTTTTTTTAATTTTCTGACTTTCTTTAACTGCATTTTGTCAAAATTGCCAGTTATATTTTATTTATCTTTTGAAATCAACAGATTTTATATTTGTGGCTATGTAAGATTTTCTTCAACCTTTTATCACTGTCATTTACACATAAATTTACAATTTAGTATTTAAAACTCTATTAAAAATTTGTTTCACTCTTTTTCTTAATTGAAAACAATGTCAGTCTCTCACAGAATTGATTAAATTTATAATCAATCTTGATGCCTTGAGCCTATCACTGCCATCAAGCAATCTAAACAGAGTCCCTAATATGGCTAGCACCATGCTTCACATTTAGGTTAAAATCATAAATCAGTCATACCTTTTTTTCTCCTACCAGAACAAATTCAGTGGGCAAGAGAGTTGTGGATGATTATTAGAAATACAGATGATCACAGAAAGTCTGGATAAACTAATCATGAAAGAAGGACTAGTGAAAGAAAGGAATCATTACCTTTTGAGCAGAGTTCCCAGGACATATTCTTGCATATGTAAGCATCCTACTGAGCTTGGGAAAGACAGATTGCCGAAATGTGTAAATAAGGTCTCAAGATACAATGAAGTTTCTGTCATAGACATCATGGTTTTATTAAAAAAAAACTAACATTAGGAAATATTTCATTACATATCTCCCAATGCAAATTTTCTGGCAAGACTTAATAAGCCATTTCGCAGATGATAGCACCCCTCCAACCCTGCTTCAGCCCACATAATTGAGAAAGATGTGCCTTAAGGGAATTTATACTGAAAGCCTGAATCTCTGAGACCACGTAAGAGCATGAGAAAACAAGGTTTTTTGAAACAAAATGGGACATTTCTCTTATTCAAACATGCCATGGGATTCTAGGGATTGTGGTACTCAGGTGCAGAATAACGAGTCTTAATTTGGCAATGGAAAATTCTGCAAACGGTCCAATAATATGTTATGCCTCATTATTAAAAAAAAAACTTCCACATTTCTACTCTAATTTTCATCCTTCATTAGGCAAAAATGCTTTATTAAATGAGGCCACTGTGAAGAAAATCTCACCACTACCTTGGGAAAATTTTCTAGTGATGTGTCTGTAAGTAAAAATATAAACAACAATTTTATTTACAAAAGAGCAAAATGATGCCTGCATAAAAGCTTCAGAATATCTAAGGCCAGTAAAGCTCAGAGCTGTTGAAATTTAAGTTTATGTTTATTTCAAGTTGCTTACTTGCATTGCTGCAAAGGGCTGGTCTGGGATCATAGTTCAATTTTCAATCCAGCTGTCTACACAAGCCAGCTGCAAAAGTGAAAAGTGAAACGTGATACCAGGTTTATGTAACTCTTTTTACCTACATTGCTTTTGAAATTTTAATCTTCACATCCCTTTTAGAGAGAAAGTGGGAGACAGAGAGAGAGAGAGAGAGAGAGAGAGAGGGAGAATATTCAGTGTAAAGATTTACTGCTCAATTTCCCATGAAAGTCAATGCTAGGTCAGGCCAAAGCCAGTTACTGGGAATTTCATTTGGGTCTTCCACATATGTATCAGGGACTCAAATAGTTAAACTATCATTTGCCACCTGCCACATTTACATTAGCAAGAAATTGTGTCAGAAGCACAAGAATCAAGACTTCAGTTCAGGGATTAAGGCCTCCCAACTGTGGTAAATGCTTAACCCTCATGGTGGCTTCTGTCTCACCATTGGCTGGCTCCTGAGAAGTGTAATTTAATTATCAGAAACCCTTTTCCTTTCCACCTGAGATTTCTCTCAAACTTAAGAGATTTAAGGAGATATCAGGGTACTATCAGTATCCTTCTCTTTCTCTTTCATGCTAGTAAAGGACAGATTCTCAACCTCCTATAGAAACACATACTTCATGTATTAGACAAGGTTTGGAATAGCCAGAGACAGGAGGTCAAGCCAGAGTTTATAGTTTTGGGGTTTACCGAAGGTTGTCCATAATATTGTCAAGGGTGCGTCTCCCAGCATAGAAGCAGCAATTTCAGCCTTCACAGTCTGTTACCAGTCAGTAGTGGTAAGGGCAGAAGATCAGAAGCACAATATTGTACATTTGTTTTGACACATGCAGTGTAACCAAAAACATGTTACCTTTTTTAAAAAAAAAATATTACATTTCTAGAGATTTCTGCTTTGAAGCAAAATAACAATATATGAAGCACTTTTTGAACAAAGAACAAATACATTTTTTATTCACAGAAATGCAAGAGACCCGAATTGATCCTCAAAAGCCTTTTGCTGCCATAAGACTACTTCTAGCCCTTGCATAAGCTCTACCGAATGCCAGGAACTTAGTACAAATCTCCTCAGAACATGCAGTTACTTCCTGAGTTTACATTTTTAAAAATGTGTATTTGATGTTTTACTCAAGAAATAAGAGAGTGAACTTCCATCTGCTGGTTAACTTATTGAGAGAGAGACATCTGATGGCATCTGAATATCTATGACTGAAACTCGGCTGTGATGTGGCTGTGAATTGAGAGCTTAATGTAGGTCTTTGACATGAGTGACAGGGTACATAAAGCAAGCAGTGAAACTTGGACTGGATTCATATACACTGATATGGAATGCACACATCCCAGTTGACTTCTTAACTGCTGTACAAACACTAAATCAGCTTTTTTTAAAACAATAGAGCAAATTGATGCAATTGATATCTACAGAACCTTTCATCCTGCAGGTGCAGAATGGACTTTTTTCCCCATCAATACATGGGACCATCATTAACATATTATTGGCTATAAAACAAGCCTTGGCAAATAAAAAAAAATCTAAATCATACAATGCATCATGAAACTGGATACCAAAAATTAAAATACTACAGAAGATAGGGAATACTTGGAGACTAAACAATATGCTACTAAATGTACAATGAATTTTATAAGAAACCAAGGAGTTTAAAAAAATTCTTGCAACAAAAAAATTTAAAAACTAAAAAAATAAATTCTTGAAACAAATGAAGGCATCAACACAACATATCAAAACTTATGGGACACAATCAAGACAATGTCAGAACAGTTCTTTTCAATCAATATTTATGTCAAGAAATTAGGAAAGCACCAAGTAAACAGGCTAAGCATATGTCTGAAGGAGCTAGAAAACCCACAGCAAAACAATCTCAAGATTAACAGGAAAAAATAAATAATCAAAATAAGGGAGGAAATAACAAAACAGAGAGTAAAAGAACAACACATAACGTCAATAAATCAAAGAGCTGATTCCTTAAGAAAATCAACAAAATAGCATCCCCACTAGCCTAATTAAAAAAAAGAGGGAGAAGGTACAAATCAACAGTATCAGAGAATAATGAATAACTATTATAAGCAACAATACAGGAACAAATCAGAACACCTAGAAGAAATGGATAGATTTTTGGACACATACAATTGAACCATGTGGCAAAAATCTAAATAAATCTATAACCAGAATGGAGATTGAGTCAGCAATTAAATCTCTCCAATAAAGAAAAGTCCTGTAATGATGGTCTGACTGCTGGTTTCTACCAAACGTTTCGAGAATTTACACCTCCATCCTGCACAAGCTAGTCAAAACAATGTAACTGGAAGCAATCCTTTGAAACTCTATGAAGCCAGCATCTCCTTAACAGAGACCACTGAGAAAAAGAACTACAGTCCAATATCCCTGATGTATCTTGATGCAAAAATCTTCAGCAAAATACTAGCTAAGAGAAAGCAGTAACACATCAGACAGATCATTCACCCAGATCAGGTAGGATTTATACCCGGCAAACAAGGAATGTTCAACATATGCAAATCAATAAATGTGATGTACCAAATCAAAAATTTGAAAAATAAACACCAATAATAAATCTTAGAAACAATGCTATGCTCTCAGATAGTAAGCTCTTCTTCTTCTTCTTTTCACTTTAAGGTCTTACAACACATCTTTTATCTTTTATCTCTCCCATCATACCTCCTTTCATGAGGGGACTGTATAAAAGTATTATTATTATTATTATTATTATTATTATTATGTTATGATACAATTCAATGGGCTCTTGGATGTCCCTTATCCTCTTCCCAAATACCCTCCTCCTCTGCACTGATTTTTCCCTATATTACTAGAATAGTGTAGTTTTTCATAAGTCATAAGTCCATCAATATGCACATGGACAATGGCAGAGTAAGCATCCTATTGTCAAGATACTGATTTGAAACTATAAAATTTTATTTTTTGCTTGGGGTAAATATCCTACCAGACTTGACCCAAACTACATCATAGCCAAACTCAGAAGAGTAGATTAACACAGAAATTTAAACTCAAAGAGATACTAGAAAATGACAATTGGAGTACCATCTCTAAATAAGGTGGCCTTGTGAAAATAAAATCACTGCCTCTTGCCTCCTATTCTCAAAAATAATAGCCAAACTGAAATGATCTATCAATAATTGTAATAATAGCAGATTGTACCTCAAGTCAAAACAGGATTTATAATTTCCATTTGAAACTGAAGTCAGGGACAGAGAAGGCAGGATATAAATAGGTACATATTTTTAATAAATAAACACGCCCCTGCATACTGGGGTCATGTCTCAGAGATTTGAGCATTTAGAGCAGCTACTCTTCTTCACATCTGTGTAGGTAAGATAGACAAAGGAAATAAGCAGGTACATGAAGTGATCATTGCTTCCTACATGAGTATTACCAACTAGAAACAATGAAGGAGCATGGAGTGTATTTTATGTACTGAACCACTGGAATGTGTGCAAAAGAACCATAATATGATGTATGTCGAGTCGGATAGAATATGTAGGCAACACAGAAGATTCCGAACGAGCAATTACTGATTCTAATGACACTGTGTAATTCCCTTCCTTGATGGAGCTACTTTGGGATTCCTGTCATTTTATTCAGAGATTAATACATTGACTTTGTTGTAGCTTATGAAAACACTGAAACAGTCTGGCCCCTTTTAAAAAATGCTTTCTGTTTTTCTGGCCTAAACTGTGGAATTCTATTTGCACAGAAAGCTCAAGAAAACTCAAATTATTCACATACTTGATATACTAAAATGAGGAATAAAACAACAACCAAACGCAACTGTGGTAATCATATAATTCTTCCAGAGTCCTACAAAAAAGGGACAGCTTCTCTGAAGGGCCAATGCTAACCCATCAAACAATTTATATAACAAAGAGGAACTCACTTAGCAATAGTTTATTCCATGAACCTAACCAATACCAACATAAATTAGTACCCAGCAGCAACCTTGGACCTGAATACATGAAAACTATGAGCACTTCGCAACTGCCTTCCTCCACCCAACAGAAAAGGCTTAGGATTATTTCAAACATCTGGCTGCCTTATGAAAGATATGGGAAGATGTTTCAAATAATCCTAAATTAAGTCTTCTTACAGAGAGAAAGAGAGACAGAGAAAAAGATCTTCCATCCACTGGTTCACTCCCCGAGTAGCCACAACAGCCAGAGCTGAACCGATCTGAAGCTAGGAGCCAGGAGCTCCTTCTGGGTCTCCCATGTGGGCCATTTTCTACCACTTTGACAGTCTGTAAGCAGGGAGCTGGATGGGAATTGGAGCATCTGGGACACTAACCAGCACCAATATGGAATTCCACTGCATGCAAATTGAGGATTATTCACTAGGCTACTGTGCTGGACCTGAGATAATGAAATTTTTTAAATTATGGAATTATTTTAGAATATAAGGGGAAAGTAGAGGGCAAGAGTAAGATTGAAAGAGAAAAGAAAGAGAGAGAGAAGCTATGTTTCACTGGTTCACTCTAGCAAATGCTGGCAATATTTGGTATTGGCCCAGGGCAAAGTTAGAAGCTGAAAACTCAACCCAACCTGCCATTTGTCCCAGCCAGCAGGACAAAACTGCTGGTGGAAATGCAATCCAGTCTCCCAACTGTCTTAGCCATCACCTGCTGTCTCACAGGAAGCTAATGGATACTGGAGCTGGAACTTGAAGCCAGGTACTTTAGTCTGGGACATGGGCATCTTCAGTGGCGTCTTAACCACTAGGCCAAACATCCACTCTATTGTACAGCAATTTTTTGCACTAACATACAGTATTATATATATTAAGAAGATGAAATTAATTCAACAGAGTTTTGTTTAAGTGGGGGGGGCACTTTTCTTCCCACAGCCTAAGACACATTTCAAAATTACAATTGATTTGTTTTTGAAATGGTAAGGATGCATAAAAATTTCACATTTTTCTAGGAAACGATTATTATGTTGTATAGAAAGCTCTGTAGGCTGCATGCATTGGCTTTCTCAGACACAGCTTGATACATATAAGCACTTTAGAGACACAGTTTCCTTTGGGGATAGACCTCATTACTTACCCTAGGCATAGTAGACTATTACAGGATACCATTAGCTGACTCATCTGTGCTGCTATCCTGTCTATGGTGCCTTAGTTCTCTGCCTTCAAAGGGACATCTGAGCCTCAAAGGACTTCAGTGCCTATCTTAACACATCAGAGGTTCTTCTTCAAACTATAAAATCCAAGAGATAGCAATAACGGCATTCCTAGTGCAGCTTAGGGAAAATCTGGTGAATTAGCTGGATGCTCAAAAAATTAATATGCATTTATCAAAGATTCACAATGTTTTCCACACAATTTCTCATTTCTGTCCCTATTTAAAGCTACATGCTCATTTTTCTTTAAAGGCAAATATTTTAGTGAACTTTCACATTCTTTTTAGTAAGATAGGACAGCATATATTGGGAATGTCTAACTCTTTTGTAAGAATCTTAGAAAATACTAGCTTATCAATTAGCCTCACTGTTAATCATTTCAAAAAACTATGTTGCTTCTGCAACTTCCTCCGTGTTTGTTTTCTGTGTGCTTAAAGTGATAATGACATTCATTGCTTTTGAAATTTATCAGATTAACACCACTGTAACAGTTTATGGTGCTACATTTTGCAAGATTCACATAATATAATTTTCATTATCACTGAAAAATGGCTTCTAGTCATAAAAGTTCTTTAAAAATTACAAGCAAAGCCTACCCTAAATTAAAAACCAGGCTCGTGCTGTTTATAATAACTTCATGGAATGAAAACATCACATGGTACAGTAGCTCAAAATTGAATTGTTCATATTTTAAACAACAAGCATAGATCTGTAAATATAAAACTGCCAAATAAAATGGATGTTTTCTGGTACGTTACAGCATTGTAGATTACTGATGTGGCAATTTTGGGTTATTAACAATGTATGTTATTCTGGAAATGAGGTTTATTTTGGAATCTTGGCATTTTACCATTGTATGAAGGCTTCAAAATAGCATAATATGATGGTTAAAAAATATTGTACTTACACAAGCAATATAACTAATTCTTAACTGTATACAAATAGAAATTCTACAAAATCTTTGAATCATGACTCTGCAGAACCAAAATTGTCAATTTGTTAAATGTCTTGTAAAATTTCATAAATTGAAAAACTTCAAGTATACTGTAAACAAAAAATCAGCTTGCTATCCCAAAGCCAGAATTTAAAATATTTATTATTTTCCATATCTATTTTTTTCCTAAACATGCTAAAGGATTTCTACCGCTATAATTTTGCCTGACTGCTTCTCATACTTCTTAATAGTGTGTGCTTTTAGTTTCTCAGTAATCCCCTATTAGCCACTTCAATTTATATTGCATTATTTTATCTCCATGACCTTGCTTAATTCAAAATTATGAAAAATTTCCTGAACTACATATAATTTAGCTTTAGTGTTACAACACAGAAAAATTAGAGAAGAATGGAAAAAATTAGAACCTTTGTCATTTATGACAGGAGACCATCAATTCAAAGTCACATTTGAAATTTAGAGATGAGTTCATCAAGAGTTAGAAGTAGGACTGAAATCTAAGTAGCTGAAAGCAATACAGTTTATCAAAAATTCATGAACTCCAGTCAAATGCAAGATATTAGCTATAACAAAACAGGGAGACACCCAGTCACCTCTTGGAGCTGTGGTGACAGATATACTGGTAGGCAGGGTAGAAGCTGATTGAGCGGCAGACAATTCAGTCTCGGGAAGGTCCAGGAGTAGGAGTAGAGGTGCAGTACGGACTCATTCACTTAAGTCTCTGGAATTCAGTCACTGGGAATTTGAGGCATAGGACAAGAATACACAAAACAGAAACTCAGATAATGAGCAGAGTGTTTAGATTAGAGGTCAGCTTGCTAAGTACTACATCGGTCAAAAGCGTAAGTAGAGGGTATTTTATGCTGGGGGTCAGGAGTCTCAGCCAGAAACAGTACTGAAAGGCTGACTATCCCAGGGAGAAAGAAATACAAGTTTCCTATGTACTTTACTGTGGTTCTTGATGTTTCTGAAATTCTGCAGATTCTTTGGAGGTACATGAACATGAATCAATTTCATGAAAACCTGTGTCTCCAGATATAACTTGTCTTCTTATATCTGCAGAACCAGTTTCCTCAGCTTCAGCTTCTGAATTTTAATAATTATTATTTTCCTCAGCTATTTAGTGTTTCAAACATCTATCAGTATATAGTCTTAGGAATACGTTTATGATTTTGGTGTCAGGTTCCCTGAAAGTCCAAGACAATATCTTATGTCTCTTTTCCATTAATCCCTAGAGAACCTACTACAAGATTGATAATACATATTTGTAGCTGATGGTGATTTTACAAAGCTGTCTGATGAGACCTGGCCAAGTTATTAACTTTGAAGCTCCAAAATGTCCCACAATTTTGAAGGAACAGGCTATATTTGTTTACCTTGAAATCTGGATATTGCTTCAGTGGCATTCCATATATCATCTAACCTGATATTTGTATTAGCCATGTAAATGTTCAGTCTCATACTCATCAATATTACAAAAGAAATGGAAATGGAAGGATGTGAGAATAGGGCATTAGCAGTATGATGAACATAAAATTATGTAATGAATTGTGTTTAAAAATATCTTTCAAGTACTTACACAAAAATGATTAGACATTGAAAAAAAAAGATGCTAACAGACTTTAAAAAGGAAATGAAGCTCAAAATCAAGAAATATTTTTGTCTCAGAACCTTTATCCTGAATGACAGAGAAGTGGATAAAAGAAGTAAAGATATTGTGATGAAGTAAGACTTCTTATTGTCTGGGGAATAAACTTGATTTTGGAGTTGTTATTTATATAATGATGATTCTTTGTTAACCATGATTGCTGTTGTGATGTTAAAAAGCCTTGCTCTCATTATTCCCGAAAAAATTTGTAAAAATATTTATTTTACTTTTTATTTGAAAGGCAGAGTTATAAAGAGATAGTGAGAGAGAGAGAGAGAGATCTTTGAATCCTTGATGTATTGATTCATTCTCCAAACGTCTGCAAGGGCATCTTTGGCCAGAGCCAAAGTCAGGAGCCAGGCGGTCTGGATTCCCCATTTGGGTGCAGCGTCCCAAGGAATTGAAACATTCTGCACCGCTTTCCCAGGCCATAAGCAGGTAGGTGGGTCGAAAGTGGAGCAGCTGAGACTAGAAACAGTGATCATATGGGATGCAGAGACTTATCTAACATGGTATTGGCTCCAGAATGTTTATGTTATATTTTGACTCAGGACTGCATTTCTTTCCCTTTATTTGTGTGCATTCTCATTCAGCAAGTACACACACAGAAAGAGAGGGAATATAAAAAACGAAGGTCTGTTTCACATGTTGCTTTGAGATAAAAGCTTAGAAACGTATTATTTCCAGCTACCCGAGAACTCCTATAAGGTAACATACGATTCTTATTAACATTAAATGGAAAGAGAAACCAGTTTCATAGTTCTGTTGTCTCACAAGCTGGTCTCAGCACAGTAAGAGTTCCAGAGCATTACCCCCTGACTTGGAAGCTCTACCCAACTAAGCTAACAACTAGAAGAGGAGCTGAGACTTGGTAATGACGAGTTACTTTGAAGTGAAATGTAAAAATTAAGAGAAAAAAGAGTAGGTGACATATTACTTAAATGACGGTGTTACCTAGCAACATAGATAGGCTGCAAGCAGCATTCAATGCAAATCTTAGAACGCAGACTTACAGGCTATTTTGCTAGAAGAGACTATGATGAAGTTTTCCTAAAGCAATTTGGTATAAGGTCCTTAGAGGGAGAATTGAGATCCAGTAAGTTATTTGATTAAGATCATAGCCTTTGTTAGCAATGGCAGATAGACGAACATTTCAGAGTTTTATAAGGAAGGTTTCTGAGTGGTAAAGTTATAGTTTCATGACCCATGCTTTCAAAAAGACTTCCAGCTGAAAACCAGGATAAATTGTTATACATCAATAAAAGAAAAAAAAAGTATCAGCTGCCAACTGCTTTGTAAAATTGCTTCTCGAAAGAAGGGAGAGAAAGAGAATGAGTCCTCTAGTAATACACAAACTTAAATAGTACTGTCACCCTCTCAACTCGTACTTAGCAACAACAGTCCAACAATTGGATCCAGTAGTGTCACTGTATTCAGAATTTCCTGAAAACAGTGTGCTTCCTGACAGAAGGAGCTATTTGTCCTTATTTCACTCCATTAGTCTCTCAGTAAACATGTATTGGTTCCATCACCCAATCAGTCGATACATGTTTTTATTTTTCTACGTTCTAATTACCATTCTACACCAGAAACAGAAGAATAAGAAAAGTGACAAGTAAAATATAAAAGTCCTTTTAATCACTGGATGTAAATTTTGGTGGAAGCAAAAGAGTGCAGAAAATATCACATTACTTCCATGAAGACCCAAATTCATAGTAGAAACTAACTTGGGAGAAGGGAGCAGGAGATTCATCTAAATAATTTTCAATATTTTTTTTTAGTCTTACTTTTAATGCCTTTCAGAGTAGCAGTTGGATATTGGAAGTGTAATAATGAATGTAAATATATGCATCCCCTTTGTTCCAAACTCCATTCAAAGAGCAAAACCTTAACATCCAAACACATCACCTTCTTCCTTTTTCCACTGAGAAGCCTCATTTATGTTTTCTGTAAAGGATCATCATTCCTGTCCTTAACTTCAGCGTACAGGGTTATTCTTGGGAAAGATTTCAAAACTTCATCCAGTTATCTGGATTTGGTCAGTTCTTTTTCTCCTCTCATTTCCTCTCAATTCCTCCTCCTTGTATCTGCAGAATAAACAGGGGCTCCAAAAATGGAACACTCTATAGGATGGTGCTCAGAAGTCACTTCTGTATTGATTGATCCTCTCCCAGAAGCCCACAACAGAAAAAGTATTAACTCTGTTTTCTGAAGCTAATCAATATAGGCCCATACCCTGTATGTAATTCAGATCAGGTAAATGTAAAAGCAAATGCTAAAATAAAATATTATGACCCTACACTCCTTTCATTTTCATTTTACTCTAAGTACTCTAGTTTACAAAATATTAACATAGAAGAAACTAAAATAAAATGTTGTGATATAATCAGCAAATTATTTGCTTTGTGTTAGCTTTGCTTCCATAAAGCAATTGACTTTCATTTTCTGAGTCCTCAAAGTCCACTCTCCTAAACTTGATTTCCAGAAGAATATTAATATTAAAGTCACTGTGAGGAAACATTCCAGTCATAGGAAACATACTTGCCAACTAACAATATATCAAGTCAATATATTTTAAAACATTTTATATTTGTATTTATTGTTTCTAAGAAATTTCTGTGTGCCTCAGAAATCCTGATAAAGTGTAGGGTGTGTGCCTTTCTTAATAAATATTCACGTGATAAATAGACTGTCTTTGGCTATGAACTCATATGTTGTCTTGCATCCTGATGAAAATTTAAACGGCTGATTAAACTACTCAAACACAGGATTTATAATGAATGTCACTATCATTTTGCAAAGTAATTTAATGCATATTAAGTGCAATTATTATGTGCTCCCTCTCATAAGAAGACCCAGCTGTGATTTTGCAAGTACAAGAAAGAAAACGATTAGGTTAAAGGCGGCAGTCTGCTAGGATCTCTGTGAACATCTTCTGAGTCTCACTTCACTAGAGATACATAATTGTAACTTGGGAAAAGCTTTATGATGCTTATTATATATGTTGTGTGTGTTGAGGAAAGTAGATGAATGAATATAATATCTAGCACTCAAATGAGTGGAAAAAAATCTATTACGAAGCACCTGTCACAGACTAAACATACACAAATGAGTACACCTTGTTTCGCACAACCCTTATTAGCTGGTGGAGAATTATGATCTAAAAGACATGGGGAAAATGAAGAGTAATGCTTTACAACACACATTTGCACAAGTATACCACAAATGCTTTCAGAAAAAATGGACATTGACTAAAGTCAGTCTTTTTCTATAATATAAATGAGTCTATCATAAGTAATTCAAGTAAAATGACTTCTCTCAATTTCTAAAGTTTTTTCTTTCCTCAAAAATCATCCCTGGACCATTCCCAGTTTAAAACTATTTTTTAAAGTGTATTATTATAAATTCTTGATTTCTGTGGAGATAGTGGAATATTCTTTGGAGAGAGCCTATCAAATCAATTTTTTGCAAAGGAACTATAGAAATTTGGTGCTTCACAGATAGGGAAAAAGGAAGATAGTGAAAAACCAAGAAAATGATTGGAGATATATTTCCTGTCAGGAGTTAAAATGCAGCTAGGAAATGTAGTGCCATAATTTATTTCTAAGTTAAGCTTGTAGTATACACCACTAGCATATTTTCATTTTACATCCTTTTATGAGGAAATAAAGGCTTTTTCAGGGTATCATATTCACATATTTTCTTTCTGTTGCTTTTAATAAATACATTATCAAATCTTTCTAGTACATATTGGCACCATTTGCTCAAAGAACTCAGCCTGAATATGCTTGCCTGCAGCACCCTTCTTCCTATAAGCTCATGAAATCTTAACAGTGTCATTTCCCCTCCCAAGAAACAAAATGAATACCTTGGTTCTCTGAACCCTGTTAAAAAGGACATGCTTAGACCATTACCTAAAATCATATCAGTTCTTGCCTCTTTTTAAATGAAATTCAGAATTAGTTATAGAAAATAACAATTCAGATTAACTAGTACAGAAAACAATACCATGTAACAGATGCAAAATATGATTTTTCCCATGAACATATTATAATAAAGTTGTTTTGTGTTGTCTTTAGCATTTAGGAGCATGCACCATGTTCCTGGTTCCTTCACCTGTTCTTTCTGGAGGAAAGACATAGTCTACAAGGAGTAAAATCTTCCATTTTTTCAAGCAAGAAAATAGCATAGAAGTGAGACTTACATTGCTATAGAAATGCAGGAGGGTCTTTGAAACCACCATAATAGTTAATCAGTTTTGTTACTTGTATCCTTGTAGATAAATCATGTCAACCTAGAGCTTAAATCCAAAAAGTAACCAGCTATACCCAAAAGAAAATACTAATCCAGAACTTCATTTGTCATAATTTCTCCTAATCAAATCATCTATGATGTTCCAATCTAAGTTTAATAAGTAACTCTGAAATTTCCTGTCTTCATGCATTTCAGTAAGAGCTGGGAGGAAAGGAAAACGTTCTTTCAGTTGTCCTCCAAAGTTGATTAGCTCTAATGAAAACCCAACAGAAGGACAGACTGAAATGGCTGTTATCATAGAGAAGCCAGGAAATTAAGGCAGAATCTGGGTAGTTTTGTTCAACTGCATCCATTTTAAAGATTTGCTTGTAACACTGAGGGGAAAGGAGAATGCAATTTCTTAAGAGCACTGGGATAAGAAACCATTCGCGTTTTTTTTTTTTTTAATTCCTCTGACTTGGGCCTTTCCAAGTAATTTAGAGTGTACTCCTATGTATATATTGCATAGGTATCATATATATCCATATTCGAAACTAAAAAAAACATTCAATTATTAGCATATCATTGCTAAAGTATAGTTCTTCACACACAGTCATATGTCCATCATTGCGGGCATGGACAATGGTAGAGAGACTAGAATCCTATTGTCAAGATATAGTAAACAGTTTCATTGTAAGCCCATCTTTGTCTGGAAGTAGAAATGCAGACTACATTGTATCCACATCTGCATGTTAATCTCCATTTCACAGCTACTGTACCTCCCCTCAAATGAAAAGTCATAATAGGATATCAACAATAGAAAGAAAAATAGAAATTTACAATGTCATGAAGTTAAATAGCATGTTACTAGATACGACAGTCTCCATTACACAGCTGCTATATATCCCCTTAAATGAAAAGCCACAAAGCAGAATCAACATCAGGAAGAAAAAAGAAATTAACAACACCAAGAAGTTAAATAACATGCTACTAAATGACTAACGTGTAGCTGAAGAAATGAAAATCAAGAACCTTCTTGAAGAAAATGATGCTGCTCTATGATCTATGAGTCATTGAATAATTTAATCAGAAAACATCAAAACCCATGCGATACAGTTTCTGCTGATTTTTCTTGGTGAAATGTGTCTCTTCAACACAACAAACAGATGGGTTTTGTTTTTTAATCCAGTGTACTAATCTATGATGTTTGATTGAGCTTAAGCCATTTACATTCAGGGTTAGTACGTATGGGTGGTATGTTGGCACTTTCATTTTAGGAATGGGTTGTTCATTGGTTTAGTCTTCTGTTGTCATTTTACAGGGATATTCTTCACATTTGCCTTTGGTTTTGTTTGGTACTATTTCTTTTCTCTGTCAAGAAAACAACTTGAAATATCATTTGTAGGGCAGATTTGAAAGAGGCAAATTCTTTTAACTTTTCTTTACTGTCGAAGGATTTTATTTCATTTTCAAAGACAAAAGAAAGCTTTGCTGGATATGTTATCCTAGGCTGACAAACATTTAATCAGGATGAAGCAGGGAAGACACATTCCTGGAAATAGGAGAGGACAGAACAACAGCAGAGGGGTACCTGGAGACTGACAGACACAGGAAAGCAGCAGACACAACGGTGTGGTGTTGCAGTGACTGATACTCCAGAAGCATTCAGCTAACAGTGATCTGAATTCCACCAGCAGCTGGAAGTCCACCAGCAACCAGGTGGGAAGGGACTTTCACTAGGAGATTGGGAGGTGAAGCCAGACAAAGAACTGTGCGTCCTGCTGGTCTGCTTGATTTGCTCAGGAGCAGAGACAGAGCAGCAGGTCCTAGACAGGCAGTGTGAGAACAGGGTGGATTTCAAAGCCCAGTCAGCCACTAGAGCTGAATTTGGCACCATTTTGCTTAACGAAACAAAAGCAAGGGAAAGGACTGAGCATATACTGAGTTGGGAATGAACTCATTTCTGACTCAGTGAACAGCATCAACGTGGCATTCTACAGGTTCCACCCAAGACAGGTCTGGGTAGCTCTCAGAGACCTGATGGCTAGCAGATCAAGAACTCTAGAAATGTCAGGCACCATTTTGTACACTGTGGCAAAAGCTTTAGGACTGCAGCAGGCAACAGTGAACTGTGCATGTGCTGTGCTCCTGAGAACTCACTGAGTTCAGTGGATTATACTGGTCCCACAGGAGAATAATACCAACTGTGGCATCGTATGTGTCAAAATAGGTCTGGGTGCCACACAGACCTAACGTCCAACAGGTTCTGGCAAGATCAGCACGAACAACCTAGCCTAATCTCTCTAATCTTGGGACCTGCTCCAACCGGAACTGGGAGAAAATTTGTACAGACAATGGTGCAGGTATCACAGAAGGTGGGGATTGGTGAACCAGGACTTGGGGCTACGGAGTTCTTTGTGGAAATCTAACGTAAGAACCCAGACCTGGAACTCGCTGGAGGGAGTGGCACAAGTGACTCCAAACAAAGAGCTGTGTACCAACTGCAATAAGTAAAATCAAACTGTAGACCTGTGGGTGACACAGCTTAGAAACCTGCTGCAAGAAGATTCTGCTAACCAGAAGTACAATGACCAAGAGCAAAAGAACAGACAACGGCACAATGAATATTACTGAAGACTCCCCTGCAAAGGAGCAAAACCCTATGCCAACTTCAGAGTTAACTGAGGAAGACATCAAGAATATGGGGGACACAAAATTCAGAAAACTCATTTTAAAGCTTCTGATCAACAATAAAAAGTACATACAAGAGTTCAAAGAATTTAAGGAATATTTTACACAAGCAATAGCAGCAATAAAACAAATCAAGGCTGATATATCAGAAATTAAGAACACAGTGGAGCAAATTCAAAGTACAGTGGAGAGTCTCCAAAATAGAATGAAGCAAGCAGAAGAAAGAATCTCAGAATTAGAAGATATTTCCTGTCGCCAGGGGGAAGCAAGCAAAAAGCTGGAAGCAGAGCTGGATCAGGCCAAAACAAGTATTCAAGAATTGAGACACTATTAAGAGGCCAAATATAAGAGTTATGGGAGTCCCAGAAGGTGCAGAAACAGAAACACGTTTTACAAATATATTTAATGAAATAATAAGGGAAAATTTCCCTAATCTAGAGAAAGAATTGGGAAACAAGATCCAGGAGGGGCACAGTACTGCTAATAGGTTGGCCAAAGTAGAACTTCATCAAGACACATGATCATCAAGCTCTCTTCAATCGAACATAAGGAAAAGATCCTGAAATGTGCATGTGAAAAAAATCAATTGACATATAAAGGAATGCCAATTAAACTCACAGGAGATCTCTTACAGGAAACTCTACAGGCCAGAAGAGAATGGAGTGACATATTCCAAATCCTTTTAGTATATGTATATCTCTTAATAACATACTTACCTAGAATACTATAGAACATATTAACAGAAAAAAAACATTAATGATCTCTAATTTTATTTTATAATTAATGAGACCTTTTTTTTAAAAAAAAGATTTATTTGTTTTTATTACAAAGTCAGATATACACAGAGGAGGAAAGACAGAGAGGATCTTCAGTGCGATGATTCACTCCCCAAGTGAGCACAACAGCCAGTGCTGTGCGAATCCAAAGCCAGGAGCCAGGAACTTTATCCAGGTCTCCCACACGGGTGCAGGGTCCCAAGGCTTTGGGCTGTCCTTAGCTGCCTTCCCAGGCCACAAGCAGGGAGCTGGATAGTAAGTGGAGCTGCCCAATTAGAACTGGCGCAATATGGGATTCCTTGTGCGTTCAAGGCGGGCACTTTAGCTGCTAGGCCACACTGCCGGGCCCTAATAAGATCTTTTTATATTCCTTTTCCAATGTTGTATGTGAAAAATGCAGCAGATTTTGTCTTATTTTTAAAAAAATTTGGTTTAACCTGTGTGATTCAGTTATTTAGAAGTCTGATTTAAAGTCCAGATTACTTCAAAGATTTATTTTTTTTATTTTTTTTTATTGGAAAGACGGATATACAGAGAGGAGGATCTTCCATCCGATGATTCACTCCCCAAGTGAGCGCAATGGCAGATACTATGCCGATCCGAAGCCAGGAGCCTCTTCCGGGTCTCCCACTTGGGTGCAGGGTCTCAAAGCTTTGGGCCGTCCTTGACTGCTTTCCCAGGCCACAGGCAGGGAGCTGGAAGGGAAGCGGGGCTGCCGGGATTAGAACCGGCGCCCATATGGGATCCCAGGAGTGCAAGGCGAGGACCTTAACCACTTGCGCCACCATGCCGGGCCCAAGTCCAGATTACTTCAATGCTATTTTTTGTCATTATTGAAAAAGCTATCTCAAAGTACAAAGATACACATAGATGCATATCACAGGCCTTGCTTATTAAATTATGAAAATCATCTTCAGCCCCTTTTACCAATTACATAAATATTTTTGCTGAAATTAAGACCAAATTTCCATCTTTCCTGAAATAAATTATTTGTTCTTACAAATAAATGGTAAGATGGAGATTTCTGATATTGTTTAGACAAATGCCTTGAAAACCCAGTAGGTAACTCATTTGAAAGATTCTTAAGTGAGTGAGGAAATTACATGTCCTAATTTTACAAGAACACAGAACTTTGTGAATGTCATGCTTTTCACTGTACAAAAGGTTTTTCTTTTTTTTTTTTAAAGATTTATTTATTTTGAAAGTTAAATTTTACAAAGAGAGTAACGATAGAAAAACCTTCATTCACTGGTTAGTTCCTCAAATGGCTTCAATGCCCAGAGCTGAGATGCTGTTAAACTGGAAGCCAGTTTTTGGGTCTCTCACAGAATTACAAGGACTTGGTCATGACACACTGCTTTCTTAGGTCATTAGCAGAGAGCCTGATCAGAAATGGAGCAGCTGGGATATGAATATGTGTCTATATGGGATGCCTGCCTCACAGGGCAGAGGATTGGCTTGATGTGACACCATGCCAACAACCAGTAGATATTGGAGGTGACATATTTTCAGTAATACAATTATATAGCAATAGAAGTATTTCTAAATTTTTCATTGCAATACTCTTAGAATGATTTTGTGACTTTTAAAAATGCCCTTGACTACTGTTCAATGTCACCTTTTTCTTTGAGAGATATATTTGGTCTCTCTCCATAGCACTGCTGAAAGTTATTCCCATCAGAAAATGTTGGACAAATTTAATTTTTCTGAAATTAAAATAAAAATATAACTTATAAATTTCAAAAACTATTACAAATATTGCTCCATATGAAAAGGTCAAGTATCTCTGTGGTACAGATTTCCAAAGTCATTACACATTACAGGTACCAAGTATCTAACATTACAGTGTTTCTAAATCTGTGCTTATGAGAACCATTAGCTTAACAACAGCAAATGGTGTGTATACTATAATTCTGTCAATAGACATTAATACCAAATGATAGAATCACTGTGAAATACATCTGCGTTGAGAAACTTCTATGTTTCCTTCAGGATGGAGAGGAAATGAGTTTGAAGACCAATGTAAGTCCATGCACTGATTAATAAGAAAAAGCTTAACTTTCTTTATAAAAATAATATTTAAAAAACTCTATTTGTTGTCTGATCCAGTGAATGTCTTTACAATACTTCAGGGATCACAGTACCATATAGCTCACTCCAGGGTAGATCAACTGATTTTTCTGAATAACCATTTAGAAAATGTATGCAAAAGAGTCAAATGATATAAACTTCAGAGTCCACATCTTTCACACATGCATCCTTGCTCTGGAGGGTGGGAATGACTAAGTTTTCCAAATCCCCCAGATAATGTATGACAGGAGTCAGAAGAGAATGACATCAAGACAACTCAGGAGTCAAAAAGGAAAATGGCAGGTTGTTTCTGAACATGGACCACAGTTTACCTTGCATATAAGGATAAGGACTGCCCCAGATTATTACTAGAATATCATGTTCTTTCTCTTGGGTGAAGGGCTAAAAGAGATATCTGAAGGACCTAAATAATTTTTCACCGACACTCTCAAAGTCAAAGAATAAATGGGAAAAAATCTGTCCCATAGACTTATTTTCCTCACCAGTTCTGCAGTTAAGCGAACTCATTCAACATTTTTGAGCTGTTGTGTCCCTCCTCCACCCCACCTGGTAAAGCAGAGACCGGAATGCCTGCTGCTGAGGTTAAATGAAAGTGTTTCATAAATGATAAAATGCTATAAATGTGAGGATGTATCAGGTATAAATGAATGGCAGTTTCTTCACAGGGTCTGGTATTCGAAAAACTGAACAATATCTAGTGCTGCTGGCTAACTTGTGTGCTAAAGGATGAAGAGAATACATTTAAACCACTACAATTTCAAAGAAACTGGCTTTCAAATCACAGTCGAGTGGATATAACTGTTCTGCTCATAACCAGCTGTGCCCTGAGAAAACCTAGTTCCTACACTGGGTGACACCTGGTCTGCCTAGAAAGTTTGAAGAAGAGTTCTATTTCTGGCCATCTCAGAACTCCCCAAGCACTCCTCCAAAATGTGCAATTTAATGACTACTTTCCCAGGACTGGCTGCCTCTTTTTCATTCCTGTGATGTGTTATAAAGTCTTTGTAGAGGCAAAGAATTCTCATTAACACCCCTTTTTGTCTTCCCAACAAAAACTCTGTTTCCTCAAGTGAAAATCCCATTCAGAAAAACATTTTCTCGTATAAAAATGCTGCGTTGCTTTGTTCTGCAGAGTGTAGAATTTCACCTTTACAAAATTTCTTATGAAAAATTTCTTTTAGTTCAATATTGGGTGTACATGATAAACCAAGTGAGCAGCATAATTTATAGCAAGATATTTCATAGATCTTTTGCCATTGCTAAATGCCAGAACTTTGTCATACTTCCTTTTGTTAAAAGTTCTGTATGCTATAGATCTGAAATTCATATATTATGTAATAGATCTAAAAATAAACTTCAGGTACAATTATGAATCAATTTTCTTTCTTCTAAAGCTACCATTCCAATTTGCCCCTCCCTTTACCTCCCCACTTTAGTAAGGAACAGTCAGTGTCATTTTATCATCATCTAGAAGCTTGGCTTTCTGTCTTAGCACTTGACTAGAGTTACTCCCTTGAAGATCATCAGCTGAAACCTCATCCATCTTAAGTTGTGAAACTTTTGACATTAACATCTTTTACTGGAAATCTTCTCCATTGCTTTCAAGCATGACGTACTCTGAATACGCTTTGCAGTTCTGTAGTTGATTTCTCAAGCCTAGAAAACCCTACCTGAAGGATAGATGGAATTTCAAAAGAGGCAAGTACAAATGGAAACTGCCTTCTTTCAGACAGTTCTCTGAAAAGCCTCCAAGAATGCCTAATGAGATTGAATCTCTCCTTGCTTGGATATCCTTCTGTCCCATTTCTTCCCCCTATCCTCCAACCTTGAGTCTATCCCGTCTGATACAGCATTTAGATGATTGCATACCACACAACATGTATATGTGCATATTTAACAAAAGGGATTTTAAGCTTCCTTGACCCCAGTGTATACACAATGCTCAAATGAAGGATTTATGGTGCTTGGAAATCTAAGGCAGAATCTCTGTATGAATTCTGAAATAAAAGACCAAGATGATTATAACAAATACTAAAGTACCATACAAAAATAAATAAGTAATAAATGTTGACATTTTGTTTGCCACAGTTTTTAAAACTCTAACAAAACATGTTTAATACTATTGAAGTCCCGTTAGTATTCAATCTACAGTTGCATTTTATTCCCTTTTACTGTGGGCAGCACAATTGATAGCACATAAAACTTCACATTCCAATAGATACGAATCTTCATGAAAATCTCAGGTAGGCAAAAACAGAAGTATTTATTTTTCTGTTTTCTTTTATTCATTTGAAAGATGCACGGAGAGAGAAAGAAAAATAGAGGGAGAGGGTGGTCTTCCTTTTACTAATTCACTTTCCAAATTGCTGCAAAATGCAGGTGTGGGAAAAATCAAGGACCTGGAACTTCATCCTGATTTCCCATAGTGGGTGATTGGGGCCCAGATACTTGGACCATCCTCTGTTCTCTTCTTAGTTCATTGGTAGGAAGCTGGATCAGAAGTGGAGAAGCCAGTACTGCTGCCAGCACTCTAATGCAGAATGGCAGCATCACAAACAGCAGCTTACTGTGCTGCCCCGTAACATTGGCTCTATAAAGTGCTTCTATTTCACCTTGAAATCAACAAAAATTTGACTAATATATGTCTTTATTTTTTCCACTTCTTCCATCTTCCTCCATATCCCAGGGATATACAGTTTCCCGAGACTTATGCAAGGACATAACTTCACAGAGCTCTCTTTGGAGATGTTGTCCCAGAAGGCATGTGCATTCATATCTGGCATTTTTGATGCTCATTCTTCATGTATAGAGCATAGACATGCACGTTGACACAGTAAATCCCTGTATCTAGGCTCCAGCAGATTCAGAATCACTGTGCAAGCTTCTGAGATCTTGTTACCTCTGTAGCCTTCTCTCAGGCAGTGACGATTCACTAAAACAGACTCCCCTTTTAAAAAATTCTTTCACATTCCCTTTGAATCCTCTACCTCTTTCATTTCTCTCTCTCTCTATCTCTCTCTCTCACACACATTAAACCACCACCACCACCACTTCCATTCTGTAATCTTTAAAGATGCTCAAGTCTCTTCCTCACCACTCCAAAACACTTGAGAAAATTACAATGGTCTATGAGAGGAAAGAAGCTCTGTCCCATTTTTTCTGGGCATCTATTAATTTGAAAGCAAATGCTAAGGTATTTCAGGAGCAATCTGCCAATTTTCATTTATCAACAAAAATGTTAATTAGAAATACTAATTAGTCAGAAGTGTAAGCTTAATTAGATAGAATAATTATTTTCTATAAAAACTGGAGAAAACTTTGAGTAATCACTTCTTCAACTACTAAACAGTACAGGAAGAATGATTTAGAATTATCAGTTCCTATTTCTTCCCATTTTCCCCCATTATATTGGGCACAGAGTGTTCAGGCAGAGAGTAATTTTCAGTACTGTAAAGTTACCAGATAACACAAATTGTGAATGCCTTGTAACCTGCAAAGAAATAGGAACATCAAGGGTTGAGAGGCTACCACAGCATTATGAAATATTATTCCCAGATTACTAAAATCCTCAATGAACAAACTGTATTTTGCAAAGGTATAGATGGAGAAAGTAAAAATAATAATAATAATTAGAAGAGATACACTTGACAAATAGGTTCCCACCACAATTTATTCCCAATCTTTCATATATTTCAAGAGAAACATATACCAAGAGAAGAACAAAGGAAAAGGCACCATTATTTTGTTAAGAGCATCTGACAGGTTGTAAAAGGTTGCACTTATAAATGAGGACTTTGTGTTAAAAGCAGGCATCACTCATAAGGAGCATGCATGGGCCTTACTATGATCATCTCATTATACATTATAGCCAAACTACATATGACAAATGCTAATAGAGGGTGGCCATACAAAGTGATTATTTCCTTTTTTTGTTATCACAAGTTAAGTTTCAGCAACAAAGTTGTGGCTTGTTTATATGTAAGTGATTAGAATATTCCTCTACAAGTATTCAGTAGAATCTGTGGTAAAATCTATCCCTAAATAAATGAATAAGCCATGGGTCTGTGCAATACTCAACTGTCTAATCCTTTGTTCACAAGTGCTGGCACCCCGTATGGGCACCTGTTCATGTCCCAACTGCTCCACTTCTAACTCAAGTTGAGGTTGGCCCAAAGCCTTAAGGTTTTGCATCCATGGGGAGATCTGAAAGAGGTTCCTGGATCCCATTATTTTGGGAAGTGATCATTTGGGGAATGGATCAGGGGTTGGAAAATCTTTCTCTGTCTCCCCTACCCTCTGTAAAGTATACTTTGAAATAAAATTTAAAAAAAATTTAAACAGAAATTATTATTTCAAATTGGCATCAGTTACCTTGCCAAGAGAAACTTTGGGAAACATATAGATGATACTGAAAAAATAATATTTCCTTTGTGGGTGAGAAGATCTAGAATAAAACTCAATTTGCTTGGTACTTCACTAAAGAAATAGCCAAAGCCCTTATATTACTTTTCAGTGCAGAGTCTCTAGTAAAGGGTGGCTACATGCTTATAGCAGATATCAACTAACTGTAATGAAAGAATAAAAAATGTGCCCCTTTTGATCTGTCAGATGATCATTCAAATATATGTAATTGGGTTGTATGAAATACGCTGGAAAACACCTGTGAACAAAGAACACAAAGAATCTAGTACCACACTCCAATAGCATTTCAGGAAAAAAAGCCTCAACTAGCCTTTTATAAAATCATAAAGATAAAGGAGTTGAGGCAATAAAGATCAGTAAGCAGTATCCTGATCATATTCAACTAATACAAAAGAAAATTCAGCACTGCTTCTCATTCCAAAGCTAAGAGGTCAGAGTTAAGGTTAGAAAAACAGCAAGAGAAACTAATAGAACTGAAATTTCCCTTATAGGTTTGTATTATCTGACCACTGAAACCCTAACACACATCCATTCTTTGGAATCTCTGCACTGTTTGTATAGGGAAAAGCAGAATGAGACTGAGATTTAATGTAGCAAATAAATAATACAAAGTTATAGCCTATACCTGAGGGAGAATACTCTAACACCAAATAAGAGCATGAGCACCAAAGGAGAATTCAAAAGCTAGTAATAACTGTATTAAAAGAGGGAGCAGTGGAAAATCAAGTAATGAGGTATGATGGGAGATAAGATGTTTTTATATGAACACTGATCTTGACACATGTGCCAAACTAGTTAAACTGGACAAATATCAACACTGACGTAAAGACAGGTGGAGGCGCAAAAGTTAGGGTACCTGATTATGTACTGAGGACAGTTTTATAACTTTGAGGAATGAGGGACCACTATGTAACAAATGAGAAAAATAATGTAAATTTAAATCAATAACATTTTAAAATGATTCATGAGCAAAAAAGGAAAATTGGAATTGTACTATAATGTAAATTATACAAAAATTAATCATTGTGGAATTACAAGATTTTATAAGCTCAAGCGTTATTTAGCAAGTTACTTATAGTCTTAACTGACTTAGAATTTTTATTTAAGAAGATTAAAAGGTAACAGTAGGATAAATTCATAGAAAATAAAAATAATGATGTAAGTTTGGTACTAAACATTAATAAAGTAAAAAACAAAGTTAAAATAGAATAAACCTATCCCATATGAAATTGTTTAACTGTAAAAGGAAGCTGATGAATTATGATAAGATTTATCAAGAAAAAAAACCAGCAATGTTTAAAGTGTTATCACTACAGATAAAACAAATTTCAAGGATGAAAAAGAACACACCTAATTCTTTAGTGTCAATAAATTTAAAGGTATGAAGAAAATAAATAATTTTCTATGGATAATACTAAAACCAAAAAAAAAAAAAACAGAATAAAAATGAAAGATAAAATGTGAATTAAACTATTAAAATTTTAAAAATTTATGGATTTGAGCTTTGAGGGAAACAGATCAGATCATCACATCTCCCAAACCAAATGAATAAAACTGGACAGAATATATTAAACAATGACACTCAAGACATTGAAATCAACTCAATGATTGACGCAGCATACTGCTTAGTTTTCATTCCACACTGAAGGGAGAGGAAGCTCAGCCACCTCCCCGAGTCAGAAAGCTACAGTTAGGAGCAGATAAAAACCCTAGAGAACTTCAGAGACACTTTCTTGAATACTCAATTTAATTCTGATCAGTGTGTGTAAGCCTGTGAGCAAACAACTCAAATCAAGAGGGAAAAACCATCTAAGCCATTTATGTAGAATAATGCCTCAGAGCCCTGCACAGCAGAGATCTTTATACTGTCTGTTTCTAATTGAACAGTGGAAAGCTTTACATTGCATGGACTATCAACTGCAGAATAAACAAAGGTCCTGCTTCAGTAACAGGACAAAATTAATTAAAAAAATAAATGCCACTGCTGTGGCCCTGCCTAACAAATCCTAAAAAGAAATACCTAATGGATCTAAACTATTCCTGAGTAATTGTACAGCTTCCTGGGAAAAAATCTCAAAAGTCTGCCATCAAGAAAAATTTATCAGACTTGCAAGAAACCAAACAACATATATATAATTAATAATGAGGTGGAAAAAACCCTAAAAGAAAACTGACACAAATTACAAAATATGTGGATAAGAATGTGAAAAGTTATCGTGTGTAGGTAAGCTCAACAACCAAGAGCAAATGTTGAAGATGCATCAGATATTGAAAAGAAATACTCAAATCAAATCCCTAAAGATAACTTCTACAATGCTCAAATTTTAAAATGCTCTGAATCATACTAAAGAAGGTTAGATGGGAGAAGAGAGAATATTATTTCATTTACACATAAAAATAATTATGTAGGATAAAAGCAAACCATATAGATGCCAGCTCAAGTCCTGGATGCTCATTTCTGTTTTAGCTCCGTGCTAAAGTTCCGGGGAAAGCGGCACATGGCTCAAGACCATGGGCCCCTGCTTTCCTGTGAGAGATCCATGGCAAGCACCCGGCACCTGGTTTCAGAGAGGCCCAGCTCTGGCCACTGTGGCCATTTTGAGAAAAAGACAAGTGGGATGGAAGATCTCTCTCCCAGTGACTCCTTCTCCTTCTTTGTAAATCTGCTTTTCAAATAAAACTGAAGAAATATTTTTAAGACCCAAACTAGATGAGAACATAAAAACTATTGAACAACTGAATACTCTTATATTGTGAGAGAAAAAAAAATGTTTTTTTTTTAGATCTTAGGAGGTTTATTCCAGTGGGGAAGGAACAGGGTGGAGGTGGTGGAGAGAAGAAGAGGAGGAAGGGAAGGGAGGCTGGAAGAAGAGAGAGCCGCACCTGGGGGCCCTTTTTGTCTGCAAGGTGTGAGGGGCAGGATTGGGAGGGATTGAGGGCAGGTCCCAGGGGATTGGTGCCTGCAGGTGAATGCCTAGGGATGATTGGTGAGTGGGCAGGATTGGGGAAGGGGCTGGAAGATTAGGGGTGGGATTCTCAGGTGGAATGCCAGGTTACATCTGATTGGTGGATGACTAGACTGGCGCAAATTTCGTGAGCTGTAAGGAGGAGGAAATGGCACTGGGTCCAGGGTGGGATATTGGAATAACTCCTTACATTCCTCCCTTTTGTTTTATATATAGGAAGAGGGGCATTGTTCTCTATGGCTTCTGGGGGTTGTTTGAGAGAAAATATTTTTTTTAAATGGCTGAAATTTATCCAAGTTCGATCAAACCATAATTTGAAGGACCTAATAAACTCAATAACCTGAAACACTAGAAACATCAAGAAAAAATATATATACCACATCACAACTAAATGCTTGAAACCAATGACAAAAATAAAATCATAAAATCAAGGAGGAAGACAAATTATGTATAAAGGAACAAAGATAAAGAAATCAAACTTTCTATCAAAAATATAAAATCTAGAATTACAGATAAACAATATTTTAAAGTAGCTAAAGTAAAAATTTTCTGCTCCTTCGGGATTAGAGAGAGTAGCTTTCTCTGGTTCTTACTTAGTTCCAACTTTGGGTCCCTACCCTCTCTTGCAATGACCATTAGGGTCACTCCAGAGCACCTCCTCAAAAAAAAAAAATTAGAATACAGAGAACAACAAGAAAAGCTTAGAACCAGACAAGAAATGGTCAGCGTGGACTCACACATACCTTACAAAGTAGGACACAAAGATTAGTTACATTTCACTAAGGTATTGAAGATTTCTCTGCACACCCCTCCTAAAACTGTTCTGCACCTCAGCTGTTGACATACTCCTTGTTAGAGTTATAAACCAGTTTAGACTATCTTGAAATCTGCCAAATTCAGCAAAATTATGCTTCAACACTACAAACTGCTAAATACTAAAACGAAACTAGACATGAGACAGCTGAATAGTATCCTATAGCCATTTTAAGGTGTATAGCAGCCGGTTCTGTGTATAAACTAAAATTGAAATGTCAATGAATTAGTCACAGGATGGGGTTCAGAACTTACATTTTTTAACATATTGATTACTCAGTACTATGTCAATTAATTCCATAATGTTGTAAATTGTTGTTGATGTTATGTTGGGGCTTTAAGTTGATCTGGATGATATTCTGTAAGCTCTACCTTCAGACCACAAATGGTCTTCCCAAGAAACTGTTTAATTTATCTGGACAATATGACGCTAGACTCTACGCTTGGTATATGTTTGCAAAGAAAGAATTTTGACTGAATTTGAACTGTAATACTGCAACAAGGTGGAGGAATCCACCATGGGTACAGGGAGGGGTTGGCGGAATTCCAGAGCCTATAAAACTGTGTCACATAATGCAATGTAATTAATTAAAAAACAACAACAAAAATTTTTCTGCTATCTTGTAATATTTCATTAAACAATGCTAATTTCAGAAATTGAGTTTTTCATTCATACAAAAGCTGAAATATTTGACAATAGACAATCTATATTTTTAAAATGAAGCTCCAAGCATATACATAAATGAAAATAGGAAGTAAATGCATAATTTGTGGTAATTAAATGGGAAAATACAAGTATTTTACTTATTATTTAAAATGTTTTAAAGATAACTTACAGGTGGCAATAAGATGACAGCTGCGTAAACTGTAGTTCTCATCTTCCACAGACAGACATTTGAAAGCTGTTCACGCTCACCGAAAGTAGAGGGTACCTTTTTCTCCACATTCATTTCAACCCAGAGGGCCATCAAAAGAAGAGATAAAGAATCTTTAGTATATCTGCTCTAAAAAACACTACTGAGCCACTAAAAAGAATGAAATTCTACCATTTGTAACAAAGTGGTCCCAACTGGAGACCACTATGCTCAATGAAATAAGCCAATTCCCAAAGGACAAATAGCACACGATCTCTCTGATATAAGGTAGCCTTTATGGTAAATTTTTTTAAAAAATGGCTATATCAGTAAACAAGTATATATGCATATTCTCATAGATGACCTGTAAAATGGAGACTAGATTATTGGGAAGTGAAGATATGTTATAGTATGTATCTCTGCTACCAAGTAAAAGCTGGACTTCAAGTTAAACTTTTAAATACACCTTGACAATATGATACTAATTTTCTACCATTGCCCACACCTACAATGTCATGATACACTTACATAGCAGAGTGATGGACTTGTGACTGTTGGTGAAAGAGTATAATATTTTAACAATGTGAAAGGAAATAATGGCAGGTGGAAAAATAAGGAGAGGGAAAAGGGAGGCTGAGGAGGGAATCCTTATACCTACATATCTGTAGCATGGAAAATTAAAAATAAAAACAAAAGATATTTAAGAAGTTGGATATTAAGTGCTTAAAGAAAAAAAGAAAGAAAGAAAGAAAGAAAGCTATACATACATTAAGCCACCTTCACAAAAGCTAAGGAAACAGTAAAACAGTGATGAAATACTATAGAAACATAAACCAGAAGAGATAGATAGGTTTGGTAGTGTTTGACACCAGGAGCAATGGTCCGTATCTTGTATACTCACTCTCTTGCTGTGGGGGTGGAGGTGGGAATGAGAAAGAATAAGAAAATAACTTGCATGTGGGCAAATTCCCACTAGCATAAGAAACAGTTATCTGTACCCCATTATTATAACAGCTAAATTAACAGTAGCTAAGACAGGGAATCCTCCCAGATGCCCAATAAGTTAAGACTGGATAAATAAAATGTGTATATGTACATGATGAAATACTATTCAGAATAAAAAAGAATGGATTTCTGTCTTCTTTGCAACAAAATCGGTTCAGCTGGACATCAATAAGCCAGACCCTGGAAGACAAATATATGTTTTCTCTGATTTGTGGTAGCTAGTATATCAAGTACAAAAATAATCACACGAACTAAATTGACAGCTTATGATTTGGTTATTGTTTAACCCTTGCCTGTATTCCCATGAAACAGTGGTCTTTCTACTGCTTATTTGTAGAGTTCTTTGTTTATGGGCATACTAAGCCTGTGATTATAAACTGAAAGTGTGTTATTGCAAAAAATTAAAACTGAATGAGAAAAGAAGACAAGAAAGGGAGAAAGCAACAAAAACATAGTGTTTTTAGAATCACATCAATGAAATTCATGAAGTCATTTCTTTACATATTAATACTTCAAAGGACTTAACAATGAGAATGAAATTCTTATAAAGTTGTTTACTTTGCTCCTATTGTTTTAAAGGTTTTACTTAATTACTTAAAAATAGGACTAATAGGGAGAAGGATATATGGATAGAGGTTGGAAAATCCTCTGGTTCATATCCCAATGCCAGCAAGAGCTGGACTGGGTCAGTGTGAAGCCAGGAACCCAGAGCTTCTTCTAGCGCTACCATATGCGGGGCAGGAGTCCAGATATTGGGGCCAGCTTCTGCTATTATTCCATATCAGAAGTTGAACAGTCAGAACTGTAATAGGCACCCATATGGGATGCCAGTATTGTAGGCAGTAACTTCATTGGCTATGCCAAAGCACCAGCCCCAGTGCTAACAATTTTTTCAACTGCATATAGTTTTTTATAACATGTATTTTCCATATTCTTTCTAACAATATATGGATATGAATAATATTTACTTTTAATAAATTGTGATAACATTGATAAACTGGATAATATTCACTTTATAAGTTAATAATATACTGTTGGTGAAGTTAATGAAGCAACTAAAATACAGGAAAAATAAATTACAGTCTAGCCCATCATATTTCCTACATTGTAAAAGCACAATCCTTTAATTTTCTTCAGTATCTATTTCAGTTTTACTAAGCTGAACTGAATTTTAGAAACAGAAATAAAGGGAATAATTGTGATTCTTATTGTCATGTCACCACATGTTTAGATTCCAAAAATACATTTCACTTTTCTGAAATGTCAAAGCAATTACTATAGATATTTGATAGCAATTTATAGCTATCTCTTAGGCTGATATATTTAAAAAGACTCAATTTTTTTTTTCACTCCCAACAACAATCAAAGTTTCCAGTAAGAAAGACAATTTTATTATTTCCTTATTGGAATTTGGTTTTGAAATGTATGTTGAGACTATGAAATGGGATTTATTTTATGTTTCTTGGAAGAATTTTGAGTGATTGGTACCCGTAAGTGTAGGAGCCATTTTGTCAAATTTTGTCACATAGTAAATAACTTTTACATTCTCTGACGCAACAAGTTAATAACGCAAATACTCCTGTACCCACGTTTAGGATGTATGACACAATCCAATACTCACTAATTAGATTTATGTGACTCTCTAAAAGAGTTTGATCTAGGAACAAAAGTCATAGAACTAAATATGAAACTCAGTCAAATGGATGATTTATGCTAAAATAATTCTCTCACACATGAGAACATGGCTCTACCTGATGCCAGAACAAATCTAGCAGCTTAATCAATGGACACTCAGCAGGTGGTAGAGGAGTTTGTAATTGATCAGATACTAAGTTTTTGCCCAGTGGCCTGGTTCTGAGCTTTGGGGTGCATTCTTAAGCTCTCTCCTTTGCCCTCTCCACAACAACTGTGGTTTTACTCCACTTTCTCATTTTGTATACAGAAGTGAACTCAGAATGAATTAAAGATTTAAACCTAAGATGTGAAACTGATTAACTAATGGCAAAAATTTAATAGAATACCTTTTTGATATTGATCAGGGCAAAGATTTTTAATATACTCCAAATAGCATAGGCAACAACAGCAAATAGATAAATCTGAATAATTCATAACTAAAAGAATTTTGCACAGTAAAGGAAATAGCACATTGAAGAGATGACTTATGACAAAAGAAAATAATTGCATATCATATATATGATAAGGGCTGATGTCCAAAATATATAAGTATAAACAAGTCAATAGCAAGCACATAAAGAATCTGAGTAAAATATGAACATATGATTGGAATAGACATTCCTCAAAATAAAACATACAAATGATCGAAATGCATATGAAAAATACTCCAGCATCAGGGAAATGCAAATCAAAACTAGAATGACATATCACTTTATACCTATTGGAAGGCTAATCTTAAAAAAGAAAAAAGTGTATTGGCTAGGATGTGGAGACTAGGAAACTTTTTTCACATTATTTGCAGTGTAAATAGATGCAATAATTATGAGAAACAATATATGTTTTTCTCAAAATATTAAAAACTGAGCTGCCAAATGGCAGCAATATCACTACTTTTTGACAGGTAATATATTCCAAAGAATGAAAGGAAACATCTTCAACAGATACTTTTTAAACTATCTTTCACAGTACTATTCTACCTAAGCCCAAGTTGGAAACATCACAAATATCCCTAGACAGGTAAATGAATACAGGAAAAGTGGCATAACATACGTAGTGAAATGTTATTCAGTTATAAAAAGGAATACTGTTTTCACATACCATACAATGTGTATGGATTTGTACGCATGATGCTCAGTGAAATAAGCCCAACACAAAAGCACACAGAGTGCATGCAAACAAAACAAAACAAAAAGACCAGAAGTACACATATAAGATCTGGAATAAGGAAATTTGTAGGAATACAAGAGCAGAAGTCTTTAGGCAATGTGGAAGAGTGCTAAAATAATGCGATTGGTAGTGGATGCAGAGTTGTTGGGCATGATGGGAAAATTTCAAGTTTTGATAATGTTGATTCAGATTCAGCTCTGCCTCCAGCTGAAACAAAGCTTTCAACAAGGCAGTTACTTTCACTGGCCACTCCATGAGTTGATTTGACTTTTCTACTCCCCGCCAGATTTCAAATACAAATAGCAATAAGAATAGGAACAGTCCTTGAAAAATACTCATGTATTCACCAAACCCTCCCCTGTAACATCATTACTTTGGACTCTAAAATATCTTAGAATTCATATTAATACTATGTATTTGTCACTCAGGAGAGCACTTTGAAAAGATCATTTTAGAAAATAAAAAGAAAACCGGGCTTATAAGAAAACAAAGGTGACACAAAGATCTCTTAAGGGATCAATGTGATATACATAAATCCTTATAACTAGACAATCATGAATATTTTTTGTGCCAAATTGATAACTCTCTAAAGACTTAAAGACTTGCCTAACCACTGACAATCAAGTTTAAGTAGAAACTTTCTCCATTTTATTTCTCTGTCCTGGCATCTCATTCAACTACTTGTTTAATTTAACTCTTACTGAGATAGGTTTATACCAGAAATTTGACAAATTAGTGGAGATAATGATGAAAATTCATTTTGGACATTAGCTACTCCCTAAAGACTGCCTTCTGAATGTTGCATCATATTGAAACTAAAACTAAGGTTGTGTAAAAAATTCCCTTAAGAGTAAATTGTAGGAATCTGTTTTTCTGAGCAAATCTGGTTAAGGTAACACTTATAATGATGGGAAAACAGAATAAAGTCATTTTTACCTAATTACTATCATTACAAGCTTGAAATGAGAAAATGAGTGATTAGAAGCAAGGTTGTAGTACTAACTACAAGAAACTCCTCTAAGAGGGTGGGGAGGAGACAGAACTCATTACACTAATGGAAGTGTGCTTAAATAAGATTGTATGTTGCATGCCTGCTAAATTTAGTACATATGGCTTTTTCATGTGACTTGATTTGGAGGAAAATTCAAAGCAGAGATTCATGAAGAGAAAGGCTAAATGAAGTAAACTGAGTAGGGCAAAGAAAAAGGTAAGAGGAAAAGAACAGAGTTTGTAATATTCTCAATTATCCTCATATCTCTGATTTATAATTTTGAAGATATAACTATAATTTGCATTTGATTTCTATTAGCAAGGGTGAGAAGAATGTGTCAAAATGAGAAAACAAATTTCCAAATGTTCAATCACATGAACAACATTAGAAATATATACAAGACCACATAGGTCAAGCTTAGATAATGAAAACACTTTAAATATGCCTCAATTTTATTATTTTTACTTATTTATTTATATAGAGGAAACAAATTTAATGCATTTCATACATACAGTTTTGAGAATATGATGATATTTCTTCATGCCTATCATCCCTTCTCCTTATTTTTCTTTGAAGTTTCACAGTGGTACACTTTGAACCTATTTTGTAAAAGGAGAATACAGCAGCACATTTGGTGCTGTAGCAGAAGAACAGAAGTAACTGGACAATTACAACAAACAAATGATGGCAGCAAAAAATCTTGATAAATGGAGCCAATGGACATTGGGAGGTCTTGGGAACCTTTACCAAATGAAAAATTCAATAAATAGTAGGTTTAAAAAGTGTCCATGTAAGATATGAGTTATAAACAGTAATCAAATCTCAAGATGACAGTTTTGCTCATACACATAATTTTTTTGTAGTTTGTATATTACTTATCACAAATCAGGAAAAACACAGGCTAGTTGTCTGTGATGCACTTATTTCACTAAACATAATGGTTTCCAACTGCACTCATTTTTCAAAAAGGAAATTTCATTATTTTTATGGCTGAGTAGTATTCCAAATATACATATTTCTTTATCCAGTGAATACATAATAGACATCTAGGGTAACTGCATTTCTTAACTGTCATGAGTTGAGCAACTGTAAACATGCGAGTACAGATGTCTTTCATAAGCTGATTTCATTTTGATAAATTCCCAAGAGTAAAATGGTTTGTGTGTGTATACATCTATAATTTTTATTACTTTTGTGACTAGTGATCCTCAACATTTTTTTCATGTATACATTGACTATTTTTACTTAATGCTTTAAATTGTTCAAATTATTTGTTCATTTATTTTACTTAAGATTGACTTTATTTATTTGAAAAGAGAGTTACAGAGAGAGGAAAAGCAGAGAAATAGCAATTTCTTCTGCCTACTGGTTCACCCTCCAAATAGATGCAACAATCGAGACTAAGCCAGGTCAAAATCAGAAGCCTAAAGCTTCATTGTCTCCCGTGTAAGTCCAGGAACCCTAGTACTTGAGCTGTATTCTGCCAGATACAATAATAGGATCAAAAATGGAGCATTTGAAGCTCAAATGTAGCACTGTAATCAGTGGCTTAACCTACTATGTCATATCACCCCAGTTTGTCCATTGTGCTTATGTTGTTTGAGCCATTTATATATTCTTGAGATTAGTCCTTTTTTTCGTAGTAAATTTTAAAATAATGATTACATGGTTTATCAGGGTGGGAAGGATCAAGGTTTAGGAAAAACTGGGTGAATTCATTGCTTCCAAATTTGCTCTTTCTTCTTATTGTTTCTGATCGAGGGGGAGAAACAAAAGGGGAAACTACTCATGACTTTCCACACATCCCAGTGCCCAGGGATGAGGAACTACCAGCTCATATTAACCCAGAGTCTCAACGTGTACATATTCCAAGGGTTCTGTCCAAGTTGTCTGGATAGTCCTGAACTGCTGCTGATTTCACTGATCTGAAGATGATGTCACCCTCCCAATGTCCATTGGCTCCATTTATCAAGATTTTTTGCTGCCATCATTTGTTTGGTGTAATTGCCCAGTTACTTCTGTTCTTCTGCTACAGCGCCAAAAGTGCTGCCATATTCTCCTTTTACAACAGGAGCTGTACCTACTGCTCTACCTTTTTTATTAAGTAGGGCATGTTCTTGCAGGCGAGTCCATGTACCTTGGCCAGGTGTCCCTAGCATCACCAGATCCCCCACCCCTGGGATTCACGAACCCATCATACACCTTCTGTAGCAAAATAGTCACTCAGACCCCCTTCAGTACCTCAGATTGGACTTGAAACCAGTGAAGACTGTAGAATTCTCCCTGAGAGAAACCCACTAAAGGCAGGATGTTGCAGCACTTTCATGCCATGGCAATATGGCTTATCCTATTTAGGAGACAATCATGTACACACAGGGGAGGTTTTTTATACAGATTATAGTACTATGTCTATCTTCTCTCTTCAATAACTCCTGGAACCCTATTCTGTTTTGTTCTGTTCTGTTCTGTTCCCAGCAGAAAATTTCTCTTGATTGGCCACTAGGAACATGATTCTTACTCTCCTTGTCTGGTACCATTGTATGGCTGAGGTCAGCGTAATTTGACACTGTTCAGCTATGTTGGATTTATGTCAGAATATCAAACTATACATTTTGTAGACCAAGAAGGGTTGAATGCTAGTTACCAAGTTCCCTGGACAGTCACACACATTTTAAAAAGACACAGAACATTAGGAGTTTCAATGTGGCCGTAACACCACAAAGCTGCAGAGATAAAAAATACAAAATTTTTCTTCATTCTGTTTTAGTGGAGTTTGGAAATCAGTTTAATGTTTAGAATAATGACAAAATAATGTGAGATTTCTACACTTTACACTTAAGCGCAGGGCTGACTCTAGATGTGTAGCCTGTATGGTTGAATAAGTACCCATGATTGGAAAAGACTTGAGCTTGGTTTAAGTTATGCTTGTGAGTATGTAGAATTAAACTTACACATACTACTTATAATGTTTTAGACAATTTTGATATCTGCATGATGTGTCACTTAAAGACTGCCTATTGTAAACTTTCAATAACTCTCAATACTAAATCAAAATCTCACACCAAATAATTTAGGAGGATTTTTCTTTTGTCTCAACATTTGATAATCTCATTATCAGGTTAAATTTTAGAACACAAAACCTTTCAGGCAACGTGGGTTAAAACTCTTCATGAGATTGTATATTTTAAAAGCCAAGTAATAATTGAATTCCTACGGACTAAACAATATCACTTAGCAGCCAGCACAACGTGAGAGACTAAAAGCTTTTAATTAGACTTTTATTCAATAGGGAAAGAAAAATAATTTAAAAGATTGAGGGCTAACGCTGAATTGTTAGTTTTAAGTTTGAACACAATGAAGAAGCCATTTGACTAAATTAGTTTAGCTGTGTATTCATTAGCCCTTAATGGAAATGTGAATGCAAACTGACTCCAGGTTATTGTACTTAGAGCCAGTTTTTTAATTAGTGATTGGCAAAATGTTTATCTAGTTTGTTGTTAGTATGTTGAACCATTTACACAACAGGATTGTTGTAAAACTTTATGTAATCTTAATTAGATCTTCCAGGAGAACAATATTTCATGTATATAAAATCACCAACTATAGTAATAAAATTATCTAATTTATTTGAAACTTGTCTCTTAGAAAGTTTCACTGTGTGGCTCAATGAAGTGGAGTAATGGTAACATCTATTTAAAGTTAGTTAACAGTGATGCTCACTTGAACTTTGGCAAAGCTTCATTTACCATTGGCTTTGAAATTAGGTAGTCTAGATTAATGTGTGGCAAATGGGTCACTAATTGTGTGATAATGGACACATTGATAAGTCTTTTTTGAGCCAGTTTCCTCACCTTTAAGAGGTAGATTAAATAAAAGGCTTTCAACAGTTACACGGGCAACAGGCACTAAGAATATGGCCTTTATCATTATCATTATGAATGTTCTCAAAATAGGAATCATCATCAGGAGTTATTTATTTTTAATATAGTTAAATACTTTCTTGAATAAAGTAAGCCAGGCCCTCTAAATACTGAAATGTCTGTAAATTCACAATTTGCTAATGAGCATACAGAAAAAGGGAGTCTCCCACCCAGCATAAATAATAAGGAATATCATATTCATTGTCAAATGAATTATGTCATAGTATGATATGAATATAGAAGCAGGAGTTGTGATGCAGTGGATTGAACTTTTCTTTTGAGTTTGTTTTTTGAATTTTACTTCTTCTTCTTATCATTTTATGATATAGTTCCATAGGTCTTGGAATGTCCCTTGTCCCCTCCCCAATTTCCTCCCTCCTCACTAGGTTCCCTTATATCATTACTATAGTATAGTTCTTCATACACAGTAATATGTTCGTTATTGTGGGCAAGGAAAATGGCAGAGAGTCCAGCATTCTATTGACAAGATACAGTATTCAGTTTCTTTGGGAGTTTAACTTTAGTCTGGAAGTAGAGATGCATAGCATACTGCATTGTATCCTCACATCTGGATATGACAGTCTCCATTACACAGTTAGTATACATCCCCTTAAATGAAAAGACACCATAAAGCAACAACAGGAAGAAAAACAGAAATTTACAACATCATGAAGTTAAATAACATGTTACTAGATATGACAGTCTCCATTACACACTTACTATAAACCCCTTAAACAAAAAGGCACAAAACAAAATCAACAACAGGAAGAAAAAAGAAATTAACGATACCATGAAGTTAAATGACATGCTACTGAATACTAAAGTGTCACTAAAGAAATGAAAAAGAAAATCAAGAACCTTCTTGAAGAAAATGATGCTGCTCTATGATCTATGAGTCACTGAAAAGAAATTCGTGATATAGTTTCTGCTGATTTTTGTTGGTGAAATCTATCTCCTGTAGGCAACAAATATACGGGTTTTGTTTCTTAATCTATTCTAATAATCTATGGCGTTTGATTGAGCTTAAGCCATTTACATTCAAGGTTAATATGAATGGGTGGTAATTTGGTCCTGTCATTTTAGGAATGGGTTGTTCATTGATTTAGTCTTATGTTGTCATTTTACAGGGATTTTCTTCACAATTGTCTTTGATTTTGCTGGGTTCTATTCCTCTTTGTCAATAGAACGTCTTTAAGTGCCATTTGTTCGGCAGGTTTGAAAGAGGCAAATTCTTTTAACTTCTTTAATGTGGAAGAATTTTGTTTCATTTTCAGACAAAGCAAAGCTTTGCTGGGTATGTTATCCTGGGCCAACAATTTTTGCTTTTAGGATCTAGAATTTGTCGTTCCATTCTCTTCTGGCCTGTAGTTTCCTGTGAGAGGTCTCCTGTGAGTTTAATTGGCATTCCTTTATATGTCAATTGATTTTTTTCATGTGCACATTTAAGGATTTTCTCCTTATGCTCGACTGAAGAGAGCTTGATTATCATGTATCATGGTGAAGATGACTTTTCGTCAAGCCTGTTGGGAGTTCTGTGCCCCTCCTGGATCTTGTTTCCCAATCCTTTCTTTAGATTAGGGACATTTTCCCTTATTATTTTATTGAATAAACCTTTAATCCCAGTTTCTCTTTCCGTGCCTTCTGAGATGCCCATAACTCTTATATTTGGCTTTTTTTTTTAAAGATTTATTTTTATTTTTTTTTTATTGGAAAGGCAGATATACAGAGAGGAGAGACAGAGAGGGAGATCTTCTGTCCGATGATTCACTCCCCAAGTGAGCACAACGGCCGATACTATGCCGATCTGAAGCCAGGAGCCTCTTCCGGGTCTCCCACACGGGTGCAGAGTTCCAAAGCTTTGGGCCGTCCTTGACTGCTTTCCCAGGCCACAGGCAGGGAGCTGGAAGGGAAGTGGGGCTGCCTGGGATAGAACCGGTGCCCATATGGGATCCTGGGCTTGCAAGGCAAGGACCTTAACCACTGCGCCACCGTGCCGGGCCCTATATTTGGCTTTTTAATAGTATCTTTCGATTGTTGAATACTTTTTTTTAGCTTGCTCCAGCTCTGCTTCCAGCTTTTTCTTGTTTCCCCCTGGTGACAGGAAATATCTTCCCATTTTAAAATTCTTTCTTCTGCCTCTTCATTCTATTTTGGAGACTCTCTACTGTGCTTTTAATTTTCTCCACTGTATTCTTAATTTCTGATATATCAGCTGTCATTTGATTCATTTCCAATGTGATATATTCCTTAAATTCCTTAAACACCTGCTTCACATGTTTTTCATTGTTGAAAAGAAACTTTATAACAAGTGTTTTGAATTCTGAATCCCCATTTTCTCACTCTCTTCCTCAGTTAATTCTGAGGTTGACAAAGGCTTTTTCTCCTTTGCAGGGGAGTCTTCGGTAATATTCATTGTGCCGTTGTCTCTTCTTTTGCTCTTGGTCATTGTACTTCTCGTTAGCAGAGTCTTCTTCTTGCGGCAAGTTTCTAAGCTCTGTCACCCACAGGTCTATGTTCGATTTTGTTTATTGCAGTTGGTACACAGCTCCTTGTTTGGAGTCACTTGTGCCACTCCCTCCAGCGAGTTCCAGGTCTGGGTTCTTATATTAGATTTCTACTAGGGTCTCCAAAGCCTCAGCTCCTGGCTCACTAGTCTCTACCTCTGTGATATAGTATTGAGGATGTACCGTTGTCTTTAAAGGCTTTCTCCTACTTTCGGTTGGAGTAGGTCCCAGAATTAGGGTGAAAGCTATATAGCTAGGTTGTTGTTGGTGTTAGGTCTGAGGGCCATACGGAAATATTTTGACCCATGTAATGTGCTGAGCTCAGTGAGTTCTCATGAACTCAGCACATACACAGTTCATTGTTGTTCCTGCAGTCTTTTTTTTAAATATATTTTTAGTTTGCATTTTGAATTATGTGGTACAATTTCGTATAGGCTTGGATTCCCCCTCTCAAAATCCCACCCCCTGATAGATTTTCCTCATTTTACTACAATGGTGTCAACCTTCATAAGGAATCATAATTCTATCAGTCTCTTATTTAAGTGTATCCCAACATTGTTGGTACAGACAATGCCAGACAGTCCAGCATCCAAATGTCTACACATGCCCAACAGTTTCATTGGGAATCCATCTATTGTCTGAAAGCAAGGATGCATGCTCCATTATTCCCCCACATCTATATTTGATAGACCTCAGTACTCTATCACTATATATTTCTATAATTGATAAGCCATGAAACAAGGTCAACAACTGGTATGAGTTGGAATAACAACAACATCAACAACAATTTACGGCACCATGAAAAACACTCCACCGAGTAACCAACACATGAGTGACAGAAAGGAAATACAAAAGTCTCTTGGGAAAAATGATACTATCATCTAATCCATGAGCCAGTGATTAATTCAACAAGAGAAAAGAATTATTTGGAGTAAACAAAACTGAAAGAAAAAAACATCAAAACACATGGATACAGCCAAAGAAATAAAACCACTATGGATCGGATTATTGAAGTTACACTTTCCATATTGGTTTTCTTCTCTGAGAGAACATATGATATTTGTTCTTTTGCGATTGTCTCATTTCACTGAGCATAATGGTCTCTAGTTGGGACCACTGTAAAAAACGGTGCCTGATGTGCCACTACTAGTTTTTGATCTGCTAGTCATCACGTCTGAGGGTTATCCAACCAAACCTATCTTCGTGGAACTTGCAGGATTCCACATTGTTGCAGATAGCCAAGCCAGAAATGAGTTGGTCAGGGCATGTTCAGTCCTTTCCCTAGCCTTTGCATCCTTAAACAAAATGGTGTCTTATTCAGCTCTAGGAGGCAGACTGGGGTGTGAATTCCACCCTGTTCCTGCACTGCCTGTCTGGGATCTGTCTGTTCCTTGTCAAATCAAACAGACCAGCAGGATGGGCAGTTCTTTGTTTGGGTTCACTTCTTGAGCTCCCAGTGAGCTTCCCACCTGATTGCTGGTAGAGTTCTGGCTGCCAGAGCAATTCAGATGGCCACTTGTTGAATGCTGCTGGAGCATCAGTCACTGTACCACCACAGTGTTGTGTCTGCTGCCCTCCCATTTCTGTCTGTCTCCAAGTATCCCTCTGCTGTTGTTCTGTCCTCTCCTATTTCCTGAACTGTGCCTTCTCTGCTTCACATTGGCTAATGTTTCTCCGTCCTTTTAACCATGTCCTTACCCTATTCCACCATCTTGAATCTTGCACTAAACTTTCATTTAAGACACCTAAATTTCATATTGGAGTTCTGCTTTGAATCATTAATTCTGCTTCAGATAAAAGCATCCTGCCAATGCATCCTGGAAGGAGATGAGGCTTAACTGGGATTATGCTACCAATACTGGAGACTGTGATGGAGTTTTAGTCTCCAGGATTTGAACTAATTGGTATTGGTTTTGCAGATACTTGGGTAATGAACCAGTGAATGGAAATCTCTCTCTCATTTTGCCTTTCAAATGGGAAAAATGTTAAAATACATATGATTAAAAATATAATATCAATTTATCCTAGAGAGCCTTCTAAATATATATACATATGTATATATAAACACACTTTATTCTTTTTAACAGCTACAAGTAGCACATTACTGATGACCAATTATTTCCAAACGTTTACATTTTCAAATACATTGAAGTAAATATAATTTTCTATGTATTAGTTTTTGTTACAGATATAGGATGATATTCTCTGATAGTGTTATGTCTTCTACTATAGTAATTATTTTTGAAAAAGATTTATTCATTTATTTATTTTCTTGAAAGAGATACAAAGAGAGAAGCATCTACTGGATCAATCATCAAATGGCAGCAGTAGCCAGATCAGGGTAGGTCCAAATCCAGGAGCCAGGAACTAATTCTAGGTCTCCTACAGGATTGCAGGGGCACAAGGACTCTGGACAACCATGTTGCTTTTCGAGGCCATTATCAGGAAGCTGAATCAGAACTAGAGCAGCTGGGACGAGAACTGGTGTCCATATACTGGCACCCCAGGCAGAAGATTGGCCTGAAACATTACTATGTCAGTCCCTATAGTAACTGGCTTGGTAAGAATTTCTGTATTCTAAAGTCACTTATAGTAAGTTAGACTTACCAACAGGTAGTAAGTTATAGATAAGGAAAATAAGTTCTACGGCACAGAGAAGTGGCCACTATATGTACTAATGACACCATACCAGGCATTTCAAAAGCTAGAAGTAGGATTTCCAATGTTTTTACTAAAAAGAAATGAAAAATATTAGAGAGGATAAACGACTTATCCTAATTCAAACACTACACAATGTGTAAAGGTATGGTAATATCACATGGCATTTAATAATTGTGCATACTTTCTATGTGTGGGCTAAAAATTAAATATTTTTGTCTAGGAAAACACAATTAGATGCATTTTCCTTAAAACTGGGAACAAACAAGGGGGTACTTAGTTCACTTTTACCCTAGTGGATTTTGAAGCAAATGCTGTGAGGCAAAAATAAAAAAAAAAAACAAGCATAGAGAAGATGCAGGAAGAGATAATAAGCTGTTTTTGTTCCCAGACAGTATGGCAATATACATTGAAAATTCTGATAAATCTTCAAAAAGGTATTGTTAATGTATAAGTAAGTTAGCAGGGTAATTAGTATATCACAGAGTCTAAGGAAAGTATTAAAAAATGAGTTTCTATCCAATAAATTGCCAAGTATAGTCAATGTGATATATAAAGTACAAGAGTTTTGTTAATAATACAAGTGTCTCCAGACTAGTAAGTGGAGTTTGGTGGTTAAACTATCAATAGCATAATTAGAAGTTAAAGATTTAATAATTATTTATTTCATATAACAAAATAATTATGGATTAGATTTAATAGAATCTGTGAAATCTATAGCCAAGAATTTAGAAAATTTTAATAGGTTAAATGTCTAAATTGATGGTGGTGTGTCAAACTAATCCTCTGCCTGCAGCTTCAGCATCTCATACAGGTGCCAGTTCATGTCTTTGAAGCTCCACTTCTGATCCAGCTTCCTACTGATGAGTGGGAAGGCAGTGGAGGACGGTTCAAGTCCTTGGGCTCACACATCCAAATGGGAGAGCCAGAAGAAGCTCCTGGCTTTGTACTGGTTCAGTTCCTGCCATTGTGGCCATTTGGGCAGAGAACAAGTGGATGGAAGAGCTCTCTTTGTCAATTATTCTCTTTGTAAATCTGACTTTCAAAACAAAATAAATAAGTAAATAAATACATATTTTAAAATAATATCTAAATGAATGTAATTATGGCATCTTTATGCATCAGGCTAGTTAACACCAGTAGGAGGTAATTTGACACAAATTGCTCTATATATTTAACATAATCCTAATTAGTATCATAGAAAGTTTCTTGGTAGAAATTGAAAAGGTCATCCTAATATTTACTGTGAAATGACAGAACTCATAAAACCAAACAGCACAGTGTCATGTTTAAAGTTAACACTGGAAACCAGGAAGGGACAGATGGAACATGACAAGTCTGTATATAAAAGATATTTATTGGATATAGTAAGAGATAGAAATAAAAAAACCAGAGCAATGTGACAGTGTTGGCATAATAAAAGTTATTATAGTTCAATAAGGGATTGGAACCTTTTATCAAATATTACTAGAAAACTAGGTCATAATATAGAAAAAACACTTACTTTACAGCACACTCAAATAATTAAAATAGACCTTAATATAAAATAAAATGCTTTTGATTCTGGAAGAAATACAGAAATATATGTTAAGACAAAAAAAAAGTTTAAAACTTATTTTTGAAAGACACTGCCAAAACCAAACAAATAAACAAACACAAAAAACCGACATAAACAGACAGAAACTGGCTGATGTTTGTGTGTTTACATGTGTGATAAAATAAAGATGCTGCTTAACCTATCATAAGCTAATATCCCAACAACTTCACCATACCAAGAACTTTACCATAGGTTGAAAGCACTATGAATGAAATTTGTATCTGATACACCAAATCTAAAAAAACTTTGCATTTTACCAACCTAGCACACTGTAAACACTACTTGATTACCCTCATGATTACAGGGTTGACTGGGAGTCGTAGCTTAATACCACCAGCATGATCTGCAAGATAGTATTGAATCATACATTGCTATCTGAGGAAAAGATCAAAATTCAAGAATCAATAGTTTCTACTCAATGTATAGGAATTTTTTAACATCGTAACATAAAAATATATGTTAAGTTATAGTAAGTCTGGAGTACATATAAAGGTGGATAGTTTAAAAATTCATAAAAAATTAAGAGATCAATTTGTTTTGATGTAAATATTTATAATTTGATGTATCTGAGGCGTCTTCAAGAAGTTCATAGGAAGCATTTATTATGAAAAACTGCAGGAGCATCAAAAATTTTTACACTAAACTAGACTTATGCCTTTTACAAATACTTTCTGAATTTATTTCATTTATATCAAAGTAAGAAACACTGAGAGCAAGAGCAAAAGAGATAGAAATTCCATCATTTCCTAGTTTCTTCCCAAATGCTCATAGACATGACATGGCAGGCCAAAAGCAGGACCCAGAAAATCAGTCTGAATTTCCCATATGGGTAACGGGGACTCGCACTATCTGAGTTATCAGCTGCTTATCGTACGGTGCACATTACCAAGAAAGTGGAATCAGGAGCAGAGCTGAGACTCAAACACAGTCCCTCCTAAATGAGATGCTGGTGCCACAAGTGTTGGCTTAACTACCAGATCTAGGTTCAAGTTCTGACTTAGCTACTTATGCCGGATCTGGAGTGCAAATTCTCTGATGCTCATCTTCTTCCCTAAAAGCAAACAGAATGCAGAATGGTATTGATATTATCTTTTATGCGTGAGAGGGAACCCACTAATGTTGAACACAGCACTAAGGAGGTTTTAGGGAGAGCGTAATACTAAACATCTGTTTGGATTACAGCTAGGTTACCAAAGGACAGGAGGAAAAATGCAGTATTGAACAGGTACACTGCCTTCATAGGAACATTACTGAATGACAGGAGTTGCTTTATAGCTACACTGTTCTCTTAAAACGTGGGAAATTACACCAGTGTAGACTTGCAGAGACTTTTGATTGCCAAGATGCAGAATTTGGAATTTATATGCCAAATGCAAAAAAAAAAAAAAAATTAACAAGCCAGTTATCCAAGTTCAAGAGAGTGATTGTCATGAATTTACATAGAATGAGACCTCAAAGCTAAGGCACCATCAGCAGCAAAATGCATCTTCTATACTATAATGAGAGAACTTAAAGCAATACTAATTAAAATACAGCACAATCCTGACACACAATTTGTTCTAAAATATATGCAAATTTCAAAGATGTTAACATTTGAATAAATATTCTTGTTGAAATTTATGAAATATGGCATATTGATTGTAGTGAAAAAGAAGAAGAGATTGAACTTTGACCGAATTTAAACTTAATTACCAGAGGTAGAGTGATAACGGGAGGAAACAAACACAGACCTAACACATTTAGTTTCCGTTTACTCCAGACTTTAAAAAATTAGGTCAAGAGAAGAAAATTATTTCATTGCAATGCCATCGAAGCTTACGAAAGTTGTTGGTGAAACAGTCAGTAATATGAAGCAGAACTTGAAACTATGTTTGTTATTTGAGTTTGATATTTGAAAATTTTCTAATTAGGGGTAATAGTTGAAGCCATGGTAGCTTATGAGCTAAATAACACAGGGTGTAAGCAATAAGGGAATCAGAGTAAGGCTCGATAACTATATTTTGGAAGAGGAAAATAGGACAAGCAAAGAAACAAAAAGAAGAAAGTAAAGACAAAAAACATTCATTCTAGGAAAATAAATCCAAGCTACACAGGAAAAAAAATTGCAGAAAAATGAAATGGTCCTTAAAGTGAGGATATCAACTACTAGAGAGAGAGAGAAAAAAAAAAAAAGCTGATTCTGTTTCAACCAAAGCTAATTAGCCAGAGTTAAAACATTACATGCCAAAAAAAAAAAAAAAATATTCCCAAAGAAACATGCTGAACAGATTTTATGTTCTTCCTTTTTGATAATTTTCCAACATTCAAGAAAGACACATTTTGTTTTAAAAGATAGCATATAGGTGTCTAGAATGTGCCTTGTGTTTAAAAGCTAATGCATGCAATTTACAAGGTGTCTTAACTCAGAAACGTAGCTGTCACAATAACTTTCCTAGTTCCCAGTACCGCAGATGGTCATTAGAATTTTCTAAGTGGAAAAAATAAATGTGGCATCCAGAAATACAAAAACAAAAAGCAAAACATTTCTCGAATGAATAAATAAATATTAATATGCATCATATTATGGGTATATCCAACAGAAAATAAGGATATCTGGTGTATAGATGCAGTCCTGAAACAGTCCATGGAAAATGTGTATTATGAAAGTACTATGCATGGATTTCAAATTTTTTGCATCAAGATTAACTTCACTTTAATTCCACTTTTACACACAAACTGACAAATCCTTAAATTTTCCCAGAGCTTAACCACACCTTTTCAGAGGGAATATATTTTCATGGACAGGAAGTACTGTATTTATTCCTCACTTACTCCAAAGCAACATGCTATGAAATATGAAGCAAAGATTAGGCCTCTCTGAGTCTTCAGGTGTGGGTGGCCCTCTCTATTCCCATTATTACTTCTTTCCAGCTTTGATTTTTTTTCTCCAGTTGGTAGAACAATCTAGCATTCAGATTCATTGTTGAACACTGTGGCTTCTGAGAAAATTGGAAAGTTAAGCTCATCTTCAGAACCCTGCCTGGGAAAAGAAAAGAAGGCCTGGGGGAGAATAAAATCACTTGTTTTTATACTGATAAAATCTTAGCAAAATAAGCATCTGAGAAAGAGAAGGAGAGACAAAATAGAGGTTGGGAGGGAGGCGTGGGAAGAGAGAGAAAGAGAGAGAGAGAGCTCTAGTGTTCTGCAATGGAGTGCTGATAGTTCCCAATAACCTACTTTGTATGCTTTACTTTGTATGCTATATATAGAAAAGCAACAACTAAAGCCTCAAAAAAAAATGACAAAGGAAAATGGAATATTGATTGTCCTGATTTGACCAGCATATCTTTTACATTTTTAAAAATACCACATTGTATCCAAAAGTATATGTAATCATTAAATATTAATCAAAATTGTTTGGAGGAGCTCTCTATTGTGTCACAGCAGGCCAGACCAATGCTTGCAACCCCAGCATCCAGATCAGAGTTTTTTGCTGAGAAAACAGCAGATGATGATTTGTGGTTCTGCCACAAAGGTGGCATATCCAGACTGAGTTACTTGATCCTGGCTTCAGCTTAACCCATTGCCGGCTATTATGGCCACTATGAAGTCAGTCTATTGATAGATCTTTCTGCTTTTTCCCTCATTTTATCTATTACTCTGGATTTCAAATAAGGCATAGCCACTCTGATTTCAGTTGTTCTGGAATACAAAAGCAACAAAGCACAGTTTTCAGAGCTGTGACTGATAGGATTTTCAATGAAGAAGTGACAAATCAACAAAGACCACATTTGGCAAGAGTACTGAGATGCTGCTGCAAATGACCAGGGGTTCAGAACAAATAGGTGCTGGGAGTTGTCCTCTTGCCAAATCAAGGCAGGAAGAAATTGCCTTATGACCTTCCACCTGCTGTTTTAGCTGAAAAAGTGTTCCATTTACCCACTGAGATTTTTACTCCAGACTGAACTACTGACTAGAATTTGTGAAACTACCAGCCTCAGAGAAGGAAAGCTACCCTGCCCCACATCCACAGAGTGCAGACTTGACTATGAAACATTAGGCACCCAGCCTCTGTTTTGCTGACAGTCAGTCAGGAACAGTAGTGGAGCCAAGAGCAGATAACTTGCATCCTGTAATTTTGAGGATTTGAAGGCGTTATTCCCACAAGCTGTGCTCATTGCTGCTGTATGAGACAAGGGATAAGATCCCCCCTTAGCTCCAGGTAGCTGGCACCAACACCAACCCATAAAATTTTGTTCCATTCTGGGCTATCTGGGAATTAACATCATGGTGCCCTAAAATTCTAGGACTGTGACAATTAGTTCTAATGTCCTCATTTACCCTAGAAATCTCCTGGTAGACCTTCGGAAGAACTTGCCTGCAATCCACCTCTCCAGACTCACACCTGGCAGAGAATATTTTCTGTATACCTGTAGTCATCCTATAAGACTGAAGCAGAGTCTAGTTTACATTTCCTGATGCAATGACCAGAACTACTGGTGTTACAAGCTACAAAATCAGTTGGTGTGACTGTCCTAAGAGGACCGGAGGAAGCACCTGTCCACATTGTATAGTACTTGAACCATAGCAATTGGTGCCACAAAGCCCAGTGTCACTTGGGTTTGGCAGGGAGGCAAGGGGACTGCCACCTTTAGCTCCCTAAACACCAAAAACAAGGCCTTGGATTCTGTAGTCTTCAGGGAGATCCACAGTGAACACTCTGTTGCCTGAAGACACAGACCCTGGGCAACCACAATCATCAAAGCTACATTTGCATTGCTACAATCTGCAGCACACTAGATCACTGTGTCACTTACAATATGTTGATTAAAACAGCTAAATGTTCTGAACTGGAGAAGATCATAGTGAGTGAAATAAGCCAAAGAAAATGGATAATGTGTGTAACTTTTATTTATATATTTGATAATCAGTGCATTTTAAAAAAAAGTTTTTTCCTGTTTTAAAAGTGTTGTTTGCTTCTTTTTCTCTGTTTTTTGTTATTATTACTGCTTTCCACATGCATTTGTGGATGCTGTCACCTAATGTGTTAAACCTGTAAAAAACTGAAAAACATGGGACAAATAAGGACAAATACCACATGTTTTTTCCAACATGATAGAGGTAAAAAAAAAAAATAAAGTCAAAAAATAAGAAAACAAAAATGCCTGTGTTTATAAGAATCACTAGAAATTCAAGTTTGTAAATCTGTGCCAAAAAAAGAAATTCTGAAAGGAGTCTTGAGCTAGGAATAAACATGAGAATACGGATATCACCAAATTCACTGAGTAGGTACAATCATTAACCAGTCAACAAACTGGCAGGTGTTACTGTTTATCTATCAATATGAACCTGGAATGTGAATGGACTAAATTCAACATCCAAAACATTTAGATTGTCTGAATCAATAAAAATCCAGGTCCCTGCTATATGTGGCTTACAATAAATTTACTGCACTGACACACACAGCTGAAAATAAAGGGCTAGAGAAAGATTTATGTATCAGGCTACTGAAAACTAAAGGTGAGATGCAAGAGCTCTCCTCACATCAGATAAAACAGACTGCATATCAAAAATGCTAGGACAAGATACTACATTTTGATAAGAGGTGGGATTCAACAAGAGGATATAACAATCAAAAGTATATGCACACACATACATAAGAATTAAAACATATCCTAGAGAAAATGAACCTAAGATGCATCTAGAGTCCATTCATCCAATAGCTACACTACACACATTCTCATCAGTATATGGAACATTTTCTCAGATAGCCCATATCTTAGGCCATAATTTGAATATTGTTTAATTGAAAATGATTGAAATCATATCAGGTATATTCTCAGACCACAAAAGAATAAAACTAAAAGTCAACACAAATAAAAATAATGGAACACTCATTAAAAACATAGGAACTAAATAACATGTTACTGAATGAGATATTGTCATTGAAGAATATAAAAAAGATCTTAGAAACACTTTTAAAACTTAAGGTGAAAACACAATAAATCAAAACATTCTTAAATGTTTTGCTGTATTAAGATATAAATAAGGTAATAAAAAGCTTTCACTATATGAACAGAGAAGTTTATAACTAGCTGATTACTTTAAAAACTAGAAACGTCTCAAATGCTGAAAATGATGCATCTGGAAGACTTGTAAGAACAAAACCAATTAAATCTCAAAGAAGAAGTATCAAAGTGAAAATAAATGAAATGAATACAAAAGAGTAATAATAAAACAAAAATAATAAAACAAAAGACTGGTTTTTAAGAAGATAAATAAAACACAAAACATAAGCCAGACAAAGGAAAATGGGGCAAAAAAAAAAAAAACTTCAAAAAAATTAGAAATGAAAAGGAAACATTAAAACTAATACTAACATATATAAAATCATAAGAAACAACTTTAAAAATATACTATCAAATTGGAAAACCTTAAAGAAAGAAAAAAATTACTGTATACATATGTTTTGCCAAATTTAAACCAGGAAATAAACATTCTAAACTGACCCAGAATATATTCTTAACAGACTATAATCCACTATTGGTGGGAATGCAAACTAGCACAACCACTATGAAAGACAGTGTGGAGATTGCTCAAGAGAGATGAAAATACATTTACCATATGAATCAGCAACCCCACCCATGGGAATTTAATCAAATGAAATGAAGTCAGCCATTGGTTCAAGTCCCAGCTGTTCCATTTCTGATCCAGCTTCCTGCAAACATGTCTGTGAAAGGAGCTGAAGATATATTTGACGTATTACATGTACTTTACATATTATATGTACTTATTTATATGTATTTTTATACTATTGTTAATATTACCATATTAATAATATAGTTTATATTATTTTATATTTGTATATTTTATATTATATATTAATGTATTCATGTATATTATATTAATATATCATATAGCACATATTATATATGAATGTACATGCATATATTGTATATACTGACTTCATATTTCATTTTTATATAAAATAATCTATATTATACAGGGCATATATAATTATGTATTCTATTTTATGACAGCTGAAAATTGTTGACTGTATTTTTATCCTCATTGATTTCTAAATACCCTACAACTGCAATTCTGATTTCCATGTTGAATGGATTAGTTAATAGGGGGATGGTTTTATATTTTTATTACATATTTCATTTTTGTATTTTTGAATGTTTGTCTTGTTATAACCAAAGATGAAACTTTGTACTACACTGAGGTTTTACCAATTACTGAGATATTAATTGTATTTAAAAAAAAGAAATGAAGTCAGATTATGAAAGAGTAATTTGTACCCTCATAGTTATTGAAGCTCAATTCAATTCACAATAGCTGAGATAACAAATCAACCCAACCACTCCAGCATCTGATAAGTAGATAAATAAAATATGGTATATATACACACTATGAAATTCTACCAGCCCTAAAAAAGAATGAAATCTTTCTTTCTTTCTTTCTTTTTTTTAACAAAATGAATGCAATTGCAAACCATCATGTCCAGTGAAATAATCCAGTATCCAAATGACAAATATACTATTTTCTCTGATATCTAGCAACTAAAATAGAATAGAGAAAAACGTGTAAGAATGTAATGGTCACCTTAGGACACGATTGCCATTTTAGTCTTTTTTTACACATCAGTGGAAATGTGGTTTTCCTGCTTTTTATTTGTTGAATACTATAATCAGCAGCAAACTCAGCTTGTGTCTATTGAGTATATGAAAATTATGTCTAAATTAATGAAGAGCGGGGATTAAGGGAAGAGAGTGAGTGAGTGAGAGAAATGTGGTTGATATTTTTGGAGCTGTATTAATAGAATGCATATATTTTTTCTGTTTTATCAATAAAAAATGTAAACACACAACATCAAATAAGTAGAAATAACAAAGAATGAAACTGAAACATTAAGTAAAAACTTTTATCAACCAAAAGTCCAGAACCCAATGGATTTGCTACTAAGTTCTGTGAAATATTCAGAGACAAACTACTTCCAATACTTTAAAAAATACTCTAAAGTGCTGAACAGAATATAATTCTGCCAAGCTCTATCTATCAGGACAGCATTACAATGGAACCAAAAGAAAGCTAATGCATAAATTAAAACTACAGACATATCTCTGTTGAACATAGATCACATCATTGAAGTGAATAAAAACCATACGGTCATTTCAGTAGATTTAGGGAAAGCACTTGATTACATTCAACAGCCCTTTCCACAATTAAAAAAAAAAAAACCCTCTACAAATTAGGTATAAAATCATACCTGAAAATCATAAACAGTAAATAAATGATGGTTAAGAAGATGGAAAATCTAACTAATCAGATAAGAACGTCACATTGTGTGTGTAAACACAATTAAAATAGTATCAAAGGATTTAAACCATAAAAGAAGTTCTGAAGAAAACAAAAACTAAGAAAGCATAAAGAACTGCTTTTGGTAAGTGTATTCCTACTGTTAGGCAGGCATAGCAATTTCTACTTTCCAATGTTTTAAAATTAGGCATTATTCATTTGCCTGAAATACCTATTGAGTATCTATTATTCAATAACTGTTCTAATTACCTTGATCATCCTGCTCTGTGTATCGCATGGCCTCACACTCAATGAATGAGGTGGTGGATCTGTTTTCACAGAACAACATGCAATTAGAGAACTACTAAAGATCATGACTGATGAGAGACGGTCTAGTCATTTTGTCCTCTGCATGGCTCAGTGACATTGAGATAGCATTAGTGACTATTTTGCTGTGTTTCATTTTCAGGCACTTGCATCCCTGGAAAACTTTTATGTTAATGGCCAAGATAGATTACTACATGTTGGCAATAAGGCTACTTACTTCTTCAAGGAATACGAAGACTGTAACACCGGTCTGCCAAGTTCAAATTCTCAACATTCAATTGCTTTCAATGTGGCCCAAATAATCATATTTTTAGCTACTTAGAGCCTACCAGCTTTGTTTATTCTGTGAAACATAACTAAACCTCTTTTAATCATAGATAAGGCAAACTAACAATGCAAAAACAACAAAAACTCTTGCCAGAAATCAGTCATTAATAAAAAATACCTGTGTTCCCATAAGCTTCCTGACATCCCTCCAAGAACTACAATCAAAATAATACCTAAAAAATAAGTAAAACATATGGAGAAATTTTGATAGATTGTTGAAGTTTATATGCAAAACTCATTGTTTATCAATATGCTAACTGTGAGCACTGGTATGCAGTAATGTATTTCTATAGTTGTTTTTTTTTGTCAAAGAGTTGATACATAGTGTATTAGAATGTAAATGGTATGGGCCTGCACAGTGGCTTACCAAGTTAATCCCATGCCTGTAGCATCAGCATCCCGCATGAACACCAGCTCATGTCCAGGCTACACCACTTGCAATCCAGCTCCCTGTTCATGACTTGGGAAGGCAGTAGAGGATGACTCAAGTCCTTGGGACTCCACTCCCATGTAAGAGATCCAAAAGAAGCATCTGGATTTGTATTGTCTTAGCTCTGTCCATTGCAGCCATTTGAGGAGTGAACCAATAGAGGGAAATCTCTCTCTCTCTCTCTCTGTGTAATATTCCTTTTCAAAATAAAAGCAAACAGGGTCCAGTGCAGCAGTCTAGTGGCTACAGTCCTCCCATTGCATGCATCAGGATCCCATGTGGGTGCCACTTAGTGTCTCAGATGCTCCACGCCCCATTTAACTCCCCACTTATGTCCTAGCAAAGCAGTAGAAGTTAGGCCATAGCCTTGCCACACTGCATCCATGTGGGAAACCTGTAAGAAGTTCCTGCTTCAGATTGGCTCAGCTCTGGCCATTGTGATCACTTACGGAATGAACCAGAGCATGGAAGATCTTTCTCTCTGAATATCTGCCTTTCCAATAAAAATGAAGAAACCTTTTAAAAAATAAAGATAAGAAAATCACCTTAAAAAGAATATAAATAGTAGAGGCTTTCTACAAGAAAAATCATGTGAAGGGACTGTATTTAACCCATTAAGATATAATTTGCAGAGGCTTATTAGGATATTATTTATATGTAAATATGACTAATGACAAACTACTTTTAGTGTATGGGGCTGCTGTTTTACACAGTTTTTAAAAGAGGAAATTGGGTTTGAATTCCAAGTTGTCCATGAATAGCTGTTGATCTGGGCAAGTTAATTTTCTTCCCCAGGCTGCTCTTTGAACTAGAGAAAGATCTTTAGGGTGATGTTCAACAGTCTTAGACCTACAAAGAAGGCTATTTCATGTGTTTTAATGTAATAGCTAACTCTTAATGCTGAGTTGGTGAAGATAACCACAACATAGAAAACCAAATGCTGCAAGAGATAATCACAGAAGGGCAGAATGCAATACAGCCGTGAATTATTCCACTCAAATACATGCAGCCCCGAATGACGGAGAACGCATTCGCGATCCTAGTTTGAGGTTAAAGTCTTTTACTTCACAACTTTTCTGGGGGAGCTAACCCTTCTAGATGGCACAGTGTAGTTCTAAATGCACACTTGAAATGCCAAAATATCCAAGTGGGCCTTTGTGTTGTCATTTTAAAGTTCAAAATATAATTTAACTTCAATGCAGTTTAGAATGATATGACTATGAAAAAGATTCCAAACTTCAACTCTTTCATAAGATTTTACTCACTGAGAACACTTACTAAAATGAATTACCAGAATCTATTCTAGATTACTAGAATAGAGTTAAAATGCTAAATTACAAGCACTGATTTTAATTCTTTTTTTTTTTTTAGTTCCTCTGAAATTCTTCATACCTCTTTAAGATCCTCTATGGTAACTTATCCTGTGCAGACTTCAATGTCACAAAAAAAGTCATAAAATCTTTAAAGGAAACAGGCCAGTCATGTTGCTGTTCATAGATTTCATCACATATGATATCCAAAATCATTCTAGCAGCAGGAAATGACAGAATTTCATGGTCACCTAAGAAGTATAGCCATTTGTGAGATTAACTAAAATTTTCAACGTTGATCTTAAAAATTATCGAATGAACTTTATCCATTACTATAGTCAAAATTGGCAAAAAAAAAGTGAACATATTAATATGTGATAACTTACAAAGCAACCTGACAGAACAAAAAATCTGGGTATCATATAATGGTGTTATATCATACTGCCTTTTGAACTCAAACTGAAAATCAGCTTTTTAGTTAAAGTTACACAGCACCAAGTAGATCAGCAACCCAGATATCTAAAACTACAACTGCTCTCCAGTTTCAATAAAAACAAATGACTAGCTAGGTTTTTATTCATAGCAGTAGTGCTGCTTTCCATTGATCAAGAATAAAGTGGAACAAGAGAAAAGAAAGCTTTAAAAAGCTTGCCTCCGAGATAACCAAAGTTAAAAAGCCTGCAAAAGACTCAAAATCACAGCACTACGTTGTCATAATTTTTCTTCAAGGTAAAATCAAAGGTTGCTCCTCACTATTAACACCTGCGCAAGTCTGGCAGTACTCCCTCCAGAAACTAAACCATATTCACTCTACCACAGCTGATTATTAGTCCTTTTTTTCTGATTAAATATATAGTAGTAAGACAAAAGCAATTGTAGTATAAATTTTGCCTCTGATACCCCAGTCAAATAAATGTAAAAGTGGCATATGGGATAAGAGCAAGCTGCAGATGGCTCAACAACAGCCGTGCACATCTGGCACATAGCTGTTTCATTTTATATTTGCCAACTCACCAGATGACTCTTTCTGGAGAGAAGCCCAATAAGGGGAATTCACTTATCTTTCTTCTTCCATGGGCTCAATATTTTAACCACTTTACTCAGTCTCATCTGTAAATCCAGAAACAATCACGGATTCTCAGCCATGCTAAAAAAATAAAAAGACTTTGGTTCAGTATGAAGGCAAGGACCTATGTTCTCTGGTGTTACAAACTCTGTAACAAAGTCAGAGCTTTATCTTTGGAAGTCAGTTAACCTATAAAATGGAACATTTGGTGCAATGATTACGTGTTTGTAAAAATATACTGATAGAAATCCAGGAATATCACTTTCCTTCCAAAAGCTTTGCAGCTAGGACATTGGGAATTAAGCTGTCGTGATATTTCAAAATACAACCAGTTTGATATGAGGGGCCTGTTTCGAACAGAGCACAAGGAAATTTCTCTTTTCTTATAGATAACTATATATGCATATATATACATATGCACATATACATATTTGATATGGTTTTTATAGATAAATATAAACTTATATGTGATATATATGTGTGTATACACTAACGAAAGAGCATAGATTTCTTCAAATATAAACTATTTAGGTAAAATGTCTGTGGTAGTCAGTTTTGCTAAACCCAGAAGGATTCTCTGATTCTCCCCTCTTCCAGCCAAGCAGATAGACGGATCCTTGTGATCATGTGAATTTCTTTGGATAACAGAATTTGAGTGCAAGCAGCAGCTGCCAGTTCCATATGAGTTAGCAACCAGTGAGTGATTTACTGCATTCCTTCTAACTGATGATGTAACCCTGAAAACATGCATCTAGAAGCCACCATCAACCCTAGTTCTGAATGAATAACTACCATGAGTAGAGATTTGCTGTCAGCTGACTTTCAAAAAATAAATGGACAGACTTATGTTTAACAGTAGAATTAGGTGATCATTTACTTATTTATTTACTTATTTATTTTTACTGTATCATGAATCCAGCCTTATGAATTCCAACATACATTTCATTAATAAAATCATCTTAAATTTCAGGTTAAATGAAAAGAATTAGAGTGATTTTGAAATTAATTCACCGGAAAAACATCTTTTAGAATGACTTAAGAAATTAACAGGATTTGTTGAGAAATTGAGATACTTTAATCTCACTTAATTACGGCCCCCCACCCCCTATTTGAACATCAAAGTGAAACTAAAGGAAATGAAAGAACAAATGGAACTGTTAGAGTATGGTGTTGAAGTTAAGTATTTAATCTCTTTACATGCTATTGTAGGAGCTGAAATGTAAAAAAAAAAAAAAAAGACCAGACCAGTAGACTCTAGAAAATAAACTTCCTTCATGCTGCTAGTCAAATTTTATAGATAATTTTTAACAACATGAACAAATTTGGGGAACGGTATTTTCAGTTTTGTTTCGATTTACAGTTTGTTTTAAACATTCTCACCTTCATTTCTCTCGGACTGGTAAAACCTAGAGACTAATAACCTGACTTGCCATTATGGATGATTGTGGAACACAGGCTGAGAGACACTCAGGGGATTCTATATTAGTTATTTAAGACAGTTTAACTTTTAGTTCTTACGTTATTACACGCAGCTAATTCCTGCAGCCTGTTCTTTTACCATGAGCCAAAAGCACCAGACACAACAAGGTATCTTAGGAGGTTTATTCAGGGGGCAGGAACGGGACCGGGTGGTGGAAGAGCAGTGAGGAAAAAGGGAAGATGGAGGCACCTGGGGCTCCTTATGTTCAGGTAAGCCCACAAGGTGTGGGGGGGAGAGGCGGGACTGGGAGGGATTGAGGGCAGACCCAGGGGATTGGTGCCTGAGGTGAATGCCTAAGGATGATTGGTAAGTGGGCAGGGTTGGAGAAGGAATTCGGGGGGGGGGGTGGTATTCTCAGGTGAAATGCCTGATTGGTGGATGGCTGGAGGAGCACGAATTTTGAGCTATGAGGAAGAGGAAATGGTAGCAGGTCGAGTGTGGGATATTTGAATAACTCCTTCCACTCTAAGTAAATATCCGTGCTTTAGTCCATTTGTGTGACTGTGAAACAGATTGACACTCATAGGGCTCAATGTGAACATCTCTGCTTGAATCTTCAGTGCCTCATGTTCAACATGTTCAAAAGAAAAGTATTCTAGATATTTTTCCTGCTAAATTTTCCAGCCACGATGATGCAACCCCTTCTCTCATCACCTTTGAATTACTGGAAGGTAACATTAAACATAACAAAGAACTACATTATCTTCACCAATGTTATCTATATCAAAACATGACTCCTAAAATAGAGCAACAGATTTATTTAATGATCAGTAAACATCTTATCATACAACAGATTCCTCCCAAAGTAAGAACTTTGCTTAAATTATGTTTGCCTTATAGATATCAGTATAGACAGTAGTTTCAACATGGAAAAGGCTGCTCTCTGCTCTCACAGACTCTCACATTTTGTAATCTTTGAAAAATCCCACTTACCCCATAATGTAAATGACCAGATCTTTGGCTACCCTAAGTTACCAAATTATTTAAAATGGGATGTTATATAGAGTACTCACCAAAAACAATACAAGGGTACTTCAAAATAACATGAAAAATGCAGAAAACGAAAAAAAATCAGTTTGGATTCTAAATTTTTAAAAATATTTTTATTTATTTTTATTGGAAAATTAGGTAGATTTATGGAGAGAAAGAAAAATGGACAGAAATATCTTCCATCCACTTGTTTACTCCCAAAGAGGTCACAACAGCCTCTGATCTAAAGTCTGGAGCCAGGAGCTTCTTCTGGACATCCTCTACTCTTTCGCCAGGCCACAAACAAGGTGTTGGACGGGAACTAGAGCAGCCAGGACACAAACCAGTGCCCATATGGGATCCCAGAGCTTGCAAGTGAAAAATTTAGCCACAGAGCATCATGCAGACCCAAATTCAAACATTTTTGCAGAAAAAATGAGCTTATCTTTTATTTCCCGTTTCCAAAAATGTTTTGATAGACACTTATTTTTAACCCCCCCTTATTATTATTTTCATATAATTATCATTTTATGATACAGTTTCAAAGATCCTGGGATTTCCCCTATCTTCTGTCTTAATCCCCTCCCACACTGAGTTTTTTCATATCATTACAACAGCATAGATCCTCATAAACAGTCCTAAGTCCATCTTTGGAGGCATGGACAATGGCAGAGGGTCTAGCATACCATTGTCAAGACATATCCAACATTTTCATTGGGAGTCCATCCTCGATCCAGAAGTAGAGATGCACACTACATCATATCATCACATCTGGACATGTCACTATCCACTAACCATTCACTCTATATCTCCAAGTGAAATGCTGACATATTCCAGATTCTAAAAGCAAAAAATTGTCCATCCAGAATAACATACCCAGTGAAGCTTTCTTTTGTCTTTGAAAATGAAATATAATTCTCCAATAAAGAAAAGCTCAAAGAATACGCCTCTTCCAAACCTGTTCTACAAACATTACTTAGAGATGCTCTCTTGACAGAGAAGAGGAATAACACCCACCAAAAACAAAGGCAAATATGAAGAACATCCCAGCAAAATAACAACATAAGATTAAATGAACAACCCATTGCTAAATGACAGGAACAAATTACCACCTATTTATATTAACCCTGAATGTAAATGCCTTGAACTCATCAACCAAATGTCATAGATTAGTAGACTGCATTAAAAACACAAAACCCATCTATTTTTTGCCTGTAGGAAATACATCTCATCAACAAAGATCAGCGGAAACTATATCTCATGGATTTTGTTAGTTTTTTAGTTTTAAAACACCTTTTTTTCCTCATTAAATTCTTCAGTAACACATAGATCATACTGTAGCAACATTTTCTTCATAAAGGTGCTTGATTTCCTTTTTCATTTCTTCAGCAACACATTAGCCAATCAGTAGCATGTTATTTAACTTCATGGCATTGTATGTTTCTATTTTTTCTTCCTGTTGTTGATTTTGTATTGTGTTTTTCCATCTAAGGGGATGTATAGTAACTGTGTAATGGAGACTATCATATGCAGTGGCATGTTGTTTCACTTAATGGCATTGCAAATTTATGGTTTTCTTCCTGTTGTTGGTTTTGTTTTGTGGTTTTTCACTTATATAAACTTCTGTGTGTTAGATAAAAAAATAATGTCCTTGTTTCAATGATATGCTTTGTTGTGTATATGTATATCTGTCTATTCACACACATATATACACACACACATATGTACTATAAATATATGCAACTATATATATATTTAGGATATATACATGCATATATTTACAGTATAAATAGATGTAGTATAAAATTCTGTTTTTTTATTTGTTAAATTTTAACTTTTAATTCATTTAACAATTAAGCATGATTTTACAGGCACAATTTTAAAAACAATAATATTTCCCTCCATTCTGTCCTTTCTCTCCTTTCCATCCTTCCTTCTCCTTTTATCTCTGTAATTTGGTTTTTTTTTTAAGGTTTATTTGTTTTTATTACAAAATCAGATATACAGAGAGGAGGAGAGCCAGAGAGGAAGATCTTCCATCCGATGATTCACTCCCCAAGTGAGCCCAATGGCTGGTGCTGCACTGACCAGGACCAGGAACTTCCTCCAGGTCTCCCACATGGGTACAGGGTCGCAAGGCTTTGGGCCTTGCTCGACTGCTTTCCTGGGCCACAAGCAGGGAGCTGGATGGAAAGTGGAGCTGCTGGGATTAGAACCAGCACCAATATGGGAATCCTGCGCTTTCAAGGCTAGGACTTTAGCTACTAAGCCATGCCGCCGGGCCCTGTCATTTGTTTCTGAGATAGCATATTTTAAATTTACATTATAGTGAAAAGACTTAATACTCCATTGAAGAATGAAACAAAAAGCAAAAATTATCTGCTTGAGTAGCAATAATCAATGACTACAAACAACAATTGAATGGAAAGATGATAATCATCGTTTTTAAAGAAAAAAAATTATTTATTTGTTTTTATTGGAAAATAAGATTTACAGAGATAAGGAGAGTCAGAGAGAAAGATCTTTCATCTGCTGGCTCACTGCCCGAACAGCCGCAATGGCAAGAGCTGAGCCGATCCAAAGCCTGCAGCCAGAGGTTTCTTTCAAGTCCCTCTTGCAGGCGCAGGGTCCCAAGGCTTTGGGCCAGCCTCCACTATTTTCCCAGGCCACAGGCAGGGTGCTGGATGGGAATTGGAGCATCTGGGACATGAACCACTGCACATATGGGATCCTGATGCATGCAAGACAAGGACTTTAGCCACTAGGCTACCACACTGGGCCCTATCATTTCCTTCTTACAAAGAAACTTGTAAAATAATTCCAGATAATTAAACAATACAGTAGTATAACACTCAACCATTTCTCAGACAAAGGTATAAAATAAAGTTTTATAAGGTTGTAGTAATACTGGTACACAGAGACACTTTTTTTGATAGTTCTAAAATTTTATCTCTCACATTTAAAGAAGAACTACAAAATTTATCTCTTTGCATCTGGCTCAGACCTTTCAAAATGGTATCACCCAGTACTGTCCATATTGCTACAAATGGCATAACTTCACTCTTTTTGCATAACAGGATAATATTCCCTTGTGTATAATATCAAAGGTTCTTTAATAGTTCATCTATTGTTTGATTCTGAATTTTGCCTCTGTGAACAGTGCTGCTATAACACAATAGTGCAGGTATCTCTTTGATGTATTATGTTCAAGTCCTTTGGTTATGGACACGGGTGGGATTGCTGGATTATATAACCTATTTCTAGTTTTTGTTTTGTTTTGTTTTGTTTTAAGAAATAGAGAGAGATTTCTCAAAGTGCTTCTTTTTTATTTTAATTTTTTTAATGGAAAGTCAGATATACAGAGAGAAGAGACAGGAAAATCTTCCATGTGTTGATTAACTCCCCAAGCATCCGCAATGGCCAGAACCGTGCTAATTCAAAGTCAGGAGCCAGGAGCCCCCTTGATGTCTCCCACGCGGGTGCAGGGTCCCAGGGCCCTGGGTCATTCTCGACTACTCTCCCAGGCCACAAGCAGGGAGCTGGATGGAAAGCGGGTCCTCCAGGATTAGAACCAGTACCATATGGGATGTTGGCACGTGCAAGGCGAGGACCTCTGTCGTCAGGCCCTCAAACTGCTTCTTAAAAAGGAGCAATGTGAGTTAACTTGAAATTGGATTCGAACCTGAGCCCTCTTCTGTTGTTTTTCCCATACCATTATCAGAGAGCTGTATCAGAAGTGGAGCACACAAAACATGAATCAGTGCCCATAATAGATGCCCGTGCTTCCAGTATTCCCCACTATGCCACAATGTTGGCCCCATGGTAATATGTTTACATTTACATTATATTCACATGCATAATGCTCCACTAAATAAAGCGTTCAGTAAACAAAAAGCAAAATGACAAGAACCCAGGCAAAAGCCATAAATAACAACAGTAAACCTTAAGATAGAGATCATAAAAATTTTAGAATAGCAAATAACTACTAACAATTTCCCAAAAATTCAAAGCAAAGTAAGCCAAAATACTATATCTGCAATAAAACATATTTGCATTTAGACATATATTTCTTTCATTTTTTTTATTCTTAATTTTAGCTCTCAGATAAAAGGGAAAATGTGGAAATGCTTTCCTATGGCTGATTCATTTCATTTAACATGCTATCATTTAGATGTTACCATTTTGAAGCAAGTGATAGCAAGCATTTTTAAAAATTTTGTTTATTTTTATTAGAAAATCAGATATGCAGAGAGGATGATCTTCCGTCTGCTGATTCACTCCCCAAGTGGCTTCAATGGCCAGAGCTGAGCCAATCTGAAGCCAGAAGCCAGGAGCCAGGAGCACTTCTGGGTTTCCCACGCAGGGATGCAGGGTCCCAAGGCTTTGGTGCGTCCTTGACTACTTTCCCAGGCCACAGCAGGGATGGGAAGCAGGGCTGCTGGGATTAGAACCGGTGCCCATAAGGGATCCTGTCATTGCTGCCTGTCAGTGTGCACTCAGTAGGAAACTGGGATAGGAGTCAGAATGAGAAACCAGGCATTTCACTACTGGATGAGGGGAATCTCAAGTGGCATCTTAAGCCTTAGGCAAAAACGCCTGTCCCCACCATTGCATTTCTTTACTAAATTAGTGCTACATTATATTTCTTTAGGATGATTTATTGGATTTTGTCCCTTGGGATCAGCCATATAGATTAAACTAATTTTGAAGATGTCAGGCAAACTTTGAAACTGAATGCAATTATTTTTTTAGTAGCAAAATCATTCTGGCACTGGGCAATTTACACTTGTGAACTGAGTGGAGAACCCAGATAATCTGTGTCTGGTGAATCAACCTAGGCGAAGAATAAAGATTTATGACTCAGGAGAAAAAGCTATGATAGACCAAGCATCACGACTAGGCTAGGTTGCTAATACCCAGGAAAGACACTGAAGCAGTACACTCCATAAAGAAAATGAACAGGGAATCTGGAAAACCAGTACTGTTTACTACCATCTAATACAGTAGAGATCACTGCAGTCACAAAAAAGACAGAGGCAACCTTCTTACAATTGTTGAAAGCTTATTTAAAGAGTATGTTGGTTTATGTTTTGGTTCCACTTCCAACTCAAGCTCCCTGCTTATATACACCCTGACAGGCAGCATGTGATGGCCAAAGTACTTGGCTCCTGCCTCTCCTGTGCCTGTTCCAGGCTTCTGGTTTTGGCTTTGTCTGGCACCAACTATTAAAGGCACATCAGGAATAAACATGTGAAACAGAGTCATCTCCTTGTCTCTTTCTGTCTCTTAGCCTTCCAAAATAGTAAGTACATAACAGTTCAAATAACCATGGAATGTTTGTATTAATAAGTGAACAAGAAAATTCAAGAGGAATCAGCAATATGTTTGATAATAAACTGGAGGCTACCAACAGTTGGTCTCACTAACAGAAAACTGGCATTCCAAGTTTAATGTAAAGCCAGCCAGAATAATAAGATGAGAAGAATAATCAATACCAAATATTAACCCACTTATCTAAAACATTTGCATGAGCCATAGAATAATGCACTTAATGCATATTAATTTATTTTATCTTCAAATAAACCTATGACATACAGTGCTAATTTTATCTCCACTTCACTGGTACAGAAAAATGATTTTTCTGATGACTGAGCTACTTGTTGAAAGACTTCCGATAACTAATGTAACAGAGAAGCCCTGTACCGTTCCTTCCTTTTTTGTTTGCTTTTGTTTTTGTTCCTGTTGCTTTTCTAGCAATTCTGCCACTGAATTTGGCATATTATTGTATCATTAATTATTTTTAACTACTTTAGCTTGCTTTCTAACCTTCATTTATCTCATGTCGCAGATGACTTGAATTTAGAATAAGTCTTATTTCAACTCTCCCTTCTTCTGGGTCATTATGACCTTGATAGTCCACAAGAGTACCTCCCTCCATGTCCTCAAGCCTTGAAACACACATATTTACTTTACTGTCTGTGTATTTTGATTGCTTCTTGGTATCATCACGCTTTCCTTATTCTTTATTCATACTCCTCTTTCCACCATAGGTTGCTGCTTTCTTGGGTCCCAAAGCACAGTTTAAACAAATTTATAATCTCCTCAGTGTATAAAATTAGGTTATTCATACATATAACTTGGAAATTCCAATTTATTACCCAATGTAAGCTGACTTTCTATTTAAATGATTTTAATATTCCCATAAGAGTTTGTCACAACAAATGGCATATGGCTTTTCCTTATCTAATTTATTCTGCTTTCTCATACCTCTTTTATTAAGAATGCTTTTAAATAGGAAGTAGCATCTCCCAGGTAAACACTCTTCTCCTTTAGTTTCCATACTCAGACATTCAGATTCCTACAGTCTACATGAGGTCAGATGTTGTGAGTATTAATCTAGGACTCACTTTCTTCTTTTACGCATGTCTGCAATCTTAAAATAATGGACAAATAAATGACTGCACATGAATTATTTAAGCAATAGTCAATAGCAATTATACTTAGGATCAAAGGTACATAGGTAAGAGAAACACTAAGAAACTGAGCTAGAAGTTGTCAAAGCTTGACTGTGTCACACACACAAAAAAAGATTTTTGGGCTTGGAAGGAGGCATTATGAAGCATATTTTTGTTTCAAAATTTCAAAATCTATTGTACTGTTACTGATATTGTTAGAATTTCTCAATTTGTTCAATAAAAATTCATTGCTGGGAAATGCAGTTAAGATTTAGCTCAATATCTATGGGATAGCTTATGCTCAATTGTGATGGAAGTTAAAACAAAATTAGCTCCAGTCTATGCATTCTTTCTTCTAATTCACAAACCTAAATGTGAGCTTGTTCACCTTTTGTTGACATATATTCATATGGTTTTCTTTTCCATTTATGTTTTATTCAAGGCTGGTTAAATATAAAGTTGCAGAAAATTAAAATAACAATCAAAGGAGAAAACAGAAACAGCCACTTCACAGGAAGAGAGAGTAGTAGAAATTTAGATGTGTATTTCAAAATTGTTGCTGCAACCAGCACCTCTGGTGGAGATAACATCTGGGTTCCAATCAAATTTGACCTTAATAGGAAGTGCCATACACAGAATGCCCACGTGTAAAAAGGTGTATAAAGTCATTGCTCTGGAATTAATCCTATACTAAATCCACATATCAGACTCCATGAACTTTAACTTTATTTGAGTAAGACAATTTCAGAACCTGGCCATGGGTGGATAATTTATGATGAAATGAGAAATAAAGGACTCTACCTGAGCAACACCAAAGGACCGAATTTATTGTTATCAGTTATTTTTATGCAACAGCAGGATCTCTGCTCCCAATTACTTCTGTGCAGAAACAGAACTGGTAGCAAAAAAAAAATCCACAGACCCTTAGGGTGGTAAAAGAAATTTGCAAGTGGACGAATGCATAACACTGATCTCGCTGGCCTCTGCCCTGGACACTAGGAAAGTTATAAGTTCAAGATATCCACTGCAGAGATTTGAAACTATCGATTCCAAAATACTTCCCAGAGCTTGACTGTCCTTGTGATCTGTACAAATGTGGGCTTGCAGAGGAACTGAAGTATTGTGGTATCTGACACTTTTCCTTTTTCCTTAATCAAAGACATGGCAGAAGAGCTGTCTACAGACAAGAGTAGCACTTGAATCAAAAGATTCTGTCCAGAGGCAAAAGATTTCATTCCCCAACTCAGCATAACTTAATTTCCTTCACATATCACTCTTGCCAATAATACCAAAGTGAGCACAACAAAAGACACAGAAGCCTGACAAACCATACGCCCAATCCTTTCATTGCCATCATCTATTTTTCCTACATGTGAAGAATATGTACCCAGACCAGGGATACTAGTGACATCCCCTACCTCTGTATTAGTCATTTTCTATGTATAAGGCATTGTCTACTCACTAAGCTAATGAGAAAGTCTCTGAATTTAATATACCTGTGGAGTTAGGACCCAAGATTTTATTAGAATAAATCTGTTATAGAAAGATTTTGTAAGTTATCGCTAAAGCATGGGTTAAGGATTTTACTGCTCACATGTCTGAATTCCTCTTGAAGACATGAACAAAATGCAGTGTGCCCCAAGAAGTAAATGAGGCCATCTCATATGAAAGTCAATCTTTGAGCAAGTGGAATTATACAGCAAAGTTAAATGTAACCATTCTTTTCTTGGTGGATGGTAGGAAAGATCTTGTTTCCATTTTTATCTGCAGCCCTTTCTTCTCAACTCCCACGTGAGACAGAGTTGAAGTGGTTGAGGTAAGAATGCCTTCTGCAGAGGAAGCTTTATGGGACGAGGATGGCATTGAAGATAGGAGACATGAGGGTACTTTGAGCTATCGAAAATGAAGTCTCAGCTTCACCTTTCCTGACATTTTCTTTCTGCTATTCAACTACAAACCAAGGATCAAAATTATAGTGCAGTGAGAAAAAGGGCTGTTTTTCAACCTTTACACAATGGAAGTAAGAGTGCTCCAAGGCTCTTTTTATTTTAATACAGTTTCATTGATATAAAAGGTAAGACAAGGCTTAGCACTTGCTATAGTTTGGACATGGTTAGATTGTGTCTCCTCAAGTTTCATGTGCTAGAATCTTGGTCTCCAGGATGGCAATGTTGAGGTAATAGAACAGGTAAGAGTTAGAACCTAAAGGATAGTTGTTAGGCCAAAGGGGCACTGCTTTGGAAAGTATTAATACAGCTTTCACAGAGAGATTTGTTTTTCATGAGAGGTTGTGCAAAGCAAGGTTAACCATGTACTCAGCCTCTTATGTGTCCCTTTAGGTCGTTTTCATCTTTTCTGACATGCTGTGATATAGCCAATTCCAGGGGTCATTCAGAAAAGCTGCATAATTTGAACTTTTGGCTTCCAAAACTGTAAGCCAAATAAATCCACTTTTATTGTAAAAATACCTCTCCTGAAGTAGTTTGTTATAGTAACAAGGACAGAGCTCAGTGTTCTAAGTAGTAATGATGCAAATATATTTGCCACAGTTGGTTCTGGAGATGTATTTCATGACTGGCAGGAGCTATGAGATGTAAATTCAGGTTTCAGTGTCATGATCCCAGACATCTTTCTTAAGAGATATGATTATCAAGGTACCCTAAGGGGCAGAAATCAGTTTACAAATGTCTGCTATACAATTCAGAAATATCCTAGAGTAGGTAAAGATTTCCCCAAAAGATTAATTCAAGGTAATAGTTCTCAGGATATATGAATTTTCCATACAATTCTTTAAATGCAAGAGCCATCTATAAACATTGGAAAGTATGATAGTTAGGATATAGTTATGAACAAAAGCACAGCTTGAACAAGTTGGCTTTTCTCTCGTGGATAAAATTTGGGCTAAACTAACATAGAGAAACCAGACTTCCCACCCCTCCCCCACAAAAAACCCCATTGTTCTCTAATTTCCTGTAGGTTGGCTTTGTTTATTGTTCAATCCTATTTATTTGTTTTGTTCTTCCTACTTATTATTTACTCTAATCATAAAATCAACTCTATTAAATGAACACTCCTGCTATTTTTTTCTTAGTTTTATTAAGTTCACAAGTTCCAGGACTGGGTATTGCTATAAAATTGCACTGCATTCCACATTTTCAAAACAATCTAAATAAATGTTTAAATGTATCAATGTCTATTCAATGTTTATAAGCTATCCCTATTTTTAATTACTTTTTTGTAGATTGTCTTTTGCATTTGCACCAAAAATTTCACCTAAACAACAATGCCGAATTTCTGAAAACAAAAAGAGAATATTTATTTTCTAAATCCTTTACACAATCACTGTATATGAAAAGCTTAGAATTTTTTTTTAAATCGGTAGAAAAGTACATCTAACATCACTACATAGAAACAAACTTGGAGTCCAGCTTTCAGCGCATTTATTCTTTATTGAGTACTATACGTTGATTGTATGCTGAAAGTTAAGAGCTAAGTAGTTACAATGTCTTTGATATCACAGAGCTCATATTCTGTAAAGGACAGTAGTAATAGGTTGTCAGAGAGAAAATACTGTAGTGATGTACTATAGCCAGGCTTTATAATTTTGTTTCCTTAAGGGAAGTTGTTTAAACAGAGTCCTAAATGATAAAACATCAGCAATCATGTGATGGAGCAGAGGGTAAGAACATTCAAAACTAAAGAACAAGAAGCTTAAAGACTAAAAGACTGGAGGAAAGTAAAAGACCACCATAAAGGAAAATGTCATCAACTGTGATTTGGTTTGAAAATGTCCATCAAAAGTTCATGTGCTGGGCTCCCACTATGGCATCAGTGGCTTTGTAAGAAGGAGAGATACCAGAGCTAGCTAGGATACTTAGTCTGCTTGCCACATGTTGTCCTAGAGCATGTTAGGACATAGGAAGGAAACCCTCACCAGACATACAGCAGATGCTAGCACCATGCTTTGGCACTCTCCAGTCTCCAAAACAGAGCACTATATAAGCTTCTAGTTTCTGCAGATTTCTAATTCTTATGTAATAAGTTGCAGCAATAGAAAACAAATGAGGACAAGCTCAAGTCCCAATTAGAAATTTACTTGGCCTACCAGAAGCAATTCTAACATTTGTAGCTTTGCTTTCATGATACAGGAAAGGCCTTAATTATCACAAATAAATTATGTAATACATTAATAATTTAAGGAAGTAGAATAGACATTTCAGGGATAAAAAATAAAATAAGCAATTGGCAGAACATGTGAAAGAAGAAAAATGTGACCTTATTTGCCCTTCAAAATTAGGAATAAATTGCAGACAAGATAGATTCAAAATTAACAAGTGCCTGTCCTGAGGGTGACGGATGTGGCACATTAGTGATATCATTACTCAGAAATGAGTAGTTGAGCTTAAACAACATTGGAAAACTCCATTTGGATCGTAACAGTGGCTGTCATTCTCAGAACCACAGAGGAATATTTTACTGTTACCTTTCAAAGGTGACCTGGAGAAGTATGGAAGTATTTCAATGCTTTTCATAATTTTTTTGAACAACTAGTGTCTGTGCAATGTATCAACCACGGTTTTAATGACTGTCCTTTTTTCTTCTTGACTTCACAAATCTTGAATTACCAAATATTTCTGAACGTTGCTATAGCCACAATCTGGATACTCCCAGATTAGTACATTGAAGATTCTGATGTAGCTAAGTAGAATTTCATGTAACCTAATTCTATTTGAAAGTTAATACTCTAGTGCTGCTATGATACAGCCCATTCTTCTTGGTGTCTTAAATACCACAGCATAAGAAACATAAACAACAGAATTTTTTCCCCAACAGTTGTAGAAGCTAAAACTCTAAGATCAGGATAACACACAGTCAGATTATGGTGACGGTTTTTCTTCCTAACTTGCAAGCAGTGATCTTGCTGTGCCCTCACATAGTTGAGAAAAAGAGGATACCCGCTGGCATTCTTGATTATTAATGCTATTTATGCTGGAGAGTTAAAGTACCTACTTTTATTCCTGAACAAAAAGATATTCTCATTGAAACAGTCGATATGCTTAGCAATATGCTAGATTTTCTACATTTTCCTATACTTACAATGCCATGAAACACTTAAAGAACAGAAAGTTAAATTTGTAACTATTACTAAAGGACTATACCACTGTGATATTATGGGGGAAATGGAGGGAGGGAAAACTGAGAATGGATGAAGAGGAAGGGGATGAAAGAATCTCTATACCCATAAAAGTCTTCACAGAAAATTATATATATATGTATATACAGACAGATAGATACACACACACATATATATGATGCTAATCACATCATTAGATTTCCACCCTCATTATCTGATCTAACTTAACACTCTCCCAAATATTCTATCAATATTAACTTAAACAAAAGAATTTGAATGGGGAAAATATAACTCAATTCATAGTACAGGGTTCATAAATATTAACAATATTATTATTGTATTATTGTATTATTATTATTGTTAATATTATTATTATTCAAATTCACCATTCTGAAACACTAAGAATATGATCTCAAACACATGATTAAACCTTCAACAGATGCACGATCATTTGATGAAATAAAATGTGTCTTGAACACCAGGTTCCAGAACTTACTATCTCAATGACCATGGAACCCTTCACAAGAATAACACTAATTCCTTCCTTACAGAAACACCATGAGAATTACAGAAATAATGTTCAAAACACCCAGTTGTATGAACTGTACTTAGTATTACCACTATCAATTTACCTTTTCCCTTATGTAATCTAGGAATTTTTAAATGCAAGTAATATAGTAGCCTTATCACTAAGCACATCAAAACTAAGATGTCTAAAAGTAAAAAAAGTTCTAATATGATGCAGCCACTCACTAATAACTATAAGGACTTTTTTTATCTTTTCTTTTTCTTTTTCTATTATATTTTTGACAACCTTTACATAGTTAATTAGGGTAAAAAGGTTCAAGGGCTATGGGAAATTGGGTAAGACTATTATTTCCATATTGTTTCCTTCATTTTTAAAGGGGGGTATTAAGGGAGAAGGCCCATCCAATTTCCCACCCTCCCCAGGTCCCGTATATAGGGTATGCTCCGAGGTTCTTGCTCAAGTGGTTTTGATAGTTCAACAGTTATGAATCGCTGCCAATCTTGCCACTCCAAGCACTATGAGGTCTTTGAAGAATCCACTAATTGACATAGTCCATTATAGAGTCTCCGTTTGCTCCGTATTTCACTGCCCATCATAGCTGAGATGGTTGATTGACCTGTTCTGTCTTCTCTCTTTTCTTGGTTAGGGTTCTGAGTCCAGCATTTCAATTGGGGAGATCTCCAAAGAAACTCTGTCTGAGGTGTTCTCAGATCAGATTCTTGAATGTACTAGCAAGTACAGGGCCTGGCACAGTCTATCGCCTTGAGCAGCTGGTGGCGCGTTCGCTGGGTTGGTTCTGTTTTCAGCCCTGTCTTCCACTGGAACCAATGGGTGTTGTAGTCCAGCCTGGTTCTGCCCAGCACATACTAGGCCCTCGCATAAACCAGTGGGAGCTGCAGCCTAGTTGGAGCATCCCGCAATAACCCCCACCAGGCCCGCCCCCTACCCTGGTTTGCCAGTATGTGTAGTTATGTTTAGCAGACCAGTCCAGTCTGTCCCACACCCCATTCTACCCCAGCCCCTGTCCTGGTTTTCGTGCCCTCCTGTGGAAGTGGTAACCCAAGAGGGAGGAGCCCACTATTTCCCTCCCAGGCCTCTCCCACTCCCGGACTGTGATCTCTCCAGGTAGTTCTGTGGTTTGACTTGACAGAACTAGGTCCCAGTGTGAGCTTCTGCCAGCTGATGCTGTGGCTAAGCACAAACAACTCTCACCCACTCTAATTTTATCTTTTCACCAAGTAAGAATTATATTATCAAGCAAGAACATCATTGATGCCCCATAGGAAATATTGCACACTAGTACTGAGGAAATAGGTTGTCTTACATGTTTTTCACTCTCTGGTCATCATGGTCAATACAGATCAAATAATCATACCACTTTCACTCATAAAAAAAGGAGGATGACATACTCCAAGAGTATCTACTTTATCAGGAAAGCAAAAGTTTCTCAGTGGATGTCTAGAGAATTTTGTCTTAATGCATCTTGGTTCAAACTGTGTCAACTAGTCACTATACCTAAAGAAGAGATGGAAAACAGGACACATGACTTTCCACCTTCTCTCCTGTATTTGAAATTTGTGAAGTAATTAGATTTGGCTGATAGATTTATCATCTGTTCCAGGTAAAATTCTAAGACAGATACACTTGTAGACATAGCTTTCCCAAGTTACACTATCAAGCTGTGAAGAGTATCTTTTCAGATTCATTAGGGACTGTCAGTTGACCTTAACATCCAAGTATTTTCCAGGTAAATCCAATGTACTCATATGGCCATTTATTTTTAAATTCACTATCATTTATTTATTTATTTATTTTTACAATTTTGTTTTCTGTGAAAGGTATAGAGAAAAGCAGAGCAGAGAAACACACACACTGATTTACTAATGCCAATACCTATACCAGCTGGAGCTGGGCTAGGCTGAAATTAGGATTGATAGAATTCAAAGTAGATCTAGCACAAAATGGCAGTGACCCAAGAACTTGAGCCATCACTGTTGCTTCCCAAGGTGTGCATTATCAGGAAGCTGGACTCAAAAGCACAGTTAGAATTCAGCTATCCCAAGCATCATTTTAATTGCAACACTAAACATTTGTTCCTATACAGACCTTTAAGCAAAAGATATCAGTGACAGGAAAATCGAGGAGAATTCAGACTTGATGACTTGAAAAAGCAGGAGGCCACATGGCAACAAGTGTGGCAAACCACTGATAGTTTTGGGCAGTTCCCAAACAATAAGCAAGGAATTCGTGACTTCAGTCTCTTAACCTCAAGCGATCATACCAACAGAAGTATTCTCAGAAGGATTTTTTTTCTCTCAGATTTCGTATACAAATGCATTTTACCTGATACACTGATTTCAGTCTTGTGAGACATCATAATGTGAAAATCTAACAATGCTATGCTGAATTTCTAACAGAACCGTGGGCTAACAAATGGGTGCTGTTCCTGACATTATGATTCTTATGATTTGTTACAAAGCACTACAGATTGAATCTGCTATCCAATACCGCCCACCACATACAGGAAATTAATAATTAAAATATTCTTATGGAAAGTACAAAAATCATATTTATGTAATAAAATGTTTTAGGAAATTGCTTTTTTCATGAGATGAGAAGAAAAGATACTTATTAACATTAGTATAATTAAAAGAAAAAGAAAGGAGCACTGGTGAGTTTTGACCCAAACCTCTAGGCTACAAGAAACTGGCCTTAAACTTGAAGGCTGCTACATTATTTGCATCCAACTTAGTAAGCCAAATATTTTCTAATAAGAAAGAAATTTGAAAACAATCAGAAGGTGAGAAACTAGTGTTTTATGAAGCAATGATACCATCATTTATCTCAAGAAAGATATTATAGAAAACTAAGGTATGCATTGGCTATGTCATTCCCTTAATGCACAGGGTCTACATAAGGCCTGCTGTTCATAAATTTTTAAGAACTAAATTTTCTTCAATTCAGAATAAAAAGGAACTTTGTTTTTTAAAAAGCTATTTGTTACCAATTTGAATGAAATAATTACAGAGAGAAAAGGAGGGACAAACAGAGAACTTCTAATTGCTGGTTCATTGATCGAATGTCTGCAAATCAATGTCATCAACCAGGAATGCCATTGGGACACCCTATGTGGTGGCAGTGGGCAGGAGATAAGTATTTGGGCCATCCTCTGAAGCCTTCCCAGTGATTATCAGGGAGTGGGGTTGGAAGTAAATCAGCCAGGATTTAAATAGGCATTAGCATTATAACTAGCAGTACCACAGTGCAGGCCTTACCCAAAGGATTCAACTCCTCAAAAGTCTTAAGTGGATCAGTGCTGTGGCAGAGCCAATTAAGTCACTATGATGCCAGCCTCTCATATTAGTGCCCATTCAAGTCCTACCCTTTCTACTTCCAATCCTGTTCCTGGTTAATATACCAGAAGAAGAGGAAATGGTCCAATTACTTGAGCCCCTATCACCCATATGAGAAATCCTAACACAATCCTCAAACGTTGGCTTCAACCAGGTCTAGAGCTGGTCTTAGCAACTATTGATAGAGTGAACCAGCAAATGGAAAATTTCTCTCTTCAATTCTCTCCCCTTGTGTAATTTGGTCTTTTAAATAAATTTTTACAAAGTTCTAAGCAAATATTTGTCAGACAAACACGTACAACAACACCTGCCACAGACAGTTTGCAGAAAATAACAGCATGACTTGATATGGATCAAGCCATGGATCACATAGTAACTTTCAAAATGTACTGAGAAATAATGAATCGCTATTTGATTCCATAGGGTCAGCAAGAAGTGTTAATAACTTGATAGCAACTGGACTAAGTGAAAACTTACCAAGGCTTTCCCTATAAAAGGAAAAAAATAGAAAAGAAATAGAAGCAAAGAAAAAGGGAGGGGGAGAGAGGGGGAGGGAGGGAAGAAGGAAGGAAGGCAGAAAGGCAGAAAGAAAGAAAGAAAGAAAGAAAGAAAGAAAGAAAGAAAGAAAGAAAGAAAGAAAGAAAGAAAGAAAGAAAGAAAGAAAGAAAGAAAGAAAGAAAGAAAAAAGAAAGAAAGAAAGAAAGAAGGAAGGAAGGAAGGAAGGAAGGAAGGAAGGAAGGAAGGAAGGAAGCAGATGTGCTCATAACCCAAATGCTAGCATACTTCAAATGACATGGCCATTTATCAGGATGACACCAGGGTACTTTGAGGTGAGTATGAAGCCTAATATTATCCAGCACATTAGAATTCTAGAAAAGTAGGAATCACCTTGTCATTTGATAGAACTGAAGGGTAGAGAAATTAGACTTCTTCATGATTAATGTTAGTATCTTCAGTTTCCACTTTGTCTCCTACTTCACTGGAATTTGGGTTTGCATCAAGGCCCGGAAAAAAACAGTTAAAGTATGCAGTAAAGCAAAACCAGAACCAGCCTTTAAATGAAAGATTTCTTTAACTCTTCAAAGAACCTCCCCTTTCACATATATCATGTGTCTTTCTTGTGGCTGGCTCAGATCACTGAGTATAATTAGACTGAATCTCTGGTGGCTGGGCAGGTGGCAGCTGAATGGCTAGAAAATTACACACTTTGCTTCCACACTGCCAGAAGTTCCTATTTATTTTTCTGTTCCAGATTTCTTTCTTTTGAAACTAAAAAACCTTTTCTAAAGAGTATATTTAAGTAGAGCCACATTTGAAATCTTTATAAAAAACAGCTAATATTATAGGAAAGTAGTTCTAAAACTATTAGTTTTTTTGGACTATAACCAGGAAGCTAATAAAATATTGCATGCTTGTTTCCAACTTGGAGATTTATATAGATTAGCTATAATTATGAGTTCTATCCACAAAAAAATAACATGCACATACACAATGTAAACTTTTATAGTGGAGCACTACAACTACAGATTTCTAAAAACATTGGTTTCAAACTTATTTAAGCTGGAATTTTACTCATCAAATATTAAAAGATTTGTAAACAATGGAAATATAAGACTCATACATTAGGATAAGAATAATCTACCTTTTCAGAAATCATACAATTAATCTGGCCAAATTTTAAATGTAATAATTTTTTTTGCAGATAAGTGTCTGAGGTTAATGAAGGTATGCTGGGATAAGTAAAGGAGGAAGGGGAAACTATATTTAAACCAAAAAGTTATTGACAATGATCAGTAAATTATTTTAAGAAAAGGAGAAAGTGCAAGAAGAGTGGGGCAGGATTTTACTACATAATCCAAAAAGATAAAGAGGGTGGCTGATTGCACAGACTCAAGCAAAAGGCTGAAGGATATATAAAGATTCACAGAAGAACAGGGGATGTATGCTCTGAAGCCGGAAAGGAATCTGTTACAAAGATCAACAGATGGACATACAAAACTTATAAAAGATGAGGATCCATTTCAAAGCAGTTATTTAAAAGTGAAGTTGATGAGAAGAAAGTTTATTATTTGGTCAAAGAAATTAGAAAAAAAACATAGAAAAGAAACTTTAAAAAACAAAACATCTCTCTTTCCAACAAATAAATATTTTACAATGGGTGAGCTTTGGCTTTGCGGCTAAGACATCGTGTCCTACATTGAAGTATCTGACCTCTAAGCCTTGCTCTGACATCTGATTACAGTTTCTTGCTAATGCAGAACCTCGGATGTATTAGTGATAGCTTAAATAGTTGGTTGGGTCCTTGCCACCTACACGGAAAATCTAAGTATGAGTTCCTGGCTCCTGGCTTTAACCCAGTCCAGGTTGGATGGTAGCATTCTGTTTACTACCCCCCTCCATTTCTGTTTCTCTGACTTGAAAATACCTAGAAATGTTTTAAATGATAAAATTTAGAAATTATAAAAACACATGTGTCTAAAATACTGAAGGAAAATGGTATAAGAGCTACTATGATACTATTTATTTTCATAAATGTATGAATTAAGCGCCTTCATTTAATGATGTAATGCCAAGGTCAATATATGCCTGGAGGGTTATTTCTTTTATCTGTACAAGAGAAAGGGAATATACAGAGATTTTTTTCAGAATTTTTTCTTTCATAACCATGTATTAATATCCATGGTATGTCTTTGATTTCTCAAATTATTCTCAAAAAGCAATTCTTGCCTCAAAGTAAGATGAATATTCTTGTTGTCTTCAATCTTCTCTTTTTCAATCTACAGTCTGTTTTTAGTTAGAGTCAGCTTCACGGGTCTAGGATCTTCCCTAAATATTTGCCTCTAGTTTTTCTTTCTTACTTAAGTTCTACGCCAATATTTGCAATTGGCTCGTAAAGGCACAATGTGGACACAATGGAAGGCACAGGGTACCACAGAGGATGAGTTAACTTTTTCTTAATTCTTTATATAGTGCCTTGCTTAAGGACACCTCTACTTACTAGTTCCAAAGCTACAAAATTCACCATTGTTCTGTCAACTGGTCACCAAGTCTCATAATTTCTCCACCACTGCTGTAACTGAAACACTTATGATTGACAAAAACCATCCAATAATCTCAGAATTGGCTTCTTCGCTATCAATTTATTATACTGGAAGCCACTATTCTCATTTTATAGGTATATATTCACAATTGCAAACACTTGCATGTAATAAGAGTACTCCTTTGCTTGAAAGACTTCATAACATCTGTTGCTCTATAGAAAGAATCCAGGATTTACAAATGTGGTACAGAAGATCCTTTAGAATTGCCTGCAGATTGCACTCCCCTCACTTATAGCCAAAATCAGCTTCACCACAATGAACAGTGTGTTCCTCTCCTCTAATTTAACCAAGACAGTCCTACTCGCTCTTAACAAAAAAAATAACAGGTGACTGTTATGATCTGGAAGCCTTACCTTCCCCGGATATAGATGTGAACTCTACCTGTTCACCTACAATACCTTTCTCTGTAATATTAAAGTTTGTGTATTTCACATTTGTTTGTCTGCTTCTCTCAAAATACCTTCAATGTACTGAGACAACTATGACAAAATGGTCTTCTCCTATTAAAATATCTTCTGCATGCACCAGGAAACCATATTGGTGTTAATTAATGTCACAGCTGCTCCACATCTCATCTAGCTCCCTGATTGCGGCCTGGGAAAGCAGTAGAGGATGGCCCAAAACCTTGGGACCTTGCACCCATTTGAGAGACCTGGAAGAATCTGCTGGCTCCTGGCTTTAAATTGGCTCAGCTTTGGCCCTTGCGGCCACTTGGCGAATGTACCAGCAGATCGAAGATCTTTCTCTCTGTATCTCCTTCTCTCTTTAAGTCTGATTTTCCAATAAAAAATAAATAATTTTTTAAAAACATATTAGCTTAACTGCAAAAACTACATTATTATAAAGTAACAGAAACACATGAAGAAATTCTGGACAGTTGTATTTTATTCTGATAAATTAGGAGATTAAATATATGTAAACATAAATATATTTTAAAAATACTCTATCAGGATGAATTTATGATAACAATATTTATAACATTACTGATGTAAGTAAGGAAGAAATGTATCTCAAAGGCATAAGAGAAAAAAAAAGTGGTATTTACAGGTACAAAACATAACAATATAAAGAATAGGTAGAAGAAAAGAGACCAGAGAATGGTGCAATAGGGTAAACACATGTTTAAACAGATGGAGAATCATTAGCTAGGGTGAAGCAGAGAGGGCCCATTCCAAGAATTAGGAGAGGACAGGCTGACAGCAGTGGGGCATCTGGAGACAAACAAGACACAGGAAAGCAAGACAATAGTGGAGTATTACAGTGACCAGATACCCCAGTGGCAGTCAGTGAGCAGCTATGTGAGCTCCAAGAGCATCCAGTGGTAAGGGAGTTCACTGGGAGTTCAGGAGGTTAATCCAGGCAAAGAACTGCCCAATCTGTTGATTTGTTTGATTAAATCAGGAGCAGAGACAGAGCAGCAGACTCCAAACAGGTAGAGCAGGAACAGGGTGGATTTCACAGCTCAGAAACCCTTCCAGAACTGTATTGGGTGCCATTTTGTGTAAGGAGGCAAAGGTTGTGGAAAGAGACTGCATGCATTAAGCTGGGAGAGAACTCATTTCTGACTCAGTACATTGCACTGATGTACTGCCCTACAGGTTCCACCCAAAATCCGTTTGGGTAGCCCCCAGATCTATTGGCCAGCAGATCCAGATATCCACCAATAGCACAACCGGTGCCATTTTGCATTATGTGACAAAGGCTGTGAGACTGGAGCAACAACAGTGAGCTGTGCAAGTGCTGAGCTGGGAGTGAATTCACTTCCAGCTCAGAGAATTGCACTGGTCACACAGGGAATATAACAATGCTTTTGGCATACTATGGGTCACTCAGAATTAATGGCCAAAATGTTCTGGCAGGATTAGCACCACCAACAACCTAGTTATTTAAGGTACCCGGTGTTTCCCTAATCCTGGGAACTGCTTGAAACTTAAGAGGGAGAAAGGTTGTGAAGCAATGGTGCAGCACACAACATGGTATCACATGATAGAGACAGTGCTGAGTCAGGAAATGAGGCTGCAGAAACTGGTGGAGGCTTAACACAACAGTCCAGACCTGAAATTCACGGGAGGCAGTGGCACAAATGACTGAAAACAAAGAACTGGGTACCAAATCAAACTGTATACTTGTGGGTAACTCAGCTTAGAAACCTGCCCTAAGGAGAAGAATCTGCTAGCCAGAAGTACAATGGCCAAGAGAAAAGAAGAGACAGAGGCACAATGAATATTACTGAAGACCCCTGGAAAGCAGCAAAAGCCTTTGTCAACCTCAGAGTTAATTGAGGACACATTGAGAAAATGGGGGTACAGTATTTTAAAAACTGTTTATAAAGCTTCTTATCAACAATGAGAAGCATATATAGGAGTTCAAGGAATATGTCACACAGGAAAGAGCAACATTGAAATAACATCAAGCAGAATTAGAAACAAAGGACACAATGGAGTAAATGAGATTCAGTGGCAGGTCTTGATAATAGAATGAATGAAGCAAAAGAAAGAAACTCAGAATTGGAAGATATTTGTTGCCACAATGGAAAAACAAAAAGCTGTAAACAGAGCTGACTCAAGCCAAAAAAAAATATTCAGGGATTAAAGAACCCCATTAAAAGGCCAAATATAAGAGTCATAGGAGTTCCTGGAGGTAGAGAAAAAGAAGCTGGGTTTAAAAATGCATTTAATGAAATAATAAAGGAAAATTTCCCTAATCTAGAGAAAGAATTGAGAATCAACATCCATCAGGGGCACAAGACTCCCAACAGGGTTGACCAAATGTGATCTTCACCACGACACATGATAACTAAGCTCTCTTCAGTCAAACATACGAGAAAGATCATTGTCAAGACACATTGAACAGTTTCCCTGGGAGTCTGTGCTCGATACAGAAGTTGAGACACACACTGGACCTATCCTTACATCTGGACATGTCAGTCTCTACTACCTAATCACTATTAATCCCCCTAAGTGAAATGCTGACACATTCCAGATTCTAAAAGCAAAGAATTGTCCGGCCAGAATAACACAACAAGCAAAGCTTTCCTTTGTCTTGAAAATGAAATAAAATTCTTCCACAATAAAGAAAAACTCAAAGAATATGCCTCTTCCAAACCTTCCCTACAAATGATACTTAAAGATGTTTTCTTAACAGACAAGAGAAGTAACACCTATTAAACCAAAGGTGAATGTTAAGATCATCCCAGTAAAATAACAACAGAAGACTAAATCAAACAATGAACAATACGTTGCTAAAATAGCAGGACTAATTTACCACCTATTCATATTAACCCTAAATGTAAATTGTTTAAACTCATTAATCAAGCATAGTAAAGTGAATTAAAAACTAAACCCATCTATCTGCTTCCAACAGGCGACACATCTCACCAACAAAGATCAGCGGAAACTATATCTCATGGTCTGATTTTGATGCTTTTGTTTTTATTTTCATTTCTTCCAAACAGTTTTTTTCTCATATTAAATTCTTCACTGACTCATAGGTCATACAGTAGCATCATTTTCTTCAAGAAGATTCTTTGGAAACAAGGGTCTCATGCACTTTTTCTAACCCTTGACCCTTTCCACCCTAATAAGCCATGTAGACATCATCAAAAATAAAATAATAAAATAAAATAAGACCTTTCCGGCAGGAAAAGATATAGAACTGATCTAAGTGGAGCATTTGTTATGAAGCAAGACACAGTATCCTAGAAGATGGATTTTATTGCACATTAGTCTCATTTAACTAGTATTGCTTCTTGTAATTATATCATTATCAATCCCAATCACTTTAACTATAAAGACAGATGGGCAGGTCAGGCCAAGAGAAATATCTGGTCTCATATGAAATTAAAAACTTCATTTTTATTTTAAATATTGCTTTTTTAGAAGATCTATTGGCATGACTCAACATGCTAGCATCTTATTACTTGGAATACAGATGAGAGTGAGTTTCTGACTTTACAAGGCTGAGTGCCAGATCCCCAGTTATTGCTCTGACATATCCTTTATAATTAAAGGCTTTCTTTTAGTAAAAATTCCACTAATAAAAAGAGGAAAATGTAGAGCAATTGGTTCTAGTCAAAAGTAAATAATCATGGTCATTAAAATTCATAAAATCAAAAGAAAAAGGTTATCCAAAACCAAATGATCTGGGAAATAAAGAACAAGATTGGAAGGTTGGGAACCTATATTCATCCAGATGTATGATTTATAGGAAGAAATAGTAACGAAAACAATGATGATCTCCAAAAGAATAAGAATCACATGGTATACCCTGAAATGATAATAAAGAAACACTTTTAATGAGGCAGAACATAGTCTTCTCAGAATCAAGGACAAAATAAGAGAAATAAAGGTAATTAAACCTTAGCACACCGGCATGTGCAGGAACCAGTATGAGGAGCACGCTATGCAGAACTAGGCTAGACTATCACACTTGCCAGTTTGCATGCAAGCCAATGATGGGGCAGACTGAGCAGGATTAGTCTAGGGTAAGAGTTGGGACTGGGTGTGGGCCAGGCCAGCCACATTGTAGCCTCTGACGGCAGAGACCAGGTTGGGTTATGGGTTATGCTGGGCTGGTCAAAAATAAATAAATAAATAAAACAAAAAACCTTTGGCACATGAAAGACCTGTGGCTTAGAGCAAACCTGGTTGGGGAGCTCAGTTGGGTTTTCATTCCCACTGGAGAGTGAAAGAGCTCGAATGGAGGTGGCAAACCAGGCTAGACATGACTGCAGTAACCCTTGGCATGGGTGTGGATCTAGGTGTGCCAGACGGGGTTAGCTCTAGCACCCTCTGATGCTTGCAAGAGCCAGGGTAGGTATAGGACAGGCTGGGCTAGGCCTAAGCACCCACTGAACCATACATGAGCTGGATCTGGAGGTGGACCAGGCATGGCTGGGCTGTGGCACCCAAAAGTAAAAGGTAGAATGAGAATGGGCTGGTCAGGCAAGGCCGCAGTACCTGCCTGGATAGAAGCTGAACTAAGACTGGGTCAAAAACCACCAGTGTGCACAAGATCTACCACTGGGAGGTGACCTGATTGAGGAGTTTCAGGAATTCTGTCAGGATGTGGTCCCTGCAGGTGAGCACAAAAACCAAGACTGGGAGCAGCCTAGACCAGGCCAGGTTACAGTAACTGCATGTGGGTCAGGTCTAGGGATAAGCCAGGGTGGGCTAGTTCATAACAACTAATGGCAGATGTAAGAACCAGGGTGGGGGGTACAATACAGGCCTGGCTGGGCCACAACATCAGCCAGTCCACTTTGGGGTCGGGCCTGGAATCTGGCTGGGTTGGGTGGGTGCTGCACCCATCAGCATGTGCTGGAAATGGGGACAGACCAGGCCAAGTCAAACTGCAGTAAATATTGGTAAATGGCGAGGTAAGACAGGCCATGCCAATCTGGGCCACAGCTTCCACCAGCACATGTAGGACCCAAGATGGAGGGCAGAGTGAGGCAAGTAGGGGAGCGCCAGTGTTCCTCATTGGGCCACTGCTCCCATTGGTGAATGTGAGAACTGCAACCAGAGACGAACTAGGCCAGGCAGGGCTATAACACCTGATGGTTTGCATGTGAGCTGGGTTGGGGGAAAGCCAAACTAGGCTAACCAATCATATTAACTGGTGTATGCATGAGCCAGAGTAAGTGTGGCCTGGTTGGGCTTTCCTGCATCATTGACTAGCAATTGCTGGGCCTGGGAATAAGTACTGTTAGGCTAGACTGCAGAACTACTAGAAAGTACAAAAACTGGGGCTGGGAGTGGGTCTAGTTGGGTAATTGTGGGGACCCTCTGAGAAGCTGCAGCTCCCACTGGTGAGCATGAAGACCAGAGCTGGGGCAGGCCTGTCTATATAGGCAGTGGCACCTGCCAGCATGAATGTTGGCTGAATAGTGGGATTGGTCATGCTGAGCTAGGGTTCCAACACCCACTGATATGTATGAGAACTGAATGGGATGTAGGATGGACTGGACCAATGTGCTGCATACACTTGCATGTCCAAGAATTAGGGCTGGGGGCAGGCTTGATGGGGGCTATTGGCTATATAACTCTGACTAGGCTGCAGTTTCCACTGGTGTGTGAGGGCTGAGTGTGTGGTGGGCAGGTTTAGGCTGGGCCTCAGCATCCATTGGTTTGTTTATAACATGAAGCTGTGGGCTGAACTGACAAGTTGACTGCAATCACTAAATGTGAAGGTCGACATGGGTGATGGACAGAGTCAGACCTCACACTGGCTGTCACACGCAGGAGTCAGGTTGGGGTTCCTCTTGCAAGGTTTCTCTGGAAATCCCCCAGCTGGATCTCTGTACTGAAAACTCTAACCACAATGAAGAGCACAATATCTATATACTTACTGTAGAGTGCATGTGTCAGAATTGAGTTCTTCCTGATTGCTGAAGCCTACACAATGGATGATATGCCCAGATGTTCATGGAGGACATGACAACCAACTCATTGACACCTGCAGAGGATGTCAAGTATCATGGATGGCAGGACAAATTGGAGAGCTCTCCTGGTCAAGATTTGACAATGTGTAACAGGGAAATTGAGACTGTAAGGTAGATTTTGTTAGCCAATGGATTTTGAGGGGAATGTCTTCAACCTTGGAGCAATTAAGTCAATAGCATCTTAAACTATTGAAACCACTTAAGCAGTACTCTAAGAACATGCTCCACATCTGGGACCTTAGGATGACACTGGGTGGCTATACCCCATTCTCAGGTACTGATGCAGTTCGGCTGCTGGGAGTAGCCCTCTACCGTACTCTCCCCACTCTTCCCAGATACAGGAAGAAAAAGGAATAATACAACAAATAAAAATAAGAACTAAAACAGCTCTGTCATCCTTGCTTCACCACACCACACCAGCCTTATAAGAAACGGGATAATGTTTAGGAGTTGATACAGAAAATGCTACAATCTATACAAAAACCAAGATTAGAACCCTTCTGCTTTCTTTATTACAATGAAATGAACACACTGCATATTTTAGATCTTGCATTTCACTGTGTATAAATCATTCCTTGGTTTAATATTTAAAATATAATTCAGGACAAACATTCAGTTTACTAATGAAGCAACAAAATAAAAACAAAAATCAAAAAGAAATAGAAATGGGGGCCCAGCGCAGTGGCGCAAGTGGTTAAGGTCCTCGCCTTGCACGCCCGGGATCCCATATGGGTGCCAGTTCTATCTCGGCAGCCCTGCTTCCCTTCCAGCTCCCTGCCTGTGGCCTGGGAAAGCAGTCAAGGACGGCCCAAAGCTTTGGGACCCTGCACCCGCGCGGGAGACCCGGAAGAGGCTCCTGGCTTCAGATCGGCATAGTATCAGCCGTTGCACTCACTTGGGGAGTGCATCATCTGATGGAAGATCTTCCTCTCTGTCTCTCCTCTCTGTATATCCGCCTTTCCAATAAAAAATAATAAAAATAAATCTTAAAAAAAAAATAAATAGAAATGTCCCAGTTAAAATAGAAATCTTTTTGAAAAGAGTAATTGTGGACCCTATTACACTGTTGTTTGTTATACAAAGGGAATACATTAAAAATGCTGAATGGTATAATTCCTCTATTTGTGCAGCTTATTATCTGTCTAAGGAACAAAGATAAATTAAAGATAAGTGTAAATTATAGTTGTTAATCATAATAATTTAGAGATAAATTATGTGAAAGAGACAGGAAATACAATAGGAGGAAGAAAGAATGAAAAAAGGAATCAAGATGAACACAAATGCCATGGGGCACACTTCATGGATGAGCAGAATAACATGTGAGTAGCAGTTGGACTTGAAAAGATGAGAAAAGAATGATCACTATGTGGGTGAGGAAGAATTATGAAAAGCAAAAAAATATATATATATATTGGAAAGGCAGATATACAGAAACGAGGAGAGACAGAAAGGAAAATATTTCATCTGATGATTCACTCCCCAAGTGACTGCAACAGCCAGAGCTGAGCCAATCCAAAGGCAGGAGCCAGGAGCTTCTTCCAGGTTCCCATGTGGATGAAAGATTCCAAGGCTTTGGGCTGTCCTTGACTGCTTTCCCAAGCCACGGGCAGGGAGTAGATGGAAAGTGGAATTGCCACGATTAGAACTGGCACCTATTTGGAATGCCTGCCCATGCAAGGTGAGGACTTTAGCCACTAGGCTACCACGTGGGGCTCGAAAAGCAAAATTTTTGAAATAAGTGTAGTGAAACAAACAGTGAGAAATAAAGGTGAATGATGTAAGTGGAAACCAAATGTGGAAAACCATTAAAGAATAACTCTTGATACTAGATATAACTGTATGTATTCTGCTAAAGAGATTCATGAAGTGAAAGAGGTAGTCCATGTGGGATACACAGAAATGACCAAAAGGCTCTTCAACAAAGAAGAAATCAAGACAGTAACAATATCAAAGATAATCAAAATCCAGCTAAGATTCTACATAGTCTTGTAGTGGAACTGTAGCATAAAGAGCCATAGCCTCACGGCTTTCCACAATTAGTTTCTATTTCTTTCACTTTCATTTTTTGGTCACATCTTTCACTACTCTTAGTCCAAATTTACTAGCACATATGTACCAAAGATTTCCTCTCTGGGTTCTTTTAGATTATCTTAGCATTAATATACTCCAATTGTCAAGAAATAGGAGTTTTCTTTTCTCTCTCTAATCCTAAATCATATGCTTCTCTTAGATTTTGCATCCTTGGCATCTAACACATACATTAAGTACTCAGCAAATATTTATTAAATAAATGTGAATTAGCCCCTTTTTATTGACCCACTTAAACTTATTATATTTTAATTTTGATCAAGCCTACTACAACATTTCAACAAGATTCCAAATTATTTGGCCTGTTTCTATAGGACTGAGAGTAAAAATTACAAGAACATGTAAGTTAAACCACTATACAAACTTATACAGAACTAAAATTAAATAGAGACACACATTTGTAAAGAAATTTTAGTCAGAAAAACTATATTTATTGACTCTTATTTAAGAGTAGAAATATATACTATTGAATTCACAAACTTGGGGCAGTTATTTAGCACAACAATTAAAACACAACTTGGGATGCCTGCCTACAACTTATGTTGCAGTGCCTGAGTTTAAGTACTGGCTCCAGTCTAAATTTCAGCTTCCTGCAAATGAATCCCCTGGAAGGCAACAGGATGTGATCAAAACACTAGGGCCTCTCTGCCCATATGTAGGACCCAGTTTTATTTCTCGGCTCCTGGCTTTGGCCTGGTCCAGCCCTCAACTGTGACAGAAAGTTGGGAAGTGGACTAGCAGATAAAAGCATCTTCCTTATGTCTTCAATATCTTTCTCTCTTATTCCCCCTTTCTCTGGCTTTTAATATGAATACATATTATTTCAATATTAATAAATAATTTTTATAAAAGTGATCAATGAAGTGTTTCAAATTCTTCATTTTAAATTTTAATTATAGAAAATACACAAAAATGTATTTATCATTTAAACATTGTTAGTATGCAGTTCATAAATTAATGGCATTTTTATCATTATAAAGCAATCTCCAGAATTTTTCAGCTTACATGATTGAAACTCTTAACATATCAAAGCAAAAACTCTCCATTTTCTCACTCTAATCCTTGGAAAACACCATACTATTTTCCTTTTCTGTGAGTCTGACTGCTCTGGCTCCTTAATTTAAGTTGGATCCTATAGTGTTCACCTTTTCTGGGAATGACATATTTCATGGTCAGCATAATCTCCTCAAGGTTCATCTTTGTTGTAACAAACGTCAGACTTTTCTTTTTGTTAAGTTGAATGCTATTCCACTGCCTATGTAAACTACATTGTTTTATGCATTTACCCATTGATAGACACTTTTTAACTATGGTCCTTAACACTGTTACAAACTTGGGGTATATTCAAACATAATTTAAAAATGTCTTCGTTACTATTTATAAATGAACTATATTGGAAATTTACAAGCTAGAAATTGATAAATCAAACATCAATCTGCAATAGACTTACGAAAGCTTCCATATAAAGGGAAAACAGTGAATTTAACAGTTTCTACCAAGTTCAATGTGAAATATCTTCAACTTGCCAAATACATAATTAGTAGGAATTTTTAGAAAATGAAATAATATGCTTCAGTTTTACATACATTATATATGCAGTCTTCTAAATTTTACTACATTTGAATAATTAAAAACTAAAAGCAGATATAAAGATATTATCTACAATTGTTCAATATAAACTAAATAGATGTGTCTTTATTGATCACTATAATCAAATTCCCGCATAGTAAGTAAAAATTTTGGCTTCAGTTAATAAAAGATCATGAGGGTTCTTTTCTTTAACATGATATTTTCACAACAGCTTTGGAAGAATTTTTAAAGTATATACATTGGATAAGAATAATGATTTCAACATATGGCTAATTCTGCAGTTATAACTTAGCAGATGGTTAATACTAAGTTTGAAAATCTGAAATCAAATTCTTCCCATCTCAATATATCATGGGATATTATTCACCTATTCAATGACTATTGTGCTATTCTGTAATGTAAATTCTACAGCTGTAAAAGTCAAGATCACAGGAAATTCTTGCTAACATTTGAGGAAGGAAAGAAAAAGACACTTAAACAATTTGCCACAAGAATGATACCGATTTACTCAGAAGGCATTTAAATAAAAGCATAGGTAAACACCAATCTAATTACCTCATTAGAGTTTTTACTGAATAACATCGACCACACCCTGCATGTATAAACTTGATTCTAATGAAAGAAGTCTATAACACTGTGTTAACTGCCCTTCAAACTTACAATTTTTAAATACAGTTACATGCCTTTGAAAATAATGAAATATCCAAGAAAAACAACTTCCCAAAGCCAGGTTCTTATGCTTACTATAAAATTATCTGACTAAATTATGAAATGTCTACAAACAAACATTTTAAATACTAGCTACTCATAGTCTACATGTTTTGGTTTTTCCATGAACAATTATAAAATGCCAATTTTTACTTTTTTATACATGGAACAGATAAGAATTGCACCAAAACCTTATTGCATTTCTTTCAGAGAAATAGGCATCCAACAGTTTTAAAGAAGACAATTTATTGATACAAAGAAAAAAATTAAATATAATCAAGAAAATGTGATTACATAAATATGATTGATTCTCATTATATCTGATAGTTTTATCTTCTAAGGCCATTGTAAACTCTCAACTATCGTTCTTAGGATAAATATAGAGTTATATTCTTGCAAGATGTGTTCACACAATTTTCTTTATCCAAAATATCATTTGTATTATATATTTTTTTTACCACTCTCCATACTAATGAATTATTCTCAATAGAATATAAAATCCATGTGTCCCACAAAAACCAATGAACAGATATTCTTTAAAAATTTTTTTCTACATTATTCTGGTATGCGTCACTTGTCCCACTTGATAGCTTCACATTTTTCCTACCATGTAGACTTTCAAAATCTGTCAGTTAACCAGAGCTAGCTAAGAAGTGTTTAACATTTTCTTGATGCTGTATAATATAGTCGCAAGTCTTTGGCTTTAGGTCTCACAACCATGTTATCTACTATATTTAAAAACTCAATTGTCATCCCTAAACCTAGGATACTTTTACATGGCATTACCATACACCAATGGAACTAATTTAGTACTCTCTGAAGTGAGTATAACCTATACTTCAGAGAATCTCTTCCTTATTATTTTTTCCTGGCCATATAGAATTATTGATTTATCAATACTGGACATATAGCCAACATCACAGTAGCTTTTGGAAAATGAAACTTATCTAACACCTACACTTTTCTCAAAAATACATATCATAGCTGTTTTTTTATTGAATCATAAAAATATCAGAGTATTCAGTTTAAGGCTATAATTAAATTTTAGAGAATACACAAATTCACAAATACTGAATCCACTAATAATAATCCACCAATGAGGGGCTGGGTTACCCCTTCTCACGAAAAATTTCTGGCTTGCCTTTTGGAACCAGAGTTGGCTGAATTGCACTAATGTAAGCAAATCACTCTCCTAAAAGATCAGAGTAGGCAGACTTGGTTCTAACTCACAGCTCATTCACCACAGGACATTCCTTTTAACACTCTAAAGTTTATTATAACCTTTAAGATAACTGAATGCAATTGGAAAACCAAAATCAACAAATAGAAGACCAGTGTTTATCATGCTTTCTGTTCTATTGCAGCAAACACCTAATAATAAGGAAGTTTGGAAAAATGCTCCCTACTACAGTAGAGAACAGTAAGTAGAAAAAGAAAAAAAAAAACATACAGCTTTCAAGTGTCAGAGTTGAAAGAGGAGGTATTATTTACTGAATTCCTTATTATACTTCAGAGATTTCAAAACTCCCATTTTACAAACAAGGAAAATTGAGATCAGAGAATGACATGGTAGAAGAACACAGTCCGAAGTAAAGGTTCATGATTCCCAGATTGTTGAATAAAGAAAGTCATGCTGATTTGGGTCAAAGGAAGCTAGTGAAGGACAGGTAGAGTAAGAGCCTTTCCAAGGGAACACTAGGGATAATGCAGAGACACCAAAGAGAAGCATGGACAGTACGGTTATCCAGTACCAAACAGAAACACCACCGGCAGCTTTTAAGGCCGAGGGCTAGAGGAGACTCCAGCGTGCTAAGAGTAAAACGGGGGCATTCCAAAAAATCCAGCATTGTTGGAGATACTATCTGGTGTAAAATCCATAAGACAATATTGTTCTTAGATTAAAAATGTGCTAGAGCAAGATCCAGGGTATTCCTGAATCATTTTACGGGAATATTGCTTCTCTTTCTCCTATGTTCCTATGTGGGTATCTAGACTAGCAGGGTATTAGTACTATCTGGAAATTAGTGGAGATCACAGTGACTTCCATGCATGTAGACTAAAGAGTCCCATGTTACTGATAACATAGCCTGACATTATACCAAATGGACCAGTGACTTCAGGCTCAGATGGGACCCAGGTTAGATGGGAGAAGGTGTCCATGAATCATCATCTTGGAAAATCTGCTTCTTTTTCCCCACCACTTTTATATAGAGAGGCCCAGATCATCTAGGACATAAGGTCACCTTAAGATCAGTGAAAATGGCAACAGCTGTACTAAATGCCTGCCTGTGCATGACTAAGGCATTTTAGAGAAGGCTAAATATGCATTCCTCATTGACTTTGAGTTCATGCAAGTAGCCTAAACAGCAGGAGGCTATGACTCATTGGTACTCAAATGTTCACACCCGCTCAACATGCTTCGGATTCTGGGACATAAGCTGCAAAGGTGGCTGACAGTAAAAATGCCTATGCTCTCTCTGAGTGGGGAAGGCTCACAGGGCTGAGTGGATTTTCAGCACTTAGTAACTGTAGGAATTCTGTGACAGCATGATAGAGTGTGATGTGTAGCTCAGCCTGCACAGTCAACATGTCTGACATCAGAGCCTAACCGATCTCAGAATGCCTGAGATGAGTTATTGCAGAAATCTGTGCTTATGCAGAAGACCACAGAGTTCCTCAGGTCCTAAAATAAAGAATACCAACAAAGAATACTGTACTCAGTAGGGCTGTGTATAATTTATAAGTGAAGGTGAAAGAAGTTCCAAAACACAAAGAAATTGAAAGAATTTTACACCACCCATTCAACCTTACAAAAGATGCTTAAGAATGTGATAGAAACAGAAACAGAGAAATGATAATCACTAAAATGAAAGCATGTAAGTGAAAAAGAAAAAAACATCTTAACTAAATTATAAAGGCAATCCAAATCAAATGATAAGATTTATGACAAAATAAAATATTATGAACAAATTGTTACTCTTTAATAACTGAATGTAAATTATGCCTGAACTCTACAATCAACAATACAGACTGGCTGAATGTATTAAAAAAGAAAAGACTCCTGTATTTGCTGACTACAAGAAACACGTATCATCAAAAGATGCACATAGTCTGAAAGTAAAAAAAGATAGAAAAGGGTATTACACATCAGCTGAAAGGAAAAATGAGCAGTTGTCGTCACCCTAATATCAGAAAAAAAAGACTTCATCACAAGAGAAAAGCTAAAAAAAAATGACTTTGCATGAACAGTAGGATTATTTCAAAAAGAAGATACAACTATAGAAATGCATATTCTTCCATTTCAAGGAATCTGCCTACTAGGCAATCTGCATGAAAAATGCAAGATCAATAAATACATAGGTAAGTGAATATATAAAAATGTTTGTATAGAGGATTTGCATAATAGAAGCATTAAATGTTAAGATCCTATAGAAAATAATGGGTCACAAATTTGCCAAAATCAGTACTTAAAAGCATTATAACTATTTCATTTTCTATTAAAATAGTAGAACAAATAAAATATGAGAACTTTGTAACAGGAAATGCCAGGTAACTTTCAACACAGCAATAAGTCAAGGATTTGCAATTAAACTCAAATGTTCAGCTTTGTACCTTTGAATACACAGATTTATTTGTGGCTTAGAAAAACTTATGATTCCATTGATGCCATGCAAATTTGAAGCCCCAGACTCCACTGGATAGACCCCAGGTTAAATGGTCGTTGTAACCTTTAATCTCCCTGTTAGAAGAAAAAAGTACACTTTTCTTTTTCTCTTTCCAAGTATCTCAAAAACACTGATGCAAAGAAACATTTTCTTAAGTCTAATGGGCCTTATTAAAAAATTTTAAAAACAAGTTTATCTATAGCAATATTTATGTGACATAGATCATACATATTTAAGGATATACTCTAATAGATTTTTACATGCATTTAAGCTCAAAAATCACCACAAAAATCAGGAGGATGAATACATATTCATTATGTATATGAATATATATAATATCTATTTATATGTATACATACATATATATACATACACAAAGTTCCGTTGAACCCTTATTCTTGCCTCCCACCCATGTGAAGCATTCTCCTTGTCCAGGGTTCCCATGCAACCACCGATCTTCTTTCAGGCACTACAGATTACCTTGAATTTTCTTTAATTTTATATATGTGAAATAATCGAGTATGACTTTCCATCTTGCATTTTTCATTCAGCATGATGCTGAGAGTTATTCATGTAGTTGCATGCTTCAATAATTATCCGTTTTGATAGTAGAGTGTTATCCAGTCTTGTGTATACGTTACAATTGCTTGTTTCTTGACTTGTTGATAGACATTTGTATTGCGTTCAGACTATTGAAAATAAAGTTGCCGTGGACATTCATTTCAAAGTTCTGTATGAAAATTATTGGAAAACAAATATCCAGAAATATCTTTTCTGTTGGATTTTTGTCTGAGTCTGTAGTACTGATCTGTGATTACTTTAAAATTTAATGCATATCAATGAAACAGTCATTTTTCTATTCAATTATCACTTATAGCTGCTGCACTCCCACTAGATTGAGGTCTTTTTTTTTTTCCTTTTTGGTTGTAAAACTTCTTATCCAAGTGATGTGTTAGGCATACTAATTTAAAGTAAATCTAAAATATGCTATATCAAAAGTTAAAGAGAGAAAGGAGGATAGGAGATAGGAAGCTAAAAAAAACGTTAAACTTAAAGGAAAACTAATTTCAAAACAGTTCAAAAGTTGAATAGGGTCGAACTCTGGCAAAATAATTTTTCAAAGGCCAAATTACAATGATATCTAAAAAACAGTAAGACAATAATATGCAAAGAAGACTGCAAATTTCATTGATAAAGAACAAAGATTTTTTTTAAAGATTTATTATTTTTATTATTTTTTGATTGGAAAGGCGGATATACAGAGAGGAGAGACAGAGAGGAAGATCTTCCGTCAGATGATGCACTCCCCAAGTGAGTGCAACGGCCGATGCTATGCTTATCCGAAACCAGGAGCCTCTTCCGGGTCTCCCACGCGGGTGCAGGGTCCCAAAGCTTTGGGCCGTCCTTGACTGCTTTCCCGGGCCACAGGCAGGGAGCTGGAAGGGAAGCAGGGCTGCCGAGATAGAACTGGCGCCCATATGGGATCCCGGGCGTGCAAGGCGAGGACCTTAACCACTTGCGCCACCGCGCCGGGCCCAAGAACAAAGATTTAAAAAAAAAAATACTAGCAATTTTACTCAAAAATTTCATCAAGAACATCACATCCTATATAGCAGCTCAAAAATCTAAACATGGCAACAACAACCAACCCAGGTAAGAAATGAGCCAAGATCATTAATACACAGCTCTCAAAGAAGAAATACAAATAGCTTACAAATATATGACAAAATGCTCAACATGCTAGCCACTAAGGAAACGCAAATCAGTACCAGAAGATATCACCCCATCACTGTCAAAACGGCTAAAATCTGAAAGATAGAAAGTAAAATATGTTGACCAGGATGTTAACAAAGGGAATAGCTAGACATTGCTGATGGTGATGTAAATTAGTGCAGTTACTAATTAGTGGGGAACAGTATGGAGATTTCCTGAAAACTAGAAATAGATTTGCCATATGCTCCTGCAATTGCAGTACTGGTTATACACCAAAAAGACACGAGTATGTTGCATCATGGAGACACCTGCAGCACCATGTTCATAGCGGCACCATTTACAATAGCTGAATTATGGAATTGACTAAGATGTTCATCATTGGATGAGTAGAAAATGTGGTTAATATTTGCATTGGTTTATTATTCAATTATAAAAGCAATGTATTCTACCATTTGTACCTAAATATATGCAATTGGAGGACATTGTGTTGAGTGAAATAAGCTTTACATGGAAAGACAAATATCCCCTAATATGTAGAAGCAAAAATTAATATATATAATATTAAAAAATAAGCAAAAATTAAATACCCACAAATGTTACTATTACTGCAAATATATTTTTCCAAGTTGTATTACATATTTGCCAAGCCAATGATTAGGAATGTGATATTGTTATGTTTTAATTATCCAATTATTCTAAAATAGGCCCTTGCCTATAAAATGTTGAACTATGGTCTTTTTGCTTTTTAGTTGCTGATCTCTTTACATAGTGGAGCATTAATCCTTGACTGTAATATTAATTAAATATAAGTTATCTCAAGAGCCAAAAAGAATGAACAATTTAAGAAGGGGGAGGAAAGAAAGCAGAAAGGGAAGGGGGGAGGAGATTAAGGAAAGGGATATCATTATATTCTAAGCATTTTAACGATAAGCTACACTTAATCTTTATTATGTGTATAATATTACATAAACATGAAAAAATATAGTAGCATAAATAAAAAAGTAAAAAAGTTTGATATTCATACCAAAGATTTTCATAAGATATATTTTACATTGTTATGACCTTTCACATATTGCAGACACATGTCTAAATTGTAAGAATTTCCCAACCGTTCCATGGAAACATATTTTTTCTTTTTATATTTTTATTAACATTAAAGAAATAGATTTAATGCACTCTGTAGGTACAGTTCCAAGAAGACAACACCACACTTCACTCAGTACCTTGCTTCCCAGTACAACCCACCTCCTCCGTCTTTATCAATTTTTGCAAAGGCATAATTTTAATCCCCTCTCTATTTACAGGCTTGTTTTGCCACTAATCATAATATTCAACAAATAAAAAGTATAGAAATCACAGTTCCACTGGACTGTACATGGGCTAAAAATGACAGTCAAATCCCAAAGTGTCCATTTCATTCTTACACATTTTTGTGGTCTCTATTAGCTGCCACCTTTCAGAGACAGCATATGATATTCATCTTTTTCATATTGGTTTTTTTCATTATGCAGGTTGGTTTCCAGTTACATCCATTTTGTTGCAAAAAAGACAAGACCCCATTCTTTTTATGGCTTAGTAATATTCCATAGTGTAACATACCACATTTTCTTAATCTAGTGATCAGTTGATGGACATCTGGGCTGATTCCCAAAGTTAGCTATGGTGGATTGACTATAACATACATGGGGTGCACATGACTTACTCATATTCTGATTTCATTTCACTTGGGTAAATTCCCAGGAGCAGAATGGCTAGGTCATATGGTAGGTCTATTTTCAGATCTCTTGAGGAATCTTCATACTCACTTCCATAAGAATTATACTAGTTTTTTTACATTCTTGCCAACTGCAGATTAGTCTAATTTTTTTTTTTTACCCTTACGTCCACCATCATTTTTTGTTCTTTTGATTTTTGGATGATAGCCATTCTAACTGAAATGTGAATGTACTAAGGATACTATTATCTATGTGGGAGACCCAGATGTAATCCCTCACTCATTGTTTTCATCTGAAACTGCCCTGGCAGTTGAAGGCATTTGAGGAGTGAATAATCAAATGGAAGTTTTATCTGTATGTCTCTCCCTCTTTCTTTGCTACTTTGCATTTAAAATAAACAACTAAGACATTAAGAACAGAAAAAAAATGTGTTTTGGGGAGTCATTTGGAAAAACTCATCTGCTTGGGATGCCTGCATCCTGTTAGGGAGTTCCTGGTTTCAAGGCCCTGCTCTATTTTTAATTCCAACTTCCACCTAATGTGTCCCTGAGGCCTCAACAAATGACTCGACTTCTTGAAACCCTGCCACATCCGTGAAAGAAATATGAGTTCCAGGATACTGGATTTAGCCCCACTGAGCCCTGGCTATTGCTGTTTTTACCTCTGGATGTTCAATTTGAATCTTTTTTTTTTTTTTTTTTTTTATCTTTCCTACAGCTCTTGAATGCTTGAAGACAATGTGTTCAGTTAAGAGCTGTTAAATTTCCCTGTCTGCTAATTGTACGAATTGTGTCATTTCTGAACCAGTGTCCATTGTTTGACTTTTCTTTTTCATTATGGGATATATTTTCCTGGCTTGCACTCTTAATGATTTTTTATTGAATCTGAAAATTGAATGTGCCAATCAGAGTCCCGAGTGCTCAGCATTACACAGTGGAACTCATTTGAGTTGGCACATCAAAGATCTTTCTGTTTCAGCATTTCTCCACCTCTCCCCATCAGCCTCTCTCTCTTTCAAATAAGGTGAAAAATAATTTTTAAAAATGTTTACTGTAGCTCCCACTGGTTTATGCGAGGGCCGAGTATGTGCTGGGCAGAACCAGGCTGGACTGCAACACCCATTGGTTCCAGTGGAAGTCGGAAGTGAAAATAGAACCAACCCAGCAATTACAACCACCAGCTGATCAGGGCGATGGACTGTGCTGGACCCTGTACTTGCTAGCACATACAAGAATCTGTTTTGAGAACACCTCAGACAAAGTTTCTTTGGTGATCTCCCCAATCAAAATGCTGGACTTAGAACCCTAACCAAGAAAAGAGAGAAGACAAAACAGGTCAACCAACCATCTTAGCTATGATGGACTATGTCAATCAGTGGATTCTTCAAGGACCTCATAGTGCTTGGAGTGGCAAGATTGGCAGCAATTCATAACTCTTGAAATATCAAATCCACTTGAGCAAGAACCTCAGAGCATACCCTACATGCAGGACCTGGGGAGGGTGGGAAATTGGGTGGGCCTTCTCCCTTAATACCCCCCGTTAAACATGAAGGAAACAATATGGAAAAAATACTAGTCTTACCCACTTTCCTGTAATTAACTATGTAAAGATTGTCCAAATTAAAAAAAAAAATGTTTACTGTGCTGACAATATATGCATACATCTATTTCTTTTTAAAGATTGATTAATTAATAAATTAAATTTTGGAAAGGCAGATATACAGAGAGGAGAAGGGACAGAGAGGATGATCTTTTGTCCACTGATTCCCTTTCCAAGTGGCCACTAGGGCCAGAACTGAGCTGATCCAAAGCCAGGAACCAGGAGCTTGTTCTGAGTCTCCCACATGGGTCCATCTTTGGGTCATCTTTGACTGCTTTCCCAGGTCACAAGCAGGGAGCTGGATGAGAAATGGAGCAGACAAGATACAAACCGGCACCCATATAGGATCCTGGCGCATGCCAAGCAAAATGAGGACTTCAGCTGCCAGGCTATTGTGCCAGGCTCCAATAAGACATTTTAAACATTGAATATCAACCCTGGTGTTGAAACAGCACATAAAGCTGTTGAGTGTGATGCCTGCAACCCATCTGGGCACTAGTTCAAGTTCTGATGCAACTCCCTATTAATCTGCATGGGAAAGCAGTGAATAAATCTATTTCTAAACTCTGTTTTCTTCTACTAATCTAGTAGTTTTCTTCAAATGCCAAATTTTCCTAACAACTATGGCACTGTAAAAAGCCTTGAAATCAGGTAGCATTAATTATTGAACTTTGCATTTCTTTGTGCGTTGCTTTGCTTGTTCTGAATCCTCTGTATTTGTACAGGAACTTTAGAATTAGCATGTTAGTTAAGAGAGATATTACCAATTTTATGATTGGGATTTGCTTGAATTTGTATAGCAATATGGACAACAAATGTTGCACTCATATTGAATCTGCAGATTCATCTATATAGTATATTTCTACATTTGTTTATAAATTCTTTCATTTTTCTCAGTAGTGCTTTATATTTTTTGGTACAGAGGCTGAAGAACTTACATTAGGCTTCTTAATAAGTTCTTGGGGTTTTTTAAAGAACTATTATATTGCTTGCAAATTTCAATTTTGGTTTTTAATTTTAGAACATGCTGATACTGTATATCATTTACTTAATCTGATAAGCTCATGATTTTTACAAGTTTTTTTTTTAAACTTTTAGTTAGATTTTGTATATGCCACAGGTCACTGACACCTTTAATTTTTTAATAAAGCTTTTTATTCCAAAATAGTTATAATTTACAAAAGAGGAATTGTGAAGTAGTTATGTAGGAGGTTAAGCTAACACCATAAAGGCAGCATCCCATACAGACACAGGTTTGAATGTTCCCTGCTCCACATCTGACAAACCTCCTGCAATTGGGAAATCAGGAGAGTATTCTTGAAGTACTTGGGTCTCTGCCACCCCGACAGAAGCCTCCTGCTGTCAGTGTCCTGTAGCCCTGCCCGACTGCTGCCACCGTTTAGAGAGTGAACAGACGAGGCAAGAGAGCTTTCACTCTCCTACAGTTCCTCCATTCACTTTGTAATTCTGCTTGTCGAATAAATCTTTTTCAAGCATGAAAAACTGTGAGGTAGTGCAAACTGTTCCTATATCCACCTCCGCACAGCTTCCCCATTTTAACATATTAGTGTAACATACCTGTCACAATTGCTTTTGTCAGTTTTTTTTTCTCTTTCATGTTGGATGGTTTCTATTGCAGGGTATTAAGATTCATTCATATTATCTCTGCTGTCTAATCTTGGTATTTTTATGCTAATGTATTAATCATACTGTATTTTTCAGCACAGATATTGCTGTTTTTACCTCTAGATGTTCAATTTGAATCTTTTTTTAATCTTTATTATATCTCTTGAGTGCTTGAAGATAATGTAGTCTGTTAATAGCTGTTAAATTTCCCTGTTTGCTAATTGTTGCAATTGTGTCTTTTATGAGCCAGTGTCCATTGTTTCACTTTTATTTTCATTATAGGTTGTATTTTCATGGTTTGCACTATTGATAATTTTTTTATTGAATACTATATGAAAATCTTACTTATTATGCATTGGGTACATTTACATTTATTTAAATATCTTGCTCACTTTCTCTGAGAAACAGTTAAGTTACTTCGCAATAGTTTGACCTTTTCAAAACTTTAAAACATTTTTTAAAATGTTAAAGAGGTATCATACTATTTTGATATAACCCCATTTGTCCAGTTTTGCTTATATTGTTTGTGCTATTGTGGTCTTAGTCAAGAAGTCCTCACCTGTACCAGTGGATTGCATGTCTTGCAGTGTTGCTCCTACATTGTCCTCTAGTAATTTGATGGTTTCAAGTTTTAGGTTTAAATCACTGATCCATTGTGAATTGAATTGTTTTTAAAAAGATAGATTTATTTTTCTGAAAGCCAGAGTTGCAGAGAGAAGGACAGACAAACAGTGGGCAAGGAGGGAAGGAGAGAGAGAGAGAGAGAGAGATTCCTTCCATTTGTTCTAATGACGGCTGCATAAGTCAGGAGTCAAGAGCTTCATCAATTCTCCCACATGAGTTATACCCATATCAGGCCAGCAGCTGAGATCAGAACTGGAACAGTTTGGGCATGAACCAGAAACCACATGGGATGTTGGCTTCATGATTAGTGACTTTGCCTGCCATGTCACAATGCCTGCTCTGTGAGTTGACAGTTGTAAAGGGAGTATGGTAAGGCTCTTGCTTCATACTTCTGCATGCAGAGATCTAATTTTCCCCAACAGCGTTTGACGAAGAAACTGTCCTTTCTCCAAGGAGTTATTTTAGCTTGTTTGTCAAACATTACTTTGTCAATGACTAATGCCTATGGCATCGAATCCGCTCCATTGGTTCACATACCTATTCCTGTGCTAGTACCAGGCTGTTTTGATTAGGATTATCATATAATATGTTCTAAAATGTTTCCAGTTTTATTTAATTGTTTATGAATACTTTAGGTATTCAGGGTCCCCTGACTCCATATTAGTTTTAGAGTCATTTCTCCAAGATCTGAGAAGAACATCTGGGGCACTTTCATTGTGTTTCTGGTGAATTTATAAATTATTTTGAATAGTATGGACATTTTGATGATATTAATTTTACAGTCCAGAGCATGGAAGACTTTCCCATTTTATTGTTTCATCTTTTATTTATTTATTTATGTTTTGTAATTTTATTGAAGCTATTTTTCATAACTTGTTTCAATATATCTCAAGGTATGCAAATTTTTATAGTTATTTTGAATGGTTCTGTTATTACAATTTTCTTTCTTATTCTGAATTTTATTTCTATATACAAAAGCTTTTGGTTTTTGAATGTTGATTTTATATTCTGTAACCTTATGAAACTCCCTTATTAGCTGCAATAATCTCTTAGTAAAGACTTTTGTTTCCCTATGTATAGACTCATATTATCTGCAAACAAGGATAATTTGACTACTTCCTTTCCTATAAAATTCTCTTGTTTTTCTAGTATAATGTTTCTTATTAAGCCTCTAGAAATATATGGAATAATAATGATAATAGTGGTATTATTTTGTTCCCAGATTTTAGTGGAAAGGTTTCTAGCTTTTCCTTCTTCAATACAATGCTGGACATAGATTTATTATATATTTCCTTGATTGTGTTGAGATGTATTCCTTCTATATTCAATTTCTTATGGTTTTTTAAAATCATGTTTCCTGTGACTTGTGTTAACTTACAGACTACAAAAATGTAATGTTCTTGAATAACATTTTGATGTTTCACAACTAGATATAACCCTTCTTATTTTCCTTCTTACTTCTTATTTTCTTTAATTACTTGAGGCTTAAGTTTGTGATTCAAAGTATGTTATTTCAAAATTTAAAAGAAAAAAGTTAAGAGGAAGGGAGTGGGAGAAAGGGTGTTTTTAAAATCACACATATAAACTTGATACTGCTGCTTTTTTAAATAAAAAAATGAGAAAATCTGCTCACATTTTTTTAACTCAATGTGTAGGAAGGAACAAACAACAAAAACAAGGTTAAGAGGAAAGTTTATAGAATTAAGTGCCTGCATTAATAAATTAGAAAGGTATCAAATATATTATCTAACAATGATCTCAAGTACTAAAAACAAGAATAAAACAGACCCATAATTAGTAGGAGGGAAAATCAAAACAAAACAAAACAAGTGTCCCTTGCAGTGGTCTAGTGGCTAAATTCCTTGCCTTGCATGCACCGAGATCCTATGTAGGTGCCAGTTTGTGTCCTGATGGCTCCACTTCACATCCAGCTCCATTTGTGGACTGGGAAAGCATTGAGGGTGGCCCAAAGCCTTGGGACCCTGCACCTGCAAGGGGGATTTGAAAAAAGCCCCTGGCTGCAGGCTTTGGCTTGGCTCAGCTCTGGGGGTTACAACCACTTGGGAAGTGAATCAATGGATGGAAGATCTTTCTGTCTCTCCTTCTGTCTGTAAATCTGCCTTTCCAATAAAATAACTAAATCTTAAAAAAACTTAAATAAAAGTTTAAAAAACTGTAAAAGATAATAGTAAAATTAAGAGTTTTAGTGTACATATACATATGGTTATATATTAATATAGAGAGGATTATAAATTATATATATATATAACATATATAATTGATACACTGTTAACCAAATTAACCAAAATAAGGGGTGGGGAAAGAGAGGGGAGAACACCCAAATTAGTAAAATTAAAAGATGTTATGATGAATACCACTGATAAAAAAATATTCACTAGGGATCACTACAACGGCTGTTTGGCAACAAATTGAAAAATTAAGAAGAAATATATCTATTGGCACACACAGTTTTCCAAACTTGAGGCATAAAGGTGTAGAAAACCTCAATACATCAATAATCAAGACAGTGATTGAATAAGTAATAGAAACCCTTAAAACAAAACAAAAAAGCCATAACTGGGTGTCTTCACTCTTGAATTAATCCAATTTTTAAATAAATCTAATTCTGATTCTTGAGTTATAAAAGCCATTGAAATGAAGGAACCGTTTCAACCTCTTTTCCTGAGGTGCCCATCAGCTTAAATACAAACCAGAAAATTATATTTAAAAAAGAGAAAACTATCCATCAATATTCCTAGGAACATGGATGCACAAATCCTCAACAAAATGCTTGCTAATTGAAGCCAACAACACATCAAAAAGATCATCCACCCAGATCCTGCTAAATTCACCACAGCAGTGTGTCAGCAAATGCAAACCCATATATGTTACATATCATATTAACAAACAAAACACTAAAAACTGTGATTACCTCAAAAGATACAGAGAAAACAATTGACAAAATACAACGTACTTTCAGGATAAAAAAATCTTAACTTGGATATACAAGGAATATATATCGACATAATCAAGATTTAATAAACTGGGGTCATTGTCATGTTGCAATAAGCTAGACTTCTGCATCTGGTGCCAGTAATCCATATGGGTAACAGTTTGAGTACAGGCTGCTCGACTTCCAATGCAGCTCCCACTTATGGCCTAGGAATGTAGAAGAACATGGCTAATGTTCTTGGGCCCTTGCACTCATTTTCAAGACTCAGAAGAAGCTACTGGCTTCTAGTTTCACATTACCTCAGTACAAGGCACTGCAGCCATTTGAGGAGTGAGTGAGCAAATGGAATATCTCTCTCTTCCTCTCTTTGTCTCCTTTTTTCCATAAATCTTTAATGTGTGTGCGTGTAGTAAACTGATATACAGCATCACACTGAATGTTTAAACAGTAGAAACATTTCCACTAAGATCTAGAAACAGACCAAGATAAACACTGTCACCAATACTTTCATATATCTATTTTTAGACATTTTGGTGAGAGACATTAGTAAAGAACAGGAAATGAATGAGATACAAATTGTAAAGGAGGAAGTAATGATCCTAGTTACACCAGCTATAAAAAAAAATTTAAATACTTCGGGATAAATTCTAGGAAGGATATAAAGATTTCTACAATGGAAATGATAGAATATTAAGAAAACACACACACACACACACACACACACACACACAAGGAATAATCTTCCAGGATCATGGACTGGAAAAAATAACTATCAAAATGTGCTTATTTTACCTAAAACAGTTTGCAGATTCCACGTAATCCCAATCAAAATACCAAAAAAAAATATTCTTTCATCTACAAAAACTATAATGTAAAATTCAACTGAAAACACAAGAAATCCCAAATAGCTAAACATTCCTAAAAATAATAACAAAGCTTTAGTCATCATAATATCATATTTAAACTCAGAACCCTAACCAAGAAAAGAGAGAAGACAGAACAGGTCAACCAGCCATATCAGCTATATCTTGGCAGCGAAATACGGGGCAAACAGAGACTCTATGATGGACTATGCCAATCAGTGGATTCTTCAAGACCTCTTAGTGCTTGGAGTGGCAAGATTGGCAGCAATTCATAACTGATGAAATATCAAATCCATTTGAGCAAGAACCTCAGAGCATACCCTACATGCAGGACCTGGGGAGGGTGGAAAATTGGGTGGGCCTTCTCCCTTAAACATGAAGGAAGGGCCTTCTCCCTTTAAACATGAAGGAAACAATATGGAAAAAATAATAGTCTTATCCTCTTTCCTGTAGCCCTTGAACCTTTTTACCCTAATTAACTATGTAAAGATTGTCAAAATATTTTTAAAATTAATTAAAAATATATCATATTTAAAATCATAATATAAGCTCTTGCAATAAAAAATTACTGTCAGAAATACAGAAATTTGAATTAACAGAAAGTACTTAAAAGGAATAAGAAACCCAGGAAATTAATCCCTGTATCTACAACCAAGTAATCATTGACAAATGAGCTAAAGTCATTACTTCCACAAAGCACAATCTCTTCAACAGTGTTGGGAAATTTGGTCTCCACATACACAAGTATGAAATTAGACTCCTACAACAAAAATCAACTTGCACATGAATGAATCAAAAATCTCCTCTGAGGCCTGATTTCATCATTTTTAAGAGAAAAACAGGGGAAATACCAAAAGATATTTGTATCCATGGTGATGACAGGTGGATGCATCTCTCTGTAAGCAATGAAGGAGGCTCAAATTGAGTTCCTGACTCCTGGCTTTAGTGTGGTCCAGCCATAGCTTTTTCAGGCATTTAGAGAATGAACAGAAAATCTTTTTATGTCTTTCATTTCATCTCATTTTGCCTTTCAGTTTTTAAATGGATACAAAGCAAATATAATCTCTTACTACAAATCGCTAAAGAAAATATCAAAAACATACTTGTAACATAGGGTTGGGTTAAGGTTTCTTTCTTAAAAATTTTATTCATGCAAAGTGAACAAAAAACATGTATTTTGCAATATAGTTTTAAGAGTATAGTGATACTTCCCACCACAATCTCTTTTCTGCCCAAGTTCTCCATGCACCCATCTCCTTCCTTCTTTTTTTGTAATTTCTAAAATGGCATGCTTTTAGTTCACTTCTGAACAAAGACTTGAGGATTTCTTAGAAATAACATCAAAAGCATATGCAATAAAAAAAATGATGAACTGGATTCCTTCAAGTTAAAGTTGAGGCTGTTTGAGGCTCTCTGCAATGAGAATGCAAAATTCAACCACATCCCCCCCCCAAAATTTTCAAACTATGTAGCTGATATAAAATTTGTATCTACAGTGCATAAAGACCCATTAAAATTCAGTAACAACCTAATTTCTCAAATGCTAGTTAAGATTTTGAACTGAACTTTTTACCAAGAAGGATACACCAATAGAAAATAGACAAAGACAATATAATCAACATCATTATACTGATATGCCACTATATCCTTGCTAAAGTGACTATAATTTAAAAAATTTATTATATCAAGTATTGATGAATAGGTAAAAATCTAGAATTCAGAGTATTGTGAAAATGAGAAATAGTATAATAGCTTCAGAAAATCTTTTGTCAGTTCATTGACTTAAACATGTATCTATGACATGACCTATTATGCTAATTAATGAAACAAATTAAGACATGAAAGCATATGTCCATACAAAGATTTGTACATGAATGCTTTATAGTAACAATTTAAAGAGCCTTTTTCCATCCTATCTTTTAAGGTAAATTCTAAATTTATCTAAATTTATTCTAAACGTTACCAATCACATTAAACACTAAACTTGACATAATTAAAACACCACTTAGTACCGCAGAATTTGTCTTCATTGCCTCTTTTAGAGTAATCACATGTTCTCTGCCTCCTAGGACACAGCAGTACCTGCTGGTCATGAATCATCAGCACTCTTGGCCTAAACAGGGCTGAATATGTTTGACAAGTGCAGTAAATAAGAATAATAAACATTGCATACACTATGCTTACCATATGTTGTGAATCTGAAATTCAAATGTACTGAGGAACTTGGTAATTTTTCAGGCATCCCTATGTGAGGAAAGCTAGATTTTTAAATTTTTTGATAATATAGATCTTTGGAAATATTTCTGTTACAAAAAAATCATTTTAGGTATTTCAAGGAGAATAGAATTAAATGAATAGAATTCTCTGTTTCTGTTTTTTTTTTTTTTAAGTATGTTCAAGTGGGGAAAGAAGAAAGTCCAGAGAAGATTCTTTCTGTTTCTCAAGTACACTGCTAGATTTCAGAAAAATCTCTGCAGGTCAGTTACTGCAGCAATCAGTTCCAGAAATATCTCATGAGGATGCTCTCAGAGAGGTCTAGTTGAGGGTTGGTAGAGGTTTTCATCTTCCCATATTTTTATTTAGAAACACATGTGAATGCTGTTACCAATTTTACTTAAAGGAGTAAAAAAAATCTAGCAGCAATATAGATATCCGTAAAATTAAAACGGCCAATAAAATTCAGCAGAGTCACGCAATGGATTACTGAACAGCTACTAAAAAGAACACAATACTGCCACATACATCAACATCAATAACTTAATTATTTTTTTAATTTTTATTTTTTATTAGAAAGGCAAATCAGATTTACAAGGGAGAAGGAGAGAGAGGGAGATAAATATCTCCTGTCTGCCAGTTCACTTTTAAAATAGTCAGAGCTGAGCCAATCTGAAGTCAGGAGCCAAGAGCCTCTTCCTGGTCTCTCACGTGAGTGCAGGGTCCCAAGGCTTTGGGCCATTCTCTTCTGCTTTCTTGGGCCATAAGCAGGGAACTGGATGGGAAATGGAGCAGCCAAGAAGAAATGAGCACCCATACGGGGATCCTGGCACTTGCCAGATGACAATTTAGCCATTGAGTCCTTGCTCCAGGTCCCATGACTCTAACAGTTAATTCGCTGAATAAAATAAGACAGAGTGCACAAGTGTGAGAGTCAGTTCTATGAAAATCAAGGCATTCTAACCTAAGATGTTCAAAGTCAGCATAATGGTTATCTTGGCAGTAGGAGGGCAAACATAAATAAGAAAAAGGAAGGAAAGTTACTAGGGCATTGGTTACACAGGTATGTTGAGATATAATTATAGATATGTGTGTATGTGCATATTCTACAAACTGTAAACTCAGTGTACTTTACAGAACGCATGTTGTATATCAACAAAAAGATTTTGTTTTTCCTTTAAGTTTTGAAGTCATATTTTGTAGAGTATACATAACCATCTACTGCTATTGGAGGAATAATTATGTTCCTGATTTTCCTCACACATTCTAAATTTAATCAAGCACTCTCATTGGTACAAGTTAGAACCACATAAACAAGGTGTTTCCTGGAATTCAATGATCTGACCCTAGCAAAATATAGGAGAAATTAACGTTGAATATCATCACAGTGATTTTTATCTTGTGGAAATGAAATGAAAATGAAAGAAAGTGTTCTAAAAATTAATTATATAGATTACATTTTTAAAGCTTTTTTGGAAAAGTCTAGGACAATTAATCAAATCAAGAGATATTGTGCATTTATGAGGACACAGGGAAACACTGTAACACAGGTTATCTAAGAACTAACTATTAAAATATGAGTCTCTATACAATTGTGTGACTAAAATGTAAATATTCTTGGAAAGTAGAAAAACAATCTTAATTAATTGTACATCAACATGTCAATAGACAAGCTTTTATTTTCCTGACAAAAGCATTTTTATTGAAATGTCAGAAGATGAATTAAAAAAAGTTTTCAGGGCCTGGCGCGGTGGCGCAAGTGGTTAAGGTCCTCGCCTTGCACGCCTGGGATCCCATATGGGCGCCGGTTCTAATCCCGGCAGCCCTGCTTCCCTTCCAGCTCCCTGCCTGTGGACCGGGAAAGCAGTCAAGGACGGCCCAAAGCTTTGGGACCCTGCACCCGCGTGGGAGACCCGGAAGAGACTCCTGGCTTCGGATCCACATAGCATAGGCCGTTGTGCTCACTTGGGGAGTGAATCATTGGACGGAAGATCTTCCTCTCTGTCTCTCCTCTCTGTATATCCGCCTTTCCAATAAAAAATAATAAAAATAAATCTTTAAAAAAAGTTTTCAGGGCCCGGCGCAATAGTGTAGTGGTTCAAGTCCTCGCCTTGAACACACCAGGATATCACGTGGGCACTGGTTCTAATCCCAGTGTCCCCACTTCCCATCCAGCTCCCTGCCTGTGTTCTGGGAAAGCAGACTAGGATGGCCAAAAGCTTTGGGACCCTGCACCCACGTGGGAGACCTGGAACAGGCTCCTGGCTCCTGGCTCCTGGCTTTGGATTGGCTCAGGTCCAGTTGTTGCGGCCACTTAAGGAGTTATTCATCGGATGGAAGATCTTCCCTCTCTCTCCTCTTAATTGTATATCTGCCTTTCCAACAAAAATAAATAAATCTAAAAAAAAAAGTTTCAATAGCTTTCTTATCCTAATCCTAAATAGAAGATATATAATGTGTTTATGCTTTTATTTTCCTTGTCTTAATTATTTTGGATAGAAATAAAATCAGACCAAACAAAATTGTAGTCTGTTTTGCTTCAAGTTTTTATGACCTATATTTGGCATATCAAATAGAAATATTTTTGTTAACTACATTGCTGTTAGTAGTAGACTTTGCAGATTTTTTCCAAATTAAAGCTCTGAAATCACAAACATTACATTACAACCACAAGGTATATCCCATTACAGAGATTCCCAAATGGTTTATATCTTACAAAGTACATATAGGAAAAATACCTTTCTAAAGATTTGTTGACTATCCCTTAGCTAATTTTTTCTTTTAATGCTTTGATTATTGCTATAATTTTTTCATGTGTTCTTTCCTAGCCTCCTGTCAAGGCCCAGACAAAGTGTAATCAAGTAAAACTTTTGTGTGTGTGTAACTTGAAAGTCTTCATTATACTCTTAACTTTTTTTAAAGATTTATTTTTATTATTTTTTCATTGGAAAGGCGGATATACAGAGAGGAGAGACAGAGAGGAAGATCTTCCGTCCGATGATTCACTCCCCAAGTGAGCACAACGGGCCGATACTATGCCTATCCGAAGCCAGGAGCCTCCTCCAGGTCTCCCACGCGGGTGCAGGTTCCCAAAGCTTTGGGCCGTCCTCGACTGCCTTCCCAGGCCACAGGCAGGGAGCTGGAAGGGAAGCGGGGCTGCTGGGATTAGAACCGGCGCCCATATGGGATCCCGGGTGTGCAAGGCGAGGACCTTAACCACTTGCGCCACCGCGCCAGGCCCTATACTCTTAACTTGATATGAATTTGGTACGTTCTCTTTTGAACAGGACCATCAAATACACATAGTAACGCTAAGTTACCTCATGGCATCTGTCATTTCTGTCCCATCTGCACTCAATGTAGTTACCCTAGGTTCGTATGGATGTATATTGCTCACATATCCCTATACGCATCTGAAGAGAAAAATGCCATCTCTAGAGTTTTCTTCCTAACTATCCTCAGAGTATACTTTGTAATTTCACCTTTGGAGTTATGCTATACCACTGTGCTGTGGGTGTCAGCCAACAACTATTCATGAGAACAGTTGTAATAAGATTGCTAAGTTTTAAAAGAGCAACTAAAAACTTGCATTTGTTATTGTTAAGGGACTCTGTTTTCCCATCTTCTTCATAAAAACTTGATTAACATGTAATTTACATGCTGTGTAAATATGTACATGACATTATTCCACACATCATTGAAAATTTTTGTCAGATTCATGAATAAAATTACAAATGTCCTCCAGAATACAACACTAAATGTAGCTTTAAATAAATCACAATTTTTGCAGCATTTCTTTGCAGGTTTTTGCATCTTCCTTCTTGAACATCCACATCCTATTTGCATTATGTCACTATTTTTGTTTCCTCAGTGATGCTAAATTAATTTCATAAAATTTTCTTTAATAGTCTATTATGAGCCATCATCTGCTGCCTCTCATGCATTAGATGGAAGCTGAAACAGGAATGGAGTGAGACAGGAACCCAGGATTTCTGAAACGACATGGAGACATCCCAAGCAGAATTTTAATCATTATGCAAAGCACCTATCTCAATATATTTTATTGAATATGCCTTAGCATATGCAAAGTGCATTTACTTTCTTTTGTGTTTTGTTCCTCCTTCTTAACTACGATCTCTTGTTTCTTTTAAAAAATTATTTATCTTTTAGTTTCTAACCTCAGTCCTTTCTAGCTACACTTTGAAAAGATCTTAGTATACAACGGGAAAAAATGAGCTGTCATAAACGTGTGGTTAGTTGTGTGCTTTAATTCTGTCTGTAACCGTGAGGAGATCACTTTCCCTCCCCAGGCATCGCTTGCTCTCATACAAATAAGAAGGCTGATGGAGCTGCTTTGCAACATTGCTTCTAGTGCTACGAATTCTATATTTCTGAAAACAGATAATTGTATCTCTCTCTCTTCCTCCCTCCACTCGTCCCTCCCTCCCTCATCTTTCCTTCTGATTCTAATCTTTCTTTCATTCAGTGTGTTTCCTGAACTGAAGGAGAAGCAAACATTTTTCCTCCTAGGTGTTAGTTACTATTTATTTTTTTCAAGTTGCTTATTCTTCCATAAACCTGTATACTGATTTTACCAAATACTTCTTGGTTTAGGCCTTGATCTTAGGGAAATCATATTGTAAAACATGTAAAGAGTGCACTTTTAAACAATGTGACTCCTGGCAAAGTCTGTTAGGCACTCAGTTCATGAACACATGCGCACACAGATTTGCACATACACGTGTATGTGAATGCACACACATTTACATACACACTCTCCTGCCTCTGTAATTACACTGATCTCAGCTCAAATCCTACTTATATACTTGTGGGTGAATCATCTCCTTTTCTAGTTTTAGTTTTTCAAAATGTTGTGAGAAGACAAGATACCTCGCTCATATTCCTGATTTGAATATTGAACATGAGCGCTAAGGTATAGTACTCAGTGCAGTGCAGGTACGTAGTGACCCTTAGTAACTGCTAAGCTGTTCTCCTCTTCATTACCATTATCAATGCTATTTGAAATATATCAGAGTTCCTTGCAGCAAGCTGGTTCCCTTGGTCCTCTGACAGAAGGACTATAATTGAGACCTGTTAGAAAATGGGGTCCTTCAAATCCCTGGATCTATTTTTTAATAACCCCTAGAGGAGTTCTTTATTTGAAGATTTTCTGGCAATGATAAAGGGATTTGTTAGAATGACTGAATCTTTTCTCTATAAAGAAAACTATATGAAGTGTAATATACAGTGTGAATGTCAGGTTCAGTTCCTCACTTCTACAATGAGAAACTGACAGATCTCTTCACTACAGTCATCAAAGCCTCGGACACTTATTCCAGCCCTTGAAGAACACCACATTTAAGCAGCTTCCTCTTTCTTTGCCCAAATAGGAACAGCTTTGTCTTCCTATCATCAAACTGATGAACCTCTATACATCTCACCCTTGTTCTCAGTCTTCCCTTCTGCTTTGATAGAAGACATGCTCTGACATCAGGGGCCCTGATCCTGTTGTCATTCATCTACAAGGCTTTGCTTTTGTAGTCATACATATCTCCCCTGATCCCATTTTTTCTAATATCCTATTCCCAACTACCACTAGCATGTTCTAGAGTCTACTATTTTAAAATATAAACCTTTAACATCAATAGTATTTTTAAATATGTATTTATTTTAATTAGCAAGGCAGAGCTAAAGAAACAGGAGAAAGAGAGAGAGAGAGAGACAGAGAGAGAGAGAGAGAGAGAGAGAGAGAGAGAGAATCTTCCATCTGCTGGTTCATTCTCCAAATGGCTACAGTAGCCAGAGCTGGGCTGGAACTAGGAGCTTCCTCCAACTTTCCCACTTGGGTACAGGAGCCCAAGTACTTGAGCTATTCTATGACTCTTTCCCAGGTCATTAACAGAGCGTTATATCAGAAATGGAGCAGCTGACACTCAAACAGGCATTCACATGGGGTGTTGGCACCACAGATGGATGGTTAGTAGGTAACACTATGGCACTAATCAATCCTTAGGTTTCAATTGATTTTGTACTTCATATTGAATACACCATCACCTTCACAGAAAAACTTTTCAAAACTCTCTCATGATGATTACTTTTGACCTTCTATTCATTCTTCATTCAGCCTTCCTTCAGCTTTGAGTCAAAATAGATTTTTCAATGGCATTCAATAACCATCTTCCTTGCAAATCAATGTCTACTTCACTAGTCTCCTGTCAGGAGTGTTCACAGAAATCACTTTTGTTCAAGCTAATTTTTTTTTCACTTTCACTTCCATGATATCTTGCAATCTCGGTTGCCCTTTTTTTTTTTTGTCTATCCTCCACTCTCATTGCTGGACTTCTATGTCCTCTTAATTGTCAGTTTGAGTTGCTATAACAAAATACTGTAAGTCCCTTATATACAACTGAAATTTATTTCTGATGACTCTGGAGGCTGGATCTCTGAGATCAGAATGTCAATATGACCATCTTATGAAGGTTCTGGTCTGGAACTTCAACCTTCATGCTCACATGTGAGAAAGACGGCAACAGAAATCCATGCTCCCTTTTAGAAAGAAGTTGATCTCATACATTAGAGCTCCACCTTTGTATTGTAATTTCTTCTCAATGGTACCACTTTGTGACAACATCCCTTTGAAAGTTTGGACTTCAATACAAGAATTTGGGAAGACACAAGCATGATTTAGAGAATACAGAACATTTGACCATTCAATATTGATGCTGTAAAAAGTCTTTTAAATCATTATCTGTGTAATCTAGCTGTATATAATCTCATCTAGTTCATGGATAGAGTTGGGCTTTTAATTTGACTGCCAAATCTAATCCATGGCACCAAGCTCTACTCCTCTATATCCCACTTTTATCTGGCATTTACCTTGATTGCCAACAAGCATCTCCTACTATACATGCGCTAAATTGATCTCTTAATATGAATTTATCAGTTCTGTTCCCAATCTCCCCCATTTATTTCAACAATTCTCTCATATTTCCTAGCATATCAACTAAAAACCATACCCTCACTCTCAATTGCCCATTTTGCTTCATTGTCTCCAAATCTAGATAAGCCATGCCTATTACTTTTGCAAATAAAATGTAAGAGGACCATCAAAAATTTCATGGAAAATGAAATGTGTGAGGTATTCATATATGAATTTCAAAATAATTGTGCCCAAACTTATCTCATATTCTTTGTGAACACTTTGAAGACAATTCATATATGTCAAAATTCCACTTCTGTATATTCAGTCTATTTCAGACACCACCATGTCCTTCCTCTCTCTTTCTCTCTCTCTTTATTTATTTATTTATTTATTTTATTGGCAAGTCAGAATTACAGAGATAAGGATCTTCCATTGCTGGTTCACTCCCTAAGTTGCCACAATTGCTAGAGGTTAGCCAACCCAAAACTAGGAGTCAGGAGCTTCCTCTGGGTCCTCCATACAGGTGCTGAGTCCCAAGGTTTTGGGCTGTAATGAGCTGCTTTCAAAAGCCACAGCAGAAGAGCTGGATGGGAAGTAGAGCAGCAGGGACAAAAACCAGCGCCCATATTGGATCACTGTGCGTGCAAGGTGAGGACTTTAACCACTTGGCTACCACACTGGGCCCTTTTAACCCATTTTCATCTTTGCATGTTACTTTGGCAGATAAACTGGAGTGAAGGGAGATTATACATGCATTATAAGTTTACTTGGCAAGAAAGTACATGTTCATTAGCTCTTGTCATTCAAGGAGGAATTTTAATGAGAAAGAGAATCAGCAAGATATTACAATTATATCATTAGAAGGAGTGGAGTGAAGAAGTTGAATTCTAAATATAAAGAGCACAAGGTCCTAATAGAATTCTGTCTTTCTAATATGTGCTAAATCTAAAACTCTTTAAAGGGGTTAGAATCTTTCTATTTTCAATACTCACTGACAAAAACAATAGCTCATTATGTGTATGCCAGAACTTAAACCAAATCTGCTTTATTTCTTGCATACGCCCTGCTGAGTGTGTCCCAAGTCTCAACTCCCACACTGAAGCCGGTGTTTTGGACCTTATTACACAATCACTTCGTGCTCTAACACGACAAATTACTGATGCATAAAATTTGTATGTCTGTGTAAGTTCAAGCAAGCATCTCTTGGTGAGCAGGATGCTTCTCAATCTTTGTTTTGCTTTTCTTTGATGCTAGCATTCCTACAGAGTCTTTTTGGTTCCTAGAATAGAACATATCCATGCAATGTAATTATGGAAAGAAAGCCCTTCTGGGGATCCTCTGCTTATATACACAGGCTGTGGACCTCAGTCTTCACCTTCTAGTTCTCTTCAGAAGATGCTACCTAGAAGAGTTTCTGTTGATTCTTCTCCAATGCTTTCACAAATATTTATTTATTTATTGTATTTCATTTTTAGATTTATTTATTTATTTTTATTGGAAAGGTAGATACACAGAGAGGAGGAGGCATAGAGAGGAAGTTCTTCCATCCACGATTCACTCCCCAAGTGGCTGCAATGGTCAAAGCTGAGCCAATCCAAAGCCAGCAGCCCAGAGCATCTTCAGGTCTCCTATGTGGGTGCAGGGTCCGAAGGCTTTGGGCCATCCTCGACTGCTTTCCTAGGCAACAAACAGGGAGCTAAATAGGAAGTGGGGCTGCCTGGATTAAGATAAACTCCCATATCAGGTTTTGGCGCTTGCAAGGAGAGGATTTTAGCCACTTGGCTACTGTGCTGGGTCCTCAAATATTTATCTTTTAAAACATTCATTGGAAATGCATAGTTGGAAAGTGAAAGAGAGAGAAAGGAAGAGAGGAATGTAGGAAGGGAGAGAAGGGAGAAAGGGAAGGAAAGTCTTTCATCTGCTATTTCACTCCCACAATGTTTGAAATGGCTGCTTGGAGCTTCTTTTGGATCTCCTAGGTAGGTACAGGGGCCCAAGAAGTTAGGCCATCCTCTGCTGATCTCCCAGGCATACAAGCAGGGAACTGGATCAGAAGTGATATAGTTGGCACTCGTATGAGATATTAGCACTGCAGGTATTGGGCTAATCCACTACACCACAGTGCCAACACTCTGTAATGTTTGAAGAGGCTGAAAATTTGGTTTTTTTCTCTTATCATCTTTCTTATGCTTGATTATATAATTGATAACATTCTCTCTTGCACTCTAGCTTCCAAGGGGACTTGACTTTGCTCAATTGTTACTTTAAATAACTAAACTTACTTCAAGCCAATCAAAGTTCAGATGTTATTCTACTCCATAATACATTCCTCCTACAGTATTGCTAGACACAATTATGTTAGCTTTTTCTCTCAGGACCTAATTTTAAAAATATTTATTTATTTTTCTTAAAGGCAAAGAATGATGGAGAGAGAGAATCTTCCATTTTCTGATTCACTCTCCAAATGGTTGCCCACAGGAAGGGCAGAAGTGGACTAAGAGAAGAGCCATGCCCAAAATCCAGGTGTCCAAAATGGGTAGTAGAACCCCAGTGCTTGAGACATCATCCCCTGCTTCTGAGGTGCACTAGCAGGAACTGTACTGAAAGCAGAATAGCTCAGATATGAACCAGAATTCCAACATGAAATGCTGGCATCACAAGCGGTTACTTTACAAGTTGTACCACAACACCCACCTGTCATAGCACCTGTCATTCCTCCCTGTCCTTGTCATTCTCCTTTACCCTACCTTTCAGTTATATATATATAAAACCATTATATATATATATTACCTATATATATATATATATTTTTTTTTTTACCATTAACACAGAAACAACGCCCCTTTGCTACTCCTTTTAAAGTTTGCTTTGTTATTTTATACTCTTTAGTTTTAGCAAATCCAGAATTACTAATATTTTTGGAGTTCTGAACTTCTTTTCCTTCTTACCTATTCTCCAAAGCTAATTTTTTTTTTTACTCAATCTGAAGCTTACAACTAACTCATGAACAAATTATCTCAGACATGCCTCTGTGTTCATTCACACCAAGTCTGTAATCGCCGCGCCCTGGTTGAACAAGTCTTCTTAGCTGAGTGCAGCAAATCTCTGTGCTTCCTCCATGTAAGGCATTGCCATCAACTCTGACAAAAATAAGGCTAAACATCTTCCTCCACACTTACTCTTCAGCTCCTCCTAGCCTAGTCCTTATAAGAAAGCAAAATACTAAGCCAACACAGTGCATTCCTCCTTTTCATACTCATTCAACATCTCAAGCCCACACATCTTTCAGAATGTACATTTTCAGATGGCCTAGTCATTGATGTTGGAATTAATTGGCACTCAACACCATCATAGAAAGGTCATCCCAGCCAAACTCTGCATAGCTGTCTCCTGCAGTAGTTTTTCTAGGGACAGTTTTGCTCTCCTCTAAAGGAGTAATCTGAGCACACCCTCCCTGTTGCTGTCCCTTGACTTCCTCTAGTACCTGAACTACCTATATTCAATAGGAAACGCTGAAGTTGTTCTAGGAGTTCTGGACCATTTACTCTTTACATCACTTCTAACTTAAGTTTACTTTGCTTTCCTTACTCTTTGTCTTTATTCCTTATCCTAGGGGTAATCATGCTGCATTATCAAAACTACAAACCTCACACATATAAAAGAGGATACACAAACTAGAATCCCATTCCAACATGTAATACAGGAATAAGTGGAGTAGGAACTCTATTCTACACTGGCTCCAGCATGTTATTATTTCTAACTTTAAAAATTCAAGGTTCTCCTACAGACTCTAAACTAGCAGACAGAAAGTTTAATTGCAGGAAGAGAGCATTTTTGTGCCAAGAAGTTGATTTTATAAATGATCAAATACCTCTAACCTAGTTAGTCCAAAGAGTAATATTTGTGAGCAGGCTAGTCTTGGAAAGAGTTATCAGAAGAATTAGAGTGCAAACTGCCTCTATCAGATTAGTTATCAATCACACCTTTGAAAAATTTTCTAGAAAAGACAATTTTACTTTAATAAATTTTCTGTCTCTTCTATTTCATTTGCTATTATGGTTAATTCTAATTTCTCTGAGTAATAGATGCCATTATAAGAAAACATTAAATAGCAACTTTTATGACACTATTATAAAATCTGTTTGCACATTTGTGTTGTCTCACTCACAATTTAAAAATACTCAATACAGCCTGTCACATAGTGTCAGTGATATAAGGGTGAGCCCAGAATCTTAGCTGCATCTGAAAAGTTTCGCTGGACATACTTCAAACCTCAAAGCAGTAAGAAAAATAATGGGCAAAGTCACACATGGTAAAAGACATGGTGAAATCCTCCCCGTCCTTTACAAAGGGCAAAGATGAAAAAGGAAAATGTCATTAGTGACAACAAATACCTGTCACAAGTCATAGGACTTGACAAACCAGGACTTACAACTACACCAACATTCAAGATTAATGTTCTTTTTGGTTCACATGGAGAACCCTAGACATGATTAAAGGCATGCTTCTCAATCACATCTTGCTCTGTGCTCTTCCCACAAACAAGGAATGCTTTCTTTTTCATCAGCAGTGGAGACTATACTATATTCTCATCCATACACACAGGATGAATTTATTTGCTATTGTATAGAAGGCTGTTTTAAGGTATCTTACACATCTATAAGTCTGGGTAAAATCGCGCATAAATAAATAAATAAATAAAATGTATAAAAGTGTTGTGAATTATGCCTATGTATAAGTAATAGCTCATATATACAAGTTTATATGCCTAACTTCTTTACTAGTTATATTTATCTTTTACCAACATACAAAGTTTTACATATTACTGTCTGATGTTTCAGAGGAAATATTATATTATCCAATACCTAGGGAAAGGAGTCTACTCATCTTCATTATAATACACAGATACAGAAAGATATTTTCTTTATACTAGATGGCATTTTAAGTACTTTTATACCATTTTCAAAGAAGCACTCATTTCAAACTATTTAGGGATGGGAATAGTCCCATAAAATAAGCAGACATAGAAAAGTGTAGAAGAAATGAAAGTATTTAGGAAGAAAAACAGATCTGATTGCTAGGAGAGGCATTACTTTCAGTTAGAAGGTGATCATTATAATCAAATTCTTAAGCTCCTGGTTTTAGCGTTTATGTTAGCATGATTTGGTGTGAAATTTACAGGCATCTATTATGTGAAATTCTATATAAGTCAAAAGTACAACAAAATATTTTGTCAAAAAGGATGTCTGATTCTATTTGAAAATTTAAAACTAAACTCCAGTAGTATCATAGAAAGAGTTTTTTTTTAAAAAAGCACTCAGGTCTCAAGCTATTGAGTATGTTGACACAGGCAATGGCTAACTCCATTGCCATAATGCTAGTCCCTTTTAATTTGTATACACAAACAAATCCACTGAATATAACCATTTCTGAGTAAAAATCAAGACTAGTAAAATAATAAAAAAAACTAAGATATGCTTTCTGAATTTATAATAAGCACTATTGTTTTATATGTCTGATCTACACAGTGAAGTAATGTTATACTTGATGAACATAATATATTTAACTCTCTTGATCATAATGTAACAGCTATAAATACCCAGTTCTTCAACTGTACCATGCACTTTCCCACCACTGTAACTCTAGCATGTTATTACCCTTCTCAATCTTGCTTTCCCTGAATAATTCAACATTCAGAAGGATCTTTCCAACCTCATTTTGTAACTTAGTTGTCCCTGCTTACCTCTCTCTCTGCCTCTCTCCCTTATTATCTTATAACATTATTTTTTAATTTGTAGGATGTACATTTATTGATATATAACTATTTTTCTCCCTGTTGAATTAATGAATAGCTTACTCACTAGGTAGTTTCACACCGTAATAGGCAATGCAGGGGATACCACCGTACCTAAAGATTTATTCAAAAAACTTTTATTAACATTTAAAAAATCTTATCCTGTCATAATTTATTAATAAATTGGATTTTAATATCTTCATATATTGTGAAACAGCACATACTTGTAATTTATAAATAAATATGCTTTTATCAATTGTGTATACTCAAATATTTTTCTTAATAGAGTTATACAAGGAAGTTTTAAAACACTGCACTCAAAAAAAAATACACAAGAAGAGAGATGAAGAGATCAAGACTGTCCCTGCATTCTTCACAGGGCCTTGCACATAATTACTTCTCAATGAACACTGGCTTAGTAGATAAATAAATAAAAAGCATCCTCAACTCACTGTCTACATAATTAGTTGGAATTATCATATGTGTGATAGAGTAACTAAAACTGTATTCATAAAAGCAAATTATTTCAGGCTTGCCTTAATAAACACAAAAATCAGTTCATAAATAATGGCAGAAATTTACATATAAACAATGTTCTAAATTCTGCTAAAATTATGCTTTCTCTTTCATAAAGGTTAAACAACACACCCCATCTTCTCCCATCTTCTTTAACCTATTCATCTATTCAGCTAAAACTTTCTTCAGGATAGTGCAAAAGAAAATGTCAGCCTTGGCAACTGATCATGAATTCCAAATTAATTAGAATCTGAATTAATGAGATTTTATTGTATTTTCAAACCAACAAAAATTCCTTATAACATTCAGAATCACTATTTATGCTTTTATTAATAATAAATTTAATTTCCAAGTAAATGTGTGTGTAATAGCTATTCAATTTTTATGGTGCATTCATATCTTGTTATTCATATCTTATGACATAATGAATTACTAATACAAAAAATCTATCTACAATATAAAAGGAAACATTTTAAAATCTCAAATTATATAGTTGCTTTACTATTTCATTCACTATCACCTTTATGAATAAACTAAAAATATAAAACGTATTCCTTTTTTAATGTAATTTATATACAACAGTTTTGTGTTTAAAGCAATTGCAATTTTTGGCTTCAAATTCCATTTTATTTCTTTCCCTACTTTTCTTTATGATGTAAGAGTCTACCTTTTTTCCCCAACCAATTATCAGAATGAAGTGACAGAAATTTTACATACATCCTTTGATAATGTCTCAGTGTATTTGTAATTTACATGGGAAGCTTAAGTCTCATAACAAAGTTTAGTATCTAGTAAGAGAGAAACTTTCATGAATAACTACAAGTAGGATTTCCTCTCAGTTTATTATCATTCAATAGTTAACAATTAGCAAACATCTCTATATGTTAGGTGTTGCCATTTCAGAGATGAGCACAATATTAGTCAGAAAAGGAATACAGTTTTACACCTGTGATTACACAGGTGAGTATATCTTTGAAAAAAAATTATGAAATTGAAAGCCAGGACAATTCAGTTGTGGTCAACAAACTCAACACTTACTGAATTCTAGCAACCCAACAAAGAAAGAAACTTATAAAAATCCGTATTGTAACTAAATAATATTTAACTGATACTTTTTTGGTTAGAATCCCACCACTAGTATGCCGATCCCATCAGTATTATAATCCTGTCATGCTTTTGTTTTCTCTGTAGCCTTTATTTCAGTATTCTTGGATCTTTCACAATTTCTAGTATAATAAAGTTATAAGGAACAAAGCAGTTACAACAATTAGAGAAAGTCAGAAGTTATGTTTTTTACTACATGTATAAATAAGAAAATGTTTGCCACTCTTAACATTTTGGAACATTAGAACAAAGGAAAATAAAGACAGTTCAATTGCTGACAACGCAATTATTGTTTTGGGATACATATATATATATATGTTGAGAGAAACAGAAACAGGGGTGGGGGGAAGAGGATGTTTAGTAAAATACGACCAGGTCAGTCAAAATTGAAATAAATATCTTTTACTGAGTGTAGCCAAATTGTGACAGCTACAACATTAGACACACTCCTAACATACATTCCAAGCATTATCTATCTAGCATTTTCAGTTGCACAGAGCAATATATTTACAACATCAAACGGGCACTTCCTCTTCAGTTTCTGCTGTGGAATATACTAATTACCTTTTTCTGAGCTTCAAGCACAATTATCAATGTAAATCTAGAAGACAAATGAGAACGCAGCTTAATTATTACTATTAGCTCAGGAAATGTTTTTAATAACTCACTGAGGATGGAAAGCTCAGAAGGATGACATTCTGTAGGCAACAACTACAATAAGCACTGCTTATTCTTCTGTCTTCTTTTTCTTCTTTTTCCTTTTCATTTTTTAAAGATTTATTTATTTTCCTTGAAAGAATAAATGAGAAGGAGAGGAAGAGACAGACAGAAAGAGATTTTCCATAGACTGATTCACTTCCCAAATGGCCATCGTGACCAAAACTGGACCACTCTAAAGCCAAGCACCAGGAATTCATTCTGAGTCTCTCATGTGGGTTCAGGGCCCCAAGTACTTGGGTATCTTCCACTGCTTTCCCAGGTGACCTTCATGGAACTGGATCAGAAGAGGAGGACCAGGGCCAGTACAATTTCATTGGCTAGCCGCCCCAACTCGCAAGCACCAGAATTCTTTTGTGAACACCTGTTTGTCTCAGCCACTTCACTTCCCATCCAGTACCCTGCTTTTGGCTTGAAAAGCACCAGAGTATGGCCCAAAAGCCTTGGGACCCTGCACTCATGTGGAAGACCTGGAGGTCCCTGGTTTCTGGCTTCAGAATGGCTCAGCTCCAGCTGTTGCAGGGAGTGAACCAATAGATGGAAGATCTTTCTTTCTCTCCCTTTCTCTCTAAATCTGCCTTTATAATAAAAATAAAACAATTCTTAAAAAAAAAGAGAAGTGGGACATTGTGAAATGCACTGGCACCCACATGTTAATATTTTTATTGTGATTTTCTTATTATTGTGCCAAATATCAGAAATATGCTAGCATATTTAAATGTATCAAGGATGCTGAATCATATTTAGGAGCACTCTTATTGAAATGATTTTTTCCTAGTATAAGTAGCATACAAGAGTAGTTTGTTTTCTCATCAATATATTTTAATATATAACTAACATTTTCATGGTTTAAATATCTAAGTGAAGTTAGGGGCTTTTGTAATATTATAATCTTTCTATCAAGTATCATCTCATCTTTTTCTCCTGTTTGTTATTTTTTTCCTGTTTGTTATTTTTTTTCTGGAGTGAGAGGATAATTTTAAATTTTAAGGTAACTTTAAGTGTTAATCTTAAGTGTAGCATCTTTTTCCTGTGTTATGTTCTATATAATAATATAGATCTTCAAAATAGGTAATGACTAAAACACATTTTGGCTTCTAAGCTAAATTATGGATTTCAATTTTATTAGGTGAATAGTTATTACCTCAAAATAGTTGATGTCATAATCTCTATTACTGAGAAAATATTTTTTGTAGTTGATTTTAATAAAGCCACCAGTCTAGCTAAGTAGGCATAAAATATTCAATGGGCAGATACTGCATTCAAAGGTTCCAAATCTTCACTTGCAATGACAAGTGAATAATAATACATGGATGGATAGATAGATAAATAGATGGATAGATAGATAGTAGATAAATAGCAGCTAGAAGGAAGATAGAGAAATAGATGGAGTGTAAATAAAGACAGGCCACAGTGTCCTGTGCATCTGCATTCCAAAACACCATCCTGGTCTTACAAAAAAAGGTCAAGAGTGGCGCCAAGATCTGGAGTTGGACCTTCTAACAGAGACTAAATTCCGGTTATTTTAATGGTGATGTTCCACAACTGTCAAAGAACACCGAAGTCTCTTTCTGAAGCAAGACCTGAGTTATTTCAAGGAAAGTGCCATTTTTCCATGTCAGATGGGGAAAGTGCAGGATGAATGAACCTAAAGCAAAGGACAAGTCTATAACAACAAAGGTTCCACTTAAGAAATGAAAAAAGGATATAAATAGATATCTCTCATAGTGAGGAACACAAAGTGCCAACAATACATGGAAAAGTGCTCACTGGTACTAGCTATGAAGAAAGTACAAATGAAAACCATGAGGCAGTTTTCCCTCTTTGTGGTTAGAATGGCTGTTACATAAAGAGCCAAGAAATAAAAAGCATTCATTATTATGCAGACAAAAGATCTTCTTTAATAGGTGAGAATGTTGATGACCAGTGTTGTTCTGGAGTGATCTTTTTTTTTTTTAATTTCTATTACAGAGAGGAGGAGAGACAGAGAGGAAGATCTTTCCTCAGATGATTCACTCCCCAAGTGACCCCAATGGCCAGTGCAGTGCCAATCCAGAGCCAGAAGCCAGGGGTTCTTCCGCGTCTCTCTCGTGGGGTGCAGGGTCCCAAGGCTTTGGGCCGTCCTTGACTGCTTTCCCAGGCCATAAGCAGGGAGCTAGATGGGAAGTGGAGCTGCCGGAATTAGAACCAGTGCCCATGTGGGATCCTGGCACGTTCAAGGGGAGGACTTTGGCCGCTAAGCCACCACGCTGGGCCACTGGAGTGATGTTTGTAAGGGGATTGTAACTACTACCTTCATGCAATGCCCAGAACAACTGAGGCTCGCTTGACCATCCTGAATTCCCTAGCGTAGCATCACTGGCCAATCAAAGGCCATGAGCTCCTCCTAGTCAGGAACACGGACACAAGCTGATAACTATCAGCCCCAGTTTCAATCTATTAAGAATATTCTCTACTTACTCCTCAAGGAACCTGGGAAATAAGCTGTCCTGCTCCTTGCTCCACAGGCAGAGGATACCGTTTGGGGATTGTACAACAGCATCGCCAACCAGTGTCTGGTGTCAAATGGCAACACTTCCGCTGACCTCAGAAATTTAGAGGTTCACTGACATATTCTGAGGTGGGGGGAAGCCATAACAAGGAACTCAAGTTTGACTTTCAGAACATGGCTAGGAAACCAGAGTAAGTTTCAAACTCACAGGAGACCTCTCAAGGGAACTCCACAGGCCAGAAGAGAATGGAGTGACGTATTCCAGATTCTAAAAGCGAAAAATGTTTTGACCCAGAATAACGTACCCAGAAAACCTTTCCTTTGTGTTTCAAAATGAAATAAAATTCTTCCACAATAAAGAAAAGTTAAAACAATACACTTCTTCCAAACCTGCCCTAAAAATAATACTTAAATATATTCTATCGACAGAGAAAAGAAATAGCATCATGAAAACCAAAGGCAAATGTGAAAACTATCCCAATAAAATAACAATAGGAGACTAAATCAACGAATAATCCATTGCTAATTGATAAGAACAACTTACCACCTATTTATTAACGCTGAATGTAAATGGCTTAAACTCATCAATCAAATGTCATAAATTAGAAGAATGGATTAAAAACACAAAACTCATCTATTTATTGCCTACAGAATATATATCTCACCAACAAAAATCAGCACAAACTATAGCTCATGGATTTTTATCTTTTTAGATTCATTTCTTCAAACCATGTTTTTCTCATTAAATTCTTTAATGATTCAGATCATACAATAGCATCATTTTCTTCAAAAAGGTTCTTGATTTCCTTTTTCATTTCTTGAGCAACACATTAGCCATTCTGTAGCATGCTATTTAATTGCGTCGCATTATAAGTTTCTATTTTTTCTTCCTGTTGTTGATTTTGTTTTTTGGCTTTTCATTTAATGGGATGTATAGCAACTGTAATGGAAACTATCATATCCTGTGGCATGTTGTTTAACTTCATGGCATTGTAAATTTCTGTTTTTCTTCCTGTTGTTGATTTTGTTTTGTAGCTTTTCACTTTGGGGGATTGGGTTTATAGTGACTCTGTAGTGGAAATTGGCATGTCCAGATGTAAGGATACACCGCAGTGTGCATCTCTATTTACAGATTGATAATGGACTCCCAGTGAAACTGTTGGATATAGCTTGACACTAGGATGTTGGACTCTCTGCCATTGTCCATGCCCGCAATGATGGACTTAGGACTATTGATGAACTTTGCTGTTGTAATGATACAGGAGAACTCAGTTGGAAGGGCGGAGGCTAGGGAAGAAACTAGGGGAAATCCCAGAGCCTATGGAACTCTATCATAAAGTGATAATAATATGATAACGATAATAAAAATGAAAAGAAACAAAACAATTGAGCAAAGGGTTTCAGTTAATTACCATTGAATTAATTATGGTCTTTTTATTTTATTTGCTTAATAAATTATGACCATGTCAATAAATTAATTATATTACCTTATTGGAGGATCATTGTATTATATTACCACACAACTTGCTCATTTTATCCTCTACATTTACATGTTCAGATTGTTTCCCATTTTTTTATTACAACATCTTTGTTTTATTCTTACATATTTTCTTGTGGTGCATTTCAAGCAATGGGGTTTCTGAGTATATATGGAATTGTGAGTGCAGAAAACAAAATAAATTGTACCAAATCAGAGGTTAATACATGCAAAAAATAAATATATGATAAATACATAATATGTATACACATCACAAATTAGCACAGAAAGGAACTGTTTTTATGTCAATACTGTTGGCCACTTACTTCACTATTCATCACGTTTATTTGTATGTTCTTTGTCAGAGAAATGTTTTAAGATGGCTTGATGCAATAACATAAGGCAAAATAGTACACGTTAGGGAGGAAACAATAACACAAATAAAAGATAGAAACTAAGCTTAATGCATGTTTTAAGTTATTATATTTGCTGAACATGGGACAGAAGATTTATGCTTGTATTATCCAAAGCAAAAGTAGAAAGCAAAATTAGTTATTTGATCCACACTGACCAAAAGCTATACAAACTACTTGCCAGGAAGAAGTACATGTGTTTGGGTTTCCCTGAAAGAAATTTCCCCAGAGGTTTTCTTAGGGAGCCGTTGGACAACCCCTTTACAGTATGTTCAGTGGTGCCATTCATCAGACCACCCCACAATATTCTTTCTCATAAGATAAAGCCATTTTGTCAAAGTGCATGTCAGTGCAGACACCACAGGAGAGAAACAAGATGCAGACCACATCTGCAGATCTTCAGTGTGCAGTATCATATCAAAAGGAGGATCAAGAATATATTTTCTAGTGAATTCTTCTGAGATGTCTCTCAACAACAGATCAGACAGGTGTAGAGAAGCACAAAGTTAGAGTAATACTTTCTGAATATACCATAAATTTAGAAATATTAGGAGAGTAGAATTCTGAAACTATTTATAAGCATACATAAACATGCAATTTCATCTCATCTTTCTGAGTCAGGACAAGAAATTTAAACACTTCAAACAGAGTAAAGAGTTAACAGGTCCATACTCTACATTATGACTGTTTATACCACAATAGTTATTAAATGCCCATATCACATATTTAGCATGAAATTTCTCTGCTTTGATATAAGTAAGCTTTGAGGTCAAGAATCATAGTTCTCTCATCTATTTCAGTAGTGAAACATCAATGGCATTTACTATCACTTCCACCACCAGCATGCATTTTTTTAAAAGGTCATTTATTTATTTGTAAGACAGTGATGGACAGAGAAAAAGAAACAGAGAGTCAGAGACAATTTTTCCTCTACTAATTCATTCCCCAAATGCCTGCAACATTTGGGGTGGGGAACGCTGAAACCAGGAGCCAGAAACTCCATCCAGGTTTGCTGCCTTCAGAATACATTGGCAGGAAAATGAATTGGAAGTGTGATTGCCAGGATTTGAACCAGGGACTTCCTATGGGACGTGGGAATCCTAAGCAGTGACTTAACATGTTTCAATACAATGCCTGATCCAGCATGTATCTCTCATGGACTATTGACCTATAAATTCAGGTTTGTAATACATCAGTCAAAACAGTGTCATACGTTTGGATAGATTATCTAGTAAATTAATAGCTTCTATTTTTGTAGGTCTAAAATAACCTTTGTTTTATTAAATGTAATGCACTAAAACCTGGGACTTAATATAATTAGATTCTTATCTGATGAGCTGATAAAGTTGGACATATAAGCTAAGGGCCAAAATTAAGAAAACATTCTTGATGGTACTAAGGTGGGAAATTCTTCTCCAATGCTTCTCTAGCTTGAAAAGCGTCCTTGTAAAGAAATGCTTCCTCTAGCTTGAAACTTTTTCTATTTGTATTCTGCGAAATTCAAAGCTTATACCTTTGGATTATAGTAGCAATTTCCCATAGGTATTATAACTTCTTGAACAACTGACTCTCTAATTATTGTACAAGGAGGCAGTTATGGAATTCATATTCCAGGGAAGTGGACCCTTTTGCATGTAGTACACAAGAATAAATGCCACTCCCTTTTTCCTCAGTCCTTACACTTTCTTCATATAGAATGTTTCCAAGCATATAAGGCAAATTAAAAAATAGTTTGACATATGAAACCCTTGGATCCTACCTTTCATGTATTTCATATTTTAATGAATTCTCACATGTTATTTGAATCATTACAAAAAGTATTCAGTAGTATCCTTTCCTTAAATAAACTAGTAAAAATAATGCTATCTGAGAATCTTTTATTTATATGTATAAATTACAAATATACGAGAAAATTATAATAATATTATAATAAAATTTGTTTCAAATACTGATTCTATGGAAATTTTCTTATTCATGTTTTTTCTCTTATTCTGGAAGAACATAAAAAATAAATGATCTTATAAACACAGCACTGAAATATGAATATGAACAGAAGACCTATTTTAATAGATATCACTTCAAATTGTATTTTAAAACAGCTTAGACTAAATATTTAAAATCTATCCTTAATCCTAGTGTTAGTGAAAAAAGTCTCTGTAATTATGCTTGAGCATAACAAAATTTGCATTTAGTCCAAGACACCAAACTAAGTTCAGCTATTACTTCATTTACATTTACCTCAATCATCACAACAAACTTTTCTTGAAACTAGATGAAATGAAATTCACTACTGAAACAACTGTTTCTGCAATTAACTTAAGAAATAAAAAACAAACTCCTTGACTAAGTAAAAGAGAGCAGGCTTAATTTTTAATTATCCAGAGGCCTAATCCACACAGTGTATCCTTGGGACATTTGTAACTTAGTGTCACTTCTCCTCTCCAGAGAATTTCAAAGTAGAAAACAGAAGGCATAGTGTGTGTGAGAGTGTAAGGAGGCAGAACAGACAGGGTGAAAACAGAAGCATGAGACTGACTATGTAAGTTCCCTGTTATTGCCAAAGAGGAAGAAAAAGAACCATTATTCAATGAATCAACAAATATGAATGCTTCCAATATACTAGATGATGTTCTAACCATTATTATCGCATCAATTCCAACTAGGATTTTTTTGCTTTACATTTGTTAAACTTCTTTTTCAGCAAAGAATTATTATTATTTACTGTAAATTTTCATTTTCTCAAAATTTGAAAAAAGAGAAGAAAAGAGGGAGGGAAGAAGGAAATATTTTCTTCTTAACATAGTATCTATAAATAGTATTAAATCTGTAAAAACTATATTAAAAAATACATGGCTCAAGTAGAGTAAGAACAGCGAACACCAAGCAAGTTAACATGACCAAAGGAACACGACCAATACTATTAACCAGATTTAACTGCCCATCTTTAGCTAAAGGAAGTGACAGGACTCAATTTTCTTTGTTTTCATTTTCTATCTTCATGATAGAAGTAAGCTTTTTACCAATTTATATACTTTAGATGACAACTTCCATTTCAAAGTCAAAGTATCAACTTATTCACCCATGACAATTCTTTTGTCCGTGGGTAGACCTGCAATTTAGGAACCCCAGCTCATATATTCTTTTTAAAAAGATTACTTTGAAAGCCAGCACAACAGAAAGCGGGAGAGACTAATAAATTTTGCATCCACTGGTTCCCTTCCCAAAGGCCACAAGGTACTTCTTGTCCATGCCAGAGCCAGTAGCCAGGAATTCCATCCTGGTCCCCGAGTTGGTGGCAGAGACCTTATTGCTTTGACGACATTCTGCAGCCTTCCCAGATGCACTGGCGGGAAGCAGGTCTGGAATGAGAGAAGCTGGGACTCTTACAGGCACTCAGATGAGAAGCTGGCACTGTAAGCAGCAGTTTAGCCTGATGCACCACAACACTGGTTCTGATAGACATGCTCTTTGTCTAAAATATTTTTGATTTATTTGCAACTTGAACCAAGTTTTGTAACCATAAATTCACAAACCTAATTGTGATTACATTTGTATTAGCCTACAGTTAACTAGTATTGAACAAAACCAAAGATAACAGCTTACTCTGAGACATATAATGTTTTGTTGATTCAGGCTACAAAGCCCTACCAGTGCCTGTTGTCTTTTGACCCAACTCTGTTTGAAGAACTGCTGTGGTGTCTTCTCTCTATCTGAGTTAACTATCACATTTATGTTCTGACCTGTTCTCACTGAGCATCACTGGAAACAGGTGTCCTCTTTCTGTCAGCTGCTTTCTGTAATACTCACTGAAATAACAAGACTGAAAAACCCTTGTCCCCATCTCCCTGAAGGAAAAAATTAAGTCATTGGGAAAATACGAGGAAGCAAGTATATAAATAAATAAATAAATATGTAAATATATTCATGTATACATATATATTCATGTTTGTATACACACAGATTATGTGTGTATTTTAAAATGATGTATTAGAACATTCATTTTTTTTTTATTATTTTAGCCCAATGATGTTTAAAACAAGTTACTGATATGTTAGATTCTTAGCATCACAACCAATGAAGGATAAACGCTACAACACAATTCTCATCAATAGATGTAATTTTATAAAGGTAACACGGTGTTAAGAAAAACAAAATCCTAACATTGTTAATATAATACACATCTTAAGATACTAACTATAATAGCTCGGAAGATATTTATTGAATCAGTGAATGAGCTAATGAGAAAGAAAACCAATTTTCCATTATGCTCACTAAGCTGTAAAGTTGAATTATACTGTTTTAATGATATGTTGATAAAGATCTGTTTACTTATCCTATATAATATTTTCCACAATTTCAATATTATTCACTTCTCCTAACCTATGAAATACTATAGTGCACAATTTAAATAATTCATGTATTTTAAAAGCACAAATTGTACATTTCTAGTTTGGGGATTTTACACCCTATTAAAAGCTATTTTAACCACCAAGCTAACAGATCCAAGGCCATTTATTTGGTCAGCAATAACTGAACTTAAATCTACTACATCAGCTTAACAGCACAAGAAATCACATTGACTGAAAAAACACATTAGGTTGTTTAAACTTCTGATGTCTTTAAATATTTTTGGACAATTATAAGACTACAATAAAACAATAAATACTACTTATGCCCTCATGCAGACATGACATTTAGACCTTCATAGTTGATAATTTCCACAAGTCAAGTGGCTATTACTAGTCATCCAGAGCTGGTATAAAGGTACAAAGCAGGTAAGACCTTTTCAGAGTTCTTAATGACTAATTTTTCTGAAAATACTATGGCAAGCAACAGATGACATTCAATCGCATGTAAGTCATTTAATGGTTTGATTGGATCACACTCATCATTAGAACAGAAAAATTGCAGGGCACATTTCTCACACTCTCTTTGAGTTATTACTACATATGCATTACTGAGCAAATGGTTCTTAGTTCCCAGGTATAAAACCATAAAGGTCGTCTTGAAATTCTGGCTTTACCTTAACTACTTGCAACTGGTGTCTTAACACTACACCACATCCGATTTTATGGAAACTCTTTGTTGCCAGAGGGTTTTCACATCTGCACATTTTCATGCATGTGAAAACACATAGCTATGACCAGGAGGAAGAATTTTTAAAGCAATCCATAATAATAGCTGAGATTTTGAATGATATGGGAGAAAATCTGTGTACTGCCTAGAATGACAGGTGCAGATAAAGTCAAGTTCTGGTTATCGAGAAAGGGCAGAATGAATCTCAGTGCTTAAGAGAAGTAAATGAAAATGTGCTGCCTGAAGGTCTCCAAGCGTAGGCTGAGGCCTAGATGACAGTTTCCATTTTCACTTACTGCTTGCAAAAGATTGATGCCAAATGGTAGATGGAAGGAAAAAGACAGCCTGATCATACACACAACACACATATATAATATGTCAGTGGGATTATTAGATGTTTTAAAGTTATCATTTTACATCCTAAAGCCAGATACAGTTCCAAAGAAAATAAAATCATGAATCTAATCAAAATTGCATTAACCCATAGGAATGACAAGTATGAAATGACAAAAATTAAACACATTTAAGAAAGGTCTGAAATTTAAATCAGATTTTCATAATACTTACTTTGTAATTGAGCTTTAAAAAGTGCTGTCTTGGGCCCGGCATGATGGCGCAATGGCTAAGGTCCTCACCTTGCACGCCCAAGGATCCCATATGGCCGCCGGTTCTAATCCCGGCAGCCCCGCTTCCCATCCAGCTCCCTGCTTATGGACCGGGAAAGCAGTCAAGGACGGCCCAAAGCTTTGAGACCCTGCACCCGCGTGAGAGACCCGGAAGAGGCTCCTGGCTTCTGATCGGCATAGCATTGGCCGTTGTGCTCACTTGGGGAGTGAATCATTGGATGGAAGATCTTCCTCTCTGTCTCTCCTCTCTGTAAAAAGTGCTGTCTTATTCTATTTGTGCTGCTGTAACAAAATATTTTAAATAGGCATTTTGTACATAAAAAGTATTTATTTCTCATATTTCAGTGGCTTAAAAGTCCAATATGAGCCACTGGTCAGCTGAAAGTCTGGTGAGTAATTCTTCCTGCTTCTGTTAGAGTGTCATATAACATTCTTCATGGGTAATGAATACTATGACCTCAAATGGTGGAAGAAAGTAAAGAGCAACAGAGGTGCCTCATTGGTGATCATATTCCAAGATGAAGTTGTGAAGAAACATCACTATTAAAGCCATAATACATGCATTTAATTTCATGGGATGTGAGTTAGAATATAATGACATTGGGGCTCGTGCCATGGCATAGTAGGCTAAAGTCAGCATCTTTGGTGTCCTCATCCCATATGGAATAGTCCTCCAAAAGAATACCTAATGGTTTATATTTAACTTTTTTTTAAAACTTTACAGCATCACATGCACATGTGCATAGCCAAACTAAAAGTTTGTATTTATTTATCCCAAGAAATAGTTTGATATTTTTGGAAGATCACTAGTTCTTATGTTCAAACATTGAGAAATGTAGATAAGAAAACTCAATGTAAACTTCTAATACTGAGATAATTTGGAAATAATATATTACTTAAACAAAAATTATATAAGATTCTACTTTGTTCGTCCAGTTTCATGAAAATACTTACAAGTATTTCAGATATATGTTGGACATGAGTTGAATATTAGTATCTTTATGATTATTACAGCCAGTTTGCTGTTGCTCTAATGTAATTTTTCAAAGTCTATGAATGCTGTGTAATTGTTGGAGATGCCATTACTGCCAACTTAATCCAACCCATAAAAACCTATTCACAAAAGACCATGACGTGATTTGTATCGTGATACTTATGTCAATTTATCAAAGTGTGACTCTGGGCAAGCAATCTCATCATTACCTACAAGCTTGTCAAAAATGCAAAATGCCAAACTTCAAATATGACCTTTGAGCCAAAAACTGAGCAACCTGTACTTTTACAAGCTCTTCAGGTACTTCTTACAAATACTGAAGAATGAAAATCACGGCAGTAAATTATTATAATATTTCAATTTTCCATAATATAATCACTTACTGTATTGCTGCTTTTAGATATTTAAACCATTTATGAAAAGCTCTAAACATTTTATGTGTGCAAATATATGAATATATGCTAATATATACGTTTACTTAGCTGGAATAGCTAAATCTACATTAAAACTACTATGAAACACTTTTACTGATTATACTAGATTATCTTGATAAGAAAGTACAAATGATATGATCTGAAATTGTTCCCAGCTGTTGTCCCCAAAATAATGCTTCATGGTTCAAACACAGTGTTTGAGAGAACACTCTTTAACATGAAAGATTTTGAAAGATCTTAAATAGTAGAAATTGTGTTTTTTCTGAGGGACAATTTTGAAAGAAAAAAAAAAACTACTCATGTTTCAGTTTATGTGCTAATTGCACAGTTTCATATTTTCCACTATATAGTATTTATGTTTATGGATTGAAGCTAAGCTATTGGCACACTTCTGATGCTGTAGGGTTGAATTCCTGGCCATAAGCTCTAGCCCATGCTCAGAGAAAAGATCCTTGGACAGGACCCAATCACTCATTCCCTAATCTTTCAAGAATGTTTGCTCATAATGGTTCACAACTTAATTCCACTACAGGAATTGCCTCCAGACAGACAGGTGCTTCATGCAACCAGGAACTATATATCCTTGGACCAGTCAAGGGCATGGTACAAGACCTAACACCCAGGCTTTCAGTCAGTCCAACTTTAAAAGTTTATTCTACACTATGAACTCCAGGGAGAGTTGAGCAGGTATTTTATTTACATCAAAGTACTACTATCCATTTCCTGAGCCTGCTGCCTGTCCCTCACAGCTGTGGTTCTCAAAATTTATCAACTACTTGCTAATTGTCTGTCCCACGGAAACTAACATAAGAAAGAACCATGGCTTTCTATCTATAATATCACTAAACCCAAAAAGCTTTGAGAAATTTTATTAACATAGAATAAATATTTTTATATGGAATAATCTCTTGAGTTAAATAAACAGAAAATACACATTTTTAAAAGGTTATCTTAGCCCTTCTCCATATTTTTAGATTACATCTATTTAATAATTTTTTTACTATGGATTTTAGGGTACTAGTTGTTTTGTTACTGACTTCATAAATTTCTTAAGCCACTTATTGGGCATTATTCTAATATTTGGTGATATAAGAAAGTATTTAATTAATTGCTTATCAGATATTTTTAAACTAAGCTTTATACTATGGAAATGGCATCTACATATAGTATAAAAAGGAACGCACAAAAAATAATTAGGTAAAATATCTTTTCCCTGAGTTCTAGTTTCAGAGATAATCATTTTTTTAAATAAAAAGGAGACATACACAGTTTTTACAGAATATTGTGATATTTTAGCATGTGTTTACATTGTATTGTTATGGGGCCAGTGATAGCCAGCACCCATTGACAGTAGGCAAATGAAATTTGGCTGTGTTCCCTACACTCTGTCCTGAAGGTAGGTCCTAACAGCAATGGAATGTTAATTCCATCCTCACCACTCCCCCCACATCCTAATTTAGTTAGGATATTCAATGCAGGTAAGTCCAATTTGTCTAGGTGTTATTAGCTACAAGCCCAGTTCCTGTTCCTGCCCATACCAACAGCACCAATCAACAAATTAGCCCACAACACTTAAGTACCTATCAACTGAGGGGACGGTATTGGATTGTTGTGTAACCACTCCCCTCACAAGCCCTTTTAAAAGGCATGTGAAGCTGGGGCTCATTTGCTTTCTGGTCAGGTGCTTCCATTACTCTGGCACCTCGACTCTTGGCTGACCCAGGACAGGTAATTCCCTGAGCATGGTCCCTGTGTACTGCTTAGATGGGACAATGGATATAGTAATGTTGTTTCTGGTTTGTGTGCTGTCAGGAGTTCCAGCAGAGGTGAGGCTTACCAGTAGTGGAATGTGGGCAGAGAAGCCAAGGAAAGGTGAATGTCTGCAGCTTTGTAAGTGTGTCCAGGTTATTCGTTGCATGTCTCTTAGGATGACTTACATTGTTGGGGAAGTTGGGATATAGGTCTTCAGCTTAACAGATGGACTTAAGGATAATGACCATTTATTTCTTTTTGGATTATGTTTGGTTGGCTTATGATTGGTTGGATCGCCGTATGGACTTCTGATTTGCTATTTTTAGTGTGCTCTGTTGTCACCAAGCTTGGTTAATAAAGACTCCTTAATAAACCTTAGACATGTCTGGTGTGATCTCGCTTGCATCCCGCAACAGTATAATGTCCAAAAGAGTAAATTTGCATATCCTTTCAAATATTTATCATTCCTTTATGAGGAAATCATCTTAAATATATTTTTAATTTGCTATTTTTATAGAGCTACAAGGTCTATTCACATCATCTATATTCCATTTACTCTGCATTAGAACTCCAGGGCTTCTTACTCAACCTCACTATATTCAGTACCCATTAGTCGCCAGCCTTCCCTCCCTGTTTCTTTCATAATCTAAGGTAAATACTGTTAAATGCTTAACTTCTATGAGATCACCTAATTTTATTCTAGACTCTACATATGAGAGCAGTAATATAGTTGTCTTTCTGTGCTTACTTCTTTAACTTAATTAAACTCTAGTTCTATTTTGAATGGCAGGCCTTTAACATTTTCCTAAGTGAGTAGTATTCCAGCTTGCATAGGCACCATATTTCTTAATCTATTCATAATTAGATGCACATTTAGGCTGTTTCTATTTTTTTAACTATTATGCACAGGGCTTCAATGTACATGCAAGTGCAGATATCTTATTGTTGTGGGCTAAGGAGCTGATTAACGCTCATTAGGCTGGGCAGGAACAGGAACTGGGCTTGTGGCTAAAAACACCTAGACTAACTGGACTCATCTGTATCCAATTTCCTGGCTAAATTAGGATGTGAGGGGAAAAGTATGTAAGGAGAGGTGAAGGAGCAATAAAGAGAAACTTCGCAGAGACTTCTGCCATCACTAGTTTTGTGCTGGTGCTTCATCCCCAGATTCATTCCCGGTCCACGTTACTGGCTCTGTTCTGCTGAATGATTTCATTCCCAGTGCGGGCTTGCTGGATCACATCACTTGGCATTTATATTTTAGGTTTCTGAGGGGTTTTGATGCTATTTCTCATAATGGCTATACCTATTTACATGTACAAGCGTTACTTTTTTTTCTCCATATCCTCAACAACACTTGTTATTTATGGTTTTCTTTTCTTCCCTCTTCTCTTCTCTTCTCTTCTCTTCTCTTCTCTTCTCTTCTCTTCTCTTCTCTTCTCTTCTTTCTTTCCTTTTTAATTATCCAGTTTAAAAACACCTTCTTTTGCTCATCAGGTCTGATCAGATTATTGACAGCTTGTTTGATGTGGCACTTGTTGGCCCTGACATCCACAATGAACATGAGTGTGTTGTCTTCTATCTTCATCAGGGCACTTAATGCTAGCATAGTGGTCAGCTTGTTTCTCCTTGGGCTGCCACCACAGGCATTGTGTCTTGGGCCTCTAGAAGGTGGGTGACGTGGGGTTCTTCTTGTGGCTATGTCCACCTTTCAGTACTGCCTTCTTGGTCTTCAGAGCCTTCACTTTGGCTTCAGTTTTTAAAGAAGCAGGAGCTTCCTTCTTCACCTTTGGTATCATTTTGATGAAAATCATCATTATTTTTTATTTGCCTTTAATAATAACTGGGAATGTTGAACATTTTTTCTGTGCTTGTTGGTCATGCCTATGTTAATGTTGAGGAGGGCATACCAATTTAGACCCACTGTCTATTTTTAAATTGGAGTATTCATGTCTCTGCAAATGAGTTATTTGAATACCTTGTATACTAAATAATAACTCCTTACACAATGCATATCTTGAAAGCATTTTCTCAGTTTGTAGTCTCTTACTCCATCCTGTGCAGAAGCTCTTCTTCTTTTGTGTCCACCAATGTCCTGATGCTAGATAATGCCTAGGGGCACAGCCAATTGATTATGCAGTCTAGCACAAGAACCAAAGCTCATACCACTGCTAAAATGGCTTGTTGTCTGTCACTCCTGTCAACCACAACTGATGCAGGCTGGGGTGGACATTAATAACTGTGGTCACTTATCCCAAACCTGGAGACTCTCGGATCCTCACCAAGGAGTATCAGTACAGGCATCAAGGACTATATCCCAACTGCCAAGGAGACCATGAGGAATTAGAGTGCCCTTGTAGGCCGAGAACTCTGAGGTCAACCATTCCCTATTGGATCTCCCACATGGGATGGAAGAAGCCCAGATCCTTCCTCACAGGATTTAATGTCATTGGAACAACAGTCAGGAGCCCCAAAAGGTCCTCAGAAACAGAAGAACAGTAAACTTCCTTCGGGACTTGGGAGAGAAGTTTTCTGTGGTCTTAACTCAGTTCCAACTTTGGCTCCCCACCCTCTCTTGCAATGATCTTCTGGGTCACTCCAGAGCCCCAAAGAACAGACAGGAAACAGTCAGCTTGGACTCCCATATGCCTTGCTAGGTAAGGCACAAAAATTAGTTACTCCTCATTAAGGTATTGAAGATTTCTCTGCACACCCCTCCTAAAACTGTTCAGCACCTCAACTGTTGACATACTCCTTGTTAGAGTTATAAGCCAGTTTATGTCTCCACTTGATACCAGAACAAGCGTGGATGCTAAGTCTGTGAGTACTAACTGTCTGGAGGTGAAGACCTTAGACCTGATCGAATGTTAGGCCATTGGATCAGTATCTGAGCCCCAAAGCAAGATCTAAGCTGCCTCTCCCACTCTACTCCACAATGCTGGAGTCAGCACCATGACATGCCAGACACTGGGAGAGAGGTGGCAGGTGTTACCTATGCACAGAGAGGCCAAATTCTAAATATGGTGCAGGCCTAGGACAGATGCTGATTCTTTATCATGCTGAGTTTGACATTGATATTCAGTTCCATCTTCTTCCCTTAGGTAGGAGATGTCTCCATACTGTACTACTTGGCATGCGAGGAATTGTGAAATTTGCAGCTCTCCCACCCCGCCCCTTGCTTTCTTTATGCTTTTGAAAGAAGCATTCTGTTATCTTACCTGATTTCAATAGCCTTTGTTAATTTGACTTGTACAAATGGTTGTTTAATTGGTACATCTATGGAGAGGTGGTCATTGGAGAACTTTACTCAATCATCTTATTTCTCATCTCTGATAACTTTAATGAGTGCCAGCTTTGTTATTTAGGGCTCTGCCATTGTAATTCCAATAATATAGTTATTACTTTTCATGATTGAGCAACTTAGATAGCCTGCTAGTACCAAGCCACACAGCATGGGATCAAAGACGTAGACAGTGGTGAGCCAGGAAATGAGGCTACAGAGACCATGGTGAAAGCCTAACACAAGAGCCCAGGTCTGAAGCTTGCTGAAGGGAGTGGAACAAGTGACAGCTAACAAAGAACAGGATAGCAAATATAATCCATAAAATCAAGCAGTAGACCTGTAGGTGTCACAACTTAGAAACCTGCACTAAAAGAAGAGCCTGCTAACCGGAAGTACAATGACCAACAGTGAAAGAAGACACGGAGGCACAATGAATATTGCTAAATACTCCCCTGCAAAACAGCAAAAGCCTTTGCCAACCTCAGAGTTAACTGAGGAATATATCAAGGAAATGGGGGATAAGAAAGAAAGTCGGAATTGGAAGATATTTCTTGCCACAAAGGAGAAAAAATGAAAAAGCTGGAAATGGAGTCAAATGTAAGAGTCATGGGAGTTTCAAAATGTGCAGAAAAAGTTGAGTTTAAGTATATATTCAGTGATATGTTAATGAAACCTTCCCTAATATGGGGAAGGAATTGGGAAACAACATCCAGGACAGACACAGAACTCCCAACAGGGTTGACCAAAAGTGATCTTCACCTCAATGCATGATAATCAAGTTCTCTTTAATCACACATAAGGAAAAAGTCCAAAAATGTGCACATAAAAAAAATTGATTAAAATTTAGAGGAGCTCCAATCAGATTCACAGCTGACCTCTCACATAGGAAACTCTATAGGCCAGAAGAGAATGGAGTGACATATTCCAGATTTTAAAGGGCAAAAGTTGTCAGCCTAGAATAACCTCCCCAGCAAAGCTTTCCTCTGTCTTAGAAAATGAAATAAAATTCTTGCACAGTAAAGAAAAAAATCAAATAACATGCCTCTTTGATACCTTCTCTACAAATAATATTTAAAGATGTTATCTTGATAGAGAAAAGAACTGGACCTCGGAGGTGGGAGGGTGGCAGGTGGTAAGACCCCAAGACCACTGAGGGGGTCAGGCAACGGTGTTCTTCTAACACAGAACCAACAGGGACGGTCTGATGGAGCATGACTATTTAGTGTGAAGTCAATACAACTGATATAGACTAGGCAAAAGGGCAGTCCCCAACAGTCCTCAAACCCAACAATGGCACTGGTTAGAAGACACATCTATCCTTTTAGACCTTCCAGACACATCACAGTCAGGTTCTGCATGCACAGCTGGAAAATGTGCCTGAGGTCATAGGCGGATAAACTGTGAGTCATGCCCACCAGGTATCAGGCAATCTCTCATAATACCACCCACCAAACCAAAGACAAATATGAAGAACATCCCAGTGAAATTACAACAGAAGACTAAATCAAATAATGAACAATCCATTGCTAAAATGACAGGACCAAACTACCACCTTATCTGTATTAATCCTGAATGTAAATGGCTTAAACTCATCAATAAAATGTTACAGATTAGAGGACTGGCTCAAAAAGCAAAATCCATCTTTCTACTGTCTACAGGAGACACATCTCACCAGTAAAAATGAGTGGCAATTTTATTTCATATTTCATGGTTTTTTTTTTAGTTTCATTTCTTCAAAAACAGTTCTTTTTCTCATATTAAATTCTTTGCTGGCTCGTAGATCATAGAGTAGTCATTTTCTTCAAGAAGGTTCTTGATTTTCTTTTTCATGTCTTCAGCAACACATTAGTTATTCAGTAGCATGTTATTTAACTTCATGGTGTTATAAATTTCTATTTTTCTTCCTGTTGTTGATTTTGTGTTGCGGCTTTTCATTTAAGGAGATGTATAGTAACTCTGCAATGGAGACTGTCATATGTCATATCCAGATGTGAGGATACAATGAAGTGTGCATCTCTACTTCCAGGTCTAAGATCCAAGGGTAGACTCCCAATGAAACTGAAATATATCTTGACAATAGGATGCTGGACTGTCTGCCGTTATCCATTTTCACAATACCAGGATACACTTAAAAATCAGAACAATGGACTAATGACTGTATATGAAGAACCATGCTATTGTAAAAATACAGGGAAAATCAGTGCGTGAGGGGAAGCTTTTGGGCGAGGTGTAAGGGAAATCCCAGAGCCTATGGATGTGTATCATAAAATAACAATAATATAAAAAGTATTGTATTAGAAGCAGGGTAAAAATGTGCAGCTCCTCACTGTGAGAATTTGTAATTTTTAGCAATAAAATGTAAATATATACATATGTAAAGTATTTTGAAGGCAGCCTGATAATTACAAATTAAGCCACAATAATTTGAAATCTTCAAAAAATAATCTTGTCCTATCATGAATTTCAGTCTTAAACATTTTATCTTTTCCCACTATATGAGAAGCATTTTGTCAGAAACAACATGCCTTTGATTTTTCTTAATTGGGAAATGATTCAGGGAATATGTGTCATTTTACAGATGTTGATATAAAACATTTACTTAGTATGTTTGATTAATTCTAAAAAGGCACCATAATAGCAGATATCATTGTACGGTTCATATGTCACAATTATATTAAATGAAAGTGACATTATCTCTCTGCTATTGCCCTTCAGTATTCTATATCACCAAGAAAATCTCCTTAGAGTGATTTTAGAACAAATAAAATTGAATGACAAGTCCAAAAGACATTTTAAATATTTGAAACCGTTACTTCAATTCCATTTTTAAAAATTAGAGCTTACTGAGATCCTCTGAAGTCAAAGCAGCTTGAGAAATATGCAGGAGTTTGAGGGCAAGCAGGAAACCAATCCAAAATATTACGTACGCCTGGAATAGATGAAGAATATATTGCATCATTCCCAAGACATAAATACTCCCACTCACAATAGAGGGTGAAATGTGAAATAAAGCTTACTATAAATTGATTATCTTCCTTCCTATCCTGAATTCAGGTTTTCTAAATTGCAAGCTATGAGTAATGACAAAGAAATGAACTAGATTCTGTGTTGTTTGAATCTAACCATCTGCTCTTCAAAATAATGTTTCTAAAAGGACACATAGGGACAAAGCAGTCAGAATTTCTTCTACTACATTATTTAAATTAAAGAACAAAAACGTTTTCCTTAAATAGAATAAATCCAGCATAACAATAAATCTTAAACATTTAGTTATCCACTTGACCATGAAAACAAAATATTGAGATATTTTTAAAAAGATGCCACAGCACTTGGGGTTTGAATCTAATGTCTTTGAAATATGAATTACTTAAAACTGTATATAGTGTTCTTTTGTTTCTTTTAACAAGACCAATTCCATTTATATAGCTATTTTTGAAAAGCTTATCATAGAGTAATGAAAATTTGGCACTTCAAGCTCTTGAAAATATACTCTATCTCATACACACACACACATACACACATACACACACACGACAAATTTGTAGCTAATTACAGATAAAAGTTAGATTTTTAACCCATATTTTCTAACACTTATCTCCTAAATATAGCAGATTAAATGTGTTACCCAATAATTATTTAGCTCTAGTTTGTCACTGGTTTCGTTTTATTTTTCATAATATGAGGTATATCAAGTTATAGATTCACAAACATCAGAATCTTTTTTTAAGATTTATTTTTATTACAAATTCAGATACACAGAGAGGAGGAGAGACAGAGAGGAAGATCTTCTGTCTGATGATACACTCCCCAAGTGAGTGCAATGGCCAGTGCAATGCCGATCCAGAGCAAGGAGCCAGGAACTTAACACAGGTCTCCCACTTGGGTGCAGGGTCCCAAAGCCTTGGGCCATCCTCAACTGCTTTCCCAGGCCACAAGCAAGGAGCTGGATGGGAAGTGGAGCTGCCGGGATTAGAACCGTCGCCCATATGGCATCCTGGCGCATTCAAGGCGAGAACGTTAGCCTCTAGGCCACCATGCCAGGCCCCAAAGATCAGAATCTTAAATAAACCCTCCAGAAGAAAAAAAACCTACAAAACTTTTTATTGAAATTTAATTCTGCCATCCGATAACAGAAGGCAGAAGATGAAACACTTAAGGGTTTGTGACTGAAGCCAGGTTTCCTGGGATTGAGTTCAAGCATTATTGTGTCTGACCCTATGACCTCACTCCAGTATCCTAATCTGTCTAAGGCTTGGTCTTCCCAACATAAAAGTAGGGACACTAGTGCCGCCCTAGTATGTGAACGCAGAGCAAATCGATTGGTGCACACAAAGTACTTTGGAGGACTTTAGCAGATGATAAACCCTTACTGATTGTTAGCTAGGAGTAGACAACATGGTGACACTAGGGACTTCCTTTCGAATGCTGTAAGATAACAAGAGTAGGAGGAAGGATGTGGAGGGAAGTATCTGTTCCTAAATCTGTAGCATGAAATTTGTTCAGTTAATATAAATTTTAAAATGCAACCAAAAAGAAATCACGAAGAAAAACTCTATTTCAAGAGATTTTAAAAAAACTATGTTTACCTTTAAGTATGTTTCAGAAACAAAAAAAAAGTTCCTAACATACTCAAGTTCAGCATTATAGTGGCTGAAAGCTGAAAATCTGCCTGGTTAGTAAACTCATAATTAGAAAAATAATCCCTTCTTTAAGGGTGATTTGGGTAGTTTTGCACAGTGTACACTATAAGGTTCATAACTTAGAGTCTGGCATTGTGAGACAGTAGGTTAAGCTGCCAGCTCTTGTGCTGGCATTCTATATGAGTACAGGTGTGAGTTGCTCTGTTTCCTATCCAGTCCCCTGATAGAGAGCCTGAAGAAGCAGTAAAAGATGGATCAAGTGCTTGGACCCTGGTATCCCATATAAAAGACCTAGCTCCAAACTTTGGCCTAGCCCAACTCTGAACAACACAGCTCTCTAGGGAATGACCAGTGGACGTAAGATCCCTTTCAACAAATATGTTTTTAAAAATTTATAGGCTATAAGATACAAAGAAGTTATTGCTAAATGATACACACAATAATATGTCTCAGGAGATTTTATCACCTAAACAAAGAACGAGCTTCAATAAAAGATGAGAGTACAGGAAAAAGCTTTTAAAAATGTGTTTATGTAACATTATTAATTTGATAACCACATAAAAATAAATTGCTGAGAGCTATAAAAGATGCAAAAGATAAGGAGTTTTCAGAATCATTAGTCATTATATGTCACTCACAAATTAAAAGCCAAGAAGTCTAGAGACTTTCATAAAATCAAAAAGAAAAAATTTGGTAACTTCAGGACACCCATTTTATTATTCCTATAACCTCTGTGCTAAGAAGATAAATCCACTGAGTTTCAGCAAAAGAGCTGAGAGAATCTGCATAATTTCTCTCCATTTTTTTTCTAGCCTGACTTTACTTGCAAGTCAGAATTATTAAACTACAATGAAATGCTAAAGGATAATTTGAAGCTTCCCCTCAACATAAATATGTAATAAGTGATGAAGCAAACCTATGCTGTCCCATCAGTGGCTGCTTCAAAGAACAGAACCTGAGGGTTGAAGCGACAGCTTCCTTCATAATGAGGTGGCAGTTCAGGGAGAAAGGCTGCAGGGATTCTGGGCCAAGCTTCTCAGCTGCCAAACAAGGGCAGATATGTCCAATGCAGACGACCCCAGAAAGCTCCAGCTCACAAGAAAGGTAGCTTCAGAATAAATGTCCTAGCCCATCTAAATGAAAGGGAATAAAAATAAGTGATATAGAAAAGACCTATGTTGAGTGTCTTATCTTACTGCTTTGATATGTCTGACTTTTCAGGCCTATGTAGCATGTTGTTTACTTTAGCATTAATTGTTTACGATCATTTTTCTCTGTATTTGTCTCTAGTGTGCTTTTATCTTCCTAATTATTTTTTAAAAAATAGAGAAGATAATTTTATTCAAGTTGCAGAACCCAACAGCAAGAGTTGAAATTGGAAGCAGGCCAGGCCATGTCAGACGGTAGCATCCGTTGGCAAAACCGAAGATGTGAGATGGGCTATGCCAAGCTGGGTCAGGGCAACCATTGCTGGGAGCAATCACCCCAGGCCCCTGCCCTGCTACCTAGTGGGCATAACCTAAAGCTTACTTCCATGTGGCCTGAGGCACACCTTCCAGGCCCACACATGAAGCATGACCTCCAACATGGCTAGAAGGTCAAGGGGGAGTATACATGGAACATGACCTCTGACATGACCGGAAGATCAAGGAAGATAGATGTTCCTTATAGCCAATGAAAGTGTCTTTGGTGGGCAGGGGAGAGGGAATCTGTCAGAAGATGCCCTCCTGCCTTCCCTTTCCTGAACCTTTATGACCCTAGGATCTATTTTGAATATACTGACATCACTCACCAGCCTGTCTCCTGTGGTTCCTTGGCCGAGGAACACCATTGCTTCACCCTTGGTGACCTCAGGGCCTGCTGGTGGGCCCAAATCCTGAGAACTGGTGACATTGGCATGCACAAGACATGTGGCTGAGAACAGGCCTGGTTGGTGAGCTAAGGAGTTGCCACAACTGGGTTGGAATTTCCACTGGCAAGCATAAGAACTGAAACGTGGCAGTGATCTGGATTGGACATGACTATAGTGTCTCTTGGCATGGGTGGGGACTGGGATTGGGATGTGCAAGACTGCACTAGACTCCAGTACCTACTGGTGGTGATCATGAAAGCCAAAGTGGGTATATGTAAGACTGGGCTTGGTCTTTGTACTTGATGAACCATATGAGAGCTCCATATTTCTAGTGCACTGGGATGGTAACATCCTCAATTCCTGTACCCTACCTATCTAGAAATAAAAGGATTTGGACTCCACTCATCTAATTACACTGAAACACCTGGAATCAGGTTCCCTCTACCACTAACAATTCACTGAATTGTATATACCTCATGTGTCAACCCCCATCACATAGTTTCAGATCTTAAAACTCATTTTAAAATGTAAGTAATAACATTGGAATTCATGACAATGAGAGCATTGTTACAAGTCTGGCCTGATAAAAGTGAAACAGTCTGCTCAGAACAGAACTAAAGGAGCAGCTCAGGAAAAAAAAAAAAAACATGAATATAGTATTATCTTCAAGTTGCTATACTGCAGATGAAAAATGACTGATATGTAATACTATCATCCAACAGAATAAATACATTAATGGGAGACACTATTTCCACCATCACTCCCAGTGTCCTTACAAGTTTGTTCCTTCTATCTTTAGAATTATTTATTTGAGAGGCAATTGCATACAGGAAGATACAGAGAGATATAGTGAGTTCCCATCCACTGGTTGTATTTTCAAATACCAACAAAAGCCAGTCCTGGGCCAGACCAAAGCCACAGGAGGGAAATGCAATCCAGGTCTTTCATGTCAGTGACACAGACTTGCCAACTCAAATCATCACCTGCTACCTCTCAGGAAACTTCCTGGAAACTAGCAGGAAGCTGAAATTGAGAATGACACTTATGTATTTGCACCAAGGCACTCAAATATAGAATGTAGAGATCTCAACAGGGTATGTCAATTTCAAAATTATGCTTAGTTGGAAGATATAAGTTATGGTTGTTGAAAACTCTGAGTCTAAGAGTGATATTATTTATCACTTCTTCCAGGCAATGTATTAAGATTTCCACTGAGATGGAATTGGGACAACCATTTGGGTGCTTTAAGCTCATGTCAGGGGAGAAAAATCTAATAACTTCCTTTGGAGAGCTAATCAGTTCTAATGACCAGAGCAAGCTAGGATTATAACACAATTGGGCCAAGAAAAATACGTCTTAAACCTATGGAATTCGGTGAAGGCTTTTTACTACTGTCCTGTGCAGTGAAAACTGTCAACAGGTAGGTAACAACCACATCCCCAAAAAGGCAATACAGATAAGCACTCAGTCCCCTTCTTGAGAAGAACTCTTCAAGATGGAAAAGCCATGAAAAATATGCTAAAGATAAATGAGAGCAACAGAATAAGAAACAGAAGGGATTGTAGTTTGACTTGAGATGGTCAAATTTAGAGATTCAAGGAGAAGCTGTGATTGGCTAAATTTATACCTCCTGACCTAAGGGCACTTTATTCTCGCAGACAATAGTGGTCACATTAAAGAATCGCAACACTGTAATCAGATCTAAATAAGCCAATGTGAGAACAAAGAAATCAAATAAAGGTATCTTTAAAAATTGCACACCCTTAGCCACCACTACTCCTTTAGCTCCTCAGACAGCCTTACTGCTGCTACCTTCTAGCAGTTCCAGTTGTCTCTGCCCCCTCCCAGGGTTAAAGCTAAGCTGTGGCAGTTTCTAATAAACATCCTGAGTGCCATTTCATGGGATAGAGGATCTTACCAGTCCAGAGACTACCCAAAGGGTTTAGGTAACAAATCCAGCAACCCAGGAGACAACTGAAAGCTGACAGATTTTCCTTTTGACTTCCCTTCGATACACTGCTCCGAAATGCCATGATTCACTACCAGTTATCACATTTACATGATAAACTGAAAACAAGCAACAGGTTGTGATTTTTTCCATGAAACTATGCCAGCTTGGTAATGAGCCACCTCACATTTGTTATTTTTCCTTCTCTGCCACCCTCCTTCCCCTCACTACTGCCTGCCTAGGACTAAACACTCCAATAAGGCAGTGCCATGAAAATTTCTGTCTCAGGCTGCGCTTTCTGGAAAAATCATGCCATGACTAAGTATTCTGAGTAAACCCATTAAAAGAACTGAACTGAAGACACACTCTTTGTGCTACTTTTCTGAGTTTATCACAAAAGAAGTATACCATTACCCATGGATTATATTTCAATAAATAGCCTCAATTTCTATTTGAAATAAAATAGAAAATTAAAGTTGTTCTAACATTCCTTGTTCTTTGGAATTCTCAAACATTCATTCTACAAAAATTTTGGCTATATGTACTTGAAAATCTTTTTCTTTCAGCTGTTTGACTTTACCAAGCACCTTTTTATAATCTATTTTAACAAGGCATTGTTTTAGCTTGAAATACCTGCACAGCATAAGAAAGCTTTGATAGCAAATTGTTATGATAAAATGCTTGTAAATAGTTTTCTGCATAAATCAGCATTTCAAAAGGATGGGAGTGTAGTTCTTAAAATGGCAAAGTATAGTTACATAAAAAAACAGGATTTCTAATATTTTCTAACTCTTCCTCTGTCTAAATTGAACACATAAGCCCCAGGTTTTATTGGAGGCTAAAAAATAAGAAGCAGTGATAGTTGTTGAAATACTGTTTCATCACCTCTAGATTACTGAGTAGAGAAAAGGTCACACCCTCAAAAGCAGAAATTGAATCCATTAGAAAGAAAAGTGACAGAATACTTAAATGATAGTCTTAATTTATGAGAATTTAAAAACTTTTTCTTTAATTGGTTCAGCTGATGCCTTCAGATGTATTTATTAATTAAGCAAAATGGTAATGATATATTAGAAATGACTTATATTTTCATAAATAGAATGTTCAAAAGGTGCATGCCAAAGGGAGTTATTGCAGATATCCATTCTGCCTTTGGGAAAGGGCAGTGATGGGAGCACATAATAGATCAAGATAAACAGGAAGTGTTAATGAAGAATTCACAATGAGGCAGATTCTCAAAATCAATTCTGTTATGTCTTTAGAAGTTGTTTTCCCTAAGATAAATCTCAAGGAGAAAGAATTAAGCAAGTCCCAAGTCAACAAAAGGAAACATACGATTCAAGCACATCAGCTGAATCTCAGTCCATAGGCTGTGATGTCTTTCCCATAACAAAGAGCAGAAGCAAAACAGAGTGCACAGATTTCTACCACTTTGAGGAAGCAGCTTCACTTCTGCCTGGTTTTGCTCTATGGGAAGCTGGGTGGATTATGACACGTGCTCTCCCTTTCATTTTCTACACAATGCCCTTTGAGAAAGTCACCAGACACCTGAGGAAATTTCCTTCCCATCAGTTAAACCTTCATTTGAGTGAGGGAACTTTAATAAAAACTTACAGATCAGTGTAGTGATCTGTTTCAAGGAACAGTGACTCCTTTGCTTTAGTCAGGTAGACGTAAACATTCAAATCTGTTACAGAAAAATTGAATGTTATTGATCCATATAATTGATTATTATTTATAAAGAATATATTTATAAAATCATGCTTTGATATTTTAAGACATGTACATCTTATATTAAAAACATATTTTAAAGAGTAGAGAGGAAACAGGCAACAGAGAAATCAGTGGCCTATTTGCTTCACTAAAGAAAACAAATTTATTTTTAGGAGCTAATAATTAGGAGCAAAAAGGAAGAAAGAAGAGAAACTGAGTAGGGTGGTTGTGTTGGCCAGAATAAAAATAGAAGTAGCCTGTGATAGAAGCTTGGAAACATACAACTCTTGCTGATTGGAAGTTTGGCATCATGGGGAGACAGGAGAGAAAAAGAGAGAGAAGGAATAGCAAATTTTCTATTTTTATCCGAAACGGGCAACATCAAGCAGTAGCCATTCTAAAGACCGCTGTAAGCCAGCTTCCTAGACTGTGAACTCTTGGAGAACAAAGTCTGTACCTTCTTTCTATCTGTATCCTCTGCCTGTTGCACAGTATGTGGCACACACAAGATGAAAGATAGATGTTTATTGAATGAATAAATGTGCTGCTACTTAATGACAGGGAAACACACATTAGCATGATACAGAAACCCGAGGAATTCCCATACAGAGCACACTGTCAGGGATCACCCCATGCAGGGCAGTCAAGGAACACTGCAGCACAACAAAGTCCTGGTGTTTTATCAACTTGCTCTGCCATTTGAGTTTCAAGAGACTTCTTGTGTAAAATTAAAGGTTTCTTCATATATTTCATATTTTGATCAATACCAATATCTGAATTTCTTTCTATAAATAATGCAATATTTTTACATTAGTTATATTAGAGACTAATATATCCATACCTCACCCATACCTTCCTAGTGCATGTGTACCTCATTTTTTTCCCCATTTACCGCGTGAGCAGCTGTGTTTGACCATTGTATCAAGAATATGTACATGCAGAGTCACATTTATTTTGTTTACTTGAATAGCTCACAAATTCATTGCACTCCTTTGATTGTGAAAAAGCTTGGGAATATATTCTAGTCACGTTTCATTTTTTTAATTAAGATAAATGCTGGCTCACAAATCCAAATCTACAGAGATAAATCTCCATCTACCACAAAATGTATTCAGTGCCTAGATGTATGGATAAGTCACTGCTTAAAACACAGTTATACTTTTGAGTGTTTAAATGACCTTCTAAATTTCAATTTTCTCCTGGTGATATTCACATTAAGTTTATTGTCTATCACACTGGCATATATATTTTTCTTGAATAGTGCTCATTATGTTGGATATTCCCCAAGGAAATATCTTTAAAAAAAATATTCCCATCCTGGGAGTATATACCAACAAATGCATAACCTGGGAGCACATACCACCCAGCGCATAAAGGAACATTCAGACCCAAGCTTTCTTTTCACTTGACTACTAATCTGGCTGCCATCTTGATTTGACGTGTAATGTTGTCATTCCTGGTTATATTGACTATTCTCTTGTTTATGACTCCATATCTTTATTCTTACAAAATGCTGCTGTAAACAAAGCTCTTTACTTTCTACCTCTAGAATCCCTGGACCCACACACCACCACAGGAAATAATTTCACATTTTCACTATGAGCTTCCAAACTAATTGATGCAACACTATTAATAGATTGTGTTTACAGACCTCCTTGGTGCAACAAATTGCCAACCAAGTAAATTATAGGAGACACTTTCTGTCCCCTATAGTCAACCTAATTAGTCAAATATCATAACAACCTACACGATCATGCTCATTAATTCACTATTGTTTCATATACGTTTACAGATATGTTTAATGTCTAGATATGACATGTATCTACCACTCATGAGAATTTAACGAGTTTAAATCAGCATATGAAAAATTTATCTATGCCTCTGTTTGTAGCAGCTCACTTCATAATAACTAAGAAATGGAATAAATTTGGAAGTCATCAAGTAATAACTATATAAAGAAATTGTGGAGGGCCCGGGGCAGTAGCCTAGCAGCTAAAGTTCTTGCCTTGAATGTGCTGGGATGCCATACGGGCATCGGTTCTAATCCCAATGGCCCTGCTTCCCATCCAGCTCCCTGCCTGCGGCAACGGAAAGCAGTCAAGGACAGCCCAAAGCCTTGGGATCTTGCACCCTTGTGGGAGACCCAGAAAATGCTCCTGGCTCCTGGCTTCGGAATGGCTCAGCTTCAGTCATTGTGGCCACTTGGGGAGTGAATCATCAGACAGAAGATCTTCCTCTCTGCATATATGAGCTTCCAATAAACTAAATCTTACAAAAAAAAAAAAAAAAAGAAAATGTGGTGCATATGTACTCTAGAATATGATGCAGTTATAACAAGGATGGAATCTTACCTTTTGCAATTAAGCAGATCCAGTTGGAAAAATCATCAGGTCTAGTGAAATAAGTGAGGTCCCGAAAAAACAAATGTCATATTTTCCCTGTTGTGTGACAACTAACACTCAGAGTATTAAAATATGTAACTTATACGAGTGAGACTGACACCAGAGATTTGATTTCTGCTTGCAGCCTTTGTACACACTGCTGAGCAATAGAAGGTTTGTTCTCCTATGTGTTATGCATTGATATCTTTACTTATGAAGTGTTTAGCCTATGATTGGGAGGTGAAATGGAAGTGAGTGATTGTAAAAATGATGAAAAGAAAATGGAAATAAAATAGGAGGAGACTGCAACAATGTGGAGGAATCCAACATGGGGGGGTGGGGAGAGAATGGAGATGGGTTGGGGGAATCCCAGAGCCTATGAAACTGTGTCATTAACCAAAGAAAAAAAAAAAATAGGAGGAGGATAAGTGGGGAATGTGGACAGGATGAAGGGCAGGGTGGGAACTTTCATTATGTTCCTACATTTTTATCATAAAACAAGTGAATTTTTTTCAATTAATTCAAATAGATAAACTTCTCTAGTCAGACTTCCACTCTTAAGCTTAAAAACTAAAAATTCCCCTTTGTGGGCCTGGCGCAAAGGCGCAAGTGGTTAAGGTCCTCGCCTTGCACGCCCAGGATCCCATATGGGCGCCGGTTCTAATCCCAGCAGCCCCGCTTCCCTTCCAGCTCCCTGCCTGTGGCCTGGGAAAGCAGTCAAGGACGGCCCAAAGCTTTGGGACCCTGCACGCGCGTGGGAGACCCGGAAGAGGCTCCTGGCTTCGGATCGGCATAGTATCGACCTGTTGCGGCTCACTTGGGGAGTGAATCATCGGACGGAAGATCTTCCTCTCTGTCTCTCCTCTCTGTATATCCATCCGCCTTTCCAATAAAAATAAAATAAATCTTTAAAAAATCCCCTTTGTTTCCTCTTTACCATTTGAATGTCATTGTTCTAATCATTCCTATTGATCTTTTCAAGAACAGGTGCCACATGTAGTAGTTACACCAAGTTATTAATGCAGCCAATACTTACTTTGACACTAGCTCTGGAACTCTTCCTTTCTAGTAATGGATGGCAGCTTATTAATGTGGAAATCATAATCATCAAGATTATGAGATACACCAAGAAAGAGACCGTTCTACTAGACTCTTAATCACCTCCTCAATAAGATAACTCTTCATTCTACCCTGAGTCATTGTCTTCTGAGCTGACCTTTAGGCATTCCTGGAAGACTCAATACAGTTTTCTATCTCTACCATCATTAGGTTTCCTATCAGGTCCTACTATTTCCTGTTAAAAATGCTGCTTTAAGCAATTTTAGAACATATATACCATTATACCACGATATCCTTGAGGAACTCTACAATGTTCTGCAATCAGAACATACCTTTTGTCTCCTGGAAAGAATTACTTAGTAAAACAAAGATCAACAGATTTCCTTTAACAATTTCTGTACCTCTATATTACCAAGCAATAATGTTAATCTGGAAAGCATATTTACATTTTTTACCTTAACACCACAGGCAATAAATATCAGTCAAAACAAAAATAGCAAATCTTCTGCATTAAGAAAAAAAACAAAAACTCAACAAATAAAAGTGACTTAAATAGCAAAATCTATGTTTAGACAGAAAACAGAATGTCCCAGTCTCAAAAGTAATTATCCTAGTTTAAAATTCAATCTTCAATTTGAAGTGCATTATTAATCCTACATGTGATGAAAAAGAAAACTAAAGATGCTGGTTTCACACCATGCCCTGGAACAATTCTATGCCTCTGTGATGCTCCTTTCTCTACAGCAAGGGCTTCATGACTAGAAGTGACAAAATAGGAAATATCCATCTCCACTAACTAAATAGCATTGGGAAAGAGTAGACTCTCAATCAGCTCAAACTTCTCAATCTACCAAGCAATTTATAGGAAATACATAACAGAATCATTAAATAACATTGCAAGAGGCAATTGGCCATTATCTATAATGTGGGATATGTCTAAGACAAAGTAATGCTAAAAGAAAAAGGGGGAGGAAGTTGTTACAGAAAAACAGGTTAAGTGGTCACTTGAAATAGCCACATCCTATCCATGTCTCTGGATTCAAAACCTGCTTCTGCTTCCAATCCAGGATTCTAATCTGCTTCTATCTTGTCTAGTCCTGGATGTTGCAGGCGTTTGGAGGAGTGGACTAGTAGAGATGAAAATCAGTATCTCCTCTCTCAACCTCTCTCTTCCTCATCTTTGTTTTCTCTTCTTTTAAGCAATAAATTGAAATTAAGAAATGTTATTTATAATGTTTGCAGAAACAGTTATACAAAGAAGTCACTAAAAGACCCAGTGATCAAGTGTATTGAGTGGATCCCTTTTTGATTTTTATTCCAACAAAACAATTCTACAAAGACTTTTTGAGACAATTAGGAAAATCTGAATATTGACTAGATATTAGAAGATAATAAGAAATTATAGGCTGTTATCCATGCATTATAATAAGATGTAAGTTATTAAAATTTTTCATTTAGAGATCCACATTAACTGAAACATCTTATAATTTGCTTTAAAATACTTAGGAATAAAAAGATGGTATGTGACATAAGATTGATAAAACAATTATAATTATTGAGTCCACTAATAAGAAAATTAATGAGCATTATACATTCTCCAGTTTCCAAATTTTTGAGACTTATAATGAAAGGTTTTAAAATATTGAAAAGTTTATTACGGAAAAATGTCACAGAACTTTTGGTGCACAGTGGTGAACAAAAGTCCCACGAGAGCTTTCATTCACTTTTTAAAATTTCTTTTATCATCTTATGACAGAGTTTAATAAGCACTGGGGTCATCCCTCCATCCCTATGTTCCCTCCCCTCTGTAGTGACCTCCCCTCCAGTTTCACAATGGGGGTCTTTTGTGAACTTTCACTAGTCCCTCTATTTTTAAGCCAAAATGCAACACCATGATTTTGGGGGCATACCAAGTTAAAATTTGCCTTCAATGTCAGTATCCAATATGGACACCAATTTTAGTCTCAGTTGTTCCACATTCAATCCAGCTCTCTGCTAAGAAAGCAGGTGAGATAGCAAAAATGACTGGGCTCCTGCATCCAAATGGAAGATTCAGATCCTTGCTCCTGGCTTCAGCTTGGCCCAACCCATGCCATTTTAGTCATTTGGGGAGTCAAGCAGCAGATGGAACAGTTCTCTCTCTGTATATCCCTCTTTCTCTGCAACTTTTGCAAATAAATAAATAAATATTAACACATACACACACACGCACACAAAATTCCTACAAATAGAACAATAAGATGTATGTAGTAAATTTGAGATAAATCTGAAATTTGATTAATTCTATAAATCAAAAGGCAATTTTAATTAAAAATTATTCATTGTTGGAGCCAGCATAGCATTTTACTGGGTAAAGTGTGACCTGCAGTGTGAGATAACTGTAGTCTTAGCTGCTTCACTTTCAATTCAGGTCCCTGCTGGTAGCCAGGAAAATACAGCAAAAGATGGCTCGATATTTGGGCTCTTGCCACTCACGTGGGGCACCTAGATCAAGTTCCTAGATCCCGGCTCCAGTACAGCCCAATAATACCATTGCAGTCATTTGGGGGTGTAAATCCGTGGATGGAAGATCTCTGTCTGTTTCCGTCACTCTGTAACTCTGACCTTCAAATAAATAAATAGGTCTTAAAAGCAAAGAGAAAAGAAATGCTTCATTGTATAAGACAGGCCTTTGGACAGTGCATTAGGCAGGATAATGCTGTGGTAGTAAACTTTGTTACCTGCTATGCAACTTGAAATTAAGGCCAAGGCAAAAACATCTTTTTCTTACTGCTTTTAATAGTGTACTGGAGGTTCTAGAGAGTACAATTAGGCAAATGACAAACTGAAAAAAAAAAAGTTATCCCAAAGGAAAAGGAAGTAAAAATATCATTATTTAAATACAATGTGATTGTCTATCACACAAAAACTATGGAGTCTACAAAAGCCTAAAAATAAAAAGCTATTTTAACCATTCACAATTTATCAATGTCAACACACTTAAGTCAATCAGATGCACTAGCAATGAACAAGTAGAAGCTGAAAATCATAATACTATTTGAAATATCTTCAGAAAAACTGAAATTCCTAAGGAAAAAGTAGACAAAAAATATATAAGACTTAGCCAATAACAAGTACAAGACAGTGCTCCTATAAACTAACAAAGGTACTAAAACAAAAAGTATACAATATGTAAGGATCAAAACTCTCAATCTTTTATGATTCCAGTTCTGACACTCTGATCCATATAATCAATGCAAGTTCCCCCAATCTGGGCGTTTTAAAATTGTATTTGATATATCAATAGTATAATTCACACAAAATGCAGAGTTTGTAGATGTGTCAAAGTAATTTTAAAAAAAAATCAGAAAATAGCATACTCCGTGTGTTCCAGACTTAATCTAAATTAAATTCACAGAAAGTGTGGTATTGGCATAAAAACAGATAAATAAGAAATCCACATTAAGAATCCAAAAATAACTAAGATCAACTGAAATGTAAATTGATTTAGTAGCAAAAGATTTCCTGTATCAATGGTCCTGAAACTTTTGCATATTCATATGCAAAATAACACACTGTCTAAACTTACCAATGTAAATTAAAATAAAATCCAAATAAATTATAAGCCTAGATAAAAAACGTAAAACCAAAGAACTTCTAAAAAGAATGCAAAGCAGAAATCGGTTTTGATGTTGAAATAGGCAAATATTTCTTTTATAAAGAATTATTTATTTTATTTGAAAGAGTTACAGAGAGAAAGAGGGAGAGTTTGAGATGTTCCATCTGCTGATTTATTTCTCAAATGGTTGCAACAACTGGAGTTTTGTCAGTACCAAACTAGGAGCCAAGAACTTTTTCTGGATTTCTCATGTATATGCAGGGGATCAACTCCTTAGCGTATCCTCTGCTGTTGGTCCAAGTCTTCAGCAGGGAGCTGAATAGGAAGTGAAGCAATCAGTACTCAAATCGACACATACGGGATAGGCAGTCACCACAGGTAGCAACTTTACTTCCTATGCCACAGCACTGGCCCCTAGGCAAAAATATCTTAGGTGACCATGGAAGCACTAATTGATGAGCTGAACTGATGGGGTTGCAATAGTTTTGGTAGGCATCAGATATAGTCCACAGATTATAAGGTGACGATGGGAGTGGCATGCTATGAACTTTACCATGTTCCTTGGAATGGAAGCAATTTCAAAGTCTTATCTACAACCAAAGAGAGGGCAGAATCAGAGTTTGTCCCATGGTCTGTCTGCCATATGTACCAAATAATACCTGCACCATAACTTTACTGTGAATGCTTTTTATTATCTGTTCTTTAGAAACCACATCCAGAGCATAAAGTTTATGATTGTTATTAAACACTTGGTAATAATAGAAAAGATGGAAATATTATAAGCTATATTCTAAAGTAAATAAATGGAAAAATGGGAAGGAAATGAAGAATATGCTGAGGGTGCAACTAGAAGAGATTCTTCATCTTTTATAAAGGACATCCAGATTATCTAGTAGTGAGTAAATCTAGAAGACAAAAGTATACAATTTGAATGGTAATCACTGAAAGAAGTGAAAACCAGAAACCATTAATGCATGATTATGTGGCATGGATCAGTTGTAGGAATAGGTAAAAGACAGTATTAATTTTTTCTTTAAAATTTACAGAGGCATAGAGATTATTTCAAACAGATATTTGTAAAACCATAGCTCCACTATGAAGGTACCTAAGTATAATTGATTTTAACCTCTGATTCTCAGACACAAAGTTATACAATATTTGGCAAGGGCAGGTGAAGTGTTTGGTAACAAACACAAACTTCATTATTCTCACCACAGCCCTAGTGACTAGAGACTGTCAAGGATATCAACTTTCTATCATTATATTTATCTGGAAAAGCTGCTTCCTTTAGTATGTGTTTGTAAAACATGTCATAAATAAAACAAGGCAAAAACAGACCTTTTCATAGTTTAACTAAATCTTTCATTAAACATGTATTGCATTTTCTTAGATTTCCTGTTACTTTTCACTGATAGAACTCTATTAAAAATGTATTTTACAACCATCCTCCATATCATGTATTATCTTCTCACTGACATGTCAAAATTATTTCTTCTAATATTTACAGACTCAGCATACATAACATATATATGCATTTATATTTATGCATCATATTATTCTGTCTCAAGAATTATTTAGAAATATAATCAAGACATCTGACTTCCTTTAAAATACTATTCCCAGAATACTATGCATGCTTTGTCATATGGAATAGCTCAAGAATTCAGTAATTTGTGACAAAGCCGTTTAGAAAGATAATCTCACTTAAGGTATTTTCATATTAACCTTCAACAATCCTAGTTTTCCAATCTCAGCAAAATGCCGTTTCAGTCAATGTATCTATAAATAGATCATTTAGAATCTAATTTTTTTTTAAGATTTATTTTTATTATTTTTTTATTGGAAAGGCAGATTTACAGAGAGGAGAGACAGAGAGGAAGATCTTCCGTCCGATGATTCACTCCCCAAGTGAGCCGCAACAGGTCGATACTATGCCGATCCGAAGCCAGGAGCCTCTTCCGGGTCTCCCACACGGGTGCAGGGTCCCAAAGCTTTGGGCCGTCCTCGACTGCTTTCCCAGGCCACAGGCAGGGAGCTGGAAGGGAAGCAGGGCTGCTGGGATTAGAACCGGCCATATGGGATCCCAGGCGTGCAAGGCGAGGACCTTTAACCACTTGCGCCACCACCGCGCCGGCCCTAGAATCTAATTTTTAAAATCTGTTAGTAGGGCTCTGTGTAGTAGCATAGTGGCTAAAGTCCTCACCTAGCATGAGCCAGGATCCCACGTGTGCGCAGGTAGATATCCCGGCAGCTCCACTTCCCTTCCAGCTCCCTGCTTGTGGCTTGGGAGAGCCTTGGAGCATGGTCCAAATTCTTTGGACCCTGAACCCACATGGGAAACCCAAAAGAAGCTCCTAGCTCCTGAATTCAAGTTAGTTCCACTCTGGCTGTTGCAACCTCTTGGAGAGTGAACCAATGAATGAAAGATGTTTCTCTCTGTCTCTCTTTCTTTCTGTAAATCTGACTTTCCAATAAAAATAAATATATCTTTTTAAAAACCTGTTAGCGGAATATAAAACCAAGAAGCTAAAGTCTTTTTAAGTGACTATTATTGAGTTTTCCCAAGAAAATACTGAAGAAATGAGCATGTGGGGATTTCACCCAGATGATCCAATAAGATATATTTTGTTTCACTGCCATTTTTATAACCTGCAGACTAGAGCATATGTAAACTACTTACCCCCTGTTTTACCTCTAACGTGTTCTATAATTACTCTCAAGTTTGAATTCTTCATTTATTAATTAAATGGTTTATAGTATACTGATTATTTTTTTATATTTCAATATAAATTTGTAATATTTGTTACATATTGATAATGTGGGCTGTAAATCTATAGCAACACAATTTGAAGTGATTAAAATACAATGATTTTGAGAAGAGGAGCACGTGAGAGTTTATGTATAAGCATTACATATTTCTCTAAAATGCACTATCACCTGAAAAATACATATGCACATGACTAAAATACTAAGTATCTCTCCATAAAATAAACATATCCAATTATTTGAGTTTCTATTTACATTATTAGCTTCTGATGGAAAAGGTTTACACAGATTCAGAGGGATTCCACAAAATGCCTACCATGGTCTCAAAGCCACTTAGGGAAGTACGAGGTATCATGCTATTACAATTATTTTTTCTTGAAATTATTCTTCCTTCTCCTCCAAAACATTTATTATTATTCATTTTCTGAAATATTCTTTGTATAATATGCTATATGCACTCAATAAAGCATGCCAAACAGAATATAGCTGAAGTGAAAACAGGGCAAATGGAGCATTTTTTCCTTCTGAAATTGTCCCCCAACCCAGTAGGCTTCCTTTTCTTTTTCTGATGTTGCAGTACCCATCATACCAATGAAGTCTGCACTTTCTCTAGTCTTAGCCTAGAAACCTCCTGCAGCTCAGCCACCTGCTCCCTGGTAGAGTTAACTGGAATGTAACTCCCACAGCAGATGGCTCTGTTCTTTTGACTTTGCTTGGCAAGAATTTACAAACATATTTCTCTGTGTCCAGATTGGGAGGTGGATGGACACATCTGAGAAGTGAGGCTCTGTGTGGGCATCAGAGGAGTCCTAAACAGTCCAACTGAACTCAGAGGATCTATGTTTAACATAATTTTGGATCTTTTTGTTTGTATTTCTTTTTTCTTTTTTATAGTCCAATACTTTGTCCTAGATTTGTTTCCTTCAATCAACAGAATCCGTAACAAATTTCCCAACTGTGACCTGATCGCCAATCCTAGCAATCACATAATAGTGAAATTGTGAATGTAAAGTCCCCAACATGATGGCTCAATTGGCTAGACCTCCCCCTTCAAGCACTGGGTTTCAGTATGGACACTGATTCATGTTCTGGCTGCTCCACTTCTCATCAAGCTCTCTGCTTGCTGCTTGGGAAAGCAGTGAAGGATAGCCAAAATCCGTGGGACCCTACATACTTGTGGGAAAAAAGGAAGAAACTCCTGGTTCCTGGGTGCGGATCAGCTCAGCTTCCACCATTTTGGCCACTTGGGGAATGAAAATTTTTCTGTATCTCCTTCTCTCTGTAAATCTGCCTTTCAAATAAAAATGAATAAATCTGGGCCAAACTCAGTGGCCTAGTGGCTAAAAGTCCTTACCTTGAATGCGCCGGGATCCCATATGGGTGTCGGTTCTAATCACGGCAGCCCGGTTTCCCATTCTAACTCCCTGCTTGTAGCCTGGGAAAGCAGTCAAGGATGATCCAAAGGGTTGGAACCCTGCACCCATGTGGGAGAACGACCTGGAAGAGCTCCTGGCTCCTAGCTTCAGATCGGTGCAGTTCTGGCTCTTGCGGTCACTTGGGAATGAATAATCGGACGGAAGATCTTCCTCTCTGTCTCTCCTCCTCTTTCTCTCTCTCTCTCTCTATATATATATGTATATATATATGACTTTCCAATAAAAATAACTAAATCTTTAAAAAATAAAATCACAAGTATAGTGATTCCATAATTACAGATTTGAAAGCAAGAGAAATGGGAGGCTGAATGAAAAGTTGTGAGGAAGTTAGACATGGAAACTAAACCACTCTATAACGGCTATAAAACTAGATATTATCCACATTTCAAAGACAGTGATCGCTTCACTCTTTTGGTCTATTTCTTCAAAAGCAAACAAAGGTGATGAAAATTAGAGTATAAATATAGGAAATTTGAAATTTAATGAACTTAAATGAACTCCTGGTTCATCTGTTATGAAACTGAAGGAAGGAAACAAGTCTTATTTCGAGCTGTGCTCTAACCACTATATTCCACAAGCTGTTCACACAATTAAAGGTTTAAATTGATCGTGGAATTCTGATAAAAAAAAAGAGAGAGCGAGGGGAAGGAAGGAAGGAAGAAAAAAGAAAGAAAGAGGGAAAGGAAGTAAGAGTTACTTCAGTTTCTCTTGAAAAATCATACTTTTTTTTTCAGTGCAAAATCAGTGATGTGCCTGGGCCAGTTAGTTCAGCCGGTTACATCAGTGATCTCATAATGCAGACCAAAAACACTAATCATTAACCCAGGCATAAATACACTATGATATTTATGTCCTTATAGAGCATAAACAACATACAGAGCATAATCTAACTGTAACCTAGTCACCAGTCTAAAATTTCAAGTGAAAACCTTTTAAATACTGCTAGTCTCTAGCCTGCACACACACACACACCATTAAGCTCCCTGCTTATTCAGTTGGATGGACAGCTGATTCCACTACAAGCCAGCACCAGCCAAGTTCAGAGCTCAAAAAGGGTGCATGGAGTCAGCGATAAAGAAAGATCCCATTTGTTTATTTTGGTCTTGATTGCCATTGCTTTTGGTGTCCATTTTAGGAAGTCAGGACCTACCCCTAGATCTTGCAGGGTATTTGCAAAATTTTCTTACAAAAGCTTAAAGGTTTCTGGATGTAGGTTTAGGTCTTTTATCCATTTAGATTTGATCTTAGTGTATGGTGAGAGATGTGGGTCTATCTTTTTGTTTCTGCAGGCTATTGACCAGTTGTCCCAACAGCATTTATTGAAGAGAACTTCCTATTTGCCTGGATTGTCGTTTGTCCTTTTGTCAAAGATTATTTGGCTGTATCTATGTAGGTTTCCTTCTTTTGCTTCTATTTTGCTTCATTGATCCTCCTCTCTATCTTTGTGCCAGTACCAGGCTGTTTTGATAACCACTGCCCTATAGTATGTCCAGAGGTCTGGAACTGTGATTCCCCCTGTTAACTTCCTATTCTTCAGGATGGTTCTAGCTATTTTTGTTTTGTGTGTGTGTGTGTGTGTGTGTGTTTCCAGATGAACCTTTGCATCATTGTTTCCAGTTCCATGAAGAATGTTTTGGGCAATTTGATTGGGATTGCGTTGAATGTATAGACATTTTAATATTGATTTTACTTATCCAGGAGCATGGGATGTTACTCCATCTTTTGAGGTCTTGTTCAATGTGTTTTTTAAGTGTTTTGTAATTTTCTTCAAAAAGGTCTCCTATGCTTTTTTTTCTGTGTTATTTTGAATGGTTTCTTGCTGGTTAGATCTTCTTCCATCTTGGGGCTGTTTGCATACACTATGGCTGTTGATTTTTGTTCATTAATTTTGTACCCTGATACTCTACCAAACTCTTGTATAAGTTCTAACAGTGTCTGTATTGAGTCTCTTGGTTCTTCTATGCAAAGGATCATGTCATCTGCGAATAGTGAAAACTTGACTTTTTTATTTCTCATTTTAATTCCTTTGATTTCTTTTTTTTGTCTTATGGCCTCAGCGAATACTCAAGGACTATGTTGAACAGCAGTGGACCTAATCAAACTAAGAAGCTTCTGTACAGCAAGGGAAACAATCAACAAAGTAAAAAAGCAAACCACAGAATGGGAGAAGATCTTTGCGCAATACATAGGAGATAGAGGGATAGTATCCAGAATATACAAAGAACTCCAAAACAACCAAATTACCAAAACAAACAAGCTGCTCAAGAAATGGGCAGGGGAAATGGGCAGACATTTCACAAAAGAACAAACCCAAATGGCAAAGAAACACAGGAAAAAATGCTCAAGTTGCTTGTCAATAAGGAAACCCAAATTAAAACATCAATGAGGTACCACCTAAAGCCAGTAAGATTGGCCCACATACCAAAAAACACCAACAACACAAAGAGGATGTGGGGAAAAGGGAACCCTACTCCACTGCTCGTGGGACTGCAGGTTGGTACAGCCTCTATGGAAATCAGTATGGAGAACACTCAAACAACTGAAAATCAGCATACCATATGATCCAGCAATAGCACTCCTAGGAATATATGCAAAACACCTGTTTCACAAGAAACCAACATGCACCCCTATGTTCATAGCAGCACAATCAGTAATTGCAAAAACATGGAAGCAACCGAAATGCCCATCAGTAGAATACTGGATAAGAAAGCTATGATTCATCTTCTCCATGGAATACTACTCAGCTATTAAAAAAAAACAAAATGTAGTTATTTGAGGCCAAATGGGCCCAACTGGAAACATAATGCTAAAGGGAATGAGCCAATCCCAAAAGGTTAGATACCACATGTTTGTCTTAATTTAAGATGAACTGATGTCAATATGAAAAATAGTACCTGTAAAATGTAATATTATCCTCAAACAGCCTTTCTCATATGCAATAAGATATTGTGAAGTAACCAATGGACCAACAATCAATGTGAGTCAGACTGCTTAGGATCTACATCAAAGAACTGTAAAACCTAATATACTTTTATTATGCTATGTTATTTCGTAATGGATCAGGAGAGTAGAGAAATCTTCCATCTCCCTAGAATGTGTGAGGAAGACGTGAAATACAACCTACCAAGATCATGGACAACTGACTCATAGACAACAGACTCGAATCAGCATTAGACAATAGTTAAACTATAAAGATATATAGGGGGAATCAAGAGCAAATATGACAACCTCTTAACAGGAGGCCACATGCACAGAGCAGGGGGCGACCCCAGAGTGGAGCAGTTGGACAGGAGTAGGCTTGTATCCCAACCCTGAAGACTCCCGGATCCTCATCAAGGACTATCAGTATGAGCACCAAGGACTACATCCCAACTGCCAAGGAGACCACGGGGAATTGGAGTGCCTTTGGAGGCTGAGAACTCTGAGGTCACCCACCTCCATTTGGGTCTACCACATGGAATGGAAGAAGTCCAAACCCTTCCTTGCAGGATCCAAGGGCATCAGAACAACAGTCAGGAGCCATGAGCAGTCCGCAGAAACAAAAGAACAGTAAACTTCCTCCGGGGCTAGGGAGAGAGCTCTCTCTGGTCCTCACTTGGTTCCAACTTTGTTTCCCCACCCTCTCTGGCAATGACCATCAGGATTGTTCTGGGCATCCTTCAAAACAAACAAATAACCAAACAACCAACCAAACAAAAAATCTAGAATAGATGGACAGAGAACAACAAGGAAGCTTAGAATCAGAGAGGAAATGGTCAGCGTGGATTCACTTATACCTTACTAGGTGGGACACAGAGATTAGTTACTCCTCACTAGGGTATTGAAGATTTCTCTGCACACCCCTCCTAAAACTGTTCTGCACCTAAACTGTTGACATATGTCTTGTTAGGGTTATAAGCCAGTCTAGACTACCCAAAAATAAGCCAGGTTCAGCAAAGTTATGCTTCAATGCTATAAAATGCTAAATATTATAATGAAAATAGATGCAAGACAGCTGAACAGTAATCTATAGCCATTTTAAGATGTATAGAAGCCGGTTGTATATAAACTAAAACTGAAATGTCAATGAAGTAGTCACAGGAGGTGGTTAAGAACTTGCATTTTTTTTTTAAATATTTGTTACTCAATACTATGTCAATTAATTCCATAATGTTATAAATTGTTGCTGATGTTATGTTGGGGCTTTAAATTGATCAGGATAATATTGTGTTAACTCTACCTTCAGACCAGAGTTGGTCTCTCCAATAAGCGGTTGAACTTATCTGGACAATAAGATGCTGGACTCTATACTTGGTATGTTTCCAATGAAAGAATCTTGACTGAATTTGAAATGTACTACAGCAACAAGGTGGAGGAATCCACCATGGGGGAGGGTTATGGGAGGGATGGGGGGAATCCCAGTACTTGTAAAACTGTGTTACATAATACAATGTCATTAAAAAATAAATTAAATAAAAAATGAAATTGTTGCTGATATTATGTTGTGGCTTTAAATTGATCGGGATTATATTGTGTCGGCTCTAGCTTCAGACCAGAGATGGTCTCCCCAGAAGGCCGTTGAACTTATCTGGACAATAAGATGCTGGACTCTATGCTTGGTATATGCTTCCAATGAAAAAATCTTGACTGAATTTGAAATGTACTACAGCAACAAGGTGGAGGAATCTACCATGGGGGGGAGGGTTATGGGAGGGAATCCCAGTACCTATAAAACTGTGTCACATAATGCAATGTAATTAATTAAAAAAAAAAAGAAAGACCACTTGAATACCAAAAACAAACAAACAAACAAACAAAAACCAGGGACAGTATCTCTTGTAACAGCTCAAGAAAAAGTTGTCCTTTTTATTTACTCAGACACATCACAAGCCTCTGCAAAATTGTTTGCTTGTTCTATTTTTACATCATGACTAAGTGAGTATGCACAAATATTTTCTTATTTTATTTTTTACTTCATGGTCAACCAGGTGCTCTTAAAGATACCATAATCACTTTCTTCAAAGCAAGCCATTATTCATTTTTCAGTAGTAGCCATTGGGTGACAGCCAGGACTCAAAGCCACGGTACATGTGATTACCTACTAATTAGTAATATATTCCTACTACATTTCTATTTCCACAAGTTTCCCATCATTTAATGGGATAAATATGTCACAAGGGGAAAAAATGTAAAAATTAAAGACAAAAGTTTCAAATATTAAATTCCTCTACAATTATAGGTCCTATAACCCCATAAACAATCAAACAATAATCAAAAGCATATCTCTATGATATTAATAAAATCACGCTATAATCCCTCTAGTTAAAAAAAATCATAAAAGTGGCTAAAACAGCTATACTTTCTATGTGCTAAAGAATTGCAAGGACAGGCTAGCCTTTAGGGTCACAGTAACTATATTTTTTTCCATAGCAGTTTCAGCTCATACTCCCATCACTTCCATTCATCTGTAAGATTATTATCAAGCCATTTCCCAGAAGACATGCTATATGTCTGGGCCAGATTCTAGGGCAATGGGCAGGCACACAATAAGGTGTCCAGAAACGGCATGGGTTTAATTGTACTCCAGTTTGTATTTAAATGCCCACTCACCAGGACATTATCAATAACATTAACTCCCAAGCCTACATCAGTTACAGAAGCCACCTCACATGGGCAAACAACAATGCCTCAATAGATTATAGAATTCTTAGTGGGGTGCTTGAGTGTCCATGCAAAAAGGGGGTGAGACTGCATTGAGGTGGTCAGAAAGAAATCGGCCGGGCCCTGCCAAACAGCTAGAAGCTCTTCCTAGGCCCTGCCAAACAGGGGAGTTGTTCTCTTCACACCTTCCAGTCATCCACACCTACTGCACGGACCCCAGCAGACATCTTTGAATAATTTCTACTCCTACTCATAATTTCTCTCCTTGAAATAATAACCATGGAAAAAATCCTTAAGATCAATCAGTTTTACACCTGAGAGTAGAGAGGAAATCTTGGTGTATCCATCATTTCTTAAACATTCGCCTTTAATTCAAGGCAATCCTTCCATTAGAAATAGTCTATATATGAGGCAAAGTGCCAACACAGAAGGTTGAAATAAATGCATGGTGAAGATTAATGATGTTTGTAGTTGCTTCACTCCTGCTCTCCCATTTTTGTAATTCTCCACTATTCCTCACTCGAATGAGTCTACCACAATGCTCTTCCTGGGGATCAAAAGTCCTGAAGCTAAAAACCAAAAGCATGAAGGAAGAGAAAGTAATGAATACAAACATCACTTTTCAATCACTTTCAGGCTTCCGAAAGCATTGATGCATTTATTTTTATTACTCTTCTAAAGAGCCTTTTGCTAAATTACACTCAAGATAGAGCTGAGGGAAGGAGAGAAGGGATGAGAGCCAATTTAAAAACCAGCAACAGAGGCTAGTATTATGGTGAGCAATACAGGTGGCTCACCAAGTGTCCCTTGAGAAAAATCTCCCTTTTCCCCCAGATTCCCTTGCTCTATTAGTTTAAGGGTTAAAATGCTATAATACTTGACATGAATGAATTAAAATATTGAATCCTATTAAAATATAGATGCAAAGCCACAAAATCTCAAAAAGATAAGATGTATAACACCCCTTCATAATTTTGGTAGTAGTAATATAAAAACAAAATATGGACTTCTAAAAAATACAGGAAGAAAACACAGCAAATTCGCCCTTGTTGTACGATTCATATCCTATTACTTACCCACCTATGAGGCCAGTGTTAGGGTTTTTGTTAAAAATAAATACAATCACAATTGTTGTTAAATGATCACATGATTTTCCTTCTCTCAAGAGCAGCAGTGTAATGGAAAGACTGAATCGGAGCACCTACATTGAAGCTGCTTTGATTTGCCTTTGTCCATATCATCTAATTCCCCTCAGTCTCAGTGTCTTCAGCTGTGAAACAGATTGGTACAGTATGCTTATGTGAAAAATTAACTTTACACTAATAAAAATGCAGAGTTCAGTACCTACCAGATGAAAAAGGCTCAGCCAGTGACTTTTATTATTATCAAATAGAAATACCATGAATAAATTAGAAGCTGGCCTAGGAAATTTAGATAGTGAAAAAAATTACTAAAAAATTCATTCCCACTTGATAATAGTATCATCTTAAATTATACTCCGTAATAATTGAAGGCTTTTTGATCTAGAAAAAGAACCATCATGTATTGAATCATTACTATGCACAAAATAATATACAATTTAAAAGATCATGACTAATATAAGATATGATATCAAGGCGAAAAGTAATGATTTTGCAGAATAAAAATTTTAAGTCTTTTCAATATTTCTTTAACTGCTATAAATTTCTCTAAGAGGAAAATCAAATCTATGCACAAAAATTTATGTACAGTGTTGTTCCAATCAGCATTATTCATAATTGTTAAAAGAAGACAACCTGATATGCAACAATATAGAACTGGGTAAAGAAAATGCTCACCCTTCCAACAAAATACTACTCAGCTATTCTAAATCACATGGTATAAAAATACTTAGTGCTGGGCCTGGTGCAGCAGCCTATCGGCTCAAGTCCTCACCTTGAATACACTGGGTTCTCATTTAGATGCCAGTTCTAATCCCGGAAGCTCCACTTCCCATCCAGCTCCCTGCTTGTGGCCAGGGAAAGCAGTTAAGGATGGCCCAAAACCTTGGGACTCTGCCCCCTTGTGAGAGACCAGGAAGCACTCCTGGCTCCTGGCTTCAGATCAGTACTGCTCTGGTTGTTGTGATCACTTAGGGAGTGAATCATTAGACAGAAGATCTTCCTGTCTCTCCTTCTTCTCTATATATCTGACTTTCCAATAAAAATAAATAAACCTTTTATTATTTTTAATTTTTGTTTTATGACACAGTTTCATAGGCTCTGGGATTCCCCCATCCCCTCCTCAGGCCTTCCCCCAACGTTGGATTCCTCCACATTGTTGCAGTGTTATAGTTTATATCCAGTCATGATTCCTTTATTACAAGCATATACCATGCACAGAGTCCAGCATCTTATTGTCCAGATAAATTCAACAGTTTCCTTGATAGATAAAAATAAATCTTTAAAAAAATTTAACATTGAAAATATTTAAAATATGTAAAAAAAACAAACTAGCAGTATAATTTCATTGCATAAATATTAATGAAATGTATCTAGCACAGAGCATAAGTCCAAAGAATTTAGTAGTCATATAAACAATCTGTAAAACAGAGTAAAAGCAGATATTTCTTGAATAAATCAATTACTTGAGTTATGAAGGAATGAAAGGATTATAAATATCTTTGATTTTTTTTTCTTTATATCTCTTTGGGTTCTCCAAATTTTATATACTGCTTTTTTTTTTACATTTTATTATTATTATTATCACTTTATGATACAGTTCCATAGGTTCCTAGTATTTCCATTATCCCAGCCCCAATCCCCCTCCTCCCCCCGCCTAGTTCCTCTATATGATTGCTAAAGTATAGTTCTTTATACTCAGTCATATGTCCATCATTGCGCGCATGGACAATGGGAGAGAGTCCAGAATCCTATTGTCAAGATATAATAAACAGTTTCATTGTGAGTCCATCTTTGCCTGGAAGCACCTCACATCTGGATGTTAGTCTCTGTTTCACAGCTACTGTACATCCCCTTGAATGGAAAGTCATAATACAAAATCAACAATAGAAACAAAAATCGAAATTTACAGTGCCATGAAGTTATGAAGTTAAATAACATGTTACTAGATATGACAGTCTCTGTTTCACAGCTACTATACATCCCCTTAAATGAAGAGCTACAAAACAAAATCAACATCAGGAAGAAAAAAGAAATTAACAACACTAGCAAGAGAAATAACATGCTACTAAATGACTAACGTGTAGCTGAAGAAATGAAAATCAAGAACCTTCTTGAAGAAAATGATGACCCTGCATGATCTATGAGTCATTGAATGATTTAATCAGAAGAAAGTGTTTTGAAGAGATGAAACTAAATGGCTTAAGCTCAATCAAAAGTCATAGATTAGTAGACTGGATTAAAAAACAAAACTCATCTATTTGTTGTCTAGAAGAGATACACTTCACCCATATACTGCTTTTGTAATCCAAAGAGAAAATTGTATTTGGGCCATTTCAATAAATAAACAGTTCTAAAAGGCTCAGGATGGATGAAGTATTTCATAGGAGGCAAGGAAAATAGTTGAATTAGGGCTGTAAATTTAAGTGCAAGTGGAATCTGATAAACTACCTTAGAAAAACGCAGGGTACCATCTAATGTCAGACACTCACTAATGTCAATGAATCAGTGGCTAATGCAGCTAAAGTATAGAGACATTCTCGTTCATGTTGTTCAGTGATTCCAATTGCAAATTTCTTTTGGAGTTTGGTACCAAAGGTATGTTTTCTTCTCTGCCCAAGCAGTATACCAATGACAATGCAGCACAATGGGATGACTTTAAGGACTCCTCTGCTACTTTACATCTTGGTGATCCTAGCCAAGCTACTTTAGCCTATATGGGAAGTAAACATAGTTGACTATCTCAGATGAACACTGAATAAAAAAGTACATATATAATAATAATCATTCATTAGTGCCAACGATTTTTTTTTTTATTTCCACCAAATAACAAGACTTATGTGACCACAGTGTTTCTTTCCCTCTTTGTACTATCTTCTAGGAGTTCTGAATCACATGTAGTATCCAATCATAGTAACCCAGGCCAATTGAACACTTTGCTTTTTACAAGATTTTGTAATTCCCAGGTACACGTGGGTACTATCATATATTTAACATTTATCATAAAGTGACTCAAATTATTTTTCAACTATTTTTTCTATTTTAAACATCTCTACAGTATTTCATTTCTTTCTCTAGTTAGAACTCTATCAATTTTTCCTTCTTAGCACTTTCCCTAAAGTTTCTCTCTGCTTACTTTCTCTCCAGAGTCCCTAGCTAACTCTGCTCCATTGTTGCTCAACTGCACTACTAAAACGACACTCTAAGATTGCCATCAACATCCAAACACCCAAATTCAGTGTGTATTTTCATTACTCCTCTTAGTTTATCACTTGGTATTCACGCACATAATCTATCACTGTGAAATATGCTCATGTTTTTGAAATACTCCTTCCTTCACTTCCATGAATCCCTTAGTTAGTTTTTCTACAGAAGTCCATGGTTTTCCCATCTCTTCCTTTTATTACCTAACACTACCCTATACCGTATATAGATATTAAATATTAATTTTTGAGTATCAGACTTGTTAGCTCTTTTCGGCTTAGTTTTTTTTCAGCTTAGCTCTTTTCAGATAAGCTCTTTTCAGTGCCACCACAAGTCGAAACATCAGAGGCACTGAGTCACACAGGAGGTTTTATTCCAAGAGAGATGAGGGCTGTGGGGATGGACGTGGAGGCAGAGAGGGGGAACTAGTGGCAAGAGGGGGCTCCAAAGGAAGTGGGTGGGGAGCAACACAAAGCAGTTCTGAAAAAGGGCCTCCCGCATGCAGGAGTATGCCTTTTTGTGGCAGGGGTTGGGCATCACAAGGCCATGAGGGATTGGTTGGTAGGACTGTCTGTGCAGCCGTCGGTATTGATTTAGGGGAAGAGCTGCAAGGGATTGGTGGAGAGGAGTGTAAGGCATGGTGCGATGATTGGTGGGAACAGGGTGACGATGTTACCGTGGATTCACAGACAACACAATTTTGAACATGAAGGGCATGCAAATCTTAAGGAAGCCAAGACCTAGGGAAAGCAAATATTTAAAATGGTACTGAGTCAAAAATGATGGGGTCTTCAGAGCTGATGTTCGAATCACTTGTCACTAGACTAAATCCCTATTTTATTTGTGCTTTGTTTTATATTATTAGTCTTACTGTTTTATCATGCCCATCTGATGAGTCTTAAGTTTTTTTTCAGCTCCAGATCTATATATTCAACTACCTTTCCTTTTTCTTCACTTTAAAAATTTTATTTATATAGTGAGGTAGAGTTACAGACAAAGAGAAATAGAACAAGCAAAAAGAATTTTTTATTTGTTGGTTTGCTCCCCAAATGGCATCATGTTTGGGGTTGGACCAGGCCAAAGCCAAGACCTAGGAACTCCATCTGTGTCTCCCATGTGAGTGGCTTGGGCCCAGATAGTTGGGCCATTCTCCACTACCTTCCTTGCTACATTAGCAGGAATTTGGTTTGGAAGCCACAGCTTGAACCATATTCATGGGTAATGATGGTGAGGCAAGCAATGGCATAACATATGGTAACACAAAACCAGCCTTTACACAATTTCTTAAATGTCTTAAAGACAACTTAAGTTTCCCAAATCCAAAGTAAGTCTTCCTCCTAATTCTTTAGTGATTTTTAGAATCAGTATATGACAAATGGAGTCCTTCTCTTTAACTCCATAATTTTCTAGTCTATCAACTTATTTATAGAATTTGTTTCTGTCTACTCCTTTGCAACAACCTTGGTTCAAGCTACTACCACTTCATACACAGATTACTATGACAAAACTCTTAATTGGTCTCTCTGAATTAAATTCAGCACATTGACAGATCATTCTATGCATATCTATCAGGAAAACACATTTAAATTTCAGTATACTATCTTATCATTCTGAATCCACTGGTATTAAGTGAAGTAGCTTGAGATCTCACTCAAGTTCCTTGAACTTAACATCAGGTGCTCTCTTATCTAAGGGTTATTTTTAATGGGCCAGTGCTATTAGCAATAGAACTCTTCCATGTATCATTTATATTTAGATTCTGATCATTTTAAATTTCATGTCAAATATTACTTCTTTGGGGAATATAAATTGATAAGCTCGAGTCAGATCTTCTACCACATACTCAATTGACAACACTACTTCCATACGCTTTCTGTATCTGCAGTTATGTAATTTGATCATTTGAATAACTTATTCCAGTACTACTATACTGTAAATCTTATTAAGACAAAGGGTCATTTCAATTGTGCTCATCAATATTACTTCTAAGCTTTTAAATAATATTGGGTGCTTCCAATACATGCGAATTAGAAGGATGAACAGCACATTTTCTCCCTTTCCTATCACCCTCCTAAATTATACTTTCATTATCAATTTTGTTGATTATTGCTATATTGTTTTGAATGAAATTCTCAACTTTTAATCTCTTCTTCCCTTAGCTCACCTTACGATTCACATCCAGATTAATCTTCCAGAAACAGGTTTCTTTATTATCAGCTTAAAAACCTTGAGCAGGTCTCCATCACCCACAGAGTAACACTCAAATTCTTATTGGGATTCATCTGACTTCCAATCTAATATTTACGCTAATATTTGCATGTCCTAAGTTTTTGCCAAGCTGAAATTAGCATGAACTGTGAAAGTTCAATTCCCCTCCCTTAGCACTGGGTCCCTTTACCATAGTTTACCAATATAAGATATTTTAATAATGCCTCTACCATTCCAGATATGCAAATCCATATGATCTTTAAAGCCCTGTCGATAGTCAATTTCCCTAAGGCATTCCATTTGATATCTTCCAAGTAATCGTCTCTGCTCCTGACTCCTCCCTTATTTTCCTCTAATTCTCTAATGAAGATTGTCATTTTCTACTAATAATTGTACCTATTTACTATGTGCATGCTCCATTAGATTACAAATTCTTTGGAGACAAGACCAGAATACCCAATCAGTGCTTTGTTCTTTAGAAGAGCTGCATAAATATTCATTGAATCTTTTACATATGTGAATTGTTGTATCAGGATGCCCCTTAAGGATTATTTCATAATTAGAATGAGGGGAAATCCATCTACATCACCTCTCCTTTGAGAGCAGAGTTGATTTTCTCTGACCCAGTGGGTAATTTTCTTTTTGCACTCAAATGCTTCTAATCACTAAAGTTGCAAAGAAATGATCCAGGAGAAAATCATACTTTAGCTATTTCCTTCTCTTTTGATGGTAACTTCAGGAAAAGTCTGCTACTAAGATCATTTTTGACAGAATATAATTATAGTCTATAGTTTTATCTGTTTCTTGTTAATTCCATTTGAGGGTTCATGCTGACAATTGAAAAGTCTCAGGTTTTCTTTTTGCCTAAGCTTCCGTTTCCAGCTAGCTCGGACAACTCACACTGTGCAGCCACGGCCTCCTGCCTCCACTTTGAAGTAAGGAGGTTCACCAGTGAGAGAAAGTGCCTTTTCTCAACAAACTTAAAGCATTTAAAGGCAAAAGGAAGGAATTAAGCCATCAGCCAGCAATATATACTACTGTCACAATTTTATCCCTGAAAATTCAGAAACAAAAGAATTTTAAAAAAACAAATTCAGCTTAAGAGACCTCATTATAATCATGGCTTTCCATTTGTTTTGTGGCTTCAGCGTGTTTATAAAAATTCATGATATTGTTAATATCAAAGTTCCATTTATGTATAATATTTCATGTGAAAAAATGATACATCATATATTGTTTGAGAATCTATAAATTAGGAAATTACTTCATTCCTGTAGTTCAGGTAATGTAGTATGATATAAGCAAACCACATTGGAATTCCACACCCTCCAAAAAAAAGAAAGAAAAGAAATTGGTATTCTGGTGCTAACTACTTTATGATCATGAATTCCTGAGAAAAATTATAAATCTCATTAAGTGACAGATTTATTGTCCCTGAAAAGAAAATAATATGTCATTCACCTGCCTCCCTATTTGTTTGTGAGGATCAAATGAAAACAAAAGAAATAATGTGAATAAATACATGCCATAAACTTGAAATGCACAATTATAAAATGTTTTCAGCTAATTGAATTAACATAATATTAAATTCAGACATTTCAAAAATATTTCACATAAATCAAATTTTAGTATCTATATTTTCAATGCAGACATAGCTGAGTTCGGCCTCTTTATTTCTTCAAATACTTACATATTTTCCTTTTTGGGTAAATAAGACCACTGACTAAAGCCATTGAAAGGCCTATTCTTCTGAAGTTGATACATCCTCTCTTTTCCCAACATCTAAAAAACTTCCTAATATCTAATTAAAGTTGTTGATTATGAGAGTAAACATACTGAAGCAAAGGATATCAGTTTACGGTTGAGCGGAATGATAATATTACCCTACCATTCAGTCTTTATGCTGTTTCCCAACTAATTGTGTATATTAACATCAGCCATTTACTAGCATTTATTAGTACCTGGAAGGCAGTAGATAATATACTGACTGCAGAGAATGAAAAGTTTTATTGGATTTTAATGCTTTCTAGGACTTTACCCATCTTGTAGGGAACATAAAACTGTAAGATAGGGTTAATATTGCCAGGGAATGGTTCCATGGCAACAAAGAACAGAAAATTTTTGTTTAATATATAGAAGCTTTATTCTAAGAATGTAACCTGAATTCATAGTGTTCCATGAATTTTACTAGGAATAGTATTTTTCACATCTCAGAAATGGCCACATACTTACATTCTAAGGTCCTAAGATCATAGGGTTTACTAATATTCATATAAAATGCTCATCTTTTCCATCATCCATGTATCCCTCAAGTCTGATCAAGGCATTTTAGACTGTGTTTGATTCATTATAAACACAAAATAATTTTTGTGACATTAAAATTTCCAATATCAACAACTCCAAAAGACAACATAACCCAATATAGAATTTCAAGGGAAAATGAGATTTCAAAGATCTGATTTATACTTCTATTTTATTTTTTAGAAAATTGTAGCACAGAATAATTCAGACACAAGCCTAAGATTCCAAAAGTATTTCATGGCTAGCCGAAATCTTAACTCAGCCCAACCTAGTGTCCTAACAAATGTCAAAAGTAAGAAGTTTCTCCCCCCAAAATCCAATATTTCCAAACGTTCATTGAAATTTTCAGTTTAAACTTATTTTTATCAAAGGCTACACTAAATTGCATCTTTTCTGTAAAAATTTGTGAGATCATTAACTTCTAGGAGTTAGTACTCTGAATTGAATTCTAGTGTCTAATGAAATGACTGAACCTAGAAGACAAATAATTGGGGTTTTTTGGATGTCAAAATACTGCTTTAAATAAGCAGTAACTGTCATTGTTTTCAAATAATCCATAAAAACCAAGTCATCTACTTTTTGACTAAATTAACTTATATGTATAATTGATTTGGAAATAAGTTATACTATTGTGCAAATCTGATACTTCAGTTTTCTTTTTTCATTTTCTTTCAAAAAGTCTAGACCTCAAATAACCAAAATGATTGTGGCTAAACATGTAACTTGGTTTATTCCAGAACTTATTCTTGTGGATAATGCAGTAGACTATGAAGTCAGGAAAAATAAACATCATTTTATAAATGCTAAAACATTCTACCTTAACACTTTGATCAAATCAATGCATTCATTTGTCATGACATGAATTTATAGTCTGTTACTTCAAAAGATACAGAATTTTCTTTTTCCCTTGATATTTTAATACTGCACTAAATTTGTCATAACCATCCACACTTTCATCTTTTAATAAAACAAAAGCATTACTGGCTTGAAAAATTCACTTTTACTCGACTCCTAATGCTTCCATCCAAATCCATCATTGACAAAAAGAAAGTAAAGTAGACTTCTCCACTTTTAGCAATACGTGAGAATCACTCGTCCGTCCCTGCAAAGAGCATCTTTAATGTTATTAAGAGAACCATGTATGAGAAATAGAAAGTAGAATCTAATAATATCTAGGACCTAGGTATTATTAACATTCACTGGGAATTCCTAAGGTTGGTATAGATATTATTTTATTTCTGCAATAACAGAGTACAGTTGAGTATTGTTTATTTATTGGCATACTCCAGAACACTGGATATATTATTTAAAGATGGGTCTCTGTAAGGAGCACTTATTTTCACATTGTTCCGATCTCAAAGCAAGGAACATCTCCAGATATCCTTTTTATTGAGCCATAAAGATAATAAATGTGTCCCTTCATACTTTACAAGTATGACAGAATTTGATTATGTGCAACCTAATTATGTCCAACTATTTATAACTGGAGCAAGTTTTGAAAAGATAAAATAAGAAAAAATGAAGAAAAACCATGTCCTGATTAACTGAGAAGTTTTATCCAGTAGATGCTGTAATTGCAATACATTTGATGTCAAAATAGCATATAGGATCATTATGAAATATTCCAAGGCATACAGTTGATGTTTTAAGAGTACAGTAAAAGTTCTTGAATGGAAAGCCAAGTGTTGTATGTGTTGGAAAGTATATTGAGCAAAATATGAATATTTACTATTTAAGGGCGAACATTTGTAGGGCAAAACAGATTTGATTTTTTTTCAACCATAATGAGAATAAACAGTGGATACTCGCAGTGAGGTCTCCCATCATTCCTTATTTGCAAAATACTCTGCTTTCTCATCTGGCCTGAACTCTTCAATGTCACTGATTTCATAACAGTTTACTATGATCACATCATGAGTAATTGGTAATAGCTTGATTTATATATAGCAAATTGAACAATGAATATGACACATCATAAAACATTCAAAAATATATCAATCAACATTCTTAGTACAAAACCAGTAAGGATGATATGATAAACACATTTTACTATAAGAATCTTATTAAGAAGTTATTTCATTTAATGTTTGCATTATAGAAAATTTACACCATTTGCCTTATATTTATAGCATATGTTTATCTAAACACATTCTATTCTATGATTATACTCATAGAAAATTTAATTTTATTAATAGAGAGGTTACATTGGATTAATAGTTAAGCTAGAACTAAAAGCCAATTTTTCAGTCTCTAATTCAGTATTCCATGTCACATTTCATTTCTTCTTGGATTTGATGATAAATAACTATTAACATCTCAAATACAGTGCTTGGTATTATGATGATGAGTCAGTTTAGAGTCTTAGAGTTCTGTTCTTGAAAACAATCTATGTCATATTAATGTACAACTATAAGAAAAATGTATGACCTCTCTGAAACTTTCACAGAAGAAAAAGATGATATCTACCTCCCTAGACTGTTATCAGGAGCGAGATGGTTAAGAAGGTAGATTAATGAGTATACTTCTGATATTTCATAGATGTTAAAAGGAAAGACAAGAAATAGGACGGTGAGACGAAAATTGTACTAAATGATAAGATTAGAATATGGTTATCTGTTGCTCATCTCACTTTCTTCACAACAACCCCCATCTTTTAATTTTTTTTAATCTTGAAATCCAAAACACAGAAATTGAAATAACAGAAGTCCAAGACACTGAAAAATGCAACTGTATTCTCTAAAACGGAAAGAACTGGTGATGATATTTCTGCCCTCAATTCTTAACAATGTTTTCTTCCTTGGATTTCTCTACCTTGTCTATCTCCTTCCTTGGATATTGTGCTTGAAAAATGATAAGTTCTAGAAAGACACCAAAACAAAGGAAGAGCATAAGGCCACGGTATATTCTTCGAAATTGCAATAGACTGGCTATCTCCCTCTATTAAATATTTCTGTTCCACATAATTGTTTTATTTTGGGTTCTAATAATGTTTCTGTCCCACACCACTTACAATAAACAGGATCTGTTGGTCCCTGCTCTTCATGTTCCATGGGAATTACATTGCCTGCTCTCCATGGGTTTCCTATCTTGATCACACTTAGGTAAACAGTGCCTTCATTAAACACTTCTGGAATAAACCCAAATTTAGTACTCTATTTGCTCCTGTCATATTAATTTCACAATTCATATTCTTCCCCAGCTTACCGCCCCTTAACCTAACTTCAACCACATTTCTTGAACTATAGCATTGAACTCAAACTCCCTCAAGTATTTTACAATTCCAATTGAATGAGAATATACTCTTCTACAATTAGGTCATCCTGTCTTTCTACTTCACGTCTCACCACTTCTCCTAGTGGACCTTAGGTTCACATTGCCTTCACTTTCTTATTGTGTTTCCAAAATACAGACTAATTTACCATTGCCACAGTGCTATTCAATGTTTTCTTTCTCTAACACTTTTATTTCCATCAATCAAAATCCTATCTTTGTCTTTAAAAGCCACAGTTTGAATAAATCACAGTTATATGAACCAGTTTCTGCTATTCAACTGTAAAGAATTTATTTTTATACTTTTTCACTATTTCTTCAATTGCAGTTATCTTAGCTGCCACTACAGAACTGTGAGTTTCCTGGGGACAAAGCTTATATATTGCCCTGGTTTTGTATACCCATCTTATACAAAGCACTCTTTTTTTCTTATTGGAAAGTCAGATTTTACAGAGAGGAGGAGAGACAGAGGAAGATCTTGCATCTGCTGACTCACTCCCCAACTGGCCTCAATGGCTGAAGCTGAGTCAATCCGAAACCAGGAGCCAGGAGCTTTGTCTGGGTCTCCCCATGTGGGTACAGGGTCCCAAGTGTTTGAGCTGTCCTTGACTGCTTTCCCAGACTACAAGCAGGGAGCTGGAAGGAAAGTGTAGCAGCCAGGATATGAACCGGCACCCACATGGGATCCCAGCACATGCCACGCAAGGATCTTAGCCACTAGGATACTGCACCAACCCTGATCTTATACACAGCACTCTTAAAACACATAATTGTTAAATGGAGAAGTAAACTCGCATTTTATTACATATATTTATTAATGAACCTTTGCACTACTAGCATAAAGTTATGGCAATATGCATTATGCAAATACACTTACTTAGAATTTTAACTCTGGGTTTTTGTATGATACCTATGTGTTTTGCTCTAGCATATGTTGTCATTCCTTATGTCTCTAATTCTCATGAGTTTATAGCAAAAAGAGCGACTTTATTCAAATAACACATTGGATACAACATATTGCAAGGAGACAGTCACATGAAGATTGTTGTTGTATTCTATTTTATCCCACATGGTATGAAAGGATCTTGAAAATAAATATAACCACAAATACTATTCTAAATCTCAGCAATCTAAACTTTGAAACTTTGTGATTTAAAGTAGAAGGGTTCTATATACTAGCCTACTTGTTACCCATGTATAGGATCTAATTGTTACTCAGTAACCGTATGGAGCAGGAACAGAACTTCTAGCTTTCTAACAAGAGGGAAAAATTATACTCAGCAGCTGAACTCTAGTGCATTTCAGTCATATTCATGCTATACAAAGTCAGGTGGTTGGCGTATGCCAAAACAGTGTAGAGAAAAGAGAGCTTATCTGCCTATTGGATCATTAACCAATTCATTCAAATACTCAATAAACAAAAATTTGTAGAGAATCTACACTGGGTATTGAGAATCAGCTCTGTATATCCGCCTTTCCAATGAAAAAATAATAAAAAAATAAATCTTTAAAAAAAAGAAACTAATAAGAATAATTGTTAAATGCTTTGGGAAAATCACACTGTAATTGGGGATATATAGAGTTCAATTTCTTCCTTTAAAATTTTTTTTTCATTTTTTCTTTATTTTTGACAATCTTTACATAGTTAATTAGGGCACAAAGGTTCAAGGGCTACAGGAAAGTGGGTAAGACTATTATATCCACATTTTTTTTTCCCTTGTATCTGGTGTAAAGGGAGAGATAAAGGGAGAAGCCCCACCCAGTCTCCCACCGATCCCAGGTCACTGATGTGCAGCATGCTCCAAGGGTCTTGTTCAAGTGGTTTTCAAAATTAAAGTTATGAATTGCTTCCAATCTTGTCATTCCAAGCATGATGAGGTCGCTGAAGAATCCACTGACTGACATAGCCTATCTTAGAATCTCCATTTGCCTAGTTTTTCACTGCCAACATATGGCTGGGATAGTTGATTGATTTGTTCTGTCCTCTGTTGTGATTCCAGATATCCTCTGCAGGCTCCGATAGACTGCCATATCCTCCATGTGCAGTTGGTTATGCACTCCACTGCTCCATCTGAGCCTCGTCAGAGGCTCAGCCCTGTAACTTGCATTCCATGGCAGACCATGGTTCTGAGTCTGGCAGTTTAATTGGCGAGATCCCCAAAGAAACTTTGTCTGAGGTGATTCCAGACCTGATTCTGGTGTGTTCTTGAAAGTACAGGGCCCGGTACAGTCCATCACCCCAATCAGCTGGTGGTTGCAATTGCTGGATTGGTTCTGGTTCCATACCTGTCTTCCACACAAACGAATGGGTATTGCAATCCAGCCTGATTCTGCCCAGCACACACTCAGCCTTCATGCAAACCAGTGGGAGCTGCAGCTGAGTAGGAGCAACCCACAATAATCCCCTCCAAATCCTCCCCGCCCTGATTCCTGTGCTTGCCAGTACATGCAGCAGACTAATACAGTCTGTCCCACTTCCCATTTGGCTCTCATACATGTCAATGCACACTGAAACCTAGTGCAACATAACCAGGTCCACCATCCAGCCCTCACACATGCTGGTGGGTGCCTATCTGTCTAGTCACCCTGCCCTTGTCCGGGTTGTGCTCTCCAGTGGGAGTGGTAATCCAAAAGGGAGGTGCCCACTATTTCCCTTCTAGGCCACTCCTACTCCCAAATTATGCACTCTCCAGGTGGTTCTGGAGTTTAGCTTCACAGATTTAGCCTCCACTGCCAGCTCCTGCCAGCTGATGTTGCAGCAAAGCCTAACCAACCCTCATTCATTCTGATTTATGCCTGCACCAGTTGGAACAGTCAGCCAAGCCTAGCTTTTCCCTTATTAGCTCACATGAGGCCCACAGGTGTTGTAGCCCTGTCTGGTCTCGTCTGCCGACATCACAATCCACATTCTCTAGTGGGAGTGGTTGTCCAGGAGGGAAGCCCACAATCCTCCTGCCGGCTCTGCCCCCTACCTAGTTGGATCTCAGAGTGCTTTTTGGGCACTGCAACTATATCTGGTAAGGCTCAACTCACCTTGTGATTCGTAATGTGTACTAGTACTGGCATGTGTTGCGACTGAAGCTGGTCCAACACACACTCTGTTCTGGTCATCAGATTCACCAGCGGGTGATGTGAAATGGTTTAGCCTGTCTGCCCCTGACCTATGCCAAATGTATGCCACTGGGTACCTTTGCCTCGTCTGGCCTGGTCTGGGATGCTCCCTATCATGCTTCTGGCACTCACCTGCAGGGACTGTGTCCAAACAGAGGAGTTGTCCAAGCTCCTCTATCAGAACCTCTCCCAATGCCAGATCTTGCACAGATTGGTGGGTCCATGAGCCGACCCTACTCAGTCTACCTCCTGTCCTACCATGAACAGTGGCCTTTCCTGACTGGCCTTCAATTCAATCTGGTTCTTACTGTTGGATGTTTCAGCTAGGCCAAGGCTTGTCTATACTCAGACAGAGCTGACACATGGCTCAGAAGGGAAAGAGACCTAGCCTAGCCCATTCACATCTACCATGGTCCTCCAGTGCACAAGATGTTGTTAGATGAGTCTAGTCTGGCTTGGTGCACCCAGCCTCAGTCCACACTTGTGCCAAGGGAGACTGCAGCCATATCCAGACTAGAATGCCGCCCCCACTCTAGCCCCCGTGCTCCTCGGTGAGATCCTCAACCCAGCTTAGGTGTCCTCATAACTCCCAACTGGGCCTGTTCCCAGCCATAGATTTCGGGCACGCATTGTAGTGGTTGCTCTGACCCAATTTTATAGAGTCCCTCACCTGTCTTAGCCTTTGCCTTAGATAATGTGGCTTAAAAGATTTTTTGAAAAGGAAGTTTTGGGCCCGGCTCGGTGGCGCAAGTGGTTAAGGTCCTCGCCTTGCACGCTCGGGATCCCATATGGGCACCGGTTCTAATCCCGGCGGCCCCTCTTCCCTTCCAGCTCCCTGCCTGTGGCCCGGGAAAGCATTCAAGGACTGCCCAAAGCTTTGGGACCCTGCACCCATGCGGGAGACCTGGAAGAGGCTCCTGGCTTCGAATCAGCATAGCATCAACCCGTTGCGCTCACTTGGGGAGTGAATCATCGGACGGAAGATCTTCCTCTCTGTCTCTCCTCTCTGTATATCTGCCTTTCCAATGAAAATAAAATAAATCTTTCAAAAAAAAGAAAGGAAGTTTTAATTCCTCAATTTTAGAAATGTTTGAGATTTAAAGAATCAAAAGCAATTTTTCATTTTCCTTTTGTTTAATAGCTGAAATATTAAATCTATTTTGATGTAAACATTTAGATCATTGTCTTCATATGTAAATTTTCTTCTATAATGTATTTCCTTCAGTAACTTAGATTTTTCTGAAACCAATCTTTCAGTAATAAAAACATAAGCCAATGTTTCAATAATAAAAACAAACAACAAAACAAACATGTCATGTTCGTTCAGGTGTTGTTGGAATGGCTGGCATCAGGAGTCTGCTGGAACCTGCATTTCACCTATGTAAGTGGTTTGAGACATACATTGCAGTGAATTTTTCCAAAACATTACATTATACAGAATCCCATTATAGAATTGGGAGGTTACATATATACATTATTCAAATTGATTAAGTATGAATAATGCCAACTGAAACTTGATTGTTAAGTGGAGAATATCATTTCTGTTCCACTGTCCTAAAACAACTTCACTGAGCTGTTATTTTCTCAAAATTATTATTTGATAACCTATTCTACTCTTCTATATTCCATTTTTGACTTCTATAATATATTCTAGAGGACTGGAGTAGTGTATTTTTTTCATGAGTATAGGAAATCTGCACCAACACTTTTTTTGGTAAAGAAAGCACTGTACAATATCTGGAGAGGATCCTGAATAGAAAATACCAAAGTAGTTTTAATCTAAGACTTGTGAATGAGTCAGTGATCCAGACAGCTGTGAATTCAAACAGCAATAGTTAACTGTTTGATGTGGTCCTTGGCAAATCCTCACAGTACAATTGACCAGATATCACATTAATTTAAAAGTGTGTTCCACATCCATCAGGAGATCAATTTTGGTTTTTGTTTAAAAATATCAGATTTTTCAAGTTAACTTTTTTCATACAGAAGCAATACAAAGTTTTTCTTTCCAAGATAGACACCCTGAATGATCTAATTGAATGTCAGGCTCAGTGACTTCCCCCAGAGAAGCTTCTATTTCAGTCAACTGACCTTCAGTGACTTTCTGGCTACCTGAGGACCAGACCTAAAACAGCAGAAGATTCTGTTTATGCCTTTCTTCTAAGGATAGCTTACCTGAATTCTCAGTTGTGATCTAACAAAGAGAGTAATCATTCCTATCTATGAAGCTACAATGTCACCAAAAGCAGTTTGCTTTCACGTTCTGAGTTCAAAGATTCTATAAGAAAGATAAAAACAACATGCACAGTAGAAGAAAAATGGAATTTAAAAACTAATTATTCTGGGCCTGGCGCGGTGGCGCAAGTGGTTAAAGGTCCTCGCCTTGCACGCCCGGGATCCCATATGGGCGCTGGTTCTAATCCTGGCAGCCCCGCTTCCCTTCCAGCTCCCTGCCTGTGGCCTGGGAAAGCAGTCAAGGACGGCCCAAAGCTTTGGGAACCTGCACCCGCGCGGGAGACCCGGAAGAGGCTCCTGGTTTCGAATCGGCATAGTATCGGCCCGTTGTGCTCACTTGGGGAGTGAATCATCGGACGGAAGATCTTCCTCTCTGTCTCTCCTCTCTGTATATCTGCCTTTCCAACAAAAAAAAATAATAAAAATAAATCTTTAAATAAAAAAAAACTAATTATATTCTGATAATAGCCATTCTAACAGGGGTGAGGTAATGTTTCATTCTGATTTTTATTAGTATTTTCCTGATGGCTAGTGATACAGAGCACTATCTGTTGAATAAGAAAAAATTGGGAAGAAAAAAAATTCTAAATATCACATAAAGTAAAGAAAAATGAATTAGAGAAAATAATGTTTACTAGATGCAAAGATAAACAAAGTAGAATAGGATAAACATGTAAAATGATTCGCATTGCCTGAAAAGTACCAAAATAGAGAACCAGTCTATGACATGCTGTGAAAGCAAGAGAAAAGGAAATATTTAATGATCAGAAGATAATAATGTCCTAAAAGCATAAGGCATTTGGTCAAAGCAATCTCATTCAATGCTGAATATCTTCCAGATGATATAAATTTGCTTTTTCATTGTGCTACTGGAAGAAAGGCAAATCTGAGATGTAAGTTTTGACTGCTGATTTTTCATGATAAAAACTGGGTCTATTCAATTTAAAAATACTAGAATTCAAAAAACAAAAAATAATAGCATAGTATGATCAGTAACAAAATTAAATGTCTTATTTCTTAAGTAGATCTTCTCATAAAATAAGTTCGGGGACTTCCTCTAAACCTTAAATTCTGATGTTCTCTCATCTTCCATAGTTGCCTACAGCTGGGCTGTAGTAATAGGTGTCAGAAGAGTTGGCTGGCTTTAACTGAATACATCATTTCACATGTGTGAATACAAGGTGTTAGAGACTGAATTTTCCTTTGACACAAAATCTACTTGTCTAGATTCAAACATCTAATATGTTTAAAAAGTGACTTTTGTTGGAAATAGGTTCTTCACAGGTATTTTGATCTATTTAAGATTAGGTTATCTCAGAGTAAGATGAGCCCCCATAAAACAGGGGAAATCTAGATACATGTACATAGAAAGAATACCATGCAAAAAATTCAGTTTTTCTGCCACAAGTCCACAGACTAGGAGGTAGGCCTGGTCATAACCTTTGCCTGACACCTTCACAAGGCACACATCCCTGTCAAAACTTAGATCTACAAATTTTTGCCTCTAGAACAATAACAGTGAATCAATGTTTACTGTTTAAAACTAATACAATGTGATTATAAAGACACTTGATTAGACTGGTAAATTGCTAACTGCCCAATGACAGTTTCACTCACTTGGTAGGAAGGCTGTGAGAAATTTTGGCATACTGAAATTTACGGATGAAGAAATTTTCAATGAACAAATCACTCAAGACTCACTACATCATTTCATTATAATATTATTGAGAGTTACAGTTTTATACGTGTTCTGCAGCGTCTTAAAATCACAGGAAAAAAAAAAGATATATTGCTTTAATGCTTAGCTATGAAACAAATACATGTATTTTTCTTCACCAAGAGAAAGACACATCACAGAAGCACCAACTTTGAGAGTTGAAGAACTAAGTTTTAAAATCTCAACCAGTTAACGGTCCCTTTGGTAACAACCATGATTGAAAGATTCTGCATATGAACCACTAACACTGTTTTATAGATAAAGAAAGGAGCTAAAGAAATATCTATACAACCCCAAAACAGCATACAATGAGCATACAGATGAAAGTACGTCCAATGTTATGGTTAACTTTAAATTGTAAATCTTAAGAACCCTGTCGGGCCATGGTTATTACATTGTTCAGATGTGACAAAATTGAGCAGAAGATACACTAAAAGATATTCCCTGAAAAATTTCAAAAAAAAAAAAAAGAGATTCACATGCCACTAATTTATCAGTTCTTTCTCAAATAGTGTATCTTTGATATTAACTCTTCCAAGTATTACAATTGGAGAAAAACCCTCATGAACCACAAGTATCAAGTGTTTTAATCTGAAAAAAAAAAAAACCTGATATACATCTAAGATGATGAGAGGCAATTTGGAAGGTGTAATATATATATAATAACATATTTTGGACCTCATGATTTGTAATTTTATAAACTGAATTTTAAATTCTAGATTGCAGACTTCAAGTTTTATTCAATATATATTAGTATGCAGTTTACATATATATGTACAAATATGTATAATATTATCACAGCTATGAGTGTTGACAAAAGTGTAGTCTTCGCTATACTAACCAAACTAACAGTTCCATGTCTCCATATAAATCTCTGTGCCTCTGTGTATTTAAGTCGTCTTCCTATTCTTGTTACTTGATAATCACTGATCTAATTCTTTCCCATTAGTTTGTCTTTTCTAAAATGCCATGCAAGTGCAATCATCCTCTTGAATAAATCATCTATGAGTAAGAATATTGAATTACAGGTTAAAGTACATTTAAGTTCATAAGAAGCTAACAGCTGTCCTAAGTAATAATTTGCAATCCCTCTGTGACACACAAGAAATTCAGCTGCTCCAATTCTTTGCTATCGCTTGGTATTACCAGTTTTCCTTCATATTCTAGCAATCCTAGTAGAAAGACATGGTTTCTCATTATGCATTTGATTTTAATTTCTTTTTTTTTTCTTTTATTGTGATAATCTTTACATAGTTGATTAGGGTACAAAGGGTCAAGGGTTACAGGAAAGTGGGTAAGAACATTATTTCCACATTTGTGTGTGTTGTGTATTTGGGGTAAGAAGAGAGATAAAGGGAGAAGCACCAAGCAGCCTCCAACTCCATCCCAGATTCTCTGATATGGGGCATGCTCTAGGGACACTACTTAAGTGGTTTTGATAGTTCAACAATTCTGAATTGTGGCCAATATCGCCATTGCAAGCATGATTAAATCTCTCTAGAATCCATTGTCAGACATAATCCACCTTAGAGTCTCCATTTGCTCAGATCTTCACTGCCAACACATGGCTGAAGAAGATGAACCATTTGTTCTGTCCTCTGTTGCGGTAAAAGGCGTCCTCTACATTCTCCAATAGACTGCCATATCCTCCATGTGCACTCCATGTGCACTTGGAAATACTGTTCTATCTGAGCATCTGAGAAGGCTCAGCTTTGACACATGCACTCTATCATTAGACCATGGAATCTGCAATTCTCTTCGTGATTGGGGTTCTGGAATCAGCAGTTTAGTTGGCGGGATCCCCAAAGAAACATCATCTGAGGTGATCCCCAGACCTGATTCTTGAGCATGAATGCCAGTACAGGATCTGGCACAGTCTGAGCCCCATCAACTTATGCCTATACTGGTGGTTGCAATTGCTGGGTCAGTTCTGTTTCCTGACGTGTCTTCCACGCACCAATGGGAGTTGCAGTCAAACCTGATTTTGCCCACCTCACACTCAGCCTTCACACAAAATAGAGGGGGCTGCCGTCTAGTCAGGGTGACTCCCAACAACCACACCAGGCCTGACCCCTGCCAGGTTTAACCATGCTTGCCAGTATGCACTGCAGACTCGTCCAGGGTGTATCACATCCAATTCGGATCTCATACATGTCAATGGGTATTGAAGCCTAGTTCAACCCAACCAGCTCTACTTTCCAGCCCTCACACATGCTGGTGGGTGCCTATCTGTCTAGTCACTCCAACCCCAGGCCTGGTTCTCTTGCTCTCCAGTGGGAGTGGTAATCCAAAAGAGAGGTGCCCACTGTTTCACTACTGGGCCATTCCTACTCCCGAATTATGCACTCTCCAGGAGGTTGGGGAGTTTAGCTTGACAGATTTAGCCTCCGCTGCCAGCCTCTGCCAGCTGATGTTGCAGCAAAGCCTAACCAACCCTTATCCATTCTGATTTATACTTGCACCAGTTGGAACAGTCAGCCAAGCCTGGCTTTTCCCTTATTAGCTCACATGAGGCTCACAGGTGTTGTAGCCCTGTCTGGTCTTGTCTGCCCCCATAACAACTCATACTTTCCAGTGGGAGTGGTTGTCCAGCAGGGGGGCACTCCACATTCCCTCTACCAGCTTTGCCCCTTCCCCTGCTGGTTCTCATATGTGCTGATTGGGTGCTGAGGCCCAGTGCAGCATGCTCCCCCTTGCCTCAGCATTTGCCTATGGGTACTGTAGCGTGGCCCGGCCCATCCCCGATTCCAACTCCCACTGGTGGCGGTTACAGATTAGCTGAGCCTAGCCAGGCACCCGTCCCAGCCATAATGTGTACTGGCATGTGTTGTGACTGAAGCTGGTCCAACACACACTCTGTTCTGGTCATCAGATTCACCAGCGGGTGATGTGAAATGGTTTAGCCTGTCTGCCCCTGACCTATGCCAAATGTATGCCACTGGGTACCTTTGCCTCGTCTGGCCTGGTCTGGGATGCTCCCTATCATGCTTCTGGCACTCACCTGCAGGGACTGTGTCCAAACAGAGGAGTTGTCCAAGCTCCTCTATCAGAACCTCTCCCAATGCCAGATCTTGCACAGATTGGTGGGTCCATGAGCCGACCCTACTCAGTCTACCTCCTGTCCTACCATGAACAGTGGCCTTTCCTGACTGGCCTTCAATTCAATCTGGTTCTTACTGTTGGATGTTTCAGCTAGGCCAAGGCTTGTCTATACTCAGACAGAGCTGACACATGGCTCAGAAGGGAAAAGAGACCTAGCCTAGCCTATTCACATCTACCATGGTCCTCCAGTGCACAAGATGTTGTTAGATGAGTCTAGTCTGGCTTGGTGCACCCAGCCTCAGTCCACACTTGTGCCAAGGGAGACTGCAGCCATATCCAGACTAGAATGCCGCCCCCACTCTAGCCCCCGTGCTCCTCAGTGGGATCCTCAACCCAGCTTAGGTGTCCTCATAACTCCCCAAGTGGGCCTGTCCCCAGCCATAGATTGTGGGTGTGCCAGTGTTTGCTCTGACCCAATTTTATAGAGTCCCTCACCTGTCTTGGCCATTGCCTTCAATGCTGTAGCCTCACATCCTTGGCTCATGCACGTAAGTTGGTGTAAGAGCCTAGCTCAGCATGATCTGTCCTCCAGCCTGATTTCTATTCTTCTTGTGAGCCAAGGTTTGCTTGACCCTGCCCAGTCTGCCCCCTTCCACAACCAACTCACAAATTAGCCAGCTTTTGCAGCTTCTTTGCCCAGCTTGCCCCAACCCCCAGGCTTTTATTTTACTTTTGATTGGAAGTTCATTGTGTACCAGGATAAAATTGAAATACCCCTTCTGATCATAGTTCAAAACACCTCCCACCTATACATTCGTGCACACACAACTATAGGTTGGGTCTCCAGAATCCAGTTGTTTCTCATCTATTAAGATAGTTTATGCATTCCTCAAAGTTGTGATTTTGTTCTTTACTATTGAACTCACAGTAATCTCTTAAAGTTAAGGGTACCAAAGAATTGGAATGTTAACTATACTTATTAGGTTTTATCATCAGCTTTGACTGAAATATTTATTATCCACATAAAGAGAAATGGATGTATCAACTATCACATGATAAAGTTGCAGGATATAAAACCAACACAAAAATTAATAGCCTTCATTTACACAATGACATGGCTGAGAATTGACCAGATAAGTTCTCATTTATAATAACTACAAAAATATAAATATCTTGAAATAAATCTAATTGAGATGTGGAAGATCTGTACAATGAAAATTATTATAAAAAATGTCACAAAATGAAAGAATTTATCAGTTATGGATTAAAAGAATTAATATCATAATGTCCACACTATTAAAATCAATTTATAAATTCATGGTGATTCCAATAAGATTGAAAACAATTGTCAGATATAGAAAAGAGGATGCTAAAGTTAATATGAAAACACAAGAGGCTGCAAATAGCTGATACACTCTTAAAAAACAAAACACTGTTGGAGATATCACAATATCAAATTTTGGGACATGCTAAAGGGCAGTAATAATTAAGACAGCCTGATACTGATACAAAATAGTTAAACATTTCAACAGAATGGAATAAAATCCCTAGAATTAAATCCATTCATGTAAAGCCAACTAATATTTGACAAACTAAAATCAGTACCTGGAAAGAAGACTATGCAACAAAAGGTGCTGAGAAAATTGGAACTGTACAAGTAGAAGCATGAAACAAGGCCTACACATTATACATGGTACAAAACCAACCAGCGACTCTGTGTGTACATCCACCAGCTCATCCATCCATCTGTTCAGCAGCCCATCATGCCACAAACCACTTGTCCCTTCTGGCTACCTCTCCAAGGTTCCTGGCCAGTCCCCTGAGGTGCCCCTGCTGGACTTCCCAGTCATGGGTTTGTGAGCCAGTGCACTTGTGTGCCCTGAATTTTGAGACCTGGATCTACCCCACCTGGAGAAGTGTGTGTGGGGGGGTAGACAGGAACGGGTGGGGGAGGGTCTATTTTACTGTTCCTTCCTGTGTACTGGTGATATATGTGAAAATAAATACCTACTTTGGAAAAAAATCAAATCAAAATGGAAGAAGACATTGGTAAAGGTAGAGACTTTCTGGAAAACATGCCAGAAGCTCAGGCAATTAAAAGAGAAATGAACAAATGGGATTACATCTAAGTAAGAAGTGTCCACACAACAAGGAAACCCTCAACAATGTGAAAAGGCTATTTAAAGAATGAGTGGAAATATCTGCAATTATGTAATTGATATGGATTAATATCCAGAATCTATACACAGCTTTAATAATTCAACAAAGACAAAACTACCAAGTTAAGAAATAGACAAAACATATGAGCAGGCATTTTTCAAAGTATGGAAATTAAATAGACAATAGAGAAAAAAAGACATGCTCAGGTTCACTAGACATCAGAGAAATGCAAATAAAAAGCACAATGAAATTTCATCCCATCCCAGTTAGAATGAGTCTCATACAGAAAACAGAAAATAATAAATGCTTGTGAGGATGTGGGGGAAAAGATTTCCTAACCCATTGTTGGTGAGATGGCAGACCAGCGTAACTATTATATAAAAAAACAGTATAGCTATTCCTCAGAGATTTAAAAATAGATCTACTATTTGGTCCAGCCATCTCACTCCTAGGAATTTACTGAAGCAAAATGAAATCAAATGGAAAAAGAATCCAGGCAGAAATAATAACTTAAGTCCCTCCTGATTGTAAAAATCACAAATAGGTTAAAGAAATACTGCAAAGAAGAATTTATAGGCAAAAATGAAGAATGAGAATTGTAGGAAACATAATTACTGACAAACCCATTACCCATATAAATAAGAGAAGAGAATAAAAACTTATGCAGAAAAAGCATTTGAAAATATACGGATGGCCATCATGGCACAGAGGGTTAAATTGCCACCTGCAAAGCCAGCATCTTATATTGGAGTGCCAATTCAAATCCTGGCTGCTTAATTTCTGAGCCAGTACCCTCCAATATGCTTGAAAAGCATCATACAAAGGTCCAAGAACATGGTCCTCTGGACCCATGTGGCAGACCTAGATGGAATTCCAGGCTCCTTCCTTATGTTTAGCCTAGTCCCAGCTGCTGTAGCCATGGGAAACCAGTGTAAATCTTTTTTTTTCAAATAAATGAATAAATCTTGTTTCATAAGAAGGAATATAGGCCAGCATGATGACTCAATGGCTAGATCCTTACCTTGCCAGCACATGGATCTCATCTGGGTCCCAGTTTGTGTCCTAGCTGCTCCATTTCCCATCCAGCTCCCTGATTACAACCTGGGAAAGCAGGACAGGATGGCCTAAAGCCTTGGGATCCTGCACTCATGTGGGAGAACCAGAAGAAGCTCCTGGCTCCTGGCTTAGGATCAGCTCAGCTGTAGCTGTTGTGGCTAATTGGAAAATGATCCAGCAGACAGAAGGTCTTTGTCTGCCTGTTTCTCTATCTGTAAATCCAACTTTCCAAGAAAAATAAATAAATCTCTTTTTAAAAAGATAAAAGGGCCTGGCACGATGGCATAGTGGTTAAGGTCCTCGCCTTGCACTCGCCAGGATCCCATGTGGGCACCAGTTCTAATCCCGGCAGCCCCACTTCCCATCCAGCTCCCTGCTTGTGACCTGGGAAAGCAGTCGAGGAAGGCCCAAAACCTTGGGACCCTGCTTCGGATTGGCTCAGCTCCAGCCGTTTAGGCCGCTTGGGGAGTGAATCATCAAATGGAAGATCTTCCTCTCTGTCTCTCTTCTCTGTATATCCACCTTTCCAATAAAAATAAAAATAAATCTTTAAAAAAATAAGAAATAAAAAAGATAAAAACATAACAAAACTTAAAATGCAAAAAAGCATTATGTTTTTATATTGTAGCAAATGTCAATTGTAGAAAATGTCAATCACATTTTCCAGAAAATAATGTATCAGTATCATAATAAAATTGCGACTTAAAGTGCCAGAAAAGACCAAAGGCAAAACAGAACACATGAATTTTCACACAATCAATTATCATAGTATGTTTGTTTAAACCAGATAAATTTACATATTTGAAGGGTTGGAAACACTAAAGAAGACTATTGGTCTAAAGTATAATTATGCTCAAAAATCCCCCTAAGAAATATTTACTATAAGACTTCTCTCAAATATTTAAGTAAATTTAGCTTATGGAACTTGCATGCATGGACTTCAAAAAGTTTTGCACCAAAATAAATTTGGGTTTTAATTATCACCAGTGTACTTAATGTTATTGAACAAATGGAAATGATGTACCAGTGCAATCCAGAAAGTTCATGGGAAAATACAATTAAAAGATCGATTTATCTGAAGCAAAAGTTTTGAAATCTGTGTGCAAAGATTTCATAATATTCATGAACTTTTCAAAGAGCTTTTATATAGTGTCTTAAATAAAACAAGGAAACAGGATTAAAAAATCAACAAGAAACAATGAAAGAGGGAAAAAAAATTCATTGTCAATGCACTGGAAAAAATGAAAGTTGAAAAAGTAAGCATAAAAACATGATAGGTAGTAAAGAGTTAACAAAAATGCAATTATAAAAGAAGAGAATTAGGTCTTACTAACTAGTAAAAATTTGTACCACAGATCAGAGAACATACATAAACAGAAGCTTAATTTAATTTTCATAATTCTTCAGGATGGAAAATTAAGATGAGAGTACTAGCATAGTCAGATTCTTAGGGGGCCCCACTTGTACACTGTTGTTTTGATGCATCCTGACGTGGTGAAAGCAGGACTAGATCTCTCTCATTAAGTGCTGAACTTTATCAAGAGAACTCTGCTTCATAACCTAGCACCTCTCAAAGGGCCCACTACTTGAAAATATCACATTGAGGACTCAGATAAAAACATATGAATTAGGGAGAGCAACAAATACTCAGTAAATATCAATTTCCAAACAAACAGAAAAGTTTTTTAAACAGAAAAGTATCTAAGGACAGAGTATAAAATGAATTTGTTAGAGTATATGCAAAGTATATGCAAATCACTGGGAATTTATATGCTAATATTGTCCCTTTTATGTTTCCCATTACATTATTATTTTATTTTATTATACAAGTCAGCACACACGTATTTTCTTCAGGGAGAAAACTCTCTATTACATGTTGTAAGAGAAGATTCTTCTTCTGATTTCATAGGATAAAGGGTCCAGGAAACCTTTCCTTGCTCTCCGAGAACAATCCAAATAAAGATGACAGATTAGTCAATTGGATGCTCTCGGCTGGGAATGGATGTCCTACAGTTGTAATATAAACTCCCAATGACTGGAGTCTAGATTGCAGAACAGAAATATGTCAGCTCCAATTAGTAAACATGGGAAGCGTCCAGCAGTGTTCCAAAGGGGCCAAGTGAGCTATTCCTTGCTGCATTTGCCCTAACCTACGGCCATTTCTAAGCAGAATTCTTCAGTGTTTGTATTAATTTTATGACCTTTCTTCCTATAAATTCATTTTTAGCTGAAATTAGTTTTGTTGCTTGTGATTAAGAAAACTCGGAAAACAATAATTGATACTATGGAAGGGTCTGAAGCATTGAGAGAAAGATGTGGAAGCTTACATTAAAACCAAGAAATTGTGAAAAAGACCTGCACATCCACCCAGTGCAATAGCACCGTGAGTTAATACTCCACCCGAGGTGTTGTATCCCTTTTCAGTAAACATTTCATTTGAGAAATAAATTGATATACAGAGGCTTTCTTTGAAGACTCTGTAGAATTCCTTAACTCTTAAAACTTTTAGAGTGTTGATGAAAACCAAACATAGGCTTTGGACTACATATCTGTTGAATTATGGCTAATGAAGTTCATATTATCACCAGCTTGATTTATGTAAAAGTTACAGTAATGGTGAAGGAAAAGTTAAGATCATATATATTTGAATAGGCATAAATAAAAAACTTGAGGCGACACAAAGCATCCTGAACCTCAGTCACTTACACTCCTCTGAGGTTCCCTTGTCAGTTGTAAAATCCATGACCTCTGTGATTCTTGGACCTATCCAAGAGTATCTCACGAAACAAAGTCAGTGTCCAAGCCCCATCCTTCCCTGACCCATCTGCCTCCTTCTAACATACCTGGTAGATCAAATCTATTTCCAGAGAATTAGGTGCCATCTTTGAGCAGCTGCAATAGATCATACTCAGCAAAAGAGTATGATCTATTAGAAACTTGAATTCAGTGAGGGCATCACTAAAGGAAGTTATATACCAAAAGTCCTTGATAATTTCCTTTAGGGAATCCTATTGGTTCTATGTTTACTATATATTCTGTATACAACACCTCTGGCCACTTCCACTGTTATCATTCTCATTTAAGTCACAAACACTTTCTAAGACTACCGCAGAAACTTCCTACCTGGTTTCTTGGCTTCGGCTCTCACTTGCTAATGCCATTGATTATTTTCAATTTTATAATCACATAGATCTTTTAAAAACCCAGGTCATGTGGTACAATTTTCATAAAAATTAAACTTTTGTGGATGGTGTGGTAGCACAGGATGCTAACCCTCTACTCACAGTAGCGAAATCCCATATAAACATTATTTCCAGTCCGGGAAACTGCAGTCCTGATCCAGCCCTCTGCAGGTGGTCTGCAAAAGCAGCAGATGACGGTTCAAGTCTTTGGGATCCTGCCTCATGTGGGAGATCCAGAAGAAGTTCTTGTTCCTGGCCTTGGACCAGTTCAGCTCTGGTCATTATGGCCATTTGGAGAGTGAACCAACAGATAGAAGATATTTCTTTCTATGTGCATTCTTCTTGCTCTTAAAATCTGCCTTTCCAATAAAATTCTCAACTCCACTATACCATAGAGCTTCAGAATCCTGTCATTTGTAGAATATAGTTAATTTGAATAAAGACGTAGTTTCTTAAATAATAACACAAGACATTTAAAAGTTAAGTCCAATTACAAAGAGGTTGAATCTGATCAGATCCTGTTAATGGGGTAATAGAAAAAAATTGGGTTTCATTTTGTAAAAATTTCCTCAGAATTCTAGAAATATTGCATTCAGCTGAAGACAACTTTCTTATGCTAATTTATCTTCTCTTGATTATTTTTCACAAATACTCCCTGATGTTTCCTTCTGTGTGTTACATTTTCTGGAGTAGCTTTGCAGTGTCTCAGAGATCGTCATGGGGAGCTAGCTGCCTGCTGCTGTTCCAAATATCTGTCTCCATATTTCCATGTGACAGTAGGCTATTTGTTCTTGGATATGTCCCGAGGCAGTCTTGACACAGAAATGCAAAGCAATCACAGTTATCTTGAATCTTTGATTAAAATTTACAGTGATAGCTTTGGCAGCAGAAATATTCTTATACACCAAGGTGTCATAAGGCATGTTGTTAGACTGTGATTAGATAATAAATCCACATAACCCTCTAACTATATGATAAGAACTACCACGTATAAATGTTACCATTTGAATTTGCAGGACTCCTGTTAAGGTTGTATTATCCCCATTTTAGGAATGAAAAATACAGAATCACATAGCTGGGATTTCCAGATAGATCTCCCTGATCAGAAACTTTCAGTTGCTTCCACTAAATTTGCCACCTTAGATATTATAAAAGATAAGGGTGGAAATAATTTAAAATGCACGTATATGCATAAAATTCACTTCTAGACAAAATGACCACATTCAGTTCTGCAGAATAGTGAAGTGTATTTAATCTGGCAGATCCAGTTAGAAATAGTGCCAATTGGAAATATGTCTCACTTTCTTTGTAGATATAGCACTTCTATGCAATATATAGTAATATTTTAATTGTTTTTAAACTAGGAAAGGACTAAACAAATTTTAGATGGTCATTGTTGAAAGGTTTAGAAAGAACACACAGAGAAACTTTTCTTTACTGCTGATAAATAATGAGAGCAAATTACATTTTTCAGGGTTTCAAATATGACTGTCACTGACAGCAGCATTTCCAATCAACATATGTTCCTCAACATACTGAGTGATGGAGTGGGCAAACCCGTGACCTTACCCAGATCTCTTACCTATGAACTGTTGGTGGTGTTCTGAACTTAATGCAGTGTCAGTATATCTCTCCTACCTCCTGCAGATAACATTATGAAATAAACTTCAAAAGGCCATAGTGAACACTGTACTTTCATTATAGTACTTAAAATATACTTCAAAGTTTTGATATACACATTATGGAAACATGAAATACACTCTATTTGCTGTGTATCAGTGAATATATAGTTTCCAGCGAATCACTTTGGATGGAGATCTTACAGCCTTAATAACACTCCCAACATACCACATTTGCTAATATGCATAATTTTGGAATGTTCTCAACAGCCTTCAAAGTGGTGGAGCACCATGGGACATATTCTTTTGGAATAGTACCACACCCACATACAAAACTCACACCATACTGCTGGGGAAACAGCTTGAGGAGTGTCAAGGCACCTTAACCAACAGCCCCTGGGATTTAGGTAGAACTATTTCAGCATCTCCAGCTCCAGTTAAAATGCAAGATAACTGTAAGCAAAGAAAGAAATCTTTGCAGGAACAATCAGATGAAATTACTCAGAAGCAGAATCATCGGCATAAAAGTCACTACTACTTTAATCCAATTAGGGGTGTGTGTGTGTGTGTGGCAGATTTACAGAAATGAGAGACAGAGATAGAGAGACTGGGGAGAGAGAGAGAGAGATTGTTCATCCACTGATTCATTCCACTAATGGCTGCAATGGCCAGAGCTAAGCTGATCCAAAGCCAGGAGTCAGGAGCTTGTTCCAGGTCTTCCACGTGAGTGCAGGGGCCCAAGGACTTGAGCCATCCTCTGCTGCTTTCCTAGGTCAGGGAGCTGAATTTTAAGAGGAGCAATTGCGATCAGAAGCCCACATGCTATGCAACACCTCAGGCAAGGGATTAGCATGATACGCCACCACACAAGCCCCAATCCATACAGCTTTGAGTTGGTCTGTTACTAGAAATGAATGCTTTATATACTGGCATTTGCCCCAGAATGATCAGTTTTCCACCCGCACCCCTGCCCAAACCCATTCACTCCTCTGAAAGCTTATTTTTTTCATAGTACGTATGGTCTTGAACTCTAAAGACAATGTTACATAATCTCCAGACCGTATTATTTCATGTTGTAAGCTTTTATTTCACAAAGATGTACTTATTGCACTGTGCTACACTAGCAACTATGATCTAAATGAACACAGAAACTATCATAGATGCTCCTAAGCTCAAAAAGTGTTCATCACCCAATGAGCAAATAGTAAGTTGGAAATATTCTAAGACAAAATGTATTTAATGCATCAGAGGCAGGAGACAAAAATGAGTACTTTGGAGACATCATAGCAAGCAAAACCAAAACGTAGTAAGCACCTATCCAAAAAACATTGCCAACATGGTAAAAATCCTTTGCCCTCATAAATGCATGGCTATTTAGGGGCAACAGCCTAACTGTCACTACCCAGCTTCATGAGAAAATATCCCACCACATTTTTTCAGCAGAGAAAAACATGAAAATTCACAGGATTATTGTCAAGTCAAAAAAAAAATCACTGAATCAAATCATTGTAAGCCAGGTACTGTCTACATTTCATTTAAACATTATGTGTATATATATATATATATATATATATATATATGTACATATGTATGTGTATAGAGAGAGAGCACACGCACTAGACAACATTTATTCTTTAACTTCTTTTTTAGTTATTTAAACAGAAATGGCTGGAACCTGTGCTCTGGCATAGAAGGTAGAGCCGCCACCTGAAACACCAGCATTGCATACAGATGTTGGTTTAAGTCCCAGCTGCTCTGTTCCAATTCAGGTTCCTGCTTACGTGTCTGGGAAAACACAGAAGATTGCTCAACTGCTTGAGCCCCTGCACCCATATGGGAAACACAGGGATCCTCATGGCTCCTGGATTCAGACAGGCCCAACCCTGGCTGTTTCAGTCATTTGTGGGAGTGGGCTGGCAAATACACCTTTCTTCTCCCACCCCCACCCCAGCCACGTAATTGTGCCTTTTAAATAAACAACTAAACTTAAAACAAAAAACAACAACAACAACAAAAAACAGGGCCCGGAGTGATATCCTTGTGGCTAAATTCTTGCCTTACATGCACCAGTATCCCACATGGGTGCCAGTTTATGTCCTGGCTGCTCCAATTCCCATGCAGCTCCCTGCTTGTATCCTGGGAAAGCAATGGAAGGTGGCTCAAAGCCCTGAGATCCTGCACCACATGGGAGACCTGGAAGAAGCTCCTGGCTCCTGGGTTAGGTTTGTCTCAGCTCCAGCCATAGCAACCACTTGGGGAGTGGACCAGAGGATGGAAAAAGCTTTGTCTCTCCTTCTCTGAAAAACTGCCTTTCTAATGAAAATAAATAAATCTTTAAAAATTAAAATTAAATAAAACCTCCTCTCCCATCTCCTCCGCCGCAAAAAAACTGAGAAAATCTGAAAAGCATTAAACCATACCAAGAATCTCTTTAAAAATAAAAATGAAAACAGAGAGATTCTAGGAAGGTGGAGAAGCCTAACAGTAAATTAAATAATAATTCAAAATTCAAGACCATCCAGTTAAAATCAGAATCAGGAACAGATAAAAACACATTCTTCTCTTTTGAAGATTTATTTTTATTCTTATTGCAAGGTCAGATATGTATAAAGGAGGAGAAACAGGTATGGGATTCCGGTGCATTGAAGGCAAGGACTTTTTAGGCCCTAGGCTACTGTGCCGGGTCCAAAAGTACATTCTTATTTATGCACATCGTAGACATATTTCACTCACCTGTATTACTCTTAAATTAAATAACAGAAATAAGATATCATCTTGGTATGTGTCTTTGCCCTCAGGTCAAAACATAAATCCTAAGAAATGATTATATCATTTGTTTCATCATTTGTCAACAACTAAATATAATCTATTTGATTTCTTCTCAAGTATTGGCTTTCCAGGGTATTAGAAAGAATATGAATTTTTTTCATTTTATTAATATAAAAAATAGTTTCAATGTATCTATTTATACAATACTAAGAAGACAGCCATACTTAAGAGGGCACTATTAAGAAGTAAAAACAGGATGTGGACACTCTTACATTTCATTGTAATTCTTTGGATCTGGTTGAGAATGGCGAAACACACATGCCTTCAGAGAGCCCATTGCTGTCACCTGCATCCCCCGCGTCAGTAAGAAGAGGAGTGGTGCAAATATTACCCTATGTGTCTTGGGAGTCCTCAACTGCCCCAATTTCAACCCAACATTGTGGTGTTACTGCTGGATTCTTCTGAAATAAGAACAATTCTGAAGACATATGCAAACTCTGCTTCCTTGACCTGAGTTTTCTTTATCTATTCTCTGTGAGAATGGAAATAATAAATAATTTTAAATGATTGTTTTGAAATAAAGATTACCACATTCTGGCCCAATGGCTTATTCCAGCCTACTTGCTATTTTTATAGCTTTTAAGCTACGTCTGGTCTAAGCTACACAGCACGCACATAAACAACAATAAAGAATTCTTATCTTCCAATCCTTACTAAAACTCAAAAATAAATAAATAAAACAAGTAAGGCCAAAAGGTAATACTAACAATGTCACTAATGATTGCTACTTTTAGATGCTCTTGAGAATAAGAAATATGTTTATGTTGACTACTATGAAGAAAAATAGTACTTACTACTAAGATGTTAATGAAAACTTTCATATGAATAAATTCATGCAAATGATTTTATCCATTACTATCAACTTAATTACCATTTTTGCTAATGTACAGACAGCAAAAATGTAGAAATATTGGATAATTAGTCTAATCTAGACAAAAAAGCCAATTTGCAAGATGAAATTATTCTGATTTTCTTTATGACTCTAATTATATATAACAGCTCTGTTCCTGTCTGCTTTCACTTGTTTGTGTGGACCTTGTCTTAAATCATGGAATGGAGTGTTCAAGGCTAGGAACAGCAGAAGGGAAAGTATTTTCAAAGAGAAGAGGAGCATTCCTGAAAGCAGATGGGCAAATGAGAGAAAAAAAAAACAGTAGAACTGTGGCAGTAGCTGCACCTGTCAAAATTTGGCTGTAAAGTATGTTCCCAGTTGATCTGATTTTAGAGTAGCAGGATGGGTCCATGAAATACTTATCCTGACACTTCAAAATTGTGGATTTTATGGTTTGATGCTGCTCCTGCTGGGGCTGCCTGATCCATTCAGCTATGCTAAATCCACATATCTGGAAGTTGGCATCTCCTGTCAGAAGGAAGACTATTTCCAAAAAGGCCATATTAACCCAAAGAGATATCAGATTGGCAGTGAACTTCTCAGGCATTCTAAGACTTAAAATATGAAAAGAAAGAGAGGGATATTGGAGAAAATATTGCAGAATACTACTAATCAGTGCAGCTGATAAATTATGAGAAAAATATTTACTCGACTTTATAATTCCTGTAATGTTAGAATACAAATAAAGATATGCTGTGGCTCCAATCTTGGTGAAACGTTCAGATAATATACAGCTTCTGCTAACACAATGAAGTGTAAAAGAAAAGTAGAAACTCTGAACACCTTTCCTACTACCACTTGCCATCATTTCCCACTCCTTGGCTTAATATCATCTGATGTAAATCACCATCAAATCCTAAGTCTACCAATATATCAAGATGTGCTTTAGTCAATGATATTGGCAGTGTCCTCTATGCAATATTTCAAAAGATATTGTTCACAGATGGAAACATCTAAAAAGAGGAAAAGAATGAAATATTGAGTCAAATGTCCTCTTAAAATTTCATCAGCTGATAAGAAAATAAGAAATACAGAATACAGTACAGAATCTGAAAACTGAAACCATTGAAATTGCTTTCTCCTTGCAAGCATTTCCCACATGCTGAAACATTCTGGTTTCTTTTTTCGTGACTTTAGAATTAAGGTATAGGGGAGATAGATGGGGTGGTATAAAAGCCCAGAATCTCGTAACTTGTACAATATGAAAAATCTTCCCTCAGAAAACTAGAGCTAGAGGGATATAACCTGAATGAATGGAAAGTGAAAATAAAGCTGAAATAATTCCTCCTAATGATTCATCTCTCAAAAAATACTAAAAAGCAAATTTCTACTGCAAAGAAATTTCTTAATGAAGGAATCAAGAATGTGTTATCACAACATAAGCCTCACAACTTTTTTTTTTTGCCAGAACTCATACTACCTATTTTATCTAAAATATCAAACTGAGAATTTAAAATGTTTCTGGATTAGAGCTAAAAAAATGAAATACATATATTCTCTGCATTAAATTACCTTTATTCTTAGTCTCAAGTTTTTCCTTCAAATTAAACCCTGAGATTAAACTGTATTCTGTATTCTAATCACAGTTTCTTTATCCAGTCCTCTGTTAATGGGCATTTAGGTCGCTTCCATGTTCTTGTGATTGTTGATTGTGCTGTAACAAACACTGGGGTTCATGTTGTTTTCTCATGTTAACAAGTCTTTCGGATATATTCCTAGAAGTGGTATTGTTGGATCATATGGTAGGTGGAACTTTAATTACCTAGGTGTTCTCCAGAATGACTTCCATAGTGGTTACATGAGCCTGCAATCCCACCAGCAGTGGAGTAGGGTTCCTTTTTCCCTGCAGTTTTCTGTATGTGAGCAATTCTTTCTGGTGTTAAGTGGAACCTCAATGTTTTTATCAGAAAATTCTTCTTTCATGTGAGGCAAAGACTAAGGAGGCCTCCAACCCTCGAACAAATTCCTGTAAAACCATGGTTTTTATTTGTTTCCCACCAGAACTCTAATAAAGTGGATTAATACATGAAACATTAATATATGTCTGGCACACAGAGGGCAATATGTAAGAATTAGTTACTATTCATGTTTTTGTTACTACATCTAATGCACAAAACACATGATTCAATATTCACCAGCAGGTTTTAAAAGCCTACATGCAATGTAAGAATAAAAAGGTACATACGTAAATAACTTTTTTTTTTCAATTCCATTCTTATCTTACTTGGCCCTCTCAGGAATTCAATACACCTAATGATACTCTATCCTGAAACATGCCCTGTATTTAGTCTCCATGATATCACCACATTGACCTAATCTTCACATTTTTCATCTACAACATTCCATAAACATTGCATTTCCACAGGTTCTCTTATATTTATCTGTTTATGTCATTATTGTGTGATTTTAAACAATCTTGTCAATAATCTCCTGTTCTATGTCAAATGCACGACTCGGTATCCCAAGGGTTACCTCCACAGTTTAGCTTGTTTTTCAAGGGTAACAAGATGAGCAATATTGGCCTGAAACATTTAGTCCCTGGCTTAACTGGTAACAACTAGACAGTATAAAAAGGCAGACTGGAGTTCAATAAATGGCATTCTCTTTACACGAAAGACCCAATGCGTGTTGTCTTCTTCTTCTTTTTTTTTTTTTACAATGCAGTTCTTCTTTTATTTTTTCTACATTCCCAATATCCTCCAAATGCACTCTTTATCACAAATACATTTATCTTTGTTACAAACCAGAACTGATATTTAGTATTTGACATATTGCGGCAACAGTGATTGAATGCTATTTGTATTTTTTTTTTATGTGTTGTTTTCTTTTTAACCCTAGTCCCTCCACTCAGCTCTGGGTATGTGGCGCCATTGCCAACAGTCCAACCTGAACTTGAACACACTAAAGCATGCTTGGATGATCCACAGGTACTCAAACCTCCTTTTCAAGATCTTCATGTATTTTTCTCCTAGTTTGTTCTGCATTTTCCATTCCCAGTTCCAGTAAGTCCTCAGTATTCACCCAGGCTTCCAAGCATGACATAAGAAACCAAATCCTTTTCCACCGCAAATTACTTATGCCCACTTCCCTGATGTCTCTCAATTCTGTTGGCTCTTCAGCTCATCTGCTATCTCTTTCCTGTATTGTTGCAATTGTCTACTAAGTATTATAATATCCTCTTGGCTTCTTTAAAATTTTTTTCAAGAGTATAACTTCATTTTGCTTGGTAATCATGTCACTTTGACTTAGGGATATTTCAATAGCTCATTATTACCATAATGACAGATTACAAATATTCCATGTGATTTTCATGAACTAGTGTCTCAACTTTTATTCCCTGTGTTTTTCCTTCTTTCTATCCAAGATGAACTCACTTCACTCTCATGAAAATCTCATATTACCACAACTCTGGCTGAATATCCATGAGTATTATCTTTCTCTTCACAAAGCTAACTTTATAAAACTTGAGATATGGCTCTTTATCTTTTTATTGTACTTTTCATTTGAAATGTTATATCTATACAATATTAGTGTCAGTTAATAAACTTTTTATCATCTTCAGTGAGTAGCCAATCTGCAATATCGCCACCCACTTATGACTTTGCATATTATTTTGATTTCAGGCCATTTTATCCTTTGGGTTTCTATAGTTCTATTTTCTTCTTAAATTATAAAGTGATTGGACTCCCATATACCTTACTAGGTAGGACACAAAGATCAGTTACTCCTCACTAAGGTATTGAAGATTTCTCTGCACACACCTCCTAAAATTGTTCTGCTCCTCAATTGTCAACATACGGCTTGTTTGAGGTATAAACCTGTTTGGACTATCCTAAATTTCTCCAAATTCAGTAGAAATCATGCTTGAATACTATAAGCTGCTAAATATAAAAATGAAAATAGACATGAGACAGCCGAATGTACCCTATAACTATTTTAAGGTGTATAGCAGCTGGTTGTGTATAAACTATAATTGAAATGTCAATGAAATAGTTACAGGATGTGGTTAAGAACTTGCATTTTCTAACATATTGGTCACTCAATGCCATATCAATTCACTTCATGATGTTGTAAATTGTTGAAATTGTGTAGTGGCTTTTCATTGAAGGGGATGATATTCTGCAAGCCCTAATTTCAGACCAGGGATGGTTTCCCAATGAAACTGTTGAATTTATCTGGACATTAAGATGCTGGACTCTGCATGGTTCATGCCCACAATGAAGGAATCATGACTGGTTATGATCTGTACTACTGTAACAATATGGAGGAATACAATATGGGGGGAGGGCATGGGGAGGGGTTTGAGGAATCTCAGAGCCTATGAAACTGTGTCATAAAACGACATAAATGTAGTTTAAAAAAATTTATGCCAGAAAAAAATTATAAACAAGCTTCAAACATATCATGACAAATATTTAAGAGCACAGCAACACTTCCTATCCTCTCATCCCTCCTGCCTGCATTCTCCATTTACCCTTTCCTTTTTTATTTTTTTTTTCTTTTAATTTTTATAGTAGCAAAATATCACCTCATTTTATAAACCTTCAACATATTGTTAACTTATAAGAACTTTCCATTGTAATATTTCTATTTTCCTATCTTAATTGTTGGATTAGATGTTGTGGGCTTCAGCAGTTAACTTACTTCTTTGGACACCGACATCCCATATTGGAAAGTCTAGGCCAACATCCTGTATTTACTTTTGGTGTTAACTCCCTGCTAATGCAGACATGAGGCAAAGGTGATGGCTTAAGTACCTGGGTTCTGCCACCCATGTGGACAACCTCAATGGAGTTTTAGTCTCCTGCCTTGAGCATGGCCCTCCTTGACTATTAGAGGCTTTGGGGGAGAGAATCAATGAGTTGAAGACTCCATTATTTGTCTGTCTGTCTCTTTCTATCTTCCTCTCGCACTTTGTATATATGTATACATATACAAATATATATACAAATATCTGTATATATACATATATATCCTGTGTTTTTACCTTTCACATTAAAATAAATTAAAAACATAGTTGTTAACTACTATTCAAATACCCAACTCCTTCATCAATTTTACATACATAATTGCAAATTTAATCATATTTATTTTTCTTTATATAATTCAGGATCCAAATAATTGTAATATATTGTGATCGATAAATATACCTATCAAGTCTTTTAATTCTGTTTAATTTTAGTGAAAATTAAAATGAGCTGAAAGCCCTATAGAATTTCGATACCCTATGTGATTTCTAATTGCACCTTTGTAGAATAACCTTATGCTTTTATGTATTCTATAGTTTCCAAACTTCTCAGTTAGATTTACAAACATAATCAGAATGAATTTCATTTTTACTTTGAGGGGGGTTGTAAGACTATGTCATAGGTTGGCTGCACTCTTCTATAAAAATATGTGTAAAATCGGCTTGTCTGTCTCATTGCAATGCACATTATAAAGGAAGAGAGAAAGGAAAAGAATTACAAAGAGGAAAACATGTTGATCAAAGAAAGATGTGATCAAAGAGCACAAGGTTTCAGTTACACTGAACAAATAACTTTTAGGGATTTACTGCACTGCAGTAATAACATACACTACAAAATCACCAAAAATAATAGATTTTGGGCCCGGCACGGTAGCCTAGAAGCTAAAATCCTTGCCTGGCATGGGCCAGGATCCCTTATGGGCACCGGTTCATATCCAAGCTGCTCTGCTTCACTTTCAGTTCCCTGCTTGTGGCCTGGGAAAGCAGTCAATGATGGCCCAAAGCCTTGGGACCCTGCACCTGAATGGAAGACCTGGAAGAAACTCCTAGCTCCTGGCTTTAGATATGCTTAGCTCTGGCTGTTGCAGCCACTTGGGGAGTGAAACAATGAATAAAAGAGCTTTCTCTGTGTCTCCTTCTCTATGTAAATCTGACTTTCAAATAAAAATAAATTTTAAAAATCTTTAAAAAATATTATATTTTAAAAAAAATTTTAATATATTTTTATTTTGAATTCTAAATTATGTGGTACAATTCCATTTTTCCCATTTTACTACAACAGTGTAGTCCTTCATAAGGAATCATAATTCTATTAGTCTCTTATTTAAGTGCACCCTCACACTGTTGGTACAGTCTTTTCCTTGAATTGCCAGCATCCTGTATGGGCGCCAGTTCTAATCCTGGTATTCCTGCTTGAGGCCTGGGAGAGTGGTGAAGGACTATCCAAAGCCTTGGGACCCTGCACTCACATGGAGACCTGGAAGAAGTTCCTGACTCCGGGCTTCAGATCAGTGCAGCTCCGACCATTGTGGCCATTTGGGGATGAATCAATAGACAAGATTTTACTCTCTGTCTCCTCCTTTCTGTATATCTGCCTTTCCAACAACAACAAAATAAATCTATTTTAAAAAGGGGGGGCTGATTTTTGAGTATGAGAGGTCCCCTCCCCAGCTGTAGACAACTGCCTAGATTGCATTTTGCCAGGGTAAATGTTACACGCTGGAAGAAAAGTAGCCAATAGCTGGTGGGCATCCTGGGACTCATTAATGCCAAATTTGTGTTACTATTCTACTGTGTCAAATAGCTGCTTATTCTATACCTTGCTTTTAAAAAAGGTGGGAAAGGCAGGAAACTCCAGAAAATGCATGCCACCCTGAGTAGGAGGGGTATAGATTGCACAGCAAGGGCAGCATTGACAGGGCAGAATGACTTCTGGGGTCTTCCATGGCCCAGGTCACTGCATTCGCAGGTACATGAAGAAGCTGAGACAGGCTAGTTTAGAGGGGGAAAACTTGAGTGCGTCTGGCCAAAGCACCCACCAACCTGACCTGGTCTAAATAGCATCACTCACTGCATTCTGATGCTTGCCAAAGCTGGGTTTATGAGATATGCCTAGCTGGGTAGGCCACAGTACCTGCCCATTATTATTGAAACACAGAGTGGGCCACATAAGGCTGGGTCTCAGCACTCAGCAGAATGTAAGAGAACTGGAACTGTGTACAGATTCTGTAGGGGAATTGTGGGCTCACCTCTCTGGGACTGCAGTATGAGTTTCAGTTTATGCTGAAAGCTGTGGGCAGTGATGTGTCCACAGCTTAGATCATAGCACCTCACTTGACAGAAACTCCATTGATGGAGCTGAGCCTGGGAGAAGGCCAGGTGGGCCAGGCTGAAGTACCCACTAGCACAAGCAAGGACTAGGAATGAGGGCAAACCATGCCAAGCATGGCGACTGACCCTGCTGGCACCTGTGACATCAGGGACTGGGAGCAGACCTGGTAGGAAAATTAGGGGACTTCCCCTCCAAGGTTGCAGTTACCACTGAGGAGCACAAAACCTGGGGCTGGGGTGGGCTAGGATGAGCAAAGTTGCAGTGTTTGTGTGGGTCGGGACAGTGAACAAGACAATGCTTGGCCTGGCCTCAGAACCCACTAACACACACCAGATCCAGAATGGGGTATGGATCACATATAGCTTGGCTAGACTGTAACACCCACCAGCAAGAGCTGAGACTGTGAGTACGTCATGCCAGGCTAGGTTGCACCAACCTCCAGCATGCACAAGACCTGGGGCTGGGAATGAGACTGGTTAGGGATCTCTGGGGACTCCCCTGCTGAATTGCAGCTTACACTGGTGAGTTCGTGGGCACACCAGCCTGGGCAAGACTGTAGCAATCACTGGCATGTATTTGGGCTAGGTCTAAAGGTAGCCAAGACAGTTTATGCTCCAGTATCTGTTGGCAATCATAAGAGCCAGACTGAGTGTAGGACAAGTCAGGCTAGGATCTAGAACCTTCCAGGTCACGTGAGAGCCATATCTGGGTGTGGGCCAAGCTGGGCTAGGCTGTAGCATCCATTGGTGAGAACTGGAATGAGTGTGAGCTAGCTGGCCTGGTGGGGATTATCGGGGATCACCCTGATTAGGCCACAGGACCACTGATAAGCATGAGGATGGAATCTGTGGTAGGCAGGCTGGGCAGGCTGGGTTGCAGCACTCATTGGTTTCTGTGAGATACACAGCTGGGGTAGAACTGACCAGGCAGCTGCACCCACTGGTATGTGCATTGGCTGGTGCAGGTAATAGAACACGTCTGACTCTGCACTGGCTGGCATACACAAGGGTCAAGTCTGAGGTTGCCTAGGCAAGGCTTTTTGGGTAACTCCTAGAGTAGACTGCTGGACTCATGCTCTAACACAAGGAAAATAACAAGATGTGTGGTTTGATCTTGGAGTGCATATATCAGGACTGGGCTGCCTCAGGTGCTGATGCCTGTACAGTGGACACCATGCTCAGATGCACCTAAGGGACGCAATGGTTGGCTCATCTAAAACAACAGGGGACATCAACTGGCTCATCAGGATGGAATTAAAAACAGGTTGAACAATTCTCCTAGTCAAGCTTAGCAGCATTTTCATGGGTCCATGGGTGTGCTAAGGTAGATTCTGTCAACCAGTAGATCCTGGAAATCCTGAAGCTAACTAACTTTCTCAGAACTCTTAAAACCACTCTAATGCAGTGTGCATCTCTACTTCCAAATCAAAGATGGACCCCCAATGAAACTGTTTAATATATCTTAGTGATAGGTTGCTGGACTCTGCCTTCAGTGTCAGGATGCACTTAAATAGCAGACCGTTTTCCAAAGGTCTATATTATTGAAATAAAATGGGGGAAATCAGTGGAGGGATGGGAAGGGGAAGTCCCAGAGCCTTTGCAACTATATCATAAAATAAAAGAATAAAAACACACCACTTTTCACTCAAATAAGACTCTTGGGATACCATTCCCCACATTGAGTCTTTAAGACATCATCAAATAACCTTTCCCCATCCCCAGGTGCTGATGTAGTTTGACAGCAAGGAGCAAAGCCCTCCCCCTCCTCGTCTGCAGATACAGGAGAAAAAAAACTGAAATATATGTCCTACATCCTTCCTCCATACCTGATCCTACCCACTCTAATCAAAGGCCCACAGTTGCATGCATCCCTCTCAATGATATAGACAGTATTAAAAAGTAAATTTAAAAAATTAAAAATGTTAGACAAAGGGGTCATAAATATGTAGATTATTGACTATGAACTTTCATCACGGGTAAATATAATGCAAATAGAAAAGAGAAGTAAATGCAAAATTACCTGGGCTTATTTTTCTTGCTGGCATTAAAGTATTTAACAAGCATGTCTTAAGAACTTTCAGATTTACAAAGATGGATTTAAGGTTTTAAATTCCTTCAGCTGAGATAAGAACAGTACAGAAAATGCCACATTAAGAGAAGCTGATTTATTAAGAAATGCAGTATTAGTCCTACAATGAGTAAATCTGAAAAAAATTTTGAGGAAAAAAATAAGTTTAGCACAATGTTATTACCACACCACTCCTGCCCATTCTTCTAGCTTACAGTTTTCATTTATTTATATTTTTAAAGGTTTATTTCTCTTTATTGGAAAAGCAGATTTACAAAAAGAAGGAGAGACAGACAGAAAGGTCTTCTATCTGCTGGTACACTCCTCAAACGGCTGCAATGGCCAGAGCGGAGCAGATCTGAGGCCAGGAACCAGGAGCTTCTTGCAGGTCTCCCACACAGGCACAGAGTTCCAGAGCTTTGGGCCATTCTCTACTGCTTTCCCAGGATTCAAGCAAGAAGCTGGATGGCAACTGCAGCGGTTGGGACATGAACCAGCACCCATATGGGATCCCAGTATGTACAAGGTGGGGATTTAGCCACTGAGTCATTGCATTGGGCCCTTATAATAGTAAAACTAGATCTCCTGAAATATTCCAGAGATGTCTCATAATTTCAAGTTCCCAGGGAGACCTAAAAGGGGAGTGGGAATATTTATTGTAAAAAAGTATCTCATTGCAGGATGAGATGTTGCTTCTCTTTTACAGCTCATGTGGTAAACTGACTGGCACAAATTGGTTTCTGCACAGAAACTGGAAGGATCTGTTTGCTTCATTCAGTTGTTCCCTATTAGACAGGATTTAACTCTTACTGATCGAATACTTTAGAGTGCATGATGCTTAAACTGATTGTGTTGTCTGTGTTTTGTAACACTATAGTTTATTGAGAATTTTGTATTGTGCATTGATATAAGCTTGGTTGATTGAATAATTCATATCACATGTCAGTGCTCTCTTAGTTGATTGGATGATCACTGCTTAAAAACCCCTAAACATGAATGATAGAGGTTGCTGCATTTGCAGATGTATAAGACAGTCCACAGGTCAGCATTAGTCAATGAAGCAAGGCTCCTGTGCTTCCAAGAGTCCACTTCCAGTTCATTTTGGGGATAACATTGGTCAATCCACAACTATTAGATGAAATAAAGTATCTAAAACTCTAGTATCCCTTTTGCTTAAATTCCTTGAAGATTTCATTCAGAAGTTCAAAAAGCTTCTGGAGCCACAAGTTGGGGAAAGTTTCCAACTCTATTGTGTTGATACCACCAGTTTGCATTCAGTAAAGTTTAAGGATACAAATTTTTAACAACTTTATGAGTTACTGAAGACCAGTAATAATGTCGCTCTTATAAGTATATCCCAACACTATAATTAGAATGTGCATATATAAACACATAATATGTATTCAATCAATATTTTTAAACCTGACAGCAGAAGCTCCCATTGAAAATGACTTAATGCCTTTACATAAATGTTCCCCTTAATCTAGTTACCACAATAAATAATACTTCAGTACAGTAAAATATAAGATTTAATCTATTGTTAGGCCCTGCGCAGTGGCCAAGCGGCTAAAGTCCTTGCCCTGAATGTGTCAGGATCCTGAATGGGCACTGTTTCTAATCCCGGCAGCCCTACTTCCCATCCAGCTCCCTGCTTGTGGCCTGGGAAAGCAGTTGAGAATGACCCAAAATCTTGGGACCCTGCACCCATGTAGGAGACGGGGAAGAGCTCCTGGCTTCAGATTGGTGCAGCTTGGCCGTTGCGGTCACTTGGGGAGTGAATCATCAGACAGAAATCTTCCTGTCTGTCTCTCCTTTTCTCTCTAAATATCTGACTTTGCAATAAATAAATAAATAAATAAATCTTTTTACAAAATATTTAATCTGTTGTTAATCTAAAGGACTATATCCAATGTTAATATAAACAAATATTTGTGCTCTTCCACTGATGCCATTGAAATATAATGCAGAAACCTCATTCCAGTGAAGTATTTTGAAGTAAGAAACCAACAAATAGGATTGTCCACATTCAATTTTGAATACAGATATTTCCTTTCAGTGCAATATTTTTGTATACAGCTTCTTTCTTAGCAAGATTACCTCATCTGTTCAAAATATTTTTAAACATTTAATTTAATAATGCAATATGATGTAATGTTCTCAAACAATATCAATGTGTACAGAAACAACATAATAAAAGTGTTCCAGCAGAAAATTCAACAGGCTCCTTAAAGTCTCAGCACATAATTAGATGGATCAAATACAATATCTTTATCCTATATGTTTCTCAAACTTTGTGAGAAAGAGATGTCTAATTTCTTCTATAAAATTATTTTCTCATTGAAAACTACTGTAGCAGGAAAGTTAGTATTTTTACGTACACTGAATTTTGGCATTTTTTTAAGCAAGCAGATTAATACTGAGAATGTAAGTTGTCCTTTTTAATTCTTTTTTTATTAAAATACTTATTTGTTTTTAATCTGAAAGGCAGATTTTACAGCTACAGGTCTTCATTCTGCTGACTCAATCCCCTAATGGATAATGGCCAGAGCTTGGGAATTGGGAAGTTCTAGTCTTTCACTGTGCAGAGTCCCAAGGATATGAACCATCTTGTACTGCTTTCCCAGGCTTATTTAAGCAGGGTGCTAGATCTGAAGTGAAGTAGGCAGATAGGCACTTGCACCCAAATGAGATGCAGGCAATAAGCTTGCTGAGCCACTCTTCTGGCCCTTCCTTTTCAGCTCTAAGTACTGAAAATTTATTAAAATTGTTCTTATTTTATTGGCCTTTATTTATAAAATTATTATTAAATGTATGCAATTTAAAACAAAATGAATTCATTATTACAGTAAAATAGAATTATCAGATGCAGACTGGAGAAGAAAGACTAATACTGTTAGGAAAGAGATGCAGAACAGAGAAGAGAGAGATAACTGGTAAATCAAATTTATTATTAAAAACAAATAATTCCTCAGAGGTGATCAACTGCAAGCATGTAGAGCTAGGCCAAACATAAGTGACACTGACCCAGCCCTTCAGCAGGCTGAGGGAGGAGTGGGTGGAACTGAGGTAGCTTTACTTGGACATATCAAATCTCAGTGGGCTTTTCCTCTCTGGGGTCTAGAACACAGGGGTTGGGAAACCTGGGGCTGGTCTTTTGAAATATAGGAGCATATACCTGGCTGGGAATTGGGTTGAAGGGTTGCAGTCAGCTCTACTTACTCAATGTGAAGTATATGGCTGAAACTTGGGTGCTCACGCATTGACTGGCACTTAGACCAGGGAATGACGATTATTAGGTAAACATAACTTCTAGCAGTTCAGTATTGTTCCATTCTAATGAAACTTGTCAATGGTGTGGAATTTGATTACATGTCAATCTTCATGGAGGCTACATCCTCAACATTTTCCAAAAGAGTATAACATCTGTTTTGGAAAACCTTATCCTACCAGAAAAAGTCAAACAGAATCTTTTCCTTGGTCATGATTTTAAGAATACGTCAACTCTCTACTCTCTCCTTTCTGAGGTTGTCTCAAAAATAAAATTTTAAACAATTTATAAGAATCTTCAAAACATTTATGGAGGGTCAGCACTATGGCTCAGAAGAGTAATCCTCTCTGCCTGCAAGTGCCAGCATTCCATATGAGCACTGGTTTCTATCCCAGCTGCTCCACTTTTGATCCAGCTCCCTGTTAACATTCCCGGGAAAGCGGTAGAGGATGGAGTCCCTGTACCCAAGGACTTGGGAGGCTCAGAAGAAGCTCCTGGCTTCAGACTAGCTCAGCTCTGGAGACTGCAGCCACAACGAGAGTGAAGCAGTCGAGAGAATCTCTTTCTTTTCCTCTCTCTATAAATATTCCCTTCCAATAAAAATAAATCTTTTTTTAAAAGATTCATTTTTTAAAGTTTATGGAAATATTGATCTTTGTAATTTCTCTACAGCGAAGTACAAATATTCATATTATTATCAGAGAGAACTTTCGTACACGGATTCACTCCCCAAGTGGCTGCAATGGCCAGACGGAGATCAGATGATCTGAAGCCAGGAGCTTCTTCCAGGTCTCCCACTTGGGTGCAGAGTCCCAACACCTTTGGCCATCCTCTACCGCTTTCCTAGGTCATATTGTGGCATAATTGTAGTATAATTTAATCATTTTCCAAAAATAGACTGTTTGAATTTTCATATTTTTAAAAGGATTTATTTATTTTTATTGAAAAGTCAGATTTACAGAGAGAAGGGGAAACAGACAAATACCTTCTATCTGTTGATTCACTCCCCAATTTGCCGCAAGAGCTAAGCCAATTTGAAGCCAGGAGCCAGGAGCCAGGAGCTTCTTTCAGGTCTCTCACATGGGTACAGGATCCCAAGGCTTTGGGCCATCTTCCACTGCTTTCCCAGGTCACAAGTACAGAACTGGATGGGAAATAGAGCAGCTGGGACATGAATCAGCACCCATATGGGATCCTGAACATGCCAGGTGAGGATTTATCCACTAGGGTGTCACCCCTGGCCCAAATCTTCTGATTTTTAAACAGCATAAAAAATAAACTGAAAAGCTCTCTGAGTTGTCATGTATGTAGGAAAAAAGAGTAAGGGGTCTTAGATAACAACATATTTTCAGGATCACTTAAACGTCACAGATTCCGGGAGTAACTGGGTATGTATGATTCCAGAAGCAGACAGTGTTCCTTTTCAGACAAGATTAGTGGTTGGTTGCTGTAAGTATCATATTTTTTAAAATTTTAGTACAATTCCTACCACGCTTTGTGCTAACAGCTACAGTTTCCATACATAATATTTAGCACTGCTAATTTTTATTTTGTCTATATGCTCAATGTAATTTTGTTGATTTTAATAGATATAATTTGACTAATATTCTATCATATGAGGATAAAATCCAGTAAAGCAAAAGTAAACATGGTATATTAAAGATCTTATATGGTTTCTTATGTGTCCTCTGATCTCTGCATTTAAAACTGGGAGAGTAAACATCATAACTACTGTGTGAATTAAAAGGTTGTCTCATCATATTTATTTGTCACTAATAGGTTGGCAGAAAATATTTCAAACTATGGTGATATAAATGCTTAATCTCTAAGTGTAACAGTAAAATTCAAAAAACATGATATTCTTTTGTGGTGTGGAGGAGTTGCTTTTGAATAAGCTCAATAAAAAATGCAAACTGATTACTGCAAGCACACTGAAAATTAGACATCGCCAGAAGGAACGTGTAAAAGACTTTCTGATGGCTTGGATTAGAGACATCTATTCCCACAAAGCCTATCAGAGATAAATGAAATAAACGGAGAGAAGATGCAAACCCGGTCTTTGTTCCAATAGCTGCTGAATGTCATATTGGAATTCTCAATACAAAACCAAATGGCTGGCAAGATCATCTGTATGCAAATAGAGAGCAAGTGACCCCTCCCTAGCTCAGTAGCTATTTTGAGATAATTGAAGTCTATATGATAGGAAAGTAGTTTCTTTCAATAACTGTTTCTTTTTCAAGATACCTTCAAAATTCTGCATGAGTACTTAATGCTTAAAAATATTTTACTTTCATGGTTTTTTAGACACCTGCCAGTGATTTAACCAGTCAGCATCTAAAACCTCTTCTTGCCTGATGAAACACAGGACTTTGTCTCTGAAAATCTAAGGTCAGTTGACACCTCTTTCTGATACTGACAGCAGGGCAGGTGCACAAATGACAGAAAGAAGCTGAGATGGTTTGGAATCAATTCCAAGAGGTGTACTCCAAAAAAGGGGGCAGCGATATCCAGGGTGAAGTCCAAGGGTAGCACAGTAATGCCAGATCCTTGAAGGGCATCCTAATCAGGTTGTTCCTATAAATGACCTTAGCTGTGGTTTTTGCTGGTGAATCTGCCTGCATTCCTGCTGGTGTACAAATTCTCTGGGCTTCTCAGCATTTCCCATGTTATAACTTACTGTTTCTGAAAATAATGAAATTGAGTATCAGATGCTTGAAACAAAGAATCCTGTCTGAATCTCACAGAGAGTCTACTTCATGTCAAGTACTGTTGGCACTACTCCATTATGCTCTGTTTTAAATGCGAGAAGAATGGTACTTTATGGGTATATACTCATTTTTCCACATGTCTACTTGTATACTGAAAACTCCTAATTCTAACAATGTACAACATAATATATTATATATTACTATATTTCATAAACAGAGTTATACAAATTCAAATGATGGTTGTGTTACCACGTTGACCATAAAACTCATTGAATGTGTTTCTAAATTTTTATCTTTAAAATGTCCTTTATAAAGAATAAGCAATGTGATAAAACTTCATACATCTTCAAAAATAAGGACAAACATACTTTTAAAAGGGTAACTAGCAAAAGACTTTGAGATGCAATATAAATTAGGATTATAGATCTGGGTTTTAATAATTTTACAAAGTCATCCTCTTACTCTGTGAAATCCATGGGTTGGAATCATTTAGTTTGCAAGGTTAAGCAACAATGAATTGGGGTGCTAATACAAATCTGTGACTATAGTACTAACTCATAATGAAAGTTTATAAATGATGAAGTTCCACTCGCCAAGTAAGCCCATTACACAGTCTACACAGTGGATATATACACACAGGCATACATTCCTACTCCATTCTGTCTTTTCTAGATCATTTTGGTCATGAAGGTTAACACAGCTCAAATTAGTATTCTCCACACCTCACACTCCATAACTCACCATCCCTCAGGGATTTCATTAAAATTGCCTATCCTTTCCCTGTTCCAAGTCCCTAAGGAACATCAGGTATCACGTTGCTGGAATTATTGTCTTCTGCACAGTGTCGTGTTTAACAAGAGAAAAACAGAAGATTAAAAAAAAATCTCAAATTTACCTTGTGAATAATAGCAAGTTTTCTCTAGTTTAAAAAATGCTAGTGATGTAGACTGTGAAATCAAATCAATGATTGGGAAAAACACTATGTTCTCTTTATTCCTTTAACATTAGTTCTTTACACTGTTCGACTTCCCCTTCCCACTACCTTAGACTCATAACTGCTAAAAGCAGAATTCTAAAGTTTCACGTTACAAATCATCAGTAAGGTCAGAAAATTGCCAATTGCTAAAGGAATGATATAAAATCTTCACCAATCTGATCCACAAACCCAAATGAGCTTCCTACTTTCTATCTTGCCCCTTTCTCCAGTCAAAGCCCTGAGTGGTCTCGTAAAATACAAATCAGGTCATGTCAGTGCTCAAATTTTCAGCCATCCTCCTCTACACTCAGCATAAAATCTTAGCTCTTTATGTGTGCTACACAAGGTTCCCCATACTTGCACCTCAGTATCCTTACCCCAGCCCCTCTGTCTTTGGCCATGGTAGGCTCTTCTGCCTAGCCTTTCTTTATTTCTGTAATCAAACCAAGGACTTTTGTTTTACATGAGGCCTCTGTGTGGGGTTTCTTACTACCACACACATAAACTCCATCCAGATCATCTCTTGGGCAGAACCTATCAGTCAAGTCCAGTGTGCTCTTTTATTGTCTGCACCACTGTTATCTGAAAAAATGCTGCACATTTTTATGTGTTTCTCCATGAAAATAAAAAATGGTTCAACTTTGTGTACCATGCTTCCCTCAATGAGAAGCAACAGCTGACATATGATGGTTATGCCATGAATATTTGCTACCTGAATGATTAACTGAATGATCGATCTTTCTTTTGAAACACAAAAGATAATGACCTTCTAACAGTCCTCTCCTCCCTTTTCTGAAAGTTTTTCTTCCTTCCTGGGTAGGTTTATGCCAGGAAGAAAGAACATGGCTCCCCGCAGTCACCAGCTATTTCTGGTTATAAATGTCTGCAGCCTCTGCCAGTTTCCCAGAGAACAGTGCGGACTTTGGCCAGCAAGGTTCCCACAGCTCACTGGGCTAACAAACCATCAAGGCTGTGCTCCTAGATCAGAATGTAAGACAACGTGATGGGTTCACCAACCACCCAAGCTCAGGCCAGAAAATTTACTTACCACACATCAAGGTAGTAGAGGTGACCGAGTGTAGTTTCACCTCAGGGTCCCTGCTCCCCACAACAGAGGGTGAGGAAGCAGCTCATTAACCAAATTCGAACTTAAATGTAAAATGCCATATTTTCACAGGAGGAAGTAGATGTGTTTTCTGCAAAGAATCCCGGTCTTCGTTCTCACTCAGTCTTTTAATTCCTAAATGTAGAAGAAAAAAAAAACTAAATAATAAGCTTCTTAGAATACATACATAAGAAGCTCTGTTTAACCCTAAGCTATTTAACACCTCAGTGGTTTTATAAGCACCAGAGTCTCATTAAATCTTGTGTGTGTCTTTGTGTGAGTAAGGCAAAGGGTGGCCTGGGGGTGATCACTGCCACACTGAACAGTCACATTGAATAAGCTAAAGAAGGACAAAAATTAGTAGGCAAGCAACAGTGACATCTAGTGTGGGTATGAAATGCCATACGGGCAAATTCCTGCTCTTCCTATAGCATAGCAACAGAAATGGATCTTAAATTAGGGTCCAAAAAGTGATGATGAGGGCAAACGTATAACCAGAATAACTACAAAATAGATGACTACAGAGAGTCTATTCAAATTTCCTTTGCAGCTAAATGCTCTCCATATTATTATTATTCATTGTATTATCCCAAGATCTGCCATACCTCCAATACGACCCCTCTGAAGTGTCTCTGCAATCAGTAAACTTGCTTTACCCTCTGTTTGCTTTTGCCTCTTACTTTATAAGAAAACTATTTGTTTGCTCCCTGCCCTGGGGCCTTTTGGACAGAAATTTCTTTTGTTTGCCTCGCCATGCACTTATTCCATGTCCTGGGGCAGGAGACTAGATGGTTGCCAACATTGCTTTCCTTCCCTCTTCCGCCCACCAAAATTCCTTTTTCTTTGACGTCCTCCTACACATAAAACCCATTCTGTCTTTATATTGGTTGCAAACATCTGTCAGAATCACTTGCTGAATGTGTCTCCTGGTTTATAATTTCCCCTGGATTAACATACCTATCACAATTTAGTATCATCAAGTTGAGGGGCATGGTTCTTCAGCCCTCCAACTCTCTCTTTTTCCAGTGATCTCTCCTCTCACATAAGCCACTCATGCCCACAGAACTGCTTGTCATTGACCGAAGCTGCCACACTTCCAAAACCTATTTGAAACCCCCCAAGGACCCATGCTAATCTATTCTTTAGCCACAGAAAGCACAAATGCATCAAAGTTTCCGGGTTTTTTTAACCTTCTTTCAGTGACTCTCTATCATTCTTAACCAGCCTGAGAACTCAAGATCCAATATTTTATTTGCTCCATTGAAATACATTCAGGTTTCTTTCTCCTTTCTCCCTCCACAAAATTCCTGGATAAAAAGTCTTATCTGTGTCTGCACTCAACAAGTTGAACTTTCCTAGGGAAAAATTACCAAATCATCCAACTGGTTTCACTGTAAATTCATGGCTATAAATGTCAAATAAATGCTCCCTGGTAACTGGAAACAATATTGTGATTCTCAAATAGCACTGCTTTCAAAATTACCAAGAACTATTTTATACATACTCCATTCTCACCTAGTAAAAAGGTCTCACCTCATTACTCTTTGAAAAAAATGAAGTCAGTGATCTGCTTTATATCCTCAGGTCCATACCAATGAGCCTTCCAGTATCTGTATCCATTTCCCCCTCTGTCCCTTCTCCAACCAAAGCCCAGTTTCTCCCTCTGGATTCAGGTCCCCTCTCTTCTGTCTCCACTTCTGACACATTTCACTATTTTAGTTATTTCCTCTGTACTTTGCAGCAGTGATTTCCCCTGCCTGCTGCATCAACTCAATAAACATGCTGCAGCAACACAAATTTTTTAAAAGATTTATTTATTTTTATTGGAAAGTCAGATTTACAAAGAGAAGGAGAGACAGAGAGAAAGATCTTCTGTCCACTGGCTTACTCCCCAAGTAGCTACAATGGCCAGAGCTGAGCAGATCTGAAGTCAGGAGTCAGGAGCTTCTTCCAGGTCTCCAGTGTGGGTGCAGGGTCTCTAGGCTTTGGGACATCCCCTGCTGCCTCCCAGGCTGCAGGCAGGGAGCTGGAAGGGAAGCAGGGAAGCAAGGATACAACCGGTACCCATGCAGAATCCCGACAGTTACTAGATGAGGATTTAGCCACTAGGCTATGGTGCCGGGCCCAGGAAAAAAGGGTTTCTACTAAAATTATCTTGACTCCGGTATTTTTCTTCTTCTTTCATAAGTACATTCCTCAAAAAGGCTGTTTTTGTACTGCCTGTATTTTCTCACCTGCTATCACTTCTGCAACTTACTTGGTTCTAGTTTCTGTCCTCACCACTCTGGTGAATACCTCTTTTACTTTAAGCTCTCAGACACAATGACTTTACTTTTCGTTTGTCCTCTCTTCGTTCCCCTCTCCTCACTCCTGCCTCCTTCCATCTTCCTCACTCCATGAAATCAGTAACAGTGACTTTCTTGTTTACGGCTATATCCATTTAGTAGAAGCTCAGTGCCAGTAATACATAGCAAATTCTCAGTAAATAGTTGTCAGGTTGACAGATAAATTAATATTGCCTGATTTCAACAATGATTCAGCTTTCAATTCTCCTTAACTATTTCATTCTTCTTTCTTTTCAGCTTTTATGTATAAAAAGGCTCACGTTGTGATGAAATAGGTTAAGCTACCTGGATGCTGGCATCCCATGTAAGAGCAGTGATTCAATTCCTGGATGCTCTACTTCCAATTCAACACCCTACTAATGTGCCAAGCAAGATAACCAAACATTCCAACAGTACTGGGTCCCTCTCACTCACATGGCCATCCTGGGTAGAGTTCCAGGAAGAAGAACGGGAGAAAGAGGGCCGGCCAAAGAAGCGGGGAGGAAAGCTAAGGCAATGGGGACAGGAGCAGTGGAGTTAAGGATTTAAACGCAGCCGCTTTTGGCAGTGAGGGGTCTGGTTCCGGCTTTTCCCGGACCCTCAATAGCGTACCTAGTCGTTTTAGTGTCGCTGCTGCTGGGTGGAGACAACAGGTTTGTTATCTGCTTTTTTTTTTAATATTAAGAAAGGATAGATGCAGATTTTAGAAACTCAGCTTGGCTCTGTTTTAGGCTGTCTTCACTGTTTTCTTGACTACAACTATTTAATGATCAGTGTGTCCATTTGTGCGTATCTTCTGAAGCATGACACGCAATAACAAGGGCACATTGTTAGATATTATTTCAGCGTCTGAAAAAAATCCAGGTCATTTTTTCAGGTGCTTTGGTATGGTGCCGGAGTCCAGCTCCAGCCGAGTTCGGAGCTCGGGAAGGGTGCGTGGAGTCGGCGATAAAGAAAAGACACAGACACAGACACTTGGTGCGTTCTCACAACAGCCCAGAAAAAGCTGTCCTTTTTATTTACTCAAAACCCTCTCAGGCATCTACACAAGCAACTAATTGTTCTATTTTTACTTTAAGACTAGGGGGGCATGCACAGACATTCGGTCATTCTGTCTGCACTTCAGGGCTAAGCAGGTGCCCCTAAAGATAATTCTGCAAAATACTGTATTCATAGTCTTCAAAGTAAGCTATTATTCATTCTTCAACAGTAGCCATGGAGCAACAGCCAAGACTCCAAGGCCAAGGCACATGAGATTACCTGTTAATCAGTAGTACATTCCTACCACATTTCTATTTCTACAATTTACCCATCATTTAGTGGGAAAATAGGTTACAAGGGAAAAACCTAAAATCTAAAACAAAATTTAAAATGTTAAATCCCCCTACAATTACAGACCCCTACAACCCCATAAACGATAAAGCAATAATCAAAAGCATTTTTTATTAATAAAAGCATCCTTAATTCCTCTAGCTAAAATTATAAAAGCAGCTAAAGCAATTACATTTACTAGGCTCCAAAAATTGCAAAGGCAGGCTAGCCTTTGAGATAACAATAACTATGTTTATTGCCATAGCAGTTTCAGCTCTCACTCCCATCACTTGCATTGGTATTTAAGACATATATATCAAGCCCCTTCCCAGAGGGTGTGCTGTATATCTGGGCCAGATTCTGAAGCAATAATTAGCACACAATAAGGTGTCCAAAAATGGCATGGGCTTAATTGTGCTCCTGTGTGTAAGTTGTCAAAGGCCCACTCACCAAGACATTATCGGTGACGTTAACTCTCAAGCTCACATCAGTTGTAAAAACCTGCAAAACTGTCTCACAGGGGCAAACAACAATGCCTCAAAAGAATACAGAATTCTTAGTGGGGTGCTTGAGTGTCCATGCAGCCAGGGGGTAAAACAGCATCAAAGGGGTCGGAGAGACTTCCGCCGGGCCTTGCCACACAGCTGGAAACTCCCCCGGGCCTTGCCGCACAGAGGAGCTGTTCTCATCACACCCCTGCGCCGTCCACACCCCCTGTGCGGACCCCAGCAGTATGGGCCTAAATAATAAATGGATTTTTCATATAAATTATTTTTAAGAAACAGTGGTGTTAAAATATGCATAAATTTTAAAATATATGCATAGAAACACACAAAAATGTGCAGAGGTGATTGCAAATATCTTTTGACATTTCATCAGGATTTTTAAAAAAAATATTTTTTTATTGGAAAGGCAGCTATACAGAGAGGAAGAGAGACAGAAAGTAAGATCTTCCACTTGATGGTTCACTCCCCAAGTGGCTGCAACAGCTGGAATAGAGCCAATCCGAAGCCAGGAGCCTGGAGCCTCTCCTAGGTCTCTCACATGTGGGTGTAGGGTGCCAAGACTTTACACTGTCCTCGATTACCAAGACTATAGGCCATGCTCAACTGCCTTCCCAGGCTACCAACAGGGAGCTGGATGGGAAGCAGACCACTGGGATTAGAACCGGCACCAATATGGGATCCCAGTTCATGCAAGTTAAAGACGTCAGCTGCTAGCTACCACATTGGACCCTCATCAGTCTTTCTACACTGGTTCACTGATACTGAGTACTTCTGTAGAATCTGAAACTCTTGCAAGGCCTAAAGCTAGACCAGTAGCTGACATCATTGGAAAGTTGACATTAACATGTTCTTTACGGATTCTGTCATACTATAAATGACAGAGATTAAGTCAATGAAAACCTGACTGGGAAAAAAAAAGTTTTAGGTCCAGAGCAATTGTTTCCACAGGTCAAAGCTTTATGCAGAAGATTCGCCTTTATGCAGAGGATAAACCATTCCAGAGGCAGGGGGCTAGTCGGATAAAATTGTGATCCGTAGTCATGATCAAGAAAAGGACATTCATTTACCAGCTAACCAATATTTATTGATTTCTCAAAGTACCCCCACAAAATGGGAAGCAATGATTTAAGAAAATCAAGCATAAAAGAAGGAAATACATTTTCAAAAATAATGGTATCAAAATTTGCATATTGAGTATAAAAGATGTGAAGGAGGAGCTGTTTCGATAGATTTCTCAATTCTCTGGGAACCAAGAAAAAGAAATTAGAAAACTAAATATGGAAGAACTTTGCACCACTTAATTAACTACAGTTTTTACATGTGACCATTTTGAAAATTAATGACTATCAATTACAGGACACTCAAATGTGATGGAGATGCAGAAAATGTCTTCCTCAGGAGGTGAAGACAAAGCTCCACTTGACTACTTACTCCCCTTTGAAATCCTGGAGTTCAGGAATAGAGTCAGTTAGGTAGACAAACATATTACATATGCAAATATTCACATAGTTGGAGAGGCAGAACAAATTCTGAATGTATACACTTGAAAAGGTTAACTGGAAAATGAGTACTATTAAAATTAATGAATTTAAATGTAATAATATCACCCATAAGATTTTTTCAAACACATTGTCTTCAGATAACTAGTCAAATAAGACCAGTGCTGGGTTACCATATTAACACACAAGGACTTGGGATTTTCAATCATTCTGAGAAAGCTGTAGCATAAAGTAACCCAATTAGCTACCCACACTCTTTTCATTTACGTGACTTCATCATGTTATTATTCTAATCACATTCCAAATGTCCTCCTCGGGCTGTTTTCCACTGTAATGCATTTTACTCATTTTACTCAGTATCCACATTTCATAGACCTCCTGAAAATCTTCCTTATTAATGTACATATTGCATTTCTAATAATGTCTTTGGTTATATTTTTAACTCCTTAATCTACTCTAAATTATGTTTTGCTGGTCTTGAGAGAAAGCAGTAAGGTTTGAAAGCGTAAATCTGTGTAATATTTTATGAGCACTAAGGTAAAAAGGGTGAATGATTTTCAGCTGTGTTTCTTGCTGGTGAATATGCCAGAGATGAATATTTTCAAAATGAATATGAACAGTTTTAGATGAGTGCTCCTTAAATGTCACTGCATGTTAGTCATGCAAGCATCATTAAGTGGTATGAGAGGTAGACTGGCACATTTCATCCCAAGATGTAGATTCTCACAGAAGATGTTACTGTCACGGCTGCCAGGTCTGACTCTATTGGTAATGATTATTAATGCCACTGATGGCATTAAATGGATCATTGTACTCCATTTTTCTCCTTCTCCATATACAATAATACTTCCAAAATATACAGAAAGAGAAGCATTTTTCATCATGAGTCCTTGGAAGTGATAAGAATACAAGGTTAATAAAAATGCTAAAAATTTTCAAAATTAGTGGATACAACGGAAATTTTCAACTATTACAACTATCCATAAAGTCATGTGCCTATTAATAGGCAGAAAACCCACCTATGCTAACAAATCACATTATGGAAACATATATAATTAAATGCATTTAATGTCAGTAGATAATTATTGTTTTTCTTCAGTTTTAATCCTTATGTCAAGTACCAATTCCTGGTTTATGAGTATACAGCTATAGTTAATCTTGACAGAGAATCCAGTGTCTCTCAAAATATATATGTGACAAATGGGAGGTATATCACATTCTATGTTCCAGAATAGCTGAGTGATTAGTCACTCATAAGTTGTTAGCATATCAGATTACAGGAATTCTTTTTGAGAGTAATCTCCAAATAAAGCCTTCTAGGGAATTAGCTTGCTGGCCCCAGGTTGACCCCCTCTGTGCCATGGATGTCACTGTATCAGTGCAGGGAAGACATGGGTAGATTGGATCAGGGACCAAAGGAAGGTCTGAACGCCTTTCTAAGGAATAACCCTTTCTCAATACCGTGTCTCAAATATCTATTTCCTAGGACTCTGAACAATCCATCTAACTTCATTTTTTTTCATTCAAAACATGAGAAATTTCTGCCTCATGGTATTGTCAAGACTGTTTAAGGCTTTTTAATAAGATTCATTGAAGGAAAGCAATAACATTTTCTTGAAATTATAGTACTGCAATTTGAATTTAACTTTTTTTAAAATCTCCAGAGTAATTCCAGTTACTGAGTGCTTTTTGTCATTGCAGTAAATGACCACATAAGGAGGTAGAGCTAGCCAGCAAAATGTGAAAAGCTGCCATCAATATTTCAAGCCTACACACACACACACACACACAAAATCTGAATAAGGTTACAAATGGAATGATTTTAAACCTGACTGTTAGACAATGAGTTCCTAGATTAAATAGCAGTCCCCGTGCAAAAATGCAATGGCGTTTGTTGTTTTTAATGCTATGTTTTTGGAATCCAAGACTTTATATTAAAAAACTGTTATATTCCTAAAATTATATATCACAATAAAACAATTTTTCCCTGTAATGAAAGTGACTTTCATTTCCTGACAAAAATGATTTCTCTAAGGAAGTTTTTCATTTCTACCTAAATCTATCCATCAATCTCCTATGTATAATCAATGGAGAAGTCTCCCAGGGAATCTCAGATGATTAAATAAACTAACCCTACATATGACAACCTCATTAAATGAGCTTGAATTGGAAGTAGCAGGACACAAATGCATCTTAAACATCTTCAAATCAAATAAGAGTATAAAGCTCTAAAGTCTCTTTATCCAATTTAGACATTTTCACTAAATATTTTGCTTCATTCCTTGCTATCATTATTTTAATATTTCTAATAGGAATATAATTGTGCATTTAAACCTGCAACCAATTAGTGTGGTAAGGCTCCAGAAAATTAAATGACAGGCCACTAATGCTTAAAATTTCAATTACAGGGCCCGGCGCGGTGGCGCAAGTGGTTAAGGTCCTCGCCTTGCACGCCCGGGATCCCATATGGGCGCCGGTTCTAATCCCGGCAGCCCCGCTTCCCTTCCAGCTCCCTGCCTGTGGCCTGGGAAAGCAGCAGAGGACGGCCCAAAGCTTTGGGAACCTGCACCCGCGTGGGAGACCCGGAAGAGCTCCTGGCTTCGGATCGGCATAGTATCGGCCCATTGCGCTCACTTAGGGAGTGAATCATCGGACGGAAGATCTTCCTCTCTGTGTCTCCTCTCTGTATATCTGCCTTTCCAATGAAAAAATAAAAAATAAATCTTTAAAAAAAAAATTTCAATTACAAAATAATTATTAGGAAGAAGTATGTACAACCACACACAAAGATTTGTGGCTGCTTGCTTGGTGCTATGAGTGTGCAAAAGACCTACAGACACAATTGTCTATCATCCTGTCAACCCTTCTTCTGAACTCCTGGTATATGATAAGGATGATGCCTAAATGTCTTAGTTTCACTCAAATATCCTTTAGGTTCTGTCTTTCCTGCCTAACTCTACAAACTCATTCCTGCTACTAAAAGATATTGCTATCTTGCATATGCCTCACATTCTTCCCATATTTTCTGTAAATATGCACAGAATAATATATGTACTCACTGCCTTGTCTCACACACACACACACACGTTGGAGCCACCCACTGTTTTCTATCTTCACCTATTCATTCTTGATTATTCAGAACTCCTATTCCTCTCTACTTTACAAAATACTTCTTCAGGAAGTCTTCCTTATCAACTCTAAATCCCTGATTTGTATTTTGATAGTACATTGCTACTATGATACTTTTTGTCATCTGCTTCTCCTGTTTTCTCTGAAAATTGTGTGCAGTTCAACAGTAAAAGACTGCCTAGCACAGGGACTGAGGCAAAGCGAATATATAAAACTGAGCTCTAGCAGTGATTATAAGGTGGTTAAATAGCTAAGACCTGCAGATAGTAGGAGATATAAGCACAGCATAAGGCCATATCAACACGAAGAGTGTGGAATTTGAAAATAAGAACTGAGTCTCTGAATAGAGATGGGTACAGGCACAACAGTATGAGAGCTAGAAAGCCAAGAACAAGGGTTTGGGTTTAAGACAACTTCAGAAAAGGCAAAAAGAGACAAAAATAAACATGATAAGAATGCAACGGAAGAGCAGACATTGTGAGAATAGTAAGTGAAACCAGAGTCTGGGACACTGGCATTCCATATGGGTGATAGAGTTCTTGTCACACTATTTCTGATCTAGCTCTCCACTTATGGACCTGAGAAAGCAGCAGAAGATGGCCCCATTCTTTGGTCCCTCACCAATAGACATGAATGAAATTCCTGGCTCCCAGCTTCAGCCTGGCTCTGCCCCAGCCATTATGGTCACTGCAAACCAACAAGGAAAGATCCCTCTGTATCTCTCTCTCTTTCTCTCTCTCTCTCAATCTACTTTCAACCAAATAAAATACAAATTTGTCTATACTCTTTGTGAATAGTGGAAGCTTTTTACTTGCTATTTGTTGAATTTATGTAATAGTGTGTCAAGCCTGTGACTGTAAAGTGAAATGAAAGTATGCTTTTCTTTAAAAACAAAACAACAACAAAAACTTAAGACAGAAATAAGTAAGGATGATGGTAGATGGGAATGTAGGTGGAAAGCTATGATCCTAAGTCTTTATTGTGAAGCATAAGACATTTGTTCATTTTATAAGACTAAAATAATTTTGAAGAAACTAAAAATTAAAAACTTAAGTAAATAAAATGAATTATTTTCCTTTTAGAAACAGAATACATTAGAGACCTAATGTTACTCTTTGCTTTGCCGTTTAGACTTTCTAAAATGGAGTTTCTTAATATTAAATCTAAAAATATCAAATTTTTAATTCCCATTAAATAAAAATTCCAGGAGTGGGATGGCTGGGTCATGTGGTAGATCCAATTACTGATTTCTGAGAAATCTCCATACTGTCCCTCATAATGGTGATACTAATTCACATCCCCACCAACTGTGAATTGGGGTACATTTCCCCCTACATTCTTGCCAGCATTTACTGCCATTGAATTTTTGGATAATAGCTGCAATAACAGGTGAGAAGAAACTTCATGGTGGTTTTTGTTTGCATTTCCCTGATGGTTAGTGAACCTGATCACCTTCCATATAACTCATGGCCATCTGTGTCACATCATTTAAAATCACTGTTCACGTCTTTTGTCTATTTCTTAACTGGATTATTTATCTTGTTAACTTTTTTGAGCTCCATGTAGATCTTAGATAGTAATCTCTATTAGTTGCAGAGTTTGCAAATATATTCTCCCATTTTGCCAGCAGCCACTACACTTTGTTGAGGGATTCCTTTGCAATGTACAAATTTCTTAGCCCGATGTAATCCCATTTATTTATTTGGCTTTGATTGCCTGTGCTGGGGCAACCTTTTCAAAGTCTTTGCCTACACCTATTTTTTGCAGTTTTCCTCCAGCAACTTGATGATATCAGTTAGATCCTGAATACAAGTTGATTTTTTTTAAAAAAGATTTATTTTTATTTGAAAGGCAGAATCACAGATAGAAAGAAAAAGCTCTTCCTTCTTGCTGGTTCACTCCCTAAATGGCGTAAATAGTTGGAAATGAGAGAATTCAAAGCAAGAAGACTGGAATCTCTTCTGAGTTCTCCCACTTAGGTTCAGAAACCCCATCCTTTGTTACTTTCAGAGTCCGTAAGCAGGCAGCTGGATCAGAAGTGCAGGAGCTGGGACATGAACCAATCAGGGCCCATATGAAACACTGGTGCTGCAGGCAGAGGATTAGCTTATTAAGCCACCATGCCAATCCTAACTGGTGATTTCTGTATACAGGTTTTATGCATCAGTACCTGAAGATCTAAACCTACCAGCACTACTTGCTTAAGAAAATGTTGTTTCTCGGGCCCGGCGCGGTGGTGGCGCAAGTGGTTAAGTCCTCACCTTGCACACCCCCGGGATCCCATATGGGCGCCGGTTCTAATCCCGGCAGCCCCGCTCCCCTTCCAGCTCCCTGCCTGTGGCACGGGAAAGCAGTGGAGGACGGCCCAAAGCTTTGGGACTCTGCACCCGCGTGGGAGACCTGGAAGAGGCTCCTGGCTTCGGATTGGCATAGTATCGGCCATTGGGCTCACTTGGGGAGTGAATCATCGGACGGAAGATCTTCCTCTCTGTGTCTCCTCTCTGTATATCCACCTTTCCAGTAAAAAAAATAATAAAAATAAATCTTTAAAAAAAAAAGAAAATGTTGTTTCTCACTAGATTAATGTCATTTTATTTTTCAAAATATAGCTGATTTTAGATGTGTGAGTTAATTTCTAGGGTTTCTATTTTGTTCCATCGATGTGGATGCCTATTTTTGTGCCAGTACCATGCTGTTCTGATTACAAATGTTGTATAGTACATCTTGAAGTCTGATATTGTGAAGCTTGCAGATTTGGTTTTGTTGTTTCAGATTTAGCTAATCATGGTCTCTTGTGCTTCCAGATGAATTTTATCATTCTTTTCTAGGTATGAGAATGTCATAGGTATTTGCACTGGGATTATATTGAATCTGTAAATTTTTTTGGTACTATGATATGTACATCATATTTTTTGTTTTGTTTTGTACATCATATTAATACCACCAATCAACAAATATGTATGAATTCTTCATTTTCTGATGCCATTTCCATATCATTTTGAGTCTTTGCAGTTTTTATTTCAGTGATTCCACATCCTTCATTAAATTTATTCCAAGCAGCTATGCTTTTTTCAAGCATGCAATTGTGTATGTATACAAAGACTATTGACCTTATGCATTGTTTTATACCCTGCAACTTTACAAAACTCTTATGAGTTCCAATAGTCTCTTAGTAGAGTTCTTTGATTCTCTGATATAGATTCATGTGACCTGCAAACAGGAATAATTTGACTTCCTCCCTTTCCATTTGAATCTATTTAATTTCTTTTTCTTGCCTAATGACTGTGGGTAAAACTTCCAGGACTATATGAAAAAAGAAATCGTGACAGGGACATCCTTATCTGCTTCTGGGTTGTTTCCCCATTAAATGTCAGGCTATCTATGGGTTTTTCACAAATTGCTCTGATGTCCTGAGGAATGTTCCCTCTATACCCAATTTACTTCATTTATTTTATTATTATTAAAGAGGTACATCTTTTATCAAATGCTTTCTCATGCTCTATTGAGATAATCATTAATGTAATGCAACATATTTATTATTTGAGATATGTTGAACATCCTGCAAAGGATAAATCCCACTTGGTCCAGTGAATGCTGTGTTGTTGGATTTGATTAGCTAGAATTTTGTGAGGATTTTTTAATAGATTTTATTTATTTTTATTTGAAAGTCAAATTTACAGGAAGAAGAAGAGACAGAAAGAAATATCTTTCATCCACTGGCTCATTCCTCAAGAGGCCACAATGGCAAGAGCTGTGCCAATCCCAAGCCAGGAGCCAGGAGCTTCTTCCATATCTCCCACATGGGCCATCCTCTACTGCTTTCCCGGGCCACAGGCAGGAAGCTGGAAGAGAGGTGGAGCAGCAAGGATACAAAACATTGCCCAGGGCCCGGCTCGGTGGCGCAAGTGGTTAAGTCCTCGCCTTGAACGCCCGGGATCCCATATGGGCGCCAGTTCTAATCCCAGCAGCCCCGCTTCCCTTCCAGCTCCCTGCCTGTGGCCCAGGAAAGCAGTGGAGGACAGCCCAAAGCTTTGGGACTCTGCACCTGTGTGGGAGACCCAGAAGAGGCTCCTGGCTTCGGATCGGCATAGCATCGGCCGTTGCGCTCACTTGGGGAGTGAATCATCGGATGGAAGATCTTCCTCTCTGTATCTCCTCTCTGTATATCCGCCTTTCCAATAAAAAATAATAAAAATAAATCTTTAAAAAAAAAAAACATTGCCCATATGGGATCCTGATGCATATAAGGCAGGAACTTTAGCCACTAGGCTACTGTGCTGAGCTCTTATGAGGATTTTTATAAGTTCATCAGTATGACTGGTTTATAGTTCTTTTTTGTTGCAGTATTTTTTGTTTGTTTCTAGAATTAAAGCACTGTTGACATTATAGAAGGATTTTGTTATTCTCTCCTTTTCAAATATTTTTAATAGTTTAAGAAGAACTGGAGTTAGTTTTGAAAAGTTTTGTAGAATCCAGAATTGAAGCTCTCCAGTCTTGGGATTTACTTTGTTAGTAAGGGTCTTTACTGAATCAATGATCATCTTATTTAGGGCTCTAGTTGAATTTTTTTTAAGTCATTATGATTCATTGTAGGTAGACTGTGTTTGGAAATTTTTTCATTTCTTCTAGATATTTCACTTTATTGACATGTAGCTGTTTGTGGTATTTCCTGAGGGGTGTGTGTGTGTGTGTGTGTGTGTGTGTGTGTGTGTGTGGTGGCCATTGTTATATCTCTTATTTTTGTATCTGATTTTATTGATTTAACTCTTCTCCCTCTTTTTGGTTAGATAAGCCAATGATGTATATGCAACTGGGAAACATGACATTTAATTAAATAAGCAAATCTGAAAAAGACAGATATCACGTTTTCTACTGAGCAAGATTGATATTTTGAAAATAGGTTACCATTTACCACCTTAGTTTATACTCTTGAAGAACAGTATTTTTCTCATTCTTGCTCTATGCTTAATTCTTTACCTAACAGTGTTTGACCATTCTGAAGTGAACTGATAATATATCCATACAAAAATTTTAGAAATAAGAGGCAGCAAAGTATGTGGGGAAGGTGGGGAGGTGGCAGAATAGCTGAAGTATCATGGTGCCTCTAAATGTGTATTGTAAAATACATAAAATTTGTTCACTTTATACAAATAAAATAATCTAAAATTTTTTAAAAGGGAGAAAAAAAAGCTTTTGGACCTGACATTGTGGTAAAACCAATTAAGCCCCAATTCCTTATAAGCACCAGTTTATGTTCTGCAACAGTTCTGATTCAGCTCCCTGCTAACATACCTAAGGAATCAAAAGAAGAAGCTCAAGTGCCTAAGTTCCCTGCCACCCACATAAGAGATGCAGAAATTCCTGCCTCCGGGCTTCCACCTTGACCCAGCCCAAGTCATTTTGCAATGTGGAGTTTGATAGATGAAAGATCTCTGTGATCTCTGTTTCTCTGTCTTTCTCTGTAATTCTTTCAGGTTAATCAAATAAATCTTTAAAAAAAAAAACCTGTCATTACCAACATCACTACCTGATTCCAGACCTAGGCAGTGCTATTATAGAAACTTCTCCAAATTAATAATTACTAACATATAAAAAATGAAAATGCAATTTTTATCAAAGTATTCTGACAATTAGCCAAAAGAGGTAACTAAATATTCACTTATAGTTACTATTTGATATTTCAGACAGCTTAAAGTTTCACACTGCCTTGTAATGAAATGTGTTTCAGTTATATAATTCAGATGTGAATGCACATTTTCAACTATTATGATATAGTAATATTATTAACTAAAAATGCTAAAATATTACATGTTAATTGAAAGAAAATCCAGGATTATAACATGTTTATAGTAATATAATGTTTCAAATATATTGACAAAAATTGGAAAACATACATAAGGTTAATAGAATAGAAATAGCAGGGAAATTTTACTTTGTTTATTTATATTTTAAATAGTTCCTAAAATTATAACTCTTTTTACATAATGAAAATTTTAAAATTCTATTACTAGACAGAAAAGCCCTGCTATCCTAACAAATTAGTAGTAAAGGCTAACAGTGCAGAAGAAATTTAGGAGAAAATGTGTTTATTTAAAAATTACATCTGACAGAATTCTTATTAGATTCCAATGAAAGCAAATTTGAAAGGATTTTGAAAACCAAAAATCATGTGATGATATTTTTTGAAGCCTCTTTTCATAAATGCTCAGAGAGTGTGCTAAAATGCTCTGCAGTATAATAAATATAAAATATGTGAGGTAACCCAAGTTAACACTGGATTCTCACTGCTGACTTTATCAGGGACCTCAGTAAGTTAGTATTCATGATGAGTATGCAAGAAAACACTTCAATATGCATTGTTTCCCAAGTGTATTTAACTACTTTCTCATATAGCATCTGGTGAGACCCCTGTTTATACAGTAAAATTTGGGGAATACCACAGTAAAACTGCAATGCAGTATTCACTTTGAAAATACTGTAACAACTACAAACATAAGAAAGTACCATCAATTTAAGAGTCATCATCTTAGGTCATATTTCCTCAACAGTTTTTTGTGTTTTTTTGCCAGGGGTGGGGGGCGGTTTCTTGTTAAGGGGTACTACACAGTGCACTGTAGGATGTTCCGCAGCATCCCTGGCTTATCCATTACAGTCCAATAGCATTCACAGCTTCTCATGCTGAACAAAGGTGTCAGAAATGGCCAAGTGTCCCCAGCAATAAATAATGCTTACTTGAGGAGTCTGAGTGGTAAACTCTGACTGATATTGAAGTCAAAGTCTCAGTTCTCCAGTCTTCTCTAACATAACCTGCTTACATCTTGTAAAATATCTGCTCTAGCAAATGCATAATGTCATTTATTACTTTACCAAATATATCAGGAAACAACCATCTGTTAAAATGCTGCATAACACATCATCATCACTCTATCTTAAATGCTTAATTTTTAAAAAGCTACAAATTTCAAAAACAAAATGTCCCGAATCAAGATGGCAAAATAGAATAAGGACATGTTTAAACGGACAGAGAAACATTAACCAGTGTGAAGCAGAGAGGGCACATTCCAAGAGATAGGAGGTGTCAGAAGAGCAGAGGGGCACCTGGAGACTGACAGACACAGGAAAGCAGTGAAAACAGTGGTAGGGTATTGCAGTTACTGATACCCAAGCAGCATTCAGCTAACAGTGATCTGAATTCCACTGTCAGCTCTAAATCCACCAGCAATCAGGTGGGAAGGGACTTTTACTGGGAACTCCAGAGGTGAACCCAGAAAAAGAACTGTCTGTCCTGCTGGTCTGTTTGATTTGCTCAGGAGCAGAGGCAGAGCAGCAGATCCCAAACGGGCAGTGCAAAAACAGGATGGATTTCACAGCTCAGTCTGCCTTCCTAGAGCTGAACTAGGCGCCATTTCATTTAAGTAGGCAAGGGCTATGAGGAATGACTGCGCACATGTACTAAGCTGGGAGTGATTTCATTTCTGGCTCAGTGAACTGCAACAACGTAGCATCCTACAGGTTCTATACAAGACAGGTCCAGGTAGCCCTCAGACTTGACAGCCAGCAGATCAAGAACTTCAGTAGTGGCACATCAGGCACAATTCTGTACAGTATGGCACATGTTTTAGGATTGCAGAGACAACAGTAAGCTGCACACATACTGAGCTTGGTGGGAACCGACTGAGCTCAGTGGACTTCACCAGTTCCACAGAAAAATAATAGACTATGGCAGCGTATGGGTCAGAATAGATCTGTGTGGCCCTCAGACCTAACAGCCAACAGGTTGCTGCAAGGATACCAACAACAACAATCTAGCTATATAGGACACTTGTGTCTCCCTAATCCTGGGACATGTTCCAATCAGAAGTGGGAAAAAGGTTGTACAGAAAATGCTGCAGCTTCAGCACAGTGTCACAGAAGGTGGAGACTGGTAAGCCAAGAGCTGCAGCTATGAAGACTATGGTGAAAACCTAACATAAGAACCCAGACCTGGAACTCGCTGGAGGGAGTGGCACAAGTGACTCCAAACATATAGCCATGTACCAACTGCATTAAGTAAAATCAAACTGTAGACCTGTGGGTGACAGAGCTTAGAAACCTGCCACAAGAAGATTCTGCTAACCAGAAGTACAATGATCAAGAGCAAAAGAAGAGACAATGGCACAATGAATATTACTGAAGACTCCCCTGCAAAAGAAGCAAAACTCTATGCCAACCTCAGAGTTAACTGAGGAAGATATCAAGAAAATGGGGGATACAAAATTCAAAAAACTTGTTATAAAACTTCTTATCAACAACGAGAAGCACATAGCGCAGGTTTTCAAGGAACTTAAGGAATATGCCACACTGAAAATGGATCAAATGAAAGCTGATACATTAGAAATGAAGAATACAGTGGAGCAAATTAAAAATACAGTGGAGGGCCTGGCGCAATAGTGTATTGGCTAAGGTCCTCACCTTGCATGTGCCCGGGATCCCATATGGTCACTGGTTCTAATTCAAGCAGCCCTGCTTCCTATGCAGCTCCCTGCTTGTGGCCTGGGAAAGCAGTCAAGACAGCCCAAAGCCTTGGGACCCTGCATCTACGTGGGAGACCGGGAGGAAGCTCCTGGCTCCTGGCTTCGGATTGGCTCAGCTCCAGCCATTTTTACCGCTTGGGGAGTGAACCATCAGACAGAAGATCTTCTTCTCTGTCTCTCCTCCTCTCTGCATATCCTACTTTCCAATAAAAACAAATAAATCTTAAAAAAAAAAAAAGTACAGTGGAGAATCTCCAAAATAGAATGAAGCAAGCAGACGTAAGAATCTTATAACTGGAAGATATTTCCTGTCACCAGGGGGAAACAAACAAAAAGCTGGAAGCAGAGCTCAATCAAGCTTTAAAAAGTATTTAACAAAACAAAGACATTCTTAAAAGGCCAACTATAAGAGTTTTGGGAGTCCCAGAAGGTGCAGAAAGAGAAACTGGGATTAAAGGTTCATTCAATGAAATAATAAGGAAAAATTTCCCTAAACTGGAGAAAGAATTCATAAACAAGATCTAGGAGGGTCACAAAACTCCCAATAGGCTTGACGGAAACTGATTTTCACAACAAATGATAATCTAGCTCTCTTTCATCGACCATAAGGGAAAGACCCTTAAATGTGCACATAAAAAAAAATCAACTGACATATAAAGGAACGCCAATTAAACTCACAAGAAACTCTACAGGCAAGAAGAGAATGGAGTGACATATTCTAGATTGTAAAAGCAAAAAATTGGCAGCCTAGAGTAACGTACCCAGCAAAGCTTTCTTTTGTCTTTAAAAATGGCATGCAGAGTTATAAGCCTGTTTGAACTATCCTAAAATTTTCCAAGTTCAGTAGAAATCATGCTTAAATACTATAAGCTGCTAAATATAAAAATGAAAATAGACATGAGACAGCCAAATGTACCCTATAACTATTTTAAGGTGTATAGCAGCTGGTTGTGTATAAACTATAATTGAAATGTCAACTAGTCACAGATGTGGTTAAGAACTTGCATTTTCTAACATATTGGTCACTCACTGCCATATCAATTCACTTCATGATGTTGTAAATTGTTGTTGAAATTGTGTAGGGGCTTTTCATTGAAGGGGATGATATTCTGTCAGCTCTACTTTCAGACCCAGGATGATCTCCCAATGAAACTGTTGAATTTATCTGGACAATAAGATGCTGGACTCTGCATGGTCCATCTCACAATGAAGGAATCATGACTCGGTATGATCTGCACTACTGTAACAATATGGGGGGAGGGCTTTTTGGAGGGGTTTTGGGGAATCCCAGAGCCTATGAAACTGTGCCATAAAGTGAAGTTAAAAAACAAGAAAAGAAAATGACATAAAATTCTTCCACAGTAAAGAAAAGTTAAAAGAATTTGCCTCTTTCAAACCTGCTCTACCAAGGATACTTCAAGATGTTCTCTTGACAGAGAAGAGGAATAGCACCTACCAAAACCAAAGGCAAATGTGAAGAACATTCCAGTAAAATGACAACAGAAGACTGAATCAATGAACAACCCATTTCCAAAATGACAGGATCAAATTACCAACCATTCAATCAAACATCATAGACTACTAGACTGGATTAAAAACAAAACCTGTCTATTTGTTGCCTACAGGAGATATATTTCACCAAGAAAAATCAGAGGCAGGTATATCTCACAGATTTTGATGGTTTTGTTGTTGTTAGTTTCATCTCTTCAGAACACTTTCTCATGATTAAATTCTTCAATGAGTCAGAGATCATACAGCAGCATCGTTTTCTTTAAGAAGGTCCTTGATTTTCCTTTACATTTGCTCAGCGACACATTAGTCATTCAATAGTATGTTATTTTATTTTATGGCATTGTAAATTTCAATTTTCTTTCTATTGTTGATTTTGTTTTGTGGCTTTTCATTTAAGGGGATGTATAGTAACTGAAATGGAGACTAACCTACCCAGATGTGAGGATACAATGCAGTATGCATCTCTACTTCCAGAGTAAAGATGGACTCCCAATGAAACTGTTTACTATATGACAATAGGATGCTGGACTCTCTGCCATTGTCCATGCCAATAAACATGGACATATGAATGTGTATGAAGAACTATACTTTAGTAATGATATAGGGGAACTTGATGAGGGGGTGATTGGGGAGAAGATAATAGCAATCTCAGGGGCCTATGGAACTGTATCACAAAATGATGATAATAAATAAATAAATAAATAAATAAATAAATAAATAAATAAATAAAAGATGTTTTTCAAAAAAGGCAGTAAGGCCAGGCCATGGCAGGTCTGCTGGGAGTGGCAGACCCAGCCCAAGCACAGCAGCTAGAATTGAAAACATTATTCATTCTGACTATGCAGTGAACTGGGCAGTACCTCCTTTGGCAATCATCAACTTCCTCCACTTCTAGTGGAAATTAAAAGATCTTGGGATCAGCACCACATGCCTATGCTTGCTGGCTCCCATTGACACAATCTCTTTCAACAAAACTTCTTTTTGCGGGAAAAAAAAATGTCCCTCTGTCTTTATTAATTGCAATAGGGAGGCATGTTCTGTTGGGGAAATTACTTGTTTAGAGCCAAGGTTTTTAAAGCTAAAAGAAAAAAATCAGGCCCCTTGGCTAATATGATTTCTTGTGTACCTCTAAGCACCGAAAATCAGAAAATTCTAGCTATGTAAGCTTATTTTTGTTTTCCATTTGTGATACACAATATTTTAATACATTAAACTTACTTTCTTGATGTTTCAATACTTACATGTGGGAAAAGTATTTCAAATGCTGACACAAAGTATATTCAAAAGAAATAGGAGCTATCGCTTTTATAGTTTGGACAGCTGGAGAAATGAGTTATGAGTTTACTGAAAATAGTAATACATATCTTCAATACCAGCAACAAAAAACAAGATATGGAGATTTTAAAATCAAACAAAGATTAGCTGACATTAAAATAAGACACTGATAAAGAAATTTTCTAGAAAAAAAGATTAAATTAAGCTGTCAAAAGAAGGTTTACCATAGTTTTAGAGTAGAACATTATTATCTTAAGTCTTGGAATATCTTGAAAAGTTGGTGAGTATTAAAAAAAAACTATCACTGAAACATGACCAAAATATATTACCAGAAAAGAATATTAACATAGCAATATTAAGAATAAACAAAAGTTATTAAATTATATTCTGAAATAAATAAAAAGAAGGATATAGCATGATTAAATGGGATTCTGGGATTTCATTTTTCATTCGACAAATATTTATTAAGCATCCATAATGTGAATTACAATTCCCAGTACTTGTAATAGAGCAGAAAGCAAAAAAAGATCTCTGTCCCCTAGAAATTACTTAATAGCAGGGAAACAGAGTTAATAAATAATTGACATCATGAAAACTAAATTAAATAGCAAGTTATAGAATTGTAAATGATTACAGGACATATAACAACAGCAAGCTAGAGAATACAGGAACACAGAGCGATCTGGACAAGTAGTGGATTGTTCTAAATGAGCACACTGAGAACAGACCTCCACTGAACTGTCAGCATTAGAACAGAAGTGTAAATGAGAGGTAGTCAACCTTGTGGATGCATTCAGGAATAGTATTCCAGGTGCAGTTCAAGCAGAGGCTCAAGTCTAGATTACACCCAGAAAGTTCAAACAGCAAGGAGTCCAGTGGGCTCAGAACAGAGTGAAGCAGGGAAAGGGGAAGAGGGAGAGTTGAAGTAATAATGTATATCCTTTAAGCTATATTATAAATGCTTTAGCTTATATTCTGAGTATGTGGGGAACATTTTAGAACCTTGAACAAAAGATCTGCCTTGTAAATGAATCACCCTGGCTACTGCATTGAGATAGTACATTTTAGTGGAAAAACTGGGAAAAAAGGAAAAATAGGAAATTATTGTTTACTAAAGGCAAATAAACATTTTTAAAGCAAGTAGTGTGGTAGGTTATGAGAAGTGGTTGGAATGTAAAGGTTTTGAGCATATAGCCAAAAGTAGCTACCAATGAATTACAGAGTAGAAGCAAAGAGTATTTCATAGTTTGATATCCTCAAAAACTGAACAGACAAATTTGCCATGAACGGTGAATCAAGAATCATGAAAGTTATGTAAGTCTGAAGAAAATTAAAGGGATGCTTTAATATGTTGTATCTAAGAGTAATTAAACTTTCAGAGATGACAGTTGCTATATCTGCATCCCCTTTTGGAGTGCCTGTATTCGAATTCACCTCCTGTTAACTTTTGCTTTCTGATAATTCAAACTCTGGCAAGTAGCAGATAAACATCCCAATTGTCTTGTTCTTATGACCTGAATGAGAGATCTGGATTGAATTCCTTGTCTGTGGTTTGAGCCTGGCCCAGCGCTAGCCTTTGCAGGTATTTGGAGAATGGACCAAACCATTGGACCAATCAAATGGGCTCTCCCTCCTTCTTTCTTCCCCTCTCCCTCCTTCATCTCTTTCTTTTTCAAATTATTTTGGACAAAGAATAATAGTATTTTTCAGCAGAAGATATACAAATAGTCAAATGTGTATAAAAATCTTCAAACTCATTATCAGAAAAATGCAAATTCAAATACAATAAGTTATTACCTGATACCTGTTAGAACTGCAACTACCAAGAAGAAAACAAATATGCAGTCAGTAAGGAAGGAAGAAAAGAAGAAAGGAAGAAAAAAAGAAAGGAAGAAAGAGAAATTTGGATGGATGGAGAAAAGGGAACTCTTATAACTAGAGCCATTATGGAAATCAGTGTGAAGGTTTACTTTAAAGTTTAAAAAATAGTACTGTCACTTTATCTAGCAATGCTACTACTTGGCACATATCCCCTCCCCCCAAAAATGAAATCAGTATGCCAAAGAGATATTTATCCTCCTGATCACTGCAGCAATTCGTTATGTTGGTTACTACCAAAATACAGAATCAAGTTTCATCAGCAAATGGATGAATAACATACATGTGGCATATGCACACAATAGAATACTACTTAGCCTTCATAAAGAAAGAGATGCCAAGAAAATTCAGATAAATCTGCAGAACATTATGCTAAGGGAAATAATACATGCATAGAAAGACAACATATGAGCACTTTTTATATATATTGTTAAAAAGTGAATGTAAGCAGAGAATAGAATGGTAGTTATCAAGAGCTAGCAGCAGGATATAAAAAGAGGTTGGAAATATGTTGGCAAAAGAATACAATATTTCAGCTACAAAGAAGGAATAAAATAAGACATATATTGTTTAAAAAAAATTAAAAGATTAACCAGCAAAGGACATTCAGGAGGAGTGAAAAAAGATGTGGAAGTCAGTAAAGATGGTTGAACATAAGAAAATATACTGACATAATTTTGTAAACATAATTATCTGGACATAGTTGATATAATATTAATAAAGCAGTAAAAGGTGCCATCCTATTGCCAGAAGGCTATTTAACACAATTAAAAGTACTTATAAAGATATATTATCAACTAAGAGCCAACATCACATTTCACAGTGAAACTGCAGACACAATCTCACTGAAACCAGAAATGAGTAGAATACCTACAAGTATCACCTAATGATGTTTTTCTACAAATTCCAGTCAAAGAAATAAGACGTGTTCCTCCATAAGGACAAAATGGATGAAATGAGTTATATGCATAGGAATTTTTATTTGCATTTCATCCTGGCATAGGGCCATGCTAATCTTCACTGAATCATTCCAATTTTAGTGTCTTTGCTGCCACACTAGCACATCGGTCATTATTTTAAAGTAGCTGCATTGTCTACTTCAGAGAAATTAAGTCCAAAATTCTTTACTTAATAAAATTAAAACGGAAAGTAACTGAGATGGCTCATTCTACAGCAAATATCTTAAAAACTATTAAATATAAAATAGTAAGATGATAAAGATCTCATTTTCAATAAAGTAAAAGCATTTGATTCCTAGAAGTAATAGTTTTGCTACAAATACAGTGTTTCACTGATTATTTTATACACTTGTAGAAATGAAATTGCGTTGTACCATCATTTTAATAATTTTGTGACTATATTAAAATTTACTGTATGAAACAACTTGAAAATCTTTTTATTTGATTACTATTTATAGCCCTTTCCTGTTTTCCTTCCAGACTACAGTTTTCTTTTGATTTGTTGAATTATTTATTTACTAGAAACATTAAGTCTTGAAATATAGTTTGAACTACCAAGAAATATGCTTAAAACCATAACTCAAGAAGGACCACTGTTATTTCAAATACTATGGAATAAATGCTGTTAAGCATATAATTGCCAGAGGTACACAGATGTGAGAAGTCATTTTTGAGAACTCAACAGTAAGTCCATAAGTAAGTCATTTCTGGAAATGTCATCTTTAGTTTTATTATTGAATGGCAGAAATAATATATAGATATCATAAGGGGTTTCATTTATCCTTGCTGCAACTGATTAGAATTAAATAAAGAAGGAATAACAATGTTATTTTTATGGAGTATATACAGTGAACCAGATACATTCTAGAGGCCAGTGTCTATTGGAGTCTGAGGAAGGTGTCAGACCAGCAATTATGGTCACAAGCAAGCACAATCTAAAATTACTGGTCAATGGCTTCTAATCAACGCTACCTGAGTCATTTCAACTACAAAGAAATAAAGATATTGTAATTTTAATTGAAGTGTTGTAGTTTCTTTTGTCCAATAGATGAGTATCTTGTGATAACAGGCTTATAAATTGATTGTTAGCATTAAATGAAAATAAGACTTTTTAGGTAATGCTCCTCAAAAATCGAGATTACTTCCAGAACTTAAGGAATATTTGAAGCTTCTAATGAATTGATACCTATGGAGAATCATTCACCAGAAAATTTTTAAAAATTGACTCTAAAAATATTGTCATAATCTTAAAATTTTTTACATGAATAAGCATTAGAAAACCACAAAACAAAAAACTAAATTTCACATTTGCATTTACAAGTTTTGAAGGAGTATGGTTGCTATTGACTGGTTTAGTAGAAATTAGACCTGACCCCCTTTTATGTTTCAAATCCAGGTCATGAAGTTGTCAAAAGCCAGCATTTTCTGAATTAAATTTTTCAGAAACTATTTTTTTTCAAGATTGGCTTATTTTTTAATATTTTATTTGAAGGGCAGAGTTGCAGAGAGAAGAAGAAACCGAAATATGTCATCCGTCTTCTGATTCACTCCCCAAATGGCCACAATGCCCAGAGCAAAACCTAAGCCAGGAACCAGTTCTTTCGAGTGTGCAGGGAACCAACAACTTGAGCCATCCTCTGTTGCTTTCCCAGGCAATGAATGGGGAGTTGGATTGAGACTAGAATTGGGCCATTATGGGATTAAAGCGCAGCAGGCTTTGCCTATTTTATCATAGTGGAATTTTCTCAAAAAATCCCTAAAGATCCATTATGGAAAGGGCCCAGCACCATGGTCTAGTGGCTAACGTCCTCACCTTGAACGCACTGCCGGGATCTCTTATGAGCACTGGTTCTAATCCCGATGGCCCCACTTCCCATCCAGCTCCCTGCTTGTGGCCTGGGAAAGCAGTCAAGGACGGCCCAAAGTCTTGGGTTCCTGCACCTGTGTGGGAGACCCAGAGAAGGTTCCTGGTTCCTAGTTTTAGATCAGCGCAGCGACAGCCATTGCAGTCACTTGGTGAGCAAACCATATTGGGCAGAACATCTTCCTCTCTGCCCTCCTCTCTGTATCTCTAACTTTGCAATAAAAATAAATAAATCTTAAAAAAAAATCCATTATGGAAGGACAACTGAGACATGTGTTTGAAGGATACACTGTCAGACATCAGAAAATGGATTGAGAATAGAATTGTTCAGAAACCTGTGTATGAATCAAATCTCCCTGAGGAATATTCAAATAAAATCTATTTAAATATTATATATATACACAATCTCAAAAATTCTTTTAAAAAATTAAAAACCTAGAAAGAATACTTGATATGATAAAAATGTATCTACTGAAAATGTCAGCTGGGTGGGTCTCAGGACAGGGCGTCTCATGCCTAGATCCCAGACGACAGCCACCATGTGCACGTGGTGAGCTGTTCCCGGGCCTGCCTGGGCTCCTGGGGCTGCTCCCTTCAGGGTGAGTACACCAAGGGGGGAGGTCTCCGTGACTGCACAGGTCAGGGACCCACCCGCTGCCCTCATTGGGCGGTGAATGGGATTGGGAAGGGGGGTGACCTTGGGCCTGGGAGTTTAAACTTCCAGCAGCCTCCCAGTTCCTAGAGGGTCTCAGGACAGGGCATCTCATGCCTGGATCCCAGATGCCAGCCACCATGTGCATGTGGTGAGCTGTCTCCAGGCAGCCAGTGAGCCATTTGGTGCCAGGCTCTGCCTGCTGGCCACCCAGCCAGGGAGCTATGGGGTTTTGGTTCTTTGAGTCGCTGCTTAATGAGCTCCAGGTTGAAGATTCCCACTGGCAGTAACTCTTCCTTTATAAAACTTGTAATCACTGAACAATGTTGACCACCAAATACCAGTCCATGCAGAAGCTATGGCTTGGGGCTTGTCCTGCATTCTGATCTGGAAAGAGTTGTAGTCTCCCTTGGCACAAGTGTGGACTGGGATTGGATGCACCGAACCAGGCCAGACACCAACACCTTCTGGTGTCCTGGAGGACCAGGGTAGATGTGCGATGGACTAGGCAAGGTCTCAACCCCTACTGAGCCATGTGTGAGCCACATGTGAGTATGAACAAACCATGGCTGGGCTGAAACATACAACAGCAAGAACCAGTTTGGGTTGAAGGCCAGTCAGGAAAAGCCACTGTTCCTGTTATGACAGGAGGTGGACTGAGTAGGGCTGGCTCATGGACCCACTGGTAAGCGTGAAACCTGGCATTGGGAGAGGTTCTGATGGAGGAGCCTGGGCAACTCCTCTGGCAGGACACAGACCCGGCAGGTAAGAACAAGAAACATGCTTACAAGAAATATGATAGGAAACAGCCCAGAACAGGCCATGGAAAGTTACCCACTGGCATACAATTGGCATGGGTCGGGGGAAGACCAGGCTGAATCTGTCCACGTCATCCACTGGCAAATCCAAGCACCAGAACAGAGTGTGGGTCGAGCCAGGTTTGGTCGCAACAAAGACTAGTGCACAATACGGAATGCCAAGGTGAGGTTGCCTGTACCAGAAGGGACCGCAGTGCCCAACCAGCAAGCTTCAGAACCAGGAAGGGAGGGGGCAGAGCCGGCAGGGGAATAAGGGGTGATTCCTTTGCTGGATAACTTATCCCGCAGGAGAGCATGAGCTGGGATGGCGGTGGACCAGACTAGGCAGGGCTACAACACCTGTATGCCTCATGTGGACTAGATCAGGGAAAAGCCGGGCTGGGCTGATTATTCCCTCTGGTGCAAACAAAATTAGAGTGGGTGAGGGTTGTTTGGGCTTAGCCACAGCATCAGCTGGCAGAAGCTAGCACTGGGGGTTAGTTCTGTCAAGTCAAACCACAGAACTATCTGGAGAGTGCATAATCTGGGAGTGGGAGTGACCTGGGAGGGAAATAGTGGGCTCCTCTGTCATGGGTTGCCACCCCCCACGGGAGGGCATGAAAACCAGGACAGGGGCTGGGGTGGAATGGGGCATGGGACAGACTGGATTACTGCTACACATACTGGCAAACCAGGGTGGGGGCAGGCCTGGTGGGGGTATTGCGGGTCACTTCAAATAGGCTGCAGCTCCCGCTGGTTTATGTGAGGGCCGAGTATGTGCTGGGCAGAACCAGGCTGGACTGCAACACCCATTGGTTCTAGCAGAAGTCAGGAGTGAAAACAGAACCAAGCCAGCAATTACAACCACCAGCTGATCAGGGCGATGGACTGTGTCGGGCCCTGTATTTGCTAGCACATACAAGAATCTGTTTTGGGAACACCTCAGACAAAGTTTCTTTGGAGATCTTCCTAATCTAAATGCTGGACTCGGAACCCTAACCAAGAAAAGAGAGAAGACAGAACAGATCAACCAACCATCTCAGCTATGATGGACTATGTCAATCAGTGGATTTTTCAAGATAGGCAGTGATTCATAACTGTTGAAATATCAAAACCACTTGAGCAAGAACCTCAGAGCATGGGGACCTTGGGAGGGTGGGAAATTGGGTGGGCCTTCTCCCTTAATAGCCCCCTTTAAACATGAAGGAAAAAATACTAGTCTTATCCACTTTCCTGTAGCCCTTGAACCTTTTTACCCTAATTAACTATGTAAAGATTGTCAAAATAAAAAATAAATAAGAAAAAAAGAGAAAATGTCAGCTTTAAAGCATTTAATGTTACCAAAAAGAATGTAGAATCACCAACCCTGCCACATGTACATGATATTAAGCATAATAACCTGCATTACTTTTCTTTAGGTTCATATTAACCATAACTGTAGTTGTCTGCCTTCTCACCTTCCCCTCAGGCCATGGGACAAATGCTGCTTCTAATGAGTGACATTTGTCATCTACAAGGTAGTAGCAATCATTTCTCTCATCAGATTAGGTGAGCAGGATTGTCATGATTATTTCCCAACTGGAATATACCTCCTCACTTCAACAGTGTCAAATCATTTTTAAAAACATTAAATTGCCTACTTCTTGACTCTTCTTTTTAGAGTAGAATCAATGGCAAAAAGGGATGCTCTATGACAAATAAAATAATCTAGAAATTTCTATTTCGATGCACCAAATTTTTTTTAAGTCAAGTAACATTTATGTTGTTACATGTCACACTTGAAAGGATTAACCACAGGGACTATCCAATCTCTGTCTCAAAATCTATAATTAACAAAATCTCTGAGACAATTTTTAATTGTGATTGAGGCTTGTGAAAACACAAGGCATGCAAGGATGTGTTTTTTAGAATCTCTTTGCATGAAGAATAAGACATTCATCAAAATTTAGAGAATAAATGTTGGGTAACCATGAGCAAACAGAAAGAAATCATACAGAAAGAATTCAGAGAAAAATGGTATATGGGATCACTACTCTAGTTCAGGTGCCTTTACTATGTCATTATACCTCAGAGATGTGCTGTTTTGTGCAATCTGCAAAGCATTTTTTCACATCTCTCACACTGAATTACACACAGGCAAGGCAGACTCAACTTCCATTGCTTGTGGCAGAAAAGGAAATTCACCTCTCCAGAAATTAAGATGCCATTAATAAACACAGGTGGCCTCATACCCAAACCAGGTGATGCCACTTCATCAATGCATAACCAGATTACCAGTTTACTTCTCTAGGGACTCAGTTTTCTCTTTTGTAGTGGGAACAACCACCAATGTTTCAGTCCTTCTGTGTATAAATTTTTCCTGTTTTATAAATCTTAAAACAAAAGCGTTCTTAAAGTATTTTATGAATGAGGAGTCAGCCCTATATCCAATCAGCAAAAAATGTTTTATTATATACTTAAATTCCCTTTGTGTCTCTTCTTGGTTTTGACATTAGTCTAATCAAATCTCTTGTTTGCAACATATTTTGGCACAGCCTTGCTGGTTTTACTGCTAGACTAAAGTGTGTGATGCAGTTTCCACTCATTTCCAGTCAACAGCCTCCCATGGACTTATTTTCCTAACTTCCTAAGTACTTCAAAGCCATTCTTCCTTAAGAAGCTACTCACTCTCAGCTATCAACTCAAACAAAATTAAAACTTCTTCAGACCCTCATAAAATACTCAGAGACATGCTTGCTTGAGCAGTACATACAGAAAAATGCTTAGAGACCTCGTGATATATTCCTAAAGGTTATGAATATGTTTATTGCAGAGTATTTATCTGCATATGATCGTAGCAAACTGTTCATGCCCATGTTTCGAGTTAAAGAAGCATCTAGTTCTGAGGCCCATGTGATGGCTGAACTAACTTATGTTCCATCTGCAAGTGCTGGCATCCCATAAAGGCAATGATTCATGTCCCAGCTGCTTCATTCCAAACCAAACTGCCTGATTATGGCCTGGGAAAGCAGCAGAGGAGGACCCACAGCTTTGGGACTCAGCACTCACACTGGAAACCACTAGAAACCCAGAAGCAGCTCCAGGTCCCTGGCTTCAAATCAGCTCAGCTCCAGCTGTCTCAGTCATTTGGGGAACGTACCAGTAGATAGATCTTTCTCTCTGCACATCTACCTTTCCAATAAAAATAAAAACTTTTTTAAAAGCATCTACTTTTCATTTCCAGTATGTTATTTTACATATTACCACCCATTCTTAAGGGCCAACAATTATTAAGCATATTATACATATACTTCTTGAAATTATTTTATAGAAATTAAATTATTTTATATTGCTCCAGGTGAATAGCTTTGGCTTTCATTGAGAAATACTTCCTCAAATACAGTCCTTAATGGAAAAAATACCTATTACTCACTAAATTTCTCACAAATACATGTAACTATTTTAATATAAAACATTTTTTATGTAACACTATAATGTAAGTATAAGAAATGTTAAGGTAATAATTTCTACAGAAATCTTTAAAATGTAGAGATTCTTTAATATTGCTGTATTGTAGACAAGATATAATATGAAATAGACAGAATATTCTAATATCTGAGGCATGAAAGGCAACTTACAATTCTTGAGAAAACTTCAATTTGTACTTTCCTTAGGCTTAAGTCTAAGTAACTTCTTGGGGAAAAAAAACTGAATTTAATTAACACTCTTGCCTGAAGAGTTTCTTGCTGTTTTCTATAATCATAACCCTTTTTTATTTCTTAAGGAGGAAGAATATAGCTAAACTACATGGGGATCAATATAAGGAACTTTGTATGTATGGGCAATATAGATATTTATTAAAACTATATGCACAATTTACAACATTATGGAATTAATTGACATGGTATTGAGTAACAAATATGTTTAAAAATGCAAGTTCTTAACTGCATCTTCTGACTACTTCACTGACATTTCAATTTTGGTTTATACACAGAACCGGCTGCTACACACCTTAAAATGGCTATAGGGTACTATTCAGCTTTCTTGTGGCTATTTTCATTTTAGCATTCAGCAGTTTATTGTGTTGAAGCTTAATTTTGCTGAACTTGGCAGATTTCAAGATAGTCTAAACTGGCTTATAACTCTAACAAGGCATATGCCAACAGTTGAAGTGCAGAACAGTTTTAGGAGGGGTGTGTAGAGTAATCTTCAATGCCTTAGTGAGGAGTAACTAATCTTTGTGTCCTACCTAGTAAGGCCTGTGTGAGTCCATGCTGACTGTTTCCTGTCTGGTTCCAAGCTTTCCTGGTTGTTCTCTATCTATCTGTTCGTGTGTGCATGTGTGCGTGTGTGCGTGTGCGTGTGCGTGTGCGTGTGTGTGTGTGTGTGTTTTGGGGTAGAGGACTTCGGAGCGACCCTGATTGTCATTGCAAGATAGGGTGGTGATCCAAAGTTGGAACTAAGTGACTAAGTGAGGACCAGAGAAAGCTCTCTCCCTAGTCCTGAAGGAAGCTTACTGTTCCTATGACCTTGGATCCTGCAAGGAAGGGTTTGGGCTTCTTCCATCCCATGTGATAGATCCAAACGGGGGTGGATGACCTCAGAGTTCTTGGCCTCCGAAGGCATTCCAGTTCCCCATGGTCTGCTTGGCAGTTAGGATGTAGTCCCTGGTGAGGATCTTGGAGGCCCCAGGGTTGGGATACAAGCCTCCTCCTGTCTACCTACTCCACCCTGGGGTCCCCTCTACTTTGTGCATATGACCTCCTGTTAAGAGGTTGTCAGGATCACTCTTGATTTCACCTGTATATCTTTTTAGTTTTACTATTGTCTAATGCTGATTCGAGTCTGTTGTCCATAAGTTACCTGTTATGTTCCTGATAGGTTATACTTCACGTCTTCCTAAATTGATGATGTAATGTTGTGGCTTTTAATTGATTGAGATGATATTCTGCCAGCTCTGCTTTCAGACCAGAGATGGTCCCCCCAAGAAACCACTCAATTTATCTGGACAATAAGATGCTGGACTCTATGCTTGCAATGAAAGAATCTTAACTGAACTTGAACTGTAATACTGTAACAAGGTGGAGGAATTCACCATAGGGGGAGGGCATGGGGAGGGGTAGGGGGAATCCCAGAACCTATGAGACAGTGTCACATAATGCAATGAAATCAATAAAAGATAATATAACCAAAAAAACTATAAGCATAGAAATTATGTGATAAAGTAGGACATTCTCAGCATTAAATTTGGACTTACAACACCTAAGTTCAGGAAGAGACTCTAACAGCGCAATAGTTGCGACAACTTTCATTTTAACTTCTTTGAAGAATCCTTTTTCACATCTGTAAAAATTATTCCTATAAAACCTATAATCTGACATGGTACGAAACATGATGAATTATATACAATAATGCCTATGAAAGACCTTGGTACACCATGAAGGACAATATAATTCTTCAAAAACATTTCTTGCTTCTTTATAATCACAAAAATAGTATACTTTGGCAAGAAAAATAAGAAATGTGAAACTGCTTAAAAGAGAAAAAATTCAAATCCAATATTCTGCCATTGAAGAATAATCATGGCTATTTCAGTTTATAATCCTTCGATTTTTCTTCTAAATACAGGCACATACACACACAAATAAAAATACATTTTTAAATGTTGAGCTAAGCTATCCTTATTATTTTAATTTTTCATGTAACAATATGCCACCAAAGCTTGTTATCATCAGATAGAAACAAAAATGAGATTCTATTTTTCCAAAATTAAAATCAACATTTGAGGGATAAATGAATACAACAAAGAAAAAAAATTGTAGTGAAAAATGACTTGACAAAAAAAAATTCCAGAGAGCCCCATGTATCACAACACAGAGTACCCCCAAGGTGAAAGCTCCGCTCTCCTCTACTGGAGTATCTCACTAACTACATCTCTCACACATCTCGCTTTCTCTTAAGAATCAGAAGAAAAAGAAACTGTAGTGGGCACTGTGCTACTGTGCCTAGTTCCCATCTTCAAGTATACATTCCTAGCTTCCGGAACTTTCTGCCTGCTCACTTAAAAATGCACTTGGCCAGAAGCTACTTCATATGCAGACAGTTTCCAGCAGATGACTTATTAGGATAGGAAAAGATTCAATCTGTCTCCTCAATAGGAAGCTATTCTGAAAGACTAATTTTACTTCATCATAAGAATAGGGGAAATTTTCCCAATAAACCAACTTTATCCTAATTTACTCAACTTCCATCTCAAAGTCTGTTGCAGAGCCAAAGTCCATTTACATTCCAGAAAGAAAACTGAAAAGTTCTGCTAGGAGAAAACTAGCCATGGAATGCATGGCTCAGTAGATACAATTCTCTTGCTTTATACAAAGATTTTAATATACCCTATCTTATTTGATATTTACAGTAGCAGAGTAAAATTTTATGATATTAATGGTATTTTTATGGTCTAAGGAAATTAGTGTAAATATCATTTCTCTTAAACATTGGAGAGGCCTTGTTCAAAGATGTCTCTGTTAACATACAGTCTCTGAAACTTTAAAAATCTGCCAGGGACCTATAGAAGGGTTAAAGAAATCCAGTCATTCATTTCACTTGTGTAAATATTATTTTCTCTCCACAACTTAAGAGATGTAGTTTTTATGAAAATTTTGGGAAATGAAATGGTGGCAGAAGAAGTTGAGTTAAAATAACTATTTCTTTTTCAGATTCATTTTTTTTAGAGTTGAATAGAGAAGAGGAGAGACAAAGACAGAGCTTAACAACCAGTGGTTTATGCCCGAAATGAAAAGGTCAGAACTAAGCCAATCTAAAGCCTGGAGCCAGGAGCTTCTTTTGGGTCTCCCATGTGGGTGCAAAGCCCAAGGACTTGAACCATCCTCTACTGCTTTCCCAGGTTATATACAGAAAACTGGATCAGAAATGGAGCAGTCAGGACAGGAAGTGGCACATATTTGAAATGCAAAAATGCCAGCTCCAAGGTACAGTAATTTTAGGAAATGATCCCACACTCCATAAACCCTCCAGCCCCCTCTGCCTTTAGTCTCAGTTTCATTGCTCCCCATCACATCCTGTATACTCCAGCCTAGTTTAAACTACATTCTTCAAAGAAGTCCCAGTACTCCACGTACTGCAGTGATTTTGATTTTTCCTGCTGAACTGAACTTCACATTCCTTTGTGCTCAGAAAACTCTTATTCTTCCCTCAAGATCTAATTTAAGAATTCTTTGGCGTACTCCTTGCTAAACTTCAAACATCAGGTTGGTCACTTTCTTCAACATTCTCAATTCTTTATTTCATTTGCTAGTTAACTGTTCACCTTTCTGAGGAAGTTCTGGAAGCATGATTTTATAATTGTTTACATGTTCGCCTTCCTTGCTAGACTACAAGTAAAGATTTGTGTCCGATTCCTTGACTATTGATTTTGGGTTTCTGGGGTTTTCCTCAGTTTCCAGCACGTATATATTCTACATATGTCCAAGGAACACAACAGATGTGTACAGGTAGGACTGAGTAAAATGCTGTAGAATTAGAGGCAGTCTGTTAAAGGATTAAACTGGATTTTAAAAGATAAATAAGAAATGATAATATGGCAGATAGCTTTTATTTACCACATTTAACTTTATTAACATTTTAAAACCTGAAAGTTTGCATTAACATTAATATATATATGAATGTCAAAAATTAGGAAAAGAAAAGGGATAGAAAACATATCTACAACATGAAATAACTTCTGTTCATGGGGCTTTAGAAGCTGCAACATATGCCCCAGGGACATGTAAGAGCAAAAACGGATTTACTAAAAATCATCTCATATGAAAGCAATCATTTTAAAATAGTTTCCAGGGCAGGCCTTTGGTACAGCAGTTACGAAGCTGCTTGGCAGATGCTGTGGTATAGTGGATAAAGCTGCTACATGTGTTTGCTGGCGTCCAAGTTACTCCATTTCACTCCTGCTGCCTGTTAATGGCCATGAAAAAGCAACAAGATGGGGGGTAAATCTGCAATGGAAGAGCATCATCTCTCCCTCTCTCAATGAAACTGACTTTCAAATAAATAAAAACAAAGACTAGCATATATTAAAAAAAAAAGAAATAAAAGAAAAGAAGAAGACACTGCTTCAAGGGTTCTATCCCACATCAGAGTGGCTCAATTTAAATCCTGACTCTGCTCCCAATTCCAACTTCCTGATAAAGCCCTTGGAGGTGGAAGATGATGGCTCAAGCAGCTAGGACACAGCTGCCCACATGGAAAATCTGGATTGAATTTCCAGCTCCAGGCTTCAACATGGTTCAGATGTTGCAAGTAATAGGGGAGAAACCTGCAGACATAAGAATTCACAATGTCTGATTCTCTGCCTGTACAATGAAAGGGGGGGAAAGTATAAAACCGTTACAAATATATACTGTCAGCTTGTCAATTTATGATTAAAATTAAGGTAAGAATGTACAAAATTGCACAAATTTGTATTTCAGTGAAAAAATTAGCTATACTTAAGAGAAAAAAATGAAACTTCTACAAAGAAGTTTTAGTAGTTTCTTTTTGAATAAAAAGCAAAAATTTTTATAAAGGTATCATGATTTCTAAAGCCATAAAATTATGGTTTGATACTTTCAAAATGCATTTTAATTTTTATATGACTAGCTGCCATAAACAAAAGCAATCAGTGTTCAGGAGACAGGCATTTGGTACAATGGTTAGGCCATCACTTGAGATGCCCAGCTCCTATACCAGAGTTCCCAGATTGAGTTGCTACTCTACTCTCCATTCTGGCTTCCTACTAGCTTATACATAGTGTGTCAAAGTGTTAAGTTCCTGCCATATATATGGGAAAATAGGAGGAATTCAAGGACCTGGCTACAACTTGGCCCACTCAGTCGTATAAATTATGGGTATTTGAATAGTTAATCAGCAGATGAAAAGTCAATCTACACCACTCCCACTGGAGAGCGTGAGTTATGATGGGGGTAAATCAGAAAAGGCAGAGCTACAACACCTGTGGGCCTCATGTGAGCTATATCAGGGAAAAGCCAGACTGGATTGATGGCTACCACTGCTGCAAGCATAGATCAGAGAGGGTAAGGATTGGTCGGGCTTTGCCACAGCATCAGCTAGCAGAGACTGGCATGGGGGCTACTTCTGTCAAGCTAAACTGCAGAACCGCCTGGAGAGTGCATGATCCGGGAGTGGGAGCGGGCCCAGTAGGAAACAGTGGGCACCTCCCTCTCGAGTTATCATGAAAACCAAGATTGAGGCAACAGTAGCTATACAGAACTGTATCCACCAGCATGTATATGGGCTGAATAGTGGGGCGGGTTGGGCTAAACTAGGTTTCAATGCCCAGTGACATATATAAGAACTGAATGGAATGTGGGACAGACTGGACTAGTCTGCAGTATATACTAGCAAGCACGGGAACCATGGCAGGAGCGGCCCTGGTGATGGTTTTTGGGAATCGCCCCAACTAGGCTACATCTCCCACTAGTTTGTGTGAGGGGCAAGTGTGTGGCAGGCAGAATCAGGCTTGACTGCAACACCCATTGGTTCTTTTTTTTTTTTTAAGATTTATTTTTATTATTATTTTTTTATTGGAAAGGCGGATATGCAGAGAGGAGAGACAGAGAGGAAGATCTTCCGTCCGATGATTCACTCCCCAAGTGAGCACAACGGGCCGATACTATGCCGATCCGAAGCCAGGAGCCTCTTCTGGGTCTCCCACGCGGGTGCAGGTTCCCAAAGCTTTGGGCCGTCCTCAACTGCTTTCCCAGGCCACAAGCAGGGAGCTGGAAGGGAAGCGGGGCTGCCGGGATTAGAACCGGCGCTCATAGGGGATCCCGGGCGTGCAAGGTGAGGACCTTTAACCACTGCGCCACCGCTCCGGGCCCGACCCATTGGTTCTTATAGAAGACAGGTGTGGAAACAGAATTGACCCAGCAATTGCAACCACCAACATACACATAAGCTGATTGGGGTGATGGGCTGTTCTGGACCCTCTACTGACATGCACACACAGGAATCAAGGCCTGAGATCACCTCAGAGGAAGTTTCTTTGAGGATCTCTCCAACTGAACTGATGATCTCAGAACCCCAACCATGAAGAGAAGTGCAGGTTCCATGGTCTGACCATGGAGTACATGTGTCAAAGCCTCAGAGGCTCAGAGGGAGCAGTGGACAGCATATCCAGGTGTACATGGAGGATGTGGCAGACTATTGGAACCTGCAGAGGACACCTGGTACCATAACTTGGCAGAGGACAGAGCAAATCGATATCTACCCCAGCCATGTGGAATGGCAATGAAAACCTGGACTAACAGAAACTCTAGGGTAGAGTCTAGCAGCCAGTGGATTCTGGAGAGGTTTAGTCATGTTTGGAATGATGAGATTGGCAGCAATTCAGAACTGTTGGACTATCAAAACCACTTGGGCAGGACCCTCTGCACATGCCCCACGTCAGGGACCAGGGATGGTTGGGAGGCCAGGTGGGGCTTCTCCCTTTATTCTCCCCTTAACCCAGATCTAGAAAATAATAATAATAATAATAATAATAATAATGTGGAAACAATGATCTTATCCATTTTCATGTAGCCCTTGACCCTTTCAACTATGTAAGGATTATAAAAACAAAATAATAATTTAAAAAAGAAGAAAAAGTTAATCTCTCTCTTTGTGTGTTTCTCTCCTCTTGAAAAACCATTAGAAGAAAACACAGAGAGCTTGATAACATTGGGTTTGGCAATGATTTCTTTGATGCAACATTGATAACACAGATAACTGGCACAAAATTATCACCAAATATTACTGCATTAAACGAAAAAACTTATGTCTGTGAAAGTAACACAATCAACAGAATGAAAGGCAAAGTACAAAATGGGATAAAATTTTCAAACTCTATAACTGATAATGAATTGTTACCCAAAATATAAAAACTCCCAACACAACCAAAAAAAGAAAAAAGTCCCTAAACAATCCTATTAAAAAGCTCAGCATTAGTCACCATCAAGAGTAAAAAAATAGACCCAGCGGGATAGCGTAAGTGGTTAAAGTCCTCGCCTTCACGTGCCTAGATCCCATATGGTCGGTTCTAATCCCAGTGGCCTCGCTTCCCATCCAGCTTCCTGCCTGTGGCCTGGGAAAGCAGTCAAGGATGGCCCAAAGCTTTGGGACCCTGCACCCACGTGGGAGACCTGGAAGAGCTCTTGGCTCCTGGCTTCAGATTGGCTCAGCTCCAGCCATTTGACCGCTTGGGGAGTGAACCATCGGATGGAAGATCTTCCTCTCTGTCTCTCCTCCTCTCTGTATATCTTACTTTCCAATAAAAATAAATGATTCTTTAAAAAGAGTAAAAATTTAAAACCATAATGAGATGTTATCACATTCCTGTGAGGATGGCTATTAGAAATAAGCAGAAGCTAATAAGTGTTAGTCAACGTATAAAGAAATTAGGACTGTCAATGTAAAATGGTCTACTACTGTGGAAAACAATATGGTGGTTCTCTGAAATTTAAAATTAGAATGGACATATGATCTAACAATCTTTCTTTTTTTTTTTTTGAGGATAAATCCAAAAGAGTATTAAATCACAATTTCAGGGATACATGAGGGAACTTCAAAATATTTATGGACTGTGAGGTTAAAACAGGAGCTTATTTTGGTGGGGGAAAAAAAGAGATCTACATACACTCTTCAAAATATCCATGAAAACACATATAATGAAAAGCTGTGATGGCTTTAAAGTTAAAATGATCTTTTAATTTATTTTTCACTAACTTTTTCAAGCCCCTTCATAACTTCAGACCAATCCCTACCTCACCAAGGCCTTATTCACAACAAGCAAAGATATGGAAATAACCTAAATTCCATGAAGAGATGAAGGAATAAAGAATATAATAGATACACATAAAAAAAACATTATTCAGTCTTAGAACAGAAGGGAATTCTGTTAAACGTAACAACTTGGGTGAACTTGGTGGATCTGATCATCTGGACAACATTACATAATTTCAACAGAACATCAGTGCTTTCTGACTAGCCTTTTAGTATTATTATTTCCCAACTCAGTCAAAACCATCGTGATAGCTCTAGTCTTGCCAGGCATTCACATGAACTTCCATAAGTGAAAATTTAAACTGTCTCTGTCTCTTTATCTCTCTTATTTGTACAGTTTATTTCTACATAACATTATATCTTTCCTCTTACCACACTTAAGTTTATAGCATTATAGCCTTATTAAATATAAGTTCTTCAGTATACCGTAAATCTCTATAACTTTTTTTTTATTTTACCAAAACTTTCTATTGTTGAACAGCAATTTCCTTTTTCCTAATCCCAGCACCTAGAAGCCATTCGGTTTCTTGTGTCAATGAGTTTAACTACCTTAAATAATCACACAAATAGAATCATTCAGTATTTGTCCTTCTGCAATTGACATATTTCACTTAGAACAAAATACATAAATCTTAAAAGTATATTTTGCAAATCAGTGTACCCAGGGCTGACACTGTGGAATAGCAGGTAAAGTGACCTCTTACATACCCAGCATCAAATATTTTTGCCAGTTTGTGCCCCAGCTGCTCTGCTATTAATACAGCTCTCTGCTAATGACCTGGGTAAAGCAGAGGAATATGGCTCCAATATTTGGGCTCCTGCCTTCTGTGTGGAGACCTGGAAAATGTGTCTCACTTTGGGCTCTGGCTTGGCCCAGCACTGGTGATTGTAGCCATCTGGGGAGTGAACCAGCAGATGGAAAATCATTCTGGTTCTAGAACTCTGACATTCAAAGTAAATAAACCATTTTTAAAATCAGTGTTCACATTTTGATATGTAATCTATATGTAAATTCTATGTATATGTAGACTATGTGAGTGGTGTATGCAGTATTTTTCCTATTCAGATAACTAAATCTAATTTTTAAAATTCTAAGAAAATTTAGCAATAGCTAGCTATTATTTCTTCCTGAATTTTGCTTTAAATGTTGCTTTGTTAATACTTCATTTTATGAAAATTTTAATAAGCAAAGTATTATTTATTACTCATACTGAGAAGGCAATTTGAATAAAAGATTCATTTCTTACTAAAATTTTTTATAAACAACATTTAACTAAAATTTCTCAAATTAAATTTCATACAGGAGGAATACATTCAATAATTGAGCAAGCAATTAAGAAGCAACTAACTGTGTAACTATACTTCCCTCAAGTACAGCCTTGGCTCATTTCTATAATCTAAGATTTCCCCTTTTGTTTTATCAGTTCTGCCAGGTACAATTTAAGACTGCCAATTGCACCTGTACATGAGAAAAAAAATCCAGCAAAACATTGAACAATGATTAAATTATACCAGATAAAGCGTAATGAGTTAGAAACAACACAACAAACTGGTAAAAATGTTTACCTGAAACAACACAACAAACTGGTAAAAATGTTTACCTGAAAAAAATATCTTCTTAGTCTTCTTAGCTTGTGTTAGCTTAACTAAGTTTCCCTATGCCCTGCCACCAAATTGAAGGCTTTTTAGTTGAATACACAAACCCAAATGTTACAGTTCCTACTATGAGATTCATAGTAATTCAAGAAAATTGAAGATTACTGCTGAATCTTGCATTAATTTGTGGGGGAGGGGTGTAAAATGCAATGAGGTTGTCTTTAGGGTGTTCTTATGCTTTTCCTTTAAAAAATTAATATAGAGAGGACCTATTTCATGTACTTTGTAGGTCCAAATCCAAGAAGTTACCCATACCTTCTTTCCTCCCTTTCTCCATCCTTTCATCTACCGCATTCCTTCCATTTTTCCCCTTTAATGTTTGCAAAAATATAATTTCAAACCAATGCACCAATTAGCCATGGTATTTAACAATTAAAAGGTAGAAAGTACATAGTTCCACGGGAGTATAAAAAGGGCTAAAAACAACAATCTAATCACAAAATGTGCCTTCCATTCTGACATAATTTTTATTCTATATTAACTACCAAGAATTTCAACAGTGTTTTGGGCAATTTAATATTAAACCATATGCATTTCAAATGTATTAATACTCTCAACTTTACCTAATTTACTTCCTAGAAACACCAATGGGCTAGGTTTTTTGCTGTATCATAAAATTTATGATCAAGTCTCACATACCATGTGAATTTCCTCCATTTGCTATCCAAAAACTATTCCCCATCTCTTCCCTGTTCTGTAAAGCTCCAACCTCTACACTTTTCCTTAGTTAGGATTTTGTAGCAACTCAGAAAATTGGAAGATGAAGAGATTTGGATGTGTTCCTTTGGTCTCCTTCATGAAGGATATCTTCTTCCATCTAAATTCACTGAACCTGCATCCACCTTGCCCTCCTTTATCTCAGTCCCAGCTCTCTATGGTTCTAGTAATCACTCCTTGCCGTCTATTTCCTGCCAGGCTCCCGAGTAATGGAGGTAATAAAATCAAACACACAAATGTTGACAAAATGTTCTTCTAGATTTTTCTTGCTAGACTTGAGTAATCAAATATACACTGCCCGATACTGGTACAATATCAGGTACTGGCATATGAATCAATGAAATAGAACAACTCACATAGCTATAGTCAACTAAGCAAAGCAAAATCAACCCAGAAATTAAAGAAAAGTTTTTTGACAAATGGTGCTTGGAAAGTGAGATGTATAGAATAACAGGCAATTAAAGCAAAAATAAATGGGGTTACATCAAGCTAAAAATCTTCTATACTGCAAAGGAAAGCATCAACACAAGTGAAGAGTCAACCATCAGAATGGGAAAAAAATACTTGCAAATCATACAACTGATGAGGATTAATATCTAGGATTTAATTTGAATTTCATATTACTTGCAAGGCAGAAATGAACAAGAGAGAAAGAGAGAGAGAGAAGGGGGGACGGGGAATAAGAGGATCTCTTATCTGCTGTTTTACTGTTTGAACACTCACATTAGGTGTACAGATTTAGCCAGACTAAAGCCAGGAGTTAGAAACCCAACCTGGGTTCACCTGCCAATTGGGAGATATCCAACCTTTTGAGTTGTCATCTCCTACCAAGCACCAACTCACTCCTTTGTACCCATCTAGCATCAGTCCCTTGGTGAGTATGCACATTCTCAGAAGTGAGTATGATAATGTTCATTTATCAGGCAATCAGCAAACAGTTGTTCATTTCAAACCTCAAATTTAGCTTAAGTGATTTCTGTAACTAATTTTTTATGGTCATAGTTTCTTCAATAATCTTGGGGCAAAGTCTAAATCATTTACCAAAAAAGAAATTCATATCATCAGCCAAATAGAAATAATACATAATAGCTAAAAGCTTTGAAATTTCTGCAATTCCATTTGGGAACAGTCAATGAAATTGAATAAGACAGCTGTGTAGAAGATAGATTACAGGTTTTAATCAAATACATATCTAGCAACTGCACATAAAGAAGTTAGTCATATTTAAGATAAGTTAACTTTATATGCACTTTTAAAAAATCAAGAGATGGGTGAATCTAATTAAAACAAATTTTCTATATCCCTAATTGGAATAAGCTTTATAAAATTACATACACTCATTTTATAACACTATAGTAATTACTATAGATAAATTGGAGGGAAAATTCATAAATAAGGCAAATAACGCTATTTCACAGCAAAGCTGAATAAACTTTGAATTATTTTCTTGTTTATCAACCTTACCAGCTAAGATATAAAAACTTATTTGCACAACTTAAAAATAGAAAAATTGTAGAAATTGAATCTTGCAGAAAAATTTATTTAACTTTCTTTTTATTATGTAAATTGAAGAGCAGAGCACCCACAGCTTTGACAAATGAAGATTAAGTACCCTATTCATGATTGATAGTTATTTTCCCAACCACAATCCTCCAAGAAATGAAAGGACCTACTTCCAGATCAAGAGAGAAACCCTGTTGATGCCTGACAAGGTAATGTGCCTGACCACAACCTCACCCCACTAAGGAAGGCTGAGAGAAAACAAAAGCAGGGAGGGGAGGCTCAGTAAAGCTTAGGTGAGTAGAAAATGTTACTATAAAACATCAACTAGAATGACAGAGCTATAGACTAAATAGGATTGGAGTAACTTTATCACTTATTCTCTGTGTGATGTGATATTACATTTAATTATTTTGTGGGAACATATATGGCCCAGCTTAAAGCAAGAGAAATGGTAAAATATATTCTCTGTGTTTAGCAGCTTAGAAAATATTACCCTCCAGCTTCTATAGCATAGTATTGTTTTACCATACAAATATAGCAATAAAAGTCTGAAGAGTAGAGATATTTTAAAAAGCAGCTTTTTTTCCTACAAATAAGAATTTAATTTACCATTCAAAAATAATTTCTTCCATGAAAAAAATTGAAAAAAATTCTAAAAATCCTAAAAGATCTAAAGGTAAAAAATAATATACATCACTTTACAAATATTGACATAAAAACCTGCCAAGTATCAAATTGAAAATCTAAGCTCCTCATCTAACAAAGAATTATTATTCAGAATATATAAGCAACTCAAAATTATCAGCAATAAAAAAGCAACCAATCCAATTAAGAAATAGGGAAAAGGGCCAACAAATTGGTGTGGTGGGCTAGGCCTCTGCCTACAGCACCAGCTTGCAAGTGCCCGTTGTTTTTCTGGCTACTTCTTTTCTGATCCAGCTCCACGCTATGGCATGGGAAAGCAGTGCAGGATGACTCAAGTTCTTGAGCCAATACATCCATGTGGAAGACCCAAAGGAGGTTTCTGGCTCATTGTTTTGGATTGACCCAGTTTAGGCCATAGCAGTCATTTGGGGAGTGAACCAAAAGATGTGACTTTCCTTCCCTCTGAAACTCTGCATCTCAAATAAAAATAAGTCTCTCAATAAAAAACAAACAAACAAACAAAAAACAAAAGAAATGGCAAGGGGCATGAAGAAGTTCTCAAAAGAATACAAAATGACTAATCAATCAAATCAGTAACCATCCAGGAATGCAAGTCAAAATCACAATGGGGTATCACCTCACTCCTTTTGGAAGAGCTATATTTTAAAAGTTAGAGAGCAATAAATGTTGGCAAAGAGTTTTGTAAAGGAGAATTCTTTTACCCTGTTGATTGAAATATAAATGAATGCAGTCACTAAGGAAAACACTCTGGGGGTTTCTTTAAATGTGTACACACACATATATATACTTACATATATATATATACAGATACAGAGAGAGAGGGGCTATTCGCCCATAAAAAAGAATGAGATGCTGAGTCAACACCTTGTTGAGTAAAATAAGCACAGAAAGACAAAAGCTACATGATCTCCCTTGCATTTTGTAACATTTTTTAAGGAACTTTTTTCCATGATTCAGTTTGTTAGGCACAGGGATTAACCCTTCCACCCTCCACCATATGTGCAACATTTTCTTCCATATGATTACAATAATAGAGTCCTTCAACAACAGTCATAGTTCCAACATTCTGTTGTTTAAGTGTATCATGGCATTGTAGCCATAAACAATGAAAGATAGTGTAGTACCTATTGTCAAGTTGTATTTAACAGTTTCACTGGGAGTGCATTGGAGCTACAGACATTGGAAGATAGTCTTGTATCCTATTGTCAAGATGTATATAACAGTTTCATTGGCAGTCCTCCTTTTAATCAGGAGTAGAAATGCATACTGCAACATACTATATATAGTTAGATACATGTTTACCTATATATCTTTCTTTTTACTTTGCATGAAAGTTGCCTTTTTTAACAGAGAACATATAATATTAGTCCTTTAGGGATTGGCTTGTTTCACTGAGCATAACAGTCTCTAGTTGGAACCATTTTGTGGCAAATAGTAGAATTTTATTCTTCTTAATAGCAGAGTAATTTTCCATACAATAGATGTTCCACAGTTTCTTTAGCCATTACTGTTTCAATGGCCATTTGGGTTGTTTCCATGTGGTGCTATAAACATAAGATTGCAGATTAGATGCACATATGCAGATTTCATTTCCTTTGGATACATTCACAGGAATAGGATAGCAGGGTCATAGGGCAGATCAATTTTCAGTTCTCTAAGCATTCTTCTTACTGAATTCCATAGCAGTTGCATTAGCCTATATTCCCACAAAGAGTGGAATAGGGTGCCTTTTGCACCACATCAAGATCCTTAAACATACACGTGGAAAAAAGTCAATTGACATATACAAGAACAGCATTCAGACCAAACCGCTGACTTCTCACAGGAAACTGTATAGACCAGAAGAGAATGGAGCGACATATTCCGGATTGTAAAAGCAAAAAATTGTCGGCCCAAAATAACGTACCCAGCAAAGCTTTCCTTTGTCTTTCAAAATTAAATTAAATTCTCCCACTGACAGTAAAGAGTTCAAAGAATATTCCTCTTGTAAACCTGTCCTACAAAGTATGCTTAAAGATTTTCTCTTGACAGAAAAGAGGAATAGCACCTACCAAAACTACAGGCAAATATGGAGAACATCCAGGTACCACCATAACAGAAGACTAAGAAGTCTTTTTAATTGCTTATATCTTGAAAAGTGCTTGCTATGTTGTCTTCCATAGTTTGATGGTTTCTCGATGCAGATTTAGGTTCTTGATCTAGAACCTAAATTTAGAGCTGATTTGTACAAGGTGACAGGTAGGGGTCCTGTTTCTTATGTCTGCAGACCAATATCCAATTGTCCCAAAAACATTTGTTCAAGAGGCCTTCTTTTTCCCTGGATTACTTTCAGTTCTCTTGTCAAAGATGAATTGGCTATAAATGTGTGGGATCTACTGCTTCTTAATGTCCACAGGTCTCTAGGTGTGCCTCTGCCATTGGAATGTCCTCTCATATTTCCTGGCATCACACCCTCTCTGCTTCTGCTCCATGATTCCTTCTCCATCTATTTTAACATGTCCTCACTCTATTCTGCCTCATTGCTCTCCCTGATTTTGTAGCTATTTTAACATACTTTATATGAGTAAAATTGAAGTTCTTTGACAATTTTGTATAGATAGCTCTTGCCTATTTTACTTCTGGACAATTGCCTACCTCTTATTATTGAACTTTTTATTTAGTAGAGCCATTATGCATTTGACTATGAAAGGTAAACAAAAGAAAAAGTCATCTCAAAAACAGTAAACTTGTGCAAGAGGCCAGCAGGTTTAGCCTCAAGGGAGGGGCTGGGGGCCATGGCAAGGCCTGGGTCTCGCTGGCCTGGGAACTTTTAGAGGACTTATGCATGCAGGTTACTGGGAGTTTTAGGCCTGGGGTTAGGGGAGCCTGGCAAGGCCTAGGGCCGCCCTAGCCTGGGTACTTATGGGGCCTGCACGTGAAGCTCTTGGGCTGCCTGGGAGTACACTCTGGAAACGAGAGTGTGGACCTGCCAGGGGTCTGGAAGATGCCACAGGTAGGGGTGTGAGAGGACGTGGGGACTCACATCCAGGTGAGGAATGTTTTTTAAGGGATTTGCATTAATAATGCTACTGTTCCTGTACATCTGAGCCCCCTAGGTAGCTTAGACGGAGAAGTGGAAAGCATACCCAGATGCACATAGAAGATATGGCAGTTCATTGAGACTTGCAGAAAACACCTGCTACCATAGCAAAGGCGAGAGGGCAGATAGCCCACAAAAGGGGGTAAGGGGATGTGCAGGAGGCAGAATTGGTGGGGGAATGTGTTGCAAAGGAAGAATGGCTGAGGGACTTCCATTGACAAGGCCACTGTACTTGCATGTAAGCAAGTAGGGCTGAAACCAAGCAATTTGGAGAGGGGCAAAGGAGGAACTTTAACAGTCAGACTGCAGCATCGGCACATGTGAGAGACCTAAGCTTGGCTAGTTAACATTGACTATCACAAAATACCACTAACTGGTGCACACGGAAGCTGGGACTTGGCGATGGGGTGGAGGGGAGGGGAAATCTACCTGGCAGGATTAGATCACAGTACCTGACAGTGAGAATCAGAACAGGGGATGGGTAATGTTGGGCTGGACCATGACACTAACCAGCACATGAGAGATTCAGGTCAGGGGCAGATTTTGTGTGGGAGTATGTGGGCCCAACCCTGTGGAACTGCAATTACACTGGTTTAGTTAAGACTTGGGTGGTGACAGGCTGAGCTAGGCATGCCATGGAACCCTCCAACACTCATGGGTACTGGGGCTGGATATAGGCTGGGATGGTCCAGGCTGCAGCACCCACTGATGCACCCAAGAATAGGGTGTGGGGTAAGTCAGGCCACAACATCTACCAGCTTATACATAGGATGTTGATGGAGTGGGCAGACTATGCTGGGCCCAGCACCCACTGGCATGACCTGGGCTGTGTGAGATCTGGCCTGGAAGTGGACCCTGGTGGCAGACCTTGGGAAAATCCCCTGGTGGGTAGTAGCTGCTGCTGGTGAGCATGTAATTCAGGCCTGGGTGTTGGTCAGGCTGGGCAAGGTAGCCCCACCCATTGACAAGTGTGCAAGCTGGTTCTGGAGAGTTGGACCAGGTAGGGCCAGGCCATTCTTAGCTCACTGGTATGTGCAAGAGCCAGGATGGAGTGTAGGTCATGCTGGGTTAGGCTATCACACCTACCAGTTTGCAAGAATCAGGGATGGAAGCAGACTGGGCAGGGCTGGGCTTTAGTGCCCACCAAGAATTGAGACTGGGGGTGGGCCGGGTCAGGCCAGGCTGCAGCATACAATGGCAAAGGCTAAGAAGAGAGATGGGCTATGCCAAGCTGGGTCAGAGCATCCACTATCACAAGCAAGGTCTGTGGCTGAGACCAACCTTGTTTGGGGAGCTAAGGGGACACCCTAGCTGGGTTGTGGTCCCCATTTGTGAGTGTGAGGGCCAGAATGGGGGCAACATTCAGGGCTGTAAATGGCTACAGTGTCCATTGCCATAGGTGTGGACAGGTTCTGGGGTATGCGAGACTGCACTAGACTCCAGCACCCTCTGGTGTTCGTGAGAGGCAGGGTAGGTGTAGGACAGGCTCGTCTAGGTCTTGAGTCCTGCTGAACCATGAGCGAGCTAAGTCAGGGCATGGACCAGGTGTGGCTTGGCTGTAGCACCCAACAGTAAAAACTGGAGTGTGGGCCGGTTGGGCAAGCCCCACTGTTCCTGCCAGGAAAGACGAACTAAGTCAGACTGGGCTAAGGACCCACTAGTAGACATGAGATTGACCACTAGAAGAGATCTGATAGAGGAGCATGAGAAACTCCTGTTTCAGGACAAAGTCTTTTGAGGTGAGTGTATCTACCAAGGCTAGTAGCAGCCCAGACCAGATCAGGTTATAGTAGCTGCGGGCATGAATGGGTTATGTCTGGGGGAAGTCCAGGCTACGCCAATACATAACACCCACTGGCAGATAGGAAAACTAGGACAGGGTGTAGGACAGATACGGCTTAACTACAACACCAACAAATTCACATTGGGAACAACACTAGGGGCTGGCTTTGCTGAGTTGAGTTGTAGCACTCACCAGCATGAGCTGGAGCTAGGGGAAGACTGAGCTGGGCCAGGCTATAGCACCTGCTCACAAATGCTGAGATGAAATGGGCAATACCAGACTGGGCCAACAGTCCACAGAACCAACCAGACTTAACCCTAACCCTAACCCTAACCTTAACCCTAACCCTAACCTAACCCTAGCCCTAACCCTAACTTGAGTTCAAAACATACTGCAAACCCCAAGGGAACAACAAAGGTTACTGGAAGACCTGTTGCCTTCCAAGACATTATCAGGGAGATATATGGGAAATGGAGCAACCAAGATACAAAGTGTTGTACAAATGAGATGCCAGTGCCATAAGTGGAGGAATAGCCCACTATACCATTGTGGCAGCGCCCAGCCACTATTATTTAAAAATACAACTTTTTCATCATCTCATATTTTAAAATTTATATGGAAAAGTAATAAAATATACCAAGCTACTAGATGCCTCCAATATGAACAATTTTTACAGAGTGACAAACTAATTAAAAAGTGCTTTCAGGAACAGACATCTGGCCTAGCAGCTTTCATTTCCATTAGGAAGTCCTTGTCCTACAGCAGACTGGACATGTTTGCTTCTTGGCTTGGGCTCTTGATTCCAGCTTCCTGCTAATGCAGCCCATGGGAAGCAGTAAGTGGTTCAAATAGTTGGGTCCTTGCTAATGAAATGAGAGACACATACTGATTTTGTGGTCTCAAGCTCCACCTGAGTGTTGTAGGCATTTGAAGAGAAAACCAGAAGCTACAAGTGCTCTCGGTATATGTATGCACCTTTGTATTAATAAAAAAATAATTTGTATAATAATCTCTAAATGTTTTTAAAGGTTTTGTTACTCGGGCAATATCTCCTCCCAATTCCAAGTAATTTGGCTTGGAAGAACTGGTATAGAAATTCAGAGGCTAAACAGAAGAAAAATAAACACTTTCAAGTATAAGATAAATTCATAAACTGCAATGACCATAAGTTATTTCTAAATTTAATTACTTGATCCAGTTAAACCTAGAAAAAGGTGTCTAATATGAATAGCTGGTAACCAACTATGTCCCAGAGAATAAATCTTCATAACGGGCCATTCTAGTTAATTAAACACACAAAAATAGTGTTGTATACAGAAATAACTTTTGTAGGACAAAGTAAGAACTAATTTTTACAGTTGGAACAAATATATCAGTAAATTACTTGAAGTTCCTCTAATTAGGGACATAAATATACATATGTAGGATATATTTTCTTAAAATGAACAAATTAATGACATCTTAAAAATAAGATACTAATCCTGTTTAAATTATAGAATGTTATAGAGTCTATAATATGTTATGAAACTACAACGCCAAACATGTCACCCATTTTCCTATCATTATTTTAGTGCCTCATAAATCTTTGTGTAGGAATTTACCATTAATAGAGAAGCATATTGCAAAGAACTCTATGATTACTCACAAATGTAGACTTTTTAAACCTATGTCTTTTGCAAATTCCTTTAATGGTTTCTGATAATTTTTTCAAGCCACACTTTGATTCATTACTTCAGCTTGGCTTGTTAGAGAGACAGAACTTGCCCTTGAGAAAATGGTTCTTAATGATCTGGAAATAGAAAAAACTCTGAGAAGTCTAAAACCATGGCAACCCATGTAAAGTATTAATTATACCTTAAATTCAAGAGCATTCATCATCTTCTCCCAAAGTCTGTTCTCTGGCCATCCCCATCTTTAGCAACGGAATTGTCAACATTTCAGTTGCCCAAGCAAGCAACCTCAAAATTGTTTTGCCATCACCTCTCATCTTCAGTCTTCAAGTCTGATTAAATGTGTCCCTTCTGTGTCTTTTCCACATCACAAACTGCATTACTACAAGAGCTTTTTCCTCTAAAACAAAAGAGACTGAAAACACAATACAGTGCAACTAAGTACCCAGCAGAAGACAAACTGAAAATAAAGACATTAACTATACCAAGCAAGTTAATGACATGGAGAAGACTAACTCCCTCACAATTCTAGTGGAGTATAAATTGAGCCAACTTGTATAAAAGCCAGTTTGGGGGAAAGCATTATGTTTCAGTGGATTGAAACACAACTTGGAGCACTGTATTATTCCCTTAATGTTATTCAAGTCCCAGATACTTTACTTCAGATTCAATTTCCGATTAATACACCTAGAAGCCATCAGATGATTACTGAAATATGCGGGTTCCTGTGACCAAACTGGAAACAGTGTTAGATATCCTCGTACTTGGTTTTGGCTTCACCCTGTCCTGGATGTTTGGGAAATGAACCAAACAGGCACAAAATTTCTGTCTCTGTCCCTCTTTCAGTTACTTTGTCTTTTACATAAACAAACTTTTCAAAAAAGAAAGTAATCATTTACCGATGTGGAATACTCATAGATGCATATGGTTAAGACTCAGAAATTTCAATCCTATGAATACTTCCAAAATAATATGGAATGTTCTCAAAATTCTAATCCATTCTCTTAGATAGGCATAACAGACACGACTGTCAATATAGCTGAATAGGGTGCAGATATACTAACTTCAGTCATTCTGGGATATGAAAATATCAAAAGAAGCACCACAGTTCCAGGGTTGTGACTGATGCAAATTTTGAGCAAGTTGATAAAAAAAATTAAGATTATATGGTACAAAAAGAGAAAAGATAGAATTTCTAAAGCCAGCCAGCAGTAGATATGAGCTGCCATCTTAACCAGTTGCTACGTGTCACACTGCTCAGTGTTAGCTGAGAGGAAATTTCACAAGCACCTATTTACTGACTTTTACTTTAGCCTGGAGAGCAGACTGGAATCTGAACAACTGTGAGATGTGGAATAGGAAGCTGTCTCAGTTGCTTCCCCTCACCCACTCCCATGGAGCATCATATTTAGTAGCAAGATATCAAGAAGTCAGGAGGAGACACCAGGTTCTCAGAAAAACAGCAGACTGTGGTAACCTGTATCACTGCTGATATTGATGGAGGGGAGAACCTTGTGGACCACACTGATTTTGAGTCTGGCCTGGAGTACTGGAGTGCTAGCAGTAGCAGGGCACCCACATAACACTATGAATCAAGAGCGCGTTGCTTGCTTTCCACACAACCCCTCCCCAGCCAAGGGATCCAATGGACAAACTGGAAAGAGGTTCCATCTTGATAAGGCAAGTACAGGCAGCCACACCTTGTGTGTATGCAAGTATGGAATCTTTTCTGAGGCATAAATTCTGATCCTTACTAATTTTTTTAAAGATTTATTTATTTTTAATATAAAATCAGATATATAGAGAGGAGGAAAGATGGAGAAAAAGATCTTCCGTCCGATGATTCACTCCCCAAGTGACCAAAATGGCCAGTGCTTTGCTGATCCAAAGCCAGGAGCCAGGAACTTCCTCCAGGGTCTCCCACATGGGTGCAGGATCCCAAGGCTTTGGGCCATCCTTTACTGTTTTCCCAGGCCACAAGCAGGGAGCTGGGTGGGAAGTGGGGCCACCGGGATTAGAACCGGTGCCCATATGGGATCCCAGCGCATTCAAGGCAGGGACTTTAGCTGATAGGCCACCATGCTGGGCCCTGATCCTTAGTAATGTTAACTTTGGCTTAGCAAGGTAGCATTAGTCAGGAACCACATTTAAGCCTGTGAGGCTCTTCTCTTCCCTAACTTTACCATAAGTGACTATTCCACATTTCCAAGGTGAAACATTCAAAAGTAGAAGGCTCTGGGCATGCCTCAGCTCGAGGAACAAACAGGTTTATGAGGCTGGGAGCTTGGCTCTTTGTAGATCTTGTATAACCTACAAAGATTTTCTCCCACTGTGTTAGTTGCCTTTTCACTTTGCTCACCATTTTCTTTGCTGTATAGAAGTTTCTTTCTTTAATGTAATGCCATTGTATGTTTTAGGTTTAATTGACTATGCTTTTGGTGTTGTTTCCAAGAAATTCTTGCCTATGCCTACGTCTTGTAGAGTATTTCTTATGTTTTCCCCTAGTGATTTGATGGTATCTGGGTACATATTTAGATTCTTGATCTATGTAGAGATGATTTTGGTATAAAGTGAGAATTTGGGGGGGGGTCTCATTTATTACTCCCACAAGCAATATACAATAATTTCAATGGCATCTATTTAAGGGACGAAGCTTTCACCATGAGTTATTTTCAGTTCTCATGTTGAAGATTTCTTGGATGCATATGTATGGGCTCATATTTTAGGTTTCCTTCCTGTTCCATCAATCTTCTCTGTATTTGTACCAGTATCAGACTGCTTTGATGATTATTGCCATGTAGTAAGTCTTGAAATCTGGAATTGTGATTCCTTTAACTTTGTTTTTATTATTAAAGATAGTTTTGGCTATTTGTGGTCTCTTGTTTTTCAGGACACCTGGTATCTCCCCAATCCTGGGAACTGTATGAAACATAAGTTGGGGGAAACAGTGTAAAGACAAGGATGCAACAACAGCACGATATCACAGGAGTTAGAGCGCTGAACCAGGAGCTGGGGCTATGGAGACCATGGTGGAAATCTAACATAAGAACCCAAATCTGAAACTCACTGGAGGGAATGGCACAAGTGACTGCAGACAAAGAGCCATGTACCAACTGCAATAAATAAATTCAAACTGTAGACCTGTGGGTGACAGAACTTAAAAACCTACCACAAGGAGAAGAATCTGCTAACCAGAAATACAATGATCAAGAGCAAAAGAAGAGACAAAGACATAAGAATATTACTGGAGAATCCCCTGAAAAGGAGAAAACCCTTTGCCAACCTCATAGTTAACTGAGGAAGACCTCAAGAAAAATGAAGGATACAGAATTCAAAACACTTGGCTATAAAGCTTATCAGCAAAAAGCACATAGAGCAGGAGATCAAGGAATTTAAGAAACAGGTCACATGGCAAATAGTAACACTGAGACAAAATCAAGTCAAATTATTGGAAATGAAAGACACAATAGAACAAATTAAAAATTCAGTGGGAAGTCTTCATAATAGATTGAAGGAAGAAAAGAAACTATCTCAGAATTGGAAGATATCTCTTGTCACAATAGGGAAACAATGAAAAAGCTGGAAGCAGAGCTCAATCAAGCTAAAAAAGAATTCAAGAATTGAAAGACACTATTGAAAGGCCAACTATAAGAGTGCTGAGAGTCCCAGAAGGTGCAGAAAGAGAAACTGGGATTAAAGGTTTATTCAATGAAATAATAAGGGAAAATTTCCCTACACTGGAGAAAGAATTGGCAAACAACATGTAGGAGGGTCACAGAATTCCCAACAGGGTTGACCAAAAGTGATCTTCACCACAACACATGATAATCAAGCTCTCTTCAGTCAAACATAGGGAAAAGATCCTTAAACATACATGTGGAAAAAAGTCAATTGACATATAGAAGAACAGCATTCAGACCAAACAGCTGACTTCTCACAGGAAACTGTATAGACCAGAAGAGAATGGAGCGACAAATTCTGGATTGTAAAAGCAAAAAATTGTCGGCCCAAAATAATGTACCCAGCAAAGCTTTCCTTTGTCTTTCAAAAATGAAATTAAATTCTTCCACTGACAGTAAAGAAGAGCTCAAAGAATGTTCGTCTTGTAAACCTGTCCTACAAAGGATACTTAAAGATTTTCTCTTGACAGAACAGAGGAATAGCACCCACAAAAACCACAGGCAATTGTGGAGAACATCCCAGTAAAATAACAACAGTAGACTAAATCAATGAACAACCCATTGCTAAAATGACAAGACCAAATTACCACCCATTCATATTAACCCTGAATGCAAATGGCTTAAACTCATCAATCAAACATCTTAGATTAATAGACTGAACTAAAAAAAATCCCTTTATTCTGCAGGAGATACATCTCACCAACAAAGACCAGCACAAACTGTATCTCAAGGATTTTGCTTTTTTTTTTTTAGTTTCATTTCTTCAAAACACTTTTTTCTCATTAAATTCTTTAATGAATCATAGATCATACAGTAGCATCCATTTTCCTCAAGAAGATTCTTGATTTTCTTTTTCATTTCTTCAGTGGCGTATTACTCATTCAGTAGCATGTTATTTAACTTCATGGCATTCTAAGTATTTTTTCTTCCTGTTATTGATTTGGTTCTATGGCTTTTCATTTAAGGGGATGTACAATGACTGTGTAATGGAGACTATCATATCCAGTGGCATTTTGTTAACTTCATGGCATTGTAAATTTCTGTTTTTCTTCCTTTTGTTGGTTTTATTTAGCGGTTTTTTGCTTGGTGGGGGGGGGGGGGGGGGTTTATAGTGATTGTGTAGTGGAGAGTGACATGTCCAGATGTGAGGACATGATGCAATGCGAACCTCTAATTCCAGATTAAGGATGGATTCCCAGGGAAAATGTTGGATGTGTCTTGACATTGAGGTACTGGACTCTGCCACTGTCCATGCCCACAATGATAGTATTATGACTGTTTATGAGTAACTACGCTATTGCAATAATATGGGAGAACTCAATGAGGGGAGGGTGTTATAGGAGGGTGAGGGGGAATCCCAGGGCCTATAGAACTATGTCATAAAATGATAACAATATGATAATAAGTGGGAAATGATATCTAAATAAAATAAAATAAAATTGAAAAAACATCATTCACTGCAACAAAAGGTGATTTATCCCTGGAATAGATGGATGGTTTAATACAGGCAAACCATCACATATTTAATAAAGAACAAAATCCACACAATTGTCTCCAATGATGCTTAGAAATCACTGATAAAATACAGCATCCTTTCATGATAAGAACCTTAAGTAAATTGTGTATAGAATGAATATTCCTGGGCCCAGCACAGTGCGCAAGTGGTTAAGGTCCTCGCCTTGCACGCCCAGGATCCCATATGGGCGCCGCTTCTATCCTGGCAGCCCCGCTTCCCTTCCAACTCCCTGCCTGTGGCCCAGGAAAGCAGTAGAGAATGGCCCAAAGCTTTGGGACCCTGCACCCGCGTGGGAGACCCGGAAGAGGCTCCTGGCTTTGGATTGGCATAGCATCGGCCGTTGTGCTCACTTGGGGAGTGAATCATCGGACAGATGATCTTCCTGTCTGTCTCTCCTCTCTGTATATCTGTCTTTCCAATAAAAAAAATAATAAAAATAAATCTTAAAAAAAAAAGAATGAATATTCCTTACCAAGGTCAAGGAAATATATAGCAAATCCATAGCCAGTATCATAGTGAAAGTGGAAAAATTGGAAGAATTTCCATTAAGTTACCTATTTTCATCATCACTATTCTATGTAGTTCTATATGTATGAACCACAGTCATTGTACAAGAAAAAAGAAATCAAATGGCTACAAATTGGAAAAGAGATAGTAAAATTATCACTATTTCAGAAAACATGATCCTAATACATAGGGAAACCAAAAGACTCCACTAAGAGACTGCTGAAACTCTTAAGAGTGTTTAGTAATATTGCCATCTTAAATAATAAAACAAAGCTGGAGGCATTACCAAATGTCAGAACAGACTATACGAAAGTTATAATCAAAACATCCTGACACCAGCACAAAAATAAACATATACACCAATTAAACAGAACAGAAACTTTGGAACTTAATCCACACATCCACAACTAACCAACATTCCACAAAAAAAGTTTACATCAATCCCTGAATAAAGAACAGTTTCTTCTACAAATAGTGTGGGAAAATTGGATTTCATATGCAAAAGTGTGAAACAAGATCCTTCCCTTACAACTTTTTAAACAATAAACTCAAAACGATCAAAAAGCTAAATTAATAACCTGATACCATCAAATTACTAAAGTAAAATATTGAATAAACTCTGTGAGACATTGATCTAGACAAATACTTTTTTAAAAAAGATTTGTTTTTTGTGGAAGGGCAGATTTACAGAGGAGAGACAGAAAAATCTTCCATCCACTGGTTTACTCCCCAAACAGCAGTAAGGGCTAGAGCCGAGCTGATCCAAAATCAAGAGCTTCTTCCAGGCTTCCCAGGCATGTGCAGGTCCCAAGGCTTTGGGCCATCCTCCACTGCTTTCTCAGGTCACAAGCAGAGAACTGGATGGGAAATGGAGTAGCCTAGACAAGAACCAGCACCTAAGTGAGACCCTGGAGCTTGCAAGGTAAAGATTTAGCCATTGAGCCATTCTCCAGGCTCATAGTCCTCTCACAAGAAAATGAATACAACTGGACATCATAAGATTTAGTGAACTAAGCCAGTCCCCAAAAGATAAATATTCTCCTTGATTTATAGTAATTAGTATGTAGAGTACAAAAATGCAATCTATATGTGAGAAATATTTTGAGGTTTCATTATTATTTACTGTCCTTGTTTGATCACTGATCTTTATGATTAGTGGATTTTATACTTGCTACTTATTGAATTCTTTATTTGGTGGAGAGTTGGGCTCATGATTACAAAAGAAACTGAAAGCATGTAACTATAAAATTTTTAAAAAAATAAGAAAGGAAGGAGGAGTGAGGGTGGTAAATATCATTGTGTCCTTAAATATGTGTATATGGAATATATACAATTTGTTCACCTTACATAAATACAGAATAATAAAATTTTAAGAATGAAATAATAAAAGGAACCATTTTAAAAATAATAAACCAGAGAAGCACACGTTTATTTTCTCAACCTAATTATAACTGTGATAATATAATTATGATATTACATGGTTATTTTGGTTAGATTCAACTTGAAGGGCTCATTAAATATGCATCAGATATGCATTCAATACAACTTATCAATAAGCGCATTAAGCAATAATTGTGTATTTCAGCGTTCTTTGCCTTCCCTATTGGCTTCTGAAAACTGTTCAGTTTGTTTTGACAGAATGGGCACCTTTAATTTACTACCTTTCTTCTTAGAGATTTATTTATTTTCATTGGAAATGGAGTTTTGCAGGGAGTAGGAAAGACATCAAGAAAGGTCTTTAGTCCACTGGCTCATTCCCAAAAGACTGCAACAGCTCAAGCTGATCTGTTCCAAACCCAGAATCCAGGAGCCGGGAGCCTCCTCTGGGTTGCCCATACGGGTGCTGGGTCCCAGGGCTTTGGGCAATCCTCTACTGCTTTCTCAGGGTACAAACAGGGAGCTGGATGGTAGTGGAGCAGCCGGGACCCAAACCAGAGACCCTATGAGATGCTGATGCTTGCAGTCAGAGGATTAGCCAATTGAATCATTGCATTGGTCCGAATTTCCTACTTTTTTCAGTGGTTTTTTTTTTTTTTCTGTTTGTTTTTTCATCTATTTACCAGGTTTTTTTCTCTAGCTTATAGTACTCATTTCAATTCATTTTGCACAGTAAACAGAATGTAAATACAGTAGTTGTTTTTACATTTTAATTTTTCAGAATAAAGTATAAAATTCTAAAATAATAAATTAAATGTTATATAAATTAATGTTATTATAAATGAAATGTTATATAAGCAAGATTTATTACAAATTTAACTTTTTTTTTTTGCAAATAAAAATGGCATTGTCATCATTTTCTTTTATCTTCTACTTTTCCATGTGAATTCATGAACTGTTCCTCTGAGATCTTTTGTTAGTCTTGACTTTAATCCTCATAAAATAAAGGGAATCAATAAACAGAAGATTGGTGCCCAAGAGTCTGATGGCTATAAATAACCTATTTATTTGTCTTGTTTATTTCTAACTTAAAGGCCAAAACATCTTTCATAGTTAGAATACATCAGTAAATAATACTAGCTGTCACAATGTATTTATTCATTAGCTCAAACTTTTGTGTTGAACGTAAGTTGAACCATTTTACACATATCAATTCCCCTAACTGTGACAGGAAATCAAATAACATATGCTTTATTGCTGTGGGATAATCCAGCATAGTTTTTTTTGTCAACATATCCACAGTAAAGAATAGATTTCAGTTATAGTACTTATTCTGAGTTCTTTCGTCTGCAATGAATCATTTTTGAAAGTGTCATGACATTTTGCTCTGTCAGATAATTAATCTGCGCTTTTCCTAAATACTCACTGCAAGTCTATGAATGATTTTATAGCTAATAAAAGATTTTGTATAACAAAAAGCCTAAAATATGTGAAAACATGGTTACTGTGCTTTTGGCTTTAGGATAATATGTTCTACATGCTTACTTCATGTATCATGTATGCTCCTGTGACTGGAACTAGTGATACAACATAAAGATGAAAATTGAAACAGTAGCCTAGAGATAAATAATAATAATAATAATGAATTTTTAAACCATTTAGAAAAACCTTGTAGTAGTTACCTGCTGTAGGAGCCCTGAGCAGGGCGATGTAAGAAATCTTTGAGGATAATCTTCAATCCTATGGGGTGAAGGTATCCATGAATCCAGACAGAAGAAAGGCATGATGGACCACCCTGCTCTTCTCCCTACCCTCCCCTCAAAAAACATGGAATATCCAAAAAAAGAGGAATGTCTTATTCTAACACCAAGTATCCCCCAAATGAAAACACCCTTTAGCTTCCAATTCAAACAAAGGCATCTAAGCACTCCAATAACTCTACATTTATTTAGATTGCAGCAACTTTCTGAAGGAATTCATCTCCTGCCAGAAAACCAAATTTATTATGAAAGCCATTAATGAGAAGCGCTTAAGCAGAACAGTTGCAAAGTATGTGTGTCAGTGATCTTTGAAAACTGCTAAAGGGCCTTTTTATCTGGGTTTAATAATCCAATTAAAAGCTACAGAATCAAAACAAATAGAAGGAAACTTTATTTTTATTCCAAATGTTCTCTTTTCCCACACAGATATTTCCAGTCTTGTTATGTTAAAATCTGTGAGGATTTATCCCTAAAATTAAATGACTTAGCTTACTCACAGTGTAAGACAAAGGGGAATGAGAATGGGGAGAAGCAATCTGCCAGAGCATTTCATTAGCTGTGTTTTATTTTAGACTATCTTATGTTATTTTAAAAATTGCAGTGGCAAATATTACCATAGCAGGTTTTAGGCAATTTCCCATGGTTTGTGTGCAGATCAGTTTATCCTTGCATTTTCACTACCATTAACATCTCTCTCACCCATGGAAATTTTTACAATGAGGTTTAGAACATTTTGTGCGTTTAGTTACATTTAATTATAAAATAAAGGAATATTTATGCAATAGAGTGTACTTTCTTAATTTTTTCTAAAGGTAAATCTATCCTTTTTTTTTTAAATTTTTAAGACTCAGAATATTATTGACAGTGCACTTTAATGATCATTTTTTATAATAAGTTCAAAAAAGATCTCTAAATTTAATTCACTATCCCCTTTTCCTGGGAATAATCATACAAAAAACTCATATTGAAATTCAGGTGCATTGACTAATGCACATTGGGTACCATCTGCTACCACTGATAAAAGTGATCCACTGAGAAAACAAATGTTGTATCAGTGGGTCCTTCATTAAACTTCACTTGCTTCAGTTTCTACTTATACTTTGGATACATGGAATAATTTCTACCTAGGACTCCTACTGGTTCCTCTACCTAGAAAAATCAATTAGTTCTCTCATACCTTCTGTCTTTTCAGCTCTCTCTCTCTCTTTCCCCACCCCCAACCACCAGCCCTCTATTCCATCTCTATCTCTTACTTGTACAATTCCTTGCAGATCCTTGTGGAATAAAATGCTTGTCAAACACTCTAGCAAATTTCTAAGTTAACATTCAACTATCAACTGACAGACAAGTGAAAGAGTCAAACAGATAACAATTTAAGCAGAGATATCACATCTATGCCAACCCTTCTCCAAAGTATGAACCAAATAAATATTGTAATTGTTTCAAGTTACTAAGTGTTGGAGTAATTTGCTAATGTAGCCATGGTAACTGGAACATATGTTGGATACACACATTGTATAGTGTGATTATTCATACACATTTACATGTATGCTGTCAAAAACAATATTGTTCTGACCTCTCACTGTTTCTTCCTAAATTTTCCCTTTCCAATGTTCTTTATTCTTTTCCTATAGCTTCATACTTTCATCATTTCCTTTGCTTAACAAATTCCTTTTAGTATTTCTTTAATTTTGGTGTGCTACTGACAACATTTCTTTACTCTTTTCTTTTTAAAAAAAGTCTCCACTTTACCTGATGTTTGAAGCATTTTTCACCAAATATAATAAAAATTACTTTGTATTGGCACTTTTAAAAGATCACTTTCGGCCTGATGTTTTGGCATAAGTGGAGAGGAGCTGCATGTGAGGCCAGTTTGACTTCTGGCTGATGCACTTCCAATCCAGTTCTCTGAAAGGTGAAAGAGGATGGCCCACTTATGTGGGTCTTTGTACTCACATGGAACACCCAGAAGAAGCTTTTGACACAGCCCTGGTTCTTGCACCTCTCTATGAAGTAAAACAGTGGGAACAAAAGTCTCTCACTCATTCTCTAAATATGACATTGAAATAAATATATAGATCTTTAGAAAGTATCATTTCATTGCCAATATAATCATGACTGTTGAAAAACACTACTCCTTTTATGATTTATAGAAAACATACAGGAGGGAATCAAGATGGCGGCAAGGGGTGCAGACAGGTTTGAGATGATGGAGAATTATAAGACAGGGTAGAGAACAGACAGCAGATTACAGAAAAAGATAGGGGTCAGAAAATGAACAGGGAGGTACTTGGAGAACCCTTGGACACAGGGAAAAGGTAATGATGGCAGAGCAGTGTCACATAGAACATAAAACCCACTAGCCAACGGTAAGTTGTGATCTGGACTCCAGCAACAACCAGGGATCCAGAGGCAGCCACAGATCAGCCCTTATAGCAGCCAGGTGGGAGCTTAGGTTCGCATGTGGAATTCGGAAGGTGAGGGCAGGCTGGGATTGGTCTATCCTGCTGAATATGTTGGCCCAGCAATGAACAGAAGGGAGCTGCAGACTCCACAGGGCAGACTGGTGACAGGTCAAAGGTAACAAACAGCACAGGGATCAAATGCCAGAGTGGTTATGTTTCCAGCTAGTCACACCAGGCTGATCTCACGACGAGGACAGCACCAGCTTCACCTCCTGCAGGATCTGAGTGGTCCCCGGATTGGAAAGCAAATAGCCCCGGCTCTCCAGGAGTGTTCTGCTGGGCACCATCTTGTGTGTTTAGACAAGATCAGTGCTCCAGATAAACTAATTACCCAGGACAGTTTGTGTCTTCCTAACCCAGGACACTGATTGAACTTAAAAACTGACTTATATACCTGTAGTTAACATCTGAGAAAACTACTCTATGAAGGAAAATATACCAGACAGAATTACAATGTCAAAAGTTAAAAGAAGAGACAGAGGCACAATGACTGTTACTGAATACTCCTCGGTAAAGGAACAAAAGCCTCTAACACCTCAGAATTAACTGAGAAAGACATTGAAAAATAGGGGACACAAAATTTAGAAAAGTTATTACAGAGCTTCTGACCAACAATGAGAAGCACATAATACAAAAGTTCAAAGAATTTAAAGAGTTTGTTACACAGGAAATGAGTCAAATGAAAACTGACACTTCAGAAGTTAAGAATACAGTGGGAGCAAATTAAAAGTACAGTGGAGTGTCTAAAATTTAGAATGCATGAAGCAGAGGAAGGAATATCAGAATTAGACGGCATTTCCTGTCACCAGAGGAAACAAACAAAAAGCTGGGAGCAGTGCTGGTCGCCAGAGGAAACAAACAAAAAGCTGGGAGCAGTGCTGGTCGCCACAGGAAACAAACAAAAAGCTGGGAGCAGTGCTGGGTCAAGCTAAAAATATATTCAGGAATTGAAAGACACTATAAAGATGCCAAATATAACAGTGGTGAGAGTCCCAGAAGGTACAGAAAGAGAAGCTGAGTTTGCAAATGTATTTAATGAAATAATAAATACAAGAATTAAAAGATACAATTAAAAGGCTCAACATGAGAATTATGGGAGTTTCAGAAGGCACAGAAAGAGTAACTGGGGTTAAAGGTGGATTCAATAAAACAATGCACAAAAACTTCCCTAATCTAGAGAAAGAATTGGGAAACAACATCCAGGAGGGCACATGACTCCCAACAGTGTTGGCAAAAAGTGACTTTCACCAAGACACATGACATTCAAGCTCTCCTCAATTGAACATAAGAAAAAAATCCTTAAATGTGCACATGCCAAAAAATCAAATGACCTATAGAGAAACCCCAGTCAAACTCACAGCTGACCTCTCAGAGGAAGCACAGCAGGCCAGGAGAGAATGGAGTGACATATTCCAGACTGTAAAAGAGAAAAAGTTTCAGCCCAGAATAATGTATCCTGCAAAGCTCTCCTTTGTTTTGAAAATGAAATAAAATTCTTCCAGAGTAAAAAAGAATACAAGAATGTGTGTCCTTTAAGCCAGCCCTACTCTTAATACTCAAAGATGTTTTAGTGAAACAGAAAAGGAATAGCAGCTACCAAAGCCAAAAACCATATGTGGAGAACATCTCACTAAAAGGCCAACAGAAGACTCAACCAAAGAACAATACATTACTAAGACGACAGAACCAAATTGTCACCTATCCATATTAACATTGAATGTAAATGGTTTAAATTCATCAATCAAACACCATAGATTACAGGGCTGTATCAAAAAACAAAACCCATCTATCTGCTGCTTACAGGAGACAGATCTCACTAACAAAAATCAGAGGAAACTGAAAGTGAAAGGATGGAAAAAGATATTCCAAACTAATGGTAAGGAAAACGTGCGAGGTTAGTCATTCTTATATAAGATGATATAGATATCAATGTGAAAAACATTAAAAGAGATGAAGAAGAATACCATATAATGATCTAGGGATCCATTCAACAAGAAGAGATAACCAAAATTAATATGTATGTGCCAAATGCCAAAGCACCAAGCTACATGAAACAAAAATTAATGGACTTAAAGGGAGAAATAGACTCAGATACAATCACAGGGGGAGACCTTAATGCCCCTTTAACATCAATGGACAGACAAAAAAAAGCAGAAACTCAGCAAAGAAACAACAGAACTCACCCAAACTCTAAGGCAAATGGACTTAGTTGATACCTATTGAACCTTTCATCCTACAAATACAGAATACTTTTTTTTTTATCAGTGCTTGGAACCTTCTCCAGAATTGAGCATGTTATGGGCCACAAAACAAGCCTTAGCAAAATTTTAATAATTGAAATTATACCATGGATATTCTCAGACCATTATGAAGTGAAATTAGAGACCAAGAAGTCAGAACGCCCAAGAAGACTTGCAAACACATGGAGACTGGATAATATGTTATTAAATGAGCAATGGATTAGAAAGAAAACCAAAGGGGAAATTTAAAAATTGCTTCAAACATATGAAGGCATGAACACAACATAGCAAAAGTTATGGGACACAATCAAGGCTGTGCTAAGAGGAAAGTTCATCTCAATCAATGCTTATGTTAAGAAATTAGAAAGGCAGCTAGCCTTACAGGTGAAGGAACTAGAAAAACAACAACAAAGCAATCCCAAGATTAGTAGGAAAAAAGAAATCATCAAAATAAGGAAGGAAATAAGCCAAATAGAGACCAAGAGAATGATACATAAGATCAATGAATCAAAGAACTGGTTCTTTGAGAAAATCAAAGAAATAGACTACACACTAGCCCAACTAATCAAAAAAAGAGGGAGAAAATACACATCAATAGCATCAGAGAAGAGAAAGGAGATATAACAACAGATAGCTCGGAATACAAAGAATCATCAGGAACTATTACAAGCAACTATATGTCAACAAATCATAAAACCTAGAAGAGATGGATAGATTTTTGGACACATACAATCCACCAAAATTGAATCAAGAAGCAATTAACAATCTAAATAGAACAATAACATGCACTGAGATTGAATCAGTAATGAAAGCTCTCCCAAGCAAGAAAAATCTTGGACCAGATGGCTTCATGGCTGAATTCTACCAAACGTTTCAAAAGGAACTTATCCCAATCCTACACAAGCTTTTCCAAACAATAGAAATTCTTTCTATGAAGCTAATATCTCTTTAATACCAAAGCCAGATAGAGAAACAACAGAAAAGAAGAACTACAAACCGATATCCTTGATGAACATAGACGCAAAGATCCTCAATAAAATACTAGCCTACAGGATCCAACAACACATTAGGCAGATCATTCACCTGGACCATGTAGGATTCACAACAGGCATACAGGGATGGTTCTACATTCATAAAACAATAAATGTGATACATCACATCAATAAATTGAAAAATAAAATCATATGATCCTGTCAGTAGAGGCAGAGAAGGCATTTGATAAAATCCAACACCACTTCATGCTGAAAATCCTAACCAATATAGGTTTAGAAGGAACATTCCACAACACAATCAAAGCAAATTTTGAAAAACCCAATGCCAACATCATACTAATGGGGAAAGATTGGAAGCCTTTCTGCTAAAATCTGGAACTAGATAGGAATGTCCACTGTCACTGCTACTCTTAAATATGGTATTGGAAGTCCTTGCCAGAGCCATTAGGCAAGAAAAATGAAATTAAAGGAAGTCAAATTGGAAAAGAGGAAATGAAATTATCTCTATTTGCAGACAACATATTTCTCTACATAGCAGAACCAAAAGACTCAGTCAAGAGACTGTTGGAACTCATAAGAGACTTTGGCAGAGTAGCAGGAAACAAAATTAATGAACACAAGTCAATAGCACTAATGTACACAAATAATCCCATGGATGACAAAGAAACTGTAAGAATAGTCCCCTATAAAACAGAGGAGAGGAATCTTAAATACATTGGAATTAACCTACCCAAATAAGTGGAAGATCTCTATGAAGAAAACAATAAAACATCCAAAAAGGAAATAGAAAGATACATTGAAAAATGGAGAAACTTACCACATTCCTGGATTGGCAGGATCAACATCATCAAAATGACCATATTACCAAAAGAAATATACAGATTCAACACAATCCCAATCAAAATCCAAACAGCATTCTTCTCAGAAATAGAAAAGATAATATAAAAGTTCAACTGGAATCACAAGAGCATGAATTTTCAAAGTTATCCTGAAAAATAGAAATAAAACTGGAGGAATCACAATTCCAGACCTCAAGACATGCTACAGAGCAGTGGTTATCAAAACAGTCTGGTACTGGGACAGAAAAAGAGAAGATTTATGGAACAAAATAGAAACACCAGAAGCAAGCCCACACATGTAAAATCAACTAATCTTTGACAAGAAAACTGAAAACAACCCAGGCAAAAATCCTGGTCTAGTCAACAAATGCTTTTGTGACAACCGCATAACAGCTTGCAGAATTAAGAAACAAGACCCACACCTGTCACATTATATGAAAATCAGCTCTAAATGGATCAAGGACCTAAACCTACACCGAGAAATCATCAAACTATTAAAGGAAAACACAGGAAGCACACACCAAGATAAAGGAACGGGGAAAGACTTTTTAGAAAAGATGCCAAAAGCAAAGGCAATCAAAGCCAAAATGAACAAATGGGACTACATCAAACTAAAAAGATTCTGTACAGCAAAGAAAACAATTAACAAAGTGAAGAATCAACCAACAGAATGGGAGAAAATTTTTGCACACTACACAAATGATAGGGGACTAATATCCAGGATGTACAAAGAGCTTGAGAAACCCAGGGACAGAAAAAAAATTGGAGGTAACAAAATGAACAAAGGAAATGAACAGACATTTTTCAAAAGAACAAATTCAAATGGCTAACAGATATAAGAAAAAAAAAAAAGATCAGGCTCCCTCACCATCAGAGAGATACAAATGAAAACCACGTTGCAGTACCACCTAACTGCAGTGAGATTGGCCTACATTCAGAACTCAACTAACACCTGCTGGCATGGATGTGAGGAGAAAGGCACCCTCCTTCACTGCTGGTGGGAGTGTAGGCTAGTACAACCACTGTGGAAATCAATATGGAGAGTGCTTGGAGAATTGCAAATGAATCTACCGTATGACCCAGCTATCCCACTCCTAGGAATATACCCAAGAGAAGTGAAATCTGCATATGAGAAAGGGATCTGTAATCTTATATTTGCAACAGCACAATCCACAATACCAAAGACATGGAAACAATCCAGATGTGTGTCCAAAGAAGAGTGGTTAAAGAAACTGTGTTACATCTACCCCATGGAATATTATTCAGCTATTAAGAAGATTGAAATTATACTATTTACAACTAGGTGATCCCAACTAGAGATCATTATGCTCAATGAAATAAGTCAATTACAAAAGAACAAATACCATATATTCTCTCTTACATAAGGAAAACAGCATGGAAAGTGTAACTTCAATAATCCAATCCATACTTTTTTTTTTTGGCTGCATCCCATGTGTTTTGATGTTTGTTATTTCAGTTTTACTTATTATAAATATTTTCTCTTCCCTGTCAAATTCATTGCTGGCTCATGGATTACACAGTGACATCATTTTTCTCAGGAGACTTTTTTTTGTCACCCATGTGTTGGTTAGCCCGTGGCGTGTTTTTTCACTGTGCTGTAAATTGTTGTGGTGGTGGTGGTTATTGTTTTTGTAGTTGGTGTGGCTGTTGTTCTTTTTTTTTTAAGGATGTATTTATTTTTATTATAAAGTCAGATATACATAGAGGAGGAGAGACAGAAGGGAAGATTTTCTGTCCGATGGTTCACTGCCCAAGTGAGCCACAATGGCCGGTGCTGCACCAATCCAGAACCAGGATCCAGGAACTTCTTCCACGTATCCCACACGGGTGCAGGGTCCCAAGGTTTTGGGCCGTCCTCGACTGCTTTTCCAGGCTACAAGCAGGGAGCTAGATGGCAAGTGGAGCTGCCGGGATTAGAACCGGCGCCCCTATGGGATCCTGGCTCATTCAAGGTGAGGACTTTAGCCACTACGTCATGCCGCTGGGCCCAATGTGTGGCTGTTGTTCTAACTCATACTAGTTGTTGACCTTGTTTCATGGCTTCTCAATTATGGAAATGTATAGTGATAGAGTACTGGGGTCGATCATATACAGATGTGCAGGTATAATGCTGCATGCATCCCTGCTTCCAGACGAAAGATGGATTTCCAATGAAAGTGTTGGATATGTGTAGACAATAGATGCTAGACTCTCTGACATTCTTTTTACCAATAATGTTACGGTATACTTAAATAAAAGACTAATGGAATTATGATTCCTTATGAAGGACTGCACCACTGTATTAAAATGGGGAAAACCTGTCAGGGGGCAAGAGTTTGGGTGGAAATCCCAGTCTGCAAAATTTTATCACATAATTCAAAAATTCAAAATAATAAAGATTTATATATATATAGCATATATATGTATGTATATATATGTATATATGAATAGAACATGATACAACAATTCAGGAATGCATTAGTGTTATGCCAGATGTGTTGGAGAAAACTTTAGCAACAGAAAAACATGATAAAGAAAAATGCATTTAATATTTTTACTCAACTTCAAAAAAATACATTTATTTGAAAACCAGTGAGAGAGTTACAACTGAGAAGGAGGGACGTTCCATTTGCTGGCTTACTCCCACCTGGTCTCAGTGGCCTTACCTAGACAGAGCATAAGCAGGTGTCAGGAGCTCCACATGTATCTACCACATGGACAGGTAGCAGCAGCCCAAGCACTTGGGCCATTTTTTCTGTTTCCCCAGGAGTATCAATAGGGAGCTAGGTTGGAAGTGGACATCCCAGGACTCAAACCCCCACCCATATGGGATGCTAGCATTGTAAGTTTTACACCCTGCACCACAATGTCAGTCCCCTAGTCCAATCTTTACGATGCCAGCTGATTTGAAGAGGGTATGCTCCTATATAAAAATTCAGTGCCTGAATCTGGAAAGGTCTGGAGTCAAAGATGGTGAAGAAGCAGCTAATGAATGCTAGTCACAGTTCTAACTGAGCTTAGCAAATGTGAGCACAGAGAAGCCAGAGGGTAGACAGGAGTCGGTGGTACTGGGGGCCACCTTGGCTCTTTCTGCAATGGTCTTTGCCAGGTGAGAAGGTGTGGCACACCAGAAAGCTCCTGGCCTCTGACCTTTGACACCCACACAGCTCACCAGCATCTGACTATGCTGCCAAACCTCAGTCAGTAATGTCAGGAATCACATACCATTATATTTATTTCCTGGGTACATGTTTACATATTTTCAGGCATATATATAGAGACAGAGAGATTAAAATTATAAAGATACAGCAGGGCATTTGGTGCAGAGGCTAAAATGCTGCTAGGTTATAGCTCAAGATATGGAATCAATCTAAATGTCCATCAGCTGTGGGGAGCTGTAGGGAGCCTGCATCCTACACCCTACAGGACGGCGCCAGACTGCTGCTTCCTCCTGTGCTAGAAAAAACAAGCTACAGGAAGTCTGCTGTGATTGGCCCAGGGGTGCGTGGATGGCGCGTGGACAGCGCATGATCTGTGTGATGATTGGCCTGCCCACTGCGTGCACAGGTGACCTTTACTTTGATTGGCCGGGTTACCCAGCATATAAGGGAGCCAGAGAACTGGGGTGGGAGGAGAGAGAGCGCGCCTCGGAGAGAGCAGAGAGAGCGCACCCCGCGGACGGAGAGAGCGCACCCCGCCGAGAGAGCGCGCACCTCAGAGAGAGAGAGCGCACCTCAGAGAGAGCGCGCACCTCGCAATGGTGTGGCTGCTGCGCGGCTGCACGGCGGCTGCTGCACGCCCACCGCGCGCCGGTTTTGCTGTGTCTTCTCCGCAATAAAGGCTCCGCAAAGACAACAAGTGTCCGGGTTTGACTTGCTGGCCAAGGGACCCTGACAATCAGCTGATAAGTGGATAAAGAAAATATGGTATAGACACAGACTATGCGATACTATTTACCCATATAAATCTTGTCTTGTGCAACAAAATGGATGCAACTGGGAACTGTTTGGCTCAGTAAAGCAAGCCAGTCCCCAAAAGGCAAATATCATGTGTTTTTGCTGATACGTGACAGCTAATATAGAATACCAAAAAATGTATAAGAAGATAATGGTCTCTTTGGCATTTCATTGTAATTTTTAACTTGTGTTGATACTGTGGTGGAAATGTGGTCTTCTTACTTTTTACTTGTTAAATGTTATAACTAGTGGTGAATTAAGTCTGTGACTATACAGAAATTAAAATTATATCTGTAAAAATTGATGGAGGGGAGGGAGAGGTAAGGAGGAAGGAGATGAGTAAAGAAGATGTCATTGTTCTTTCTGGAAATCTACCCACAGAATCGATAAAATTTGTTCTCTTATAAATAAAAATACATATTGAATTGCAAAAAAAGAAAACATACATGTCTAATTTCCCATAACCAATAATTCAATTAATTTGTCCAAGCATGATTTTCTGTGTTATCATCCTGCTTGGAGTTAGGAAAGGCTTCCTATAAAGTTTTCCTCAGCTATTATCTCTACAAATGCAGTTTTTCTCATGTCTTTTCTTTTCCATGCATTGTGGGACTCCAATAATAGATATGCCAAACTTAGCCACTATAGCCCAAATATCACACATGCTCTTCTCTGTCACTTTATTTATTTTACTTCTCTTCATTTTGGTCTGGATATTTTATTCTGATTTTTCTTCCAACTCACTAATTCTCTCTTTGGGTATAATTAATCTGCTGATAAGACATTTGTGGAAATCTGAATTACAGCTAATCTTTTTTGTTCCAGAAATTCTCTTTTTCCTATAATTTCCAACCCTCTACCAAAATCCCCACCTTCAAATTTTAAAATATTAATCATTTTAGTTTAAATGCCTAGTTGAGTAATGCCCCAATTCAAATGTTAAATATTCTGTGGGTATTCCATTTTCCAGGTTTCTTTTTCTCTTTAACTTAGTTATTTTTATGTATAACTTTTTAGACAAGATATCAAACATTTTGAAAGCTGTGAATAATGTTCTTCTCCACTAGAGAACATTTATAATTTCCCATGGCAAGCAACTAACTAACATAATCAGGTATTAAATTAACACAAATAGGCTTCCTTCATTTTGGTTGTTTTCTTTTTTAATCATTAACAATGACAGTAACCTCTTACTGTAAGAGATTACCCAAAATATTCAACTATTTACTATGTCCTATTTTACTTAGGAACGCAAAATTTTATATTTTTGCCTGTAGCACTTTTAGATTGCCAAGATCTCACCTCAGATTCTCATCCTCAAAGCCCAAGTTAAAACTTTCTCAGCTGCCATTTTCAATCAGCAAATACCTCAAGGCAAAAAATGGTGCCACATTTCAGACTCATTTTTGTGATTTCCTACTATTTTGTCACTACCTTGACACTCCTATGATGCCAATTAGTGTTTTGTTTTTGTTTTTATTTTGTACTTATTCCAATTTGCAATTTTTCCCAATGGGCATCATGGTCAGAAACAATTTAGTCTGCCATTACTGAAAATTGATCTTACATTAACTTACTCTTCAGTGTTCGATGACTTTTTTCAGAAAATATGTATTTCATATGTATCAACTGACTCATCCTCATCTCTATACCTTTACTCTCATTTATAGTATCACATTTGTTTTCTTCATGGCTGTTGTCACAATATAAAACTATTCTACTTGTTTAATTATTTGTATATTTGCTAATGCTTTGTAAATATCATATTTCTCCAAACTAGAAAATAAAACCATGATAACAAGAACCAGATTCCCTTGAATATTCTTATAGCCCATTTTCCAGCATTTTGATAAAAAAAATCTCAATAAATGAGTGAATTATTAAAAGAATAAGCTCATGAATAATCAGCCAGACATTCAAGAATGCTTTTTTAGAAAAAGGTAAACACAGAATTTAAATAGATAACGTACTATTAGTTCAAGCAAAGATTTTATTCTGTGTACTTATTACTAATGTTAGGAGTAGCCATGCTGCTCCTAATAGGTTGATAAAGTTACTATGAATTCTGCAACTGTTTGTCAACCTTGTCAGTCATTTAGGAAGTATTTCTGGAGTGACAATTATACTGTATGTTAACAAAATATTTTTGCGGAAAATCATGAGATGCCACAGGAGCATTTTAAAGGAAGTACCCTTTTTCATGTTCTCTCCTCACTAAATTCAGTAGGCACTGCGGCTAGCACTATTCCTCTTTTCAATTTACTCGACAATTACTATTGCTATAATTGTAACATACATTTCTTCTTCCACTATGTCTTTTCTTCATTTTCCTACATCCAATCCATGAAAGCATTTCTTCAGAAATGCAATTACAGATCGCTCCAAACTTTAAATGACTAAACCAATGATGTTTTTCACTTAACCATCTTGAGAAAAGGGTGTGCATTCCATAGAAGTCATACTTCAAATTTTGCATTTTGGTTTTCTCCTGAACCAACTGATGATGGTGCTAGACTATAATATGCTGTAAGTTAGGTGAATTGAATGCATTTTTCACTTAAGATATTTACAATTTATATGATTGTATTAGAATGTAAGTCAAGGAGCATCTGTATTTTGATGTATGTACTTTTTCTTTTGCAGACCACTTACACTATCATTTATTGTGCATGTGTGCTCATGAAATAAAGAGACTGAAATCAAGTGCTAGCAGACACTCTGAAACACATTACTAATGAGACACCTTTTAAAAGCCAGAGCATTCAATCTACCTGAATCTCAAGAGTACATTTGTTTTTACTTCCAATAATTCTCAGGGATAAATATGCTTTGAAGTCAAACTGCATTTTTTTTTGCATATAAAAATCACAAAGAGTCAATTCTCCAAACTTGCATACAACATTAATTCATGATAGACTGGTATATGTGATTACAGCACTGCAAGTTAGTACCAGATCGGTGTATCAAGTGAACCTCTTCTTCATATCAAAACAAAGTTGTCTTTTAAACAAATTACAACTGCAATCATCCTCTCCAGTTACTAGGATGAAGACAGTTCTTACACAAGGGGAATGTTGTGCTTACTTTTCCTGAAGAATTATTATCTCCCTGGTGCATCCAATGGACCAACAACAACAACAACAACAAAAAATCAGGACCCAGTCTAGTATTTATTGAATGTTGCTGGAAGGCAGATGGGGAAGAAGAAGGAATTTAAACATCTCTCCTATCTTCTAATGACAAAATTGAGCCACAAACTGTTAAAGGTCAAGCTGAAGTTTGAACAGAGATCAGTAAAGAATTTTTAAACAGCTGAAATAAAATGGCAATTTAAAACCTTCTTTTAGAAATGTGTCCCTTGGGCTCAGTACGAGGTTAAAGTCCTCACCTTGCACTTCCAGGATCCTATATGGGCGCCGGTTCGTATCCTGGCTGCTCTGCTTCCCATCTAGATCCTGTTTGTGGCATGGAAAAGCAGAAGAGAATGGCCCAAACCTTGGCATCCTGCATCCGCATGGGAAACCAGGAAGAAACTCCTGGCTCCTCGCTTCAGATGAGCTCACCTCCAGCCATTGCAGCTCCCTGGAGAGAGAACAGGCAGTTGGAAGATCTTTCTTTCTCTCTCTCCTTTACTCTGTAAATCTAACATTCCGATAAAAAAAATAAACCTTAAAAACAAGAAATGTGTGCTTCATTTTGCCAATGCATCCCTATTGCCTAACATTACATCCCTAATCCCTACAAGAATTTAATTTGCTATTTCAATCTTAGAATAAAATTAATCTCTTTTCTAAAGAAATTACTTTTTATAATGAAACTGGAAACCACTATGCTCAGTGAAATAAGCCAAACCTGAAAAAACAAAAATCTTTAGTTCCTTCTGATATGACAACATCCGAGCAAAACACAAAACAAATAAATATATAGGTAAATGTCTATATACATATATTCTCATAAATGAACTATATAATGTATACTAGCAAACCAGGAACCAAAGACATATCATATGTATCTCTACTCCAGAATAAAAGGCTCTCAATAAAACTTACATTATCTTGGCAATATGATATAAGATTTTCTACTAATACCTATAGCTACAATGTCATGATACACCTAAACAGCATAATGTTGGACTTGCAACTGTTGTTGAAGGACTATTGTAATAATATAAGGAAAATGGTAGATGGGGAGAGAATGAGGAAAGAGCAAGGGGAGATAGGAATCCCTATACCTAGAAACCACATTATGGAAAATAGTAACAATAAAATTACAAAAAAAATCCCAGTTTTAAAATAAATGAAATTACCTTAACAATGAAATGTACATTTAGTTTGCAACTTTACAAGGATGTTGAATAGCAGTCATATTATTTCAAACTAATACTCAATATATTCAATCATTTAAATGTCAATTCAGCTAATCTACAGCTGGATAGAAAACTTTTTGTTTTCATTCCATGATATTCCATTAGACTATAGATGGTTGTAAAAAAGCATTATCATTATAATTTAAATTTATGTTTGTAAAATGTAATTTTGTATAACAAGAACATATAACTATAAACATTTCAGAGCCACAGTAGCATATCACAGTAAACTTCTGTGCTCAGTGACCTGTAGACTGACTTGGTGGCTTATGCTTTGATATAGACTGGTTGCCCCTCAGTAAGGAGTCTGCGGCAGGTCAACTGGGAAGGGTAGAAGATAATCTTAGATATTTCTGGTCCATCCCACTCCCCTGCACTAATCTGTAGTAACATGACCAAAAAGAAAAAAAGAACAAATCTTCATGAGTTCTAAGATCAGAAATGATATGTAACCATAACATGAACTTGACTGAAAGCAACAATGCCAATCTACATTTAAGCACTAAGAAAATGGACTTTATCTTTTGATGAAAGATCATATTATAGAAGGTGTTAGTTATACAGAGAGACAGCAAATTGAGACTATTTGAGTCAGTCTTCTACATTACTCCTTTTCAATCTCTTTATCCATTATACCTCATAATCCTAGAAAATAATTTCATCCTTCATTTTTAAAGAAATTTTAAGATACACTGCAAATGGCATCATGTCTCAGGATATAAAGATTCATATTATAAGACTATACTTGATATTTGTCATTATTATGAAGATTACAAGAAACATTTAATGGGAAAAATTGCCAATAAGATAATTCTGTTATACCAAACACTGAACCCAATGTAATAACAGACTATATATCCCAACACAAAACAACTGTTTTCTAAAAAGTAAGAATGAGGACAGTAAACTGAAAGTTCAAATGTATGGGTAAGAACTGTTCCTTAATTAATGAGATTCTAAATAATTAATGTGTCATATAGCCTTAAAAGAGAGAAACATGTCATTATTCTAAAACTAAATCATTAAGTCTTTTGCCTAAGGGTGAGATTTTTCCACCACTTTCTTTAAAATTTATAATGTAAATATATATTTCATGTATATATAGCACATAAACATATGTAATGCAAATAAATATGCATAAAATCCAAAAGCCTATATAGCCCATGTAAGAAAGAAATGACCCTACAAAAATTTTTTAAAAGACCCTACAAAGTTATTCCAGGAGATGGTCTTCTAGCCAGCCTATACCTTGTTGGGTCATCATTGAATTTTTTTTTATTTTGATAAAATATACTTAGAAGATTTAATGTTTCACTGAGAAAATTGACTGCAAGCGTTCTCAATGTTTGGGTGAGAGGACTTGGATCAACTCCCCCGAATGAAACACGCTCACTATTCATGAGAGAAGAAGGAGTCATGCTAACATCTTAGTGCAGTTTGCTTTTTTTTTTAAGATTTATTTTTATTATTATTTTTTTATTGGAAAGGCGGATATACAGAGAGGAGAGACAGAGAGGAAGATCTTCCGTCCGATGATTCACTCCCCAAGTGAGCATAACGGCCTATGCTATGCCAGTCCGAAGCCAGGAGCCTCTTCCGGGTTTCCCACGCGGGATAGAACCGGCGCCCATATGGGATCCCAGGCGTGCAAGGCGAGGACCTTAACCACTTGCGCCACTGCGCAAGGCCCTGCAGTTTGCATTTTCGCTGCTGAGTTCCATCTGATGAGTCAGGTGAACAGCCCAAACAGAGAAAGGGTGAGCAAGAGACAGGTGATAGACTAATACGACCAGTGTTTGTTGAGGCATGTGCTGGCCCCTGTGTTGGTATATTCAGATCTATGTTTTGTCAGCTAACTGAGGTAAAAAGGAGCTGACTACCTACTTTTTGAAACTGATCCTACACGTCATTTACTACCACTACCTTCGAGCATGGCATAACCTACTTACCAATCTTAATACATGTCGCGTCAATGAAACTTTTGGACGCTGAACTAACATAAAGGTCTTTTTAATCAAGCTTCATGGAACTACACATCCCAAATTTCATAAGCAACAAATAGAAAGAAATTGTCGACATACAAACAGCATTGATTATTTTGCAGATTTTCCTAGTTTCATTATACTTTGATAAATGCAAACTTCTTCAGCTATAGGCAAACACAATTTGTTTGTGAAGTGTGGGCCCTTAAGGCAGGCACTTGCTGAAAATTCACTTTTTAGAAAATATCAGTCAAATAACAGAGTGGAGAACTAGCAGATAATAGCTTATGAAGCAAATATAAGTGGCACATTTCATAAATAAGAATTTATCCTCAGACATTCCCCTAAATAAAATCATATATCAGATGCACACATAAGTAAAATCACGTATTACTTGTATGGAAAAGTGTTGGCAATAGTTTCAGAAGGAGAAACAAACTTTTTTTCTATTCTTAGAGGAAAATACAACAGCACATAGAAATATTAGCCTTAAAATTCCCAAATCACTGAAAAGTGTGTTTGTATGTATTTGAATTTATGTCTCTTCTTTAAGTATTTCTAGTTCTCAAAATCAAGTAGAATGTTTCAATACTAATACAATTTAGGAGATCAGCTGAAATTGCCTTGGAACTAGAAAGATAAATTTTCCAACTGGAAAGGGAAACTCAGAAATTACTCAAGCCATGCCTTCAGACAAACTGGGACATTGTCTAACTCATTTAATTTAGCTGTAGGAGCTTTTTTTTTTTTTTCTGAACTAAGACTTAATCTTATTTCACAACAACAGCCATAATAAATAAATTATTCAAAGAGGAAAAACTTGTAAGCTAATCTAGGAAAATATTTTTCTCCTGGACATTATGTTTCCAATATTTTAAAAACCTTAAGGGGCTTCCTCTTAACCAGTGTGATTGGTACAATAGTGAAGATGCGTTCCTCTTTCTATGCATTGTTTATAATTCCTCAACATTTGACTGTAAGTACGGCATATAAATATGATAAACTATCTCTCCTCTAATTATTATGAGGAAACATGAAGAATTTTACAAATGCAATTAGTACCCATAATAGGGAGAATCAAGATGGTGGACACTTAAACAGACGGAGAAACATGAGCTGATATAAAGCCAAAAGGGCACATTCCAGGAAACAGGAGAAGACAGAACAACACGGGGTACCTATAGACTGACAGACATGGGAAAGCAGTGGACACAACAGTATGGTGCTGCAGTGACCAATACCCCAGAAGCAGAGACTGCTGATCTCAATTGCACAGGCAGCTGGAATTCCACCAGCAACAGGAGGGAAGGCAATTTCGCTAGGAGATCAAGAGGTAAAAACACACAAACTGCCTATCTGCCCAGCTGGTCTATTTGATTTGAACAGTGGTAGAGACAAAGTGGCAGGTTCCAGATGAGCAGTGCAGGCACAGGGTGGATTTCACAGCCAGGTCTGTTCCCTAGAGCTGATTAGGGCACCATTTTGTGTAGGGAGATAAACGCTACGGGACAGGACTGCACATATACTAAGCTGAGAGTGAATTCATCTCTGGTTCAGTGAAATGCAACAACACGGCATCCTACAGATTCCACCTAAGATATGTCCGGGAAGCCCTCAGACCTGATGGCCAGCAGATCAAGAGCTCCAGTAGTGGCACATAATGCTCCATTTTTACAGAGTGGCAAGGCTTTAAGATTGCAGGGACAACAGAGATGTACATGCACTGAGCTGGGAGAGAACTCACTGAGAGCTCAGTGCATTACAAAAGTCCCACAGGGAAAATAATACCGACTTAGACATCCTACAGGTCAAAATAGTTCTATATGGTCCTCAGATCTGACAGCCAACAGGTTCCAGCAAGATCAGCAACACCAACAACCTATGTAGGACACCTGGTATCTCCCTAATCCTGGGAACTGCTCCAACTGGCATGGTAGAAAGGTTGTACAGACAATGGTGCAGCCTCAGCACGGTATCACAGAAGGTGGGGAGTAATGAACAAGAGCTGGGGTATGGAGACCACTGTAGAAATCTAACATAAGAACCCAGATCTGGAACTCACTGGAGTGAGTGGCACAACTGACTGCAGACAAAGAACCGTGCAAAAACTGCAATAAGTAAAAAGTTGAACTGTAGACCTGTGGGTGACACAGATTAGAAACCTACTCTAAGGAGAAAAATATGCTAACCAGAAGTACAATGACCAAGAGCAAAAGAAGAAACAGAGGCACAATGAATATTACTGAAGACTCCCTGCAAAGGAGAAAAAGCCTTTGTCAACTTCAGAGTTGACTGAGGAATACATCGAGAAAATGAGGGATACAGAATTCACGCGGGAAATGAATCAAATGAAAGCTGATATATCAGAAATGAAGAATACAGTGGAGCAAATTAAAAGTGTAATACATTGAAGGAAGCAGAAGAAAGAATCTCAGGATTAGAAGATATTTTCTGTCACCAGGGGGAAACAAACCAAAAGCTGGGAGCAGTGCTGGGTCAAGCTAAAAATGTATTCAAGAATTGAAACACGGTACAAAGAGGCCAAATATAAGAGTGGTGAGAGTCCCAGAAGGTGCGGAAAGAGAAGCTGAGTTTGCAAATGTATTTAATGAAATAATAAGGGAAAATTTCCCTAATCTAGAGAAAGAGTGGGGAAACAAGATCCAGGAGGGGCACAGAACTCCCAACAGGGTCAACTAAAAGCAATCTTCACCCAAGACACATGATAATCAAGCTCTCTTCAGTTGAACATAACCACAAGATCCTTAAAAGTACACATAGAAAAAAATCATTTGTCATATCAAGGAATGCCAATTAAATTCACAGGAGACCTCTTCCAGAAACTCTACAGGCCAGAAGAGAATGGAGTGACATACTCCAGATTGTAAAAGCTTTTGGTGGCCCAGAATAATGTACCCAGCAAAGCTTTCCTTTGTCTTCGAAAATGAAATAAAATTCTTACACAGTAAGAGAAAAAAAAAGTTAAAAGAATATACCTCTTCCAAACTTGCCCTCCAAAGGATACTTAAAGGTGTTTTCTTGAAAGAGAGGAGGAATAGTGCCCAGCAAACCAAAGGCAAATGTTAAGAACATCCCAGCAAAATAACAGAAAACTAAATCAGTAAACAACCCATTGCTAAAATGACAGGATCAAATTGCCTCCCATTGTATAACCATGAGTATAAATGATTTAAACTCATCAATGAAACATCATAGATTAGATTGAAGTAAAATAACAAAACTCATCTCTCTGTTGCCTACAGGAGACATATCACATCAACAATGATCAGTGGAAACTATATCTCATGGATTTTCACTTTTTAAAATTTTATCTCTTGAAAACATGTTTGTTTCTCATTAAATTCATTAATGACTCATACAGTAGCATTGCATCATTTTCTTCTAGAAGGATTTTGATTTTCTTTTTCATTTCTTCAGTGATACTTCAGTCATTCACTACCATGTTATTTAACATCATGGCATTGTAAGTTTCTATTTTTTCTTCTTGTTGATATTGCTTTGTGACTTTTCATTTAAGAGGCTGTATAGTAACTGTGTGAGGGAGACTATCATATCCAGTAACATGTTACATAACTTCATGGCAATGTAACTTTCTATTTTTCTTCCTGTTGTTGATTTTTTATTGTAGCTTTTCATTTAAGAGGATGTATAGTAACTGTGCAATGGACACAGTTACTGTGAGATATCATCCCTGGATCTGCCCGCTACCTAGTGGGCATGACCATAGCCTACCTGCCCATGACCTGAGGCACAGCTTACAGCCATGCATGCAGAACGTGACCCTTGACATGACTGGAGCATCTAAAGCAATAGATGTGCATTCTAGACAATTACAATGTCATTGGGTGGGAGGACTGTCAAGGAACACCCTTCTGTCTTCTTTTTTGCTACTCTGTATAAGTTATGTTCATATTACAATAGACAGACATGCCCCAGTGTCTGGCCCCAGTGGTTCTTGCAGCTGAACAACAACACCTCATGCCTCCGTAGTTTCAGATTCATCCTGTTTTTCTGGCAGGAAAAAAACCCTAAGAAACCCCATTCCTAATATTTGACCTCAAGTTTTTACAATGGAATAATCATTCATTTCACTTTCATAGGGCTAACTTTATGATACAGAAAGTGATCATGACATGACAAACATAAGAAAAAGAATAAAATAAAGATAAAAGTATAATTAAAATAATAATAGAAATTCAGGAATAAAGATGCATGGTGTATGCTTTTAGTTTGTTAATGATTCATTGGAAGGGCATATTTACAGAGAGGAGAGGCAGAGAAAGATTTATCTGCTAGTTCATTCCTCAAATGTCCACAGTTGCCAGAGCTGAGCCAATCTGAAATCAAGATCCAGAAGCCCCTCTGCATCTCCCACACAGATGCAGAGTCCCAAGGCTTTGGGTCATCCTCCAAGGGCTTCCTATGCAACAGTCAGAGAGCTGGATGGGAAGTGGGGCAGCCAAGATAGAAACTGGCACCCTTTATGGGATGTCAGTGCTTACAGATAGAGAATTAGGAAAGTGAACCATCATGTCAGCCCCTATGTTTTCACTCTATCCCAGCAAGCTAATCTCCCTTGTAGAGTCTATGCTTTGTGTTTGTTCTGTGTATTAGTATTTGCATATCAGAGAGAACAGGTGATATAGGATAAAGTTAAATTAAGTTAATAGACAATTATTTTTAGGTATACCTGATATAATAAGGTGAGTCCACAAAAAATGAACAGGGTTTTGGAATCACATGCACAAAAAGTCAGAAAGCTTCAAAGCAAAATAGGCAAGTCAGCACAAACAAAATAAAAATGCTAAAAGAAAGACCCTCTCTGGAAATCTTGGGAGAAACAGTCAAACACATTGGGAGGCAGAGCCCACAAGGAGTACAGCCTGAGTCCTAAACTTTCAAGTAACTGAATTCTGTCAACAATCTGAAAGAAACTGAGAAATTTTAAACTTAGATACGATTACATCCCTAACCGAAACCTTGACTTCAACCTCATGAAACTATTAAACAATTTCTGGCTTTTTAAAAAACATGTTCAACTTGTGCAAAATCAACACATAGCCATAAAAAGCAATGCATACAGTAAGTGGTTGATCAAGCTTTACTGTATAAACTTGGGTGTAAAAGGTAGTAGAGGTCATCTAGCCAAACATTTTGTTCAATTAGTTATGTAAATATTTTCCTAACCAGAGAAATTATCTTCTTTTTTCTTTTACTGTGTGCTTTAAAGTGTGTAAAATGGATATGTATATATAGCTTTAAGAAACTGGTCTCATGATTCATTTATCTCATTAAACATCCTTTCTAAGTTTACCAGTATGGTTAGAATCTTACAGATAGGGGAATATGAAGGTAAAATATAACCTCAACAAACAGTACTTATTTCTAGTTAGTCGATCCAAAGCAGACCTGGGGAAGGCACACTCAAGATTGTGTAAATCTCTCATTCATCAGGATGTGACCACTGATTAAGATCTGAAAACATTGAGGACTTGCTGTAGAGAGTAATTCTGAATCAGAGATTTTGTAAATTCATGTAATAGTGGCATAGGAATGAGAAGATTTAGATACAGCTTTTATGGTTGCCATTAAAATCACTGTTTTATCTCATCCAAGGCATTAAACTCCATGCATCATTTGTGAAATTATGTGAATTTTCAGAGGAAACCATTTAGTGACCCAGTTCAAACATTTTATGATGCAAGTTCAAGTCTGTTAAAGTAGGGCTGTTCCTAAAGCATCTCAGCTGATTACTTTGGCTGGCTAACTAAAATATTCCTTCATCTTTATTTTCTCTAAATGGCAATGTATTCATATCAATCAGGAAAACAACTTGTAGAAGTGATATTATACAAAATGTTATATGAAAGTTACTCACAGAGGGATTTAGAACAGTGCCAAATGCAACCAGCTTCTTGTCAGCTCATATTCTAAGAAACTGTAGAAAGGGAAGAAAATGAATGGTTCGAAAGGATGGAGAGAATGAAAACTGAAAGAAAAAGGAAAAATTACAAACAGGAAGAAGATATTCTGCAGCACCAATAGGACTTATAAATACAAAGGGCAAAGACTACCAACTGCCCCAAATTAATCTTTTCGTGAAAGAGAAGTATAGTGTCAAAATCACTCAAGAATCCAGAATAGAGAGACCTTTAACATAATCATCACAACTAAAAACATTATGAACAGTTTGAACTCAAAATGTCCCCAGAAACAAACACAGCAAACACAGGGTGTTAAAGACATGCAGGCTTTCTTCCAGAAGGCCTTAACTATCTTAAAGAGGTGCTCTGAAATCATATCACTTAGTTCCCGTAAGGAAAAATCAGCATGTAATGACTTTTGGCATTATCTTGAACACTGCTGCTAAAGGTAATAGCTCCTAACAAATGTGTTTTTTTTTTTTCAAAATCATACTGGAGATAGGTCCAGTAGGAGAACTGTAAATTCTACTAAGAGAACAATTCAACCATCTATCTCTTTTAAATACCAGTGAGCACATCTTAAAAGTCTTGAAACAAATTTGTACACTGACCATGAACACCTGAAGGATGATATGGCCACTATGATGTACTGATGATATCTCATTCCCACATGCCTCATGGATCTCAGGGTGAGTGAACCAAAAGAGAGCCACCTGGATTCTTCACTGTACCAATTTCAAATGATCCGATAACTTAAAGAGAAACGAATGTATTCATCTTATTAACAAATGTTTCAGTATACATTTCACAGGAGACATAATTCATACAATGCACAACTGTAGGGATCACACATCTTAAGGCAAAGGGAAGGTTTGAGGCACAGACATTAACAGCATTACAAATGACTCGGATAAATTTCAAACCTTACAGTGTCAATCGAAAACATAATTCAAAAAAAGCAAAGCTGTTATTTCCCTCAGACTTCAGCCTAGCTTTCCATAGGAGATAAAAGTAAGTGCTATAGTGAGAAAATCTTTTTGTGGAAGAAGGTGCTAAATCTCCAATTACATCTCAGGGGGAAAAAAAACTCAATGGCTACTCATCACAGAAAATGACACATATTTTGAGATCAAAAGTCAGCAACCTGCCTGGTACAGAGAGCAAGAAAAAGATTAAAAAAAAAATCTATGCTATACTCTGTGATAAGTGTGATAAGAAAAATGATAGAGAAGATTAAAACATAGCATAGCTGCATGCTTGTAGCTAAAATTAATGGCCTTCAGTGCCTTTGTCTGGTTACTCACAAATGTCCAAAAATAACCTTATGGATTCTGCAAAACCTCATTTTGGGATCTCTAGGCCAAAAAAATATATTAATATAGAACAATTTTGTAAGCCATTTTTACACAGTAAAATTCATATATATGTGTGTATACATATATATGTGTTTATATGTATATATGTGTAATTTACTGCTAAATGCTTATCTTCCACATGCATCTTTTTCATCTTTAAGAATTATATATATATATATATATTTTTTTTTATTGGAAAGGCGGATATACAGAGAGGAGAGACAAAGAGGAAGATCTTCCGTCCGATGATTCACTCCCCAAGTGAGCACAACGGCTGATGCTATGCGGATCCGAAGCCAGGAGCCTCTTCCGGGTCTCCCACGCGGGTGCAGGTTCCCAAAGCCTTGGGCCGTCCTTGACTGCTTTCCCCGGCCACAGGCAGGGAGCTGGAAGGGAAGCGGGGCTGCCGGGATAGAACCAGCGCCCATATGGGATCCCGGGCGTGCAAGGCGAGGACCTTAACCACTTGCGCCACCGAGCTGGGCCCTAAGAATTATATTTTAAACATTAGGCATTGGAAGAAAAATATTCAGAATAAAGGGCTAGTGTGTGTGCATTTAAATGTATACAAAAATACATTTTTTTCCACTTGCAGCATCTCTTTCCAAACACTAACTTATGCAGCAGATCACAATTTATCAGGTGTGGCACTGGGTAACTTACAGTTATTAGTTTTGGTTCAATACTTGTAGCCTTAGGAATAAAGAAATTATATTCTGTACACACTTAAAAAACAATTTCATCAGCTTAAAATGCCAACAGTTTCCCATAAATGCTGCTGTAATTATTTTAAATCACTTAATATTCCAAGAAAGAAGTAACTTAACTGTGTTATGCTTAACACTATCTCTCTCTCTCTCTCTCTCTCTCTCTCTCTCTCTTTCTAACACACACATACAAACACACACACAAACACACACACAAAACACAGCATGGCCTGGAGCTGAGTGATTTTGCTTTTATTTATTTATTTTTAAATCAAGATGTCTATTACAGTTTAATTACTATTGTGGTTTTCTAGATCACATTTGTGAAGGTATAAGAAAAGATTCCATTGATTTAAACAATACTGATTAATGTGGAAGATTAATAGACTAGAAAGAGATACAAAATGCTTTTTGTGGGTTAGAAATCTCTAACTTGAATCAATCTATCAACACTGTGGAAATCACATGAAATCATTTTACATTCAAATCAGTTACTATTGCATTGTTAGTCACTATATTGCTTCCTTCAGGAGTCCCATTTTCACAAGTAAAATAATAAGAAAATACGATCTATGCAAATATGAAGGAAAATACAAAATAATGACCTGCTAAAGGCTTTTTCATAAAAGCATCAAAACTTCTGAATAAGCAAACATATTCACACTCAAAGCAATCGAGGGTTTTTGTCAGTTTTTATTCTGTTGTTTATAAAGCATTTTTATTACCTGGGTTTATATTGACAGTGGATGAAAATGCATTTGGATAGCATTTTTGTCCTATGCATTAGGAGCTCATCAACAACCACTCTCTATTCTTTTCATAATCAGTCATGTTTATAGCACCTGGAGGTAATATTTGAGTTTACAGTGGTCAGGCAGGTCAAAGAAGAGACTGTAATGGATCTTTAAGATTATCTGGTAGGGGCCTGCGTGACGGCTTAATTAGTTAATTCTTTACCTGCAAACACCAACATCCCATAAGGGTGCCAGTTCATGTTCCAACTGCTCCACTTCCTAGCCAGTTCCCTGATTCTGGCCTGGGAAAGCAGTGGAGCATGTCCAAAAGTCTTGGGACTCTACATTTATGTGGCAAACCTGGAGGTGGCTCCTGGCTCCTGAATTCAAATCAGCTCAGCTACAGCTATTGTGGCCATTTGAGAAGTGAACTAGCAGATGGAAGATCTTTGTCTCTCCTCTCTTTGTAAATGTGCTTTTCCAATAAAAATAAATAAATCTTTTTAAAAAGTAAAATTAAAAATAAGATTATCTGGGGCCCGGCGCAGTGACCTAGTGGCTAAAGTCCTCATCTTTAATGTGCCAGGATCCCATGTTGGCACCGGTTCTAATCCCAGCAGCTCCATTTCCCATCTAGCTCCCTGCTTGTGGCCTGGGAAACTAGTCGGGGATGGCCCAAAGCCTTGGGACCCTGCACCTGTGTGGGAGACCTGGAGGAAGTCCCTGGCTCCTGGCTTCGGCTCGGCACAGCACCAGCCCTTGCGGTCACTTGGGGAGTGAATCATTGGATGGAAGATCTTCCTCTCTGACTCTCCTCCTCTCTGTATACCTGACTTTGTAATAAAAATAAATAAATCTTTAAAAACAAATAAGATCATCTGGTCAAAGTATATTAAGAAACTTAAACTGATGTTTGGCAATTTGTACACAATTTGAACAATATTCTCAAAAATATTTTTTCAAGTCCAGTGCAGTAACCTAGTGACTTAAGTTCTAGCCTTGCATGTGCTGTGATCCCATATGGGTGTCAATTTGTGTCCTGACTGCTCCATTTCCCATCCAGCTCCATGCCTTTGGCCTGGGAAAGCAGTAGGAAGGTCCAAAACCTAGAAATTCTATTCCCACGTAGAAGACCCAGAAGAAGCTCCTGGCTTCAGATTGCCTCAACTAGGGCCATTGTGGCTACTTGGGGAATAAAACAGCAGATGGAAGATCTTTCTCTCTGCCTCTCCTTCTCTTTGCAAATCTGATTTTCCAGTAAAAATAATTAATATTAAAATTCTTTCAACTTTTCCCGTACATTTGACATTTTTCACAGTGGAGTACTGAAGAAAAATAGGTCAAATGCCATCATATTTAAGAAAGTTTATCAAGACAGTTGCTGGCTAAGAAACCTAGCACTAATCTCTGCACAAAGACACTAAGTCAGACATCTAGTTTCATACCAAGGCAGATCCATAAGAGACAAGATGAAAAACCACAGTGTTGTTTTTAGTATAGTAAGAATAAATCATGCAAGGAAAGGGTTAAAACATCATCTTTCTAACCCTCTTCCTCAGCTCCAAGAAGTACAGAAGAGATATTGCCACCTACTCATAAGAGGAAGTGGGAATTAAGTCCAATCATCAGACTTGAAATCCAATATCTGATCTGCCTTAAGAAGGCCAGCAAGGTTCTGAATCAGGTCATATGAACCTGATCGTAGGGCAGACAGAGCCTGGGGAAGTTCCTTAACCAGGTGGCAAAGGAACCTCCCCCTCTTCACTATTCCTTTCCCTTGCCTTGGTCAGATGCTAAAAAAAAAAAAAAGGCTCTAGATGCTAAATCATATAGCAGGAAGGGGAGTATAGGACATTGCTACTCTCACAGCTCTGAGAACGGTTTTCAGCGTCACAGTTCAGTGCCCCTCAGGGTGTTGGTTGACTTTCCCTACTATCCACCCCTTAGTTTCAGGCAGCAAGACTCCATGGTTTTATAGTGTACTGCAGCAAAGTGAGCATAGAACTAAGTCTTCTGACATCATGCAAGGTTAGCAATCCTCAACATATTGTAAATGACAAGGATTCCTAACTCCAACCCACTGCCTGCTGTTAAGGCTGCTGAACCCACATCAGTGCAAGCTAGGGACCCACAGCCTCAGTTGATTGGATTTCAATCTGGATCAGTAGCACACATGGCAGTTTGTTTGCAGCAGTCTTGGGCAACCCGAACATCAGGACGCCAACTGTCCTTGCTCTACTTCTGTGCTGTGCTAGTCTTGGTGAACTATAGGACACTTACCATAGAAATAGTGTTTGGACTTATTCTAACATCAGGTAGAGGGTTGTAGAGATGAAGTATTCTTTTTAGAAATTCATGAGATTATTATAAACAAGGTACCAGCTATGGCTCTAGGATAATCCTGGATTGAGCGTGACCTCTAGTGAAGTTCAGTAACAACACACTAACAATCAACTAGCAGCAAACCCAGACTTAGGGTTCCACCTAAAACTGCTAAGCAAGATATACATACAAAGAGCATCCTACAACATAATCAAAGCTATATATGAAAAACCCAACACTAGCATCATATCAAACAGGGAAAAATTCAAAGCTTTTCAATTATGATCTGGAACTAAACAGGATGTCTATTTTCACCACTGTTATTCAACATAGCATTGGAAGTCCTCAAAATAACTATTAGCAAGAAAACTAAATTAAAGGAATTCTAATTAGAAACAAGAAATTAAAATTTCCCCTGCTCAAAGACTCCATGATTCTATATATAGGAGGACTAAAAGTCTCAATCAAGGGATTATTGGAATTTATGAGAGTTTGGCAGGGTAACATGGTACCAACATAATAAATAAATCAAATCTATGGCACTAGTATACAGACAAAAAGCATAGCTGAGAAAGAACTTGTAAATACAGTTCTCTTTAAAATAGCAGAGAAGAATCTTAAATACTTTTGAGTAAAAGCAACAAAAGATGTAGAAGATCTCTATGAAAAAATTACAAAATAGTAAAAACAAAGTTATAGCAGGAGACACTAAAAACAGAGAAATGTACCATATTCCTAGATTGGCAAGATCAACATAATCAAAATGTACATATTACCAAAAGGACTATACAGATTCAATGTAACCCCCAATCAAAATGCCAACAACATTCTTCTCAGAAATAGGAAAAATGATACAAAAATCATCTGGAAGCAAGAAACCATGGAGGAATCATAATTCCAGACCTCAAGACATACTATAGGGCAGTGGTAATCAAAACAGATTGGCACCATTCATGCAAAATATAAATCAAATGTAGTTAAACATATATATCCATATATTCATACAGAGGAACTACCTAATAGAGACAAACATACCAGAAAGTAAAGGTATGTTGCAGCATGTATCTCTACTCCTGATTAAAAGGAGGACTCCCAGTGCAACTGTTAAATGTATCCTGTCAATGATATGAGGTTTTCTATCACTGTCAATAGATACAATTCCATGATACACTTAAGCAACACAATGTCGAACTTGTAATTGTTACTGAAGTTCTATAATTATAATAACATGAAGAAATGGTGGAGGGGGTGAAGAACAGGCAGGGAGAAAGAGGAGAGAGAGGGAGCAGGAATCCCTACACATATAAAACCCAAGAATAGAAAATTTCATATATACGTATTTCCATATACATGTATAATTCATGTATATTATATATGATATATATTACATTATATATATATCATAATATAAAATTGGGAGCAAGGGAGCAAGGAAGAAGGTTTATAAGAAAAACAATATATAAAATAAAATGGGATATTCTTTTTATTGTAATTCAAGAGAGAATTAAGAATACAAAAAGGATTACTTCTAGGCTTTTGAGCAAAGATAAATTTAAGAAGTATAAATTGCTCAGAAAGCACACGAAAAGAGAAAATGACACAAGACTTCCCAAACCTAGAGAAAAATACAATATGAAGGATTATTAAAGCTGCAAGAGAAAAGAAAATAATATAGAAGTTGGCACCAATTTGCCTAAATGTGAGTTTCTCAACAGAAATCCTATATCCCAGAAGGGAGGTGGATGATGCTTTCCTAGTAAAGAAAAGGAAAAATAATGCCAGCCAATAAAACTGTATTCAGAAAATCTATCCTTTGTTTATGAGTGGCATGCAAATAAATTTCTAAAACAGAGAAAGAGAAGAAGCAACATCAGCAGCAACAGCTGAGAGAATCATCACCACCAACAACTCTTTTACCAGAAATGTTAAAGACAGCTCTGTGAACTAAAAGAAACATGTACCAACTAAAAACAAAAAAACTCAGAAGGTAGAAAATTTAGTAATAAAAGTAACTGTACTACCAAAGTCAGAATACTCTAACACTGTAAGTAAGATGGGCAAATTATGTTTTTCTTTGTTGTGTATACTAAAAAATTATAATTATTTTCTTTAAATGTTGATATAGGTATGTGGCCGTGGGGTTGGGACAAAAGAAGCCCTTTGCAGCGTGGCGGCTGCAGGGGGTGCCTGAATCAGGCCAAACCCCAATGCTTGGGACTCAGGTTATGGTCATTGTTGCCACGCAGTGAGCGAGTCCTAGCATTTGGGCCAACAGTGCCTGTTGGCTGCCTCTGCCTATTGGCTGCCCCGCGACAAACTCTAGGATTTTAGGGTATGTAACTGCTGCCTAGGGGCATCCACAGATAAGGCCAATGTGAGTTTAAGTGAGGAATGAATCCCATTTGACTTCCAGCGATGGGGTCACAGAACTTGCTTGCAAGTGTGGGGACTAAGACCTCATAGTTTGGAGGGGACTGTCCATAAGATCTATTTGGGCCACACTGATTAACCAGCCCACATGGGAATCCTGAGCTGGGCTGTTAGTGTAGAACATCACTGACTGCCACATACCAGTCCTCACGAAAACTATGGCTAGGGGCCTGTATGGGAGAGCTAGGTGCCAGTACCTGATTGAGTGGTAATACAGGGGATGGGTCACATTAGGCAGGGTCAAGACACTAAGCAGTACACAAGAGAACCAGGTCAGAGGGTAAATTCTGTGGGGGATGTATGGATCCAACCCTGTGAAAAACAAGTTCTGGTTAGCTCAAGAGATGGGGTGGTGGTGGGCTGAGCTAGATGTGACCATGGAACCTACCATCACTCACAGATAAAGGAACTGCCAACAGTCTGGGAAGGTCAAGGAAGCAGCACCCGCATGTGCCTCCTAAAACAGGGTGTGTGGTGGGCATGGCTGCAACTGGAAGGGGGCAGACCGGGCAAGGCCGAGCAAACCTTAACTCACAAGGAAGAACAGTAATCACGCTGGAGCACAGGTCATGCCAACCTAGGCTCTTACACCAGCTGGTCTGCATGAGCCAGGGATGCTAGGCCACAGTACAGAAGGCAAAGGCCAAATCAGGTGAGGCACTATGCCAAGCTGGGTTGGAGCAACCACTGGCATGCACGGAATCTATGGCTGGGAACAGGCCCGGTTGGGGAGCTTTGAGATTACACCCTTGCTGGGTTGGAATTCCCATTGGTGAGTATGGGGGCTGGAGTAGGGGCTGCGTTCTGGTCTGGATATGGCTGCAATATCCCTTGGGAGATGTGTGAACTGGAGCTAGGCACACCAAGCCAGTCTAGACTCCAGCACCACCTGGTGTGTGTCAGAACTAGGGTAGATGCAGAATGGACTTGGACTAGGCTAGGTCTCTGCCCCTTCCGAGCCATGTGTCAGCTGTGTCTGGGTATGAATGAGCCTTGGCTGGGCTGAAACATCCATCAGTAAGAACAGGAATGGGTTGAAGGCCAGTCAAGAAAGGTCACTGTTCCTGCCAGGACAGGAGATGGACTGTAGGGCTGGCCCATGGACCCACTGGTATGCGCAAGATACCACTGGGAGAGGTTCTGATGGAGGAGCTTGGGAAACTCCTCTATTGGGACACAGTCCCTGCAGGAGAGCGCAAGTACTACAATAGGGAGCAGCCCAGACCAGACCAAGGAAATGTAACCAACAGCATACATTTGGCATAGGTTGGGGCAGACTAGGCTGAATCAGTTCACATTATCTGCTGGCAAATCCGAGTACCAGAGCAGAGTATGGATGGGGCCAGGTTCAGTTGCAACACATACCAGTGCACATTACGTCAGGGACGGGGTGCTAGCTGGGCTCAGCTAAGCTGTAACCCCCACCAGCATCAGCTGGAATCGGAAGTAGTCCAGACCAAGCTACAGCATCCACTGGCAAAAGTCGAAGTGAGGCAGGCCATGCCAGACTGTGCTGCAGTGCCCAACCAGCACACATGAGCACTAGGCAGAGAAGGGGCAAAGCTGGTAGAGGGAATGTGGAGGGCCCCCATGCTGGACCACCACTCCCACTGGAGAGCATGAGTTGAGATGGAGGCAGACCAGACCAGGCAGGACTACAATATCTGTGGGTCTCATATGAGATAAACCAGGTAAAAGCCAGGCTTGGCTGATTATTCCTACTGGTACAAACATAAATCAGAGGCGGGGGGTGTTGGTTGGGCTTTGCTGCAGCATCAGCTGGCAGATATTGGCACTGGGGGCTAATTCTGTCAAGCTAAACTCCAGAACCACCTGGAAAGTGCATGATCTGGGAGTGGTTGTGGCCTAATAGGGAAATAGTGGGCACCTCCCTCTTGGGTTACCACTCCCACTGTAGAACATGAAAACCAGGCCTGGGGCTAGAGTGGCTAGACAGAACAGCACCCGCCAGTGTGTGTGGGGGCTGGATAGTAGGGCTGGTTGGGTTGAACTAGGCTTCAATGCCCATTGACATGTATAAGAGCTAAATGGGATATGGGACAGACTGGACCAGTCTGCAGTACATACTGGAAAGCATGGGAACCTGGGTAGGGGACAGGCCTGGTGGGGGTTATTGGGATTGCTCCAACTAGGCTGCAGCTCCCACTGGTTTGCATGAAGGCTGAGTGTGAATTGGACAGAATCAGGCTTGACTATAACATTCATTTGTTCGTGTGGAAGACAGGGTTGGAAACAGAACTGACCAAGCAATTGCAACCACCAACATATGCATAAGCTGATTGGGGCGATGTACTGGCAAGCACACACAAGAATCAGGTCTATGGATCACCCCCGATTAAGTTTCTTTGGTTAGCCCTCCAATTGAGCTGCTGATCTTAGAACCCCAACCATGAGGAGACTGTATCAACCAGTGGATTCTGAAGTTATTTCATCAAGCTTGGAATGGCGAGACTGGCAGCAATTCAGAACTGTTGAACTATCAAAACTGCTTGAGCAGGACCCTTGGAGCATACCTCACATTGGGGACCTGGGATGGATGGGAGGCTGGGTGGAGCTTCTCCCTTTAACTTTGCCCTTATCCCAGATACAGAAAAAATAATAATAATATTAATGTGGAAACAAGGGTCTTACCCACTTTCCTGTAGCCCTTGACTCTTTGTGCCCTAATCAACTATGTAAGGATTATCAAAATGAAAGTGTTTTAAAAAAAATAATGTTGATATAGGCAAAAAGGAAAGAGGATACTTGTAACAAAAAAATCAAAACGTTGAAAGAATAGATTATAAACTTAGAGTGCTACACTAGGAGCTCTTATCTCGTTTTTTGTTGTTGTTGTTTCATTTGGGTTTTTTTCAATAGGAAGACTTTAATGATCAACAATGCCTTTGAAATTCACTAGCTGACATTTTCCAATTAAAAGACATAAAAGACATAGATTGTGAGTCCAGTATTGTAGCACAGCAGGTAAAGACAAATTAGAACATAATTTGGCAGCTTTAGTAACTTTAATTATACTGCAATAATAGGTCACTATAGGAGAAATGATGAATGCAAAGCCTTTTATTTTGGATCACTGGATTCAGAATAGATTCCTAGAGACAGGTATTATAGTGTAGCTCATGAAGCTGTCACCTGACACGCTGGCATCCCTTATGGGGTACCAGTTCAAGTCCCAGGTTGTAATCAATCTCCTTGCTAATAAACAATAAAGAAAGTTGGCCCAAGTATTTGGATGGTTCTTTCATGCTGGAGACTTAAATGAAACTCCAAGTTTCTGGTTTCAACCTGGCTCAACCCTGGTTGTGTAAAATCTCCCTCTCTCTCTCTCTCATACACACACTTTCTCTGTGTATCTGTATGTGTGCATGTGTGTGTGTGACTCTGCCTTTCTTTTTCTTAAATTTTTATTGCAAAGTCACATATACATAAAGGAGGAGAGACAGATTCTCCATCCATTGATTCACTCCCCAAGCAGCTGCAACAGCGAGAGCTAAGTCTATCCAAAGCCAGTAGCCCAGAGCCTCCTCCAGGTCGCCCATACTGGTTCAGGATCCCAAGGCTTTGGGCTGTCTGTCCTCAACTGCTTTCCCAGGCCACAAGCAGGGAGCTGGTTAGGAAACAGGGCAACCAGGATATAAACTGGTGCCCATATGGGATCCTGGCACGTGCAAAGTGAGGACTTCAGCTGCTAGCTACCGAGCCAGGCCTAACTCTGCCTTTCAAAAAAAGATAGAGTGACCAAATGGACTAATGAGCTAAAAAAAACAGGACCCTATTCTATGCTACTCCCAAAAACCTGCTTCACCTCTCTGCATACTGAATGCAAACAAAATGATGAAACAAGATGCACCATGTAAACGGAAGTAGAAACAAAGCAGAAGTGGCCACAAGTCTATTAGATAAATAAATAAAAAGACACCAAGAAAATCAAATAATAATAAAGAATTCAATTCGGCAAGAGGAAATAACACATAAATACAAATGCACACTATGTTGGCACAACCAAATAATTAAAGCAAATATTAATATATTGACACAGAGAGATAGCCTGTTATACAGTAATAGTAGAGGCCTTACTAGCAAGGCAGAATGTCAGCACAAGATTAGACATTGCAAAGAATAGAGATAAATGATTACTTACAAATAAGGGGACTTAGTGTCCAAAATCTTCCCTTTGATCTACTGAGGTTAATTCCAAACAAAAGAGACCATTGTCAGCAGGAAAATGGTAAACAGAAGGTCCCTATATGTTCCAAATCATGAACCAGACATGTGAATTATTAACTCCTGGGGCACACCAAACCCTCACAAGGCTTGAGCCTAATTTGTGGAACTACTAGGTTAACACATGGCAGCATTACCTGAGGAAAGAGATATGACCACATTTTACTCCTCCACTCAGTCACTGCTTTCACAGAGCAGTCTCAGGACTCCATTCTCCAGAGTACTGTGAAGCAGATCCACAGACCCAACCCTGTAAACAAGGTACCTTCTTACTCTCAAGGACACAGAAAGAGCTTTGGTTGCACATCATGGGAAGCCCAACCTACATACCTACAGAAGCCATTAGGCAAACCAAACTACCCTGCACCTTAACTAGAAGCAATGGGATACTTATTGACACATTATCTATTCCTTCACAACCACCCCTGAGGAGTCAGTCCACAAAGACTCAATACAGCAGACAAATGCCACATATACGACTCTGGGAAGAAATTGAGCAGCACTGCTTATGTAGCTTGGCTCACGAAGACCACAAGAAGCACCTGGACAACCTTTCATTTTCCAGTGCTTCCAATAGTTGATATGCACATTCCCTGAAGTCTCATTTATTGAAGGCCAGAGAAGTAAACTTATGGACAAACTCATCCAGCCTCTGCCTAGGTAAGCTGCCAGAAATATTTTCAGATCTACCTGACAGGAAAGCTCTTGGATGTTTCCTGAAGTCATATGTAGCCTTTAAACACTAACAGGTACTCGGTCCTACTCTGACACACTGCATTGTACTCACAGTAGGCCTATCCTATAGGAAGATTCCATACTCACAGGACTGAAGGAAACTGATGGGACTTCCATACACACTGCAGCGTACAGCATATACACAGCTGTAAATAAACCTGTTCCACCAAGTGACAGTGAAACCTCCAAAGCCCTGAAACTCAGCACAATGATATACCTATAGGCAACACCAACATTTTGGAGCTGAAAACACTACATAGATATTTTACTATAACATTCACTTGGAATCAAAGCCAGTATAACAGATCCAGTTAATATTATGGCCAGCACGAGGCATTTTAATTTTTATTTCTTTTTATTTATTTGAAAGAAAACAAGAAAGAGAAAGTGTGAGATAAAAGACAGAAAGCAGACTTCCATAAGAACAGGAAGAACAGGGAGAGAAAAAGCATGCTAATTTTGACCATGGGAAGATAACAGAAGAAAAATAAAAGTGCATTTCCAGAGGAAAGTTGGAAAAAAAAACTGAAATGAAAATTTTACAGAAAGAGAAGCACCATGCAGTAGAATAGACAGTACAAATATGCATTGGTAAGTGGGAACTCTTTCCAGAACCTGCATAGCTCAGGGCCAATGTAGATACCATCATTTTGGAGCAAGGTGAGAGCAGCCTGAGGTAGCCCAAGTCACTGCTGGTGTTTCATGAGGAAAGCCTTGCAGACCACATTGAATTTGATTCTGGCCAAGAATGCAAGCTGTATCAAAGTGCCCACCTAACTCTCTGAATGAAGAGTGCATTTCTCTCTCCCTAGTCCCCAAAAAGGGCAACCAGAGACTAGTCCAGAGAAAATACCACTTTAAGTTGAGGCTTCAGTGGCTCATGAATGTGTGCCACCAGGGATTTTGTCAGAGGGATAAATCCAAATATTCTACTGGCACTCAGTTTGGCCTCGTGGGTTAGAGGGGCTAGGTACCAGCTTAAAACGGAGGAAGTTTCACCTACTCTCAATCTTTTACAGCTGCCCATATTCAAACTGTCAAGACAGCACATAGAAAGGGAGGCAACTCTAGGAATGTCTGTGTTCTCTGAGTGCATGTGAAAGGCTCACAGGACTGAGTTGGACATCCTGTACTTTGTGATTCTGGAACCTTGCACGGTATGAATTTGGAGATTCTGTAACTACAAAATAGAGTGTTGGGTGTAACTGGACATCTAGGTAATTACTGTGTCTGGCTTTAGAGTTCAGAGTTCCTTATTGCCATTGGTCATTACTAATACTGAGGACCAAGGACTCCCCACAGACACTCTGTAAGGTTGATATGCAAGGATTGTGCTGTAGCTAATAATATTTAACTTTATCAGAGAAGAAATGAGACTGTGATTATGCCAGATAATATGATCATATCCTCCCTATGCTAAAAATACAGAAGATTTGCCCACTTGGCTTAGGTGCCAACCTGTACAATTGCTCCACTCCCAAGCATTGACTGAAGCTCTCAGGTCCCACCAAGTATACATACCTATAAACCCTCTGAATGAGGAAAAACTAACCTAAACTACAGGGGTACATTACAAAGATAAAAGGAAAAAAAATCAGAAGGGAAAACTAAAAAGTGTTTCCACAAAAGCTTAAAAATACATACAAAATATAAAGACAGTAAGGAAAATAATGACTGCCCCAAAAGAATACATTACTTCAATACTAAAATATGAAGACAAAGAGATAGATTAATATCTAGAAAACGAATTCAAAAGAATGATCATAGGAAAACTCAAAAGCACACAGAAACAAATTAATAAGATAAAGAAATTCATGCACAATATGGTTGAAAATTTTTGCCAAGAGACATATAAAAGATAAGTCAAACTGAAATATTAAAAATGAATAATTCGATATATGAAGCAGAAGAAACATCCTTATTGTTGAAGGATTTTTTAAAATTTTACTCCTTTTTTGTTATTATTATCATTTTATGTTATAATTTCATAGGCCCTGGGATTTCCCCTACAGGCTACCCAAGTCCTCTTCCTGGTATAGTTCTTCATAAACAGTCATATGTTTATCCATCGTCCATCATTGCCGGCATGGACGATGTCAGACAGTCCAGCATCCCATTGAGAAGATATGCTTGGCAGTTTCATTGGGAATCCATCTTTGATCTGGAAGTAGAAATACACACTAAACCGTTTCTTCTCATTTGGATATGATAGTCTCCATTACACACTTAAGTTACTATACATTCCCTTAAGAGAAAAGCCACAAAACAAAATCAATACCCGGAAGAAAAAAATAGAAACTTACAATGCCATGATGTTAAGTACAGGCTACAAAATGCCTAATGTGTTGCTGAAGAAATGAAAAAGAAAATCAAGAATCTTCTTGAAGAAATTCATGCTACTATATGATCTATGAGTTACTAAAAATTTTAATGAGAAAGAAAGGGTTGTTTTGAAGAAATGAAACTACAAACACGAACATCAAAATCCATGAGATAAGCTTTTCACTGACCTTGCTGGTGAGATATGCCTCCTGTAGGCAACAGAGAGATGAGTTTTGTCATTTTAATTCACTCTACTAATTAATGATGTTTACGGTTAAAATAAATTGGTGGCAATTTGATCCTGTCATTTTAGCAATGGGTTGTTTACTGATTTAGTTTTCTGTTATTTTGCTGGGATGTTCTTAACATTTGCCTTTGGTTTGCTGGGCACTATTCCTCCTCTCTTTCAAGAAAACACCTTTAAGTATCCTTTGGAGGGCAAGTTTGGAAGAGGTATATTCTTTTAACTTTTTTTTTCTCTTACTGTGTAAGAATTTTATTTCATTTTCGAAGACAAAGGAAAGCTTTGCTGGGTACATTATTCTGGGCCACCAAGTTTCTGCTTTTACAATCTGGAGTATGTCACTCCATTCTCTTCTGGCCTGTAGAGTTTCTGGAAGAGGTCTCCTGTGAATTTAATTGGCATTCCTTGATATGACAAATGATTTTTTTCTATGTGTACTTTTAAGGATCTTGTGGTTATGTTCAACTGAAGAGAGCTTGATTATCATGTGTCTTGGGTGAAGACTGCTTTTAGTTGACCCTGTTGGGAGTTCTGTGCCCCTCCTGGATCTTGTTTCCCCACTCTTTCTCTAGATTAGGGAAATTTTCCCTTATTATTTCATTAAATACATTTGCAAACTCAGCTTCTCTTTCTGCACCTTCTGGGACTCTCACCACTCTTATATTTGGCCTCTTTGTAGCGTGTTTCAATTCTTGAATACATTTTTAGCTTGACCCAGCACTGCTCTCAGCTTTTGGTTTGTTTCCCCCTGGTGACAGAAAATATCTTCTAATCCAGAGATTCTTTCTTCTGCTTCCTTCAATGTATTACACTTTTAATTTGCTCCACTGTATTCTTCATTTCTGATATATCAGCTTTCATTTGATTCATTTCCCGCGTGAATTCTGTATCCCTCATTTTCTCGATGTATTCCTCAGTCAACTCTGAGGTTGACAAAAGCTTTTTCTCCTTTGCAGGGAGTCTTCAGTAATATTCATTGTGCCTCTGTTTCTTCTTTTGTTCTTGGTCATTGTACTTCTGGTTAGCAGATTTTTCTCCTTAGAGTAGGTTTCTAATCTGTGTCACCCACAGGTCTACAGTTCAACTTTTTACTTATTGCAGTTTTTGCACGGTTCTTTGTCTGCAGTCAGTTGTGCCACTCACTCCAGTGAGTTCCAGATCTGGGTTCTTATGTTAGATTTCTACAGTGGTCTCCATACCCCAGCTCTTGTTCATTACTCCCCACCTTCTGTGATACCGTGCTGAGGCTGCACCATTGTCTGTACAACCTTTCTACCATGCCAGTTGGAGCAGTTCCCAGGATTAGGGAGATACCAGGTGTCCTACATAGGTTGTTGGTGTTGCTGATCTTGCTGGAACCTGTTGGCTGTCAGATCTGAGGACCATATTTTGACCTGTAGGATGTCTAAGTCAGTATTATTTTCCCTGTGGGACTTTTGTAATGCACTGAGCTCTCAGTGAGTTCTCTCCCAGCTCACCATGTCCCTGCTTCTTAAATTCTTTACCACTATGTTAAAATGGTGTGAGATAACACTACTGGAGCTCTTGATCTGCTGGCCATCAGGTCTGAGGGCTTCCCGGACATATATTAGGTGGAATCTGAAGGGTGCCGTGTTGTTGCATTCCACTGAGCCAGAGATGAATTCACTCTCAGCTTAGTACATGTGCAATCCTGTCCCGTAGCGTTTATCTCCCTACACAAAATGGTGCCCTAATCAGCTCTAGGGAACAGACCTGGCTGTGAAATCCACCGTGTGCCTGCACTGCTCATCTGGAACCTGCCACTCTGTCTCTGCTCCTGTTAAAATAAACAGACCAGCAGGGCAGGCCGTTGTTTGTCTGGGTTCACCTCCTAGCTCCCAGTGAATGCCCCTCTCAACCCTGTCGCTGGTCGAATTCCAGCTGCTGTTGGAGTTGAGATAGCTTCTCACTGAACGCCGCTGGGGTATTGGTCACTGCAGCACCACACCATTTTGTCTGCTGCTTTCCCATGTCTGTTGGTCTCCAGATGTCCCACTGCTGCCATTCTGTACTCTATTTCCAGGAATGTGCCCTCTTTGCTTCACACTGGCAAATGTTTCTCGGTCTGTTTCATTGATGAAGGTTTGCTCACAAAAACCAGACCACCAAAGTTTTCAGTACCCCAAATCTCAGACTGAGAAAGCAGCAGAAAGCAGGCTTTCTGCTGGTGATTGGAGACCACCTCATTGACAATGTATTCTTTGAGAGGTGTGACACATCCTATCATGCCCTTCTTTAATGATTGTGGCCTGAACCTGAGTACAAATGAAGTGCTGTTATATTCCTTTTCTAGTTAGATCTGTTTGTTTACTGGTATTGGTTCCTGTAACTCATGTTTACTTATCCTGTGGCTTGGAACCTGGTGATTGTTTTCCAAATCCCTTGTGATCTATTGTTAGTTTAGCCTGTATGTTATTGTTTAGTTAGCTAGTAACCTTTATCCCTCTGATGCTCTGCAAAAATCATGGTATAAGTTACCCAGAAAATTCAATAAAGTATGCATTGGTTCATCACGGCTTTACATCCCCTATGTGCCAAAATCTTCTTGGCACAGACGTTACACCTCGGGTTCCGGTCTCCACTTAAGACACCCCCCCAAGACCTACCCCACCTAGAAAAGCCTAGAAATGCATGGCAACAAGGTTGAATACTATCAAACTTTTAAAGAATTATTTCTGATTTTCCTAAATCTACTCAAAACAATCTAAATGGCAGTAAACCTCTCCACCTCCCACTATTAGGCCAGCAAAACCTTAATTCAAAAACCAGAAAATGATAAAACAAAGTAAGAACCATAGATCAATATCCCATTTGAACACAGTTTTGTACTCTCTGCCCATTTGTTAACCACATGATGTTTTTCTTGATGAGTTTCTTAAGCTCTTTATAGATGATGCGCATTAATGCCCAATCGTTTGCAGAGTTTGCAGATATTTTCTTCCATTGTTAGTTGTCTCTTCACTTTGTCAATGGCTTTCATTGCAGTACAGAAGCTTCTTTATGTAATCCCATTTGATAATTTTTGTTTTGATTGCCTATGCATCCAGGGTCTTTTCCAAGAAGTCTTGTCTTGCCTGTTTTGCAAAATATTACTGACATTTTTCTCTGGTAATTTTATGGTATCAGGTAATAGATCTAAATACCTGTTCCATTTGGTTTATATTTGTAAAGGGTCATGCTTCTGCACACTTAGACCCAATTTATCCAACTGCATTTGTTGGAGGCTCTCTTTTCTCCCTGGATTGATTTCAGTTTTCTTGTCAAAAATTAGATTGCTGTAAATATGTGGGTTCATTTCTGAGGTTTCTAATCTATGTTACTGATATTCAGTTCTGTGTTTGTGCCAGTACCAAGCTGTTTTGATTGTAACTGCTATGTGGCACATCTTGAAGTTTGGTATTGAAATGTTTCCATATTTGCTTTCTTGTTTCTTAAAATTGCTTTAGCTATGTGGGGTCTCTTGAGTTTCCAGATCAATTTTAATACCTCTTTTTTTCCAGCTCTGAGAATGGTAGAGGTATTTTGACCAGGATCATATTTAATCTTTAAATAACTTTCAATAACATGTAGATTTTCATCAAAATGAATTAATTAAGTTACTTCAATCCACACACATAGATGCTTTTTCCATATTTTAGTGTCTCTTAGACTTCTTTCTTTAGCATTCCAAAATTTTCTTTGTAAAGTCACTCACATGCTCGGGTAACCTTATCCCGAAGTACCAAAACATTTTTTACTGTTATTATAACTGGGACTGATAGCATATGTCCTTTCTCAGCCATGGCTGCAGATTTTGTGTGTGTGGATTTAACATCCTGCAACTTTACAAAACCCTCTTATGAGTTACAACAGTCTTGATAGAGTCTTTTACTCCTCCTAATATGCCAACTGAAAACAGGGAAACTTGACTCATCCTTTCCAATTTGTATCTCTTTGATTTCTTTTTCTTGACTAAGAGCTCTGGCTAGAACTTCCAGGACTATATTTAATAGCAATGGTGAGAGTGGGATCTTAGTCTGGTTCAAAATAGTTGTAGAAATATCTGAAAAGATATGTGGTATGATTTCAATACTTTCTGATTCAATAAGATGATAGATATGTTTTATAATATATTTCCTTGATTTTATTGAAGAATGATCCTTCTATACCTAATTTACAGTCATGAAAGTTTCAATCACAAAAGGATGAGATCATCATAATCATGTTTTTTAAATCTTTAGTTTGTTAATGTTATGTATCACATTAATTGATTTGCATATTTTGGACCATCCCTGAATACCAGCAAAAAAAATCTCATTTGGTCTATGTGAACAATCTTTCTGATGTCTTGTGTTATTCTATTTTTTGAGGACTTTTTTCACCTAAATTCACCAGAGATACTGGTTTACAGTTCTCTCTCTCTTTTTTTTTCTTTAATATTTATTTATTTATTGGAAAGTCAGATATACAGACAGGAGGAGAGACAGAGAGGAAGATCTTCCGTCCGATGATTCACTCCCCAAGTGAGCGCAATGGCCGATGCTATGCCGATCCAAAGCCAGGATCCAGGAACTTCTTCTGGGTCTCCCACACAGGTGCAGGGTCCCAAAGCTTTGGGCCATCCTCGACTGCTTTCCCAGGACACAAGTAGGGAGCTGGATGGGAAGTGGGGCTGCCAGGATTAGAACTGGCACCCATATGGGATCCTGGGCATTCAAGACAAGGACTTTAGCCACTAGGCCACGCTGCCGGGCCCTACAGTTCTCTTTCATTATATATTTTTCCTGGTTTTGAGATTAGTGTGAACTGAATAACTTTAAAGTTGTTCTTCTTTATAGAAGAATGAATTCTCCTTGAAAACTTTGGCAAAATTCAACAGTGAAATTTGTTTTTTGTTTGCTGGTTGGTGTTTTTTTGCTGAAAGTGTTTTTTTATTATGGACTCAATCTCCATCTAAGTTATTGTTATACTAAGGTTTTTCATGTTTTCATGGTTCAATTACATAGATTGTATGTATCCAGAAATCTGGCCATTTCTTTTAACTTCAAATTTGTTGCCATATAGCTGCTGGTATTAATTCCTGACAATTCTTTATATATCTGTTATGTTCATTGTTTTTTTTTTTTAAAGATTTATTTTTATTATTTTTTATTGGAAAGGCGGATATACAGAGAGGAGAGACAGAGAGGAAGATCTTCCGTCCGATGATTCACTCCCCAAGTGAGCCGCAACGGGTCGATACTATGCCGATCCGAAGCCAGGAGCCTCTTCCGGGTCTCCCACGCGGGTGCAGGTTCCCAAAGCTTTGGGCTGTCCTCGACCGCTTTCCCAGGCCACAGGCAGGGAGCTGGAAGGGAAGCGGGGCTGCCGGGATTAGAACCGGCGCCCATATGGGATCCCGGGCGTGCTAGGCGAGGACTTAACCACTTGCGCCACCGCGCCGGGCCCTGTTATGTTCATTGTTATATTTCCCTTTTCATCTCTGGTTTTATTGACTTGGGTTTTCTCCTTTTTTCTTTTTTCCATTTTTTTTTTGATTGTTGAACTAATGGCGTATCAGTTTTGTGTACTTTTTTCACAAAAGCAGTTCTTCAATTTTTTGATCTTCATTTTCTTATTCCAGTTTTGTTTATTCTCTAATTTTAATGATTTACTTCTACTAATGTTTGATTTTACTTTTTGTTTCTCTAGATCTTTGTGACACACTGATCAATCATATATTTGATGCTTTTATGATTTCTTGAAATAGGCACTAAATGTTATAAACTTCTATCTAATACTGCTTTCACAGTATCTCATAAGTTTTGATAAGTTATGCTGTCATCCTGATTTATTTTTAGAATTTCTTTTTATTTTATTTTGATTTCTTCTAAAACCTACTGTTCATTCAGAATCGTATTACTAAATCTCCATGTATTTGTGTATTTTCTAAAATCTCTTGTTAATATCTAGCTTCATTCCCTACTGCTCTAAAAAGATATATGGTATGATTCCAATTATTAAAAAAATTTTAGGCTTGCTTGATGACACAGCACATGGTGTATCCTCAAATAGGCTATTTAAATTGATTAAAAGAACATATGTCCTGCATCTTTAGGATGAAATGTCCTGCAGATCTCAATTAGGTCCATTTGAGTTGACAGGTCTCTTGTTTCTTTGCTAATATTCAGCACAGTAGATCCATTGGTGAAATCTGTCCATTATTGAAAGTGGAATGTTGGAATAACCCATTATTACTCTGTTGGAGTTTATGTCTCTCTTTAGATCTATTAATATTCACCTTCAATGTCTATGTGCCTTGGCATTATGTGCATAAACATGTACTATAGTTAACTGATTCTTAATTAATTGATCCTATGATAATTGAACAATACTTTCATCTCTTTTAAAATTTTCTTGTTAAAATCTCTATTGTCTAATATTAAAATGGCTACACCTGTTCTTTTCTGGTGACATCTGTTTCATGTAGGCAACAAATAGATAAGTCTTATTTTTTAAACCAGAGAGTCTATATTTTTTGTTTGGAAAGTCTAGGCCATTTGTGTCCAAGGTCATTGTTGAGCAGTAACAGCTGGCCCTGCCACTTTTCCATAAATTTTCTTATTGTTTGCTTTTGAACTCCTTTGTGCCATTAGTAGATTTTCTACCTTCACATTCTTTCATTGTGGTGATTGCCAATCTCTATTTCTGTGTGTAGCTCATCCTTAATCGTCATTCGTAAGGCTGGGAAGATGGTAGCAAATTCTTTCCATTTCTGTTTGGTTTGGAAAGTCTTTACTACGCCTAGAGCTTTGCTAGGTATAATATTATGGCATAGGAGTTTCTGTTTTTAGGATCTAGATGGTTTCTACATTCACATTTGTTATATAGGGGTTCCTGATGAAAAATTAGCTGTAAGTCTGATGTGAGATTATCCAACAGTTATCTGTCATTTCTCTCATGAACAAGGAATTGTTCAAGACTGTTTCTAGCAGATTTACTCGTGTTAGTTAAAAGCTAACACAACTTAAATGCCTATCTATCAGCAAACTCAATCAGCTTTAATACACACTCAAAATGTACTACTACTCATCAAAAAAAAAAAAAACCTAACAGCACACTTAATGATGAAAAATATTTTCTCCTAAGATTAGAAGTATATCTTGAATGGATTCTTTCAGAAAGAGCATAGATGGTAAACTAAGACTATGTTCCTTGTGTAACACACTGAAAAAATAAAATGTGTTGATTTTTATTTCAACAATTTTAGAAGGAACATTATAGCAATTTAGAAAACATGCATTTCCTTTCATATTTCAACCTTTAAGCCTTTTCTCATTTTCCTTTTGCTAACTATGTCTTCATACAATGATTCCCTCATAATTCATTGATTAATAGCTTTTCTGTGGTGCTGTGTCTACTTAAGTAATTTCCTGTTTTCTTTGTTCAGTTAAAAGCTCCTAGAGGAGACTTTGTCTTTACCAGCTTTTATTCTTGGCATCCAACTGAGTCCTCTGTGCAATCAGTGATCAATCAAAATTTACTACTGAGAGACAAACAATTGGTGGAAGAATTAAGATGCTAATTGGGGTGTCCACACTATGTATTAGAGTGCCTGGGTTCAAGTCCCAACAAGGGTTTTAATTCCATTAACATGTTAATGCACATCCTGGAAAAAACGTGGTGATGGCTCAAGTGGTTGGATCACAGTCACTAACAAGGGACACAGAGAATGAGTTCTCAGCTGCTTGTTTTAGCCTGGCCCAGACCCAAGTGAAGTGTTGCAGCCAGTTAGGCAATAAACCAATTAATTGAACTAATTTCTCTTTTTTTTTAATCTTTCTCTCTGCCTCTCTTTATGTGTCTTTATACTTTTCAAACATTTTGAAAATTTTTAAAAGAAAATCTGATACGGAACATTCGAGAACTGTTCACTTAATCCACCATCTAAAGTGCAGAACCCTTCTTATGTCATGTACTTAGAACCCTTGCTTTGCATTTCACCAGCTAAAGAAGTTGTTGGCATGCAAATGATGCATTAAGTAACTGTCACTGTATTCCTGTATACAAACATCTGTGCTTTGGTGACTTGATATAACCAAAGAACTAGAACAATTAAGTAAAACAAAGAAGGTACTTTCCTAAAGATAAACAATATAATTCATAATATCTCTTCTTTTCTAACTGGAATCCAAAAACATTTCTTTTTTCTACAGAGCGAAATTATTAAACTCATGCCTCAGAAAATCTGCATGATTTGAAGCCAAACAAAATTATGCAAATGTAGAGGTGGGCAATATAGGCATTTTTCTCTATTCATCTCACAGATTTTGAGGTAAATGATTTTTAAAAAGTAATGAAGTAAGTGATATTCAGAAGTTTATCAGAAATGGAAATGAGTAAGAATGAAATCAGGTCATTTGCTTTTAATGAGCATTAATTATAAATGCAATATCCTATACCAAACACACTTCCAAACATATTTTTAAATCACTATTCTGAGGCACATAATCTATGAAAAAATTAAAATCATGTAGAAAATTAAATCTTTTGCCAATATCATGATATTTCCCAAAGTGGTGATATTCTTGTTCATTATTAATGAAGGTTTGCTTTCTTTATATTTGATATTAAAGTCCTGATGACCCATACAGATAGTAAATGTGTTTAAAGTTACTTAAGTGTACAAATTAACTATGCTTTTTGTGTTTAGTCTTGAGACTTTTAACAAACAGACAATACTTGTTTACTTTGTTAAATAAAAAAACAGAATGTTTCCAAAAAGCAAAATGAAAAACAAATTCAGTATTTAGCATGATTACATGATAAATATTTGGAGAAGAAAGAGGGGGATAGGAGAAGAAATGAAGGAAGAAAGAAAGTAAAGGAAGAATAAATCAAATAAGCTATTCTAGCACTGTCCAAAGTGCAATTTTTCTCTTATAGACATAAAGATTTGTATTAAAAATGAAAGAAATTTGAGCCTGTACAGTGGAACATCAAATTAATCCTCTACTCTGGGTGCTGGCATCCCATATGGCTAACATTTCATGTCCTGGCTCCTCCATTTCCAGTTCTGCTCTCTGCTCATGGCCTGGAAAAGCAGTGGAGTATTTCCAAAGTCCTTGGGCCCCTGAACCCACTTGGAAGATCGGAATGAAGCTTCTGGATCCCAGCTTTGGATCACCTCAGTTCTGGCCATCATGGCCATTTGGGGAGTGAAACAGTGTATGACAAATTCTCTCTCTCTCTCTCTCTCTCTCTCTCTCTCTCTGTAAAATCTGCCTTTCAAATAAAAATGAAGAAATCTTTAAAAAAATGAAAGCAACTATTTGAAATAAAAGCAAATTCTTCACAGAGGGCATGAATTAATCACAGCAATTTTCAAATGTCTCTAAATGATCTCCTTCTAGTGCTTCCATGAGTTTCATTTTTATTTCATTGTTTAGACTTCCTCCTTCAGTGGTAGCATTTTCTTTGGCTTCCCTTGTGGATACTTTAAGAACTATAAAATTTGAAGTACACTTTCTGATAATAACTGTTCTGCAAAAGTAATTGGGAATCCGGTCTCCTACTTTGAGTTTTACTAAAGTTCTATTTTCTTAAACCACTTCACCTCAAGCCCATAAGGAAACTGGAAGAAATTTTATGTGAATTTTGAAGATATCAGAAATTGAATGGAACTAAAAATAAGCAAAGAGTTTGGAGAAAAGTAAGGACCTTTTGTCTACAGAAGAAGGAATTTCATGTCTCTGAGATGGAAGACATGGAGTTTATCTCTGTGGTTCTCTTTCTGTAATTCTAAGAAACAAAACTTGCATAGCTATAGTCTGACCTACTTACAATTTCCCAAATAGACTTATTTATAGGTAATATAATTCACTGAATGGCCTAAATCAATATTAGTGCATCAGTAACAATCGTATGTCATTGTAATGCACTGTATTTACTTTCTGGTACACACTCTATTCTTGTGAGCTTGAAGTCTGTGTGAGTTTTGTTCTGGGACTAGACACTGATGAATGACTTAGCCATCCAAATTTCAAAACTGCAGAAAGAAGAAAGGAAACTTTGAAGTAAAAAGAAGTAGTAGACTTTCTTTGTAATAAAGTCATTTCCTCCTAAGACAATACAATTATTTCTTGTTCAGAATGAGTGCAAGCATGAATCTAAAGTTAGCGTGCATGGCAAAACTACTAATTCAAAAGAGTGTTTTGCAAATTCCCTTGATTCCTTTTTGTCTATATAAAATACACAATGAATGGGAAAAACAATTTCAAAAAATATTGGATGCAAGTTAAGATGCTGGGATCCCCAGAACTACTTTCTAAAATAAATATTCCATTGATATGCTTTGTATATAATTGACCAAAAATATGGAATGATAACTCTTGCCACTTTCCTTATTACTAAGCTAGGACATTTGCAAAATTACATGTATCATGCTATGGCACATTCTTAAAATGAAGTGCCATACAGTCTTAACTGGGAAAAGTCCTATGCTTTGAGCTGAAGTGATTTCCTGGGGACACCGCTAAACAAAGTAAGAGCAGATATACATCTTTTTTATGTACATAAGAGGGTAAATTCAAAAATGTCTGTTTAAATTTTAAAATGAAAATACCAAAAAAATGAAAACAAATAAATGTTAACAGCATGAAGGGATGGAAGAGTAAAATAGGATATGGAAAAACTTTATTAGGCAGTACATTCACAGTAAAAGCATAATTATTTATTTACATCATCTTGTTGGCTTACATATTAAATAACAAAGTTTTTTGGGTTAGCTCTATCACAAGTTTTAGTAAAAAAAATGTCACTTATTGTAAAAGTAGAAGTGAATCCAATTATGCAAACAAGAAAGTAAACTGTAATTTTGTTCAAAAGACAATTTCAATAAAAAAAAGAGGTTCTTTTCTAATGAATGGTATCCTAGATACCTCCTGTATTTTCTGGAAAAATAAACATAAGGGAGCACCTTCTGCTTTGTTAGATGACTGCATCCCTTGAAAAGTATTTTCCTCCCCTGCAGCAATGTTTTTGAATACGATTATGTCCACAGCAGCAAAACAAATAACATATCTGAGAGTCAATTACAATGGAAAGGACAAAAACGTGTGAAAATTGATTTCAGAGGTGTTGAACAACATGGTAAATGTCATGTGAAATCTCCTACAACTTAGGCCTTTACAAAAGAAATATGATAGAATTTATGCAAGTTTAGTGAAGAACAAAGAAGATTTTCAGCTGAGCCTTTACTGAATCTTTCAAAATTATTTCTGATGATAAAACAAAAAGTTTAACGTGAAGATCAATTGCTATGAAATGTTCTCAGAAAATGGACTCAAGTTCAGTTTGATGTAAGAAGAGTTTTGAAATTTGTCATTTTACAAAATGACTTTGAAGATCCTCAAATGCATGAATTTCAAAAAAAATTGTACTGAAATAAATTTATATTTTAATTACATTTGTCACAAACATTTACAAGTAAATGTGTGTGTGTTGAGAGAGAGAGTGACAGAGAGAACATTAACACGAGAAGTGCTCTAGAGCCATCATAGGCATTAAACATTACATTTTCATAACAATGTTCATCAGTTTTATGTACTATCACAGGATAAGAACCAGGATATCCCTCTTGGGATAACACCCAAGAGGGAATACTCAACATGATCATGACAGTAGTTGTTCAAACTAGCCACTGGACATCCCATCAGAAAAGAAAGTCAGAACTGTAGCACAGAAAAGATAAGCTTGTTAATGAGAAAAACAAAACCTGCCCTGAATCCAAGACATAAAATAGCATGTGATATAGCAAGAGGCAATGGTTTAAATAGCTGACAGAATCTAAGAAAACAAGTCAATAGAGAAAAATCTTCTTTCAGGTTTGATTAGAATAGTGAAACAGTCATTTCCCAGTGAAAGCAGACATGATTTCTAAGTACTATGGACACAAGCCAAATGAAAAGTCACAGAGGAGGGTATATACATATATATATTTTTTTTTTCCTCTGTGGTTTTAGTATAAAACACTTTTTTGTAAGAAAAGCAACAATTGCAGAAGGGCAATCAGGCAACTTTGGCATTTTTTCCAATTTGAGAGGATAACAATGCATTACTTCTAATCAACAGCACCATTTGAAATGTAGAAAGAATGCATCCTACCCCTTCTAGGAGGCAGCATCCAGTTTCACAAATGTTAGTCACACTCCTACTGCTTAATAGCACTCTCTTCAGGAGCTTATTCTGGAAATGTTTTCCAGGTTAAATTCAATACTGTGAAACAGTTGGAAGTGCCACGAAACCATATATTTTTTTTTCAGTTGCGCTGTGTAGATATTTAATGGCTATTTTTATTGTTACTATTATTTTTCATGATACAGTTTAATAGGTATAGGGATCCCTTCCTCAATCTCACCTTCCTCCTCCCCATGTTCCTTTTCCATATTTCCCTCCCATATTATCACAGTAGTATAGTCCTTTAGTAAAAATTACAAGTTTAACATTCTGCCATAATTTTAAGTGAGGTTGGCTGGCTATAAGCTGGTCCACAGACTTCAGTCTGTTCATTACCGCCTTAAAGGAAATTCAAATGAAATGCTAAGGGGATGATGAATCTAAGACCTTGATCAGAGACACTGAATTCCTTACCAAATACCCCTTCCACATCCACTGAGATTAGTCACCATTATTTTGAAATTTAACCATTTTTGATCATTTTAACTAGTCCATTGTATGAGGTGGTTTAGAATCTTCTCCTATTTATTTTGTCTTATAATGTGGAATGATAGGAATATATCATTATAATCACAAAGTCAATATAATTTACAGTGTAGTTACATTTGTTACATTATTATTTTTGTCTCTGGCCACTAAGACAATCTTAAAACGCAAAATTTTGCAAATTTGCCAACAAAAGTAAAAGCTTTAAAACAGTGCTGAAGATGAAAGGAAGAAGTAAAAAAATCAATAGATAAAAGGAAAAATGAGAGAAGCTGAAAAGGTCAAACGATACTCAAATACATTCAAAAGGTAGAATCAGTAGTGCTTGCTGACAACTCTGACAGACAAACATAATATTTAAAGGAAAAAAAATATCTGATTAATCAACCTCCTATATGCTAATACCATAGATAATTAGAGTTCAGAAACATAATTTGAAGTGATGTCTAATTATGCCCCTGAAATACACCATTTTCATTTTTATGGTTATAAATATTTGTATGGTATCAGGGCAGGAATGAATTAGGTAATGAATTAAATATAAACTGACAATTCAAGGAAAAATGAATCTGGACCATTTCTATTTTGAATTCTTCCTAGGAAGAATTCAGGAATCATAAATCCATTAATTGTAAATGTGCTGCTCAATTTTTAGATTTTCACTGCCACAAACAAATTTCATACTTTCATCCCTAATTCAGTGCAGCCAATGATTTCTATTCTGTCTCTATAGACTTATAAATTTTGTAGAGCAGCCCCTCTCACCCCTGAGAGATGTGTTCTAAGTTCCCACAATGGATTCCAAAGACCCAGAGTTAATATATCCTTAGGATGTAATCCTTCTATGCAGTGAAAAGAAATGAACTAGTAACATATGAAAAAAAGTGTGAACTCAAATAATACTAGTATTATGTAAAAGTATAACTTCCATGATTCTTCCATGCTTAAAATTTCAACTTCTACATTTTAAATTACCTGCAGAAAGCCAAAATCTGAGATCAAATAAAAATTTCAGAATTATACAATTCATAAGTGCTAAATTGCCATTTTGCTCAATAGATTGGTGAAATCTTGTGTTATCTTGTTTTAACTCACTCAAGGCAAGAATCATGCTTTTATCCATCACATTGATAACATATACCTACTACCCACTTGACTGAGACACATCTTAATTTATTCCACATCTTAGCTGATGTGAATAGTGCTGCCATGAACATGGTGCTATAAGTCCCTCATTTTTTTAGCAATTTAATTTCCTCTGGATATGTGCGCCTTGTGGGGTTGCAGAATCACATGGAAATTTTATTTCTAGTTTTTAAAAGAATCTCCATACAGTTTTCCTACTGGTTTCACTAACTTACATTCCTATTAATGGTACTCAGAGTCTTTCCTTTATCCACATCCTTTCCAGGATTTGATTTTTTTTTTCCTTTTGATAGTTTCTGTTCTAAGAGAAGTTAGGTGATACTCTTACCTGTGGTTTTTGTTTTATTTCTCTTATTCTTCATAATATTGAGCATTTTTTCATATAATTGTTGGCTACATTTATTTCTTATTTTGAGAAATATCTATACATATCTTTTTTCATTTCTTAACCAGATTGGCTAAGTGTTGCTTATTGTACCAAGTATTTTTAGTTACTATTGCAATATATTACAGATAGCAGGCTTTGGTTCACAAAACAACTTGCAAATATTTCACCCATCTGACAGTTCATTCTCTTAATTGTATGCATTGATGATAGCCCATTTATCTCTCTCTCTCTCTCTTTTTTTTTTTCATGCTTTTGGAGTCTTAGCAAAAATCATTTCCTGCACCAATGACTTGAAGTATTTCTTCATATGTTTTAGCAATTTCATTGTTCAGATCTTAAATTGAGGTTTTTAATCCCTACTGAACTAATCTTTACAGTGAGAGGTATAATTCTAATTTCATTTTTTACATATGAATATCAAATATGATCAGTACCATTTATTGTACAGATCAAGCTTTTTCTAATGCATCTGATTGATGCATTTGTCAAGTATTAATTTTTTGTACTTACACAGATTAATTTTTGAGTTTTTTTCTGTTCCATGGACTAGTGTTTGGTTTTACAACAGTATTATGCTATTTTAAAATCATAACTTTGACATATGCTTTACAGTCAAGTAGTACAATGCCTGTGGATATATTTTTTTGCTTTGAATCACTTTGTGGTTCCACATGAATCTAAGATATTCATCAACACATGAACTGATAAATAAAATATGTTGTATATACACAATGAAATATTACTCAGGCATAAATCAGAAAGAAATCCTGGCATTTTCTTTGAAATAGATGAAACTAGAAAATATTATGCTAAGAAAAATAAGTTAAATACAATGACCAATCCAGTATATTGTCCCTTAAATGTGAATGCTAAGAAAATAGACTGGATATAATAAAGAGAACAGAAATATATGGAACAATGGGCACCAAATCACAGAAAAAAGGCATAAGTTACTAAAGTTACAAAGCATAGTGGGATTTCTATAGTTCACAATGGGTTGCTATATATTTCTGAGGAATACAGTAATGACAAAGAAGGAGCAATACTGTGTCAGCACACACTGTATGCATGAATAACAATATCAGTTTTTTAACATCTTAAGCATCTAACAAAAAAGAAAGACATTCGATAGAATTCAATGTCCTTCTACTATAAAAATAATAAACTAAAATAAATTTATAAATAAAATAATTTTGAAGCCATTCATATTTTCAGTATAACAGAAAGAAAGTGATTAGAGTTGAATTTTCTTTTGCAGTGTTAATTTGGATGATTAAGGTAAAAAGCATCTAAATTTCTTACTCATCATTTACAAAAAAGCTCAGTAAGAAAAAACAAATAGAGATAATTACACATATGTAATTTCTGAAAAAAAAATATTTCAGTGATTGCTCAACTTCCTTTTCGGTTGATCGTGTATAGGTAAATGTTAACTCCACATACAATTTTTTTTTTAACCTGAGAAATAATAACCTTTCACTTTAAAACAAACAAAAATTACTGACACCTAATTGTCAAAGAATTTCTTCAGTGAAATCTTTCTTAATTTATGGAAATTCTTACAGAAATTCATATATATAGTATCTGAAAAATGAAGAATGTCATTTAAATACAATACTTTTACAAGTGGTTTAGGAGAAATTTAAAAACAGAAAAGCTTCACAAGTCATTCTTTCCACACATAAAATTGGTCCATCTTTTCTCCTTAATTTGTTAAGTTGTAATCCATGACTATATCTATCTTTTCTAATGAATATTTAGAACTTTACTCAAAACTTTTCTTTTTTTTCATTCTGAGCAAGTATATGCTATTAACATTTGAGAAGCTCAAGAGGTAAATTGAGAACAGCTGTGGAATGATTAATATTGATGCCTGAGGCACAATTTCTGTCAGTCTTGCAAGTGGCAGCAAATCAGCAGAAAAGTGGAACTGAACTGTATTTTTCCCCATGTCGTCACATGCATTATCTAAAGAAAAGACTGACTAAAATGAACATTGGTCCCATAGCTCTCTGTTTTCTGGAAACTGTAAAGCCTCATTTTAATCATTCACATTTGGAAACTAAAAAAATTGAAATGAAATAAAACACCAAAAGAAACCACTCACTTTCTATTTTTGATTAATCAAAAGTTAGTTGCAAATTATCACAAGCTAGATGTTTCTGAGCCAACTAATACATTTCATATCATACAAGCTATATGAATATATCTTCCAATATTTATATCAAGGAGAGTCACAGTAATTGAAAGCCAGAGAGCTATGAAAATGAGAGTCCACATTCTTTGCTTGCTAGTTGCCTGGATGAGGGAATAATCACTTCACTCTCCTTTTCCTGTGCCCTTATGTCCTGCTAAGTACTAATGGCCCAATCAAAGCCAATGGTCAAATTGTCCCAGAGACATGCTGCATAGTCATCAACCTCAGGCTGAAAACATTAGAATACAGCATAATAAAGAGTGAATTTGGAAGGGCAAATAGGAAATGTTTGCCATATTATATTTTTCAAAAATTTTAGTTTCTCAAACATGAAAATGGTATTAAACTCTCACAACAAAATTCCCATTGTATCACCATCTCCCAAATTACTAAAAAGTACCATATTCTGGAATCATTCTTTCAAGCCACTCAGCACCAAACATTCCTCCTTCTTTTTATTCTACCAAAACCAATGCAAAGGAAATAACAAAACATTTTTTGGAGGTGAAGGGTAAAGAAAAGAAAAAGTAAACAAATACGCCAGTAGGTTTCTTTGTTACAGACAGAAGAAAAGCTCAATTTATGACAATGTTTCACAGTACAGTGCAAAAGTGTTTAGAGCTACTCTTTTTTATATATTCTACTTCCTCTCTATTTCTTGCACTGGCGTTAGAATGATCGTTACTTTATTTTAATCTACTTTAGAGGCAGAGACAGAGAGAGATTGAGAGCTTTTAGCCTCAACTGGTTCAGCTAACATTTAGCCACATCTGTCATGATTTGGCCAGCTGGAAACCAGCAGCCTAGAACCCAATCAGGTCTCTCCTGTGATGGACAGAAACCCAATCGAACCATCATTTATTACCTGTTAGGATGCATTAACAAGAGGCTGGGTTTGAAGAAGAGGAGCCAGGTGACACTTCTATATGGAATGCAGGAATTCAAATGACACAACTTCCTAGAAATTATTCTATATAAATATTTTATTGCATTCATTACAAAACACTTAAATATTTGCCAGATTTTAAAAAAAAAGGTTATATTTCTTTGTTTTCTCCTATGCTTTGCACTGTGTCTCATTCCTCTCAGTTTTGGGAACACTGTTACCAGCTGTGAGTAAATCTAAACTGATGTGAAAAACAATTAGGAGGCACTTGACTGAATTATCTCCATTGTCCCAGGTAACAGCTAGCTGAGCAGCAGTGGGCATGTGTCCGATTAGAGCCATCTCCTAGAATTTGAATTAGAGCTGGTGCTTAAACTCATGCTGAGATTTTAACCCCAAAAGTCATACTTTGTGGTTCTAAGAGGATGGGGATTTAATTCAATCACAGCATTTAAGAAGAAGAACTAATAAGAGGTCCTCAAGTCACTGAGGGCATGATGCTGGAAGATTTGTCTCCTGGCTCTGGCTTGACCAGCCAGCCACAAAAGCCTTTGGCAGCTGTTTGGGAAGTGAAGCAGTGGATGCAAGAGCTACTTTATCTGTCCCAGTTTAACTTTCTATTATTTTGCCTTTCTTTAAAAAAAATATATATTTATTTATTTTTATTTGAAAGGCGGATATACAGAGAGGAAGAGACACAGAGTGGAAGATCTTCCGTCTCATGGTTCATTCCCCAAGTGGCTGCAATGGCTGGAGTTCAGATAATCCAAAGCCAGGAGCTGTTACTGTGACCCAGCAGCAGCAAGGCACTAGAAGGACGAGGCACACTCTTGAGGGTCCGGGAAAAGCTGGAACCGGACCCCTTACTGCCAAAAGCAGCTGCATTTACATCCTTATCTCCACTGCTCCTGTCCCCATTGGCCTTAGCTTTCCTCCTTGCTTCTTTGGCAGGCCCTCTTTCCACCACCCTTCCTCCCATTCTTCTTCCCGTACTTTCTCCGTCTCCTTTCTGCCACCCTTCTTCCCACCCCCCAGTCTTTCTTATCTGTTTTCGTCTATCTATCCTAGTCATTGTCCTGTCCATCTGTCCATCTGTCTGTCCATCCTAGTCATCTGCCTGGCTTTTACCGGCTACTTTTATATCGTTCTCCACCAATCACTTTTCCCCATGGGTCCACTTGGCGTTATAGGCCAGTAATCATAGCAAGAGCATCAGCCTATCCCTGCAACTTCCTGTTTACCTGCTGGCAAGACCGACCCCACCTCCTGGCCCTGGGCCAGCCGCCATCTTGTGATGGCCCCTCCTAATCCCAGAGCGGGTTTAGCACCCCCACCCCCACCTCCCAGCCTGGCTCCTCACAAGGAGCCAGGAGCTTCTTCCAGGTCTCCCATGCAGGTGCAGGGTCCCAATTCTTTGGGCCGTCTTTCTTTGCATTCCCAGGCCACAGGCAGGAAGCTGGATGGGAAGCAAGGCCACCGGGATTAGAACCAGCACCCGTATGGGATCCCAGCGCATTCAAGGTGAGGACCTTAACTGATACGTTATCGCATAGAACCCATTTTGCCTTTCAAGTAAATAAAATAATACATATAGATTTTCTTAAAATATTGCAAGTAATGCAGTTAAAAAGGAGAATAACAAATAAAGGGGAACAACAAATTACAAAAAGAAGAAGAAGAAGAAGACAACTAGTTGTGCCTGACCTGGTTGTCCCAGGACTGTTTCCTATGCAACATATGATGAGTCTTTCCTCGCTACTGCACCATTACCATCCTCCAGCCTTGCTAGATGGCAAACCAAGGGACCAATAGCTTTTTGACATGAAATATTCAAACTGTGTGCAAAATATTGTTTTTGCTTTATAAAGTTAGTTTTCTCAGATATTTCTTTGTAGTGATAAAAATTTAATTAACACACTGTCTCACACAGTTAAACACAGACAAATGATATGTCTAGTTGAGTTCAACTAAGCCTGTCCTAAATCAGCATTAAATATACCTTATTCTTTGGCTTGTAAGTATTAATAAATGGCTATTATTTTATACCACAATGTTTTGGAATTATTTGCTACGCAACAATGGTTAACTGGCTCAGTCCTCATTATTTACAGTATTAAAAACATGAACTTCTCTTATGATTAAAGGCATTTCACAAGGCATAACATGAATGTTCCATCTTACACGTTCACTTCTACATTCACCTATATTGTAGCTTAGTTCTTGGAGCCTAATCAGCATTCTGTAAACAAGAGTATAATTTCACACCCCTTTGCTTATACATAAGTTGCAAGAAGGAAACTGAGGCTAAACCTTCAATGTCCTAAGATTTTTTTGTATGTTGCTCATTAAACCTCTCCAATAGCACTAGTCACTACACAATTTCACAGACTGTGACAAAAGGAGTATACATTTATCAAGTCCATATAGGCTATTACAAAAGTAGACCTGCATTTTGGAAAAAAAAAAAAAAGAGAGAGAGAGAGAGAGAGAGAGACAGATCTGGATGACTTCAAAGTACAGGATAATCTTGTTGTATCACTTGCTCTTAGTTTGGCAATCAGATGAGGAGTGAATCACAGTAAGAATCCTTTCCAGATTATCTTGATTCTTGATGGTACATTCAAAATGTGTTTGTTTTCCCTATTCATTCTGTAGGACATATGAGACTTTTAAGAGGAATGGACACAGACTCCTTTAACACACTTCCCCTCTTCTACACTTCACTTTTTAAAAGCTGCCATACTTTATTTTCATTGGAGAATTTTTCCATATAAAACATTTCTCCTTTTTCCATCTGGCTAATTCATACTCATTCTTCAAATCCTGGTAAAAAAAATTTAACTTTCTCAGTGAAGGATAGACAGGAAGAGTATAGACAGAAATAGGTTTCCATGTCTCTGAGCTTAAAAACCATCTTATCTATGCTTTTAAACAGCATAACATAATTAGTAGTATCCTATTTCTGTTTCTCCCTTCTGATCTGAGGATCACGTTTTATTCATTTGCTTCTCTGTAACTTATCATATACTTGATGAACAATAAATATTTACTGTTTGTGGCATTATTGTGATTATTTTTCCCTGTGTTTCACCGAACAGGGAGAAAAAAGGTTATTTTTCAGAACTTAGGGTAAATGAGCTGGTTTAGGCTGTAGAAGAGATATTCCTAAGGGAAAAAGTGTGTTTCAGATTTTTAAAAATTAATTATCCTACAATATAATTAATGCCAAGAATTAAAGCATTAAGCACCCTAGAGAAGAAAAACAATGACAGCAATGACTGGTGTAATAGGGAAATGCAATCATGAATTTGCACAGTACAGAGATAGAACCAATGAAGAAATCCATCCTAGTAAATGTAGTTATTAGTAAAGTACATATTAATCATGCCATGCCAGATAAAACTTTGTATTTAAACTTTTACCTATACGATTACTTAGCTGACAAAGCTTTAATTATAGCTGCAAAAAAAGTGAAGCTATTGAGGTAACCTGATACAGAAGGATGAAGGTTCTTTATTTGCTAAAGTGGTATCATATTGGTAGATACTATTCTTTGCAGACAAAGATAATGACAATTAGAAAAATGCATGTTAAAACTAAATTTGCAGACTCTTTCCAAAAATCTCCCCAGCACAAATTCAGCTATCTCATGGCTAAAGATTTCTAATCATTGCCCTTTTGGATTAGGCTGGTTTGATTTCACTTTAACATTAATGTTTATAAGTCTCAGATTAAATTTGACTCTGGCCCCTTGCGCATTTCAGTGGTTATTATACTACCCTGTTTCTGAGAAGTAGAGCATTGACTATGTCAATTATGCCCTACAGACAGACATAAAAGTTATTTTCTATACATACAATGAATTTTATATAAATGCCTATTGTTTCGAGAGAAAATCAAGATGGAGGAAAAAGGTAAGGACGCGTTTAAACAGACAGAGAAATATTAGCCAGTGTGAAGCAGAGAGGACACATTCCAGGAAATAGGAGAGGACAGAACAACAGCAGAAGGGTACCCGGAGACAGACAGACACAGCAAAGCAGTGGACACGACGGTGCAGTGTTGCAGTATCGGATACCCCAGCAGCATTCAGAGAGTGGTGAATTGAACTCCACCAGCAACAAGGTGGGAAGGGACGTTTACTGGGAACTTGCGAGATGAACTCAGACAAAGAACTGCTCGTCCTACTGGTTGTCCGTTTGATTTGCCCAGGAGCAGAAACAGAGCAGCAGATTTCAGACGGGCAGTGTGAGAACAGGGTGGATTATCACAGCCCAATCTGCTCCCTAGAGCTAAATTAGGCACCATTTTGTTTAAAAGAGGCAAGGGCTATAGGGCAGTGACTGCACATGCATGGAGCTGGGAGTGAACTCATTTCTGGCTCAGTGAACTGCAACGTGGGATCCTTCAGGTTCCACCCAAGCCAGGTCCAGTAGCCCTCAGACCTGATGACCCGCAGATCAAGAACTCTAGTAGTGGCACATCGGGCACCATTTCTTTTTTATTAAAGATTTATTTATTATTTTTAAAGATTTATTTTTATTATTTTTTCATTGGAAAGGCGTATATACAGAGAGGAGAGACAGAGAGGAAGATCTTCCATCCGATGATTCATTCCCCAAGTGAGCGCAACAGCCGATGCTATGCAGATCCGAAGCCAGGAGCCTCTTCCGGGTCTCCCATGCGGGGGGCACCATTTCTTATGTATACTAACTGTGAAATGGAGACCGTGAGGATACAATGCAGTATGCATCTCTACTTCCAGATCAAAGATGGACTCCCAATGAAATTGTTTACTATATCTTGACAATAGGATGCTGGACTTTCTGCCATTGTTCATGCCCACAATAATGGATATATGATGATGAATGAAGAACTATACTATAGTAATGATATAGGGGAACTCAGTGAGGGAGGAGGGAATTGGGGAGGGAATAAGGGAAATCCCAGCACCTATAGAACTGTATCATAAAATGATAAGAATAAAAAGAAGTAAAAAATAAATCCTGGAGCTAATGAAACCTAACCACCAGAGTATGAATTACATTGAGTTAAAAATGAATGTTAAAGAAGATACACCCTAAATCAAGATTTAGTATATAAATAAAGCAAAACATGAATATTCATATTACACTTATGGGGCCATGTTGTGACATAGAGGGTTGAGCTACCAGTTGTGAGACAAACAACTCATTTAGGAGTGCCGGTCTGAATCCTGCTGCTTTGCAAAAGATGGCCACATACTTTGGCCCCTGTTAATCATGTAGGAGTCCTGGCATAAATATATAAATATATATATATAAAGATATATGTATATTTACATATGTACACAAATATATACATAGATATTTTATATGCATATATAGAAAAAGATATATGTCTCTGTATATATGCATATATAAATACATAAATATATATATACAGATATTTTATATATATACACACATATACACAACCAAGAAGGGAAGACAAGCCTAAAGTGAAATTATTAGGCACCAAATCAATCACACATCTTCACTTTCTAATAAACAATAGACCTGAGATGGATTAGGGCAGTAAGACTTTAACTCTTTCAAGGGTTTTCCAAGTTCATGATCAGCACTCATGAGACAAGATAGTTGTTAACTGTCTGGGAATATGATATTCATAGAATTAGCCTCAGACAATGCTATCTCATTATACAAGCATGAGTAGGAAGGAAAATTGTCACAAACTATAAATATCTACAGAATATAACCTTCAGGAAATTATGGGCATATATAGTATAGATTGATTGTTCTAAAAAGTAAACATACCCAAAAAATCAGAATTAATAATTTTAATACTTAAATGTAAATCCTAAGAAAGCAGAAAAAATCAGAATATCTTTAAAACATAAATATCACATTAATGATGAAAAATAAGCCTAAATCATACCATTGTATATATATCTCTGAACAATAGTGATGACTTGTGGAAACGTTTCAAAACAATAATTGAAAACTTGGAAACATTCTGCATGTTTTCTTGTATTTCTTTTCACTAAAATTTTGAGATTGAACTCCACTGCCTTAGTTACTTTTACCTGCCTGAAGCCATAATCTTACAACTGTCAAAAAAAAAAAAAAAAAAACCTTTTCTGCAACAACCAACTGTGGTACCTCAAACAGAAGACTACTCTGAGATTCAAGAAACCAGCAGGAAAAGACTGCCAACAGTTAAAAAAAAAAAATCCTTACAGTAACAACCTAAACAGTAGAAGTTCAGGAAACTTCACAAAGAAACAGAAATGACCTTTCAAAGAATGCCTAATTTTCATGCATTCTGTTAGGCCACTTTTACAAAATACAATAGTCAAAATTCATCTTGGAGATAATGGCAGAGCTTCAGATTACAGAGAATTTAGGACTAAGAAATTATTTAAAACTGACAGTTGTGAAGAATCTCTATTCATACTAAAAATTATATGAAAATGTAATATTTTAAAATGATTGAGCAAGTGTTAGTAAGTCAAATTGTGAGATATCAAGAAAAATGTTTACAAATAATAGAAAAAAGTTACAGCTCTTCACTAACTTATATGTTTCTTCTTCATACTGAAATAATTCTTGGCAATCATTGGCAGATTAAATAACAAAAATTCATCTATATCAATACATGAAATATTTTTGAAATGAATTACCCAAATAATATTTTTAAATACTACTTTATTTAAATATACTTTAAATATTTTTAAAATATTGTTAAATCAGAACAAAAAAAATCCCAAATTAACAAGTGTGCAGAGAATAGAAATTACTCAAAAAATACTTAATAACTATTAAATAGCTTATGATCATTGGGACATTTAAAAAAAGCTACATTGCTATGGGAATGAAAAGAGGATATATTATATATTGTATGAAAGACTTTATAAATAATTCATCATTGAGAATTATAATACTCATTGTTTTGGGAAGTAAAACAATTGATTGTCTATGTAAATTCCAGGATTTAAAAAAAATTTATTTCACATAACCATCAAATTTTTACTGTTTTAATCCAAAAGTATTATTTTCTTAAGTGATCTTCTAGAGAAACATTTTCCTTTTATTTCAATATGATATATACTGGGGATATTTTAAAGGGTAGACTAGAGAGGAGAAAATCTATTTGCTTATCTAACGAATATAAAAAGTCTTGTAACTCTCTTAATTTGAATTTCCTTTAAAACAACCTGAGATGAGAATATTTTCATACAGAGAAGTTTATTGCAAAGAGAAAGTGAGATGAGAGGGAGGACAAGTTAATAAAATGACAAATTGTTCTAGATCTTTGTTCTAGGTTCAATTCTGTCAGGACTTTTGTGAATGATATGGAATTGCCTACTTGAAGAACAGTAGACTGGAACCACCATTTTCTTGGTAGTTCCCCCAAAACATGAAGTTCCTCACACTTCCAGGATATGAGTGGATTGGGCCAGGAATACTTTGATTCCACTATAAGAGACCCTGGGTCTGAAAGAAGTTGGCACACAGTGAGAGATGAATCCTCTCAAACACATTGTCTGCAGCAGTTTAAAACTAGCTATTTCTTTGTAATTGTACTTCCAAAGTTGCATTTTCCTATTAGCTGGAGACTAGAAACTTTCAGTTTCTGTAGGCTGCCAAAATCATCTTGCCACACCCCCTTCATTTTCCCAACCCTTGGCACAAAATAGTATACAAGGCAAAGGCATTCTTTCTTCCAGGCCAATCAAAGGCCAACAAAGCTTTCTGTTTTCTTTTTCAGTCACCAGGAGGAAAATTGCTCTCAAAGGAATCATACAATCAGTTCAGATAATTTCCCTATCTTTTCTAACTGATTCTGTCTGAAAGGTCGAATTTTTGAGTGGGACAAAGCAGCATGAGAAGTGCTTCGGCATTCTAGTTCACTCCTCAAACAGCTGTGATAGCTTGTCCTGGGCAAGGTCAAAGCTAAGAGGCTTGAAACTCCATCCAGAATCTTTTACATGGGAGTAGGGATCAAAACACTTGGGTTACTTGCCACAGTCTTTACAGGGGCACTAACAAGGTGTGAGACCAGAAGCAGATAGGTCGGAATTGAACTGTTGCTTCCCATGGGAAGCTGTGTCCCAAGTGTCTGCCTCTCGGTTATGCTGCAACACTGGCCCCAATCTCTCTGTCTCAAGATCAACCTGTTGCAGTCACAGGGGTAGCTAACAAAAAATAACTGAGGTCACCATTCCAGCCCTACAATTCTGCTTACTTAACCCACAGATACTCTCCTCTGTTTCTGTGCTAGGGAAAACTGCTACTCAGGCCTAATTCCAAGAAAACTAAAAACAATGAAACACAACTGCTGACTGCCATACTGCTTACTATAACCAGTATAATAAAATTACCATGGCTAACACTCCCACTCATTTCAAGCACCTGATGCCATGATTCTTTCAAGACTTGAAAAATGGGCAGAACACCACCCAATATGAATATTCAATTACTCTATCCAGCTCCCATCCACTATTTCTCAAGATCATGTAAAGGACTGATTGTGCACCTCACTGGGCACAGCTCACTCTCAAGCATACCAAAATCACCACTCAAATATATACTTACTTCCTGTATGCAAATACATTTCATTATAAACTTCATCCATGTATCATCTTCAAATTCTTGTATTGGAAACAAGAACCTAGACTTAGCCATTACACTACAATCTCCTTAGGAATTTACTCACAATTGCAAAATCCATTCACAACAGAACCCACATTAGTACTTTATTGAATAGTTGGGAGGTGTATGTACAGCAGGTGTTGAAAATTTATGGATTCTACCCATCCAAGATCTAATGCAAAACTGAATGAAGGAGTCAGTCTAATGGTTAAGATGCCCATATCCCACATCAGAGTGTCAGAATTTCATTCTGGGTTCTGACTTCCCACTTCAGCTTCCTATTACCAAGATCCCAAGAGGAAGCAAGATCACTTAAGTAATTGAAATCATTCTTCCCTGTGGGAGATCTAGGTTAGATTTCTGGCCTATGGATTTGGCCCTGACCCAGTGTAAACTACTATAAGTGCTTAGGGAATAAACCAATGACTAGTAATTCTCTCTCTCTCTCCCTCTTAAACACACACACACACACACACACACACACACACACACACACTGCCTCTCAAGTAAATGATATTTCTGAAAAACTGAGGGAATGTGATGCTAAATGTATCTACTGCAGCAATTTTAAAAAGTGAATTTAATTTTTTTCTGAAGCAACATTATAAAAAAGATAGGTTTGAATTAAGAAATATACCTTCAGCTTGACTTACAGAACTGATTGATCATATTTTTGGCACTCAAAAAATCAAATAGATCTCAATAACCATCATAACTTGGGTTTTTAATTATTTTCTATGATTTATTCTACACTGGATGCCCAAGTAAGTATGTCTATCAAATTAGGACTAGGACATAAAATTGTGCTGAAGAAGTATGCAACTACTAAAATAGGTAAAGAGGGAGATTTAAAAAGATTTACTTCCCATTTATGCTGCATTGTGAGCATTATTGTAATAAATTACAATAGACTCAATTAATTTTTTCATACATGATTGTTACATTTTATCTAGCCTATTAAATCTAACATTTAAATTAAAAATCCTAGCTACTATAAATTAAGTGCCTGCCAATTTTATGGATACAAGCACATGCTAATCTTCATGCTGGAAGATGAACCATGCAGATTGTAAGAAACTAAGCTATATTTAGAAGCAAATTACTAGAACTGGATATTTAAATTTTAACTTTGTCAGATTTTGCGTGATTTTTTTTTCCATTTTGAAAGAGGATATTAGGCAAAAATGCTAATAGTATCATTTAACTAATAGAGGTCTTTGTTCATATTACCAATTTTTAACCAACAAAGTATAGCATTTGTGGTTGTTGACACACAACAGTAGTGGTCTGATTTTCCTGAATGCAGCTCCAGCTCCACATGACAGCTCTAATATCTCTACTATTCTCTGATGTGGCTTTCTGAGCAGCTCTCTGAGCTGTCATGAAGCAAGAAATAAACAAATGGGGGCCCTGCACGATAACTAGTGGCTAAAGTTCTCGCTTTGTATACACTAGGATCCCATATGAGTGTCGGTTTTAATCCTGGCAGCCCTGCTTCCCATCCAGCTCCCTGCCTGTAGCCTTGGGAAAGCAGTTGAGGATGGCCCAAAGTCTTGGGACCCTGTACCCACATGGGAGACCCAGAAGAAGCTCCTGATTCGTGGCTTCAGATCAGCTCAGCTCTGGCCCTCAATGGCCATTTGGGGAGTGAATCAGTGGACAGAAGATCTTTCTCTTTGTCTTTCCCTCCTCTCTGGATTTCTGACTTTCCAAAAAATAAAAAAATAAATAATTCTTTAAAAAAGAAAAAGCAAAGAAAGAAACAAATGTAAACACAGATCATCTTCTCAAATCTCTGTTGAATCCTAATCATTTTCCCTTTCTCTGGCTTGAAAGATGGAGTTTAGACATATACGAACACTTAATGTATATCAAGCACTATGCAGAGAACATTATTGGTAGATTTTATCTTCATTTAATTGTAACGAAAACTTTTTGAGATAGGCATCAGCAATGTTCTCATTTTACAGAAGAGACCGCAGAAGAGATTATGTGACTTGCATATAGCAAATAAGATATAGCTAATAATAAGACGATACGGATTCAAACCCATGCTGTCTAACTCCATTGCCAGTTTTGTAAACCTTACATTATACCATCAAAGTGGTGGTGAACAGATTAATTTTTTTTTCATTACGTTGCATTTTGTGACACAGTTTCATAGGCTCTGGGATTCCCTCAACCCCTCGCCATACCTTACCCCCATGATGGATACCTCCACCTTGTTGTAGTATTACAGATCAAATTAAGTACAGATTCTTTCTTTGCAAACATATACCAAGCATAGAGTCCAGCATCTTATTGTCCAGATAAACTCAACAGTTTCTTGGGGAGACCATTTCTGGTCTAAAGGTAGAGTTGGCAGAATATCATCCCAATCAATTGAAAGCCCTATCAACAACAATTTACCACATTATGGAATTAATTGACATGGTTGAATAATCAATATGTTAAAACCATGTAAGTTCTTAACCACTTCCTGTGCCTACTTCATTGACATTTCATTTTGTTTTTACACAAAACCGGCTGCTCTACACCTTAAAGTAGCTATAGGGTACTATTCAGGTGTCTTGTGTCTATTTTCATTTCAGTATTTAGCAGTTTATAGTGCTGAAGCATAATTTTGCTAAACTTGACAGATTTTAGGATAGTCTAAACTGGCTTATAAATCTAACAAGGCATTTCTCAACAGCTGAGGTGCAGAACAGTTTTAGGAGGGGTGTGCAGAGAAATCTTCAATACCTTCGTGAGGAGTAATTAATCTTTGTGCCCTAGTAAGGTATATTGGATCCACGCTGTTTCCTGTCTGGTTACACTTTCCTTGTATTTCTCTATCTAATCTAATTTTTTGAGTGGGGGCTCCAGGGTGACTCTGATGGTCATTGCATGAGAGGGTGGGGATCCAAAGTTGGAAATTAGTAAGGACCAGAAAAGGCTTCTCTCCTAAGCCCTGAAGGAAGTTTACTGTTCTTCTGTTTCTGCAGACCACTCAGGGCTCCTGGCTGTTGTTCTGATGACCTAGCATCATGCAAGAAAGGATTTGGGCCTCTTCTATCCCATGTGGTAGATCCAAATGGGACTGAGTGACCTCAGAGTTTTCGGGCTCCGAAGGCAATCGAATTTCCGTGTGAATGGATTAGTTTTTCTAAAATTGCTGCCCAAGGCTGGGATGAATTAATAAGCTTTCCCTGAGGAGTCAAAACCAAGATGACTAGGGAAAGAGCTTCAACAAGTACGATAAAACATTGCACATAAATATGCCACCAAGTATAATTTAATAGAAAACATTCAAGATTCTAAGGTTTCTTTTCCTCTTATGCAGAATGTATATATGGAGCCACCAACAGAACTTCTAATATCGAGTATTGCTTTCCCAAATTGAAGAACTATAGATTTTTTTCTTTTTTTAACATTTTATTATTATTATTATCATTTTATGTTACAATTCCACAGACTCCCAGTATTTCCATTATCCCAGCCGCAATTCCCCCTGCCCCCTGCCTAGTTCCTCTATACTATTATTAACATATAGGTCTTTATACTCAGTCATATGTCCATCATTGTGGGCACAGACAATGGCAGAGAGTCCAGAATCCTATTGTCAAGATATAGTAAACAGTTTCATTATAAGTCCATCTTTGATCTGGAAGCAGAAATGCATACAACATTGTATCCTCACATCTGGATGTTAGTCTCCATTTCACAGATACCGTACATCCCCTCAAATGAAAAGTCATGATATGAAATCAACAACAGAAAGAAAAATCAAAATTTACAATGCCATGAAGTTAAATAACATGTTACTAGATATGACAGTCTCCATTACACAGCTACTATACATCCCCTTAAATGAAGAACCACAAAACAAAATCAACACCCGCAAAAAAAAAAGAAATTAACAACACCAAGAAGTTAAATAACATGCTACTAAATGACTAATGTGTAGCTGAAGAAATGAAAATCAAGAACCTTCTTGAAGAAAATGATGTCCCTGCATGATCTATGAGTCATTGAATGATTTAATCAGAACAAAATGTTTTGAAGAGATGAAACTAACAGAAAATATCAAATCCCATGAGATATATTTTCCGCTGATCTTTGTTGGAGTGTGTCTCCTCCAGACAATAAACAGATGGGTTTTGTTTTTTAATCCAATTTACTAATCTATGACATTTGATTGAGCCTAAGCCATTTACATTCAGAGTTTAAAATGTATGGGTGTTACTTTGGTCCTGTCATTTTAGGAATGGGTTGTTCATTGATTTAGTCTTCTGTTGTCATTTTACTGGGATGTTCTTCCCGTTTGCCTTTGATTTTGTTTGTTGCTATTCCTCTTCTCTGTCAAGAGAACATCTTGAAGTATCCTTTGTAGGGCAGGTTTGAAAGAGGCAAATTCTTTGAGCTTTTCTTGACTCTGGAAGAACTTTATTTCATTTTCAAAGATGAAAGAAAGTTTTGCTGGATATGTTATGCTAGGCTGACAATTTTTTTTCTTTTAGAATCTGGAGTATGTCACTCCATTCTCTTCTTGCCTGTAGAGTTTCCTGTGAGAGGTTTTCTGTGAGTTTAATTGGCATTCCTTTAAATGACAATTGATTTTTTTCACATGCACATTTCAGGATCGTTTCTTGGTGAAGACTGGTTTTGATCAAGCCTGTTAGGAGTTCTGTGCCCTCCTGGATCTTGTTTCCCAATTCTTTCTGTAGATTAGGGAAATTTTCCCTTATTATTTCATTAAATACATTTATAAAACCAGATTCTCTTTCTGTATTTTGTGAGACTCCCATAACTCTTATATTTGGCCTCTTAATAGTGTCTCAATTCTTGAATACTTTTTTTGGCCTGATCCAGCTCTGCTTCCAGCTTTTGATTCCTTCGCTCTGATGACAGGAGATATCTGCCAATTCTGAGATTCTTTCTTCTGCTTGATTCATTCTATTTTTGAGACTCTCCACTGTACTTTTAATTTGCTCTACTGTGTTCTTAATTTCTGATATAGCAGTCTTGATTTGCTTTATTGCTTCCTTAAATTCTTTGAACTCTTGCATATGCTTCTCATTTTTGATCAGAAGCTTTAAAATGAGTCTTACAGATTCTGTGACCCCCATTTCCTCGATGTCTTTCTCAGTTTACTCTGAGGTGGCCAAAGGGTTTTGCTCCTTTGCAGGGGAGTTTTCAGTAATATTCATTGTGCCCTTGTCTCTTCTTTTGCTCTTGGTCATTGTACTTCTGGTTAGCAGAGTCTTCTCCTTGGGGCAGGTTTCTAAGCTGTGTCACCCACTGGTCTACAATGCGATTTTACTTATTGCAGTTGGTACACAACTCTTTGCTTGCAGCCACTTGTGCCACAACCTCCAGCAAGTTCCAGGTCTGGGTTCTTATGTCAGATTTCCACCATCGTCTCCACAGCCCCATCTCTTGGCTCACCACTCTCCTTTTCCTGTGATACCATGTTGAGCCTGCACCGTTGTCTCTACAACCTTTCTCCCAGTTGAGTGGAGCAGGTCCCAGGATTGGAGAGACACCATGTGTCCTACATAGCTAGGTTGTTGGTGGGGCTGATCTTGCCAAAACCTGTTGGACATTAGGTCTGGGTGCCACACGGACCTATTATGACCCATACAATGCTACAGTTGGTATTATTTTCCTGCGGACCAGTGCAATCCAGTGAACTCAGTGAGTTCTCCTGAGCTCAGCACATGCGCAGTCCAGAGCTGCCCCGGGTGGAACCTGTAGAGTGCCACGTTGATACAGTTTACTGAGTCAGAAATGAGTTCACCCCCTGCTCAGCATATTCTCAGTCCTTTCTCTTGCCCTTACCTCCTTATGAAAAATGGTGCCTAATTCAGCTCTAGGGGGCTGACTGGGCTGTGAAATCCACCCTGTTCTCACACTGCCCGTCTGAGATCTGCTGCTCTGTCTCTGCTCCTGGGCAAATCAGACGGACAAGCAGGACGGACAGTTCTTTGTCTGGATTCACCTCCAAAGTTCCCAGTGAAAGCCCCTTCCCACCTGGTTGCTGGTGGAGTTCCGGCTGCTGGTGGAGTTCAAATCACATTTAGCTGAATGCTGCTGGATTATCAGTCACTGCATCACCACACCGTTGTGTTCACTGCTTTCCTGTGTATGTCAGTCTCCAGGTACCCCTCTGCTGTTATCCTGTCCTCTCCTATTTCCTGGAATGTGTCCTCTCTGCTTCATCCTGATTATATGTTTTTCCGTCCATTTAAACGTGTCATTACCCTATTCCTCCATCTTGATTCCTATAGATTTTTTTTCTAGTTTAAAATAAAAAGTGTGACTATCAGAGCAACTTTCTCAAGATCAGAATTTATTTTCTATTCCTTTTTTTTTTTTCTTATGTCAATCACTTCCAAAAAATAGGACCAAAGTGTCTGATACTAAGTAAGTTGCTCTGTGGTAATGAACAGCATAGAGAACAGATCTCTGGATCATGTTCTCCCAACTCACGAGCAAGTCCCCATGGTCTCCATTCTCACAGAATTTATGATGAATTTTAAGAGTAATTCTTTATAGAGGCAAAATAATGGAAAAGCAACTAAAACGTGTACTACTATTTGTCAAGCAAATTATCCTCTTAAAAGCTTGGATTTTTTTTTTTTAGTTTTTGCTTGTTATTATCATTATTATAATTTTATTACTTATGTTTCATGATTCGGTTACATAAGCATAAAGGAATGGATTCCCCATCCATCTTCCACCATATTTCCCACTTTTTCTCCCATATTATTACAGCAGTATTGTCCTTCAGCACCAGTCGTTAAGTAAAACATTCTGCTATTTAGTGTATTGTGGCCTTGTGGCTATAAACAATGGAAGATAATCTAGTATTCTATTGTCAACGTATATTTATCAGTTTCATTGAGAGTCTTCCTTTTATTCAGGAGTAGAGATGCATACTGCAACCTATCTTCTCTTCCAGATATGCTACTCTGCATTATACTACTCTGCCATTTAAAACATGAAATTCTCCCAATTGCAGCAAATGGTTCCAACTAGAGACCATTATGCTCACTGAAATAAGCCAATCTCAAAAGGACAAATATCATATATTCTCTCTGATATGAGGCAATCTCTACACAAAATATCAGATCAATAGATATATAGATAAACATTTATACACATATATTCATTTGGAGGAACTATACAATGGAGACAGTTGGTTCTTATTTAGAAGCCAAAAAAAAAAGTCCTTAAGAATTAAAAGATTAAGTATTCATCCATAGTTTGAGAGACTTGATTCACGAAACTAAAAAAAAATTTCGACCAAAGTCTTTAACACCAGTTTCAATGAAAGCTATGGCTAAAAAGAATTATGTATAATATGAAGCAGAAAGGTTTTATTTAGTTTTTATATTTTTATAACGCATTCAAGTTACAGGATCCAAAACACTGTACCTGTGTTTTATAGTAAAATAATAAATATATTATAATTTAAATCATAAAGAAAAGTCTGATACATCAGTTATGGTTACATTTGGAGAGAAAATCTTTTCTGGAAAAGCTAACTGATAGGCCACTTTACTCCATCGTTTACTATTTATATGTTAGTTATCATCCTGAAAATTTTATTATTTAATACCATACTAATCTTTATCTAATCACTTTGTTAGAAACACTCAAATCACAAGTTCCCCATAAAAACTAATATATTTAAAGAATTATATGAATTTGTGTGCACAACTGACAAAAAAATAAAAACACAGCATCTCAATTTTTTTCCTAAGCAGATGATCCTGGAAATCCATTATTTATAGTGTTTCCAATCTTGGCCTTATATGACAGCCTATGTTGAAAAAGAGCTTCTACTAGGCTGATGTGGAGGTGTAGCAAGCTAATGTAGCACCAGCATCCCATGTAGGCATGCATTCGAATCCCACTGCACCACTTCCAATCTAGTTCTGTGCTAATGACTTGGGAAAGCAGCAGAGGATAGCCCACATGGTAGACGGAGAAGAAACTCATAACTCAGCTCTGGCCATTAGCAGGCATTAGGGCAGTGAGCCTGTGAGTCGAAGGTCTCTCTGTCTCTGTCTCTTATTCTCTCTCTGTAACTCTCCCCTTCAAGTAAATTGAGTAAATCACGAATAATAATTCTTAATAAGTGAATGATCAATGAGCCTAGACCTTCCCAGAAATGATGATAAAGCAATAACTTACTTTTGGGTTGTTTTGCTAATGCAAATAAAGCAGTGAATGGTAGCAGTAACATTTTTGAAGACTAGATTCATTATTTAATTATTGTAACAAATACTATTTCCTCGTTTTATTTAGATTATGATAATAAGGATAAGATAATCTGCATAATTTGTTAGGTAAAGGATACTTTCTTGGACCATGGAAAAGTCAAGATATGGATACAAATTTGCCTAACTTTGTAACACTTCTGGAGTAACAACCATATCCTAAAATTCTCACAATCCCTTATGGGAGGAATTTTGACTGCATTTTTAATTTTTTCATTGTCATTTATAGTCTCCGCATTGTTTTGCTAGGGCTGCCTTAGCAAAAATTGAGTGCCTTAGAAAAAAGAAATTTGGGCCCGGCAGCGTGGCCTAGTGGCTAAGGTCCTAGCCTTGAAAGCGCCAGGATCCCATATGGGCACCAGTTCTAATCCCAGCAGCTCCACTTCCCATCCATCTCCCTGCTTGTGGCCTGGGAAAGTAGTCGGGGACGGCCCCAAGCCTTGGGACCTTGCACCTGAGTAGGAGACCTGCAAGAAATTTCTGGTCCCCGGCTTTGGATCAACACAGCATCAGCTGTTGCGGTCACTTGGGGAGTGAATCATTGGACGGAAGATCTTCCTCTCTGTCTTTCCTCTTCTCTGTATATCTGACTTTGTAATAAAAAATTTAAAAAATAAACAAACCTTTAAAAAAAGAAAAAGAGAAATTCATTCTCTCTCATTTTTGGAGACAAAAAGGTTCCAATCTGCAAAGTTGGGTCCTTCTGAGAGTGTCAGACCTCCTTCCTGGCTTCTGGTGTTTTACATTCCTTGTCTTTGGCTGTTTTACCCTAATATTTGCTTTCACCTTTCTATGATGTTCTTCCATTATAAGAACCCCAGTTTTTCTTTTATTACATTTTTAAAATTTAATAGAATCTTTTTATTAAAAAGGTTTACAGAGAGAAGGCGAGACAAAGATCTTCCATCTGCTTGTTTACCCCCCAAGTGGCCCCAATGACTGGAGCTGAGCCAATTCAAAACCAGGAGCCAGGATCCTCCTCCAGGTCTCTCATATGGGTGCCAGGTCCCAAGGAGTGGACTGTTCCATTGCTTTCTCAGACCACAAACAGGGAGCTATCTGGGAAGTAAATTATCCAGAACATGAACCTGTGCCCATATGGGATTCTGGTGCATGCAAGGAAAGGATTTAACCACTAAGCTATTGCTTCAGGCCCTTATAATTTTTTACTGTGTTACAATGATAAAATTGGGAAAAATTAGCATATCTATCACCTCAAACTTTAGAGGGAAGGATAATATGATGCCAAAAGAAAAAAAGTAGGAAAATAAAGGAGAGATAACTGATTAATGAATTACAGTTGCTCCTTTTTGTTCTTGTACGAATGCTGGTCACACTGGATGAGGTGTCCATCCTACTCCAGATGACCTCATTTTGATTATGTTTTGCAATCACACTATTTCTATGTAAGCCCCAAATTACAAGTTATTAAGGATTAGGGCTTTACTATATTAATTTTGAGAGAATACAATTCAATCCATAACACTCATCAAAGGTATAAATATTTTTTCATGTAAGAAGATTGGACAGGTACGGAGGGTCAGGGAATCTTAGAATACCACCATTTATCCATGCTTCCCAACCACAAAGTGGTTGTTGTGTTGATGTTGTCATTAGGCTGTTATATTTTCTGCTGGGCAACTGACTGCCCTCTAATTGTGTGCTCAACTGTGGCAACTAGAACTGACTTACTGATCTTACGTCTTCTCATTATAAATATCCCCTGGTCAACCAAAGGCTCCGTCATCCCTCATATGCACCTAGCTATCATGGAAAACTAGGAAGATCTTAGAAATTGCAGTTCTTCTTACTGCACATGCATTTGCAACAATCTCTGCCATTTCATTGACATTTCTACACTCTGTTTTAGAATTCAAAAATCTTGCCTTACAGTTATTTAGAAACAGAATTGTCTATGTTTGTTTCTGACTGAATAATTCTTTGTTTTACTGCAATGTGGCTGCAACAACAAAATTCCTAAAGTTTGGTTTAATATAAATCCGTTGTTTATGCTTCTGAAGACCCTAAAGGATGAGACCAAGGTACCAGCAGATTTATGAGTATCCTTCCTCACAGACGGTAGCTTCTTTCTGCTTTCTTTCTTACATAGCAAAGGAAAACAGGCTTCAAGCCTCTTTTAAAGTGACACCAATACTATTCACAAATGTGGGGCTTTGATGATCTAATTTCCTCCCCAAATCTCCACCTCTTCATACCATTATATTGCAGGTTTGGTTTCAATATAGAAGTTTTAAGGAATACATTTAGATTGTAGTTTTTTTACCTTGGATTTCTAAAATTCAGGTCCTTTTCACATAAAAAATATATTTATTTCATACCAGTAACTAACCTATGGATTCCTTCTAGTATCAACTCAAAAATATGCTGTCCAAAGTTTCATCTGAATATGAAATGCACTGCATAGTAACATTTTAGTCACACATAATATGTATTGGTGGTCCTATAAGATTGCAATACACTGGAAAACTCATGTTGCATAGTATTACCTTAGCTATCCTAACTTCATAGTGCAGTAGTTTCTCATGTCTGTGGTAGTGCTGATGTAATGAAACCAACTGCATTCCAGTCATGTAAAAGTACATTTGGTACATAATATTTGATCATGATAATAAATAACTTTGTTACTGGTTTATAAATTTATTATATTGTTTTTGTCATTATTTTAGGTGTACTTTTATGAAAAATTACCATGAGACATTAGGCCATGTTACCATGGCAAAAGCTTTATACACTTCACGTAATAGCTCTTGATTGCATAAAGAGACCACATTGAGTGGTTTATCTGTGCATTTATGTTGGTCACACAGACATAAAGTTGCCTAATAATAAATTTCTCATAAAGTATCCCCACTGTTAAGCAGCATGTGGTTGTAACACCTAAATCAGATACAGGTGAGATTCAAAGTATGAGTCACGCAGAAGAAAACACCTCTCAAATATTAAGCCTGGAAAATTCAATAAGCTACTTGTTTCTAAAATAATAGATAATGTTGATATAGGCATGAGCTAGATATTCTTATTCCAAAAGTGAAAATTAGGAAAGAATACAGGGGATAATAGTTCTCAAGCAAATCCAAAAGCCCAACAGGGTAAACATGAAATATTTCACATTCCAGACACAGTGAGATGGAAGCTGAGCTCCAAAGTCTGGCAATCCCAATCCCATGCTTTGTTGAGCACAGCACAGCCAGAAGCACAGTTCATCAAGGCCGGTGTCATACACCAGTAGCTCTAAAGTTCTTGAATCTAGGGGTGGTCCTCTGGACATTGCTTTAATGGATCTAGCAGTTGTAGCCTTACCTCAGGACTCCAACACACATTGCTATCAGACTTTGTGGCAGCACACATTGCCATCAGACTTTGTGGCAGCTCCCACCCACACTGTGTGCCTGAGGCTCATAGAAGCTGCATTTTCCAAATCTAAGTGAAGGCAGACATGCCTGTCTATCTCTTTCACTCTGCCTACCAATGAACATGACACTGCATGAATGTTATTGTGGCTTACCTCCCATGCCCTCAAGAGGGGTGACCCCTGCAGCCCTCTCCATATCTGTGAGGAATGTGGAACTGCATTTCAGGAAGCAGAACGTTGAGGCATACAGCAACTGACAACGAATACCAAGGTCACGCCAGAAAAAAAAAATCCTACTCCTCAATCTTGACACCCTGAGCCCATGATGACAACAGCAGCACAATGATCTCCAAAAATACATTTAAAGTAACTCTTCTATATCTTGATAGACAGTGCCAGAATAATACTAATTACAAATAAATGGTTATCTGACTTTAGACAAATTTTCAATTCTCTTAAAAACGAACTTTCTCATCCTTTACAGCATTACAATACTGAGATTTTTCAAATCATTTAGGTTCTGCTTCTCTTTGGTTTACAAAATCTATTTTTATTCACTTCTGTCTTCTCTTGCTTTACTGTAAGTGGTCATGAGAAGTGACATCACATCCACAATGCTTTGCTTAGATATTTCTTCCTCCATAGTTCCTATTTATTGATCTCAAGTTCCTTCTTCAACAGAATTCTAGTGCATGAACACAATTCAAATTCTTGGTCATTTTTCAAAGATTGCCTTTCCTCCCTTTCCAATAACATAATCTTCATTTCCATATGAGACGTTGTTAGAATGACCTTTATCATCAACAGTGATTTAGGGGTAGTTTGTCCCCAAGGTTCATGTATTGCAGATGTATCTTCAATGCGACATTGTGTGAGGGGGTGGGACCTTTAAGACATGGAGCCAAATGGAAGGTACATGAGTGTTTAGGAGCCCTGACCTCAAATGTTATCAAGAGAGTTTATGATCTTTAACTCCCACATGCACTCCTGCTAGTGTGACATCATTTACCTTTTGGTCCCATCAAAGCTGAGCCCATACCAGTGTCTCACTCTTGAATCTCTTTTCTTTAAAATGTCATGCAGATTTACATATTTTGTTATTGCAATAGAAAACTACATAATACTAGTAATGGAATACTAGGTGATACACCACCCGTGTGTGTACCAACATTCTTTGCACAAGCATTTTAGGTAATCTTTAAGACTGAGACTTCCCTAAGCGCTGCACTTCTGAGTTCTGAACATAATTGCTCCAAATAGACCATTTAAGGTGATCTAAGCTTTTTCTAGTTTGGATCTCCATTTCCTCCAATCTACCTGTTACCAAATTCCAAAGCTGTATCTGTAGAATACTTTTAGCTGTTTATTTCTACAGTATCCCTACTTCTCTGCAACAAATTCTGTCTCAGTACTTTTAGGCTAACACAATAAAAATTTTATCCTAGCTAATTTAAAAATAACATGAATGTATTGCTTATAGTTCTGGGAGCTCAGAAAAACAATACCAACGCATTACCAAATTTGCTGTCTGCTGAAAACCTGTTTCTTACAGCTGTTGTCTTCTATGTGTCCTTACATGACAGGAGGAAAAAGCAATTCCCTTGAACTTTGAATAAGGACATTTTTCTGATTCATGAGGATGAAGTCCTCATGATCTAATAACTCCTAAACATCCCTTTCTCTCAGTATAATCACCTTGGGAGCAGGTTTGCTCATGTGAATTTTGAATGGATATTCATTTAAATATTCACACCAGAGCACTTTCCATTGATTTGAGCATTTTTAATCACTTAAAGACTGTTCACTCACATTTCTGTTTCAAGGCTATTACTCAGCATAATCAAGGTGACACTTGAGAATATTTGTCCCAGTCTCCATAGATGCATCATTTGACTGAGTCTTGAGACCATCAACTGTCTTGTACTTGACCCAGCTCACACTGTTAGATCATGAGAATTTTTCATACAAATGGTTGCAATTATCTTTCCAGGTACCACCAACACAGCACAATTTAGTCTTAGTTTCTGAAATTCATTGCATAACAGCAACTATGAGTATGTGTTACATTTGTCTTATATTTCTCTTGACATTGAGAGAGTAATATTATGGGTCCAAAGTGTCACACTTTTGCTTGTTTGTGTGTATAATCTGCTGTTAAGAAATGGACAAACTTTAAAAATCCAATATTACAACATTTTTTAAAATATAAAATAATTGTACTTTTATTTACAAACTATTTGGCAGGCTAAATAGTTCTATTCTATTGTTCTATTGTTCTATTCTATTCTATTGTTCTCCCAATAATTATTTCCAATTAATAAGGATACTCATTGACAGGCAGAATAAAAGTTTAAGTGGTCTAGGTCTAGTTATAGTGTCTTTTCTGTCATCATGTAGCTCTTCAATCTTAAGTAAGTTAATTTACCTCAATAATTTCATATGTAAAGTGATAATTAAAAGTAGTACCAGTACATACATTTGTATTTACTTAAATTTGTGTTTTCTAGGTTTTTCTAATGTCAAAAATCAACTGAAACTCAATAAAAACACATTTTAAAGTATTGTTATGCTTCTAAATCTGTATTATGAAATATGTAAAAATTGTTCACCTTATATAAGTAAATAAGCTAAAAAAATAAAATTAAAAATCCTCCTATAAAAAATTGCACATTTTAATAAATTTTCTGTAAATAATAGGACACAAGGAACCTAAGCACAGAACTGAAAAATCAATATTTTTACTAATCTCCCAAATGATCAGACACATCAAGCAAATTTAGAAAACATTGCTTATTGCCCAGTTCATATTCCATTTGACAAATATTAGTATAATTTCCTTTTTTATAATTGAGGAAATTGACCCATACTGACCCATACTGAGCTTCAATGAAAGATATATCAAGTTCTACTTGGCTTAGCCATTGACACTACATCATTTTGTATTACTGAAATTTGTCTCATTTCTTTCATTAAGTCCTCTCTCCTCCAATTCATTTGACCTTAACCCTTTTCATTTATTTATTTTATTGTTCCATGAGCGGTTTTATAGGCTCTGGACTTTACCTTCCCTCCTCCCGTGTCATTACAATAATATAGTCCTTCACAATTAGGCATAAGTCCATCATTCTGCTACTTAAGTATATCCCAACAATGTAGGCATGGAAATTGGCAAAGAGTCCAGCATCCATCCTACTGTCGAGGTACATTCAACAGTTTCATTGGGAGTCCATCTTTGATTTCGAAGTAGAGATGTACCCTACATTGAATCTTCACATGTCTATTTAAGTCTACTATACAGTTACTATACATCCCCTGGGCAACACATTGGTCATTCAGTAGCATATTATTTAACTTCATGTTGTTGTAAATATTCTATTTTTCTCTCTGTTGTTGATTTTGTTTTATGGTCTAACCACATTTTCAGCGCCTCACCTGCCTAAACCAACATAGATTTGTGATTTATTTATCTGATCTGATCAAATTATATCAACTTCTTGTAAAATCCTAACTACCCCAGACTAGCCATCTAAACTTATGTCCAGAGTGTGGTAAAAGAAAGTGGCTAAATACCGAGGGGAATATAAAACAGATCATTATATGTTCCTGGAAATATTATTTCATTTTGAACCAGAACCACACAACACAGCATATAACTTTTTATTTCTTCATAGACCAGCTCTATCTACTCCTCTGCATCATAACATGTCAACAAACATATTGTACATTTATCACATTTCTTTTTTATCCAGTCTATCTCTGTAATTATGCTATATAGGAAAAATTATGTAATACTTTACTGCTTGATTACTGAACCTGATTTCAGGAGCTGGCATTTCCTTTAGTATACTGAAAGTGTTGATGTCTGAAACATAGCCTCTTACACAATGTGCTGGGATAATGTCAGGTGGCAGCAGCTAGACAAAAATGTTCCATTTAATGATAGACAATTGATTAGCTGAAAACTCCATGACATTTCTTGTGTTGTATAAAACAGGATTGTGATCTGATATGCACCTGACATATTTCAGTTCTTATGTTTGGATAAATAACTATTTGTTCCCAATTACATAAAATAAAATACAGAAATTACTCACAAATTATCTGATTTTTAATATGGATAGTAATAGAAAAAAATGAAATTTAAGTTTACCCCTTCTGTTTTATAAATGGGGAAACTGACATGGTAAAAAAAAAAAAAAAACTGACAAAGAACCAGAATATGATGTTCTGATTTTAATTCCACCTATGTAACTTGAGCAAGTCATTCACTTTCCCTGGACCTCAATTTTTCCCTGTGATTGAAGAGAATCTAATGATTTTCATAAGACCTGTCCAGTTCAGGGATTCTAACATTTTATATGCTTAAATATTTTTTAATTGCAAAATAACATTAACTTTTTAAATTGTTCAATTGCTTGAGAGGCAGCAAGACAAAGAGTCCTTATCTACTGGCTAACTCTAAATGCTCATATGCCCCAGTCAGGAGCCAAGAATTCCACCTGGGTCTCCGTGTGTGTATCAGGGACCCAATCACTTGAGCCATGGCATTGGCAGAATCCTGGAATTGGAAGCTGAGTCTAGCAATCCAATATGAAATGCAGACATCCCAAGCAGCATCCTAACCACTAGGACAAGCATGTGCTCCTTAACCTTCACATTCGAGGTCAGGGAGTCTGTAGTAGTTTACATTTTAACTTATCTATCTATATAAAGTGAATAAATCTCATGTAATTTGTAATACCTTGTGGAGGTGTACCTCTGAACCAGTCCATCAGATGCCCAAGGACCCTAGAACTTATACACTCTCAGCAGACTGAGAATGCTAGCAGGAAGCCGACTTCCCGCATGGGGTCTCACTGCCCAAGCATGGCTGGGGATGAACAGCACCTCCCCGTGCCTCCCTTCCTTATTAGCTGCTTGTAGCCAAGTGTAACCCCTTCCTCAGTTAATTGGTTTGATTGTTAGACTCCATTTCTGAAAAACATTTTTACTCCTTTGCCACTATGGTGACTGTTACTTCATTTCCTTGTTTGCTATCTTCATAGAAGCTTTCCAATCATTGCCTAGGTAACCTGATATATATTTGAGATCAATAAAGTGTGCATTGCTTCACAAGCCTTGCATCCCTTATCTCCCAATATTTCTTGGCACGGCTGTCACACCTTGGGTCCGGGAATCCTAACAGGGATCATCCACAATACAGTCTCAGAAACACTGTGTTACTTCTCATCCTACCCTCTCTCCTTTCTACATATCCCGCCCACCCTCCTCCTTCTGTGGTATACATTCATTTTACTTCCCAATCACACACTTAATATTCCATTAGGTAAAGATTAAGCAAGTAAAATATTGAAAAAAAACCCTAATGTTCCTCAAAAGTGTTAACAAAAGTTGCAAATCATAATCAAATCTCAAAATGTCAATCGTACTCTTACAGATTACATTTTTTGTGCCCTGCTTATTAGTTACGCTACAGGAAAAACATATTTGCTTTTGGAGAACTTGCTTATTTCACTAAACATAATGGCTTCCTCTTTCATCCAAATTGTTCCAAAAGTCAGAATTTCACTTTTTTTTTTTTTGGCTGAGCAGTGATCCATAATGTATATATACCAAATTTTATTTGTCCAGCAATCTATCGATGGCTATTTGGGTTTATTTCATTTCCTAGCTATTGCTAACTGAGTTGCAAGATATATATATATGTCTATCTAAGATATATATATATCTTGCACACACACAAATAACTCATATGGTGATTTCATTTCGTTTATATAAATTCCCAGAAATGGGATGGCAGGAAAATATTGTAGATCCACTTTCAGATCTCTAAAGAATCTCTTCATTCTTTCTTATATCTTAGCAGTATTCCATAGTGTATATGCACATCTACAGAATAACATTAATTTATGGGCTCATACAAATAACTGTTATCTCTGTACAAGAATTTTTCAATTCATAATATGCTAAATTAATACAAATACTATGATATGCTGCTTAGCAAAACTAAGTTAATCATCCTATTGTTTAAATCAATATCAATGAATTAGAGCTGCAGCTTGAGATGCAAGCAATCCACATCATAGTAACAATCCTGTCCAGGCTGCTCCAATTCTAATCTAGACCCTGATCATGTGATTAATGCAGCAGATTATGGACCAAACCTGACTCCTGAAATCCACTGATATGTGAAGAGTGAATAAACAGATAAAAGAACCTCCTTCTAACTCTGTCACTCTACTTTTCAAGTAAATAAAATCAAACTCTTTTTTTAAAGAGTTCCTTGGGGTTCGGTGTAATAGCCCAGTGGCTAAAGTCCTTGCCTTGTATGCTCTGGGATCCCATATTGGCACCAGCTGGTATCCCAGCGGGGCCACTTCCCATCCAGTTCCCTGCCTGTAGCTTGACAAAGCAGTCAAGGACGGCCCAAAGCCTTGGGACCCTGCACTCTTGTGGGACCCTGGAAGAGGCTCCTGGCTTCAGATTGACTCAGCTCTGACTGTTATAGCCTACTTTGTGAGTGAACCAGCAGTTGGAAGATCTTTCTCTCTGTCTCCCTTTCTCCCTGTAAATCTGATTCTCCAATAAAAATAAATGAATCTTAAAAAAAAAGTTTCTTTGGGGATGGCATTGTGACATAGCAAGTTAAACTGACACCTGCAGTGCCGGCATCCCATATGGGCACCAGTTCAATTTCTTGCTCCTCCAATTACAACCCAGTTCCCTGCAGCTATGCCTCAAAAATCAGCAAAGGATGATTTCTAGTACCACATGGAATACTCAAAGTTCCAGTAAGTAGCCTTTCCAGCCCTTTAGCTAGGGAGCCAGCAGATGGAAGATCTTTTTGTCTCTTCTCCCACTGTAATCACTTTAATTCAGTCATTCAAATAAATAAGTGCATCTTTTAAGAAAAATTCCTTGGATGTACAAATACTAGTTACTAGAATGAGTAATTGCAGTGACAAATAGGTACTCATAGCTATAATCATCATCCTTACAAATAACTTGCCTCATAAGTTGAAACAACTCAATTTTCTTTTCTAATATTTTCTTCAGTACCCAGATCTTGAGAATCTCATTTGTTATTCTCATGCTTTATTAAGATATATGAAAATTCTGTTTCTAACTCAGGGTAGCTGTTGTTGAGAGTTACTGGAAACTCCAATGGCTTTGTATCTATTTGCTAATATCAGAAAGGAAAAATTAAAAGATGACACACTTATCAGGTTCATAACAACAGTGTTCCTCATTGAATTCTCTCAAGCCACAAAGGGAAGCTGATGAACCAGAAGCTTGGGAAAAGTCAAGTGACTTTATGTGTGTACGAAGGCACATAAATCTTGGGGTATGACACTGTTTCTCTTTGAGCCCATCGAATACTGGACTCGTGTTTGTGGGTTATCTAGGAAAACTGCATATCCTTAAGCACTAAATTATATGTAACACAGCAAGACATGCAATGAAAGGTATGACATAATTAGCCTCAGTAATGGTGATAATAGATTCAGTGTTCTTAATAATAAATATAAAAGCAAAGATTGATTTGATATTTTAGAAAAATTCGTCTTGATTCACTATGAAAACAATTTAGAGAAAAGAAATCAGCATGGAAACTATTGAAAATTAAATTTAAATTTAAAAATTATTATATTGAACATTCAGATAGTAGGTGTGGGAATGAAGAAAGGAGCAGACTCAAGTATTACTAAGGAGTAATTAAATAGAATTTAGTATTTTGTCATATATAGAGATTAAAAGAAAGCAAAGCGCAAAAGTTAAATGCTGAAAATTAAAGTGGAGGGAGATCAGGGGGATCGTCGCTGGCGGGAGGCCTTCGGCAGCGGTGGAGGCAGACTGCAGCAGCCGGACGTTTGGTGAGCTCGGGGTTGACATGGCAGCCTCCGCATTTCTCGCCCCCTGCTGAGATTCCAGCCTCTGAGAAGGCGGAGCAGGCGGCCGAAACTGTTGGGTCTGTGTGGAACTACGCACAGTGGTGTTGTGTTGGTGGCTGAAGGGGGCCGCGGGAAGGCGCCTCGGAAGTTCCTGCGCTGAGGGGACCAGTGCGGCTCGGTGCGCAGAGGCAGCTGGCGAGGGTCTGGAGTCCCCCACATCCTGCCTGGTGAGTGCACGAAACCACCGAGCGCACTGGTGAGTGCGCGCCGCACCGAGCGGGCTGGGCGCCCCGCCTGCAGCAGCAGCACCTCCGCAGCACAGGTGTCAGGTGTCAGGAGAGCTCAGATTTGGGAAGTGTAGCGCTGTGTGTCCCTGACACGCAGGTACCACTCCCATAGAGTGAACTGCTCACTTCTCGCCTCCCACCCTGCAGTTCTGAGCGTGGGCGACCCACCAGGAGAGCCCTGAAAACTCCTGCACCAAACTGACACGGTGCGAACCTGCCGTGAAGTCATTATAACAGGGCGCCTGGGTCACTCCTCCGCTAAGGGCCTGTGTGGGGGAGCCACACGGGAGCAGGGGCTCTGAACACCCACACACCACGAGTGGTGGATTCACTGCACAAGAGCCACGCCTGGAAAGTGCCTCACCCACAGTCCCGTGTGTGGGAGACGCACCAGGTGGGCTCTGAAAAACCCTGCAGTCCCTGACACGGAGAACGCAGGGAGAAAGCACATAAAACCTTCTAAGTCCTGCGGATTCCCGTGAAGGGGGCACACCCAGAGAGCGCCTCCATCCCTCCACGCCCTGGGGTGTCACACCTGTAGAAGAGGTGCCCAGAGTGTGCCTGGAATCCACTGGGCCCCCAAGGTGGTGCTCTACAGCCCCGGGCCCTGAGAACGCACCAACGGTGCCTTGAAAATAACCACGCCCGGCAACACCACGCCTGCAGGCTCCAATCTCTACAGGAAAGCACCTGACAGCCCCTCAACACACGGGTCCATTTGCCCCACCAGAATACACCAACGCAATGGGAAAAACCACCAGAAAGAGTTGTGCTCCAGATGAAAGAGCCAGCACCCCACCAAACAAGGGCCAAAAGCCATTATCAATATCGACGATACGAGATGAAGACATGGAAGTGTTACCAGCAAAGGAATTGATGAAAATAATGCTAAAATTTCTCAGAGACGTGGACACAAAGCTGGAAGACTACCAGAACCGCATAATCACCGAAATACAACAAATCAAAACCAAACTGGACGCCCAAGATAATAAGATTGAAAGCCTCATCAACAGAATAAATGCGGCAGAGGAAAGGATCTCTGAAACAGAAGACACACAAAATGAAAGTGCCCAGCGAATCAAACAGCTGGAGACAAACCTCAGCAAAACTAATAAAATGATGCAAGAGATGAAGGATTACCTTAGAAAATTGAATATTCGGATCATCGGCCTCCCCGAGGGAGTAGAAAGAGAATCTGGGATGCAAGCAGTGCTCGATGAAATTATACAGGAAAACTTCCAAAACACTTGGAACACGAATCCACCCCGCATACAGGATGGACAGAGAACTCCCAACAGACATGATCCAAAGAGATCTTCACCCAGACACACGGTGCTCAAGTTCTACTCCAATGAAGACAAAGAAGGAATCCTGAGACAAGTACGAAGTAGAGAAAAGATCACATACAGGGGAAAACCCATCAGAATCACTGCTGACTTCTCCGAAGAGACCCTACAAGCAAGGAGAGAATGGACAAAGATCTTCCAAGTCCTGAAACAAAACAACTGTCAACCAAAAATAATCTACCCAGCAAAGATCTCATTTGTATATGAGAACGAAATCAGATACTTCAATAGCAAAGAAAAACTAGAAGAATATGTCTACACAAAACCAGCTCTGCAAAGTCTCCTTAGAAATGCGCTAGTCCCGGACAAAAAGGAGGCAAATCACAAACAAAGTTGGCAAATAAGAAGGTCTCCAAACTAAAGGCCGCACAAACAAGACAATTACATAGGCAACAACACACACACAACACAATCACATGGCAGGGCAAAATTGCAACCTCTCAATTTTAACTCTCAACACAAATGGTCTAAATTCACCAATCAAACGACAGAGATTAATAGAATGGATCATCAAACAAGACCCAACCATCTGTTGCCTACAAGAAACGCATCTAACCAGAAAGGATGCAAAGAAACTGAAAGTGAAGGGATGGAAAAAGATATTCCACGCCAATAGACGAGAAAAAAAAGCTGGGGTAGCTATCCTAATTTCAGACGAGATAGATTTCATTCTAACTAACATCAAAAGAGACAGGGAAGGCCATTTTATACTGGTGAAAGGAATGATCCATCAAGAAGCAATCACCATCATTAATGTTTATGCACCGAATCTTAATGCACCTACTTACGTAAAGCAATTACTTACAGACTTAAGGGAAGACATAGACACCCGCACAATTCTTGTAGGCGATCTCAACACACCTCTAACAACAATGGACCGGTCTACGAAACAAAAACTCAACAAAGAAACAACAGAGCTCACACAAACAATAGAACAACTGGACTTAGTAGACATATATAGAACTTTTTATCCTAAGGCCACAGACTATACATTCTTCTCAGCGGTGCATGGCACCTTCTCCAGAATCGACCACATGATAGGACATAAAGCGAATCTAAACAACTTCCAAAACATTAGTATCATACCATGTACCCTCTCAGACCACCATGGGATGAAACTGGTAATCAACAACTCAAAACTCCCCAGGAAGTATAGGCACTCTTGGAAATTGAACAATATGCTATTAAACGAACAATGGGTCAGAGAAGAAATTAAAGATGAGATCAAAAAATTCATGGAAACCAATGAAAACTCTGATACAACATTCCAAAACTTGTGGGACACCGCCAAAGCAGTGCTACGAGGTAGATTCATCGCAATCGGAGCGCATGTCAAGGCCCAAGAAAGACGCCAAATACAGGAACTAACCTCACACCTCCAGGATCTGGAAAAACAGCAGCAGAAGAGTCCCACGCACAATAGGAAACAAGAAATCATCAAAACAAGGGAGGAGATAAACCAAATAGAAATCAAAAAAACTATACATAAAATCAACAAATCAAAAAGTTGGTTTTTTGAGAAAATAAACAAAATAGACACTCCACTGGCCCGATTGACCAAAAAAAAACAAGAGAAAGTGAGAATCAACAGCATTAAAGATGAAAAAGGCAACATAACAACAGACACTGCAATCATTAAGAAAATAATTAGAAATTACTACAAAGAACTGTACTCCCACAAATTTGAGGACCACCAAGAAATAGAAAAGTTCTTGGACTCCCACCATTTACCAAAACTCAGTCCGGAGGCAACTGCAGAATTAAATAAACCCATAACCGAGGTAGAGATTGAAACAGTCATCAAGGATCTCCCAACGAAAAAAAGCCCAGGCCCAGACGGCTTCACTACAGAATTCTACAAAACATTCCGAACAGAACTAACCCCAATCCTCTACAAGCTCTTCAAAACAATAGAGGAGGAAGCAACCCTCCCAAACTCATTCTATGAAGCCAACATCACCTTAATCCCAAAACCGGATAGAGAACCATCAGAGAAGGAAAACTACAGACCTATTTCTCTGATGAACATTGATGCTAAAATTCTCAACAAAATCCTAGCCAATAGAATTCAAAAAATCATCAGACAGATCATTCATCCGGATCAAGTAGGATTCATCCCTGGAATGCAGGGATGGTTCAACATTCGGAAATCCATAAATGTTATAAACCATATCCAAAAACTGCAAAACAAGAACCACATAATAGTTTCAATAGATGCAGAAAAAGCTTTCGACAAAATCCAACACCTCTTCATGCTAAAAACTCTAGCCAAAGTAGGCATAGATGGGAAAATCCACAACATAATCAAAGCAATTTATGAAAAACCCAACGCCAGTATCATACTGAATGGAGAAAAGCTAGAACCCTTCCCACTGAGATCTGGAACAAGACAAGGGTGCCCACTATCACCACTGCTATTCAACATAGTCCTAGAGGTACTTGCAGAGGCCATAAGACAAGAAAAAGAAATCAAAGGCATACGTATAGGAAACGAAGAAGTCAAGCTTTCACTATATGCAGATGACATAATCCTATACATAGAAAAACCAGGAGACTCAATACAGAAACTGCTAGAACTTATACGAGAGTTTGGCAGAGTGGCGGGGTACAAAATTAACGAACGAAAATCAACAGCCATAGTGTATGCAAATAACACCAAGATGGAAGAAGATCTAACCAACAGGATACCATTCAAAATAGCAGAGAGAAGTATGAAGTATTTGGGAATAAATCTAACCAAAAGTGTAGGAGACCTATTCGAAGAAAACTACAAACTATTTAAAAAGGAAATTGAACAAAACCTCAAAAGATGGAATAACATCCCGTGCTCCTGGATAGGCAAAATCAATATCATTAAAATGTCTATACTACCACAAGCAATATACATTTTCAACGCAATTCCAATCAACTTGCCCAAAACATTCTTCACGGAACTGGATACAATGATTCAACAGTTCATCTGGAAACACAAAAAACCACGAATAGCTAGAACCATCCTGAAGAATAAGAAATTAGCAGGGGGAATCACAATCCCGGACCTCTGGACATACTATAGAGCAGTGGTAATCAAAACAGCCTGGTACTGGCACAAAGACAGAAAGGAAGATCAATGGAATAGAATAGAAGCACCAAAACGGAATCCACACAGATACAGCCAATTAATTTTTGACAAAAAGACTAATGACAGCTTAAGCAAGTGGGAAGGACTCTTTAGTAAATGTTGTTGGGACAACTGGCTGATAGCCTGTAGAAACAAAAAGATAGACCCACATCTATCACCATACACTAAGATCCAATCTACATGGATAAAAGACCTAAACCTACATCCAGAAACCTTCAAACTCTTGCAAGAAAATGTAGGAAATACCCTGCAAGACCTAGGAGTAGGTACCGACTTTCTAAGAAGGACACCAAAAGCAATAGCAGTTGAGAACAGAATAAACAAATGGGACCTCATCAAACTAAGAAGCTTCTGTACAGCAAGGGAAACAATCAACAAAGTAAAAAAGCAACCCACAGAGTGGGAGAAGATCTTTGCACACGATATAGGCGATAGGGGGCTAATTTCCAGGATATACAAAGAACTTCAAAACAACCAAAAAACCAAAACAAACAAGCCACTCAAGAAATGGGCACGGGAAATGGGCAAACATTTCACAAAGGAACAAGTCCAAATGGCAAACAAACATATGAAAAAATGTTCCAGCTCCCTAGCAATAAGGGAAATCCAAATTAAAACATCGATGAGGTACCACCTAACACCAGTAAGATTGGCCCACATAAACAAGAACACCAACGACGCTTGCTGGCGAGGATGCGGGGAAAAGGGAACCCTACTCCACTGCTGGTGGAGCTGCAAATTGGTACAGCCTTTATGGAAATCAGTCTGGAGAACACTCAAACAACTCAAAATCAGCATACCATATGACCCAGCAATAGCACTCCTAGGAATATATCCAAAACACCTGTTTTACGACAAACCAACATGCATCCCTATGTTCATTGCAGCACAATCAGTAATTGCGAAAACATGGAAGCAACCGAAATGCCCATCAGCAGAAGATTGGATAAGAAAGCTTTGGTTCATCTACTCCATGGAATACTACTCAGCTATTAAAAAAAACAAAATGCAGTTCTTTGTGGCTAAATGGGCACAACTGGAAACTATAATGCTAAGGGAAATGAGCAAATCCCAAAAGATTAGATACCACATGTTTGCCTTGATTTAACCTGTAATTTTTTGTATGGTGGTTTGTTATTTTTTGAACCTGTCATTGATACTGTCTCAACCCAGATGTTTCGAAGAATGGAACTTGCATTATTTTTAACATATTGTTTACCCAAAACTATGTCAATTAATTCCATAATGTTGTATAATGATACTGAGGCCTTGTTGGGGCTTTTAACTGACTGGATCTTTACTCTGTTAGACCTATCTTCGGACCATAGAAGGTCTCCCCAAGAGGCCACTGAACTTGTCTGGACAATGAGACGCTGAACTTTATGCTAGGCAGGTGTTTGCAAGCAATGAATCTCAACTGAACTTGAACTATGGTTATGCAACGGGGTGGAGGAATCCACCATGGGGGGAGGGGTATGGGAGGGGTGGGGGGGATCCCCAGCGCCTATAAAACTGTACTACATAAAAAAAAAAAAAAGAAAATTAAAGTGATTTTTATGACATTAGCAACATATAAAATTCTGAAACTATAATTTTTTTTACCATATTTGGATACTACCCTCCATCAAAGCAGCAAAGGATGATAATTCTTCAACATTATATTATTCTTTTGACACATCACCAAATTTTTTTCGTATGAGTGTTTTACCAGATTCTTGTCCCCAAGTATATTTTTGTAGTCAGCTAAGTATTACAATCTATAGCAATTCTTAATTTTGATATTTTTATTTGAAAATTTTCAAATCATGGTTGAATGAGAGAAACATGGCTAGATGTTTAGATAAGTGAATGTTTTCAACAGTTGTTTTTTTTTTCTTTTTGGCTTTCTGTGAACTAAATACACCTCTCATATAGAAAAAGGGAAATAAGAGTTCTACCCGCATATGTCTGTGGTAGCAACATGTGGCCTTGGCTGCGGAGGAGCGAGGCCTCTGTGTCTCCTGTCACCTGTGAGGCATTGGTCAAGGTAGGTAGCCATGTCTGAGAAAAATCTGCCAGTCGACTTGGGTCTCCTCTAGGAGGACGACGAGTTCAAGGAGTTTCCTCCAGAAGACTGGGCTAGTTTAGAAGAAGATGAATACACACATGACTGGAAGGATAACTGGGATGATGACAATGTGAAGGATGACTTCTCCAGCCATTGTGAGCTGAGCCAGAGAAAAATGGTCTTAAGGTGGAGATTTCATAATCCTCAGAAGTGTTAAAGTAATTTAAATAGAACTGTTGACTTAACTCTAGAATGGAGATCCCAGGATGGAATCATTTAAAAAAAAAATGGTCTTTCTACTTAGGTTATTTTTAAAGCACACACACAAAATAAGTAAGTAAATGTTATTTGGTTCAGAAAAAAAAATGAAGAAGAAATAGAAGTTTCTATGTAACTCCAAGGAATAAAAACAAGACAAAAGCCATGAGCAAAGAGAAGATAAATTTGGATCCACATAAGAAAAGCTTTCCTTTCTAGCATTTATAGCAACACAAACATGAAATGAGAAAATAAACGTAATATCTTTGATAGAATTTAAGATGATGCAAACATAATTGGAAGGATTAGGCCAGGTGATATTTTAGTTTTTTAATAAATTATGAAAATTATTAATAGAATACTGAAGACAAAATTTCTATCTAATATTAACAGCACTATCATTAAGGTACATGCAAGGAAGAAATATATTTATTATCATTATATCAGATCATGTACTAAAGTTAAATTTCTGCTGGAGAACACAATTTCTTCTAGAATTAACAGAAACACCTTTTGTCTTAAAGCCTGTCAGATTCTTATTCTCGGGCCCAGCAGCATGGCCTAACGGCTAGGGTCCTCACCTTCAGTGTGTCCTCACCTTCAGATCCCATGTGGGCGCCGGTTCTGATCCCGGCAGCTCCACTTCCCATCCAGCTCCCTGCTTGTGGCTTGGGAAAGCAGTCAAGGACAGCCCAAAGCCTTGGGACTCTGCACCTGTGTGGGAGACCTGGAAGGGTTCCTGGATCCTGGCCTCGAATTGGTGCAGCACCAGCCGTTGCCATCACTTTGGGAGTGAATCCTTGGATGGAAGATCTTTCCTCTGTCTCTCCTCCTCTCTGTATATCTGATTTTCCAATAAAAATGAAATAAATCTTTAAAAAAAAAACAGATTTGTATTCTCTTTCAAAGTTTTCAGTTGCTTTGACTTTCCCAAATGGTAAATGCAATGTAGCAGTGGTAGCAGCCTTCTTTTCCTTTTGCAATTTTCCCAGTAAGAACTGGACTATACTAAGACACCATCAATATTGTCTTGTTATCATACTAGTAATATACTATTTGACTTAGGACACATCATTGCACATGTCTATGTCTGAAAGCGGTGATCATTGTCACAGTTACCTCTCATTCTGTAATCTCTCTCTCACAGCACTCTTCATGGACATCAGTTCTGATAAAATTTATTTAGAAGTGGGAGTTGTGCCACAGATTGGGATGCATATCCTATATTAGAGTGCTTGCATTCAAGTCCTGGTCCTGCTCCAACCCAACATCCAACTGATGTATACCCTTGGGAGTAGCAGTTCATGACTCAACTAGCTAGAAGGTCTTCCTCATTACCTCCCTCATTCTTCCTTTCAAATAAATAAAAATCATTTAGTAAACTTTAAAAATTTTTTTCTATACTCTGCAACAAATACAAATTCTAGACCCTTTCATTTCACATGCAAACTAAGAAGAACTTAGAGTAATCTTAGCCAAAAGGGAGAAGGAAGAAGGGCAGGAAAGGGGGAAAGAGGACAGGAATATCTTTATGTTCTTAGAATAATATAAACAAATCATATTGGATATGTTCAAACGAATTAAAATTACAACAAAATAGAGAAAACCTCATCTGCAAAGTACACTATTCTAACAATGCTAGAGATTACTAGACTGATAATTTCTCTGAGAAACTTCCATTTTTCCAATGATTCAAAAGAAAAATAAGTAGCCATTTGATAAATTATGAATTCGCATAAATATTCCTACTGTTTCTATGGACCCCTCTCCATTTCCACATTTTTATCTCCCAAAGAAAGGGAAGAACAATATTTTGTTTGATACTTCTTGTTATCTTTCTTCATCCTTGCCTATTTTTTATTAACTATGTATTGTCATATGTAATTCTATGCAGCAAGTCAAACAAAAATCTATGTGTCTTAGAACAATCATTATATATTCTCACTTACAAATTGGTAGGCTGCGGATTAGCAGTTAGTGAACCCAAGCAAATTTGATCAGCTTACTTCCAAGATGAACTTTTGTTTTTTACTTCTAATAATTTTTTTTCTTTAAAGATTTACCCATTTTTAAAATATATTTTTATTTTGAATTTTGAATTATGTGGTACAATTTCTTATGGGATTCCCTCCCAAACTCCCACCTGTAACAGATTTTCCCCATTTTACTACAGTGGTATAGTCCTTCACAAGGAATCATAATTCCATCAGTCTGTTATTTAAGTGTGCCCCGACACTGTTGGTATAAACAATGTCAGACAGTCTAGCATCTCATTGTCTATACATGTCCAACAGTTTCATCAGGACTCTATCTCTCGTCTGGAAGCTGGGATGCATGTTACATTATTATACCCTTACATCTGGATATGGTAGACCACAGTACTCCATCACTATACATTTCCATAATTGAGAAGCCATGAAACAAGGTCAACAACTAGTATGAGTTAGAACAATAGCAAAAACAGTAACATCAACAATAAATTACAGCACCATGCAAAATGCGCCTCTGAGTAACCAACACATGGGTGCCTAAAACGAAACACAAAAGACTCTTGGGGAAAAAATGATGACACTGTATAATCCATGCGCCAACAATGAATTCGACAAGAGAAAAGAAAATATTTAGAATAAATAAAACTGAAATAAAAACATCAAAACACATTGGAAACAGCCAAATAAACAGTATCAATTGGATTATTAAAGTTACACTTTCCATGCTGGTTTATTTATATAAGAGAGAACATATGGCATTTGTTCTTTTGCGATTTCTTTGACAAAAAAAACTAAAAACAACCCAAGCAAAAAATCCTGGTCTAGTCAACAAATGCTGTTGGGACAACTGGATAGCAGCTTGCAGAATTCAGAAGCAAGACCCACACCTGTCACATTATATGAAAATCAGCTCTAAATGGATCAAGGACCTAAATCTACACTGAGAAACCATCAAACTATTAAAGGAAAACACAGGAAGCACACACCAAGATATAGAAATGGGGAAAGACTTTTTAGAAAAGATGCCAAAAGCAAAGGCAATCAAAGCCAAAATGAACAAATGGGACTACATCAAACTAAAAAGCTTCTGTACAGCAAAGAAAACAATTAACAAAGTGAAGAATCAACCAACAGAATGGGAGAAAATTTTTGCACACTATACAAGTGATAGGAGACTAATATCCAGGATTTACAAAGAGCTTCAGAAACCCAGGGACAGAAAAAACAACAACAACAAAACCCTGTGACAAAATGGGCAAAGGAAATGAACAGACATTTTTCAAAAGAACAAATTCAAATTGCTAACAGATATATGAAACAAAAGATAAAGCTCCCTCACCATCAGAGAGATACAAATGAAAACCACGTTGAGGTACCACCTAACTGCAGTGAGACTGGCCTACATTCAGAACTCAACTAACACCTGCTGGCATGGATGTGAGGAGAAAGGCACCCTCCTTCACTGCTGGTGGGAGAGTAGGCTAATACAACCACTGTGGAAATCAATATGGAGAGTGCTTGGAGAATTGCAAATGAATTTACCATATGACCCAGCTATCCTGCTGCTAGGAATATACCCAATAGAAATTAAATTTGCATATGAGAACGGGATCTATAATCCTATATTTGCAACAGCACAATCCACAATACCAAAGACATAGAAACAATCCAGATGTGTATCCAAAGAAGAGTGCTTAAAGAAACTGTGTTACATCTACCCCATGGAATATTATTCAGCTATTAAGAAGACTGAAATTATACTATTTACAACTAGGTGATCCCAACTAGAGACCATTATGCTCAGTGAAATGAGTCAATCACTAATGAACTTTGAATATAAGAAACTTTCACATTTTCTCGTCTTTCTTAGTTCTGTGGACTTGCCATGTTCCCATGGATATGGCACAGTTTCAAGATATCAAACACAAACCCCTGTACATCTAAAGCCCGTGCTTATATCACAATTAGTTTCCCATTGGTCAACACCCTTTCCACCTATTGTGAAGTCAAATCGTCACATATATCAATCTAACACATATGAGGAAGTGATACATACTCAACTCATGGAGAGGGTGGTGGCAGGAGGAGGAGAAGTAAGTGAATATGTTTGAAAAATAGTCTGATAGATTATTTTCACTCTTGGTAGCAATAAAAAAAATGCTGTGTTTATTCTCTGTCTTGCAGGAAGAAGCAGGAACAGAAATAGTTATACAGCATTAACCCTTCCCCCCATTTAAAAATTCCTTTGGATCACTGGGGGGAAAATAACTAAGGAATATTTCACAAATACTTCCCCTAAATTTATTAATTTATTAATAAATGCATTGATCTCTATATTATAAATATGAACAATCACAAAACTTAGAATATGTAAAACAAAAATATCCATGGAATTTAGAACATTTTGTTTCAAAACTTCTTATCAGCAAGAAGTCAAACTCAGTAATGAGCTCTAGTAAAATATTTTTATCATTTTTTTAAACATACCAGAAACAGAAAATTATATTTGTTGGATTGTAAAGATTAAATCTTAACATTTACTACACATAAATTATTTCGTAAGTATTCATCATAAAATCTTAGTGGTCACTAGCATGCCACTTATCTATTTTGCTTGGCAATCGTATGCTCAGCTCCCTAATTTACAGTACATGAGTCAGAAGCCAGGACACATCTTTATTTAGCATCATCTGGTGTCCAGACACGAGGCATTGCTATTTGTCATGGTAACTTTATGATCTTAATTTTGGAAAATCAATAAGAGCAACAGAGCCAGTCAGTCATAGTGGCAACAGAGATCAGGAATGAAGATGTACTTGTTTGAAATGAGTAACAAAAAGACCATCTGAAAGAAGCATGCACAACCATAAAATAAAAGAAGAAGTACCCACATCTGCCACCATAAGTTATCACTATCGCAAGGTGGAAAATCAGTAATGACAATAGCAATGATTCAAGTTAATTAAATCCTGAACTCTCTTACTGTTATCTTCACAGCCAAATAGGTTTCGAGCCTTCTCTTTCTCTCACTGAAATCATCTCTATAATGCTTACAATTCTATTCTCTCCTTTTACTTTTTTCATAAAAAATAAACCAAATTTCTTCTTTTGAAAGTCATTCACAAAATGGATGAGTGAATCCTAGGTTTGTTGCAGGCTTTATCTGAAAAAAAAAAAAAAATCTCCTTTGTTCAAAATGTTCATCTTCATGTTATATCCGAGGCATCGTTCTAGGTTTTGGCATATGAAAGTGAACAAAAGCAACAGATCACTGTCTAATAGAGTTCATATTTGGTAAAGAAATATATACAGTGAATAATCGGCAAATGAAAAACTACTCTATATAGCAACATGTTGTGTATTGTATACGGCAATGAAAAGGAGCTAAGAATTTTAGAATGAGTGTAACTAAAGTTCTTTCTGAAAATTAATATCCAACAAGCAATATTAATCTGCTGTCTTAATGAATGATCCACAAATCTCAGCATGGATGTTTGCTACAGATCAGAACAACCCTTTAGAGTAATTTACATTTTTTAACATGGGGGCTGAGAAACACAGGTCCGTGGGTTACCTTCCTGAAATGCCATCACGTAAGACATCCCAGTCCTCAACTGATGTGGAAGAGGAAGAAATATTTAAAAGTAGCATAAATGGTGGCTTTTCACTGTCATGTAACACTCAAGACATGGACCATGTAGCTCAGAGCACAAGAATACCTTGATTTCCAATTCCTAATCATTCACCTCCCTTACTTTCCTTGAGATAAACTCCTATTGGTGTGTCATGGATAAAGATGATGATCATCTTCTCTGGAGAGTCATCTATGACACCACAAATTAGATTAGTTTTCTCTTCTGCACTCCCACGCTACACTCTGATTATCTCTGCATTAGTTACTCTTATTTGTTTCCTCGCTATACTCCACTGTATATTTATGAAATGTAGGACTGTGAAAAGCATAATTGTGCCCTCTCAATTACTATACTCCTACAAAGGACCTTAAAACTGTAAAGAAAATTAAATATTTGTTCAAAGAAATTTTGAGAAGGAAAGATTCACATGCTGAATTTATTAAGTGTAGTTAGCCAAAAAAAAAAAAAAAAAAGTGTTATTCACATACACAAACACAACCTGGAGAAAAGCATGAAAATAAGCAGATTTTATTCAAGGAGAAGAAATACCTGGAATGTTTAGAAAGCCTAACATATGACAGGTTCCATTTTAGAAGAACTATGGAAGATCCAGTTTCATAGCACAGTGGGTTTAGCCACTACGCACAATGCATCCATCTAATACTGGAAGGCCGTTTAAGTCCTAGCTACCCGACTTCTGGTGCAGCTTCCTTCTAATGCACTATGGAAGACAGCATAAGATGGCTCCAACATAGGAGTCCCTGAAACAGCTCCTACCTTGAGCTTGGCCCAGCCCTACCTATTGTGGCTATTTCAGGGGTGATCCAACTGACTGAAGAACTATCCTTTTCTCCTCCCCTCCCCCCCCCCACCTTTCTCTCTCTCTCTCTCTCTCTCTCTCTCTCTCTCTAATGTTCTGCCTTTCCAATACATAAAATTACTATGAATATTCAATTCAGGTTGGAGATATTTAAAATATTATTGTAAGAACCCTACTAACATGTCCAAAAGATAGGTTAGACTGATATCCAGGTGAAAAAATATAGAACTGCAATTTACACACCTAGTGTGATACTGTGGCTTTTTGCATTTCAAACTCTGCCAGAAATCACTTTAAAGAAGAATGTGCGCAAGGTCAGGAAGACAGCTAGGAGCAAGCTGTTGACAGCAAAGAAAAGCACATCTGACATTCTGAAGGAAAAATATCACTGGAAATCTAAAGGATAGATATTCTACAACAAAAAGAGCTAATGGAAAAATGTAAACCTTAAATTAATTCCATTACACTTTCTATCGATTTTTACCTTTTTTGGCTGTCTGACTATTCTTCACAACATTTTTACATTCTCTACATTGCATTCCATAACTCCTTAAAGCTACTGTCATTTCTAAAACCAAGATTCAGCAATCTTTACAATAAATAGGAAAAGAAAAACGTGTACTGAAAGGGATAAGGCAGGAATGAAATTGGACAGAAAAGTGGAAAAAACGAGAGGATATTTGGCATAGAATCTTAAAAGGACATATATTTAAAAGTAGGAGAAATCTTAGTGAAGAAACAACTATACAGATGTGGATAAAACCATGGTGTATTTCCAGTAACTAACTCCTAACTTATTAAATGAAAGAGCCAGAGGGAAATCAAGAGTAAAGGGAAAGATTACAGGAATAAATGTAAACTACTTACAACTTTCTTAATGATGAAACAAACAATTTCAATTTACACTTAGCTCTAAAAGAAAACTGTTTCATTTAACATTGGAAGTGGCTTCCATTTGATGTTACTTCTACCATTCTTCTTTTGTGCAAGCAATAGTTAATTGCCATCATAAATACGCCAAATATGATGTATTTTACGTGTTTTTCCAAATGCAGAAAATCATATATGGGGCAAACAGTCCAATTAACATTATTTTGGTTCGAGACAACAGTCGCTAATATCAGTGCTTATAATCCTCTGCTTCATGCTATTCCGGAGCGTTATACATTGTGTCTATTGGAAGTGAGAATTCTCTACGTAGGTTGAACAATAATTGTAAATAATACTATTCCAGAATTGTCCTTGAAGGCTCTGATTTTCACTGCATTCACCGAGAATTTGTAATATTCACTCATTCTGAGATGAAGTTTATCTTGTCTGAATTTTTTTTTCATTTTTGCTTTTATTTATTTTTTAATTTGGAAAGACAGATGTACAGAAAGAAGGAGAGACAGAAAGGTCTTTCGTCCATTGGTTCACTCCTCAAGTGGCTGCAATGGCCAGAGATGAGCCGACCCAAAGCCAGAAGCCATAAGGTTCTTCTGGGTCTCCCTCACAGGTGTAGAATCCCGAGACTTTGGGCCATTCTCGACTGCTTTCCCAGGCCACAAGCAGAGAGCTGGATGGGAAGTGGAGCTGCCAGGATTAGAACCAGCGCCCACCTGGGATCCTAGTGCATGCAAGGTAAGGACATTAGCCAATAGGCTACTGCACTGGGCCCAAAATTTAACTTCCCTAAAACCTGAAAGTTCTCCAAGTTTCCAATTCTAGAACATATCTAGCCAGTTTATTTTTGAAATCTATCTTCCAGAATAGATATTCTTAATGGAGTTATAAATTCAGGATTAACCAAAGTCAATCTAGCTGCCATAATGCAAAATTTATGAGTCCTTTAATCTATTAATATTAATTGCAATTTCTTCAAGGAGAAATATTCCATGAAATTTCTCCCCAAATCATTTAATCATGGAAACTCTTTTTCATGGAATACAATAAAGGGTATATTACATTTCTGGAATACTTACAACGTGACTAGTATTGTGCTATTATCCTACAAGCAAGCAGATCAAATTATCTAAATAATATAGATATTACATTATGATTAACTTCCTAATTCAAACTGTATAAAATAATAATACAGTGTATAAACTAATTTGATAGAAAAACACAGGAGTATCTATCCTTGTAAAGCAAGTTATGAAAGACATCTCAGAAATGGTGCTCAAGCTAAGACTTGAAAGTGGAAGTGGATAAGTAGTTCATTAAATAAAGAGAAGCAAAAAAGTACTCAAGACAGAAGATACATAAAACTCAGTATGTTGAAGTTAAGAGAGAACATGGCCAATCAGAACACTTCAGAGCAACCAAGCAGAGCTAAGGAACAGAGGAGCAACTTTCATGGAGCATGTGTTGCTATTGGAGAAGATAGGTTATAACTACAAGCCACAAGAAATCTCCTTTTCCAGCCAACAATGAATTCATTGTTTCAGATTCATACACTCAGTGAAACTGAACTACAGAGTAGAAAAAAATTTTTAAATTCCAAGTGAAAATTCACTAAAGACACACATTGTGAACCTGGTGGGGAGAATATAGGGAAAGGGAGGGAATATGGGGGAGGAGGAAAGGAGAGCCCAGCAATAACGAAATTGTATCAAAAAACAATTAATGATGGGAGGAGTCAAGATGGCCAACGGAGTTAGATTGATGTAACCGAGGGTCCTAAAAGAGAGAGACGGGAGCAGTCTGAAGTGAGCCCAAGAGGAAAAGAACCATGGGGAACACTGTGGGAAATTCCCCAGTCCCACCAGGACTGAGAAAAACGGCACACGACAGTAAAACAATCGCGAAATACTGGGATCAACAACCTGAGAAGGACAAAGAGGGAGCTGCAGACTGCAGAGACTGGAGCGAAACTTTGGTGAGTCGCTAACACGGGGGGGGGGGGGGGGGGGGGGGGGGGGGGAGAAATTGGGGAAGAGAGCCACGGTGAATCACGAAAGCAGGGAAGTGCCTTCCCTTAGCAGGAGGCCAAACTGGGCAAGCGGTCCGGAGAAACGCAAAAAAAAAGACAAACCCTCCCTCCCCAGCAGGAGCAAAATCGGACTAACGAAATTGGGCGAGCACAATTTGGTGAGTCACTAGCACAGAGAAGGACACATCCTTAGTAGGAGGAACTTGAGAACAAAAAAAAAAAAAAACTAGGTCAGCAAGACTTCAGGTCACCCACTAGGCGGCAGCAGAGGTCAAGGGTGTGAAGCCAGCAATACCTTATATCACACAGACATGGGGCAAAGTCACAGGAAAATAAATGAGTCAGAGGAAAGAGCCAGTGCCACCCCAAAAACTCACCAAAGTCCTGGTCAATCGCAGAGATTACAGATGAAGAAATTGAAGACGTATCAGATAAGGAGTTCAGAAAAATAATTATGATTCTCTTCAGAGACAATGAGAAACGATGGGAAGAGCTCAAGGAATTAAAAAGCCGCATAATTACAGAAACAAAATTACTCAAAAACGAGATCCTCGACATCAAGCACTGAGTCAAGAGCTTAACCAACAGAATTACTGCAGCAGAAGATAGGATATCCGAATTGGAAGATTCCCAGAATGAAAGCAGGCAAATCATTACCCAACTGGAGACACAATTACACAAGGCATCCAAGGCATTCCAAGAGTTGAACGCCCACATGAAAAAGTCAAATATCAGAATTATGGGGCTACCAGAAGGAGTGGAAACAGAGGCAGGCATACAATCCGTGTTCAATAAATTATACAGGAGAACTTCCAAAATGCTTGGAACATGTGCCCAGTCCAAATACAGGAAGGCCAGAGAACGCCCCACAGGATTGACCAAAAAGATCTTCTCCCAGACACGTGTTAATCAAGCTCCCCTCCAACAAACACAAAGGAAGAATCCTGAGGCTAGCACAAAGCAAAGACAAGCTTACAGTTAGAGGCAGATCCATCAGCATCACCACTGACTTCTCAGAACAGACGCTCCAGGCAAGAAGGGAATGGAATAAAATCTTTCAAATACTGAAACAAAACAACTGTCAACAAAGAATATTGTACCCAGCAAAGATCTCATTTGCATTTGAGAATGAAATTACATACTTCCATAGCAAAGAGAAATTAGAAGAATATGCCAGCACAAAACCAGCTCTACAGAATCTCCTCAGAAATGCGCTACTTCCAGAGAAAATGGAACCAAACCATAAGCAAGGATGGCAAGTGGGAAGACCACCACATTAAAGCTCATGCAAGGAAAGACACTCAGATACCAACAACCTCAAAGACACACGCGCATGGCAGGACAAAATCGCAATCTCTCAAAATTAACCCTTAACACAAATGGCCTTAATTTATCAGTCAGAAAACACAGATTAACAGACTGGATTAACAAACAGGACCCAACTATCTGCTGCCTAGAAGAGATGCATTTAACCAGAAAAGACGCTAAGAAACTGAAAGTGAAGAAATGGAAAAAGATATTCCATGTCAATGGACGGGGAAAAAAGGCTGGTGTAGTGATTCTAATTTCAGACTAAATAAACTTCAAAGTGACAAACATCAAAAAGGACAGGTAAGGGCAATATATATTGCTTATATTGCTGAAAGGCAAGATCCATCAGGAAGAAATTACCCTTCTTAACATTTATGCTCCAAGTCCAGATGCTACCCAGCTACGTGAAACAACTACTTATCGACTTAAAGGGAGATATAGATGAACACACGATAATTCTCAGAGATCTGAGTACTCCATTAACACCAATAGATTGATTAATGAGACAAGATCTCAACAGAGAAGCTACAGAGCTCACACAAACAACTGGACTTGGTAGACATCTATAGAATATTTCATCCTGAGGCCACAGATTATACATTTCAGCAGTGCATGGCACCTTCTCTAGGATAGACCACATGATAGGACACAAAGCAAGTTTAACTAACTACAAAAAAATCAGAATCAAACCATGTACCTTCTCAGACCATCACGGATTGAAACTGGAAATCAACAATTCAAAATGTCCCAGGAAATATGTAAACTCTTGGAGGTCGAACAATATGCTATTAAAGGAGCAATGGGTTAGAGAAGAAATCAAGGACGAGATCAAAAAATTTATGGAAACCAATGAAAACTCAGATGCAATGGTCCAAAACTTGTGGGATACCGCCAAAGCAGTGTTATGGGGTAAGCTTATTGCAATTAGTGCTCATATCAAAGCACAAGAAAGGAATTAAATACAGGAATTAAACACACACTTCCAGGAATTGGAAAAACTGCAGCAGAGTGACACCACAAACAAGAGGAAACAAGAAATTATCAAAACAAGGGAACAAATAAATCAAATAGAAACCAAAAGGATGATACACAAAATCAATGAATCAAAAAGCTGGTTTCTTGAGAAGATAGATAAAATAGACACCCCCACTGGCCCGATTAACAAAGAGAAAGCAAAAATTGGCAGCATCAAAGATGACAAAGGCAACATAACAACAGACACTGTAAACATTAAAAAAATTAGAAATTATTACAAAGAACTATACTCCAATGAATCAGATAACCACTTGGAAATGGAAAGGTTCCTAGACTCCCACCACTTACCAAAACTCACCTCAGAAGCAACAGAAGACCTGAATAAACCCATGACCGAATCAGAGATAGAATCAGAGATTAAAGGTCTCCCAACAAAGAAAAGCCCAAGCCCAGATGGCTTTACCACAGAATTCTAAAAAACATTCCAAACAGAGCTAACCCCAATCCTCTACAAGCTCTTCAAAACAATAGAGAAGGAAGCAACCCTCCCAAACTCATTCTATGAAGCCAATATCACTTCAATCCCAAAACCGGATAGAGAACCGTCAGAGAAGAACTACAGATGAACATTGACGCTAAGATTCTCAATAAAATCCTAGCCAATAGAATTCAAAAAAACATCAGACAGATCATTCATCCAGACCAAGTAGGATTCATCCAGGGAATGCAGGGATGGTTCAACATACAGAAATCCATAAACATGATATACCACATCCAAAAACTGAAGAACAAAAACCATATAATAGTATCAATAGATGCAGAAAAAGCCTTCGACAAAAGCTAACATCACTTTATGTTAAAAACCCTAACCAGGGTAGGCATAGAAGGAACAATCCACAACATAATCAAAGCAATTTATGAAAAACCCAACGCCAGCATCATACTGAATGGAGAAAAACGGGATCCCTTTCCAAGGAGATCTGGAACAAGACAAGGATGTCCACTATCTCTGCTGCTATTCAACATATTCCTAGAGGTGCACGCAGAGGCCATAAGACAAGTAAAAGAAATGAAAGGAATCCAAATGGGAAATAAAGAAGTCAAGCTGTCACTATTCGCAGATGACATGAGCCTTTACATAGAAGAACCAAGAGACTCAATACAGAAACTGCTAGAACTTATACGAGAATTTGGAAGAGTGGCAGGGTACAAAATTAATGAACAAAAATCAACAGCCATAGTGTATGCAAACAGCCCCAAGATGGAAGAAGATATCACCAGCAAGTTACCATTCAAAATAACAAAGAAAAGTATGAATTATCTAGGAATAAACTTAACCAAAAGCATAGGAGACCTTTTTGAAGAAAATTACAAAACACTTAAAAAACACATTGAACAAGACCTCAAAAGATGGAGCAACATCCCATGCTCCTGGATAGGCAAAATTAATATCATTAAAATGTCTATACTACTAAAAGCAATATATACTTTCAATGCAATCCCAATCAAATTATTCTTCATGGAACTGGAAAAAATGATACAAAGGTTCACCTGGAAACACAAAAAAAACCATGAATAGCTAAAACCATTCTGAAGAATAGGAACTTCTCAGGGGGAATTACAGTCTTGGACTTCTGGACATACTATAGGGCAGTGGTTATCAAAACAACCTGGTACTGGCACAAAGATAGAGAAGAGGATCAATGGAACAGAATAGAAACAACAGAAGGAAACCCACATAGATACAGCCAATTGACCTTTGACAAAAAGACAAATGAGAACCGAAGCAAATGGGAAGGTCTCTTCAATAAATACTGTTGGGACAACTGGATGATAGCCTGTAGAAATAAGAAGATGGACTCATACCTCTCACCATACACTAAGATCAAATCTAAATGGATAAAAGACTTAAACCTACACCCAGAAACCTTCAAACTTTTGGAAGAAAATGTAGGAAACACACTACAAGATTTAGGTGTAGGCCCTGACTTCTTAAAAAGGACTCTAAAAGCAAGAGCAATCAAGACCAAAATAAACAAATGCAACTTCATCAAACTAAGAAGCTTCTGTACAGCAAGGGAAACAATTGACAAAGTAAAAAAGCAACCCACAGAATGGGAAAAGATCTTTGCACACTACATAGGTGATAGGGGGCTAATCTCCAGGATATACAAAGATCTCCAGAACAACCAAAACACCAAAACAAACAAACTACTCAAGAAATGGGCAAAGGAAATGGGCAGACGTTTCACAAAAGAACAAACACAAATGGCAAACAAACATACGAAAAAATGCTCAAGTTCCCTGGCAATAAGGGAAATGAAGACAACAATGAAGTACCACCTAACGCCAGCAAGGATGGCACACACACAAAAAACCACCAATGACACTTGCTGGCGAGGATGTAGGGAAAAGGGAACCCTACTCCACTGCTGGTGGGACTGCAAACTTGTACAGCCTCTATGGAAATCAATATGGAGGACACTCAAACAACTCAAAATCAGCATACCATATGACCCAGCAATAGCACTCCTAGGAATATATCCAAAACATCTGCTACACGAAAAACCAACATGCATCCCTATGTTTATAGCAGCACAAACAATAATTGCAAAGACTTGGAAGCAACTGAAATGCCCATCAACAGAAGACTGGATAAGAAAGCTTTGGTTCATCTACTCCATGGAATACTACTACTCAGCTATCAAAAAAAAAAAAAATGAAATGCAGTTCTTTGTGGCCAAATGGGCCCAACTGGAATCCATTATGATAAGGGAAATGAACCAATCGCAAAAGATTAAATACCACATGTTTGCCTTAATTTGAGATGAAAAGATGTCAAACAGGAAAATAGTACCTGTATATTGTAATACTATTGCAATCTCTGACAGCCTGTATCCAATGCAATAAGATAAGCCATTGTAATCTATAAATCAACAATTAATGTGAGTCAGAATGCTTATGATCTACATCAAAGAACTGTAAAACCTAAAACACTCTTAATACCCTATGTTATTCCATAATGGGGAGGGAATGCAGAGAAATCTTCCATCTCCCTAAGATGTGAGAGGAAGATGTGAAATATAGCCTATCAGGATCAAATCTGGTAACGCATAGACAACAGACTCGAGTCAGCACCAGACAATAGTAAAGCTACACAGGCATAAGGGGGGAATCGGGAGCGATCCTGACAGCCTCTTAACAGGAGGTCATGCGTATGGAGAAAGGGGGAGACTCCAGAGTGGAGCAGGTGAACAGGAGGAGGCTCATAGCCCAACCCTGAAGACTCCCAGATCCTCACCAAGGACTATCAGTACAGACACCAAGGACTACATCCCAACTGCCAAGGAGACCATGGGGAATAGGAGTGCCTTCGGAGGCCGAGAACTCTGAGGTCACACTCCCCCAACTGGAGCCTCCACAGGGGATAGAAGTCCAAACTCTGCCATGCAGAAACCAGCGTCATCAGAACGACAACCAGGAGCCCTGAGCGGTCTGCAGAAACAGAAGAATAATAAAGTTCCTTTGGGACTAGGGAGGCGAGCTCTCTCTGGTCCTTAACTATCTCCGGCTCTGGGTCCCCACCCTCTCTAGCGATGACCATTAGGATCACTCCAGAAACCCCTCAATACAAATGAACAAAATACAAACAAACAAAAACCTAGAATGGACAGACAAAAACAAGGAAAGCTTAGAATCAGACAGGAAATGGTCAGCGTGGATTCACTCATACCTCACTAGGTGGGACACAAAGATTAGTAATGCCTCACCGGGGTATTGGGGATTTCTCTGCACACCCCTCCTAAAACAATGTTCTGTACCTAAACTGATGACACATGTCTTGCTAGAGTCATAAGCCAGTTTAGACCATCCAAAAAACAACCAGGTTCAGCAAAATCATGCTTCAACACTATAAACAGCGAAACACTAAAATGAAAATAGACACGAGACAGCTGAATAGTAATCTATAGCCATTTTGAGGTGTATAGAACCTGGTTGAATATAAACCAAAATTGAAATGTCTATGAAGAAGTCACAGGATGTGGTTAAGAACCTGCATTTTCCTATTAACATATCGGTTAATCAATACCATGTCAATTAATGCCATAATGTTGTAAATTGTTGTTGATGTTATGTTGGGGCTTTTAATTGATTGGGATGATACTTTGTTGGCTTTACCTTCAGACCAGAGATGGTCTCACAAAGAAATTGTTGAACTCACTAGGATAATAAGATGCTGGACTTTATGCTTGGTAAATACTTCCAATGAAAGAACCTCAACTGAATTTGAACTGTGGTAATGCAACAAGGTGGAGAAATCCACCATGGGGAGAGGGTCCCGGGAGGGGTGGGGGGAATCCCAGTGCCTATAACATTGTATCATGTAATGAAATGCAATTAATAATAATTTAAAAATAATTAATAATAATAAAAAAGATTATATTACTGCAACCAAAATTCAACATCCATGCATATGAGGACTCTTCAAAAGTTCATTTAAAAGGTATATTATGAAAAAGAACTATACATGGATCTTAGAAAATTTTATGTGAAACTTATGTTTTAATTCCAACAAATCCCAAGTGTTAAAGAATTTAAGAAATCATAACGCAATGACAACCTAATACAAAAATGTAAAAAAAAAAAAAGGAAGGCAAGATAATTTGATTTCCTCTTTTCCCATTTATACCTCTACTTTTCTTTTCTTTTTCTTTTTCTTTTTCTTTTTCTTTTCTTTTCTACTTTTCTTTTCTGGCTAAAGCTTTCAGAACTATAGTGAATATGACAGTGACAGTGATCATCCTAGTCCAGCTGCAGATCTTGTTAGAACTGTTTTCAGCCTTTTCCCCATTTGATGATGCTGGCTATGGGTTTGTCATATGTTGTTATGATTGTGTTGTGGGATGTTTGTTTTGCATCCAATTTGTTTAAGGGATTTATCATGAAAAGTTATTGTATTTTAGCAAAATTTTCTCTGCATTTATTGAAATAATCATGTTTTTATTCTTTGATTTATTAATAGTCTGTGTCACATTCATTGACTTTTACTTACTGAATCATATCCACAAATTAAATTTTGTTTAAAAGACTGATTTACATTTATTGGAAGGCAGATATACAGAGAGGAGAGACAGAAAAATCTTCCATCTGCTGGTTCATTCCCCAAGTAGCCTCAACAGCAAGAGCTGAGCCGATCTTAAGCCAGGAGCCAGGAACTTGTTTCGAGTTTCCCAAATGGGTACAGTGTTCCAAGATTTTGGGCCATCTTTGACTGTTTTCCCAAGCACAAGAAGGAAGCTGGATGGGAAGTAGAGCAGCTGGGATGTTAACTGGCACCCATAAGAGATCCAGGCAAACACAACATGAGGACTTTACCCACTAGGCGCAGGGTCCCAACTCTACAAATTAGAGGTAAATCCCAGTTGATCCAGTTGAATAGTGTTTTTGATGTAGAATTGAATTTCACTAGCTAGTATGCTGTTGAGGATTTTTACGTTGATATTCATGAGGAATATTGCTCTATAGTTTTCTTCGATTTTTTTTTTTCTGTTTTTGGTATCAAGGCACTGCTGACCTCATAAAAAGAGCTTGGGAGGATAACTTCCCTATAAGCTTTTGAATACTTCAAGAAGAATTGGAATTTGTTCTTTGTTTTTTTTTTTATTGTTGTTAACATTGTATTATGTGATACAGTTTTATAGGCACTGGGGATTCCCCCCACCCCTCCCATACCCCTCCCCCCATGGTGGATTCCTCCACCTTGATGCATAACCACAGTTCAAGTTCAGTTGAGATTCATTCCTTGCAAACACATATCTAGCATAAAGTCCAGCGTCTTATTGTCCAGATAAGTTCAGTGGCCTCTTGGGGAGACCTTCTCTGGTCTGAAGATAGGGCTAACAGAGTAAAGATCCGGTCAGTTAAAAGCCCCAACAAAACCTCAGTATCAATATACAACATTATGGAATTAATTGACATAGTATTGGGTAAACAATATGTTAAAAATAATGCAAGTTCCATTCTTCGAAACATCTGGGTTGAGACAGTATCAATGACAGGTTCAAAAAATAACCAACAACCAAACAAAAATTACAAGTTAAATCAAGGCAAACATGTGGTATCTAATCTTTTGGGATTCGCTCATTTCCCTTAGCATTATAGTTTCCAGTTGTGCCCATTTAGCCACAAAGAACTGCATTTTGTTTTTTTTTAATAGCTGAGTAGTATTCCATGGAGTAGATGAACCAAAGCTTTCTTATCCAATCTTCTGCTGATGGGCATTTCGGTTGCTTCCATGTTTTTGCAATTACTGATTGTGCTGCTATGAACATAGGGATGCATGTTGGTTTGTCGTAAAACAGGTGTTTTGGATATATTCCTAGGAGTGCAATTGCTGGGTCATATGGTATGCAGATTTTGAGTTGTTTGAGTGTTCTCCAGACTGATTTCCATAAAGGCTGTACCAATTTGCAGCTCCACCAGCAGTGGAGTAGGGTTCCCTTTTCCCCGCATCCTCGCCAGCAAGTGTCGTTGGTGTTCTTGTTTATGTGGGCCAATCTAACTGGTGTTAGGTGGTACCTCATTGATGTTTTAATTTGGATTTCCCTTATTGCCAGGGAGCTGGAACATATTTTCATATGTTTGTTTGCCATTTGGACTTGTTCCTTTGTGAAATGTTTGCCCATTTCCCGTGCCCATTTCTTGAGTGGCTTGTTTGTTTTGGTTTTTTGGTTGTTTTGAAGTTCTTTGTATATCCTGGAAATTAGCCCCCTATCGCCTATATAGTGTGCAAAGATCTTCTCCCACTCTGTGGGTTGCTTTTTTACTTTGTTGATTGTTTCCCTTGCTGTGCAGAAGCTTCTTAGTTTGATGAGGTCCCATTTGTTTATTCTGTTCTCAACTGCTATTGCTTTTGGTGTCCTTCTTAGAAAGTCGGGACCTACTCCTAGGTCTTGCAGGGTATTTCCTACATTTTCTTGCAAGAGTTTGAAGGTTTCTGGATGTAGGTTTAGGTCTTTTATCCATGTAGATTGGATCTTAGTGTATGGTGATAGATGTGGGTCTATCTTTTTGTTTCTACAGGCTATCAGCCAGTTGTCCCAACAACATTTACTAAAGAGGCCTTCCCACTTGCTTGGACTGTCATTGGTCTTTTTGTCAAAGATTAATTGGCTGTATCTGTGTGGGTTCCCTTTTGGTGCTTCTATTCTATTCCATTGATCTTCCTTTCTGTCTTTGTGCCAGTACCAGGCTGTTTTGATAACCACTGCTCTATAGTATGTCCAGAGGTCCGGGATTGTGATTCCCCCTGCTAACTTCTTATTCTTCAGGATGGTTCTAGCTATTCGTGGTTTTTTGTGTTTCCAGATGAACTTTTGAATCATTGTATCCAGTTCCGTGAAGAATGTTTTGGGCAATTTGATTGGAATTGCGTTGAAAATGTATATAGCTTGTGGTAGTATAGACATTTTAATGATATTGATTTTGCCTATCCAGGAGCATGGGATGTTATTCCATCTTTTGAGGTCTTGTTCAATTTCCTTTTTAAATAGTTTGTAGTTTTCTTCGAATAGGTCTCCTACGCTTTTGGTTAGATTTATTCCCAGATACTTCATACTTCTCTCTGCTGTTTTGAATGGTATCCTGTTGGTTAGGTCTTCTTCCATCTTGGTGTTATTTGCGTACACTATGGCTGTTGATTTTCGTTCATTAATTTTGTACCCTGCCACTCTGCCAAACTCTCGTATAAGTTCTAGTAGTTTCTGTATTGAGTCTCCTGGTTTTTCTATGTATAGGATTATGTCATCTGCATATAGTGAAAGCTTGACTTCTTCGTTTCCTATACGTATGCCTTTGATTTCTTTTTCTTGTCTTATGGCCTCTGCAAGTACCTCTAGGACTATGTTGAATAGCAGTGGTGATAGCGGGCATCCTTGTCTTGTTCCAGATCTCAGTGGGAAGGGTTCTAGCTTTTCTCCATTCAGTATGATACTGGCGTTGGGTTTTTCATAAATTGCTTTGATTATGTTGTGGATTTTCCCATCTATGCCTACTTTGGCTAGAGTTTTTAGCATGAAGAAGTGTTGGATTTTGTCGAAAGCTTTTTCTGCATCTATTGAAACTATTATGTGGTTCTTGTTTTGCAGTTTTTGTATGTGGTTTATAACATTTATGGATTTCCGAATGTTGAACCATCCCTGCATTCCAGGGATGAATCCTACTTGATCCGGATGAATGATCTGTCTGATGATTTTTTGAATTCTATTGGCTAGGATTTTGTTGAGAATTTTAGCATCAATGTTCATCAGAGAAATAGGTCTGTAGTTTTCCTTCTCTGACGGTTCCCTGTCCGGTTTTGGGATTAAGGTGATGTTAGCTTCATAGAATGAGTTTGGGAGGGTTGCTTCCTTCTCTATTGTTTTGAAGAGCTTGTAGAGGATTGGGGTTAGTTCTGTTTGGAATGTTTTGTAGAATTCTGTGGTGAAGCCGTCTGGGCCTGGGCTTTTTTTCGTTGGGAGATCCTTGATGACTGTTTCAATCTCTGCCTCGGTTATGGGTTTATTTAATTCTTCAGTTGCCTCCGGACTGAGTTTTGGTAAGTGGTGGGAGTCCAAGAACTTTTCTATTTCTTGGTGATCCTCAAATTTGTGGGAGTACAGTTCTTTGTAGTAATTTCTAATTATTTTCTTAATGATTGCAGTGTCTGTTGTTATGTTGCCTTTGTCATCTTTAATGCTATTGATTCTCACTTTCTCTTGTTTTTTTTTTTTTGGTCAATCGGGCCAGTGGAGTGTCTATTTTGTTTATTTTCTCAAAAAACCAACTTTTTGATTTGTTGATTTTATGTATAGTTTTTTTGATTGAATTTGTTCTTTGAAAGTTCAGTAGAATTCACCAGCCACCAGATCTCTCTTGCATATCTAATTCTCTATAGCATGTATCATTCTAGCTAAATGAAAAATACATGCTTAGTTTCTACACACACATTCTAATGGATATAATTAACAAAAATGGCAGTATTGTTGACTTCAATGAAAATGATGTTTGAGATAAATGTAGTTTTAAAGCACAGCTGTTTCTTTGTTAGTTTTATTGATTAATACAAATCATTTCACTTCATAAGCCTTCATTTTTCCTCTTCCTTCTTTTATAAGTGTTCAATAGGCAGAGCTGGTAGCTCTAACAAGAGCACTTGAACTATGCAAGTATAAACTAACATATATTATAAGGATTTTTAGTATGTCTATTTAGTTATCTATGCTCATGTGACTATTCATAAAGATACTCCCTTGTTGCAAATGGGTCACAAATCAAATACTAGCAAGAAATAAATCAGTTGTTTGGTGTTCTTCCCTTTGGAATTTGCAGTTACACACAATAAGAGACACTTAAACAAACTGATGAAATGGCTAAGAGAAAATAAATGGCTGTTGGTGGCCCAATCAATGCATTTAGAGGCTCTTTTGAATTGGGGAAAGCCCCTGCAAGTGATCAGCCATAAAACTGTTCTGAAGAGATGTGATGGTACCTTCTAGATATCATACTCTCCAGCCCATTGGATGGCTTCAGTCTGAAGAAGGATACATTGTCCTTCCCCTTGCCAGTGGAAGGCACTTAAAACCCTACATGAAGTTTTCCACCTGGGAAGGGATAAGACTTTTCAGCAGGCTCAGTAGCTATTTACAGGAAAGGAATTCCTCAGATCTCTGCAACAGGTTATGGAGGTCTGTGAACCTCGGCTTAGTAACAGTGCCTTGTATGTAAGTTTTCCTCTACCTAGAGTACAAAGTAAAGGAAGCCATCTAGAGAAAGATAAGACTGGCAACTAGACTTTACTTACATGCCTAAAATAAGAAATATCCAATACTCTTTTTATGGATACCTTCACTAGTTGTGTAAAAGCCTTCTTTATGGAATTCGGAATGCTCCTGGTCTCTGAAATAGCTCCCAGTTTCAGACTTCCTTAGTGCTTACAGTGACAAAGGCTTCTTCTGCAAGCAGACACCATTCAGAGTATCTTTAAGGAGCTAGATATAGAACACCACCTCCATTGTGCCTTGAAGCCACCATCAACAGGAAAGTTAGAAAAGATTAATGACTAATTACATATTCATGAGATGCCCAAGAAGCTATTTTATGAAACTCACCTTCTGTGGTCTTTTCATTACTAACAATCTCTTAATGGACAATGAGATCTCATATAAGATCAGATCCATCACAGTACTTGCCAAACTTGCAGAGGCCATGTGAGATCAGAAACCAGTGCATGTGACTGGGAGTGTTAATGAAGGCCCTTCCAACTCACTCCCCCTCTTCAGAGGAGGGTTGGAAGGACCCTGAACTCTGACTCATTCTATCTGCACTTTAGTACAAGTGTCTGGATTGGACTCTTGGATCCACCATTCAAGTAAAAGCCTGGGTTTCCAAACCAACTTATAATTCTATCCCAGAGAATAACTTGGACACCTCCAAGGACGGTGACGACTCCTGCCACTTTAAGTGCTCAAACTTCTTTTTAGGATTATATTCCACTATAGTCAAGTAAAAACCTGGGTCTCTGAACTAACTTCAGACTCAATCCTGGGGAATGACTTTGACACCTCCAAGGAAGATGAATAGTCTGGCCAAGCCACCGAAGGATTCAAACTAACTTTTTATAAGGATAAGTAAATCTGTTGTACAGACTCCTCCCTAGCATTCATCCCTCAATGCCATCAAACCTCAATTCCATCATCAATCTGCAGCTATTTTGGGAATACCTTGCAACTGGATGTGCTAGTTCTTTTTATCTTATTATTCACTGCTTACCTCCGTTAAGGCACCACACCATGGATTTAACCCTATTAACTGTATGAATCAGAGTGTGAGAATACAAAAACCACCTCTATTTGTGAGATATCTCCCATGACAACCTCTCTTAGAAAGACATATGGTGGAATATTAAATTTACAAGGGGCTTTTTTTTAATTTTCACAGAACCACTTCAAACCTCACTTTTTTTTTGCCCATAATCAAAACTTTATTGAAAAATTGACATCAAAATAGGGGATAACTTGAATACCTTATAAAGTCAAACAAAATTACATCATCTTAGTAGATTCACCAGAATATCTGATCTTATGATAAGCCTTTCCGTGAGAAAACACAAATCCAGGAATTTGCATAGGTCACTAGTGCTGCATTCTTCTAAAGGAACAGCCTTCTGTGAGCCGGCCCTTCCCTCCCCTGGCCTGGCATAGCACAGTGGAGCAGCCCACACAGAGAACTACTGAATGGGCATGGCTGAACACCGTGGTGATCTTGTAGCAACCTGGACATTTTACATCCATAACGGAAGAGTTTAGACTCTGACCCAGCCATTTCTTTTTTTTTTTTTAAGATTTGTTTTATTTTCATTGGAAAGGCGAATATACAGAGTGGAGAGACAGAGAGGAAGATCTTCTGTCCAATGATTCACTCCCCAAGTGAGCACAACAGCCGATGCTATGCCGATCCGAAGCCAGGAGCCTCTTCTGGGTCTCCCACACGGGTGCAGGGTCCCAAAGCTTTGGGCTGTCCTCGACTGCTTTCCCAGGCCACAGGCAGGGAGCTGGAAGGGAAGCTGGGCCGCCGGGTCCCGGGCATGCAAGGCGAGGACCTTAACCACTTGCGCCACCGTGCCGGGCCCACCAGCCGTTTCTTTTTATGCTGCTTCTTTTCCTCCTCCAAGGAGGAGTGTAGCAAATCTCTGGCCAGAGGCATGTCGGCAGCCCCCGAGCCCAGCGCAGACGACTGGCTCCCGCGGTTCTCCTCAGCCATAACACACTAACGGCCACCAAACCTCACTCTCGTGGTTCAACAGAACTAACTCTCTCTGTCTCTCTCTACATATGTATATATATACATATATATATATATACATATATTCACATACACACATATACATATAATATACATACACACACATATATATATATATACATGACAGGTTTTAAAACAGAAGTCCTTTTCATGATTTTTTCCTTGCCTTGTCTTCAATTAAATTACATTTCCATCCAATTTATTTGGATACTTATGTTTCTTTGTGCAAGCAATTTTTCTCTAGTTCCCTATATTGGTGTGGTATAAGGATTACTGTATGGTTTTAAAAGCCCTGCGATTTAAAAATGTTTGTTTATGTTTTGTAATCCTTACTGGATCTTTAAGGTATTCTTATGGGGAAGAGAGGAGGCATTCTTGAAATAAATTCATATTGATTGGACAAATATTGCTTAGTCAATCTTACCATGCATTGCTCAAATCTCTAGAATAACAACTACCCTAAGTAGGGAAGCAATAACTATTGCCCTGGAACAATGAGGTTAATGGTTCCCATTTCTCACTAGAGGTAGTGTTGTAATCTACAGTACAATCAGAGAAACATGGGTCAAAAAAACCCCGTTATACCACTTACAGCTTGGGGGTTGAGTGAAATATTTAAGTACTTTCCTGAGATATTTCTCACAATCATACTAATGAAACAGGGGAGACCCTGATTCAACAGGACAGAAAATGGGACTCTAGTACCTATGAGGCAGTCAACTTCTTTACATTTGAAGGATAGTCCTGCCCAGTGATTATGAGTGCTAATAGTCTGGGTGGTGAATCTATAGAAGGCCCAGACATTTCAAGCCAAATAGTCCTGCTGGGTCTTCTGAGACCTTTGCCCCACGGGGTGATTCACCATTTAATGATCTTTAGTGAAAATGGAACAGAGATGTAAGAGTTTTCTTTGGCAATAATAATGTAGACATTCCTTCCTCAAGTTTTGCATCCTACCTCAGCAATAGAACAGAGATGTAGGAGTTTCCTTTGGCAATAATAATATGGACATGCCTTCCTCAAGTTCTCCATCCTACCTCAGCCATAGAAATTTGAGAATCCCAGGGCCTCTGGTTGGTATGATCATTAGGCTACAAAGAGACCCGTAATATTTTAATTTATCCTTCTCTCTCATCATCACATAGTCTCTGGTTTTGGTTGTACAAGGCCAAAATAGTGACTTTCATGAGATTTTCTAATCTACTCTCAAGCCTAATAGCATTTTTTTAAGAAGTCGATGGAGGAATAAACTCATCCTTCAAGATTTCCTGCTCCTCCAGAGTCAGAAGATATGGAAATAAGTTTGATCAAAGCCTAATTATATAGAATACCTGGTGTCTCTCCAATACTGTCACCTGCTCCAACCAGAAGTGGGAGAAAGGTTGTAGAGACAATGGTGCAGGCTCAGCACGGTATCACAGGAAAAGGAGAATGGTGAGCCAAGAGATGGGGCTGTGGAGAACACGGTGGATATCTGATATAAGAACCCAGACCTGGAACTTGCTGGAGGTTGTCACACAAGTGGCTGCAAGCAAAGAGTTGTGTACCAACTGCAATAAGTAAAATTGAACTGTAGACATGTGGGTGACACAGCTTAAAAACCTACCCCAAGGAGAAGACTCTGCTAACCAGAAGTACAATGACCAAGAGCAAAAGAAGAAACAAAGGCACAATGAATATTACTGAAAACTCCCCTGCAAAGGAGAAAAACCCTTTGGCCACCTCAGAGTTAACTGAGGAAGACATCGAGAAAATGGGGGTCACAGAATCCATAAGACTGATTTTAAAGCTTCTGATCAAAAATGAGAAGCTCATGCAAGAGTTCAAAGAATTTAAGGAAGCAATAAAGCAAATCAAGACTGCTATATCAGAAATTAAGAACACAGTAGAGCAAATTAAAAGTACAGTGGAGAGTCTTCAAAGTAGAACGAAGCAAGCAGAAGAAAGAATCTCAGAATTGGAAGATATCTCCTGTCACCAGGGAGAAGCAAACAAAAAGCCGGTAGCAGAACTGGATCAGGCCAAAAAAAGTATTCAAGAATTGAGACACTATTAAGAGGCCAAATATAAGAGTTATGGGAGTCTCACAAAATACAGAAAGAGAATTTGGTTTTACAAATATATTTAATAAAATAATAAGGGAAAATTTCCCTAATCTACAGAAAGAATTGGGAAATAAGATCCATGAGGGCACAGAACTCCTAACAGGCTTGATCAAAAGTGATCTTTACCAAGACACATGATTATCAAGCTCTCTTCAACTGAACATAAGGAAAAGATCCTTAAATGTGCATGTGAAAAACATCAATTGACATATAAAGGAATGCCAAGTAAACTCACAGGAGATCTCTCACAGGAAACTCTAAAGGCAAGAAGAGAATGGAGTGACATACTCCAGATTCTAAAAGAAAAAAAATTGTCAGCCTAGCATAACATATCCAGCAAAGCTTTCCTTTGTCTTTGAAAATGAAATAAAGTTCTTCCAGAGTCAAGAAAAGCTCAAAGAATTTGCCTCTTCCAAATCTGCCCTACACATGATACTTCAAGATGTTCTCTTGACAGAGAAGAGGAATAGCAACAAACAAAATCAAAGGCAAACGGGAAGAACATCCCAGTAAAATGACAACAGAAGACTAAATCAATGAACAACCCATTCCTAAAATGACAGGACCCAAGTACCACCCATACATTTTAAACTCTGAATGTAAATGGCTTAAGCTCAATCAAATGTCATAGATTAGTAAATTGGATTAAAAAACAAAACCCATCTGTTTATTGTCTGGAGGAGATACGCTTCAACAAAGATCAGCGGAAAATATATCTCATGGGATTTGATATTTTCTGTTAGTTTCATCTCTTCAAAACATTTTGTTCTGATTAAATCATTCAATGACTCATAGATCATGCAGGGGCATCATTTTCTTCAAGAAGGTTCTTGATTTTCATTTCTTCAGCTACACATTAGTCATTTAATAGCATGTTATTTAACTTCCTAGTGTTGTTAGTTTCTTTTTTTCGCAGGTGTTGATTTTGTTTTGTGGTTCTTCATTTAAGGGGATGTATAGTAGCTGTGTAATGGAGACTGTCATATCTAGTAACATGTTATTTAACTTCATGGCATTGTAAATTTTGATTTTTCTTTCTATTGTTGATTTCATATCATGACTTTTCATTTGAGGGGATGTACAGTATCTGTGAAATGGAGACTAATATCCAGATTAAGAATGCAGTGTAGTATGCATTTCTGCTTCCAGACAAAGATGGACTTATAATGAAACTATTTACTATATCTTGACAATAGGATTCTGGACACTCTGCCATTGTCCATACCCGCAATGATGGACATATGACTGATTATGAAGACCTATGTCTTAGTAATGATACAGAGGAACTAGCTGGGGGCGATGGTTTTCCTATGGAAGAATTCTGAACTGAATTTAGTGGCAAACCCTCTTTTCTAAATGGTCTTCCTGTTGCCAAATCCATGAAGCTGAAACCCTAAATAAATACAGTCACAATCCTAAACAGGAAGTATTTCAAGTTTTGAGATTGCACACTTAACATCTATACAAGATTTTTTACTTAGTTGCAACAACAGCAGACATACATCACCTCCTTTGAGAATATCTTTTCAGGAATAAGAATAATTTCTGCAATATTATTAGCAGGTATATTAATAATATCAGCAAGAGTATATTACTATCCCATATCTATTACCTATTTCTTAAATTTAGGCATTGAGCTAAGCATGTCCATGGTTCCCTAATTCCATTGTACAATAATCTTTGAAGGAAATACTCTAATTTTCCTCTGTGAAACAATAGGGTAAAGAGTAACTTGTCTAAATTGACCAACTAACAGTAGTAAAGCTGGGTTTGAGCCCACTCAGTTTGATTTCAGGTCTCATTCAGCTGTTGCTACACGTACTCTCACTTGTGAAACAATTTAATCTAACACTTAAAAATCAGTTCAGACTTCCCTCCTCAAGTAACATTATCTACCCCTCATGCTGAATCTAAAACTCAGCCAAGGATTCATATCTTTGCTTCCAAAACACATTTGTATTCTCCATTCATTACATTTTTGCATGATTAAATTTACTGGTGTGCTCTGTGCTGTCTCCTACTTAAGCTTCTTTACAGTAGTAGGTTTTAATTGAGTATGATTTTGTCTCCAAGCACACATTTAGCAACATCTGTTGACATTTTGGGTTGTACAACTGCCATGGAGTTGCTGTCAGCACCTGTAAGGTGTCCAAGTCTTCTGCAATTCACAAGAAAACCTCCCAGTAGAACGACGTAAGTGACCCAAAATGTAAGTAGTACTTAGGCTGAGTTATCTTTCTTGAAGGAATGCCAACTAGACATTATTAGCTTTGTATTCACCACCCAAGATTCAACCCAGGATTATGTACCATGCTCCATTTCCAATTAATAGGAAAGGCCCTTAGTAAAATTCCCTGACTGAACTACAGTCACTAATCACAAAGAAGAAACTCTCTCCATAGGGCCTGGCATTCTGGAGCATTAATAATGCTGGTATTCAGTATGTACTGCAACATTGGGATCCCACACTAGATTGCCAGTATAAATTCTGGCTGCTTTGTAGCTGTGATGGCTGAGTGGTTAAAGCATTGGACTTGAAATATAAATTCTGCTTGCTTCATTCACAATCCACTGCCCTGCTGATGCACCTGGAAAAGCATCAGAGGAAGGCCCAAGTGTTTGCATTCCTGTCACTCATTTAGGAAACTCAAATACAGTTCCAATGACCTGGTTTAGGCCTGGTCTAGCCATGTCTATTGGAGCTATTTGGGAAGTGAATTAGCAAATTAAAGATATCTCTCTTTTCTCTTTATCTGCTTGTCTCTTGCTCTGTCTTTCAAATAAATAAATAAATCTGTTTTTAAAAAATAGACTTTATTGGGTTAATATTGTAATGAGATAGTCTAACAATAGTGTGTGGCGACACTGGTAGTCCAGTCAGTCCTGCTGCTTGGCTTCTAATCTAACTCACTGCTGATGCACTCTGGAAGACAGTAAAACAAAGCTCACTTACTTGGGCCTTGGTCACCCACACTGAAGGTCCAGAGAGGACTCCTGGCTCCTGGCTTCAGCTTGGCCCACGCTAATCATTGCAGCCATTTTGGAGAGTGAACCAGCCAATGAAATACATCTTTTTCTGTCTTTCTCTGTCTTTGCCTTTAAAAGAAATAAATCTTTAAAAGAAAAGAAAAAAGAACTATATTTAAAGCTTGTTATATGGGGGCCTCCTCTCTTTCTTAGTTATGTTTATGTTTCAGTCACCAATACTCCAAAGCAATTTTTACTACAAAAGGCTGTATAAAGAGATATTTGTCACAATTAAGTGACTTCTGGGCATCTTCCTTCTTGAAAGGCAAAGTTTCTCCTAGTCCCAAACCCTTTAGGGCAATCTCGAGGGGAGATGGCCAACAGAGAGAAATTACCTGATGAATGAAGGTTGGGCCTGACACACATTACTGATTCTGCACATTTTTATGTGTGGCCTGTAAAAAGTACCTGATGAACTTCCTCTCGCACTTATCTTTTTTCTCCAATAAGGTATTGTTTTAATTTATTTTATCCTTTCCTGGTCTGAAAAATTATTTTGGCAAAACTGATGTCAGGAAACTGTAGTAGGGACTTTCTTGCTTTTTTTTTTTTTTCGAAGCAAAATAATTTGTTTCAAAAACCTGAGATTTTTCTTTTTGTAAGTATGAGAAATAGGATCAAAAGCTATTATGATAGGCAGTTATTCCTCAAATGAAAGTGAAAATCCTCACAAAAGGCATTGGGAAATAAATTTATGCTGAATTTTACTGGTTTATGAGCAATTATAGATTTTACATTAATATTTAATAGCTTATGTTTGATGAGCTAATATTTAGAGAATAATGGTAATCTTCATTTATTCATATTTTTAATCATTTGTGACTTGCAGTACCCTTTTCTTTACCTTTAAAAAAGTCTTCTTAAAGCTATTCAAATTTTTCTGTTTTTTTTAAGATTTACATCATCACAAAACTAATACCTAAATCCACCCTGCTTACAAAATGAAAGAGAGTTCAAGAAGGAATTGAATTTATAAACCAGCAAAAATCTTTCTAACCACAGCTGCAGTTCAACTCCAGGTTACAAAGAAAGAAAAATACATCACAAGTCATTTCAGTTGTAATCCAGGAATATAAGTTTCATTTGTTTTTTAATTTTTATTTTGAATGATACAGTTCCATAGGATCTGGCATTTCCCCTTTCACAATCCGCAATACACACCCACACTTTTGTTCCCTGTAATAAAACAATAACATAGTCCTTCAGCAACAGTCACAAGTCAGTAATTCTACAATTTAGTGTATCATGAATTGCAGGTATAAGCAATGGTAGAAAGTCCAGAGTGCTAGTGTCAAGATATACTTAATAGTTTCATTGGCAGTTCTCCTTTAATTTGGGACTAGAGATGTACACTGCAGTGTATCTTCACTTTGCAGTATGATAGTCTACACTGGATAGTCCCACTAGATAAATATACATGTATAAAAATATATATATTAAGCTTGTATTTTGCATGAAGCTTGCCTCACATCAGAGAGAACATAAAATATTTGTCCTTTTGGAATTGGCTTATTTCATTCTCTAGTTGGGACAATTTTATTGCAAATGGAAGGATTTCATTCTTTTTAATGAGTAATAGTATTCCATATAGTAGATGTACCACCATTTTCTTTATCCATTCCTTTTTCACTGGGCATCTAGATTATTTCCATGTCTTCACTATTGTGGATTGTGCTGATAAAAATATAGGGTTGCAGGTCACTTTCTCCTATGCAGATTTCACTTCATTTTTTTATAGACCCAGAAGTGGGATATATGGTCATATAGTAGATCCATTTTCAGTTGTCTTAGCACTCTGCATATTGACTTCCATAGTGGCTGCACTCATCTATAATCCCACCAACAATGCAGTGCAATACCTTTCTTCCCACATCCATGACAACTGTTGTTGTTACTAGATTTCTGAAAGTAGGCAAATCTTACTCGATCTATGTGGAACCGTACCCCGGTTTTTATGTGCATTTCCTTGACAGAGAGCCTGAGCATTTTTTTCTCTATTTTTGACAATCTTTACATAGTTAATTATGGTACAAAGGCTCAAGGGCTACAGGAAAGTGGGTAAGACTATTATTTCCACATTTTCCCCTTTATCTGGGATAATAAGGGAGATAAAGGGAGAAGCCCCACCCAGTCTCCCACCCACCCCAGGTCCCAGATGTGGGGCATGCTCCAAGGGTCTTGCTCAAGTGGTTTTCATAGTTCAACAGTTATGAACTGCTGCCAATCTCACCATTCCAAGCATGATGAGGTCGCTGCAGAATCCACTGAAATAGTTCACTTGAGAGTCTCCGTTTGCCCAAATCTTCACTGCCAATATATGGCTGGGGTAGTTGATTGATTTGTTCTGTCCTCTGTTGTGGTGCCAGGTATTCTCTGCAGGTTCCGTTAGACTACCATGTCCTCCATGTGCAGCTGGTTATCTGAACATTTTTTAATGTGTCTATCAGCTATCCTTATATTTTCAGTTTCCAACTGTCTTTGTTGGTGAGAGGGATGGCTCCTATTTTTGATGCAGACCACTAATGTAGGTACTTTCATTGATGAACTAGGCCATTTACATTCAGGAGTAATATCAAGAGGTAGTGATTTGGCTCCGTCATTTTAGCAAAAGGTTTCTCATTGTTTGATTTAGGATTTATGTTGTTGTTGTTGTTGTTTTATTGGAATTTCTCCATGTTTTCCTTTTGGCTTAGTTTGGTGTTATTGCTTTCTCTGGCACAAGTACAACGCTTTAACCTTTGGATCCAAGCCTCCATGTAAGAAGACTGGAAATGAATTCCAGTATTCTGGCTTTTGTCTGACCCAGACCTGGCTGTTGAGAGTATTTGGGGAGTGAATCAGTAAGTGAAAATTCTCTCTCTCTCCTCCTGTTTTTTCCCTTTCTCTCCTTTTCTCCTTCTTTCTCTCTCTCTTCCCCTAACATTTTTTCTCTCTCTCCCTAACATCCTTTGCTCTTTTTCTCGCCTATCTGCCTCTTTCCTTCTCTTTCTTTCAAATATGCATATAATTATTGCAATATTTTTCTTCTCAATGCAATTCTGATCAAGATTTCCCTAGAATGCATTAGCATGTAAGTGTGTGTTTTTGTATAAAGTAACTCCAGTATTTAATTTAAAATGTAAGCAGGTGTTTTTTCTTAAAAAAAAAAAAGTTGTAAGACTTACACTCACAGAAGATAATGACTCCAAAATGGATACAAATATCAGTGAAAACAAACTTCAAAATATCAAAATAAACCAAAGTATATCTGCTCACTTGCTATACAACAATTTTGTTACAATATAATTAGATAGCACTGTACATTTTAAAGTTGTATTTATTTTATTTGAAAGGCAGATGTGCAGAGAAAAGAGTCAGAGAGAGCAAGAGAAATCTTCCATCCATTAGTTCATTCTCCAAATGATTGCAATGACCAAAGCTGAGCCATGATCCAAAAGCCAGAAGATAGGCATTTTCTCAGAGTCTGCCATGTGGATGCAGGGGACCAATTTCATGGGACACCTCTGTTGCTTTCCCAGTCCATAAGCAGGGAGCTGGATCAGAAGAAGAGCAATTGGGCAAGAGTAGACTCGCACCCTTATGGGATGCCACTACTGCAAGTGGAGAATTAACCTGTTGAGCCACTGCAACATCCAGAGACAGGGAAATTTTTCAAGAAATGGTACTGAGGTTATGGCACACACCCAAGAGAAAAAAAAATTAAGCACTCCCATAGTATTTAAAGTTAAATGTTAAATGCAAAATTACATTATTCTGAGTAAATAGCATTAAAACAGGACATCAAAAACACAAACTGTGAAACAAAATAATCTTATTGCAGTATAATGTGTATAAGTTTAAAATTATCAAATAACATAAATATTATTTAACATCAGAACTGATTAATGGATTATATTCATACAATATAAATTAAATAAATAGATGGAATAAATATAATTACAGTAACACTGCTAATCTTAGTAAAGGGAGGAAAACACGGGAAATAAAAAGTCCACAAGGTCATTTCATTCAAAAATACAGAATGAATCAGTGTTACAAGTCAAGATGGTATTTCCTTTTAGAACAAAATTTAGTGAGTAGAAAAAACATGAAGGAGGATTTAGGGGTCCAGTGATTACTTCTTACTCTGAGTAGCAGTTGTACCTGTATATTCACTAGCAAAAAGAATATACAGACCAAACTGTATACTTCAGATTTGCCACATTTCCTATTTATATTTTTGCATAAAATTTATACTTTATGATTTCCATTTTACTTCACATACATTTTTTCCAGGAGTAACTCACAGAAGTTCTCTTTGATGATCAGGCTGCACAAAGGGGCTTCAACATTTATATTTGCTTTGATTTCCTTTTCATGCTTACCTTTTCATGCTTACCACTTGATATTGTTTTTTTTTTTAATGTGCTACATGCTTTTTTTTTTAAGATTTAATTTCCATTGGAAAGCAAGATATATAGAGGAAGAAAGAGTCAAAAGAGGAAGATCTGTCCGATGATTCACTTCCCATGAGGCCACAATGGCCAGAACTTTGCTGACCCTAAGCCAGAAGCTAGGAGCTTCTTCAAGGTCTCCCGCAAGAGTGCAGGGTCCCAAGTCTTTGCACCATCCTCAACTGCTTTTCCAGGACACAAGCAGGGAGCTGGATGAGAAGCAGGGCTGCTGGGGATTAGAATCTGCATCCATATGAGATCCCAGTGCGTGCAAGGTGAGGACTTCAGTAGCTAGGCTATTGTGTCAGGCCCACCACTTGACATTGTTATACTATCTTGATTTTTGCCCATTCCCTGACTAGCATGTAAGTTACATGAAAACAGAATTTGTTTTATTCACTAATGTAAACACAGAGTCTGAAATGCTAATTTTTAACCTCTCCATATATTTATGGAAGCAATGAATCAATCTAGCTAATGATAGAGCTCATTGGTACTTTTATTACATTATCTTTGAATTTCACACACACTGAACATTAAAGTAAGCAAAGAAATTCTAAGCAACTTGCTTGAAGTGGAAATAAGTAATTAAAGTTTTGAAATTCCAGAAAATAACCCTTTGATTCTGCATCTTAGCTACAATGAAGAAAATACAGGAAGATCAAAAAGCATTACAAAGGGTTTTCTCTTTTTCTTGATTCAGAGGAAGTTGTTCATCATCTAAATTTCCTCTATGAATATTTTAGTTTCCTGGAGGAAGAACATAATTGTTCCTTTCAATCAGAGAAGATGGATGAAATATGTTTCACTGGCCATAGGATACAGTTATAATTGGATTAAAGTTCAGAATGACATGACTCTTTACTGATTGTCTGGCACACTTGATAAAGAAAAGAATGAAGGCTGAGTGCTGTATGGTGAACAATTTTAAAATAAGAGTACACCTTTTAAGAAGCAGGTGACACAGACCTGTGCTTTTAGGACAGGTTACCAGAGCATGTGACATCTTCGCCCATGCAGCGGCATAGATGGGAAGCCCAGAAAGCGCAGGCCCAAGTAGCAGGTTTGAGGGTGGAAAGGTAAAAGTGACACCGAAAGGATGACCTCAGAGAGGGAGCTGGGTAACTGCCTTCTGACAAAGTGGCACTGGGCTATTTAGTGTAGAAAATAAAAGAGATAATGTGAAGCAGAAAAGAGAAATTTAAAAACTAACATGATTATAGAAGAAAGGGGGAAACGAATATGTTTATTATCCATAACCAGGTATTTAAACATTGTTACATAACTAAGCATTGAATACAGGCTCAACCACTTCACAGAAGAAGATGTGGGAGGGAGCCCAGCGTAGTTGCATGCCCAAGGATCCCATATGGGCACTGGTTCTAATCCCGGAGGTTCTGCTTCCCATCCAGCTCTCTGCTTGTAGTCTGGAAAACAGTGGAAGATGGCCCAAAGCTTGGGACCCTGCACCCTGTGGGAGAGCTGGAATAGGTTCCTGGCTTTGAATCAGCACAGCTCTGGCCATTGCAGCCCACTTGGGGAGTGAATCATTGAACGGAATATCTTCTTCTCTGTCTCTCTTCCTCTCTGCATATCTAACTTTCCAGTAAAAATTAAATAAGTAAATAAAGATAAAAATAAGATGTGGGAAGAAGAGAAAGCAGTGAGAAAATGCTAAAGCAGCTCTTCTTTCATCTAGGGACAATGCTAAATGCATGCTTATTACCTATTGCAATGTGTCATTCATGTTTAATTTAGCCATTTAAAAAATAGAGCTAATATTTCACTTCTAAAATAAATTCACTTTTGTAATTATCAGATTTAAATACCAAAATAAAGATTGATGTCCAAAAAGCATGTATGTGATACGGGCACACACTCTTTTTACTCAGTAGAGAGAAAATGAAAGCATTGCTTAGCAAATCCCCTAAATACATATAACTTAAGAAATGTATGATCAATATTGTATTTGAATGCTACTTTCACTGAACAAGCAAAGTAAATTCTGGAACATGAACGCAATTCTTTGTAACTTAATCTATCCCATTATAATTCAGTCTTTCATCATAGCATAAATAATGCTAAATCTTAACATTAATTTTTTCACTATGTTAACAGACACTGGTTTTACAAATTCTGAATTAAACCTTGTGTTAAAATCTGTTGAAAAAATTTAATATAAACTCAGAGAAAACATATGCCAAATAAAGCATTATAGGTCTAAACCAACATATTTTCCACATGAAGTTAAAATATTAATGAAATGCCTTTACCAGGGGCAAGGGACAGGAAAGGATTAAACAAACTGCTGTTGTGCAACTCTGACTTAAGGAACAATATCCATGATGAACTTATTATCTCTTTTTCCAGGCAAGATATTTATGGAATACACTTTTTAAACCAGCCAAAATTGCAAATTGCAATTCATTCTTTACATTAATTGGAAATCAGCATTGTGAATAGATTTTGATTGCTTGAAAAAAAACTAGCTTTTTCTTATTAGCAAAGTGCAGCTAAAAATGAAGAATGCAAATAAAATATGGACTTCTTAATAAACCCTGGAAGAATAAATGAGGTTTTGTTAATGTCTTAGAGACTCTGGAGAGATTGTTTATGTCACAATAAAAAACACAGCATTGCTATAACTCTGAAAAGTGAGGAACATATAGAAATCAATGCTGAATTAGGTCTTATGTTTTACTTCCTGGCAACTTTTTAAAGACATTTTAAAACTTTAAAACTACTAATTCATTTATTCAGATTTATTCTTTTTATCTTTCTTAAAGGCTTAAATATACATGAAATGCAGAAGATATTTATTCTAGAGGCAAATGTACTTTAAGATATGTAAGAGAAATGGTACAAAGAGTTGTATCTAAAATCTATAGACAGATCAGAAGAAAAAGACTATAGCCTAGGATGAACCTGATAATATTTGCATCAGCCTCTTCATTTGTAAACATTCATTTACTCATCTGTAAAGTGGAAAAAATACTAGCCAACAACTTCAATACCCATTGTGAAAACAAAATCAGATGTCAAAATAAGCAGCTGACAGTGAATGTTCATGTTTCTCAGCATTTTCAGTTAAAGCTTCCAAATCAAACATACATAAACACCAAATAGCCTAAAACTCCTTCCAAATGATGGAACCTAATAGTTTTATTGCTATCACTTCAATCAACTCATATGAGTGCACTTGAAAAAAATTGTGAAATTTTTTAATTAAAACATGGGTTTTTGTACAAGAAAGTCTGAAATTCTTGCATAATTTTCCTAATATACGCATTCATAATATTATGGACTTTTTGAAATGCCTCACATAGATAACATTTTGACATCACATAGAAATGCAAAGTTATCCTCTTCCCTACAGGGAAGCCATGAGGATACTTCTACCCACATGAGCCAGATCAGAGGATCACCAGGAGAAGCATCCTACGAGACTCATTTTCTCACTAGATAACTGTTAAGCAATAAATCTTCATTTATTTGTTACTGGGATGTCACCAGATTGAACCTTGAGACTGATATTGGAAGACCTGAGACTGACTAAGATACCCAGCAAGTGGACCCCTAAGAGTCTAAGACACTGGTACAGAAACTAATACTTCATTCCTGCTTGCAAAATATTGAATGCAAAAATCTGGCTAAATATCCATGATGTCATTACAGGGAGAAAGCTGCAAGTAGATTTCACAAAGCTTATGAAACCCAAGGTAACTTTAAGTGATATCTTCCCAAGAGGATGGTCGGCAATAAAACACAGGAGTACATGGGCTGACACAACGATATAGCAGGCTAATTCTCACTTGCAATGTTGGCATCCCATATGAGTGTGTCCTGACTATTCCACTTAAAATCCAGCTCCCTGCTAAAGACCTGGGATGGTGTGGGAGGATGGCTCAAGTCCTTGGACCCCTGTACCAAGGAGGGAGAGTCAGAAAGAAACTCCTGGTTCCAGCTTCGGATAGACTCAGTTCTGAACACTGTGGACATTTGGAGAGTGAATTAGCAGACGGAATACTGTGTGTGTCGTCTCTCTTTACAAAAATATGCCTTTCAAATAAAAATAAATAAATCTTTAAAAAAATATTGTGTAGTACTTCTAAAAGCAAGGCCATGGATTCAAAGAAATATTTCATAAGAGGTCAGCAAGAGGACTCATCATTAGCATCAGGGATTAATGCAAGAAGTAAATACACCTGTAAGTCACACAAAGGAGCAAGTTAAAATTCTAATATAACAGCTATGTGCAATTGTCCTTCTTTAATCTTATTTATTTGTTTAAAATAAAGAGAGACATAAACCTCTTATTTATTCATTCACTCTCCCCATGGCTGGGCTGGATCAAAGCTGGCAGCCAGGAAATTAACATTGATTTCACACTTGAGTGTCCTGGAAGAAAGTTCTCAGAATCAACTGGACCAGAAGTGGAGACAGGATATGAACCAAGGTACCTTAATACATGCAGGCATCCCAGGTGCATCTTAACTGTTGCACCAAGCCAATCCCCTTCTTTAATTTTAAAAAGATAACTGCTATCAGTGAAATAACCTTTCCTTATTTCAATCTCATTATTGATTCTCAAAATTCTTGAGTGAATTATCATACATATCAATTCTGGATAAGTCTTGTTTTGTTTCACAATGAAACACTAACCCATTTCATTCATCTTCTCACTGACTTAATTCTTAAACATTGATATGAGCAACTGTAACTGTTGTACTTTGTGCAAACTTCTTTAACAAATAATCTTACATTTTTCCACATTTTGCATTTGTGCTTGCAAAAGTTAAAATTTCCTTTGTCTAACAATCATCTTTCCATGCTCTTTCTTAGTTGATGACATCACTCCACCAACACTTAAAAATATGTAAAATATTATTAATCTCATCAGCACTTGGAATTATAACCTATGACCTCTTAAAACATCCAGTACTCTCACACACTCAGACAAGTTGTACAAATTACGTGAGCTCTGCACTTCTTTTGAGATCCAATGAATAGGTGACAAAATTCTCTTCCCCCAGTCTTTCTTGAAGCTAGTCTGAACAGCAAGAATGTATATCACAAGCTCAGTAAGTCACCAATGAGCAGCACATTATAGCAGATACAGGAAGAGCTTCAAGGAGTAAATCACGTTGGTTACACTTAAGAGTTGACATTTGCACAAAAATGGAGATGAGAATTGGGGACGCCACATTTTTTGAACACAGAAATTCATGAAGCCTAAAATTTCTATGGGGCCATTGTAGTGGTTCAGTGGCTAAATCCTCCGCTTACAACCACTCTGGCTAATTCCCTGTTGTTACAATTCACATCCATCTCCCTGCTTAAGTCCTGGAAAAGCAGTCAAGGATGGCCTCAAAGAATTAGGACCCTGCACCCATGTGGGAGACCTGGGAGAAGCTCCAGGCTCCTGGTTTCAGACCAGCTCAGGTTTGGCTGTTGTGGTCACTTGGGGAGTGAACCAGCAGGTGGATGATCTTTCTCTATGTCTCTCCTTCTCTATTTAAATCTACCTTTCCAACTCAAATTTGACTTTTAAAATAATTATCAAGTTTATTTCTCAGATAAAATGATAAGCCATATTTACCTCAACATTTTGCTAGTATGTCTTTATTTGCAACATAAAACATTTAGAGATTTGGCATCTGGGTTTCCATTTTTACTCTTTCCCTTGCCTTGTGATATTAGGACCAAGCAGTATAATCACTTTCTTCTATGTCATGTGCCAAAAATAGCACTTAAGGAATATGCGGAAAAATGATCAGTAAAAATGTGCATCATTCACTTTAAAAATAAACTAGAGGGCCCAGTATGGTAGCCTAGCAACTAAAGTCCTCATCTTGCATGCACCAGGATCCCATATGGGTACCAGTTCATATCCCTGCGGCCCTATTTCCCATTCAGCTCCCTGCCTGTAGCCTGGAAAAGCAATCAAGGACGCCCCAAAGTCTTGGGACTTTACACCCTGTGGGAGACCCAGAAGAAGTTTCTGACTCTTGGCTTTAGATAGGCTCAGCTCTGGCCCTCAACATCCATTTGGGGAGTGAATCAGCAGATGGAACATCTTCCTCTCTCTCTCTCCCCTCTTTGTATATCTGATTTTCCAACAAAAATAAATAAACTTTTAAAAAATAAAAATAAACTAGAATATTACTGAATAATATTATCTGCTTTGTTTTAATGACTCTTCCATTGTATTTTTCAAGTTCATTTTCAAAACACATGTGACAAGTACTTGATAGTCAAAATCTCCATCATTCCATTCCTGTTCTAGATAACATCAGCCATACAATTCCTACTAGATAAGTAGGGATCTCATTTTCATGGAAGACTTGATGTAGATAGATACTTGATCTGAAATATACCCATTATAATTTTCCTTGAAAACCAACTATGAGCATCCAAGAAATTAGTCAGTCCCTTTGGAACATGTGACCTGATAGAAGATGTAGTGACAAGGTATAGTAACGATGTTAGGCAAATGAGTAGATACAGCAAAAGAAGTCTGCTGACAAAAACAGAATGATAAAGAAGACACATATGAGCCTAGCATGGTAGCCCATTAGCTGAAGTTCTTGCCTTGCATGCAATGGGATCCCATATAGGTGCCAGTTTGTGTCCTAGCTGCTCCACTTCCCATCCAGCTCCATGCTTGTGGCCTGGGAAAGCAGTTGAGAATGGCCCAAAGCCTTGGGACCCTGCACCAGTGTGGGAGACCCAGAAGAAGCTACTGGCTCCTAGCTCTGGATCAGCTCAGCTGTGTCCATTGCAGTCACTTTTGGAGTGAACCAGCAGAGGGACAGCAGACAGAAGATCTCTGTGTCTCTCCTTTTCTCCACAAATCTGACTTCCTAATAAAAATAAATAAATCTTTTAAAAATAAATTAAAAATAAATAAAGGAGACACATATGGGGAGAAAAAAACGAAAGCTCTGAAAGACCACAAGACTGAAAAAAAGAGAAGGTGATGCTTGCTTAATGTTTCTGTCTTTTCAGATCTTTCCTGTAGACTCTAAGCAACAAACTGCATTGCTTTCTTTGAATTCTAAAAAGCTGTCTTTATATACTTTGTTATGCTAACTCTAAAATACCACCTTAAGAGAAATTATCACCATCTCAAAAAAAAAAAAAAGCAACCATCTCTAAATTTTAAAAATATATCAGGTTCACAGTCTGGGCCTTGGGGTTGTGACCAACTATAGCTCCCTGCAGTGTGGCAGCTGTTGGGGGGTGCCCCTGCCAGGTCAGATTCAAGGCTGGGGACTCAGGCCAAAGCCACTGCTGAAAGGCAGTGAACAAGTTCTTGGTGTTGGGTGTCCAGTGCACCAAATGGTACCAGGCTCTGCCTCCTGGCTGCCCAGCAGCAAGCTTTGGGGTTTTTAGGATATGAAATTGCTGCTTAGGGACACCCACGAATAAGGCCTATTTTAATGTAGGTGAGAGATGAATTCTGGGTGATTCCCAGTAACAGGGTCATGAAACTTTCAGGCAACCATGGGAACTGAGACCTCATAGTTTGGAGGGGACTGTCCATAAGATCTATTTGGGCCAGAATGATTCACCAGCCAAATTAGGAATCCTAAGATGGGCTGTTAGCATAGAGCATCACTGACTGCCACACACCAGTCCACACCAAAGCTAAGGATGGGGGCCTGTCTGGAAGGGCTAGGTACCATTACTTGACTGAGTGGTCGAACAGTGGACTGGTCACATTTGGCAGGGTCAAGACACTAATCAGCATATGAGAGAACTTGGTCCAGGGGTAGATTCTCTGGGGGAATTGTGGGCCCAACTCTGTGGAAATACAAGTCCCACAGGTTAGCTCGTGAGCTGGGGTGGTGGTGGGCTAAGCTAGAAGTGACCATGGCACCTGCCATCACTTATAGGTAAAGGAACCGATGACAATCTGGGCACGTCAAGGCAGCAACACCCACATGTGCCTCCTAAAACAGGATGTTGGGTGGGCCAACCTGCAACTGGAAGAGGGTAGACCAGGCAAGGCCAAGCAAACTTCAACTCACAAAAAAATAATAGAAATCAGGATGGAGCACATGTCATTCCAACCGAGGCTCTTACCCTATTGGTCTTCATAAGGCAGGGATACTACAACACAGCATCGAAGGCAAAGACTGAGACAGATGAGGGGCTAAGCCAACTAGGTCAGAGCACCCACTGGAACGTGCGCAATCTAGGGCTGGGAATAGACTCAGTGAGAGTACACCTTGCTGGGTTGGGATTCCCATGGGAGGGTGCGGGGGCTGCGTTCTGGCCTGGATATGGCTGCAATTTCCTGAGACACAAATGTGGACTGGGGCTGGAAGCACCAAGCTGGGCTAGACACCTTCACCATCTTGCACTCTGGAGAACCTGGGTAGATGTAAGACGGACTAATAGGCTAGGTTTCTGCCCCTACTGAGCCAGGTGTGATCAGTGTCTGGGTATGGGCAAGCCTTGGCTGGGGTGAAACAGCCAACACCAAGAACTGGAATGGATTGAAAGCCAACAATGAGGACTGGCCCATGGAACCACCAGTACGTGCAAGACCTGGCATAGGGAGAGGTTCTGAAGGAGGAGCTTGGGAAACTCCTCTGTTGGATCACAGCCCCTACAGCCCCTACAGGTGAGTGCAAGAACCATGATATGGAGCAACTCAGAACAGGCCAGAGGAAGATACCCACCATCATACATATGGCATAGGTGGGGAGCAGACCATGCTGAACCTGTTCACATAAACTGCTGGCGAGCCCGAGCACCAGTATAGAGTGTGGGTCAGGCCAGTTTCGGTCACAACACATACCAGTGCACATTAAGGAATGCCAAGGTGAGCTGAGCCATACCAGATGTGGATACAGTGCCCAAACAGCACATGTGAGAACCAGTGGGGAGGAGGCAAAGCCAACAGGGGAAGGTGGGCTCCCTTGTTATGCAACCACTCCCACTGGAGAGCATGAGTTGGGATGAGGGCAGACCAGACCAGGCAGGGCTACAACACCTATGGGCCTCATGTGAGCTAGACTGGGGAAGGGTCAGATTGGGCTGACTGTTCTGACTGGTGCAAGCAAAAATTAGAGTGGGTGAGGGTTGGTTGGGCTTTGCTGCAGCATCAGCTGGCAGAGGCTGGCACGGGGGCTAATTCTGTCAAGTTAAATGCCAGAACCACCTGGACAGCACATAACCTGGGAGTGGAGTGGCCTAGTAGGGAGATAGTGGGCACCTCCCTCTTGGGTTACCACTCCCACTGGAGAGCATGAAAACCAAGACGGGGCAGGGGTGGCTAGACAGAAAGGCATCTGCCAGTATGTGTGTGGGCTGGATAGTAGATTGGTTGGGTTGAACTAGGCTTCAACGCCCATTGACAAGTATTACAGCTAAATGGGACAGACTGAACAAGCCTGCAGTTCTTCCTGGGATGCATGGGAACCAGGGTAGGGGGTAGGCCTGGTGGGGGTTATGGGCTGGCTGCAGCTCCCACTGATTTGCATGAGGACCAAGAATGAAGTGGGCATGATCAAGCTGGACTCTAACACCCATTGGTTCAAGTGGAAGACAGGGCTGGAATCAGAATTGATGCAGCAAATTCCAATGACCAGCATGTGCATAAGCTGAATGGGGTGACAGATTGTGCCAGACCCTGTATTGGCAAACTCACACAAGAATCAGGTTTGGGATCAACTCAGATGAAGTTTCTTTGGAGATCCCTCCAACTGAACTGCTGATCTCACACTTGATCTTAGCCAAAAGGCCAAGAAGTGATGAACTGCTGATCTCAGAACCCCAACCATAAAGAGACTGTGTCAGACAGTGGATTATGAATAGGTTTCATCGCGATTGGAACAGTGAGATTGGCAGCAATTCAGACCTGTTGAACTATCAAACTTGCTTAAGCAGGACCCTTGGAGTGTGCCTCACATCAGGGACCTGGGATGGGTGGGAGGCTCGGTGGGGTTTTTCCTTTTGTTTCTCCCCTGACCCCAGATACAGGGAAAAAAAATGATATTAGTGTGGGAACAATGGTATTAACCATTTTCACCCTGTAGCCTCTGACCCTCTGTACCCTAATAAACTAAGTAAGATTATTGTAAAAAATAGATAAATTAAAAAATATATATATATAGGGTTCACTACCTTTTATATTTGTAATTTTCTATTAAAATTTTGCAAACAACTAATATACAGAAATTCAGTTAAAATGAAATTTACTCCTGTAAGGATCCTGTGATGAAGACACTGTAGTGATCACTATTTTACAAGGGTGAAATACATTAAGTGACAGAATTTAAGCAACTTGCTCAATGCTGTTCAACTGGAACTGGCATTAATATTCATTCAATTAGATTTCAAATAGAGTTGGATAGCACCAGAATCCTCACTTTTAAGAATTATAACTCATAGCCTATCAATCATTTTCTATAATTTAAAATAATCATATTTTAAAGAGAGCTTGTGGTAATCCATAATTTATTTAGAAGTTGCATTAAGGAGAGTAAACAAAACAATGATGTCCACTAACAGGAACCTAATAAAATCACAATTCTAAGTCATCTGAAATTGTGAGCTTAATATGCAGATTTTAAGTCATAAAGCCTTTATTTTCTTTTTCTAGAATGCCTCATTGATCGCAATTTTATGGAGAAATTACAAAGATTTACATATGACAAAAATCATTGTGAAAACTGGAAAATTTATTTTAATTTTCCAATGAATAAGCAAAAATGAGATTGAGAGTAGTAAGTCCCAATATTTATTACCACTCAAAAGCAGAAAAACAGTTCTTGCACAGCAGAGAATGTTGGCAGTTTAAAATAATTTTAATCATCCCACTATGATGTGTATTTGCTTAACACATAAGAAGTTAAGTCTATTGCATATTAAACTAAAAATGTTAAGGCTACCTTTTTTCATAAAAAGTAATATCATTTTAAGAAAAAGATAAATATAATCTCTAAAGTTTCAAAACGTTAATGACCAAAACATAATTATAACAATCAAGATCAATTTTGTGCTTGGATCATTAAGACTTAGACCATAATATCTGTAACTTATACTTTAAACCCAACTCTGAGAGGCAGAGAAAAAAACAAAGGCAAAAAGTTCAGTCATAAAGAGTGTATAGGGCAAAAGAAACCCCCATGAAAAAGTGCAAAATGATAACATTTCTAGTTACTTATTTGTGATCCAACATGTTTAAAAAATATATCTTGGCTAACCTTAAATAGTACCATATAATACAATCCTATGTACTTGTAGTACAAGATAAGTGTTAACAGTGAAGCAAGGGAATAGAGATTCTAGAGCCAAGGAAGGTATCTTGGAGTAAGAAAGTAAGTATTTATCTTATCATTACAAGGTGAGAAGCATTTCAATGGACAGAAAGAAGGGGATAACAAGTAATTTCAGAGAACACCATGAACAAGTACTTAGACACAGGAGCATTACATTGTGATTGTTCTTCTGACATGTATTACTGCAACAATGTAGTTTGGGATGTAATGGTCTTAGTTTTAGGATTGAGAGCTGAAAGGGCCCAGACAATCAGGATGATTCCATCTTTTTTTCCACAGTCATTTGAACAAATTATCCAGCCCTAAACCATAGCTTATGGTGCCTGTTGGTTTGGATGGATCAAGGGAGAACTTGTAATTTTACATGAGAAGTTATGCTTTCTGTAACACTTACCATAAGTGAAATGATATGTCATCATATTAAAAACTGCGCAATTATACAACATGACAACATAAACAGCAGAAAAACAAACATAAAACATCAAAAAAAGTCTTTGATCTCTGGTTATTATGAGTATTCTTAAGTGTTAAAACATGTTATGCTTCACATTTGTGAGAAACAGAAATGCTTTCTACTGAAGTACTGCCAGCAGATAAACCTTTCATTTGTAATGTTCTCAGTCCTTAAAGTGAAGCATCCATAAAGATATTCTCCTGTTGTCTAGTTACATAATATTCTCATTGATAACATATATCAACAATGAAGAAAATACATATGAGGGTTCGAAAACATGGCAATCGCTGCATTACAAATGGAACATAGTTTCTAATATCTCAATCTCAAAGATATTACAAAGGCCTTGGATTATTTAAAATGTGTTTAAAGGAATAGGGTAAGGACAGGCTTAAGGAGAGAAGTATTAGCAGAGGAGAAGCAAAGAGGGCACAATCCTGGGAAGTAGCAAAGAACAGCCTGACAGTAGAGGGACAGAGTAGAGGTCAGAGTAGCTGTTGACAAGGGGAAGCTGCAGAGACACTGGAGCAGTGCTGCACTGAACACACTCCCGAGCATTATCAGAGCTCAACCAGTGGCTGTGTGGGAAAAGGAGGTCACTGGGAACTTAGGAGGTTAACCCAGCCTGTTCTGTTTAATCCAGCTATGAGCAGAAGCATACTGGCAAAGCATTAGCGGATGGATGTGGGAACAGGGTAGATTTCACAGCCCAGACTCCCACCACTGCCATATCAGGCACCATGTTGACGTCTGTAGCAAAGGCTCTGAGGGGGACAATGGTGAGCTGCTTAGGTGCTAAGCCAGAGGGAACTCACTTCCAGTTCAGTGCTTCTACTGCTCCCTCAAAGAAACTAATATCAAATTGAAATCCCCCAATTCTATCTTAAAAAGGTCCATGTTACCCCTAGAACTAATTGCCAGCATGTTCTGACAAGAATAAGAAAGAAAAAATACCTGTACGATGGGCACCAGTGACAGTCCTGTGATTTAGGTTAAAGTCACAGGTGGTTTATCCTTAATCTCAGATACTACTGCAACTGGGAGCAGAAGAAAAGTCAAGGAGACAACAGTGCGGCCACAACAAGGGATCACAGGAGGGTAGACAGTGGTGACCCAGGAGCCGTGGCTGTGGATGCTATAGAAGAAACATCACACGGAAGCCTAGGGTTGACTCACTGGAAGGAGTGGAAGGAATGATGGCAAACAATGAACCAGGCATAGAAAAGGTTCAATAAAATTAACCAGCAGACCTGTGGATGATAAAGCTTAAAAAATCGGCTTATAGAAGAAGAATCCTCTCATCAGAGTCGCAATGATCAAGGGCAAAAGAAGAGGAACAGTATAATGAATGGTGTTACTGACACTCTCCTGGCAAAGGAATAAAAGTCTATGTCAACTATAAAGTTAACAAAGGAAGACAACAAAGAATTGCTGTATAAATAATTTTAATAATTGCTATAAAGTTCACTAAAAACAATGAGAAGCACATAGAGGAGGTGAAATAATACAAGGAATATGTTATACAGGAAACACCAACATTGAAACAAAATGAAACTGAATTATTAGAAATTAAGAACACAATACAGTAAATTAAAAATTCAGCGGAAAGGCTTACTAATAGAATGTGTGAGGCAGAAGAAAAAGTCTCAGAATTGAAAGAAACCTGCTGCAATAATGGTAAACAGTCAAAAAGCTCGTAGGAAAAGAGTAAATCTAAGAAAAGCATCCAAGAACTAAGGGACATTATCAGAAGACCAAACATAAGAGTTATGGGAGTTCTAGAAGACACAGAAAGAGAATCTGGGTTAAATGATGTATTCAATGAAACAAAAATTGAGAACTTCCCTACCACAAAGAAACAAAGTAGAGGAGGGGCACAGAACTCTGAACAGAGTCAACTAAAAGCAATCCTTACCACCAAATATCATACTCAAACTTTCTTCAACTGAATATAAATAATATAAAGATCATTAAGCATTCATGTGAAAAAAATCAATTAACTTATATAGTAACCCCAATCAGACTCACACTTGATCTCCCAGAGGAAATGCTATAGACCAGAAGAGAATACAGTGACATATTCCAGATCCTAAAAAAACCTATATAAAATAATACATTTTAATATTCATACAAATAATACATAATATATAAAATTACAATTCATATATTTATACATATATAGTATATTTATATATCTATTAAAATATATATACAGAATAACACACATAGCAAACTTTTCTTTGTATTTGAACATGACCATCTACCAGACGTTGTTCTACAAATATTGCTTAAAGATGTCCTACTAAAGCCACAGTTCCTGCTAGGACAGGAGGTGGACTGAGTAGGGCTGGCTCATGGACCCACTGGTAAGCGTGAAACATGGCATTGGGAGAGGTTCTGATGGAAGAGCCCGGGCAACTCCTCTGGCAGGACACAGACCCGGCAGGTAAGCGCAAGAAACATGATAGGAAACAGCCCAGAAGAGGCCATGGAAAGTTACCCACTGGCATAAAATTGGCATGGGTCGGGGGCAGACCAGGCTGAATATGTCCACGTCATCCACTGGCAAATCCAAGCACCAGAGCAGAGTGTGGGTAGAGCCAGGTTGGGTCACAACAAATACTAGTGCACAACACGGAATGCCAAGGTGAGGTTGCCTGAGCCAGAACGGACTGCAGCGCCCAACCTGCATGAGAACAAGGAAGGGAGGGGGCAGAGCCGGCAGGGGAACAAGGGGTGGTTCCTTTGCTGGACAACTACTCCCACAGAAGAGCATGGGCTGGGATGTGGGCAGACCAGACTAGGCAGGGCTACAACACCTGTGTGTCTCATGTGAACTAGAATAGGGAAAAGCCAGGCTGGGCTGATTATTCCTACTGGTGCAAACAAAATTAGAGTGGGTGAGAGTTGTTTGGGCTTAGCCACAGCATCAGCTGGCAGAAGCTGGCACTGGGGGCTAGTTTTCTCAAGTCAAACCACAGAACTATCTGGAGAGTGCATAATCTGGGAGTGGGAGTGGCCTGGGAGGGAAATAGTGGGCTCCTCCCTCTTGGGTTACCACTTCCACGGGAGGGCATAAACCTAGGACGTCGGCTTGGGTGGAATGGGGCGTGGGACAGACTGGATTACTGCTACACATACTGGCAAACCAGGGTAGCGGGCAGGCCTGGTGGGGGTTATTGCGGGTCGCTCCAACTAGGCTGCAGCTCCCACTGGTTTATGTGAGGGCCACGTATGTGCTGGGTAGAACCAGGCTGGACTGCAACACCCACTGTTTCCAGTGGAAGTCGGGAGTGAAAACAGAACCAAGCCAGCAATTACAACCACCAGCTGATCAGGGCGATGGACTGTGCTGGGCCCTGTACTTGCTAGCACATACAAGAATCTGGTTTGAGAACATCTCAGACAAAGTCTCTTTGGAGATCTTTCTAATCTAAATGCTTGACTCAAAACCCTAACCAAGAAAAGAGATAAGACAAGAACAGGTCAACCAACCATCTCAGCTATGATGGACTACGTCAATCAGTGGATTTTTCAAAGACCTCATAGTTCTTGGAATGGCAAGATTGGCAGCGATTCATAACTGTTGAAATATCAAAACCACATGAGCAAGAACCTCAGGGCATGCCCTACATCTGGGACCTTGGGAGGGTGGGAAATTGGGTGGGCTTTCTGCCTTAATACCCCCCTTTAAACATGAAGGTAACAATATGGAAAAAATACTAGTCTTATCCACTTTCCTGTAGCCCTTGAACCTTTTTACCCTAATTAACTATGTAAAGATTGTCAAAATAAAAAAAATAAATTAAAAATAAATTTTTAAAAAGGAAAAAAGAAAAAAAGACGTCCTACTAACAGAGAAAAGGGATAACACCTACCAAATTCAAAGGCAAACATAGAGAACATCCCAACAAAACCACACACACACAAAAAAGAAACCCTTTGCTAATATGACAGGACCAAATCACTACCCCTCAAATGTAAAGAGCTTGAATTCAACAATAAAATGACCTAGATTAGTGAGCTGCATCAAAGAATGGAACCCATCCCTCTTTTGCCTACAGGAGAAACATCTCACCAACAAAGATACATGGGGAACTGAAAGTGAAAGGATGGGAAAAAATATTCAAATGGACAACAGACACGAAAACATTCTCAGTCTCCCTAGCTATCAAAGAAATACAAATAAAAACAACACAGTGAAATTCCACCTAACTCGAGATTTGCCTACTTTCAGAAATCTAGTAACAACAACAGTTGTCATGGATGTGGGAAGAAAGGTATTGCAGTGCATTGTTGGTGGGATTATAGATGAGTGCAGCCACTATGGAAGTCAATATGCAGAGTGCTAAGACAACTGAAAATGGATCTACTATATGACCATATATCCCACTTCTGGGTCTATAAAAAAGTGAAGTGAAATCTGCATAGGAGAAAGTGACCTGCAACCCTATATTTTTATCAGCACAATCCACAATAGTGAAGACATGGAAATAATCTAGATGCCCCGTGAAAAAGGAATGGATAAAGAAAATGGTGGTACATCTACTATATGGAATACTATTACTTACATACTCATTAAAGTGAATGAAAATCTACCATTTGCCACAAAATGATCCCAACTAGAGAGACCACTGTGCTCAGTGAAATATTCCAGTTCCAAAAGGACAAATATTTTATGTTCTCTCTGATGTGAGGCAACCTTCAGGAAAAATACAAGCTCAATAGAAAATACAGTCTTATAGACGACCTATATATGCTACAATATGCATCTCTACTCCAGAAAAAAAGGGGACTCACAATCAAAATGTTAAATATATCTTGACAATGGGATGTTGGACTTTCTACAATTGTCTATACCTACAATGCCATGATAGACTTGAATAGCATAATTTTGGACTTAGGACCATTATTGAAAGACTCCTATTTTAATAACATAAGAGAAAACAGAAAGGAGGGAGAATGGGGAATAGTAGAAGCGGGAATCCCTATGCTTATAGAACTGTATCATGAAAAATAATAAATAAATATACCGAATAAAACACATGAGTAGTTGATATAATAAGTCAGGGATTGTAAAAACAATCTGCTATAAGTATGCACAATAAATTTCAAGGAAGAATGCAAGCATAATTATACTAAAATGAAGCAAACACTACTAAGCCAGAAGTGACCAAATTTATATCACTTTTCAAGAAATCAGTTTTACAAATGTATTCTAGTTTCTAATGCCAGGATAGTAGACATAAACTTCTTTAATCAGGCAGAATTCCCCTGAATCATTTTTGTTGCCAATATTGTTGAAGTATTTGGAATTGTACAGCATAAACAAAGTCAAAATAAAATGACTTTATATTACCCCTATTTTAAATAAACACAATGCAACTAATCCATTTTCCATGAAATTAAAGTCAGTTACAATATTACTTCACATAGCTATACTTTATTTATCCCTTGAAATCTAAATAATTCTCTCATTATTGTAGTCAGAAGTATTTAACTGCAATTTAGGGCAACCAAGTACCCACTATATTTTTATCTTATCCTGGCTTTCCTATCTTCAACTATTTCAAATCCAGTCAACACAATATATAAAAACAAAATCAATACTCAATGTGATATGTAGAGGACTAATTTTTTAGGATTTATTAATTTGAAAGTCAGGAAGAGAGAAAGAGAAAGAACGAGAGAGATGGAGATTCAATGAGAGGCAGAGAGAGAGATCTTCCATCTGTTTGTTCAACACTGAAATAGCCCTTTACTTAGCCTGTTGGAAGCCAATATTCAGGAGCCAGGAGCTTGCTATGGGTACCCAAGTGGGTGTAAAAACCCAAGACATCTTCTCTTGCCCTCCCAGTCACATTATCAGGGAGGAGCCAGAAATTGAACTGCCTCCCATATGGGTATCCGGTGCCAAAGAGAGTGGCTTTACCTGTATGCCACAGTACCAATGTCAAGAGGATTGCTGTTGATAAGCTTATGCTTAGTCAAACCCTATTCCAAATGATACCTGTATTTTAAATGTTCTATGTTATTTGATATAGTAAGTTCATTTTGGTTCTAACAATTATTTTCACATTTCCAACAAGAGCTTTCCCTCTTTTTCCCTCATTTTTTATTTGGAAAAATGTTCCATTCAATGAGTATCAACAATAGATTTTCATTTTACACTATGTACATCTTGAAAAAGATTTTAATGTATGAAATTAACCTTCTTACCGAATGCAAACAATATTATTTAATGCTCATCAGCCAGCACTTCTGGTTTATTAGATTTCCACAATATACTTAGGTTTTGAATTAGGTTTAAAAGAGACATGGAAAAGGCCAATAGCTTTTCTCAGTCTCTGTAAACAATATTTTTGTAAATTTCTACAGTATTTGCCTACACAAAAAAATATGTGACATTTAAAACTTTAAAGGAAAGTGAAATCCTATTTTCCATAGGCATGTGTGGAGCTTCTAGTCAAATATGCAACTGACATACAACAAATTGCTAATACACCAAAATTAAATTTGTTTGGATTCACTGCTCTAAAGGAGAATATCAGCTAGACAGAGTTTCAGCAGTATATCACAAAGATACTAGCCGTAATAAATCTTTAAGACTTTAGGCTCTGCACTTAACTGACTGACTTAGGGTTTTTATTTCAAGACAGAATTGACTAATATTGGATAAATGTTTATGATATAATCATTTAGGATTGGTAAACAGAAAAAAGCAAGCATCAAGAGGTATGTCTAGAAAAGTAAATCTTGGTTTGAAAAGTGAACAACTTGCTTTGGTAAGTAAATACTATCTCCCATAAATTGGTCTATAAGAAATTACTGAAGCAAATAATTATTGGCTTATTGTTTTATATATCCCTTGCAAGATATTTTTAGAACAAAGTCAGATTCATATAATGTAAAATCTTATGAAAATCCCATTCACACTTTGGTTTTACTTCTCAGTCCTTTTTCTGATTGATCTGGAGTACAGGTAGTTATCAAATACAGAAATTATCACATTGATATGTGGAATGTCATCAATAAACACCAGAGTTGTGTCAGTGATCATTTCAATCATTACATATATTAGATTATCATTTGTTGGAATAATTTCTATGTCAAGATTACATATTTGAACATTACAATCATAGTTAAATACTACAAAAACTATGATCGCGTTCATGTAGTCCACAAACCAGCCAGGAGCCAAGGATGAATTAACTAGGTCGATTGTATTCATCAAAAATCTGGCAGGATCCTGTGATGAAAATACTGTCATGATCACTATTTCACAAGTGTGAAAGACATTACATAGTCAGTCCAGTTTTGCATAGAGCTTTTCATTTTTAATGCTAATTTTTATATTGTTCTCTACAGCCTCACAGATACTATCCAACTCCCCTTTAATTCTATGAACCAGGACATGTTAAACGTTTCCACATGATGCATGTGAATAGTCAAAAGTTAAACAGAGGGTTAAAAACAAAACAAGCATACCTATGATTCCTCTTAAGCAGTTAAAGTTAAAAGCTTAATATCCTAACAGAGGCCCAGCTTTTCTCCTTTTTGAAACAAACTACATAGTTATCTCTTCTGAGAAGGTGAAATGATGAACCAAAACGTAGTTTGAGTGACACCAAAGATTATCAAGTTGCCTTAAAACACTCTTCAATTTAATAACACATTTTTGTCTAATAACACATTTTTCTATAACTTTTCAGTGGAGGTCAATAGCTTTTTGTGCCACAAATCCAACCCCTATGATAAAGGGATAAATTCTTAGCCAAAGATTCCTTTCTGGGTGCCAGATTAAATAGTATAGTTTGACACTATTCAGAAACAGGTGCTATGTAGGAGAATATATAGTAAGAACATTATGAAATAGATGAAATGTTGGAGTTTGTTGAGAAACCAAAGATTTATCTGCATGGTAAATCTTATCTGTAAAGTCCTTAAACATCAGGCAAGGAATAACTAGGCCACACATTCCATTTCTGAGTCTGATTCCGTGAAAGTTCAGTAAAATTCAGATATAAACCTCCAAGTTAACAGAAATGTTTTTGCAGAATTTCGAGTTTTACAGAAATATACCCTCCTGAGTTGGATATAATAGGGCGATGTAGTTGGGATTATCTCATACCTGTGATGCCAATACCCCTGCTACACACACCCACACAACTACACAATTAACACTTCAACTAAATAAGTAATGAAAATTTTATAAAGTAATTGGGAGATATGGGAATTAATCAGCATTTGTAAGAAAATTATTACAGGGCCTGGCATTGTAAAACAGTCATTAAGCCACCACCTACAATGTGATGTCTCACATGAATGCCAGTTCAAATGCTTCTCACTAAGGCACCTGCGAAAGCAGTGTGAAACAGCCCAAGTTCTTGCACCCCTGCCATCAACATAGGAGACCCAGCTGGAGTTTTAGGTTCCTAGCTGTGGCCTGGCCCAGTGCTTGCCATCATAGACATCTGGGGAGTGAATCAGTGGATGAAAGCTGTGTGTGTGTGTGTGTGTGTGTGTGTGTGTGTGTGTGTGTGTATGTGTGTGTGTGTGTGTCTTTCCCTCTAATTCTTTTAAATAGATAAATAAATCTTTTAAAAATGATTGTAGACCCAGCCCTTGGTGCAATTTTATATTTTATTCAAATCATAACCAAATTGTATCCAGGTAGTGAAACAGAATGTAGAAAGGGGCATTGACCACAAAGATTCCCTCAGTAACAGAGTTAGGGCATAAAAAGAATATTTAGTATCAATTCAAATATGTAATCATAAAAGTGGAGTCAAACGACCACCAATATATGAAGGCACATCAGCACAGAAGTTAAGATATGGCTTATGATATCCACAGTCTATATTGCTGTTCCTATAGTCAAGTCTTAGTTCCATTTACTGTTTCAGCCTCTTGCTAGTGTATTTTGGGAGGCTGCAGGTGATTAGTCAAGTCCCTGCATCCTGCTTATGACTGACTTTCTGACTCTCATTTTTGAATTGCCATAAACATGGATTTTGTGGGCATTTTGGAAATGAAACAATGGTTGAAAATTCTAAAATTAAATAATAACAATCTGTGGCTCATGTTATCTATAACCTATTCGAAAGGTTTGAGTGGAAACTGTTCATAGCATTCAATCATCTTTATAAAGAGCTCTTTGATAAAGTTGTTTCCCTTCAAAGACCATCTATTGATGATGAACATTTAAGAAACTTTAGTTTCCCAACACATTAAAAGAAAGTTGAGGTGCTGGGGCAATAGTAAATAGCTTCCAAGATGATCCTAACTTCCTTGGTCTTTGTAACCAATATAATATGATGGAAGCAATGAAATGTCACTTTTATCATTAAGAAGACAATATTTCATGACTTCCTTCTTGATTGCTAATTAATGTATCCCAGTCTTGCCATTTTGCATCATTTTGTATAGAGAAGCTAACAACAGCTACTTAGAAATGTACTATGCTGTTATAGTGATCACTGGATAAAAATAATGCACTGATGAAGCAAATATAATGTCCACAGAGTGATTTTCCATTTGTGCATGCCATACAGCATTTGAAGCAACTATGCATTTTTTTTTAAAAAAAAAACACAATCATTTGTCAACAAGTTTTCCTTTCTTGTTTTATTTGTCAATCCTGACATGCATTGGGATTGACATTCTGAACACTGCAGACCCATAAGATTGTTCTGATGTTACAAATTTTAGCTCCAGCATTTTTTAAGCTGTCTTCAAAAAGAAAAAGTAAATCTCCAAAGTCAAAATAGAAATAACCATAACAAAATAAGTATGGTCAGAATGTCTAAGTTTCTTGGAAATGCTTCACTCTTGTTATTTTCTATCATTATGCAATATAAATTAGTATTTTAGGTAAAAAGATTTTGTGTTCACATTTTAAAATAATGTAAATGATCTCATATTTGGAGCTTGAATTCATTTTTATTTTAATTTCATTTTATAAAAAGTATAGACTTCTATTTCTTATATTTAGGAGTATGAACAGTATAACTGTTGATTCTGTAAGTAATATTTATAAATATAACTCCATATGTATAAAATTTAAAAATAAGCATTTTGTGTATAAAAAAGAGTGTATGTCTACATCAGCATACAAGATAATAAAAAATGAAATGTAGAAAATGTGCTTTTCAAGTTTTATGATATATGGGTTGAATTCTGGATGATTTTTTTATTGTGGATCATTTGGTCTTTATTTTGCAATGTTTCTTACAGCACATATATATTTTGAGTGAAAAATTATAAAAATTTGTATAATTTATTTTAAGTAGCAATGCAGTCATCCAAGTTGAACACTTTCATGGACCAATTCACTGCAGGAGACAATGAGGTTGAAAAGTAGAATGTAGATTCTGCTTTACATTAACCTTTTAAAAACACAGATTAGTAAATTCAATATGTTCTTCCAGGAAACTAAACCAAGTGACTGAATTTCTGTGCTAATACATTCTCAAATTGGAATTTATGAATAAAGGATGGCAGACAGAGAGAATCAAAGCTCTTTCCTTTGGAGTAGGAGATGTAACACTTTGGTACATAAACTAGGTTGCCACTTCAGGCATCCACATCCCAACCCATGTGTTACTCCATGCTCTAGGTCCAGCTTCCAGCTAAGACAGCTGATAGATAATGGTTGATGATTCAAATACATGCACTCTTGCCTCCCACATGGGATATCTAGAAGGCGCTCCTGATTACTGCATTTGGCCTGGCCCAACCCTGGCTGTTGTGGGCCTTTGGGGAATAAGAGGGAAGATGGAAGATATCTCTCCTCTCAGTCTCTCCCCTTCTCTCTGTAACTGTATCTTGCAAATAAACAAATAATTTTTTTATTAAAAATCTCAATATCTTTCCTTCATATTGGAGGATGGATGGAAACTATGTATGGCTTTGTAAAGATGAGATGCATAGGCTTTTATAAAATGAAAAATTAAAGATCATTTGCCCAATTTTTTTCACTGTACACATGGACCATTGGAGACATTGCTACTATCCCTACATTGAAAATGCATTCATTCTAGCTAGCTAATGCCTTCTACTCCAAGTTCAAGGTACTAACTACTAATTAGAATTTAATTTGGAATTGCAATGCCTGAAAGCATTCTCATTTGCTATGCTAAAAAGGCAGCAGCTGGAAAGGCAGCCACCTAAGCTGGCATCCCATATTGCTGCCGGCTTGTGTCCCAGCTGCTCTGCTTCTGAGCCAATTCCCTATTAATGGTCTGGAAAGGCAGTAGAAAATGGCCCAAGGCTTTGGAACCCTACACTGAAAAAAGAGACCAGAAAGAAGCTAGTTGCTCTTGGATTTGGAATAGCCTAGCTCCAATCACTGTGGACGTTTGGGACTGAATCAGTGGATGGAAACTCTTAGATAGATAGATAGATAGATAGATAGATAGATAGATAGATAGATAGATAGATAGATATAAACATACATATCTTTCAAGTAAAATGAATAAATCTTTTTGTTTTAAAGATTTATTTTATTTTTATTACAAAGTCAGATGTACAGAGAGGAGAGACAAGGAGGAAGATCTTCTGTCCAATGATTCACTCCCCAAGCGACCCCAACAGCCAGTGCTGTGCCAATCCGAGGCCAGGAACCAGGAACTTCCTCCAGATCTCCCACATTGGTGCAGGGTCCCAAGGCTTTGGGCCATCCTCGACTGCTTTCCCAGGCCATAAAATAAATAAATCTTTAAGAGATAAAAATCACATAGGGATACAAAGATGGAACAAAATATGTGTGAATGCACCTATTCTGGTCTAATTACCAGGAACCAACTCCTATTGAAACTGTGCCTGAAAAATTTCAGAGATTCTCTGCTGGAGCACTCTCCCAGGCTCCCTCAGATCTCATCACCAGCTTCTTTCTCAGACCAGCACTTAGGCCTTGAATGCTGATGAACCTGCACCTCCTCCTCCACAATCTGCTTCAAAAGAACAAACCCTGCCAATTCACTTCCTGCTTCATCATAAATGTTAAATACATACTTCTGTTTAATTCCTCCCGGTACATTGCCAACCCCATTATAGAAAATTAAAAGTATAAGATATCATTATTGAAGGATCAAAGAGAACAGAAAAGAGTCCACAGCCAATGGAAACCACCATTTAAGCAAATCACACAAAAATAGAACCAATAAGTTTTTGCCACATACATGACAACTAATTAGCAAATAAGAAACAATTTTTTTCAAATATCTAGACAGATGTTTTCTCCTGAATGTCCTTCATTCTTCATAATTAATCTAAGTCTCATAATCTCTTTAAGATTAGGGCAAAAACGTTTTTACTACCTCACTTCATGTTTGTCATGTCTGAATTGTTAGAATTATACACTCTTGGTGATGGAACTGAAATATTATGCTGTAATTTCTTTGCTTAGATATACTTCATTTCTATAAGCTCTATTTCCATAGCTAGACAATCTGGAGTTAAAGAACAGGAATTATTTTGTTGCTGTTGTTGTTGTTGCTATTGTCGATCCTCATGTCATTGTGAAAAATATTGCACACACAGAAGATTTTTGATACAGAAAGATTTGAGTGTACTTGACTTAATGCATTAGGATTATTAGAGTTGAGATTTAATGATCATTCTCAGATGTTTATTTCCTTTCTTTTGTGATTTAATTTGAATGTCTTAGGCCCAAAGAATGAACATGAATTATCATAAACACTATCAGAAAATAATAAGAAGTAGAATCCAATGCTAGAGCAAAAATAGCTATGTATACATATGAATAGTTATTTGAATTTTATGACACTGTGTAATTTTCTTCTCTTATATAACTTCCTGATGCTCATGATGACAAAAATAGTCTTTAGAGAAATCACTCTATTTTAATATATGCCAGAGATCACTTGGATCAGTACTGCCCTAAGTATATTAACCTGCTGACTAGGGAATATCTTTAACAAACAACAATCTAACACTCATTCACTGCAGCAAGGACAAACAGAACAGAAAAAGTATTCACCTCCAGACTCAGGCAATTAGTTTTAAGTATATCTAGATGAGCCCTGTTATAAGAAAAAAATTCATTTCTTCTGTGAAGAAGAAATTATAAATGAATCCAAAGTAAAAGTAAATATCCTAATAGAAGACACTTGAAAATAAATCTCCAATACTATTACTGGAGGACTTACAATATAAAGATCTATTAAATGTTCTTTTTGAAGTATCATAACTGTCCCCATGGTAACACTCCAGGACAATTCAGATGGAAATTTAAATTAGAACCAATAGACTGGACAAAAAGAACAAATGTCCTCAAACCCCTAACCTAAATGAGCAGATGAATCTAGTATTCATTTTTGAAAACAGTAATAAGCTTTCTGTCATGATCAAGACAATGAAGTAATCTGGAAATAATCAGATGACATTTTATTTAAGGATGCAGACATAGGATGATAATATGACAGCTTAATGACAATCATTCATTTTCTCCAGAATAGCAGACATTTGCCTCTAAATAAAAGGTCTATGTTATTCTGTTCATAAGAGTCCTATTTGCACAAGGAAGCAAACTCCAAAAGTTGTATAAAAGTTTAAACAATAAATTACTCCTTCTGCCTCCTGTTCACAATTTACTCCAGGAGACAATCAGTTTTGAACCACCACTTCCCACTTCAGTTCTTCTATTAGTTATATTTATAACCTTAAACAATATGCTTTACCCTCAGACCTTATTCATTTTATATTGTACCTCTACTCTCTTCTCTCCACCAAACAAGATAAGAAATCAGCACAATTCTTCTAATACTTTTCCCTTTCCCTTTCATTGTTATCACATTATCAGTTGGTTTAAACATAAAATTTGAAATAACGTTTTGAACCTTTTAGCTTTAAATTAGCCTTCCTAATCAATGAATTCCTATACCTAAATGAACCTAGTGAGTCTTCTTCCACCTTGCAATCTCAAGAAACTGATTAATGACAGTTTACAGAATCTGAATTTATTTCTAGCAATGATTAATTTTTCATTGCTTGTCTAGAGTTGACTGGCTAAAGCTAATAAAAAGCATTTTGCATGGTTACCCACTACAGAATCACGTTGTATGTGTTGACTTACATAAAAAGAAGAGTAATTAATAAAATGGGACCATAAGAATAAATATTCCAAAAGTATGGATCAAGTGAATTCACTGTGAACTAAAGCCATTCTCAAAACACCTGAAGAAAAGGAGAAAATAATTAAATAAAGAATTAAGTCATATTTTGCAAAATTATAAAATAATATATTTCAAATTAAAATAACCCTTAAAATGTGAGAGAGGAAAAGTAAGGACACCTCAGACTAGCTATAGTGACATTTTATGAATCTTACAGACACAAAAATTTCATTTTTGAGTATATATGCTTTTTATTGCTATTATTATTCTCTCTTTTTTTGCTGTTATTATTTTCTATGATACTGTTTCGTAGGTATAGAGATTCCTCTCTTTACTCCCCTTTCTCCCTCTCTGTCCACCACCACTATTTTTCCCACTTTATAACAATAGTATAATCCTTCAGCAAGTCACAAATCCAACATTCTACTATTTAAGTGTATCAAGCATTGTAGGTATTGGCAATGATGGAAATCTAGTATCCTGTTCTCAAGATGTATTTAAAATTTTTATAATTTTTTTACCATAAAAAATAACTTAAAGTAGCTCTAGTCTTTGTAATTACTTGGCAATATACAGTAGCTGCCTTCTAAGTCCTCCTTAGGAAACACACCACAGCTATTAAGTTTCCTCTTGTCTTCTGCCGGGTTCCCTTTCCCACAGAATTCTGACTGTTGTGGCCAGAGTTAAAACCTAACCCAATCTTATTTCCATTTCTGTTTTTTTAAAGATTTATTTGTTTTTATTACAGAGGCAGATATATAGAGATAGGAGGAGAGATAGAGAGAAAGATCTTCCGTCCGCTGATTCACTCCCAAAGTGACCACAGCGGCCGGTGCTGTGCCGATCCGGAACCAGGAGCCGGGAACCTCCTCCAGGTTTCTCATACAGGTGCAGAGTCCCAAGGCTTTGGGCCATCCTTGACTGCTTTCCCACGCCACAAGCAGGGAGCTGGATGGGAAGTGGAGCAGCTGGGATTAGAACCGGCACCCATATGGGATCCCGGGCACGTTCAAGCTGAGGACTTTAGCAGCTAGGCCATGGCGCCAGGCCTCTCCACTTCTGTTTTACACGTTGGATGTTCCCCTATAAAATTTGTACATTATAGCTCCAGTTTTTAGTATCTCAGAATATGACTATACAAAGGATTTTTCAAAAGTTCATGAAAAAAATGGTCATTCTAAAAATATTCTGAATGAATTTTAAAAATTTTATGTGATTTTCCTTAATGTTATTTTCCTAAAACTTTTCGAAATACCCTTGTAACTGGAGATAGAATTTTTAGGAGAACTAAGTTAAAATTTAGACATTTGCATGTGCGTCTAGTGTTAGATTAAAAGAGAAAGAAATATGGGAAAACAAAACAGGAACATGATTATTTACAAGTAAGGGAGAGAGGCTTCTTAAAAAAACAAATTCCATGGAGGCCAGCACATTGACTTACTGGCTAAATCATCACCTTTCATGTGCAGCCATATGGGCACAGGTTCCTGTCCTGGCTGCTCCACTTCCCTGTTTGTGGCCTGGGAAAGCAAAAGGATGGCCCAAAACCTTGGGACGTTGCATTTGTGTAGTAGAACTGGAAAAAGCTCCAGGCACCTGGTTATGGATGGGTTCAATTCTGCCTATGTAGCCACTTGGGAAGTGATCCAGAGGACACTTTCTCTATCTCCTGGCTGTAAATCTGCCTTTCCAATTAAAAACAATTTTTTTTTTTTGCTTCTATCAGTCCCCAGGGAAAGTGTTCCTTCCTTTCTTTTTCTGATATCTTTCAGCATCTGAGCTCAGTGTAACTTCTCACTCTCCAACCATCTCAGATCTCCTACTAAATACATTATAATAAGTAGTTAATTTTCTTCTAAAAATAAAAAGGAAAACTTAATCCACCAACTCCTAAAAGTGGTGTGCCTCTATTATAGAGATGAATGTATCAGGTTACTGATGTTGTGAATTCAAATCAGGGTAATAGCTAAAAATATGATTTGTGATTCATTAATAAGATACATCTAATTCTCAAAATAATCCTAAAATAGTTATTATTTGTCTCCATTTTTTAATAAAACTGGAGATGTAGAAAAGTTAAATCATATGAAATAAAAACACATAAAAAAAAGCCAGAACTCAGTCTGGGTTCCAAAGTCTACCTTCTATGTTATACCACAGGTCTTTCTTATTTCTTCCTGTTCTAATTTATGTGTTTTAAGACTTTATATTATAATGCTTATTTCAACACAGATTACACAAACTTCCTCTTGAGAACAAATATTTGTTTTTCTAGAGTCTTTGTAAAACCTACATATTTTAAATATTAGAAAATTTACATATATTTTATTTATACAAGTCTTTAGAAACACATCTATGATTAGATTAAATGCACATATATTTATGGCAGTATGACTCTTATAAAAACCATTTTTCTAGTTACATAACATCAAATTTGATAAAGTACTAGCCTGTCATTAGGACATGAATGTTGTGATTTTTTTAAATACAAACGAAATCTTATTATTCCTCTACTTTGCTTTCATACTTGATTTATTTTCTGTCTCGTTTACCTACTTAACTGAAATAATTGTTTATGACTAAGTGTTTAACTCATGAATTATTGTTACCTACAAAGAAACCACATTTTTGTCCTTGGCCTCAACAGAAAAGTTTCACTAATCATCACTATACAACCTACTTTTAAAAAATTCCAATAGCAATTATTTTTCTTTTGGCAATTAATCATATAGTATTTTGTGACAAATCTGTTGTTCGCTTGAGCTGATATTTAACTATTTTGTGATTTAGTTTATGTTAGAGTCCATATTTCAATTTATCCTAAAATTATTTTCTTAAAGTATAGATATTACAGTCATGAAACTGTGCTATCAACAACAATAAAAGTAATATTCTTATAATCCCTTTTGGCTTTCAGTCTCTTCCTCCCACTAAATTGGTGAACTTAATCTTTTGTCTTTCACAGGGACCCTATGGTAACCAAATTAGTGAACCCCTAAAAATATCCATGTATCTATTCCGAACACCTGTGTGTGCAACTTTCCATGGGCAAACCCTGTCATTACCAAATGATATTGTATCAATAATGGCATATAAGTTTTGAAGTCATATCACAAAAGACATTATAGTTTTTGCCTCTCTCTCTAGTGTCACTGGTTTTGGGGAAAGCCAGATGCCATAATGGAAAGATACTCAAGTAATCTTTCCAGAAGGTTTATTTGGTGAAGAACCGAAGTTTTCCTGCCAAAGACTGTCATTATCTTGGAATTGTAAATTCCAGCACAACACAATAGCTCTTTGCTGTGTTGAGTGCAGAATCTCAAAAAAAAAAAAAAAAGAGGCTTTGACATAGAACCACATAGTAGTCAATCCTGAACTGGCAAATCCAGAAAAGAATATATGAGATGATAAATGTTTATGATTCCATTAGGCTGTGGTTTGCCACACACACACACACACACACACACACACATACATCACTGACATAATGGAGTACATTATTTCCACTCACATCTAACAGTAAAAATTCTTGATCAAAATTTACTTTGGCCAGAAAAATCTAAGAAACGCAATTCAGTCACAAACCCAGCAATAAATCAAAACAACTGGGGGAGAGGGTAACAGCTGATATTCTAAATAAAATGCATCCTAATATCTGAGCATTATCTGACCTGTGTCTCATAGTTATGTTGAATTCCACAATGAAACCTAGAATAAAAACTAGGAATTTCACCAGTAAGACGGTCATTATGGTATACAAATTAATGAGAGGAATAGTTTTCAGAAGATATGTGTAAAAGGCACTGAGAAGACAATTCCATAAATGTATATTATATTGCTCAGTAAATATCAGTACAATTAACAAAAACTCAGATTTCCTTAAAAGGAAGTCTTGGGCATGTCATAGTGGCCCAACAGGCTAACACTCTGCCTTGAAGAACCAATATATATTATGGGCACCAGCTTCATTTCTAATCCAGCTCCCTACCTATGGCCTGGGAACATGGCAGAGGATAGCTCAAGCCCTTGGGTCCCTGCACCCATGTGGGAGACCAGGAAGAAGCTCCTGGCTCTGGCTTTAGATCAGATCATCTCTAACCATTGTGGCCATTTGGTGAGTGAACCAGCAAATGGAAGATCTCTTTGTCTCCCCTTCTCTCTGTAAATCTGCCACTCAAACAGAATTAACTAAATAAATAAACCTTTAAAAAGGAAATCTTTAATACAAAACTAAATGGTTATAAAATAGGTCTTAATGTGACAAGAACAAAAGGCTTTATGTTGTTAAGTTATAGTTTATAGATTAGTCTATCCAAAATTACCCTGCTTATTAAAAATGAACTTTAATAAGTGTATGAGTATAAAAAGTCTTAAAAAATGTATTTATGCTGCTTACAGCTGCTCCGAATACATTAACTTTATCTTTGTACATTTTTGTTAATATTTCAATTTTTAATATATGCTCCACATATTGCAGTATTTGAATTGCTTACAATAAATATCATGTTACATGGATATACAAAAATAAAAGGAAAATAAGCCAATAAAATATATTCCATGAGGAATAATTTATTTCTAAATACTTGACAAACCAATTTTTCCTCATTGCATACTACTCCTTGAGTTCAGGCCTTGGTCATTTATTTATTATTAGTATTCAAGTAACTTTTCCCATAAAGGGCAATACTATAAAATGTTTATACATTTCTTTTGCAACTATATTATAATGCTGTTGTAAATTGAATTACTTAAACAATACTTGAACTAATGTCTGAATTCCAGTAAAACTTCATTTACTAAAACAAGTTAAGGACCAGCCCTTGGGCCACTGTTTACTGACAACTCAATTACATTACAGAAGTCCTTAAATTCCACCTCCAATTCCTTTCCTCTCTCTATCATACTATATGTTCTTACTTTGCACTTCTTCATACCTATGTTGTTACTTAATCTTAGCAATCTGGAAAATTCTTAAGCTTCTAGTGACTTGAAGATTATTTTTGAAGATGCAAAATACCCTTCACAAATGATGGTGAATGAAAATGATTATTCTCTCTTCGACACTTGGAATATTTACATATAGCATTTTTAGCATTTTGTATTGTAATGATTTCTATATGTACTTCCCAGTGTCACACAACATACTGTAAGAGCTAAGCATACTGCTTTTGATTTCCTGAAAACTACTACAAGACAGAAAAGAGAGCAGGTATTCAAACATTTTTGCTGAATGAACTGAAAGAGAACAGTACCATCTTGAACTTTCAATTTTGAACGAAAATTACTCCTCCTAGCAGTTCTCATTTTCACAACACTCAAAACTTAGTAGCCTGAACCTTCTTCCTTTTCAACTTTCTGCATGATAGAATGACCATGACAAATAATATAATAGAGCAAATAAAAAATTTGTACAACTTTTTGAATTCTCATTTGTCAAAAAAAAAAAAAAAAACATTAAAAACTTCACAAGTAATGTCAGTCAGGAAACAGTTCATCCTTGCTCTCTGGTCCTATTTAGATAACTTTTTCCTAAACCAGGTTCACTGATGGTGAGTCATTTGACTATGGGAAGTTTAGTTTTGAAAATCTAAAATAAATTGATCGTGTGGTACTATCTTCTAGCTGAGAATGTACCCCAGGTTCACTTGGGACTATTTCACACAACTGTTACATAGGAGCAGTAGTTTCTTCTTAAAAAAAAGTCAAAAACAATTTCTTTAAAGGTTAATATTATTTACATAAGTAAGAGGGATGCATGTCCATGTGGGCCTTTCATTAGTGTGGGAGGGTCAGATTCGGAGGAAGGTGGGTGGGACCAATGTTTCAGGGTTAATTTTTTTTTCTCTCGAGTCCACAGAGGAATAGGGGCAGGTGGCCACTCCTTGCTACCAAACTACATCAGCACCTGGGTTTGGGATGGTCATCTGAAATGCCTTTGAGACGCGCATGTGGCTAAGAGTGATCCAGAGGTGTTACTTGAGTGATTTTAAAAGTTCTAAGAAGTTGTTAGTTTCATTGCTCCAGGGTTGAAAAAAATCTTTCCAAGGTCTATTGGTTGAAAAAGTTCACTTTAGTTCATCCATAAACCCAGGAACATGCTGCAAGGCTTGATCAAGAGAACTGTCCAGTCTGTTCTGTTTCCCATCCTGAAAAGGCAGTTGACATTCTCTTCTGGCCTAGATGAGCTGACTGTCATGTCCCCCACGTGCATCTGGACATGCTGTCTGCTGCACAGGCATCAGCAACACTGAGGAGGCCCAGTCCCAATACATGCACTCCAAAGTCAGACTATACATTTTTGTTTTATAAAGATTTATTTATTTTTATTATAAAGGAGGATATACAAAGAAGAGGAGAGACAGAGAGGAAGATCTTCCATCTGATGGTTCATTCCCCAAGTGGTCCCAATGGCTGGAGCTGAGCCAATCCATAGCCAGGAGCTCTTCCGGATCTCCCGTGCGGGTGCAGGGTCCCAAGGTTTTTGGGCCATCCTCAACTGCTTTCCCAGGCCACAAGCAAGGAGCAGAATGGGAAGTGGGGCTGCTGGGATTAGAATCGGCACCCACATGGGATCCCAGGGCGTGTATAAGGCGAAGACTTTAACCACTATGCTATCACGCTGGGCCCCAGACTATACATCTTGTGATTCTTCCTGTGGCTTGGGTCTATCATGGAGTTCCCAGTAGTCTAATCGGGGAGTCCCCCTAGGAAATTTTGCCTCAAGTGACCTCAGATTTGACTCGGGTGTGTCAGCAAGTGCAGGCTCAAGTTTGCTTTGTCACCTACACCAGCCAATACATATAAAAGTGGACACAGCTGCATGGTCAATTCTATCCCAGCCCAATATCTTATGTGAACTGACAGATGCTCAGTCAACCCCAACACAGACCCAGTCTGGACATACAACAGCAGGTGCTGAGGTATAGTACAGCCTACTCTGCATCCCATGCAACTCTCAAGAATACTCACAGTTGCTGGGTTTAGCTCAGTGTAACACACCACCAGCCCCAAACAACATATATGCTGACAGGCCCAGTCCACATGTATGCTGACAGTGCTTCAGCCTTGCCCAACCTAGTCTGCCACATCCCTGGATCACATACTCACCAGTGGGAGCTACAGCCTTTCAGGGATGTTCCCAGAGCTTCCAGCCCAATTGTCAGCCCTGCTCTTGTGTGTGCTAGTGAGTGCTTCAACAAATCCAGCATGACCCACCCACAATCTCAGCTCTCACTGATGGACAATGCAGTCCAGCCCTGCCAGGCATGGTCCACACTGTCCTGGCTCTTGCACATGCTGAAAAGATCAATGAAACAGAAGAGAAATACCAGAAATGAGCCCACACAAGTATAGCAAACTGACATTCAACAAACAGAACTGAAAATAACTGAGGAGAAAAGTTAGGTCTGTTCAACAAATCTTGATGAGACAACTGGATATCTGCTTAAAGAAGTAAGAAACAAGACCCCCACCTATCACCTTATACAAAAATCAGCTCTAAATAAATCAAGGACCTAAATTTGCACCCACAAACCATCACACTATTAGACATTGGTAAAGATTTCTTAGAAAAGTCACCAAAAGCACAAGCAACCAAAACCAAAATAAATAAATGGGATTACATCTAACTAACAAGCTTCTGTACAGCAAAGGAAATAATCAACAAAGCAAAGAAGCAGACAACAGAATGGAAGAAAATCTTTGCACACTATACGACCTATAGGAGACTCACTATGCAACCGATAGGAGACTCATATCCAGGATCTTAAAAAGAGCTTCAGAAATGTAACAGCAGCAATAACAAACAACTCTGTGAAAAAATGGGTTAAGGAAATCAGCAGGCATTTTTCAAAAGAACAAATTTAGATGGCAAATATATGAAAAAATGATCAGGCTCCCTATCAGAGAAGTACAAATAAAAACCACACTGAGGTTCCACATAACTTCAGTGAAATTTGCCCACATTCAGAAATCTACTGACAACACCTGCTGGTTTGGATATGGGGAGAAAGTTTCCCTACATCACTGCTGGTGGGAGTGTAGGCTAGTACAACCACTATGGAAGTCATTATGGAGAGTCCAAAGAGAACTGTAAATAGGCCTGCTGTATAACCCAACTATCCCACTTCTGGGAAAATATCCAAAGGAAATGAAAGCATATGAAAAAAGGATCTGTAACACTATATTCACAGTAGCACAAACTACAGAAGCAAAGACATGGAAACAATTCAGATGCCTATGAAAAGAAGAATGGATAAAGAAACTATGGCATATCTACTCCATAGAATACCACACAGCCATTAAAAAGAATCAAATCTTGCCATTTGCAACCACAAAGGTCCCAACTAGAGACCATTATGCTCAGTGAAATAATCCAATGCCAAAAGGACAAATATCATATATTCTCTCTGATATAAGGTAACATTCATGCAAAATGCAAGTGCAATAGATATATAGGTAAACATGTATACACATGCATTCTCATAGATAAACTATGTATTGGAGACAAGTAAATCACAAAGTGAAAATACACTGCAGTATGCATTTCTACTCCCAAATGAAAACAGCACTCCCAAAGTGTCAGAGCCGAGCCTCCTCAGAGGCTCAGACAGAGCAGTGGACAGTATAATCAGGTGCACATGGAGGATATGGCAGATCGGAACGTGAAGAGGAAACCTGGCACCACAACAGAGGACAGAACAAATCAATCAACTACCCAAGCCATATATTGGCATTGAGAAACTGGGCAAACAGAGACTCTCAGGTGGACTATGTCAATCAGTGGATTCTGCAGCGTCCTCATCATGCTTGGAATGGTGAGATTGGCAGCAGTTCATAACTGTTGAACTATGAAAACCACTTGAGCAAGACCCTTGGAGCATGCCCCACATCTGGGACCTGGGATGGGTGGTAGACTGGGTGGGGCTTTTCCCTTTATATCCCCCTTTACCCTAGATATAGAAAAAAAATGTGGAAATAATAGTCTTACCCATTTTCCTGTAGCCCTTGAACCTTTGTGCCCTCATTAACTATATAAAGATTGTCAAAAATAAAGAAAAAAAAGAAACACACACTAATAGTAAATACACAGAGAGGATTTTGAAGATTTGCAAATACTTTTGAATTATATGAAGAATTTATAATTACTACTTGACCAGGGCATTCTTTCAACTCAGATGAGATGGTACCTGAGGAGCCTGTGTGTGGCACATCAGGTAACATCTGGGTGGGGTATGTGCTCAATTGGCTCAAGGAAAAGCTAATCTAACCCCTCACTGGACTGCTATGTTGTTAATACCTCTACTTTTCTCATCTAACTTCTATTCAAATCTTATGGAAAAACACAAACTAAATAAAAAAAAAACTATTCATGGTGTAAAAAAAAGAAAAGAAAAGAAAAGAAAGGAGCACTCCTACTTAAACTGTTAAATTTATCTTGACAATAGGATACTGAATTTTCTGAAAATGTCAATACCTACTGTGTCATGATACACTTACATAGCAGAATGACTAACTGTGGTGGTTGCTGAACGACTATACTATTGTAATATTATAGTGGAAAACAGTAGGGAACAGGGGAATTGGGTTGGATGGAAAGGAAACTGCCTGAGCCTATGGAATTGTATCATGCCAGTCGGTATCAATTTTTTTAAAAGAATAAGCATAAACAAATATGCTAGGATACTGGTACAGGTAACACATATTTTCCTTTAACCAGGCCCACAATGCCAGCCAGCTTTTGGGTGCTTTTCTCTCAGCATGATAACATTTGTCTAGGTGCAAGGTAACTTAGACAACTGTCACAACTGGGGGTTCAAAAACAGTTATTATGGGGTCTCCTCATATTACATATGCTCATTTGCAATATATCATCTGAGTTAATCCTCCTTCAGCCTTAAATGTCTAGTATCACTGATTTGTTAATGAGGAAACTAGGATCAAGAATATTGAATACTGGGACCAGTACTACAGATAACAAGCAGAATTGGGTTTACAATTCAGTTTTTCAAATTTTATGCCCCATATTTTTTCTTCATATATCACTAACCTTCCTCTCCCCTTATTTCCCAACATTTGTAAGAAGCCATCTATTTATCATTTATAATGAAGTTACCAGTTATTCCATCAATTCCTAGATATTTTGCATCTGCTAAACAATATGATTAATTTGTAAATCCTTGTTTAAAGGGTTCAAAAATTTGTTTATTGAAATTTTTTAAAGAATTAAAAATGAACAATTAAACATTTTACATTTAGCTGTATACAGAATTCAGTTACACTGTCCCAAGATTTTCACTGGCATACAGATAAACCAGGCTATCATGGCCTGCATCTGAGAACTAAATAAGCACCATCCGTAGGCAAAACAGGCAACTTAAACCAGATCTGAGCAGCCCAGAGATGGCCAGCAAAGATCAATGAGGACAGATCTTTCCATTCCACTTCGCAAAGGCCAAAATATACCAAGCAATCATATATGTCAAAATCAAAGGATAATGGACATGATCCCAGCAGTGAACAGAAAGGGACACAAGCAAAGATACAGTACCAGCTCTGAGAATACTTTTTCCAATGTGCCCATTTTACATCCCACTTTGTCCTTCCCTCTTTTCTTATAGCTGTTCCCCATTCCAAGGCTTCCTGTCACAGAAGTATACGTTGGGAACTTATTCTTAATTATTAAATAATATAAGTTATGAATTTTAAAGCAATTGACTATTTCACTATGAAAACAATGTGGTGTTCAATCTTTTCCTTTGTATAAATACTCCAAAAAATTTTTAACCCTGCTTTTTCAACCAATTCTTTCTTCACTGAATTTAAAATTGCAATTAATTGAAACTGCATAGACTTGCTTTAAAAATCCCTAAACTAGAAAAAATTAAAAGCATACATGCCTCCTAAATATTCACAAATGATGAAACAGTCAATCACTGTGATTTCAGCTGATGAAATGTTAAGCATTGATCAAAATCATATTATAAAATGCTAAGAAGTCAAGCAAACAAATTCTTACATTAAAATATAAACATTTAGGTTCGACATTGTGAAAGAGCATGTTAAGCCACAGCCTACAATGCTGACATTCTATATTAAAGTACCTGATCTAGTCCTGACCACTCTGCTTCCAATCCAGCTTCTTGAAAATATATCTAGAAAGGCAGCAGAAGTGAACTATGTACTTGGGCCCTTGCTACTAATTTTGGGGAATCAGGATGAGCTTCTTGGCTCATGGCTTCAGTCTAGGCCCAAACTGGCAATGGCAGGTATTTGGGAGTGAACCAGTAAATAGAAGATATCTCTATATTTATGTGTCTATCTCTTTTTTCAGTTATGCTGTCTTATAAATGAGTAAGTAAAATTTAAATAAATAAAATGTGAACCACTATCAAAGGGTAAAATGTTATAACTAAGTAAAAATATAAAAATAGACAAAATTTCTATAACATGATTCTTAGCAATATAAATGATGAATTTTAGCTTTTTATTACTAATATTACTTTGGCAATTAATTACAGTTCTCAAAATTAATGCACGGCTCTAAATTTTAATGTTTAATATTTAATGTACTGAATGAGGGCATATGCACAACATTTGATCAATTTCATAAACCCTTGCTCTAAAATTGTAACCTGTTCATCTGTGACACTTTTATAGGATACTTCAAAAAATGTAGTATAATTTGGAAATGATGCTGTAACATATCCAAATATGCATATATATATATATACATATATACAGAACTCAGAAAAGTCCATTTATAACATACATGATAAATGAAGGCAGACCAGATAGATTAGCATAGTGTGGATTCTAGATAATTCTATGTTTGACCTCCTAGTTGACCTTTCTCTAACTCAATCCTTCACTACCAGAAAGTTAAAAAGAACCATTTATCCCTAAGATATTCAGTATTATTGTACACAATACCAAAAGATATTTTTCCCTTTAGTTTTTTCTAATATGTTATTTCTGATTTCTTATTTAAATACACTTAATTTTTCACAAAATTACATTCTGATAGTGCATTTATTTATCTTCTACTCCTTAAAAGCAGTTTTCCTTCCCTTGAGTTTATAGGAGCAATTTAAAAAGCTTGCTTACATGTGCAATTTCACTAAGTTAATACACATTTATGGAAGCATTCAGATATGATTATTTGACTATTCATAATATATAATTTGTTTCCACTGAGGAAATATTTAATCTTCCAACAAATAACTTCAATAAAATACAATAGCATAAGACTGAATCCTTGGATAGATCCTTTTCATTATGAGGCAATAACACACTTATTAAAAATATAGACTTTTCCCATAAGAAATGCTTGAACATCAGTTCTTAAAAAAGATGTAAAAAGCATTTTTATAATAGTATTAAAATTTGTGACAGCTTAAAACTGAGGTGGATTATGATACAGAAATGATTACTTTTTATTGTTTATGTTTTAGACTTGCTTCCACTGTACCATTTGATTTCCAACTATGACTATTGTCATTTGTTTTATGCTTCACTTTTTATTTTATTCTATGGAAAAGCACAAAATACTGAAATTTTTTAAATAATCAAATATTCTATGTCAACCACACTAGAAAAATTTTGAATTTTAATGAATACGTATTTGAGGTAGTATTTGTATGGCAACAGAATGCTTTGTATATTCAATAATAGCAAGGAGGCAGAATGACTGGCGTAAAGGAGGAGGTGTGAACATAAATAGTAAAGTAAAAAAAAAAAAAGACAAGATCTAAGGGTGTAGAGGTCTTTGGAATTTTACTATATATACATTAGAAAGCATTTGGGGTGTGATAGTGACAGGATCTTATTTAACATTTTCCATGACATTCCAGCTGCTGTGAAGCAAGTGGTCTTAACTGAAAATAAGTGTAGTCTCACATGGCATTTTGGAGCATGATATGCACCATAGAATGAGTCCCACATTCAAGCACATTTGCTATATTTTAGTACACAGTGATCACTGACTGTGCATGGCTGTGATTTTTAGTTATGCTAACTCCACTTTAGTAGGGGCACCTCCACAGTATCAGGAAGCTACTTACTGTAGCTGAATATACTCCTCTTCCTTCTCCTCACTGTCCTCCCCCCAAAAAAGAATTGTGAACATGGCACTGACACATTCAACATACATTGTCTTGAATATATATTTTTTTTAAAGATTTATTTTTATTATTTTGTTATTGGAAAGGCGGATGTACAGAGAGGAGAGACAGAGAGGAAGATCTTCTATCCGATGATTCACTCCCCAAGTGAGCCGCAACAGGTCGATACTATGCCGATCCGAAGCCAGGAGCCTCTTCCGGGTCTCCCACGCGGGTGCAGGTTCCCAAAGCTTTGGGTCATCCTCGACTGCTTTCCCAGGCCACAAGCAGGGAGCTGGAAGGGAAGCGGGGCTGCCGGGATTAGAACCGGCGCCCATATGGGATCCCGGGCGTGCAAGGCGAGGACTTTAACCACTTGCGCCACCGCGTCGGGCCCTGTCTTGAATATTTTACTAGGAAAATTCGTGTATTCCCAACTGATATCTACAGGTAAAATGAAAATACAATCAATAACAAAAGTCAAGTCTTATTTGTATTGATAAAATGCCCTGACTTCAAAATGTGAACTAAAAAAGACCAATCTAGAGCTTAAAAGGGGTAATTAAGCATAACAAAAAAATTGAAATTGAAAATTATTGCATACAGAAATTGTAATATTTTAATTCATGCACAAGCCTTTATGTAAATATCTCCCTTCATTTTCCTTGAGTAGAATTTGTTAGTGGAAAATATGAGTCACATGTTTACTTTTGACTACTTGAAAAATTGCCACTCTTCTAAAAGTCATTGTACCACTTTATAGCCATACCAGCAGTGTTCAATTCACAGAGAAATAAAGACAGACAAAAAGAGAAAGAGAAAATTGTTCACTGATTGACTTCCAAATGATTGCAGCTGTCCAGGCTGGGCCAGGCCAAAGTTAAAATCTTCAAATTCTATCTGGTTTTCCCATGTGAGTTGAAGGGGCCCAGAACATGGGTTTACATTTCATTGCTTTACAAGGTACACTAGCAAACACTTAAAATAGAAGTAGAGAAGCTGGTGATATGATACAACTAGTTAGCTGAAGTTAAGTGAGCTGGGCCTCTTTTACCACTGCAAAATGATGCTTTCTTGTTTTGATATGCCCAATTTCCAAAAATGCATCTTTTGTATCTTGGGACTAGAACCAGGTACAAGTCTTGCATCACGCTGTACGTGGACAGGCTTCACACGTTGTGCCTGTCAGAATCACCTTAACAGATAAGACTACATTTCCCTATTATAGTGAGTAGCTTATAGAACGGCAAGTTAAGTGGGGACTACAACTATTAACTGATATGATTCTCAAACTGAAGAGTACTGGTTGCTTGCCAGTCTCCTGGTAATGTTCCAATTCTACCTGCTTAAGACCAAATAGGAAATATAGAATGGCTCTGGCCCTCAGACAAGGCTGTTAATGAGGCAATCATTCCATCTCATCTTATTGTGCAACTCCTTAACTATCTTATCTCATACACCTGACAGCATTTTATGGTACACCGTCCTAGATCTAAAGTGTAGTTTCTTCTCCATAACATTAATCTCAGAATAGCAGTCTCTTTTCTCCTGATTGAATGGACTGATTCATTCTTAAATGTAAATCAGTACATAATACTTGAAAATTCTCAGTTACCCCAAGACTTTAGGGATAGTCTTCACTTTTTTGTTTTATTATTATTATTATTATTATTATTATTATTGACAATCTTGACATAATTAGGGTAAAAAGGTTCAAGCACTACAGGAAGATGGGTAAGACAATTAGTTCCATATTGTTTCCTTAATGTATCTGATGTAAAAGGAGATTTTAAGGGAGAAGCCCAATCCAGCCTCTCACCCACCCCAGGTCCCAGGTGTGGGGCATGCTCCGGGGGTCTTGCTCAAGTGGCTTTGATAGTTCAATAGTTCTGAATTGCTGCCACTCTCACCACTCCAAGCACAATGCGTTTGTTGAAGAATCCACTGATTGACATAGTCCATCATAGCGTCTCCATCTGCCCAGTATTTTCATTGCCAACATATAGCTGAGGTGGTTAATTGACTTGTTCTGTCCTCTGTAGTTGGATGGTTAGCATTCTGAGTCCAAAAGATCAATTAGGAGGGGATCCCCAAAGAAACTTTGTCTGAGGTGTTCTCAGACCAGATTTTTGTATGTGCTAGCAAGCACAGGGCCCAGTACAGTCCATCACCTCGATCAGCTGGTGGTTGTAATTGCTGGCTTGGTTCTATTTCTATCCCTGTGTTGCTCTGTAACCAATGGGTGTTGCAGTCCAGCCTGGTTCTGCCCAGCACATATTCAGCCCTCACATAAACCAGTGGAAGTTGCAGCCTAGCCGGAGCGACCCACAATAACCTTAACCAGGCCGGCCCCCTGCTCTGGTTTGCAGTATGTGTGGCAGACTAGTCCAGTTTGTCCCACATTCCATTCTGCTCTCATACTTGTCAACAGGTATTAAAACCTTATTCCATCTAACCAGCTCAACTATCCAACCTTCAAGGATGTTGTTGGGTGTCTGTCTAGCCACTCCAGCCCCTGTCCTAGTTTTCATGCCTTCCCATGGGGGGTGGCAACCCAAGTGAGAGGAGCCCACTGTTTCCCTCCCAAGTCACTCCCACTCCCAGATTATGCACTCTCCAGGTAATTCTGTGGTTTAACTTGACAGAACTAGCCCCTAGTGCCAGCTTCTGCCAGCTGATGCTGTGGCTAAGCCCAAACAACTCTCACCCACTCTAATTTTGTTTGCAGCAGTAGGAATAATCAGCCCAACCTGGTTTTCCCCTGATCTGGTTCACATGAGGCATATAGGTGCTGTAGTCCTGCTTAATCTGGTCTACCCCCATCCCAGTTCACGCTCTCCAGTGGGAGCAGGCAACCTCACCTTGGCAGTCCATGCTGTGTACTGCTTTTGTCGTGACCGAACCTGGCTCGACCCACACTCTGCTCTGGCGTTCAGATTTACCAGTGGATGACGTGGACAGATTCAGCCTGGTCTGCCCACGACCCATGCCAAATGTATGCCAGTGGGACACTTTCCATGACCTCTTGGCTGTTTCCTTCCATGGTTCTTGCACTTGCCTGCAGGGTCTATGTCCTGCCAGAGGAGTTGCCCAGGCTCCTCCATCAGAACCTCTCCAAGTGCCAGCTTTCGTGCATACCAGTGGGTCCATGAGCCAGCGTGACTCAGTTCGCCTCCTGTCATAGCAGGAACAGTGGCTTTTCCTAACTGGCTTTCAACCCAAACTGGTTCTTGCTGTTGGGTGTTTCAGCCCAGCCACTGCTCGTCCATACCCATATACAGCTCATAGATGGCTCAGCTGGGTTTAAGACCTTGCCTAGTCCGTCCCACATCTATCCTGGTCCTCCAGAGCACCAGAGGTGTTGCAGTCTGGCCCGGCCTGGTGTGTCCTGTTCCAGTTCACACTTATGCCAAGGGAGACTGTATCCTGACCAGAACGCAGCCCCAATTCCAGCTCGTGCACCCCTTGGTGGGAACCTCCACCCAGCTAGGGTGTCTCGTTCACCTCCCAACTGGGCCTGTTCCTAGCCATAGATTGCACACATGCCAGTGATTGCTCTGACTCAGCTTGGTACAGCCCCTCACCTGTTGCGACCCCTGCCTTAGATACTGTGGCTCAGCATCTGTGGCTCACGCAGACCAGTTGGTGCAAAAACCTAGCTGGGCATGTCTTGTGCTCCACCCTGGTTTCCAATCTTACTTGTGGGCTGAGGTTTGCTCAGTACTGCTGGGTGCACCTGTTCCATCACCTTTTCATCCACTGACGAGCCGTTGGTGCTACTTTTCCCAGCCTGTCCTACCCCCAGGTCTGGACCACCTATTCACCAGTGGGAGCTACAACTCACCAGGGGAACTTTCCACGTTTCTTCCCCTGATCCCTTAGACCAGTGCCTGGCATAGTCCAGCCCTTCCCTTGTCTTTGCATGAGCTGGTAAACATTGCAGTCCGCCTCACCCCCACCCCCTCAGGATGCACTCTCAAGCACTGCTGCCCCATCTAGTCCAGACTGCCGTCAGATCGCCAATCTGTGATTGATGGCAGGCTCCCCGGTCACACCTAGCTTAGTCCACCATGTCTCCATCTCTTGAAGTAACCCCTGGACCAATTTTTGTAAATGGTAGAATTTCATTATTTGTAATGCCTATGTAATATTCCAGAAAGTATATGTACCAGTTTCATTACCCATCTGTATTGTTTCCATGTCTTCATTACTATAGATTGTACTGCTGCAAGTCAATTTTTCATATACAGATTTTACTTATTTCACTTCATTTGGATGTATTTCCAGGAGTGGGATAGCTGGGTGGTACAGTAGATCAATTTTCAGTTGTCTTAGCACATTCCATACACAAATACCCAAAGCTATCATGAAAAATAAAAATCAAGCTGGAGGGATCACAAGTTCAGACCTCAAGACATACTACAGAACAGTGGTCATCAAAACAGACTGATACTGGAACAGAAATAGAGAAGAATATCAATGAAACAGAATGCAAACTCCAGAATGGAGCTCACACATGTATAGCCAACTAAGATTCAACAAAGAGAACTAAATATAGCTCAAGACAAAGATGTTGATCTCTTTAAGAAATGTCAGAACAGTTGAATATCTGCTTACACAAATAAGACCTCTCATCTTATATGAAAATCAGCTCTAAATAAAGGAAGGACCTAACTCTGCACCCACAAAATATTAAATTATTAGAGGAAAACACTGGAAGCATTCTGTACATTATAGGCATTTGTAAAGACTTCTTACAAAAGTCACCAAAAGCACAGGCAACCAAAGTCAAAATAAACACATGGGATTACATCAAAGTAAGAAGCTTGTGTAACAGCAAAAGAAAGAGCAACAAACCAAAGAAGCAGACACAGAATGGAAGAAAATCTTTGCATGCTGCATAACCTATAGGGAACTTATACTCAAAATTTACAAAGAGCTTCAGAAACTCAGCAACAGAAAAAATGTTTTAATATGCTCCTATTCCAAGGATGCAGCTAACAGATCTGGAACCAGACCACATGATAATACCCATCCCAGCTGTATATTCTTGAGGTACCACCCCTTTCCTTATAAAAACAGGTGAAAAGTGAGAGAACGTTCTCATTCTGTCAAGAGAATGCATTGGAAATATTACTCTCAGTTTCTCTTTCTGCCATAAATCAATCTTGAACAAACTTTTCCCACCCTGGCTTAGAAGTATCATTTTTGAGGTTTTTTTTTTCCCTCCAAGTGGTTTACAGGCAAGAACCAGAACAGGAAATTAATACATTCATTTCTTACATCACTGGCACTAAGATGAGATGCTGTTATTATAGGTGGCAACTTAACCTGAAGCATACAACAATGGCCCCTTTCTGACTATTTTTATTGTGACCATTCTAGTGGATGAGAAATGTTCTCATTGGCAATTTAAATTCACTTCCCTGAGAGTTAATGATAAGGTTTTGTGTGTATGTCTATGGAACATTTGTGTATTTTCATTGCAGAAATATCTCTTTAAATCCATATTACCACAAAGTTCACCAGAGAAACATAACAAATAAAATGTTACATTTATATATACATTAAGAATTGGCTTACCTGCTGAAGGAAACTGAGCAGTGCAGGTCCTGCAAACCCAACAGTTCCATTTTCAGTTCAAAGGCCTGAGGTGCAGAGAAGTCAATGTAGATTCAATGAACATGAATCTGAAAGCAGAAGGTGAATGTCCCAGTTTAGTGCTCATCAGATACAGAGAAAGAAAAATTGCATACGGTATTTTTTCTATCCATGCTTCATGTTAGACTAGATGAATACATAGTTAGTAATCTGCTTTCTCAGTTTGTAAATTCAATATCTTTTTAAAAAAAGATTTATTTTTTAATTTATTTGAAAGGTAGAATCACACACACACAGGGAGAGAGAGAGAGAGAGATCTTCCATCTGCTGTTTCATTTCACAAATAGCCACAATGGCTAGGGCTGGGCCATTTGAAAGCTAGGAGTCAGAAACTTCATGTAGGTCTCCTACAAGAGATGCAGGGACCAAAGGACTTGAATCATTTTCTGCTGCTTTCCCAGGCACATCTGGAAGAAACTGAATCAGAAGTGGAGTGGTCAGGACCCAAACAAGCACCAAACAGGACACTGATGGCAGAAGCCACAATGTAAACCATTATATAACAATTGTGTCCCTCATTTTAACTGCTAACTTTATGTACAAACAAAGTTAGAGAACCCCATATACCTGGGCATCATTTGCCCAGTCAGGCTGACACATAGAGTTAACTGTTTCAAGATACTGTGTCTCTTTTAATTGAATTATATATCTTTTTATTGTTGAGTTATAAGAATTCTATCCACTGTCTCTTTGTAAATAATGATATGTAAATACTTTCTTTCATTCTCTGGATTTTCACAAAAATTTTTCTAAATTCAATTCAATGCCTTTTTTTTGTTTTATCACTTATAATTGTGGTGATTTGCATAAGAAATCAGAGATCTCACATGTTTTATTCCAAAAGCTTTAAACTATGAGTTCTTACATGTAGGTCTATGACTGAGTTAATTTTACGCATAGTAGGAAGCAGGAATTTAACGTCTCTCTTTTTTATTATTTTCCACTGAATTTGCTTGATTAAATAGAAAATTCTTATTTTCCTTTACCTTTCCTTAAATGTTCCCAAAGTTTAAGCGCTTTTTCATGTTTGTCTTTTCACTGAATACATTGCACATTCTTTTGCAAATGTATGAGGTTACTTTGAGCAGTTCACAGAAAATAAAGTGAAAAGATAATTTAATTTGGCATAGGTAATTTGAAATACAATACACATGGACCCAAAAGTTTATTTAAAATGTATACTGTGAAAAAAAACTATCCCTGCATTTCAAAAATGTTTTGTAGCCAAATAAACATCTGTTCATTATTTTCCATGGGCTTTTTGAAGTGTCATTATGTGCTAGAGTCTGGATTGTGTGTATGTGTGTGTGAGTGTGATATGTTTAAATGTGGTTTTATTTTGCTTATTTTATTTCAAAGATTTATCAGTTTATTCAAAAGGCACAGTTACAGTGAGAGAAAGAGAGACAGAGACAGAGAAAGGAGGTGTGGGAGAGAGATCCTCCGTGCTGGTTTACTTCCCAAATGGCCAAAAACCTGGAGCTTTTCTCTAGTTCTCCCACACTGGTGTAAGGGTCTAAATACTTGGGCCACCTTTTCGGTGCTTTCCCAGGACTGCAACAGGGTGCTAGAATAGAAGTGGAGTTGCTGCAGTGCACACCCACATCCATATCAGATGCTGCCTCTGAGCCTGCAGCTTAAACTCTGCACCATAGCACCGGCCTCCATGAATGTCATTTTCTTTAATACGTGAATATTGAATCATCCTAAGAATACTTACAGGGAAAAAAGCTGCTTTTCTATCAAATTGTCTTGATACGTCCTTCAAGAAAACTGAGTTTTTAAAAAAAAAAAACATATTTTCTATCTAACAAATCCTTATTTTATACAAAATAAGTCATTAGGAGAAAACAGAATGAGACTAAAATAATAACAGGTGCCAATATTTGACATAATAATCAATACACTATCTTAAACCTGTGCAAGCCATATGTGGGTAACTATATTTGAGTTCAAGCTCAGAAGATCAGCTTCCTACTGACCTGAGCCCTGGGATGCGTAATTGATAGCTCAAGTAACTGGGCCCCTGCATCCCACTTGACAGTTCTGGATTGCATTCCATAATCCTGGCATCAGCCTTAAAGAAGTGATTAAGGTCAAATGGCTAAAATAAGTACAGAATTAAAAGGAATGAATATATAACATAATTGATATTAACAAGCATAGTGCAAAACAGAGAAGATAGTATGAAACTATAAACTATTAAATGTCAGTTTGCCTCAATTCTTCTTCACAAATGAAGTAATGTATCTTAGTTAAGAGATAAAAGTGGGTCTGGCATAGTAGCTTAGAAGCTGAAGTCCTTGCCTTGCATGTGCCAGGATCCCATATGAACACTGGTTCATATCCCAGAGGTCCTACTTCCCATTCAGCTCGCTGCTGTGGTCTGAGAAAGCAGTTGAGGACGGCCCAAAGCCTTGGGACCCTGCATCCCCATGAGAGACCCAAAGAGGCTCCTGGCTCCTAGTTTTGGATTGGCTTGGCTCTGGCTGTTGCAGCCACTTGGGCAGTGAATCAACAGACAGAAGATTTTCTTCTCTGTCTTTCCTCCTCTCTGTATATATGACTGTCCAATAAAAATAAAACAAATCTTCCATTAAAAAGTGAGAGAGAGAGAGAGAGATTAAAGTAGGGCCCAGTGCCAAAGTCTAGCAACTAAAGACCCTGAAAAGGTCCCAGGCTCCTGGCTCAGATCTGCTCAGTTCTGGGCGTTGTGGCAAAGTAATGTAACTCAGCGAATGGAAGATCTTTCTTGATTTCTCTCCTCCTCTCTGTATATCTGACTTTCTAATTAAAAAAAATAAAATAAATCTTTAAAAAGGGAAAGAGGTAAAAGTAGAGACACTAAAGCAAAAACTTATTATGATATGTTCCATGTGATGAAGGGCCCAACAGAGAAAGCATGTGGCACTTCTTTTCCTGGTTTGGGGCCTTATTCTTGAAGTGTGAGATGCATTGCTTCTTGGCCTTTTGGCTAAGATCAAGTGTGAAGTGTGAGATGCATTAACAGGTGCTATGGTCATGAATCCATGATAGACATTTTTTATTGACATCTGGGAATAGAACACCTTGAGTTCCCTGCAGCAGTGGCTTCTCAGCATTCACTAGGAATGCCCATGGCTGGGGGCAGAAGTGGGGAAGACAGCAACGATAACTTTGTTATAACGATTCTGTAATGAAGCAGGGTCTCTACAATGTCAAGCTGGGACTCACAACTCATATACCATAAACTAGACTTTTCTAATTTAGTTGAACTCCCATTTTATCACAACACTCTAACCGTTAGTTACAATACAAAGTAGGCAGTATGGGGGGGTGGGTTGTTCCAGTAGATATCAAGGGACTAGGAACCCTGATCTCCTATATTAAACATAAAATCTATAACATTTTTCTCCTTATATAAATAAAAAGCTAATAAAAATGAAAAATAAAATTATTTTAAAGAACAATTAAAGATATAACTTGAACAAATAATACCCAAGAAAATATCTGAATGTATAGATAAGAAATGTACAGATGGTCAAGAGACCCCTCATGGACTAATGCTAGGTAGACTTAAGGAAACATATTAAGGCAAAGCTCCTGCATAAATTCAGGTGAGAGAAAATGTTTTCATTAAAGGGACAAGTGGATTGTCCTGTACTAATAATATGCCAGTAGATGGGGAAACATCCACTGGCATTCACAGAGCTTTGATGGAATAAACACTTGTGCTTGTTTAAGTAAAACCACGTACATGCTTAAGAACAGTTGTTGATCCAAAAGTAACTGAAAACCTCTTAGCATTACCATGAATGTACTCCAATTCACCTAAATTTAAATTCCAACAGTAAAATAGCAAATCAAATGAAAAAATCTCTAGGGGCCAGCATTGTGATGGAGTAAGTAAAACAACCCCTTAAAATGCCAGTATCCCATATCAGAGTGCTAATTCATGCCCCAGCTGCTATGTTCCTTACCTAACTCCTCCCTATTGTATCTGGAAAAGCAGAGAATGATGGCCCAAATGACTCAGCCATTGCCGTCCAGGTTGGTGGCCAGACAGAGAGCCTACCTTCTAACTTAAGCCTGATCCATCCCTGAATGTTGCAATAATTTGGCAAGTGAATGACTAATAACTAACATGTTGCTGAGAAAATGAAAAATCAAGAACCTTTTTGAAGAAAATGATGCTATAGTATGACTTATGAGTCAGTAAAGAACTTAATGAGAAAAAAACTGTTTTGAAGAAATGAAAACACAAACAAAAACATCAAAATCCATGAGAGCGTTTCTGCTGACCATTGTTGGTGAGATGTGTCTCCTGTAGACAATAAATAGATGATTTTGATTTTTTTTAATCCAGTCTGCTAATCTATGACATCTGATTGATGGATTTAAGCCATCTACATTCAGGGTTAATATGAACAGATAGCAATTTGGTCGTTTCATTTTAGCAATGGGTTGTTCATTGTTTGATTTAGTCTTCTGTTGCTATTTTACTGGGAAGTTCTTTGCCTTTTGGTGGGTGCTATTCCTCTCCTCAATCAAGAGAACATCTTTAAGTATCATTTGTAGGGCAGGTCTGGAAGATGCATATTTTTTGAGCTAGCTATTCATTCTTTTTGGTTTTTTTTTAAAGATTTATTTTATTTTTATTGGAAAGGCAGATATACAGAGAGGAGAGACAGAGAGGAAGACCTTCCGTCCAATGATTCACTCCCCAAGTGAGCGCAAAGGTTGATGCTATGCCGATCCAAAGCCAGTAGCCTCTTCCGAGTCTCCCACGAGGGTGCAGGGTCCCAAAGCTTTGGGCCATCCTTGACTGCTTTCCCAGGCCACAAGCGGGGAGCTGGATGGGAAGCGGGGCTGCCGGGATTAGAACCGGCGTCCATATGGGATCCTGAGCATGCAAGGCGAGGACCTTAACCACTGCGCCACCGCGCCGGGCCCAAGCTATTCATTCTTAACCTCACAGTAATAGGTAGATTTTGTGTTTTAGGAAGGTTATGCTCTTTAGAGGAAAGGATGTGCAGGTAGAAAAAGCTTGAGCATCGGATTCATCACTCAGCAATTTCTTCAAATTCTGTCTCAGTGAAATGTGTTGCTCCTTGAATTACAAATTTGCATCTCGCAATTTAGAGGTATATAAATCAGAGTATTTAGAGGTAACAGAGTCTCAATACATCATATTTGCTTGTTTGTTTAGTATGAGGAATAGGTTCACACGGTTATGAAAGCTGACAAATCTCACCATCTGGTATTATAAGGACAGCCATGGGGTAATTGAGTCCAAAACCCAAAGGCATAAGATCTAGAAAAGTTAATGAAGATCCCAGTTCAAGACAGATGAAGATGAAATGGGATGCCCCAGGGAGTTTAAACTTCTAGCAGCCTGGTTGCTGGTGGGTCTCAGGACGGGGCGTCTCATGCCTGGATCCCAGACAACAGCCACCATGTGCATGTGGTGAGCCTTCCCTGGACAGCCAGTGAGCCATTTGGTGCCAGGCTCTGCCTGCTGGCCGCACAACCAGGGAGCTCTGGGATTTTGGTTCTTTGAGTCGCTGCTTACTTAGCTCCAGGTTGAACCCACTGTGCTTCTAGGATGTGAAGCATTTGTAAAGATTCCCAATGACAGTAAGTCTTCCTCTGTAAAACTTGTAATCACTGAACAATGCTGACCACCAAATACCAGTCCATGCAAAAGCTATGGCTTGGGGCTAGCTCTGCAGAATTATATCATGTTACCTGACATGATGATCGATCAAGAGAAGGGTCACATTAAGCAAGGCATTACATTAACTAGCACTCAAGAACCATAACCGGGGGTAAATTCTGTGAGGGATGTGTGGGCCACACCCTGTGAAAATTCTAGCCCCACTGGTTATCTCAAGAGTTGGCATGAGGATGGACTAAGCTAGGTGTGACCACGGAGCCTGCCATCAATCACAGTTAAGGAACCCCCAAAAGTCTGGACTGGTCAGGGCAGCAGCACCCAAATGTACATCCTGATGAGGGTGTGAGGTGGGCCGGGCTACAACGTTCACCAGCTCATACAAGGACAAATGGAAGGCCAGACTGTGCCGCGCACTGGCCTAAACCCAATGGCATGTATGAGAACTGAGTCTGAGAGTGGATTAAGTGGAGGAATTTGGGAAACACCCCTTGGCGAGCAGTAGCTCCCGCTGGTGAACATGTGGTCCAGACCTGGGGGTCGGACTAGTTGGGCAAAGTAGCTCCAACAGCTGGCAAATGTGTCAATTGGTAATGGAACAGGATAGATCAGGCAGGACTGAGCAAACTTTAGCCCACAAGCAAAACTAGAGACCAGGACGGAGCACAGGTCATGCCGAGCTAGGCTCTTGCACCTACTGGTCTGCATGAGCCAGGGACACTAAGCCACAGTGTCTAAGGCAGAGGTCAGGACAGGTGAGGGGCTGTGCCAAGCTGAGTCAGAGCAACCACTGGCATGCACGTGATCTATGGCTGGGAACAGGCCCGGTTGAGAGCTAAGAGGACAACCCTAGCTGGGTGGAGGTTCCCACCAAGGGGTGTATGGGCTGGAATGGGAACTGTGTTCTGATCTGGAAACGGTTGTAGTCTCCCTTGGCACAAGTGTGGACTGGGATTGGATGCACCGAGCCGGGCCAGAACCCAACACCCTCTGCTGTCCAGAATAGACGTGCGATGGATTAGACAAGGTCTCAAACCCCTATTGAGTCATGTGTGAGCCATATGTGGGTATGGACAAACCATGGCTGGGCTGAAACATCCAACAGCAAGGACCAGTTTGGGTTGAAGGCCAGTCAGGAAAAGCCACAGTTCCTGCTAGCACAGGAGGTCAACTGAGTAGGGCTGGCTCATGGACCCACTGGTAAGCGTGAAACCTGGCATTGGGAGAGGTTCTGATGGAAGAGCCTGGGCAACTCCTCTGGCAGGACACAGACCTGGCAGGTAAGCACAAGAAACATGATAGGAAACAGCCCAGAACAGGCCATGGAAAGTTACCCACTGGCATACATTTGGCATGGGTCGGGGGCAGACCAGGCTGAATATGTCCACGTCATCCACTGGCAAATCCAAGCACCAGAGCAGAGTGTGGGTCGAGCCAGGTTGGGTCGCAACAAATACTAGTGCACAATACAGAATGCCACGGTGAGGTTGCCAGTACCAGAAGGGACCGCAGCACCCAACCAGCAAGCATGAGAACAAGGAAGGGAGGGGGCAGAGCCAGCAGGGGAACCAGGGGTGGTTCCTTTGCTGGACAGCTACTCCCGCAGAAGAGCATGGGCTGGAATGGGGGCAAACCAGACTAGGCAGAGCTACAACACCTGTGTGTCTCATGTGGACTCAATCAGGGAAAGGCCAGGCTGGGCTGATTATTCCTACTGGTGCAAACAAATTTAGAGTGGGTGAGAGTTGTTTGGGCTTAGCCACAGCATCAGCTGGCAGAAGCTGGCACTGGGGGTTAGTTCTGTCAAGTCAAACCACAGAACTATCTGGAGAGTGTATAATCTGGGAGTGGGAGTGACCTGGGAGAGAAATAGTGGGCTCCTACCTCTTGGGTTGCCACCCCCCACGGAGGGCATGAAAACCAGAACAGGGGCTGGGGTGGAATGGGGTGTGGGACAGACTGGACTACTGCTACACATACTGGCAAACCAGGGTAGGGGGCGGTCCTGGTGGGGGTTATTGCAGGTCACTCCAACTAGGCTGCAGCTCTCACTGGTTTATGCGAGGGCGGAGTATGTGCTGGGCAGAACCAGGCTGGACTGCAACACCCATTGATTCCAGTGGAAGTCGGGAGTGAAAACAGAACCAAGCCAGCAATTACAACCACCAGCTGATCAGGGCGATGGACTATGCCAGGCCCTGTACTTGCTAGTACATTTAAGTTCTGGTTTGAGAACATCTCAGACAAAGTCTCTTTGGAGATCTCCCCAATCAAAATGCTGGACTCAGAATCCTAACCAAAAAAAGAGAGAAGACAGAACAGGTCCACCAACCATCTCAGCTAAATCTTGGCAGCGAAATATGGGGCAAACAGAGACTCTATGAAGGACTATGTCAATCAGTAGATTCTTCAAAACCTCATAGTGTTTGGAGTGGCAAGATTGGCAGCAATTCATAACTGTTGAAATATCAAAACCACTGGAGCAAGAACCTCAGAGCATACCCTATATCTGGGACCTGGGGAGGGTGGGAAATTGGGTGGGCCTTCTCCCTTAATACCCCCCTTTAAACATGAAGGTAACAAGGTAGGAAAAAATACTAGTCTTATCCACTTTCCTGTAGCCCTTGAACCTTTTTACCCTAATTAACTATGTAAAGATTGTCAAAATATAACTTTAAAAAATAAATTAAAAAAAAAAAAGAAATGGAATGCCCCTACTCAACAGTGAAGAATTACTCATTTTCTTCCTTGTGTTAGGCCCTAAAGAAATTCAGTGATGCTCACACACACTGCAGAAATTAACCTGCCAAGTTTGTTCATAGACTCAAATGGGAAACACCCTTATGGAAACACTAAGAAAAAAATGCTTGTTTTGAGCATCCAATGGCCCAGTCAAGTTGACATAAAAGTAATAATAACAAAGGGCTCCATGTTGTCAGTTTATTGCTGATTTTCCCCCAAGAAAGTGCCAAATCCTGAAGGTCCCTTATTTAACTACTCGGAGCACATAATCTAAACTTATTTTGTAGACCTATTTCCTTGGGGGTCATTTGTTAATATGTCATTTAGATAAATATTCATTTGGAGTTAGAGTTGCTCAATGAAACAAGCAGCACAGGGTCCAAACTTTGAGGCTCAGGTATCTCTTAGACTTATTATCAAAAATGTAAAACACATTTTGGTATTTCCAAGTACCCTAATAAAATATACTTCCTGTTCTCATTTCTTCTGAATGTTACATCTAAAGATGTTTTATCTTCACACAGATGTTCATGTGACCTCAGATGCTAAAAATAACTCTCACTGGAAAATATTAGGAGAAACACTAATCCAGTTTGATTTGACTTAAGAAATTTATTCTTATGCTAATTCTAGTCCAGGCACTGTGAAAGTCACTGATATCAAAATAAATAACCATACACATAAATAAGTAACTTCTGAAATGATTGTTAATATTTAAATGCTAATGCACATAACTCTATATGTATTATTTAAATATACACATATATATTCAAACATAAATTTTATATATATTTACACACATATATAAATATGTAATATTTATATATACTAACATATATAATATTTAAACTGAAAGTGTTACCTTAAATCTAAAGGAGTGAACCACAGCTTACCATGTTGCTAGTATTGCTTTTGCTGCTATACCATAACAAAACACTTTACTTCAGAATTAGTACAAATAGCAGGATACATGGAAAGAAGAGTCAGAGGATCTACGGTTGAAGAAACAGATTTTGAAAGAGCTTTATAGAAACATCTGAGGAAGAACTTTTCTTAAACTTTACTCTCTGTATGAAAAATACATTTTTCTTGGAAAACTTTGCAATATTTACATCACTAATGGAGGCTTGGGAAGCTTCACTTGCTTTTGTAGGCAATGTCAAAGGAAGTCTAAAATGTGTGCTCCAAGTGGGCTGGATTCAGGAGCAAAGGCTGCTCAGAGGGTTAAGTCACATTTTTATTACACAAATAAAAAGTTAATCTTAGCTGACACATAGTAAACTCCCAGCAAATGATGACCAATAGCCTCCTGATTCCATGCAATCCAAAAAGAGGCTTTTAAAGAGCCCAGAAATATGCATACAAATCCTAATGCCCAGATCTGTGACTATTGCTTTATATGAAGAAAAAAAAAGTGATTAAGATAAAGTCCTTGAGTAGCTTATCCAGGATTATGTGGGAGGATCTAAATATAATAACATGCCTTCTTTTAAGCACAAGGCACAGAACCTTCTGAGACATAAGAAACGACAATATGACCAGAGAGAGAGAGAGGGCAGACATGTAAGCCACTGGAGAGTGGAAAAGCCTGGGAAAAGATTCTGCCTGAAAGTCATTGGGGGAGCCTTCTTCTCCTGTCACCTGGACTCCAGACTTCGGGCCTCCAGAACTGAAAGAATGGTTTTATATTGTTTTAAATGATCAGTTTGTGGTAATTTGTCACCACAGTCACAGGAAACAGACATTACTCCCTCAGCTCAGGCTTTGGTTACAGCGATTGCTTTTCAAGTGAGTTGAAGTAACCTTACAGGTGCATTAAGTAGCCATTTACTACTATATGTAGAATAATAATTTGATGAAGAAGAAACAAGAAATAAAATATAAACCAAGTTTTTTTTTTGGACAGTCTATACTGATCACAAAGCATAAGTTATTGCTCTGCAGAGAGATAAGAGATGAAGCTAGAAATGTATGCAAGTTCAGGTAGGTTTCCATATCTACAGAAGTCAAAACTTTCAGTTTCCCTTCATACTATCTCAGAGCTTTTTAGAAATCAAAACTTGGTGGCCACACTTCAAATCTATCCAATTGCAATCCATGTTTTAACAAGGTTCTCAAGTTCTATTAATCTGATCAATGCTTAATGGAGGCAGAAATGTGTTCTAGAAGATGCTGATTAAGAAACCCATAATCAATATCAGATTGCACAGTTTTAATTCCTGTTTCTAGCTCCCAGTTGAAGCTTCTGGCAATGCAGACACTGGGAGGCTGCAGCTGATGGCTCAAATACCCAGTCCCTGCTACCCATACATATCTGTGCATACCCACATCAGAGGTGTTTTCATGTCTGAGCTTCAGCCTGATCCAGGCATTGTGGGCATTTGGAGAGTGAGTCACCAGATGGAAGTACACCCTTTCTCTTTCCCCCACTCACCCTCTGCTCTTCAGCAATTTTTAAAAACTTTTTTAAGCTTGAGAAGCATTATTCTAGGGACATTTTGAAAGATTTAAAGCAGAGAAATGTTAAAATAATATTTTTATTTTAGATCAATCAAATCAGAAGGTATTTCAGAGAACTGAGCTAAAACCCATGGAAGATGGGTTGGCACTGTAGCATACATGGTTAAGCTGAAGCCTATACTACTGGCTTTCTATATTGGCACTTGTTGAAGTCCTTCATGATCCAGCTCCCTGTGCCAATGGCCTGGGAAAGCAACAGAGCAGAGCATAGTCCATGTCCTTGGGTCTCTGCACCTATGCGGGAGACCTGGAGGAAGTTTCTATCTCCTTGGTTTGGTCTGTCCCCAGACTTGGCTATTTGAGGCCATCTGGGAAGTAAACCAGTGCATGAAAGACGCTTCACTTTCTCTTTCTCATTCTCCCTAGCTCTCTTTCTGTAACTTTGCCTTTCTAATAATAATAAAAGACAAATGAGATTTAAGTGAATGCAGCAACTTCTGGTGAGAAGTTAGGAAGTTTTAGCCAGACATGATGATCTAGTGGATAATTCCTCACTTGCAAGCACAGGAATACAATTGGGTACTAGTTTGTGTTCTGGCTGTTCTGCTTCCCAACCAGTTCTCTGCTTCTGGCCTGGAAAAGCAGTAAAGCATTTTTGTGCCCTGGAAAAGCATTAGTATTCTGCACCAGTGTGGCAGATCCAGGAGAAGCTACTGGTTCCTGACTTCAGATTGACTTAGCTCTGGCCCTTGCAATCACTCAGGGAGTGAACCATCAGATGGAAGATCTTCCTCTATGTCTCTCTTCCTTTATAAATATCTGCCTTTCCAATAAAATTAAATAAATCTTTAAAAAAAAGCACAATGAAGGGTCTCCAAAATAGAATGAAGAAAGCAGAAGAAAGAATCTCAGAATTGGAAGATATTTCCTGTCACTAGGAAGAAACAAACAAAAAGCTGGAAGCAGAGCTGGATCAGGCCCAAAAAAGTACTCAAGAATTGAAAGACACGATTAAAAGGCCTAATTTAAGATTTATGGGAATCCCAGAAGGTGCAGAAAGAGAAGCTAGGTTTATAAATGTATTTAATGAAATAATAAGGGAAATTTTCTTTAATCTAGAGAAAGAATTAGGAAACAACATCCAGGAAGGGCACAGAACTCCCAACAGGCTTGACAAAAAGCAGTCTTCACCCAACACACATTATAATCAAGGTCTTTTCAATCAAACATAAGGGAAAGATTCTTAAATGTGCATGTGAAAAATATCAACTGACATATAAAGGAATGCCAATTAAATTCACAGGAAACCTCTCACAGGAAACTCTACAGGCCAGAAGAAAATGGAGTGACATATTCCAGATTCTAAAAGCAAAAAACTGTCAACCCACGGTAACATATCCAGCAAAGCTTTCCTTTGTCTTTGAAAATGAAATAGAATTCTTCCACAGTCAAGAAAAGTTCAAAGAATATGCCTCTTCCAAACCTGCCTACAAATGATACTTAAAGATGCTCTCTTGACAGAGAAAAGGAATAGCACCTACCAAAACCAAAGGCAAATGTAAAGAACATCCCAGTAAAATAACAACAGAAAACTAAATCAAACAATGAACAACCCATTGCTAAAATGAAAGGACCAAATTACCACCAATTCATATAACCCTGAATGTAAATGGCTCAAATTTAAAATTAAACATCATAGATTAGCAGACTGGATTAAAAATCAAAACCCATCTATTTGTTGCCTACAGGAGATATATTTTACCAACAAAGATCAGAAGAAATTGTATCTCATGGATTTTTTTTTGTTTCACCTCTTCAGAACACTTTCTTATGATTAAATTCTTCAAAGACTCATAGATCATACAGTAGCATTATTTTCTTCAAGAAGGTTCTTGATTTTCTTTTTCATTTCTTTAGCAACAGATTAGTCATTCAGTAACATCTTATATTATTTCATGGTGTTTTTAATTTCTTTTTTGCTTCCTGTTGTTGATTTTGTTTTGTGGCTCTTCATTTAAAGGGTGTGTGTAGTAACTGTGTAACAGAGATTACCATATCCAGTAGCATGTTATTTGACTTCATGGCATGCTAACTTTCTACTTTTCTTCTTGTTGATTTTGTATTACAGGTTTTCATTTAGATGTATAGTTGTTGTGTCATGCAGACTATCATATCCAGATGTGAGGATACAATGCAGTATGCATCTCTACTTCCAGATCAAAGATTGACTCCCAATGAAACTGTTAACTTTATCTTGACAATAGGATGTTGGACTTTCTGCCACTGTCCATGCCCACAATGATGGATATATGACTGTGTATGAAGAACTTTATACTATAGTTATGATATAGGGGAGCTCAGTGTTAAGGGAAATCCCACGGCATATGGAAATGTATCATAAAATAATAATAATAAAAAGAAATAAAAATTTAAAATACGAAATAAAAAAAAAAGATTTGGGTGTCTGTGTACATTCTGCTTAGCAGCTGTAAAATTGGCTTCCTCTTGTTCATTCCATTTCCACCTGATGTCCTTCTTTACCAAAGAGTGCAAGGGCTTCAGATTTCCTGTTATTGTTCTACAGTTTGTGGAGTGGCAAAAACCCAGATATTATGTATCATTGCCTCAGATATGACCTCGGTCTATACAGCTAAACAATTCACAAACATTCAAAAGAGACTCTGTGTCTGCATCTTAGAATCATTGATCACCACGTAATTTTTAGATGACTCAGCATGGTAAGAATTGCTGCTTCCAGATGTACAGGAGAGTCACAGGTTATCATCACATTATCTGTGCATTGAAACATTTGCATAACTGCAGGTATAGGCCATTATACCAAGTGTGCTTCTACTAAACCAGGATACAAGGTGGGCCTGTGTAGATAGCCTCATGGAAAAAAGGTGAGATCTGTTGTGGTTCATTTCAAGTGAAGGCAAACTTGTCTTGTTTTCCGGAAATATATCAGTAGTAAATAAAGCATTACTCAGATGTGAATCAAAGTAATTTCCAAGTTAATGGCTAAATTTGTCCATATATCACATTCCTATGGAAACCCAACTCTATTCAGTTCCTGGTAATCTAACCATCATCTGTCATGGTCCACCTGGTTTCTTCACAGGCCACCCGGGAGAGTCAAACAGGCTATGTGCAGGTCTAATAATATTTACTCTCTCCAGTTACCGCATGTTTTCAATAATTTCTTTATGACCCGTTGGTAGTTGACATTAATTGCCACAGAAGCATAGAGATAGAAGAAAGAGGCCTCGGAACCCAATAAGCCAGACTTACCCAACACAGGAAAGCAAAATTTATTGGAAGGTAAGGAGATAACGCACAGTCAAGATTCTTGACTCAAGAAGACATAGCACTAATTTTCTTCTACACCTTTTCGTTCTACCTGAACCCTTTAAAGAATATGTATGCCATACCAGTAATGTTGGGGTACACTTAAATAAGAGACTGACAGATTTATGATTCCTTATGAAGGACTACACCATTGTAGTGAATTGGGAAAAGTCTGTCAGGTGGGAGTTTGGAGGGGGGAGTCCCAGCCTATACGAAACTGTACCGCATAATTCGAAATTTAAAATTAAAAAAAGTACAGATTAAAAAAATAGATAGGTCCACCCACATTAATAAAGTGGATATTCTATACTCAGTTTACTGATTCAAATGCTGATTTGTTTTAGAAATATCCTCATAGATATACTAAGAAGTAAAGTTTCACCAAATATTTGGACATCCCTTAGCTAACTTGAGTTGACACAATTTAATCATCATAGATTCTGTCCAATAATGCCATCTGGAGGAATAAGGACTTCCCCGAAAAAGAAAGCAAAGTAGACATCCCAGGCAATAAGGAAGGATATTGCCAGAGAATTACAGGAGCCAAAAGGGTCTAGCTGAGGATCTTTGTAGGGATTTCAAAAGTGTTTCCTGGTGGCGAGCTCTGACCTAGTCATTAAGGCACCTTAGAACACACATACTCCCACATGGCAATGCCTGAGTTAGGTTGCAGTTGTTCCCTATCCTAGTTTCCTGCTAATTCATACTCTAGAAGGCTGTAAATGATGGTTCAAGTATGTAGGTCTCTGCCAACAAATTTAGTTCCTTGGCTCTTCAGTTTCTGCCTGGCTCATCGTATTCATTTTAGGCATTTCTGGGAATAAACCAACAGGAGTACATCTGTTCTCTTTAATTCTCAAATAAAAAGCAAAATTAAAGTGTCTCCCAAGAGAAAGAATCACTTTACAGGGCTTTCCAGGGGCCTCTGACTTCAGACTTAGAGAAACAGCTAGGCTTTGCAGCCAAGTAAAAACTTTCCTACATTTTTTTCTGACATTCTCTCATTCTCTCACCTTGAGGTTTCTATGTGACCTTGGAAATGACACAGATTAGCAGAGCAGAAGGATGTTGTGATATGGAGAAAGGAGAGAAAAGGCCTACTCTACTACCTCAGTTTAGTTTAGCCTGAAGTAAGCTTAAGCCAAAAAGGAGAATTAATTTTAGATCCACTTTTGAGCTTTCATTATCACACAATACTAAATCAACTCATTGCAACAATGTTTGTGATATAAATGGTATTTACATATTACTTTATGTATACATACATGTAAACACTGTCTTGGAACTAATTGTGAAAATCTGTTCTGTTTATATTAATAAAATAAAAAAAGTTTCAAAAGTAAACATCAGGGCAGGGTATTGTAGTACAGAAAGGTAAGCTGCAGCTTGGGACATCTACCAATACCCCATGTCAAAGTGCCTCATCAGGTCCTGGCTACCCACACTTCCAATCCTGTTTGCTGCTTACGTACCTAGGAGATAGCAGAAAATGAGCCAAGTACTTGGGTTCTTGCCATTCACTGGAGACCTGGATGAAGTTCCTGCCTCCTGACTTCTCACTACAGACCTCTGGAGAGCAGACAAGTTGGTGGAAGCACGCTCTCTCTCAATCTGTGTGTGTGTGTGTGTGTGTGTGTGTGTGTGTGTGTGTGTGTGTGTGTGATGAAACAACAAGAAGGGCATAGACATAGATCACTACAGTTTTTACCCATGAACAGAAAATTCTCATCAAGCAACCCTGTTTATGTTACCAAATAAAAATCAAAGAAAATGCGAGAAAAAAAATAGAGTATTGTCAAAAGCTCTGCTTGCTCAATAAACTTAATGCATTTAAATTTTTAGTAAATATTGTTCCTTAAGATAGTATCTTAAACCTGTTACTCCTGAAAGTCGAATTGGTTCCATTAGCTCAGATGACAGCCAAACAGAAAAAGACAGAAATCTGGGACTAACGTCACTTGTGGGCATTAGTAACTCCCATTCATATTAGGAGAAGACAAGCTCATGGGATATGCTTGCTATTGCTAAGACATTGCTCTGTACTTCTGGAGTCTCTCATACAACATTATACAATTTTTGCTTTCATGAATGGAAACACCATATTTACACACATAATAAAAAATTGTTGCTTCATCTTATTTTGCCTATATATGATTTTATAATTCCTTGCTGTGTTTGTGTGTGTGTGTGTGTGTGTGTGTGTGTGTGAAATTGTAAGGGAAGAAATTTCTCCAAAGAGTACACATGTCAACATTTAATTGTATAATTCATTTTAGAGGCAGCTAAATAATCAGATATAGTCCAAATTTGTAAATCTATGTTCAGACTTTATAACAATTTTCCCCTTGTCCATTAATTATATCCAGATTTTAAACTATGAAAGAAAATACTGGCAAGACCAACATTACATTCTTAAAGATGAATTCATTTTAAGACAGCCTTAAATGCATGCTTTAAGTATTAATGTACCAAAATTAATTGTGTAATGGTACTTTTCTATCTTCTGAATAACAAAATAAATACAAAGTAACAAAACAGTTTTAATTTTCTTTTTAATATTTTTATATAGTTGAGAGACATGCATTAAAATCTGACTAAGGTGGGGAGAGGCAAGACAGAGAGGATGGTGGGTAGGACAAGTGTTCCAGGTTTTTTCTTCCTCCTTGTATCAGCAGTAGGGAAAGAGGAAAGAACCACTCCTTCTTGTCAAACCACACCAGTACCCAGGGACAGACCCAGGACCCAGGGATAGGGACAGTCATTTGTTGATGTCTTAGAGATCGTGATGTGAGGAAGAATATTCCAAGGGTGTTACTTAAGTGGTTTTAATAATTCTGAGATATTACTGCCTTCATTGCTGCAGGATTGAGAAAATCTTTCCAAGCTGTATTGGCTGACCAAGTCCACCTTAAGGCATCCACAGATTCAAACATCTGCTATAAAGCATGGTTTACAGAACTGTTCAACCTGTTCCTCGTATCTTCTGATGAGGCCCTCCACATCCTCTGCTAGCCTGAACAAGCTGACTATCACGTATGCCATGTGCATCTGGGCAGGCTGTCCCAAGCACAAGCGTCAGCAACTGAGGAGGCCCAGTCCTGACAGATGCACTCCAAGGTCAGATTATGTATCTTGTGATTTTCCCTGTGGCTGGGGTTTGAGTCCAGTAATCTAATCAGGGAAATACCCAGGTAACTGCATCTGGGATGACCTCAGACTTGACTCTTGTGTGTGCCACCCAGCACAGAGTCAGGTTCTGTCACCTGCACCAGCCAACACCAATTGTTCTGCCCACAGACCCATTTCTCATGCAAACCGACAGATGTTGCAGCATAGACCAGCCCAGCCCACCCTCCAACAGGCCCAGTCCACAAACACACCAGCAGGTGCCACAGCCTAGCTGCAGTGACCGTCCGTTACTCCCACCAGGCCTGCCCCCAGCCTTGGTTTATATGTGTGCCAACATGTGCTGTGGCCTAGCCTGGTTGGCCCTGTATCAAATCTGGCTCTCATGCATACCCAAGGGTGCTGTGGTTTATCTCAGTCTGACTTGTCCTCAGATTCATTCCACACATAGGCTGACCAGTGCTGCCAACTTGATTAGCTGGTCCGTCCCCCTCCCCTCCAGCAATGGCTCTCATGCTCAGCATCAGGAGCTGCAGCCCAGCAGGGGAGGGTTCACAGTTCCCCCCACCAGGCCCACTCCCAGCCCTAGATCTTGTGCCTGCCGGGGGGTACTGTGGTACAGCCTGAAACAACTTACAGCCAGTCCTAGCACTTGTCAACTGCTGCTGTGGACTAGCCCAGCTGGCCCACACCCATTCTGGCTCTTTTGTACCAGTGGATACAATAATCTATCCAAATCTGGCCCAGCTGACAGATGCTGCAGCATTGCCCAGGCCAACCTGCCCCAACCCTCACTCTCATACCTACCAGTGGAGGCAGTGGCCTAGCAAGGGAGTCCCTGAGGTTCCCCTACCAGGACTTCTTCCAGCCCCGGATCTTACATGTGCTGGCAGATATTGCAGCCCAGTGTGATATGCCCCATCCGTAATCTTACCACTCTTCAGCAGATGTTACAGCTTGGCTAGCCTGGCCCAACTGCAGTCTCAGCAGTCTAGCTCAGACTAGCTCATTCTCAGCTCTAGCCCTCATGTGAACTGGCAGATGTTATGGTCCAATCCAGCATGGCGTGCACCCTGTACTGGCTCAAATTTGTGCTCATATGTGTTATGGAATGACCCAGCCCAGTTTGCACCCAGACCCAGCTCACACATATGCTGACAGGTGCTGCAACCCTGCCTGGCCTGGCCTGGCCTGACCTGGCCCATAGCCCTAACTGCCACTCATCAGTGGAAGTTACAGTCTAGCAGGGAAGTTCCCTAAGTTCCACTACCAGGTCCCTTTCCAGCTTCAGATCTCACAGGCACTGGAGGCTGCCTTAGCCCATAATGACATGGCTGGCCCCCTTTCCTAGCACTCAGTGGGTACAGTAGCCTTACCTGACTGACCTGTGCCCACTATCTCTCCTGGTGGGTGCTATAGCATATCAGAGCATGGCCCACCCCCGGCTCTCATGTGAACTGGTGGGTATTGCAGCCCAGTCCATCCTGTTCCATCCATTTTGGCTCTAGTGAGCACCAGCAGGTGCTGGAGCATAGCCTAGTCTGGCCTGCCCCTAGACTTGGTCCACTGGAACATCAATAGGTGCTGCTACCTTCCCCAGCCCAGTCTGCAAACACAGTCCTGGCTCTCACATTCACTAGCAGAAGCTGTAGCCCAGCAGGGGAGTCCCCAAATATACCCTATCAGGCCCATTCCCAGCCCTGAATCTTGTGAGTACTGGTGGTTGCTGTGACCCAATCTGGCAAGGTCCGCCCATAGTCTCAGCTCTACCTGGAGGGTACTGAAGTCTAGTCTAGCTGGACATGGTCAACACTCTGTCTTGATTCTCATGTGTGTTAGCAGATGCTGCGACACTCTCTAGCCCAGGCTGCCCTCAGACCCAGCTTATCCACCCAAATATTGAGGACTGCTATTGCTTTGCCTGGCCTGGCCAGCCCACAGCTCCAGTTTTTGTGCTTTTCCAGTAGCAGCTGCAGCAGTGTAGGGGAGTTCCTGAAGTTCCCCTACTAGGTTCACTCCCAGCCCCAGATCTCATGTATGCCAGCAGGTGCCACAGCCCTACTTGGTATGGTCTGCCCTCAGTCCAGGTCTTTTTTTTTTCACTATTAAAATATTTTAATAGTAATTTATATTTTGGTGAAAAATGGGAATATTTATTTTTGGTCATTCAAGAAACCTTCCTTTTGGAAAAGCCATTTTTGAGAGAAAACATTGCTACAACACTGTTGAAGCCCTTTTTGGTGATCTAGATGTTGTTTGCTCCTAACGGGTAACTTGTAATTACTACCTGGATAAAAAGGGACTGATTTTGATCTGGTAACACCTTAGAGATACTTCTAATAAAAAGACTGATTCAGTGCCTCCCATAAAATATTCACAGGTATCCATAAGTCACTGGATTTGTAGAAACTGGTAACTCTGCATCCAGACCCTTGTAAACCCACCTGTCAATGTCAAGTTGTTTTTAAAATATCTGTCCAAATGGGAGAAAGGTGCATTTTAAAATCTTTGAGGAAAGTTCCTTATGCTCTGTTCCATTTAAAACACCAATATCTAAGAAGGCAGAGTTTGAAATTCTAGAGCTGCTTGTTTTTCAGGAGTCTATTTGATACATACAAGCAGTACCTTGCTCTGTGTCCTCTAAGAATTGGCTGATACTAACTTTACGAAATCAGTCATTTTACAAGAGCTTCAAGTCAATACAGGCTGAGTTCTCTGAATTCTAGCTCATATCAGGACATCGCTGCCCACACTCAGCACCCGGAGATAGACAGCAATGACATCAGTGCAATGCTAAGATCTGAAAACTCTCGATATTCATAGGACATCAGTACCCGGTTCTTACGTTGATGGTTCAGGAAAGCAGATGTCTTTCCAGGTATGTGTGTCTTTTAAGATGCAGGTTGTGCTACGTAAAGGGAACTCCTGAAGTCCAATGCTTGACAGTGCAAAGAAAAACAGGGCAGTGGCTACCCTGGGGAGCCATGGCAGGAGTCTGAGTTCGCCTTGGTGTGGAAAATACTATGGGGTAATTCTAAAGCCTGCATTTATGCCCTTTCCTGATAACAAAGTCTCAGTGCACTAACGGTGCAGTCCAGGCAAGGCAGAGATCAAATGCAAAGGAGTGTGGTGCCTCTGGGTTTGTCTAGCTTACATATCAGTCCCCCAAGAGGAGATCAGAGCCCAGACTCCTATACATTAACCCAAAGAAATAGCTATTGCAGTTCAAGAATCCCAATGGTAGAACATGGAAGACTGTTAAAAGCATTGTCTTGCAAATGCTAAAAAAAAGTGCAAATGGAAAATACTAATGAGATTTATAGGCACTAGGTGTAGAATGTGCAAAAGTTTGCAAGGTTTTTTTGGCATTGCTTATCAAATACTTAAAAATATAAAGCATCCTTTCTGTCACAACTAAAGGCTATCTTAAAAACATTCAACAAGTGTCAGTACCCAGTATAGCTACACAGTGAACCAGAAGGTTCTGTACCCTGGCTCCTTCCAGCCCCAGCTCCCACAAGTGTCAACTGAATTCTGTGCTCTAGCTTGGCTCAGCCTATCACCATCTCCAGCTCTCATACAAACTGGAAGATGCTGCAGGCCCACAAGGGCAAGTACACAAGTCCTACAAAATCTGCCTCCAGATTCAAGTATCTTACTTTCTGGTGGGTGCTATGGCCCAGCCCGATGTGGCCCACTCTCTATTCTGACACTTATGGGTGGGTACTGTAACCTAGTCCAACCAGGAATGACCCCCTAACAGCCCGTGGTTTTACATGTGCCATCAGTGGCAGGTGAGGCTACTTAGCTCAGCGCAAGTCTCCCATGTGGATGGTATCTTTGTCATTCCTAGACATACTCTCCAGTTCCCCCTGCCCCTGTAAATCACTATATGCCAGCACTCTTGCCTACTCATGAGTGCAGTAGCCCAGGCCATGGAAATCCCCAGAAGTCATTCCTCCCCTGTCACACATGTCCTTCAGCTGCTCTCACTCCAAAACATCTCCAGACACCCTTCCCCCAGGCAATCTGAAGCCCCCTTCCCTGGGTGGCAGGTCCTGGCCTGATGATCCCTGCCTTATTCATGTCTTTAAAAACAAAACAAAAAAATATGATCGACAACTATAATAGCACACTGGTATAGTTAACACAAATTTGGCATTTTCTACACTAAGAATGCCTGCCAGCTACTGGCTGCTTTTCTCCCAGCAGTGTAAAACTTGCCTAGGTACAAGGCAACCTAGGCAGTTGCCTACCGCTGGGAACAAAGCCCTTTCTCTTGGTCTAAAAACAAGAGAATGTTAAAGAAAAAAAAAATAATTTGTTATCAGTCCTCAATTTGTCTTTCTAATGAAAGTCTACATTTTACCAAAAGATGATGCTCGTGTATCCATCACAGATGGGGAAAGTACTTAAGAAATTATAGATACTTTTAAGTTGTTTACACTAGAATTGGCATGAAGATTCCATTTGGGAGGGTGGGGCAACCATCCTTGAAATGTTCTGTTTCAGTTGACAGGCAAACCTCTCAGTGATTCAATTCCTTATCAGTGAAATCTACATGACAACTAAGAAACTGTCATAGAGTTCCTACTAAAAGAGCTTACAGCAGTATCTGGTAAATAGCAAGTAGGAGTGCAAACAGCTAGCTGTCTTATGAAAAAGCCGTAGGACACTGTGGTGTTTTGCTTAGTGGTGAATGGGATGACTCATAATGGATGCTTACTTTATTTATCAATTGAATAAGTGGATGTATGAACCTTCAAACCAACATCAGGGCTAGCTCAGAGGCTCTTCCTGAGCCTCTACAGCCTATGAAATCAGAATCCTAAACCTTTGTCCTGTAATTGCATGAATTTCAACTCCCTACATCCCAATTTAGCTACTACAATGCATTTTGATATGGATTTAGATAAGAAGCTAGTTCAGGGTTACCAGATTGGAAGCCACTCCTCCCCACCACACCCTGCCTATGTAATCCTTTCTGCTTATCTGTCAGTCAAAAGATACCTATCCAGTGAATACCTCTTCTTATCTGGGACCTGAGAGGGGAGGTGTCATTCAGCCCCTCCTCTTTCAAGTCCCTTAAGAGCCCATTATGAGGAGGGTCCTATATTCACTCTCTTCTTTCCTTATTGAAGGATTTGGAAGAATTCAGTAGAGACCACTCCCTCACTCTTTCCCTTCCTGTCCCATTCTCCCTAACACGGCCCACACTCATGTACAAACCTTACAGTTTTCTTAAGCCATACTGGTGTCCATGCTTAAAATGCTTTTTAAGGCAAGAACCTAAGAAAGCATTATTAGGCACTAACCTAAACCACAGCAGAATCAGCCTTCAGACTTTTTTTTTAATCAACTTCAGATCTGTGCCTTAATAAAAACCAAAAGTTGCAACTCATTTCTAGATTTGGAAGTGCACTAAACCTACCAAAACAGTAACTGACTAAATCCTTGCTTTGCAAATACTGGGATCCCATATGGGCACAGGTTCATGTTTCAGCTGCTCCACTTCTCATCCAGTTCCCTGTTTGTGGCCTGGGAAAGCAGTAGAGAACAGGCCAAAGCCTTGCAACCCTGCACCTATGTAGGAGACCAGGAAAAAGCTCCTAGGTCTTGGCTTCAGTTGGCTCAGTTCTGGCAGTTGCAGCCACATGAGGAGTAAATCGTGAATTTGAACATCTCTCTGACTTTCCTTCTCTTTGTAAATCTGCATTTCCAATAAAAATAAATAAACCCTTAAAAATAAAAGCAGTAACTGAAAATTATTTTAATCAGTGAATTCTCTTTCATGAGCCATGATTAAGCCGTCTTAGTAGAGAGCTAAAATGGATGTAGAGCAGCTGAGTCTTCCAACTGCCTCATATAGGTACTGGCATTACAGGAGGCAGTTTAACTTGAAGCAACACAATTCTTGCCCTTAGAGAAAATTTTTAAGAACACCGATTTCATGGAGAGAGAGAGAAAAACAAATTTCCTAATGTAGTAATTTAATTGCAGGATTTGGAAGCAGTAAAGGCTCAAGATGCAGAACTGAATAAACAGTGTGATAAAGATTTTGGGTTTGGCCAAAGAAAAAGCCTGTGTTTTGCCTTACCCCCTCAGGTTTTCTCTTTGCATAAAGCTCTTGGGTCAAATTGGACAATGCAAGAAAATGTGATTAAGGATGGGTCTACCTACATCCTACAGTCTTACACTGGAGATTGGGCAGCCAGTAACATCAGCAAAGCAATTTAGCATGGGGAGTTAGAATCATGTAATCTGAGACTTACCAAGTAGGTAATTGATCCATCCAAATGATGAATTCCCTTTAAGTACTGTGGCCACAGAACTCAAGTGATCCTTCCTGATTATCAATATTCCCTCTATATCTTCGTACATACTTGTTGATGTTGACTCTCTCGTTTCCATTAATATCAGCTCAATAGTTGCTGGAAATTTTGAGTCTTTCTAGCAAATTATCAAACCTGGGGAGGTTCTGAGAACCCCTGAAACTTGTGGTTTGTGCTAGAAATGAAAGTAAAGATGGTACTTTTAACTTTTGCTTTCATTTTGGTGTGCCAACTTGTTAATATAATGCATTCTTATAATAGTGTGGGGCAGAAATTTGCTGACTTTACACAATTTATCTTTGAAGTTTAAAGATGAATGATATTGCTATTATTAAATAATAAAAAAATGTTTTTCACACTTTCACTGGGCTCTTTCTTAAGAAAGACTTCTGAAATAGACAGTGGAAAATCTCTCCTGCAAGTATCAACAAGTCTGACAAACTAAAGCCAAGTTGGCAACAACATGAAAAAAGATGAGTGGTATACTATATCATTTACTTTAATACAAGCAGATGAAGTTGAAAGACAGGATTAGAAAAACAACTTTTTGGATATCAAAACACAGGCTATTCTGCATTGGCAGGGATAGGTGACACTTCGGAAAAACCATAAAAGGGATGCTATGTAGGATGGAAATGTTCTAAATCCTGATTTGCCTGATGGTTTTATGAAGTGATGTATAGCACTGTTCATTTGGGATTATTACATATTGGTAAACCTCAGTTTTTTATTTATTAATTTCTTTAAGATTTATTTATCTTTATTGGAAAGGCAGATATACAGAGGGAGGAGAGACAGAGAGGAAGATCTTCCGTCCCATGATTCACTCCCCAAGTGGCCACAATGGTTGAAGCTGAGCCAATCCAAAGGCAGGAGCCAGGAGCTTTTATTAGGTCCCCCAAGCAGGTGAAAGATCCCAAAGCTTTGGGCCATCCTAGACTGCTTTCCCGGGCCACAGGCAGGGAGCTGGAAGGGAAGCAGGGCTGCTGGGATTAGAACTGGCGCCCATATGAGATCCTGACACATTCAAGGCAAGAACTTTAACCACTATGCTATCACACTGGGCTCAACCTCAGTTTTTTCAAAAAAGCAATTCCTTGGTCATATAATAATGGCAACACTCACTATAAAAAGAAAATCAGTGATAGACACGGTGCTGCCATCCGGGATAGACACCTGTCACTCACATCAGAGTGCCAGTTCAAATCCTGTATGCTCTGCTTCTGATCCAACTTCCTGTTAAAGTACCTGGAAAGAACAGATGATAACTTAAGTAGGTAGAGTTTCAACTTCCATGCAGGCCTACCACCTGGGTTGCAGTCGTTTGGGATATAAACCATTGGATGGTCTTTCTCTGTCTCTCATCTTTTAAATAAATCTGTAATTTTTTTTTAAAGATTTGTTTATTTTTATTGCAAAGTCAGATATACAGAGAAGAGGAGAGAAAGAGAGGAAGATCTTTTGTCCACTGATTCACTCCCAAAGTGACCACAACAGCCAGTGCTGTGCCAATACAGAGCCAGGAGCCAGAAATTTCCTACAGGTCTCCTGCGTGGGTGCAGGGTCCCGAGGCCGTCCTCAACTGCCTTCCCAGGCCACAAGCAGGAAGCTGGACCAGAAGTGGAGCTGTTGGGATTAGAACCGGTGCCCATATGGGATCCCGGTGTGTTCAAGGCGAGGACTTCAGCTGCTAGGCCACTACACTGGGCCCAAATATGTAAATCTTAAAAACGCCAAATGGCTCCAAATTCCATTAAAAATTATATTTACTTACTTAGTGTCTACTACATACCAGGAACTGTGGTAGAATTTGTGGATATAACATAAAGCAAAAACCCAGAAATGAAATAGCAACTACTTGAAATTTTAAATTTAACATATATTCTTTTTTAACACCACTCTTATAAATAAATGTTTCATGATTTTGCATACTAAGGTTTATATGAATATATCCTATCTATTCTTTTCTGCTTCATTCAGTTTTACTTTTCTCGCAAAGGCTTTATACCTCTGATAGCCTTCAGTGGGCTATCCTTAAGTTGTACTCACAAAATACATCACACACTCAGCATTTAGTTGTTCTTGAATTATTATGAGTGTTAAATTTGCCACACTCTGAATTCTTCCAAGTTCCTTGACAATAAATAGTATATCATATTTTTGTTTTAAATACTTCATAATTTTTAGGAAGTGTGGGCTTTGCGATATTTGCATAATTAGTTGTGGGTATAGTGAGAACAACTCCACTTGACTATTAAACAAGCTTATGAATGGCTTAAGCTTCATAAAATTAATTCTTAAAATAATTAACATCCAGTATTTTATGTTGCCTTTTCTACTAGATTATTTTTCATGTGCTTGAAAGAGATAAAAGTTATTCTGCTGTTACCTAAAACTCAATTTTAATGAGATTTGAAGAGAAACTACCTCCATCTGCTTAACATTTGATTTGAGATAGAGAGCCATTCTGAATTAAACATTTATCTCTAAGTATATCTTTTACAACAGTAGGATCCTTGCTTTTTAAATTGAGTACCACAAACAGCTGCATAAAATTGCCCAGTTACATTTCCCAGTTTCCTTTGCAACCAGGAATAGCAGTGAGATTAAAGTCTGACTAATAAAATGTGACTGTGGCAAGTGTACCTTTAACTCATGTTTTCAAAGGTACTTCCTCCACCTTCCTTCTTTAGACTGCTGTCAGCAATCAGTCTTGATGCTGAGTCATCTCAGAGTTTGTGTTCATGAATGACTAAACAGAGAAGCTACTACAGTATATCAGGATTACTCATCATTAGAATCCTATCTACCAAGCTTATATTCTTTTTTTTTTAAAAAAGATTTATTTATTTATTGGAAAGTCAGTTATACAGAGAGGAGAGACAGAGAGGAAGATCTTCCATCCCATGATTCACTCCCCAAGTGAGCGCAAAGGTCCAATGCTATGCTGATCCAAAGCCGGGAGCCAGGAACTTTCTCCAACTCTCCCACACTCTCCCCACAGGTGCAGGGTCCCAAAGCTTTGGGCCGTCCTCGACTGCTTTCCCAGGCCACAAACAGGGAGCCGGATGGGAAGTGGAGCTGCCAGGATTAGAACTGGCACCCATATGGGATCCTGGTGCATTCAAGACGAGGACTTTAGCCGCTAGGCCACGGCGCCAGGCCCCCAAGCTTATATTCTTTAGGAAAAAAACTTATAATTTTTCCTTCCTTCATTTTTAAAATCCTTTCTGTTTCACTAGTTAAGTGTTATGCCTTTTAGATTGACTATTTGCTTTTTATTGATTTAATTTTTTAAATTTTATTTATTTATTTTAAAGATTTTATTTTATTTGTATTGCAAAGTCAGATATACAGAGAGGAGGAAAGACAGAGGAAGATCTTCTGTCAAAAAATTCACTTCCTAAGTGTCCACAATGGTTGGAACTAAACCCATCCAAAGCCAGCAGCCTGGAACTTCTTCTGGGTGTCCCACGTGGGTGCAGGGTCCCAAGACTTAGGGCTGTCCTTGACTACTTTCCCAGGCCATGGGCAGGGAGCTGGATGGGAAGCAGGGCTGCTGGGATTAGAACTGGCATCTATATGGAATCCCAACACTCAAGGCAAGGGACTTTAGCCACTAGGCTACCGTGCTGGGCCACTGTTGAGTTCGTGTGTATGTGTGTGTGTGTGTGTGTGTGTGTGTGTGTATTTAAAAATTGATAGCTTGTTTAGGTTTTTGTTTGTTTGTTTAAGTAAGTTGGATAGCTGCCAGTTCTCTTTCCCATGAAGGAATTGTGAATATGTGGCTGGATTTGGTGCAAGGCCAGGAATGCCAAACAAGAGGTTTCATTTTAGGATGAATAAACAAATAGCTGACTCTTGGGATTCCAGAATGATCCCTAAATGCTAGAATGAGAATGGCTTTAATCTTCTGTCCAAAAAGCTTTCTCATTTTCTTTTTACTACTTACTCAAGTAATTTAGAGGTCATTGTGTTTTGGGATTTTTCCTGGAGAGAAATGTTTTTAACCTGTTTATTATAATGAACAGTAACTCAAGAACTCTCTATATTGTAAACCTATATGTTGTGATCTATATAAAACATACTCCACAGCTGGTTGTTTCCTGCTCATATGACCACTTCTGCAATGTTCTTATTCAAAGGGAAATTGTTTTTTCCCCTAGAGTAAAGGGAGTTCACTTTGCTTTAGTTGCTTGGCACTCAAATAAAATCATAATAATCCAGAAAAGGGGGGCAGGTGACATGGTGTGGTAGGCTGGACCTCCACCTACTGTGCTGGAATCTACACAGGTGCAGGTTTGTGTTTTAGCTACTTCATTTCTGACCCAGCCCCCTGCTTAGGACCTGGGAGAGCAGCGTGATCATGCCTCATGACCTTGGGTTTCTGCACCTGCATGGGAAACCGGGAAAAACTCTTCCCTTCTGCCTTCAGATTGGCTCAGCTCTAGCTACTGGGGACATTTGGGAAGTCAATCAGCAAATGGAAGATCTTCTTTCTCTCCTACTCTCCTTTTTTTCTCTGAAACTCTGCCTTTCAAACAAAAACTTAAAAATAACAAAAACAAAAGATTATGCAAGGGGACAGAAATGGTGCTTGTGTAATCAACCAACAATGTCTGCCAAGGGAGAGATCTAACCTTCCTACCTTCTTCACAAGATCATGCATTTTAAAAAGGTACAATAATTTATTTTAGAATTGAGTCTGATTAATCAGCATTCCCCAGGTGTCCAACATCGACCCCAGTAGCAAGCTACACAGAGTTGCAGCAAAGATAGAATTTTAACAGTTAGTTTTGCAGGATGAGGCCAGAGCAGGTGGGAGGTAACTCATTGACAATAGGCAAATCCAGAAAGGCCTAGAAGCTGAGGCTGTAGAACACTGATAAAAGGAGCAGATCTTGAGGTCATACATACTGAAGAGACTGAAAGGCTGAAGATGATCTGGCAGCCTGTCTGGACAAGCCGTAGAATGGCCAGCCTCAGAGTGAGAAGCTAAGTAACTAAGGATAACAGAACTCAGAGATGAAAACGGCCCAAGACATAGAGGATTTTGCTGAGCCACTGAAATTAGCTTAGAAACACTTCTACCTTGGGATCTTCTGTTTTGAGACAGTTTTGATACACACACGCAGAACATACTATTTTACATAAACAGGTTCAATGTGTATTGTTTTGCAAACTATATCATTAAACTTCATATATTGAATATATTTCTACATCAAGCAATATGTACTTGTATACTTCCTAAATATCTATAAAGTACAGATGTTCCTCATTTAGCCATAAGGTAATATCTTAATATACCTATAGTAAGTGGAAAAAATTGTAAGACAAAAATACATTCGATAAACTAACTTATCCAACATTATAATTTAGCAACGTGGAATACTGTAGAGGACTGATATTTTCCTGTATAGTCACATGGTTGGGAGCTACAGCTCACTATCACCACCAGCATCTTGAAAACTTACCATACTAGATATTGTTATCCTAGGAAGGGTACAAAATTCAAAATATAATTTCTACTAATTAATGTTGCTCTGCTGAAAAATATTCTAAGTCAAACCTTTCTACATTTAGCAGCATATGAATTCCACTTTAGAGATACAATTTATTTACCTCAATTCCCTAGTTAACTTAAAAAAATTATTAAATGTAATGAGTTTTAATTAGTTTCCCAGCCATTCATTAATTGTACCAATTATTACCAACTATTTCTAAGATACTCTTTTGTAACTGCCAAATACTGATTGCTCATATTACAGAATTCCTTAAATTCAAAACTGAATTTTGTTACAGACTATATACATTAACTTTGTTAGTACCTTTCATTAAGAATCTTCCAGGGTGCCTGCTTTGTGGCCCCCTGGGATAAGATAATGTCTAAGGTGCTAATATTCTATATGTATGAGCATGACATTTTTTTTTGCCCTGGTTGTTCCACATTTAATGCAGCTCCCTGCTAAAGTGTCTGAAAAGGTAGAAGAAGATGGTCCAAATACTTGGACCCCTGCTACCCTACTGGGAGGCCCAGATGAAGTTTTAGGCTCCTGGCTTTGGCCTGGCCCAGGACTTGATATTGTAGGCATTTGGGGACTGAGTCAATGAATAGAGGATCCCCTTCTCTTTCTCTCTCAGTTTCTCCCCTTCTTTGTCACCTTTCAAATACATAATTTTTTTTCTTCTTTAAAAGAATTTTTGCTTACAGACAAAGTTTACTCACTATTAAAGAATGCTTCAATAGTCTTGTTTCCTAGCTTTCCGAAGGCACACTTTCAGGATGGTATTTTTTCTCTGCATTAGGAGTCATCTTTTTTAGACCATCTTTTCTTTAACATTTGGGAAATCCATATTTTTCTCATTTTTAAATTATTTTATGATACAGCTTCATAGGCTCTGGGGTTTCACTTATCCCCCACCTCAAATCCCTCTCTTCCCTCACTGATTTCCTCTATATTATTACAATAGCATAGTCCTTCAAAAACCGTCCTAAGTCCATTGCTCTGCTATTCATGTGCATTTTGACAGTGGACAACGGCAGAGAGTCTAGCATCCTACTGTAAAAGTACACTTAACAGTTTCATTCGGAGTTCATTTACAATGCCATCAAGTTAAATATCAAGCTACTGACCAACGTGTTGCTGAAGAAATGAAAAAGAAAATCAAGAACTTTCTTGAAGAAAATGTTAGTGTAGGACCTTTATATGAGTCAGTGAAGAAGAAAATCCATATTTGACTGCAAAGAGGACAAAGATAGTGTATGCTCTTCTACACCATGACAGTCAAAAACACCAGATACTTTTCCTATGTAATTTAAATTTCCTAATAGTTAACTAAAAATAATAAAAACAGGTATAATTTAAATGTATGTACTACATGATTTTAAAATTTTAAAGACCAATATATGCAAATACTACATTACTCTCTAGTCAATGTAAGACTAAAGATACTTATATTTGTTTATTCACTAATTATTTGAAATCTGACACATTGTGCACTGTTTGCTTGTATCAACTTGGACAAGCCACATTTCAAACACTCACAGCACATTTGGCTAGCATGCATCACACAAGACTATTTCCAATTTCTTTCTTCTCCACTAAGACTCTGGAACTGTGAAGGACACAATGTGTCATGTGACATCATGGCACTTATTGTTAGTCTCTCACTATCATACTCCTTGTAGTAGTTATTTTTAGTGTCATTTGTCTTATTAGGTAATCTGCATCTCCAGGTTAGAAACAACTTTATCAGAACCAACAACTAATTCTCTCCCTGATGGCAGGCTCCCCTGTATGAAGTTCCTACTAAATGAGCATTCAGAATTGGCTTGAAGTTAAATGCACTTACAGATATTCACATATGTTAACACAGGCAACTTCTTCCCTCAGTGTTCCGAGAGGACCTTTCTTTCAGGCCCTGAAATCTGTTTCCTTGAAGTTTGTGTCACCTGAGACAAACTTGCTTTACACTATGGGTCTTTCCCTATTTGGACGTAGTCCAGAGCTATTTCCTCTGGCTGAATTCTATGTTTCATCACCCATCCTTTATTTCTCAAGTTTGAAAGTTCATTATTTTGCTTATCTGTGAAATAGTTCTAATTGGACTGAGGTGTTTTTTAAGAGCTCAATGTAGAGTTGAACATGGCCCTTCAGCTGGGGCAGGCCAGCGAAGGTTGTGGCTAACTGTACAGCGCCAGGTATCCGCACGCACTGTGAGAAGCTTCGGGATGCTGTGTTAACTCATGCGTCCTTGGCTTCCATCGAAAACTCGAGAAAAGCACCTCACACACTTCTTTGGGTTAAGTCTCTGTTTTTTTTTTTTTTTTCCTTTTCCAATGGAGCTAGGGTAACCTTTCAGGCATTTTGTTTTCAGTTAGTGTTCTCCAACCTAAGCGCCAAGTGGCAGAGCTAACTTTAAAACTACCCTGTGAGCTCCTAAAACTTCACATGAGAGACGGGGTTCAGGGGTCTACCAGGCAGCGGGTCACCGTTACTGATGAAGAGTGCAATTACCGTGTTGCTCACTTATACTGTTCCCCTCTTCTTCAACAGAAACTCTGCCACATACTCCTCCAACGACGTCAAGGACCTGGCTGACAGAAGAATTCGCGGGAAAAGGCTCTGAGGCAGCCAGCGCGAGCACGGCGCGCGCGCCCGCCCCTCCTCAGCGCGCGGCCGGGAGCGGAAGCCTGCGGCGCGCGCACGCGGCGGGGCGGGGCCTTGGAGAGACGACGTGCCGACGTCGCGGCGCGGCGGGCGGGTGACGTGGAGATCGGCGCCGGCTAGGCCCCGCCTCGTCCCTCCCGGCCCCGACGGCGCGTCTCTCCGGCTGCCGGGCAGGACCGCGGCGTTGGTGCTCGGGGTCCTGGGCTGGACGCGACCCCGTTCGCGAAGCGTGCGGCTGTCCGCTGACGTCGCCGGCCCCTTCACCGGTGCTGGAAGTCAAAACCGAAAGGGTGGGCGGCGCGGAAGCAGGCGTGGAGCGGCAGGGATGCGCTGCGCCTGAACGGGCCGAGAGGTGAGGAGGTCGGAGTGGAGACGGGCCCCGCGGTCGGGCGGGCAGGGGGAGGCGGCAGCGGCGCAGTCCGAGCCCCCGAGCTGTCATCGCTCTCGGGGTCCCGGGACGGGCACGAGATCTCCACCAGCCGCGCCTTCCCCTCCGCGAGTTTGCCGGTGGAGGTGGGGCTGAAACTGAGCCGGAGCCACGTACAGTCCAGGTGTTAGGCTGCACAGGCTGGCAGCTTGGAGTGACTTTTCTGTTCGTGGATAATTTGCTTGCCTGTATGTCTTTACTCTCTTAAAAAACCATGGTGACTCAGTTTCGGAGAGAAAATTGACTGCTTGTAGTTTTTTTGTTTGTTTGTTTGTTTTTCCCTCCACACTGAAAAGAGTTGAGCACGGTAGACTGAATTCAGCAGTCGAGGTGTCTAGAATGTCAGTTTGAATTAAGACAATGTTTGTGAACGGGCATTTGTTTTAGATAGACTTATCATAAGTTAACATATTCATGAATGCAATGTTTTCATGTAATTGCTATCCACATGTGCAATTCAAACAAGTAGCCGTGTTCTTTCATTTTAATAACCTGTATATCAGATTTCTTGTTTCATAGATTGCAATAACTTTTTCTGGTTTTTTGATTTCTCAAAAGTTGAGAATTCAGGCCTTTTGAACATGCTCCAGTCCGTGTTGTGTCTTCTGTTTTTAGTGATGATTGTACTTACAACTGGTGCGTGCAGTGAAGTGTAGCTGAATTACCTTATTTGAGTGAGTTGGTTTCTCATGGGTTAGGTTTCTTGGTCTCTGCTGTCATTCATGTTTTCCTGAATGTGTATAGCCTGTGTGTCACACCCGTAGTTCAGCGGCACTCCTGTAAGAGAGAATCATGGCTAGGGTTTCCCTTTCATGCCATGCGTCTTTAGTTGACCAAAGCAACACTACCTCCCCCCACCCCCTTAATTAGAGTTTGTTAATATCTGTGTAACTAGCTGGCAGTGAAATAGAAGCAGATCATTTTGCTTGAACACCATACTTGGTATTGTTTTTGATGGAAAAAATAGTGTGCTCATAAACTGTTGTTTGCCAGCAGAGAATTTCTGTTTTGTAAAGTTGGTATAGCTGTCAAGCTCACAGTTGGAACCTGTGGTCCTAACTACTTTGATTTGATTAGTTGCTATGTTTTAATGATTTGTCATTATTAAGAGTTCTGTATACAAAGTATATTTCTGTAGGAGCATGTAGGAACATGTATGGTACTAACAAGTCAAGTTTTCTCCTGGTAATAGCTCATTTGGGAGTAGTTGTCATAAGCCTTTTCCATTACAAAATGTGGCATGACTTTCAAGTTTAAGATGAAGTTCACCTGAATTTGAAAATTCAGTAAACACAAACATTTCTGGAAAGTAAGAATTCTATATGCTTACTCGAGAGGAGGGGTAATACTATGGTTTTAGCAGCCATCAGATCCCAGACATTGTGTCTGTTTCCTCCATTATAATATAGTTATTCCACATAAGGACTGGATTTTCTTGTAACTTTTACCTCATGAAACCTAAGATGCATTAGGCAGTCCCAGTTTATATATTCATTAAACATGCACCACATGATTTAAATCCTTGGTCTTCAACATAGCTGAGCAAATGAGTCTGAGAAATTTACTGTTGAGTTTCGTTTGCCTAGTTGATTTGCTGTGAGGTTTTAACAGGTAGTTGTTTTTCTGATAGTGGCTGTAACTGATTCAGCGTTCATGACGTCTAGTTTATATTCCAGCATTCTGTCTAACTAAATCTTTCATTTAAAAAGGTGTACTACAAGTAATTTTGTAAACTCTTCTCATTTTATGGATTTAAAAAATTGATGCCCCAGAAAATTAGCTGATTATCCTCCCATTGACCAGAAAGTGGCATCTGCATACATTCTTTTTTATTTCATTTTATTTTTGACAGTGTCATTCTGCCTGTTCCTGTTGTTGTTTTAGAATATTTATCTATGTGTGCTATTCATCTAATTTTGGTAAGGTTTAATTGGTCTGCCTTTATTTTTGTGATTCACTTTTCAAAGTGACATCTTAGGAACTACATTTATTATCAAAAGTTTATATGGGGGCCTGGCACAATAGCGTAGCAGTTAAAGTCCTCACCTTGAGCACACCAGGATCCCATATGGGCGTTGGTTTGAATCCTGGCAGGCCCTGCTACCAATCCAACTCCCTGCTTGTGGCCTGGGAAAGCAAAGTTGGCTGAAAACTTTGGGACCCTGCACCCACGTGGAAGACCGGGAAGAAGCTCCTGGCTTCTGGCTTTGGATTGGCTCAGCTCCATCTGTTGCAGCTGATGGAAGATCTTCCTCTCTGTCTCTCCTCCTCTCTATATATCTGCCATTCCAATAAAAATAAATAAATCTTTTTTTAAAAAAGTTATAGGGACATGAAAAATTAGGTTAGTATTTGAATAATTATATAATTGAAAATTCTGGTAAAAAATTTATAGTGAGTACTAAGTACTCTCATAACAAAATGATTGATAATTGAATATTTATTTTTAAAGAAGAAGTTCCTACCTGGTTATTCCATACCTAAAACAAAGATTACCCATCTATCAAATCAAAATTTTGGGGGGATTGTTTCTGTAAGCATATTTTTAAGACATTCTCCAGTAATTTCAGTACTGTCAATTTATGTTGTTTTAGAACTTGTACTTTAAACCTTTGAATTCAAGAACTTCCTTATTTTGGGTTACATTATTAAGCTTGACTTCGAAAGGACAATTTATCCTTGATTTATGGAGTAGTCAGGAAAACAATCAGAAATTTTTTCCAGTAATTTGAAATGTTTGTTGGATCATAAATTAAGTGACTGGCTAGGACTTTACTCAGTTGTGGATCACTCATAAACATGGCATATAGATTTGGGAAGGAAAAGCTCATGCTATTCCAAGAGAGGAAATCTTTACTTATTGGCAAGACAGCTTACCATTTTAGAAAAATTCCTTTCCTTTTCTTGGAAATGAATATGATATCCACCACACCAATTAGAAACAGCATTTTAGAAAAGTGCTAAATTCTCCCTCATACACAAATAGAAATAAATGCAATTTTATGTTTATTTTAGGAACTTAACCGTAAGATCCTACTGTAAATGGTTTTTATGAAGAAATAAATATGAGGGTGATACTCAATTTACAAAAAACAATTTCAGTAAATCTCTTCAGTGTGCCTGGATTTTGTCAAATGAGACTTGCTTTAGAGTATTACCTCTGGCACTAGAGAGGCTGAGCAAACATTCTTCCTGAGCATTCTTGATGCACTGAAGGAAGCTTTGCAAATCTGTTAGCAATTTCTGTACTCTGGGAATTGGACTGGTAAGGGAAACCTAAAAATTACTTTTGAGCAGGTTCACAGTTCAATGCTCTGAATACACAACATCCAGCAAATATTTATAGAAATCCTAGGCACAGGCCAAGCACAACAGGGCAAATGTGGGAAGAGCAATTCATAACACAACTTCTGCACTCCTGGGTATTATTGTGAAGATAAATGGGTTTGTGAAATAATTTAGTATATTGATATGAGGCAAGGCTTTGCCACTTCGGTGAATTTGGCATGGTAAAAAATAAGTTATTAGGAAATTTGAAGAGTGGCTAATTTAATTTCAGCTCTTCAGAAATCCAGTGGACATTTTATCTTCATAATGTTTTTGGAATATGTCTTTTTTTTTTTTTTAAAAAAAAAGGTTTATTTATTTTTATTAGAAAGATTTACAGAGAAGGAGAGACAAAGATCTTCCATCTACTGGTTCACTCCTCAAGTTGCCACAACTTCTGGAGCTGGGCTGATTATTCCCAAGGCTTTGGGCCATCCTTACTGTTTTCCCACGCCACAAACAGGGAGCTGGAAGGGAAGTGGAGCAGCTGGGACATGACCCAGCACCCATATGGGATCCTGGCTCAAGGCGAGACTTTGGCCAACAGGCTACCACCTGCGTGGGGCTGCTTCTCTCGATTTTTATTCTAGCTTCTTGTCCCCACAGTGGTACCTGTGAAACAGTTGCCTGTGATGAAAAGCCAGAAAGTCCAAGAGCCACAGTCCAGGGCAGGGTGTGATGCCTTAGTAGAATATGCAAGTGGGATGGAGTTTGGGAAGGATTTAGTTAGCATGAGACTTTCTGAGAATTTCATGGAGTTTCCATTATGACATCTTTTTCTTGGTGTCAGAGAAGCAAGTACATTGTGAGTATACTAGTGAATGTAAGGGGTGGAATTAGAATGCAGGGCTAGAGGCAAAATTGTGTGAAAAATCTTTCAGCTCAATTATTCTTACTTAATCTTTCTTTCTAGTTCAGTAACATTTAATATGATTTACTGCCACCTCCTTCTAAAAATTTTCTCTCCCCGTAGTTATAAAGACATCACAGAAACTTTTTTTTTTCCTGGTCTCCTTAGCCTCTAGATGTTTAAAATTTGCTTTGAAAACCTTTTTCTCTTGTCTGTTTTTTAAAAGCTTGTGTTTCTCCTACCTACTCTGTGCATGAGTTTTTTCCTTCATTTGACAGCTGAAGTGCAATTCTAACAATTTCAACTGGAATGTTATACAGCCATCTCAAGTTCAGCAGGTTCGTGATTGAACTTACTGTCTTTCCCGTGTCTTACTCATCATCTGAACAAAACAAGCCTCTCTGTCTTAGCCCTGTACGCTGTGCCATCAGCGTTACCTGTAATGTGCAGGTCAGTTTCCCCATCGCCCCCCACAGCAGACACAGAAAATAAGTCAGCTAGATGTGATTTAAATACTCATTTGGATATGTCCATTTTTCTCTGAATCATTGTTATTACTTTCGGAACTCGTTGTCACTTCATCTTTATTTGGATCACCACGTAATTTTGTATTCTCTCTCTGCTTTCAGCTCTGCCTTCCTGCAGTCATTCCCTTCATTTCAGTGGTAGTAGCACTTACCAAAGTCAAGTCAGAATTTTTTTTGAAGAAGTGATTTGGGATTAGGTGATTTCCAGACTTAACTGTTAGCAAAACCCTTCATGACCTGACTCCTGCCAGTCTCTCCAGCTCCTCTGACCACATCATTCCTTGACTGCTACATTGCAGTCATCTTTGCCATTCCTGAAATGTCACTTGTTGTCACCTGGCTTCTGGTACATGCAACCTTCTGCCTGATGAGCTCTTCATCTTTGAAATATTAATTTAAGAAACTTTGTGACTTCTTTTCTGGCTAGGCTGGATTTACCTGCTATATTTTCTGACAACTTTTTAGTACAGCTCTTTATAGGAGTCTCTGTGTTGACTTAGTCTGTTTAATTGGCTTCTCTTTCCCTTTAGACAATGGGAAAAATAAGCCCAGGTGCTTATTATTTACCTCACAGAGCTGTAGCCTGTAGCTAATTAGAATAAATGATAGCTAAGAAATATTGGTTAAATTAGTGACAATTGTGTCTATACTTATCCATTATTATTTTGTTTCTGAGCCTACTCTTGTCCTAGGGTTTCCAGTAACTAATAATGCGTATCCTTACCTTTTCTGCTTTGTTTGAGATTTAGAAAGCGTTTACCTAAATATTAATAATTGGTAGTTTTTTTAAATGTTTATTTTCATCTACTTGAAATGCAAAATGTCAGAGATAGATCTCTCCACTTACTATGTGCTTACCAGCCAGGATTGGACCAGGCCAAAGCTAGAAACCCAGAACTTCTTGGATGAGGGAATCATAAATGGTGGTTTTACCCACTGCACTACTAGAGGTACCCTACATATTAATTTTAAAGTTTCTACATGTGTAATTTTGAGTTCTTTGAAAGAATGGCATGAGAATAAATTACACGATTAGATTTTGTTAAGGACATGAAAGCTTTTCTGTATTTAGGTAAAGGTAGTAGCTTGTAAAATGCCTTCTTTGTTAAGATTGAAATAAATGAAGTAATGAGTTTCTATGAAGAATATATTTTTTTTAAAGATTTATTTTTATTATTTTTTTATTGGAAAGACGGATATACAGAGAGGAGAGACAGAGAGGAAGATCTTCCATCCGATGATTCACTCCCCAAGTGAGCGCAATGGCCAATACTATGCCAATCTGAAGCCAGGAGCCTCTTCTGGGTCTCCCATGCAGGTGCAGGATCCCAAAGCTTTGGGCCATCTTGGACTGCTTTCCCAGGCCACAGGCAGGGAGCTGGAAGGGAAGCGGGGCTGCAGGGATAGAACCGGCGCCCATATGGGATCCCGGGCATGCAAGGCGAGGACCTTAACCACTGTGCCACCGCGCCAGGCCCGAAGAATATTTTTGAGGTCTTGAAGAAGTAAAATATAGGAGGTCAAGCTTGTTAATATTATCTTCTTTGTGACAACTTTCTTCCCTCTGTCCTTCCTGCCATTTGTTGTGCATTATAAAATATTTATTGGGAAGCTTGCTCTGGGCATTGTTTTAGGTGGTACGAGCTCATGCTCTATAGAAAGAAACTGACAACAAATGCAGAAATCTTGTCATGTCTCAAGTGTTGTGAAGGAAAGTAGATTGGGAAAGAGAATGAGCAGGAATGTGGTGTTGTTTCAGATGGGTGGCTGGGGCGGGTCAGTGATTTGGAAATGCTTGAGTAAAGACCAGAAGGAGTTGAAGGAACTATCAGTGTGACAGTTTGGGGAACATTGAACCTGTGTGGTATGCTTATGACAGGAGGCCAGTGTGGATGGTCCAGAACAAGCAAGGGGTACTATAAGAGATCAAATTGAAACTTAGGAAGCTAAATTATTTGGGACTGTTGAAGTTTATTGGGGTATGGGAAACCTTTGGAGGATATTGATTAGATAAAGGCTACAATGTTGCTTAGACTTTCAAAACAGATTATGATTGTTTATATATGGAAACTAGATTTTTAGTGCTAAGTGTTAAAGCAGGAAGGCTAGACATGAAGCTGTAAAACACACACAACTTTAATTTGCTGTCCAGTTTAACTTTTTCATTTATTCATTTATTTATTTGTACTGTTTATTTACTTGATTGAAAAGGAGAAGAGAGAGACAAAGACATGGGACTGGCTGGAGGGAAGTATCTGCCATCCACTGGATCACTTCCCAATATCTGCAACAGCTGGGGCCAGGGGACAACCTGAAGCTAGGAAACAAGAACTCAATCTGAGTCTACCCAGTGGGTGGCAGAGACTCCAATATTTGAGCCACCATGTGCTTCCTCTCTGTGTGCTCAGTAACAGGAAGCTGAATGGCAGTGGAGCCCAAAGTCAAATCTGGGGTCTCCAGTGTAGCATGAAGGTCTCCCAAGTGCCTGTCTCTCATTTTAATTCTGACTTTATCTAACTGGTGTTAGATTTTTTGTTGTTGTTGTTCATTTTTTCCACTGAAACTTATAAAAGTTGCTATTTCAAAAATCTGGAGACTTTTGGATGACCGCCTTAGGCTTAAGAAAACAGTCATTACAGTTAAGGAGGATAGATATTTTTGAAGTATTAAGAGTGGAGTTGCCAAGTAAAATACAGGATTTGTAGCTTATTATGAACTTGCAGTAAATAACAAGTAATTTTTTAGTATAACTGTAACCCATTCAAGTATATATCAGATATTTTCAGAAACATGTTTATAGTGTAAGATTGTTTGTTTACCCAAAATTCAAATTTAACTCTGCATCTTGTATTTGTTACATCTGGCAACTCTAAGAGGAGAACTTTATATATTGCTAGGTCCGACTGTATGAAAACAAAGCTAGGTAATAATAGAGTTTGTACCTCTTGAAAATGTTGTTTGGACAGTGTAGTTATCCATAACTCTGATCATGAATAGCAGAGAATATCAGGAAAGTGATGTTGCTGTGCCTCGATATTTTAAGAGTATGAACTCAGCGTTGCAAATTTACAGACATCAAGGACAAACTAAAGAACTTGGGATGCAGGCCCTTGAGGAAGAAACAAGCTTAGCAAAAATTCCTAAGCTACATTTAGGCATCTGTTCAATGGCAGGTCCTTAAAAGAAGAAAGTAAATGCATTTAGCTACTAAATCTGCTTTCTTATGCTGGGGATATTGGAGAATGGACTCTGGATAAGAAATGTCAGAGTTTGTTATATAAAGTGGAATATTAGCTTGTTAAAGGTGGGAATAGTAAGAGTGCCCAGATAATCTATGTTCATAGTCTCTCAAAAGCCTGAGAATGTTCTGATAGTGTTTTCAGAATTTGTGTATTACGGATAGTTTGGCGCTTTTACAAACATTACCTTTGTTACTAGTCTCTGTGTTTACTTAAGCTTGATTATGAAATATTTCCAAAATATAGAAAAATTTAGAAAAAATATGTCAGACAGGGGTAGCAAGTGTTAATTTTGCCTTTTATGTGTCAGATTATTTTCTGTTAAAAATTTGAACAATTTTTTTTTTAATTTTCTCGCTTCCCTTTCCCAGTCTGCTTCGAAGCTGGTGTATATGATTCTCAAGCATGTTTATACATATGTCTTTGTTTTAAAAAAGTTTTGTTTGTTTTTGTTTTTTATATGTAAGGCAAAGTAAGACTGGGAGAAGAAGAGACAGAGATTCAATCTTCTGGTTCGCTCCCTAGATGGCCCCAATATCCAGGGGTAATATTGAAACTGAAATCATAGCAGTTCCATGCTCCGACTGTGTTTTCTAACATGATTGGAAACTGTTAAAAAAATAGTTAAGCCTAAAGAAAGCATTCAGATAGAGGGCACACTGTTAGGTGGTAAATATTATTTTTTTGTAAGACTTTTTTTTTTATGAGCCAAATGTTTCTTTATTCATTTCTTGCATTTGAAGTATTCTTCAGTGACATCTTTGGCTTGAGATTCTTTGCCATAGTCCTTAACGACTACGCAACTGCAGCCAACCACTTTACGGGGTTTCCCCTCTTGGTCAATTTTACAGAGGCCTACCCGTTCCCCAGATTTCTTGTTGTCATCAACCTTAATGAGGTTGATCTGGTATTCAGCACACAGGGCCTCCACCAACTTGACATACCATGGGCTCATCACAATTGGATGCCAGCACACAGGTGAGCTTGGCGCTTGTCTAAGGCTTTGGTAGCTTCACGGATGCCACGCGCGAGGCCATCGTGGATGAGGGCAGTCTTGAGCACCTCTTGCAGAGCAGTGTTCACGTCCATTACACCTCCAGCAGCGATGCCTTCCTCGGCCATGGTGGTGGCTTACGAGTGAAGCCCAATCTTGAATGCACTCAGGCCTCGCCTCCACGCGGCAGGAAAGAGATGTAAGACTTGTTTTTTTAAAGATTTATTTATTTATACTTATTGGAAAGGTGGATATACAGAGAGGAGGAGAGACAGAGAGGAAGATCTTCTATCCAATGGTTCACTCCCCAAGCGGCTGCAACAGTTGGAGTTGAGCCAGCCCAAAGCCAGGAGCCAGGAGCCTCCTCCAGATCTCCCATGCAGGTGGAGGGTTCCAAAGGTTTGGGCCATCCTTGACTGTTTTCCTAGGCCACTGGCAGGGAGCTGGATGGGTAGTGGGGCCTGCCGGGATTCGAACTGGCGTCCATGTGGGATCCTGGCGCGTTGAGGGTGAGGACTTCAGCTGCTGTGCCACTATGCCGGGCCCCATTGATTTCTTAGATTGATGTTCCTTGATAACTGAGAGCATTTGGTCTAATGTCAGAATAATTGATTTTTGTACCAGCTTTGGTTCCTGCCTCATGTTTTTTGCTAATGTGGACACTAGCAGGAATCTATGTTAGCTCAACTATTTGCATTCCTGTCACTTCTGTAGGAGACCTTGATTGAGTTTCCGGCTCCTGACAACTCCTGGCTATTGTGGGCATTTGAGGAGTGAATCTCACCTTTTTGTGACTCTGAAATAAATACCATGTCAAAGAAAGTTATTTTCTAAATGTGTCTTTAACCTGCTGTATCATCTGTGTACTGCTGGAAATACTGATTCTCCTGTAACTCTTGTTGGTGTCTGATTTGCTTCCAGTTGACAGCACAATATATATCTCTAGATGTTTCCAGAATGTTTTTTAGTTGAGAGTTGTTTTAAAGGCTGGTTTATCTTATGTGCCATTCTTTAGGGAACCGTGATGGAAAACAAAACCTGTTGATTATGTTTTTGTTAAAAAAGAAACTTTAGGGCCCGGCGCGGTGGCGCAAGTGGTTAAAGGTGCTCGCCTTGCACGCCCGGGATCCCATATGGGCGCAGGTTCTAATCCCGGCAGCCCCGCTTCCCTTCCAGCTCCCTGCCTGTGGCCTGGGAAAGCAGTCGAGGACGGCCCAAAGCTTTGGGAACCTGCACCTGCGTGGGAGACCCAGAAGAGGCTCCTGGCTTCAAATTGGCATAGTATCGGCCCGTTGCGCTCACTTGGGGAGTGAATCATCGGACGGAAGATCTTCCTCTCTGTCTCTCCTCTCTGTATATCCGCCTTTCCAATAAAAAAAATAATAAAAATAAATCTTTATAAAAAAAAAAAAAGAAACATTAACCAGGATAATCTCCCAGGAGTATTACATTTAAAGGACTCTACTAATAATAAATGTAATTGGGCTGTTTAACTAGAGGCTAGTTTTAGATGCTTTTTTTTTTGTAATATTGAATCAGGGAAGATGTTGGCTGTTTTTTTTTTTTTTTTTTTTTAGTAGTTACTTATTTCCAAGTCAGAGTTACAGAGAGAGAAAAAAATAGCGGAGATTTTCTGTCCATTAATTTACTTCCCTAATGTGTGCTGTGGTCTGGGAAGGGCCAGGTTGAAGCCAGGAGCCTGAAGTGTCTTCCTAATCTCCCATGTGGATGCAGTGGCTCAAGAACCTGGGATGGTTTGTGCTGCTTTCCCAGGCACATAAACAAGGAGTTGGATGAGAAGTGGAGCAGCCTTGACTCCAGCTGGTACCCACCTGGGATGCTGGCATTAGAGCCAAGTCACTGGACCTAGGTCTCAAAATGTTAATAAGGCTATAGCACCAGTTTCTTCTCTCTTTCCCTGGGAATTCTCTCCTTATATAACTAATTTAATTCTTTACTGTTCTCCAGTCACCTTATTATGATTATTTCCTTTTCTCTGTTTCTCTTCCTTTGATTCATATAGCCAAAATATCAGATATGCTCCACTGCTGTTCTGTTTGCTAGGAGCCTCATTGAAATGATGATCTTGGGGACAGAAATGCTATAACAAGAAAAGCTACTACCTGTGATACTGGCTTCCCATGTTGGCACTGGTTTGTGTCTTGTCTACTTGCCTTGTGAGTCAGCTCCTTTCTAATGGCCTGGGAAAAGCAGCAGAAGATGGCTCCAGTGCGGAGATCGTGCCACCCATATAGGATACCAAAAGAGTTTTCTCACTCCTGGCATTAGCCTGCCATAGCACTGCATCTTGCAGCCTGGGGAGTCAACCAGCAGATGGAAGATTTCTTCTGTCTGTCCCTGCCGCTCTTAACTCTTTAAAAAAAAAAAGAAACTCTTTAGAAAAAAAGGAAATAGTGGTCTTTATCAATGAGCTTAATTTTTGTGGGGTAAAATAAGTTACTTAGTAAGAAAGATGCAAATATTAATTTATATTGTGCTTTAATACAGTTTTTAGATTTGGTGTTCAGGAAAGATGTTTTCTCAGTAGTTATGTTTTTCACCAAGATTTTAAGTCTAAGAGACAGATGCATCAGGATCAGATAGCAGAGAATTCCAGACAAATGGAACCACTAGACAGTTATATAATTTGAAAAGAATGAGTATCAAACAAAATTGGGGAAAAGATAAGAAAATGTCTTTGTTGATATTAACAGCAATAAGACCATATAAGGCCTGGGAAGGTGTAGATTTTCAGTGTATGTTGTAGTGTGAAACAGTTGTCTGTTTCTTTTTCTTTCCCTCAACCTTAGCCAATGTGTTAATAGAAAATCTGAATTGTTAGAAAAGTATATCAGGAGAGATTTTCAGTTGGTAGGGATTGTTTTTTGTTAAACTAGTTGCTTTTTCTTTTTTTTCACAGGTCAGTTTATTAGATTTGATTACATTTCCTTTCTCTGAACACATACATTTTTTTGTTTTGTTTTGTTTGTTTCAGCCTTTCTGATTGTATGGATCACTGATTGAATAATAGATGGCCTTACCTCGTCTTACAGGAGCCTTGCGCTCCTTTTCAAATGTCACCAAGCAAGATAATTATAATGAAGAAGTGGCTGACTTAAAGGTAAGTTTTTTACATGAAAGCTATTATCAATATATAGTATAGGCACATATTTGACATTCCTATTCTCTGTTCTGAGTCCTTAAAATGGAAATTTATTCTTGTTTGGTGTGTGATCAAGAAGGAAACTGTTATACTGATGTTTCCTGTTGGAATACTTTTGTTATGCACCTGCAACTGAAATGTCAGTGACAATATAAAGAAGGATGATAATAAATCTTTTGTTAACTTTTCTTCCCTTTAAGGATCTGCCATGGTGATTTTTGTTATGTAATTTGGTACCTTAACTCTGAAACGTATAAGGTTTTAAATCCTTGGGTCCAGCATGATGGTATAGTGGTTAAGGTCCTCACCTTGCACGCCCGGGACCCCATATGGTTGCTAATTCTAATCCCAGCAGCTTCGCTTCCCGTCCAGCTCCCTGCCTGTGGCCCAGGAAAGCAACCGAGGATGGCCCAAGGCTTTGGGACCCTGCACCGGCTTCAGAGGCCCAGAAGGGGCTCCTGGCTCCAGATTGGCTCAGCTCCAGCCGTTGCGGCTGCTTGGGGAGTGACTCATCGGATGGAAGATCTTCCTCTCTGTCTCTCCTTTCTGTATATCCACCTTTCCGATAAAAATAAAATAAATTAAAAAAAAAAAAAGCTTTTAAATCCTTATAGCAGTTTTATTGATTGAACAGAAACAGTATTTATACCTAAAAATCAAAATTAAAACAATCTGTTGAGCACAGTAATTTGTCTCCTAATTGGTGGGAGAGATATTTAAGACTTGCAAAACTGTCATTTTTGAAGCTCCTTTATGACTAATATATCACAGTTCTAATTCCAACAAGAAGCATTCCATGTACATCAGACACTGTTTTGATGTTTATTGTAATCAGTAAACCTGGTTTAGTAGTAATTATCATGTAGACAGGTATTCACATATAATTTATTCCCATAAAAAGTACTATTGTTACTCTTCCTGTACATATAGCTAAATTGAAGGAAGTTCTACATAGATTCATTTTCTAAACCACAAATCAGGTAGAAGGTTGAACAAAGAATTTCTGAAGTCTTAGAAAGGTATAAACATATATTTACAAATTTATAATTGTACAAATGTACAAGTGTGTATATGACAAACTGTCAGGATATTCTTTATATAGTTATCAATAAAATATTTAAAGGATGTATTCCTAAAAATGGTCTTGACATTTAGTCTATTTGCATAAAATAACATAAAATATCACAGATTGCGTGGTTTAAACAACATAAATTTGCTTTTGCACAGTTCTGGAGCTAGAAGTCCAAGTTTAAAGTCTTGTCAGGCTTGTTTCTTCCTAAGCTTCGTTCCTTGGCTTCAGAGAGTACATCCATCTGTATGAGTACATCTCTTTGTCCAGATTTTTCCTTCAATGGATACCACCTTAAGGGAATTAAGGTCTACACTGAATGGGTGGGCAGGTGGACTTTTCTTTTCTTTTCTTTTCCTTTTCCTTTTCCTTTCCCTTTTTCCTTTCCCTTTTTCCTTTCCCTTTTTCCTTCCCTTCCCTTCCCTTCCCTTCCCTTCCCTTCCCTTCCCTTCCCTTCCCTTCCCTCCCCTCCCCTCTCCTCCCCTCCCCTCCCCTCCCCTCCCCTCCCCTTCCTTCCCCTTCCCTCCCCTTCCTCTCTTCATCCCTTTCTCTCTCCCTCCCTTCCTTTTTCCCTTCCTCCTCCCCTCCCTTCCTTCCTTTCTCATTCTTCTTTCCCTTTCTGTCTGTCTCTCTTTTTCTTTCATCTTAAAAGCTTAATCATTGTTTTTGAATGTTCTGTCTCAAATGCTGTTACATTCTGAGATACTAAGGCTAGGAGTTTTAATAAAATGACTTATTGATTTATTTAAAAGGCAAAGTTACATAGAAAAGGGGAGAGATAGCAAAAGATTTTTCCATGTGCTGGTTCATCCCCAAATGGCCTCAGACACCAGTGCTGGAACAAGCTGAAGCCTAGTGCTTCACCCATGTCTCTCACATTAGATGCAGAAATTCAAGCACTTGGGCCATCTTCCACTGATTTCCCAGGTGAATTAGCAGGGAGCTGGATCAGAAGTGGATCAGGTCTCAGACTGGCACACATGTGTGATGCCAGTGCTGCATTTGGTAGTTTAACTTGCTGTGCTAAAGTGATGTCCACAGTATGTCAATTTTGAGGGGACACGATTCACTTCCTGGCTTATGAAAAGTTAGCAAAGGTGAGGATATTGCTGTCACAGTGATGTATTTATTTATTTTTGATATTCAGTTTACTATAGTTTGATCCTGCATGGGATTTGGCATTACTTATGTATGCATCCAGTATTTCAAGAGTCACAGGAAGAACAAAATTTATTATCATACTTACATTTTTATTGTTTTTGGACACTTTGGAATTTTGCATCTTTTAAGTTACAGAATGTTGCTAAAAATGGAAGTATTAACGGATTTAATATTAAAGAAGAAACTTTTGGGCACATTTAAATACTTAAAGGATGATTGACTTTTTTCTAAGATTATTTTTAATTGAAAGGTGGAGTAAAGAAGAGAGACCGTCTGTCTGCTCATTCACTCCCCAAATAGGCCCAAAATATCCTAGTGGGCGAGGTGTAAGCCAGAAGCCTGGCATTCCCTTCAGGTCTTCCCTGTTGGTGGCAGGTGACCAAATACCTGGGCTACTTTCTGCTGTTTTTCTAGGTCCATTTGCCGAGAGCTGGATAGGTGGCAGAGAAGCTAGAAGCAAACCAGCTGGTCTCTAAATTGGGACACCAGCATTGCAGGTGGCACCTTAACTCACTGCACCACAGTACCAGCTCAAGGATGATTATTTTCACTGGGTAAAGGTCAATGAAACTCAGCAATATTGTTGAGAACTTGAAGACTTGAAGCTTAATGAACTATGCTTAGGAAGAAGCAAGCTCATGTAATATAGTTTATAAAGGAATTGGCCCTTGGCTGCCTTAAGAAAATAAAAAGCAGTCTTAAATTTCTAACTCCTTACTTGATTCTATTGGAGAATAATAAAATTCTTTCTTAGTAGAATAGAATTTTATTGCTGGAAGTGCATAAGTGGTTTTTCACAATAATTGCTCCATTTAAAGATTGATTTTTAGGAGTAGATTTTTGGCAATCTTTAGGTAGATAATGATAAGGAATTTTGTGAGACACAAAACAGTTCATCTTTACAGTTTGAAATTTTACATTTCCACAGCAATTAGTATAGGATACATTTTATATAATGTTGCGGTCTTTTTTTTTTTCTCTTAAGATTATATTTATTTGAAAGGCAGAATTAAAGGAGAAAGGACATGGGACATGGAGAGAAGGAGATAATAGGGAGATTGATTTTTCCATTCTTTGATTCCCTTCTAAAATTCTAGAACAGATAGGGCTCGTCCAGGCTAAAGCTTAGGAGTCCCAAGTTTCTGGGTTTTCTGCATTGATGGCAGAGGCCCAAGTATTTGGGCCATCTTCTGCTACTTGCTCAGACACATTAACAGGGAGCTGTATCAGAACCTGCCCAAATAAAACTAGATGATACTGCAGTATGGTATGATTTCATTGTAGGCAGCAGTGTAACTTGTACAACACTGACCCTAGTGTTCCAGTCTTAAAGTTGTTTCTGTCCTCAAGGTTCTTTTTTTTCTTTTTCCTGTGTTGAGAAAACAGGTTAAAGAACATTTAAAATTTGTGTATAAGAGTACATGCTTATTCGTACCATTTCATGTATTCCTATAGGCTTAGTTTTCGAAGATTTATTGCTTTATTTGAAAGACAGAGTGATAGACATGATGAGGGAATGAGGGAGGGAGAAAGAAAGACAAAAAGTCACCTTCCATCTGCTGGCTTAATCCCCAAAATAACCACAGCTGTTGGTGCTGAACAAAGCTGAAGCCAGGGGCTGGGAGCTTCAACTGGGTCTCCATGTGGTTGACAAGGACTCAGGTACTTGTCACCCATTGGCTCCCAGTTACATTAGCAAAGGGCAACATCAGAAGTGGAGCAGCTGGACTCATGATTTGAACTGGCACTCTGTATGAAATGCTAGTGTAACAAACAGCTTCTAAATGTAGGCTCCTTTGGAAGGCCTTCTCAAACTTTTCTGAGAAAGGGAAATGGTATATACTCATAATGAGTCTCATTTTACTGTAAGTTTTATGTTACAAAATGCTCAACATGAAAAGAAATAGAAAACTAAGGTGAACCTGTAAGTACCTTAGATCTGTTATAACAGCTTCATTCAATTTGTGGCAAATATTTCATGTCTGCCTCTCTCCTGAAAAATGCCCAATTTTGCCACTCTTAGATTGACTAGTCCCAGCCTAAATTAGCAAACTGAGGTACAACAGTAGTGGATTTTGCGGTATCAGCAGTGCCAGGTTTAAGTTTATAGTTTCTATTTGACCTGCTACTTTCTTTGGCTTGAAAGCTTCATGATTTTTATGCGGGGATCAAAGCCAGTGACACACGATTTTTATTATTTTTTTGTGATCAGTTCTTCAGAGTGAGTACACTTTTTGTTGTGTCAAGAAAATAGTGAAAGAAGAAGAGAATCTTCTCAATGCTTAACCTATCCAGGAATCATGTTTAGAACAGCAGTGCTTACTTGAAATATTAAGTGTTCATGAGAATCTGATTTTCTTTAAATGCTTTTTGATAAAAAGCATTTAAACACATATTGTCTAAACTGGTAAAATAGCAATTTGAGAAATGAAAAAATGTGGGATATGTTCAGTTGTCATTCTCTTGTAGATGTTGAACTTCTTTGATGTATGAAAATGATTTTATACTGGATGTATTAATTAAAAATGTAAAAAATGTTTTCTTAACTAACTTAAAACAAATAATCTGTGAAGTCACATTTGAGTAAGTTCCTTCTGAAAGCATCAATTTGGATATGAATTATGTACATATATGTTTATATATATATTTGAGGGTAGTGTCAAGTTGTATTATGTGCTTCAAAATATATGTGGTCACTATGGATCTGAGAAAAATTGGAACCATTACTTCTATACATTATGCTGTTTTTCAGGTGAAGAGAGCCAAACTTCATGAGCAAGTTTTAGATTGTGGCCTGACATGGAAGAAGATAATAGAATTTTTGAATGAAAGACTGGAGAAAAGTAAAATGCGAAGCATCAATGAAGACTTAAAAGATATATTACATGCTGCAAAACAAATAGGTATAGTTGATTTTCTTTTTAAGAACTAGCAAAATTCAAAAATAAATTCTTTAAACTACGTACTATATAGTGAAAAACATTTCCAGGCAACTATTCTATGAGCTTAGGATATACTAGAGTAGTTGGGGAGAAGGCAGAAGCAAACTAACAAATATAATTCAATCAAACATGATTTATAGGGTGTTAGGATTTGAAAACCACTACCTTGACTGAATTAAGTATAAGATAAATTAAAATAATGTATCACTAATGAAACTTAAAAGATGTGTAGCTCAGTCTTCTTATTACAGATGTCTGTCTAATACAAGGAGAGTGGCAGTACTTAAGATGCACTTACACTGCTCCATTTCCACCTTACACTCTCAGTCTCTTCAATTGATTATATTTGAAGAACAGTATCCTTAAAATAGTAATCAGGTAATATTAACATCACTTGCTTTCCCATAGTCAAATCCTGTGAATTTAGAATGGAGATCTTCCATCCACTAGTTTATTCCCCAAATGTCCAGTACCTATGGGCTGAATCAGGCTACAGTCAGTAACCTGAACTCCACCTGGGTCTGTCATGGATGTTGCAGGGAACCCTGATACCTGAGCCATCATGTTCTGCTTCTTAGGATGTATATTAACAGGAAGTTGAATTGGAAGAATATAAGCCATAACTTGAACCATACACTGATACAGTATGTGGGCAAAATGCCTACCCCGTGGTTTGTCTTTTAGCACAGTTTTGTTTTAATTGAATTAAACAGGTAAGGCAAGAGAATAAAAAATAACTCCATTTCATTTGAATATAACAAAGTATTTGGCACTTGTTTAAGACCATGTATATGGTAGTATTACATAAGTAGTGTAATGTTTCTCTTTGCATATATCTGGAGGTCTTTTCCTTATGTGTTAAAGTAACTGTCCTTGATGTTCAGCTTGTAAAGTACATTTGATCTCTGACTACATGGCTTAAGAGTTTTCTCTTATGTTCTGTGATTCCTTTCTGATCTCAGTAGACTTTGCTCTATTAGATTATCACATGTTACATAAGTTTTAGGATCTTTTTCCCATTGTTTGATAATTGTTTACTTTCTTCTCACTGATAGACCTTGAATGCCGTGATGATGCAGAGAATATTGTATCTTTGTATTCTTGTGTACTGTAAAGAATATAATAGCTTTTTCAGTAAACCAATGAAGTATTGAGAAGTCAGTGAAATGTCTGCTATCAACTTTACTTACAGTCCTGATGGTGTCTTAGAAGTGGCAGCTTTTCCCTTTTATGTAAATTTTTACTGATTTATTCCCATAACCACTGTTTACACCTGACATATTCTTTCATGTTTTTACAATTTGATTTTCCCTGCAAGAAAATTTTAATTATAAAGTAGGACAGGTTTTTGAAGGAATAAACATGGATGGACTAACTTGTATTCTATGTAACAGTAAAGCTTTGTTGAGACACTTTATGTGCTTAAAACCATTTTAAAAAATAAAATGGCGAAAATTCACAGTGGCAGTCAGAATGAATGTTTTAAATCTTTTTTTATATTTTTTTCTTTTTTTTTATTTTGACAATCTTTACATAGTTAATTTGGGTAAAAAGGTTCAAGGGCAACAGGGAAGTGGGTAAGACTATTATTTCCATATTGTTTCCTACATGTATCTGAGGTAAATGGGGATGTTAAGGGAGAAGCACCACCCAGTTTCCCATCCACCGCAAGTCCCAGATGTGGAGCATGCTCTGAGATACTTGCTCAGGTGGTTTTGATAGTTCACCAGTAATGAATTGCTACCAGTCTCGCCTCTCCAAACATTATGAGGTCGTTTAAGAATCCACTAATTGACATTGTCCATCATAACATCTCTGTTTGCTCAGTGTTTCGCTGCCAACATATAGCTGAGGTGGTTGATTGACCTGTTCTGTCTTCTCTCTTTTCATGGTTAGGGTTCTGAGTCCAGCATTTTGACTGGGAAGATCCCCAAAGAAATTTTGTCTGAGGTGTTCCCAGACTAGAATCTTTAATGTACTAGCAAGTACAGGGCCTGGCACAGTCCATTGCTCCAATCAGCTGGTGGTTGCAATTGCTGGGTTGGTTCTGTTTTCAGCCCTTACTTCACTGGAATCAATGAGTGCTGCAGTCTAGCCTGGTTCTGCCCAGCACATATTCAGCCCTCGCATAAACCAGTGGGAGCTGCAGCCTAGTTGGAGCGACCCGCAATAACCCCCACCAGGCTTGCCCCCTACCCTGGTTTGCCAGTATGTGTAACAGACCAGTCCAGTCTGTCCCACATCCCATTTGGCTCTTGTACATGTCAATTAGCATCGAAGCTTAGATCCATCTAACCAGCTCAACAATCAAGCCCTCCCGGGTGTTGTTGAGTGCCTCTCTGTCTAACCACCCCAGCCCCCGTCCTAGTTTCTGTGCCCTCCTGTGGGAGTGGTAACCCACGAGGTAGGAGCCCACTATTTCCCACCCATGTCTCTCACTCCCGGATTATGCATTATCCAGGTGGTTCTGTGGTCTGACTTGACAGAATTAGCCCCCAGTACTATCTTCTGCCAGCTGTTGCTGCAGCTAAGCCCTAATAACCCTCACCCACTCTAATTTTGTTTGCACAGTAGGAATAATCAGCCCAGCCTGGCTTTTCTCTGATCTAGTCCACATGAGAGAATGTTTTAAATCATGATTTCAAGAGGCCAGTAACATTTTCACAGAGTAGACAGATGGTAGGATCAGGGTCAAGCATTCTAGGTGCATAAGTAGAAGAGCCCTATAATTCCCTAATCAGCTCTGTAACAGATATTCTCTGCCAGGACAAGAACAGGATGTTTGAAGCTCTATCTAGAGCATGATGATCTCATGATATTACTCTAGTCTGGATCAAGAATCAGCCAAGATTTAGCTAGTTTCTGATAGTGATCAAATTATTTTGCCACATAAAGTACTTTTCTATTTTGTAACCCCTGATTTAGTTGGATTCTGTTATCTTTAGCATCTTTTTTTTCACATTTTATTATTATTGCTATCATTTTATGATATAGTTCCATATTCCCTTATCCCCTCCCCAGTTCGCCCCCCTCCCAGTTTCTTTATATCATTACTAACATATAGTTCTTCATACTCAGTCATATATTCATCATTGCGGGCATGGACAATGGCAGAGAGTCCAAAATCCTATTGTCAAAATATAATATAAACAGTTTCACTGTAAGTCCATCTTTAGAAACAGAAATGCATCCCACACTGCATCCTCACATCTGGTTGTTAGTCTCCATTACATAACTACTGTAGATTCCCTTAAATGAAAAGTCATGATACAAAATCAACAATAGAAAGAAAAATAGAAATTTACAATGCCATGAAGTTAAATGACATGTTACTAGATATGACAGTCTTCATTACACAACTACTATACCTTCCCTTAAATGAAGAGCCACAAAACAAAATCAACATCAGAGAGATAAAAGAAATTAACAACACCAAGAAGTTAAGCAACATGCTATTAAGTGTCTAATCTGTAGCTGCAGAAATGAAAATCAAGAACCTTCTTGAAGAAAATGATGCCCCTGCATGATCTATGAGTGATTGAATGATTTAATCAGAAGAAAATGTTTTGAAGAGATGAAACCAACAGAAAATATCAAAACCCATGTGATATAGTTTCCGCTAATCTTTGTTGGAATGTGTCTCCTCCCGACAATAAACAGATGGGTTTTGTTTTTTTAATCCAGTCTATTAATCTATGATGTTTGATTGAGCTTAAGCCATTTACATTCAGAGTTAAATATACATAGGTGGTACTTTGGTCCTGTCATTTTAGCAATGGGTTGTTCATTGGTTTAGTCTTCTGTTGTCATTTTACTGGGATGTTCTTCCTATTTGCCTTTGATTTTGGTAGGTGCTATTCCTCTTCTCTGTCAAGAGAACATCTTTCAGTATCCTTTGTAGGGCAGGTTTGGAAGAGGCAAATTCTTTGAGCTTTTCTTTACTCTGGAAGAATTTTATTTCATTTTCAAAGATGAAAGAAAGCTTTGCAGGGTATGTTATCCTAGGCTGACAATTTTTTTCTTTTAGAATCTGGAGTATGTCCCTCCATTCTCTTCTTGCCTGTAGAGTTTCCTGTGAGAGATGTCCTGTGAGCTTAATTGGCATTCCTTTATATGTCAATTGATGTTTTTCACGTGCACATTTCAGGATCTTTACTTTATGTTCAATTGAAGAGAATTTGATAATCATATGTCTTGGTGAATATTGCTTTTGATCAAGCCTGTTGGGAGTTCTGTGTCCCTCCTGGATCCTGTTTCCCAAATTCTTTCTCTATATTAGGGAAATTTTCCCTTATTATTTCATTAAATATATTGTAAAACCAGATTTTCTTTCTGCACCTTCTGGGACTCCCATAACTCTTATATTTGGCCTCTTAATAGTGTCTTTCAATTCTTGAATACTTTTTTTGGCCTGATCCAGCTCTGCTTCCAGCTTTTTGTTTGCTTCTCCCTGGTGACAGGAGATATCTGCCAATTCTGAGATTTTTTCCTCTGCTTGCTTCATTCTATTTTGGAGACTCTCCACTGTACTTGTAATTTGATCTACTGTGTTCTTAATTTCTGATATACCAGCCTTGATTTGCTTTACTGCTTCCTTAAATTCTTTGAACTCTTGCATGAGCTTCTCATTTTTGACCAGAATCTTCAAAATCAGTCTTATGGATTCTGTGTCCCCCATTTTCTCGATGTCTTCCTCAGTTAACTCTGAGGTTGGCAAAGGGTTTTTCTCCTTTGCAGGGGAGTTTTCAGTAATATTCATTGTGCCTTTGTTTCTTCTTTTGCTCTTGGTCATTGTACTTCTGGTTAGCAGAGTCTTCTCCTTGGGGTAGGTTTTTAAGCTGTGTCACCCACATGTCTACAGTTCAATTTTACTTATTGCAGTTGGTACACAACTCTTTGCTTGCAGCCACTTGTGTGACAACCTCCAGCAAGTTCCAGGTCTGGGTTCTTATGTCAGATATCCACCGTGTTCTCCACAGCCCCAGCTCTTGGCTCAACACTCTCCTTTTCCTGTGATACCGTGCTGAGGCTGCACTGTTGTCTCTGCAACCTTTCTCCCTCTTCTGGTTGAAGTGGGTTCCAGGATTAGAGAGACACCAGGTATCCTATCTAGTTAGGTTGTTGGTGGCACTGATCTTGTCGAAACCTGTTGCACGTTAAGTCTGGGTGCCCCATGGACCTAGATTGACCTAATTTGACCCCTACAATGTAACAGTCGATATTATTTTCCTGTGGAACCTCAGCAAGCCTCGCGAGCTCAGCACATGCGGCAGTTCTCTGTTGTCCCCTGCAGTCCCAAAGCTGTTGTCACAGTGTGCAAAATGGCGCCTGACATGCTACCACAACAGTTCTTGATCTGCTTGCCGTCAGATCCGAGGGCTACCCAGTCATGTCCCGGATGGAACCTGTAGAATGCCACGTCGTTGCAGTTCTCCGAGTCAGAAATGAGCTCACTCCCTGCTCACAGCATGCTCAGTCCTTTCCCTTGCTCTTTCCTCTTTACGCAAAATGGCGCCCAATTCAGCTCTAGGGGGCTGACTGGGCTATGAAATTCACTCTGTTCTCACACTGCCTGTGATTTGCTGCTCTGTCTCTGCTCCTGGTTAAATCAAACGGACCAGCAGGACTGACAGCACTTTGTCTGGATTTACCTCCCATGCTCCCAGTGAATGTCCCTTCCCACCTGGTTGCTGTTGGAGTTCTGTCTGCTGTTGGAGTTCGGATCGCCGTGCTGGAGCATCATTCACTGCAGCACGACACTGCTGTGCCCGCTGCTTTCCTGTGTCTATCAGTCTCCAGGTACCCCTCTGCTGTTGTTCTGTCCTTTCCTATTTCCTGAAATATGTCCTCTCTGCTCCATCCTGATTGAATGTTTCTCTGTCCGATTAAACGTGTCCTTACCCTATTCCGCCATCTTGATTCTCCTATCTTTAGCATCTTACTTTAGTAATTTTGCTTCTAAGAATTGTATGAATCAAAACATAGGATTAAACATAATTGACTTGCGAAGTGTGGTTTAGGCAGGTCCACTTTTTTGTGAGTTATTAGGTACATCTGAATTTAAAATTTTAAAAATGAGGAATCAGCAACCAGAGAGAAATCACTTCCTAAAGCAATGACTAGAAAAGGAAACACAAAAAATGTAAGAACCTGGCAATTCTTCCTGTAGAAGTAAGGGTACACATTTAGGATTACCTGTTTTTTTTTTTTAAGATTTATTTTTATTATTTTTTATTGGAAAGGCGGATATACAGAGAGGAGAGACAGAGAGGAAGATCTTCCGTCCGATGATTCACTCCCCAAGTGAGCGCAAAGGCCAATACTATGCCAATCCGAAGCCAGGAGCCTCTTCCGGGTCTCCCAGACGGGTGCAGGGTCCCAAAGCTTTGCCCGTCCTCGACTGCTTTCCTGGGCCACAGGCAGGGAGCTGGAAGGGAAGCGGGGCTGCCGGGATTAGAACCGGCGCCCATATGGGATCCCGGGCGTGCATGGTGAGGACCTTAACCACTTGCGCCACCGCGCCGGACCCAGGATTACCTATTTTTAATGGGATATGGCATGAAATTTTTCAGGAACATTTGTGAGCAACAACTGTCTTCAAAATTCTAGATTCCAAAAGAGTTCAAAGAGATGTACTTCTTATAAAATGTCAGACAAGATATTTTTGGAACAACACTGTGCTGAAACTATTTGGAAAAAATATGAAATAGAAAACTTTTGCATCAGAGACTGTACCGTGGAGACATACACAGCTAAGATTGCGAAACTGAAACAAAACCCAAAGATGTGATTCCTAAATGTGGAACACCTCTTAGAGCTGTGTACCAGAATGAGAAACAGGATGCAACAGAGGATGGGAAGTGAGCAGAGCTTCTGACACATTCAAAGATGACAGCAAAAATGCATAAAATGGACATTAGAGAAATCTCAATATTTGACTGTTAGAGAAAGTGAATTGTAATTAACAAACTTTAAAACCAACCTGTATCTCTTTATTGGCATTAATGGGGAGTGTCAAGTCATTAAAAAAAGTTTGAGGATATAATGTACATTAAAAAAGGCAAACATTTATAATTAAGTTTAATGGAAAATCCTTGATTAACTCCTGAAGTAAAAAAAGGTATGGAGATCATCTAGACTCTCAGAGAACTTCAAATATGAGCTGAACTCATTGGATAATATTAAATCTTAGGTATGATCATGGAATCTTGGCTGTGTAAAAGAACACCCTGCATCTCTGTGGTCCCATTTCTAGGATTTATGGTGACTTGAAAACTGCAGTATGCTGTACAATAGTCCAGTGAAAAACAGACATGGCTTATGTGGGATCAACAGGCAGTATGAATTCACAGGAATATAAAAAATGTTAATTATCAGACTAATAACTAGGGCATAAGTCTGAAAAAGAAAGGGTTAAAGTCTGAAGAAATATAAAACTGTCTTAGTCATATCCCTATCTGCAAAAAGTAATCATAGTAAGGTCAGTATAAAAATTATTTTTTTAAGGATGTATTTATTTTTGTTGGAGAAGAGAGACAGAGAAAAAGATCTTCCATCCATTGGTTCACTCCCCAAGTGGCCACAATGGCCAGAGCTGAACCAGTCCAAAGCCAGGAGTCAGGAGACTTCCAGATTTCCCATATGGGTGCAGGGTTCCAAGACTTTGTGTCATGCTCCACTGCTTTCCTAGGTCTCAGGCAGGGGGGTGAATGGGAAGCAGAGCAGGTGGGACATGAACTGGCACCCATATGAGATCCCGGCAGATGCAAGACCAGGATTAAGTCACTGAACCATTGCACTGGGTCCATTCATTTTACTTCGAATGAGTAGTAACAAGTGGCTAACTTCTATTTATTTTTATATAAATATTTATGAAGTACACTCAAAATATTTTTGAAGCAGTTTTATAAATTTTATTTTTGTACTTTAAAATGCATCAAATCAGATTCCTGAGTGAAGTTAGCGGAAGACAAATAAGTTTTTCATGGAAAATTAGAATTTTTTTTTAAAGATTTATTTATTGGAAAGTCAGATATATGAGAGGAGGAGAGACAGAGAGGAAGATCTTCTGTCCCATGAGTCACTCCCCAAGTGAGCGCAACGTCCAATGCTATGCCGATCCAAAGCCAGGGTCCAGGAACTTCTTCCGGGTCTCCCACACGGGTGCAGGGTCCCAAAGCTTTGGGCTGTCCTCGACTGACTTCCCAGGCGATAAGCAGGGAGCTGGATGGGAAGTGGAGCTGCCAGGATTAGAACCGGCGCCCATATGGGATTCTGGGGCGTTCAAGGCAAGGACTTTAGCTACTAGGCCACACCGCTGGGCCCGCTAAGTCAATCTTGAAGGGTAAAATACAGACTGTACTAGATACAACAATTTTAGAAAATAAATCTAATTTAAATATTGGTTTGAGGATAAGCAAGTATACAAGTGAGATGCAAGAGAATTCAGAAACTGAAGCACATATATTAGAACACTTTAGATTGTTGAGACAAAATTGCTTTGTTTTTAAGATGTGGTGCAGGATAGGTGCATATATATGTGAAAAAGCTACCCATGCAAACAAATCTAAGAAATTTACATACATATACAAAATAGTGTTCTAAAAGACTTTGTAGAACTTCTTTGTGGTTCTAATATGGTTATACCTCAAAAGTTAATAGATGCAAATATTAAGAAAATACTGTATGGATTTCTATTTGCAGTAAAATAAGCTTATTTTTCACTTTATTTTCTGTGAAGTTTTGTGGTATCCTTATATACAAATGGGAAAATTATAAACAGAAAACAAAAAGCACAGTCATAAACGGAGTGATTAGTACTTTTTATTAACTAAGTGTAAAATGGTAGCCAGAATTTGAATCTTTATTAACTAAGAACTAAAAATAAATTAGGATAGATAATTTGGTATAAAAATGGCCAAGGTCCATGAATAGACATAATAGATGGTAATTGAATGAGTAATAGAAATTAAAAGGCACTCTATCTTATAGGTAAACAGGGAGATAAAATGAATAATATTCCAGTTGCCAATCAGGATTAAGAATGTGAAGATTTTGCACCTAGTACTGCTAGAGTTGAATTTGATATAATACTTTGTATTAGTTTTAGTATTATTTGCTATGGTTGGATAGGTGAAATTTTAACTTGATACATAAATATCCAATAAAAGTACTTGTACAGGTAATTGGAACAAACTTGCATGTGCATAGTAACATTTGTAAGACCCAGAAAGTGGAAACAACTCATTTATTGTTAAGTAGTGATATAGACAAATTATGATACATAGAATACCTTAGAGCAATAATGTTGTAAGTGAATCTTACAACAGAAAATGAAACTGGTAAATACAATTTTATTTATATGAAATTGAAAATTAGGCAAGAACAGATTTGGTTTGGGATGTCAGGATAGCGGTAACTTCTGATGAGGAATCTAATGACTGCCAGTGAGTAAGAGGGACTTTTCTGGGAAACTGATAATGCCTGTTTTTGGAAATACTTAATGAAATTGCACAGGCATGTTCATTTTGTGATCATTTTTTGAGCAGTAGATGTACTCTATGTTCTTGCTATGCTCAATTACAAGTAAAAATTTGTATGCCATTTAATTTAGTGAAATATTTCATACTAATAAAACTAATGAACTAATTTCTGTGTACTCACATTTTAGTTTAACACTTGGCTGTCTCTGATTTTTGATTGCTGCCTTCCAAATGCTTAAAAGTAAATTGAATAATATAGTTTAAATATCAGCTTTGTGATTTGTTTAATAACTATTTCCTTACCTATCAGAATAACAGTTAAAACTTTTATATGCTCAAAATTTAATTCAGACTTTTGTTCCTGTTTGATTGCTTCAGAAGTCAGGTTGTGATTTGATGTGGAATTTTGTGTCACCAAAAATGGTAATACTGGCTGGATTCTTTAAGTTGTAAGATGAATATTCACGTTTTTAGTGAGTTTAAAATTATGTAACTGGTTTAAAGACATGAAGAGATACTTTGGGTGACTTTAAATTATATTGCTACTATTGTATATGTCCCTCTTTTAGATTTCCTTTAAATATTTGCTCGCCATAAAGAGAGTGGTTTCTATATAAACACAGAAATATTTTAACAGTTAAGTATCAAATTGCTATTTTGGACATTTCTTGAACACTTTGCCTGTGTCATGTAAGGTTTTGCTTGAGGTACTTTGATATACAGTTATACTCTTAAAAAGAGGCCCATTATGTTAACATTAGTTAAATCCAAAATTATATCAATTGTTCAGTTTAACCCTCCAAATGCACGTGATAAATGCTTATTAGTATTATGTCAGAAGTTTGGTTATTTGATGGGCATTTGGGCAGTATTATATGGTATCTTCCCACCCAAAGAAAGCACATGATATGTTCTTGTCATATCAATGTACAGTTTATCCTAGTTATATCAGAATTTTCTCTGTAAAATTGGGAAAACACTAACAAATTTCATAAAACAACTTGATATCGTACTTGTTTAGAAATTACTAAAAATACTTGATATGAGTATATAAAAGAAAATATGTGGGCGTGTATACAGCATATGTAGAGGTTGAATTACTTTTGTATTTCATTGTATGTATTATACTGTATTATATAATATCCTAGTAAAGTTCTTGTACAGATCTTTTATATATTTTTAAATGAAAAATTATCAAAGAAAAATATGTCAAGTTGGTAATCTTGTCATTTATTATCATGTTTATAGCAGCTTGTCTGGCTAAAGGTTTTAATAAATGAAAGCTTAAGTAAAAAATAATGGTTGTAATGGTATTCATGGTTATAGTTGAGTCTCAAGAATAAAGCCAACATTTAATGCTGTGTATAACACAAAAATTGATTGCTTTGGACACTGTAATATCAAAGTGTAAAAGACTTGCAACTAGTTAATAGACTGATTATTTGACAACCTCTAAGTTGAATGGCAATTAGAGATGCAAGCAATTTTGACTAATGTCTTCATTAATTTTCAATTAAAATGCTCTACTTATCCTCCTTCAATGTTATTTTATGAGGTGAAGATTCTACCTAGGTCTTACTGATTTTTTTTTTTCCTCCAAAACTAAAAATGGCATAATGGATGAGCCCTTATATCCAGTCAAATTGAGGTCTGATCAAATTCTGCCACTGAAATTGTAACTTTGGCTAAGCCTGTCTCTCTCAGTTGGATGCTTTCTTAATGTTCTAAGTAGTACTTTACAGTTTCTTATTTGTTTCCTATATAGCTGCAAAATAAGCAAGTATTATTATTAAACATTCTAATGAGCTTCCATGAACATCTCCACATACACATTGCAGTGGAAGTGCCAGATGGGTTGAACCAGTTTCCTGGTTTTCAGTGTCTCTGTTCAGTGTTTCATACATAGAAAAATAATTATTCAGATGGTTAGAATTCTAACTAGTTTCCTTAAAAGTTTAAGGTTTTGAACTTTCATACAGGTTTTACCTGTTGATTCTTATCCTTTGCTGTAACTTTCTTTTGAAAACAAAATAAGCTTCCTAAGATCCTGATTTCTTAGAAGATTACCATGGTTACAGTGTGAAAAAGTTGAACGGCTTCAATTTTCTTTCTTTTTTTTTTTTTTTAAAGATTTATATTTATTATTTTTTTTTTTTATTGGAAAGAGGGATATACAGAGAGGAGAGACAGAGAGGAAGATCTTCCGTCCCATGATTCACTCCCCAAGTGAGCGCAACGGCCGATACTATGCCGATCCGAAGCCAGGAGCCTCTTCCGGGTCTCCCACGCAGGTGCAGGGTCCCAAAGCTTTGGGCCATCCTCGACTGCTTTCCCAGGCCACAGGCAGGGAGCTGGAAGGGAAGCGGGGCTGCCGGGATTAGAACCGGCGCCCATATGGGATCCCGGGCGTGCAAGGCGAGGACTTAACCACTTGCGCCACCGCGCCGGGCCCGAATGGCTTCAATTTTCAACTAAATGTTATCAGCTTTAATATTTGAAAGATGAATCATTGCTAAATAACATTTACAGTATAAAGGCAATTGAGTGACAGTTTACTTGGGAACAAGATCCCTAGTAACTTTCAATTTTCTGCAGATCTGTTCTCCCAAAGCGCACAGATGTGATTTGCTGGCACATCAACATCACAACCATTCCTGCCAACCCCATTGCCAGTTGTGTGCTGGTTCCACAGTCTGAGAATCCCCTGAGTTTTCCCTTCAAGTCCATTTTTTGTGGAGAAGAAGTGATGCCTGCTAGAGTTCAGACCAGTTATACCACTGGTTGCATTCATTTGACTCAGCTATTTTCTCTGTTTTACAAACATTTGAGTTGACAGAAGACTGAACTCTGGCCTCAAGACTGTGCAGTAACGGCACACTGCAGTGGTCGCTGTGACTGCTGCTTCTTGGAATCGCTTTGTTCCAAGCTGTACTGCTCAGTCACCCAGGCCATGTGTGAGCCAGTGGTCCCCAATGCAGCCCACTTCATCATATAGGGACAGAAATTTGGCCTGTCAGGGAAGACCTGAATATAGTTGTAGGAAGGTGATGAAACTGGAAGCGGTCACCTCTGTTTGTGTTCTAGAAAAGTACATTGTCTCCAAAACACAGTAATTATATCCATGCATCTCTGTGTGTGTTGTGACAGGTGCTGTTACTAGTTTTCAGAATTTGGAACTTCAGAATAGCACAGTATATGGAGAGTTTACTTTTCAGGAACATCAATGTGGCATTTTGTTTTTAGCCCAGCTCATTGATATCATGGAGTATCTGTGTTGGAGAGCTAGGAACGCAAAAGATAATAGCACCAGGCCAACTAATCTGAACATCTTTAAGTGTCGGTTTTGCAATTTTATAGATGTTTTATTAAAAAATTGAAACTCCAAGATTTTAAAATAAGTTTTTTGTGAGTTTGCAGTTATTTTCTCAAAGATGGATCCTGCCTTATTTTTCTCAGCTTATTGTTGGGTCTTTAATGACACGATATAGGAATTCACTGTGTTTTCTTTAATGAATGCCAAATATGCCTGTTTGTAGTGGGCAACCAAAAATGGCTATATAAATTATACAGTTTTAGTAATATTACTATTCTGTTTGTCACTTTGTTTCCTAAGATGATTTATTTTAAAAATTTATCTAGTAAACAAATTGGTGATAACATCTTTCTGAAATTTATAGGAATGAGCATGTTGTACTATGAGAAAGACTAATACATCTTGTTTCATGATAGTAGCTCCTTTGCCTCTCCTAAATTATTTTTTTTTAAGATTTACTTATTTATTTATTTTTACAAAGTCAGATATACAGAGAGGAGGAGAGACAGGGAGGAAGATCTTCCGTCCACTGATTCACTCCCCAAGTGACCATAATGGCTAGTGCTATGCTGATCTGAAGTCAGGAGCCAGGAACCTCTTCCAGGTCTCCCACACAGGTGCAGAGTCCCCAAGACTTTGGGCCGTCCTTGACTGCTTTCCCAGGCCACAAGCAGGGAGCTGGATGGGAAGTGGAGCTGCTGGGACTAGAACTGGTACCCATTTGGGATCTCGGCACATTCAAGGCGAGGACTTTAGCCACTAGACCAAGCCGCCGGGCCCCTCTCCTAAATTTTGTTTAGAGAAGGTGAGAAGATACACTGTAAAAGTAAAATTGTTTTAAAAGTTCCAAGATATAAAGTGGTAATAATGTCATCTTTACAAAAGTATGTGTATGTGTAGTAAATGCATACATAATCAATTGTGAGCTCCGTCTTGCTTGTCTTGCTTAAAGTTTAGTATCAGTACTCCTTACCCTGTTAGATTATCAGTAGAATTAGGATGCTTGATAAACTATCTCAGACCTAAATTTGAAGAATAATTTGGGATTGGTTTTGTGGCACACAGGTTAAGCCACTGTCTGCTACACCAGCACACTATATTGGAGCACCAGTTCCAATCACTTCCAATCCAGCTCTCTGCGTTTTGGAAGGTAGGATGACTCAAGACCTCAGGATGCTATTGCTCACGTGGGAGACTGGATGGATTTGCAGGCTCCTGGACCCATGAGAAGTGAACTAGTAGAAGGAAGAGCTCCTTATGTTTCTCTCCCTTTCTTTCCTTCACTCTGTCTTTCAAGTAAATAAAATAAATGAAAAGCTTAACTATATGTCAGGATAGACAACCTCTTAACAGGAGGTCATATGCACTGAGCAGAGAGGATTCTAGGGTGGAGCAGGTGGACAAGAGGAGACTTGTGTTCCCACCCTGAAGACTCCCGGATCCTCGTCAAGGACTATCAGTATGGGCACCAAGGACTACATCCCAATTGCCAAGGAGACCACGGGGAATTGGAGTGCCTTTGGAGGCTGAGTACTCTGAGGTCATCCGCTCCCGTTTGAATCTCCCACATGGGTTAGAAGAAGTCCAGATCCCTCATCACAGAGCCCAATGTCACCGGAACAACAGCCAGGACCCCTGAGTGGTCTACAGAAACAAAAGATCAAAAAACTCCCACCAAGACCAGGGAGAGGAGCTTTTTTTAGTCCTTGCTTAGTTCCAGTACTGGATCTCCACCCTCTTTTGCAGTGACCATCAGGGTCGCCTTGGAGCCCCCCAAAACAAGCACCACCACCAACAAAAAAAATTAATTAAAATAGAGAACAACAAGGAAAGCTTAGAATTAGACAGAAAACGATCAGTACGGACTCACACGTACCTTACTTGGTAGGACATGAAAATAAACAACTCCTAACTAGGGTGTGGAGGATGTCTCTTCACACCCCTCCTAACAGTGTTCTGTGCCTCAACCGGTGTCACATGCCTTGCTAAATGTATAGACTATCCTAAAATCTGCCAAGTTCAGTAAAAATTATGCTTCAACACAATAAACTGCTAAAAAATGAAAACAGACATCAGATAGCTGAATGGTATCCTATAGCCAATTTAAGGTAGATAGAAGCCAGTTGTATACAAACTATAATTGAAACATTAATGAAGTAGTCTCAGGATGCGGTTAAGAACTCACATTCTCTAACATATCAGTCACTCAGTACAATGTTAATTAACCCCATAATGTTGGAAACTTGTTGATTTGATGTTATGGCATTTAATTGGTCAGAACAATAATCTGCCAGCTATGTCTCCAGACCAGAGTTGGTCTCCCCAAGAAGCTGTTGAATTCAGCTGGGCAATAAGATACTGGATACTATGCAAGGCACATGCTTGCATTGAAAGAAACAAGACTAGATTAGAACTGTAATACTGCAATAAGGTGGAGCAATCCACCATGGGGGGAGGGCAAAGGAAGGGGAAGAAAGGGAGAACATCAGAGCCTATGAAACGTTGTGATAAAATGAAATGCAATTAAAAAAAAAAGAATAAACTATATGCCAGATATTCTGTAAATTACATATGATAGTAAAAGTAGAATTCATACAGATATTGTAAAATGCTTGTTTATGTGTCTAGATTTTTATGTACAAGTAAACAGAGCAAAGAGTGTGGTATATGGTAAAAAAAAAATACTAATCTCATGTCACAGTGGCTTGGATTTAGTTTAATTCACCTAATCTTTGCTGAACAACCACATGTGGCTATACATTGTGAGAAGATATAGAATTGGTCACAATATTGTACCCTTCTAAAACATAGATAGGATTTGAACATAGACTTTTGGAAAGATTGAAGAGGGTAGAAAAATAGCTGTAGAATAGGACTGAATTTGTGTTTTTTGTTTTTTTGTTTCCTGAATGTAAAGCCCCCTTTGGTTAGAGAAAGATAAAATAGACAATAAGGTTTAAAAAAAAAGGGAAAAAAGTCATGGGGCCAACTCCTGACTGTATGAGTTTAGATTAAGCTAAGGTAAGCTCTTCAAAATGTGTGTGTAGTGTAATTGGAACTATGCCTCCAAGATGATGGTAGTATGAATTATATTGCCAACTTGACCAGTGTTACTTTGGGTAAGTTACATTGACTGTTGAGAGTTCTTGAAGATTTTATTTATTTCTAAGAATTTGCAATGTTTTGTGAATATAGTTCCTCTTGTTTTATTAGAGAGAATTGGGTATAAGGAGTTAATGCCTTAAAGAAATTAGGACCTGATCCTTTGCCTCATAGCTAGATAATTTACTTCTAATCTCTTTAAGCAGCAGCGTGCTTTGTTTTATAATATAGCTAGTTTTATTTTAAACATCATCTTTGATGATAGTTGTTTTGGAATGAGAACTATGTAAATCTCTTTTTTATCATCCCAGATTAATAGTTTAGATTACCAGGAAAGTCATAGAACTTTGATATTTCCTTTGCTCAAAAAGTTTGTAGTTCATATACTTGTTTTATCCTTTTTTGATTTATTTTGCTTGTCAAATCAGTCTTTTTTTTTTTAAGATGTATTTTATTTTTATTGGAAAGTCAGATATACAGAGGAGGAGAGACAGAAAGATCTTCCGTCCGATGATTCATTCCCCAAGTGACCACAATGGCCGGAGCTATGCTGATCCAAAGTCAGGTGCCAGGAACTTCTTCCAGATCTCCCACACGAGTGCAGGGTCCCAAGGCTTTGGGCCGTCCTCGACTGCTTTCCCAGGCCACAAGCAGAGAACTGGATGGGAAGTGGAGCTGCTGGGATTCGAACTGGTGCCCATATAGGATCCTGGCGCGCCAAGGCGAGAACCTTAGCTGCTAGGCCATACCTCCAGGCCCATCAAATCAGTCTTTGAGGCTTGGTTTCAAATAATTTTTGTGTCTCAAATTATATTTAGATGGAGGTAAGGGTTTTATTAGGTGGTTTCAGTACTTATATATATATAGTTACAATGATTTATTTATGTGAAATAGTTCTTTGGGAATTTGAAGATGGATTTTTCTGCTCTTAATTTACTTTGTTCATACATGTAACCATTCAACTTAGAGGAATATTAAAAGCAGTTTTTTGAGTAATAACTTAAAACATGATTCAGTTAAGCTAATACTCTTTGTTTTGTTTTTGAATAGTTGGAACGGATAATGGCAAAGAAGCAATTGAAAGTGGGGCTGCATTTCTGTTCATGACATTTCACTTGAAGGACTCCGTTGGTCATTTGGAGACAAAAGCTGTCAAACAGATGTTTGGACCGTTTCCATCATCATCTGCCACCGAAGCTTGTAATGCTACTAATAGAATTGTTTCTCATTTTAGTCAAGATGATCTTGCTGCTCTTGTCCAGTTGACAAAACAGGAATATAGTGATGGATTTTTTTTTGGCAAAAATTTAGCATTTTCATTTGATATGCATGATTTGGACCACTTTGATGAACTGCCAATAAATGGTGAATCCCAGAAAATCATCAGTCTAGATTATGAGAAGTTTTTGAATGAGCATGATCATTGCACACCAGAACTCAAGCCTGTGGAAAAAACAAATGGCTCCTTTTTATGGTGTGAAGTTGAAAAGTACTTAAATACAAGTTTAAAGGAAATGACTGAAGCACCAAGAATAGAAGATCTTTGCTGCACTTTGTATGACATGCTTGCTTCTGTTAAAAGTGGTGATGAGCTCCAGGATGAGGTATAGTTGAAATTCCTTACATTTTATATTAATGTAAATCATCTTTTTATCGTGGGTATTTAGCAGACACCTTTCTATTTCCAAGAATTCTTGCACGAAACAGGTACAGAGTTCAAAACTCTTGGTTTGGCCTGACCCTGCCCTGCCCTGCCGTGGCTGTTATGATTAGTTTGAGATAGTGACTAGCAGAATGAAGGTCACTTTTTCTCTCTCAGTCACTCCCTCTTTCTATGTGATTCAGATTTTCTAATAAGAAATCAATTATAAAAAAAGAAGGAAAGGTAAAGACTTTATTTCAGGCTAGAGAGACACAGTTGATTGTGCTTACAAAACTTAAGTTCTGTGAGGTATAAATCAAGTCATAGTGAGGGTTTAGTGAGAGACAGAGTTGTAAGAGCGGTGTGTTGACGGACACCACGTATACGTGGGAGCCAAATAAGGTATCCTGTATACTTTATTAAAATATAGCCCTTCAAAGATCATATGGCCTAGTTCAATGATTTTTCAAGTCAGGTTTAACATATGGTGACATGTATTTCGTACTATGCTATGGCTTTGAATAGTACAATCTTAAATGGTTCCTCCCTTTATTATTTTCTCATACCTTTTTTTGTGAGATTTGTTTATTTGAGAGAGTTAAAGAAAAAGATATATATTTAGAGAGAGAGAAGTGTTTTTATTTGCTGGTTTACTCCCCAAATACCAGAAACTACTAACCCCTAAGCCTCCTACATGGGAGCAGTAGCCCAAGTACCTGGACCATCCTCTGCTTTTCCCAGGCACATTACCAGGAAGCTAGTTTAAAAACAGAGCAGCCAAGGCAGAACACTGCCGCCCTCCCCACATGAGATGCTGGCACTGCGTGTAACCTGCTATACCACAGTGCTTTTACCTTTTCAGTTTTTAGTTTCATATGAATGAAAATGAACAATTAAGGTGATAGTTTTTTGTTGCACCATATAGGCTTTCCATGCTTGTATTCTAGAGACATTTCTGTGGAATTGGATTCTATTGTAATATTTCCTATATAACTATGCAGTGGTGCTTCAGTACAAAAGTGCTTCAGTGCAACTACTCTCTTTAAAATCACTATTTTACATAATACATATTTGTAGCATAGGGCTTTCCCCTTGGCCTCATATTTTCCCTCCCCATTTCTTTCTCCTTTCATTTCCCCCCATTATTACTACAGCAGTATAGTCCTTACAACAGTTACCAGTTTAACATTCTGCTATTTAAGTGTATCATGGAATTGTAGGTACAAACATGGAATATTTAGTATTGTATTGTCAAGGGTTATTTAACTGTTTCACTAGGGGGAGTCCTTTTATTCTAGAGTAAAGATACCTACTGTGACATATATAGTTCATCCATGAGAACACATTTATGCTTGTTATGTATAAATATCTAAACAAATATCTATTTGTTTTGTATCTTCCTTGAATATTGCCTTATATCAGAACCTATCGTATTTATCCTTTTGGGATTGGCTGATTTCACTGAGAATAATGTAACATTTTGTTGCAAATGATAGGATTTCATTCTTTTTTAATGGCTGTATGGTATTCCAGGGAGTAGATGTACTACTATTTCTTTAGCCATTTCTTTATTGACAGACATCTGGGTTGTTTCAAGTCTATTGTTGTGGATGTGCTCTTATAGGGTTGCATGTCGCTTTCTTATATGCAGATTTCCCTTCATTTGGATATATATTCTCAGGAGTAAGATAGCTTGGTCATTCAATAGAGTAATTTTCAGTTGTCTTAACACTATTCACACTGACTTCCACAGTGACTACACTGGCCTGCACTCCCACCAAGTGGCATAGGATACCTTTCTCCCCACATGCATGCCTGCAGGTATTGTTAATAAATTTCCAAATCTCAGTGGAATTAGGTGGAACCTCATTTTGATTTTTATTTCCATTTCCCTGATAGCAAGGGAGCCAGAACATTCTTGTTTCTTATATGTCTGTTAACCATTTGAGCTATGAAAAATGCTTGCTCAATACCATCACCCATTTTTTTAACAGTTGTTAGTTTTCCTGTTGTTGAGTTTCAGAAGCTCTTTTTAAATGCTGGATAAGAGTCTCCTATCAGTTGTGTAGTATGAAAATATTTTCTCCTATATGGGCCCCCATTTGTGTCCCAGCTACTCTGCTTATGATCCAACTCCTTGCTAATGGCCTGGGGAAGATGGCACAGGTGTTTGGACCTCTGCTGTGTATGTAGGAGACCTTGGTGAAGGAGATCTGGATGAAGCTCCTGGTTTCTGGCTACAACCTGGCCCAGTCCTGTTGGTTGCAGCATTATGAGGAAGGAACCAGTTGATAAAAATTCTCTCTCTCTCTTCTTTTCCCCCTCAAAATAAAATGAGTCTTTAAAAATAAATAAAAGTATATTCATGTGGTGTTATTTACTGAAAAACACAAAAATAGATGCCAGTGTGAAAAATGTGGGAGAAATAATATTAGTGACAATAATAGTAACAGACATTAAATATGATGTATTAAGTGCTTTATGTCCACGGCTTCACTTAACCTTTATGCCAGTGCTTTGAGGTAGAGAGTTCTGTATTAAAGACAGTTTGAAGCCCTGAGAATTGAAATAGGTAAAATTTTTTTTTTCGTTTCTTATTACATTTAAAGTGCTATGCTCTGCTAGGTGTTAAAGTAATAAAACAATTCATCTTTTACCTTTTCTCAGTGCCGCATTTTTGTTTTTTTAATCTCCCTACCTGGAGCTTCTAAGTTATTGTTTTTTAAGGGCCTTTCTTCTGAGTCTGACTCCTGGTAATTTCTTGGTGAAGACTTTAGTCGGTTGGAGTAAGCATTAGAATTTAATAGTCCAGAAAAAGTTTTGAGTTTTTTTTCTCTTAGAATTTATTTAGCTTAGAAGTATTAAAGTTGTACACTTCAGCTGCCAGAAGCAAACAGGACTTTAAATTTTGTGTTACTAAGATGTATCCATTACTGGTGTAGACAGCTTCCTATTGATGCTCTACCATGACTAGAATTGCAAGAAAGGGGTTAGTTCTATTGTATCATACAAGTTAATGGAGTTTGAACAGAAATTGTATACCCAGAAGGCAGTGGCATTAGTAATAGTAAAGGTGCACTGTTTTCGTGTGCCTGTTATGTATGGACCAGGCTATCTCTTTTTGACAGCCAGATTCATCATCTTGTAAGGTGTAGAATACCCTCTATATAAATAAAGAGATAAAAATTGAGGCTTAGTTGTTTACTAAAGTAAAAAGCCAAGACAGTGGCAGGAATTGTGTGATCCCTGCCCCCACCCCCGCCCCAGCACAGATCTAGTGTTCCTTTACAGTATACCATCAGATGTTTTTGAAGAAGAGTATTAACTGAAGGTTCTTTGTGGGGATTTCTTTTACCTGTGTCAGCTCAAATTCTCTATCTATACAGGTTTACCATGGGCAGATTAGTTTCCAAATTTGTGACATGTGCTTTACAGTGTCACTGTAGGAATTTGTGTGATAATATGTGAAGCACCTAGCGTAGTTTCACTGAAATGTGTTTTTTCAGATGTTAGCATCTATGTTTGCACATATCAAAGTTTGAGTATTTACCTTAGAATAAATAATCTTTTTGCCCTGCCATGTGTGGATGCTGAAAGTAGTTAATAAGATGCTCAAGGGCTTAATTTAGAGAAATTTTTGTATTGTGCTTTTTAATGTCTCATTTTCCTAAAGAAAAAATCCTTTGAACTCAATTTTAGAATTGGGATTTTTACATTCGTTGATAGGATAGAAAAGGTGCTAATGAAAATCACTTGAGAAATAAGTAAAGTGGAATCGGATATGCTTGGTTTATTTTGATAAAATATAATGTGTGTAGTTGTTAATGCCAGTGTAAATATTGGTGCAGTTACTTGATAGTTAGCTCCTTGAAAACATAAATTTTGAGTTTCACTGATAAACTATTTTTGTGCAGTTTGGGATTATATACTTACAGTTATAAGATTAATTCTCTGTCACTTAAATGTATGATGACATGGTAGGTAGAGGTAGAGGCAGAAAATCTAGTGTCATTCTGTGCGGGTATGTTTATAGGTTTCTAAATGGGAGTCTTATTTTTACTCTGTAGTAGAGGTTCATATTACAACAAAACTTTACTTCTCAGCGTGCTAGTCTCTATTACACTGTTCATCTGTGAGAGTGTATCTCTATACTTGAATACCTACATTTATGTATTTTGTTATTTGCCTAAACGGTGTCTTGCATCAGAGAGAACATATACTCTTAGCCCTTTCGGGACTGGCTTATTTCACTAAGCATTTTGGTCTCTAGTTGGGACTATTTTGTTGCAAACAGTAGAATTCAGTTCTTTTTTTATGGCTGAGAAGTGTCCCACAGAGTAGATGTGTCTAAGTCTTTTATCCATTCATATTTTGATCCATATTTGGGTTGTTTTCATGTTCACTATTGTGAATTTTGCCACTTTAAATATTAGGGTTGCAGGCCACTCTCATGTGCAAATTTCCTTTCCTTTGGATGGATAGGTCATATGGTAGATCAATTCTCAGTTGTCTCAGTACTTTCCATACTGACTTCCATAGTTGTTTGCACAAGTTTTGATATATTCACATTGTTTTTGTTTTTTTCTTATTCTTTTAATTCAAAAGCAATAAAACTTCATGAAGAAAATTCAAGTTATTTTTTCTACTTTTAGCAGAATGTGACATTTAGGAATGATCAAGCCGGTTAAAATATTTCACCTATCAGTACTGATTTCCTAAGTTTTATAGTTTATACAAAGAAAAGCACTGTTTATCATGGTTATATGATGCTTATTCCTCTTCCCTTCCTTTTATGGCTAAAATTGTTAAAGTTATGGGTTGTGACTTGGTCAAATAAAAAAAAAGCATGTTTGATATTTTTATCCAGTAGTACTGTTAATCCTGAAAGGAAGATTTGTTTTAGTAGCTACTTCTATAAAAATAAATTCAGTGTTTGTCAGTCTAGAAGCTGCAGATTCGTGTGGCTCAGAACATGGACTGCAGAGGAAAGTCCTACTTCTGCAGCTTACAAAATGTTTGACTCTGGCCAGGTCATTTCTGTAAGCCTCAGTTTTCCACTTGTGAACGTGTAGGAAAGTGGCAATGCTCACCAGATAGCTTGGTGTGAAGATATGCTATCATACATTGAAAGCACTCAAGAGTGTCACCTAGCAGAAGGCAAATGTTCCATGGTGCTGGCTGTTGTAGAGTCTTACATAACGGCCACACAGTATAGTTACGTGATTAAAAATATAGTTGTATGCATGGGTGACGAAAGTACAATTTGGTCTTCTTCTGTGTTCTTCAAATGTCCTGGCTGGCACACAAGGAAGCTGTAATTCTGTTCAAGATATATAACGCAGAATGATCAGTTTGGTGAAGAAGTAGAAGCTGTTTTATGAAGAATGCTGTAAAAAAAAAAAACTGCAGTTGATTATTGGAGAGGAAGCTAATGTGGGGTAGGGGGGATGATCATAATGTTTGATGAGATACCTGTGAAAGAGAGCTGTTGCCAGGATGTGTAGAGAGAAGGTCCTGGAGGAGAGATCACAGTTCAGTCAGACCTTTATCTTTCTCAGGTCCTTTGAAATATAACGAGCTGTTTTGATACACAGCAAGGTTTGCTTTTGGAGACATTGAAGCATATGCTGAGTCATCATTGGAAATTGTAGGAAATTGTTAGATTTTAATATCTTTGCATACCTGTCAACACCTTTTGAAGTGATAGATGATCTCGTAGATTTAGGTAAAATATATTATTAATATATTACACTCATAGTGAGGACTTAGAAGTATTTGCTGTTTCTAACTTTTGGAAGTAACAATCTAAGATATAGCTCTTAGCTGGAATGGTTGTTCATGGAGTAGGGCATTTCTTTATATTTCATACTTTCCTGATGCTGTGCATTCACTCATTCATTTTTTTTTCTCTATCATGTACCACGTACTTTCAAGTTTGGGGAGGTGAAATGGTTTAAAAAAAGCTAAACTAACAAAGCTTAATCAAGTCACTCCTATTATTTTAGTCTCATCTGTTCAGAAGTTTCATACGTTTATTTAAAAGGGAACTGAGCAGGAAGGTGATTTTGTTATAATTAATATTAAGACTGGCTTGGAAGACTGCTTTGATCTTATATATTGAGCTACTTGTAATATATCAGTATGGGGAAATTATGTATGTTTTATTAATATTTTCTTTATATGAAATTAATGAAACATTTAAAATGTTTTATCATTATAAACATAATTAGAAATGGCTGTTATATTTAGAAATTGCTTTAAGCATTCAAATATGTACAATTTAATACGTTTTACTCAATTTTTTTGTATATGTGTACATACAATCACAAAAGCTGTCTTTCTTCATGGGCAATTAAAAGCAGAATAGCTTCCATTTAAGAATCAAATAAACCAGGTATTTGCCATGTACATGCAGATGTGTAAATAAGCTTTTTAAATATATAGTGGAACCCATCATTAACCTTGCTACACATCTAACTAATAATACTGTGTGGGGAATAAATAGTTTCCACATTCCAAGTTATCTTAATTAAGAGGAAAATGACCTTGGTTATAAGTTTGTTAAATTGTTATACTAGATTAAGTACCTGAAAATAATGAGCATTAGTTGTTTTGAAAATATGATTTATCTAGTTCTCTACAAGTAACAATAGTTTGCTTAGCACATTTTTTCTTGATAATTAAATGTTGTCCTAATTTTCACAATCATTTTGTTATATTATTTATGGCTGCATTTTTGAATATATGAATATGTAATAATATTCTGTGTTACATTCCAAACTAAGAATAATATATAATATTTTAAATAATGTTGTCTGTATTTTATACTTACCTAAAATTCACTTTCACATGAACTATCAATTGAAAATTTTTTCAGAGTTGCACACATATTAACATTGTTTTCTTTTAACATGTTCATTTTTTAACTTTTAATATGTAGTTTTTCCGTTTGATATGCACATTTAAATAGCTTTATGAAAATATTCTCTAAATTAAATTTAATTTTAAATATTAATAAATATGTTATTTATTGTGTGGAACAACTGTAAATGTTTAAATAATGTCTTTATATATTTACAATAGGAAATGCTTGGGAGTCCTTCTCATTTGTAAGGAGTCAAAAGTTTTTTTTTCCTTCCCTCAAAGCCTTATTAGTTATAGCCTCTTTTAAATACTTATTCATTTCAACATCATTGAACAGCTTCTGGAGCACCTTACACTATGTTTAGAAATGTTAAGAAAACAATTATCTATTCTTATGAAAATTTAATACTGACGTGTCTCTAAAACTGTATTGAAAAGATGTCTGGTTGGAGGACAGACTTTAATCACCAATCCTAATTTTTCAGTAGTTGGTGATTTATCCAGACCTTCTATTTGTTTTTAAAATCAGCTTTGTCAGTTTCTTTGAAATTAGCAGTAAGTTCTGATTTTCAGCCTTCTGCTATGAAGTTATTCATAGTATTTTCTTGTATTTTGGAAACCTGTGCACTAGTTTTCAGTTTCTTTATGTCTGCCTTCCCTCTACCTTACCAGTTTTACTAGAGCAGTGGTTTGCTTTGTTTTAAGGAAATATGCCTTTGGTTTTTGAATTTTTCTTTTTTTCCAAATGATAAGATTTTTAATTAACTTTTAATTGGCAAGTAATATTTGCATTTTTTGGCTACATTGTGATAATGTGATGCATATATACAAGATACAGTGGTCAAATCAGAGCAGTTAGCATTTTTTATCTCCTCAAATACTTATCATTATTATGTGTTGAAAACCTTCAAACTCTTGGAGTTATTTTGAAATATGTAATAAACTTTTGTAGACTAGTTACCTTAGTATGCTTTGAAACACTAGATCTGGTTTTTCCTAACTGTATTTTAGTTTTAAGTCCTACAACAGGTATCGGCTCTAAATGATACAACATCTAAATTTATTGTTCTTTAAGTATGTGCAAGACTAGACAGGCTTTTATTCTTTTGCTAGATTGGAAACTGATAGATTGCATTTCATTTAAAAATTGCTTAAAACTAAACATTTCTCTGCTCACTGAATACTTTCCTTTTACCCATTTATTATTTTGGTTTATAAATGTTTATAAGTGCCTAAAAGAAACTACCTAGTCCTTTCTGCCCTCCCCCAAGAAAAGTGGCTCCTCTGCTTTACCTTCCATAACGAATTAAAGTTAATGTCATTTTTCTGTTATTCTGTTCACTTTGCTTTGGATTCATTATTCTGCTTTATTGTAGAACTTCCTTGATAAATTCTGTGGTGAGGTTCAGTGAGTAATACATTTTTTGTCCTTTTGTGTCTGAAAATGTTATAGTTTTTTCATTCTTTTGTATTTTTAAGATTCATTTATTTTGATTGGAAAGGCAAATTTACAGGGAGAAGAAGAGACATAGAAAAAGATCTTCCATGTACTGGTTCAATTCCCAAGTGGCCACAGTGGCTGGAGTTGAGACAATCTGAAGCCAGGAGCTTCTTCTGGGTCTTCCGTGTGCAGGTGCATGATCATAAGGCTTTGAGCCATCCTCAACTGCTTTCCCAGGACACAAGCACAGAGCTAAATGGGAAGTGGAGCAGGTAGGACATGAACCAGCACCCATATGGAATCCCAGTGCTTGCAGGGCGAGGATTTTAGACACTGAACCATCACACGGGGAACTTCTCATTCTTGAATAATAGTTTAGTTGGTGCAAGTTTACCTTGTGGATTCCTGGGGAGAAGCTATGACCTGAAGAAATTGGGGGACAGTGCTCTTCATTTGGCAGCTGACAAAGTTTATTTCCAGGGTTTCAGTTTTTATACATGTCATGAAACAGTGGTTCAAACATAACTCAGAATTGGATCATGTCTAGGAACACAGAGTACAAAGAAGCTAGCAAGATGAGTTAGTCAAAAGTTATTGAAACAGGGAATAGACAGGGTACTGTCCATCCTTGATTGACTAGGCAGAGCACAGATGTCCGCCTATCTTCAAGGAGAGCACGAAAGCACATCCAAGGGCTCACTGGGGCCGAGAGCACACTGTGGGTGAGAGGCCTTCCGCCTTCTCTTTCTTGGAGCCTCTTCTCAACAGGGTCCCACAGGCCTCTGCTGTCTCAGTTTGCTACAGGCTATGCTCCAACAAGTTGGGGTTAAAATCTGGGTTGACAGTAATTCTTTCTCAACACTCAAATTTAATACTCCACTGTTTCTAGTATTATCTGTGATTGATGAAAAGACTTAGTGTATTAGAGTATCACTCCTTTATATATGTATTCAGTCTGAATATTTGTATCTTTCTGTGATACTGAAAATTCTGGACTGTAATGCTTTCAAATACTGCTTACTCTAGTTTTCATTTTGAAGAATTATTTGGAAGTATATTGGAACATATCACTATATCAACGAAATGTCTTCAATGTTTTATACATAATTTGTATATTTTTGCTTTTTGCGTACATTCCATTCAACATTCAACTTTTGAACAATGCCTTTAGAGACTAGTAATCTCATAATCTTCCTGAGCCTGCTGTTAGAAGGTTGCCTCACACACATAAAGGTATCCTGCCTTCACTCATTGTTGCAATGTTCATGGGCTGTTTGATATGAAAAATAGTTCATCTTCTTTTGACCTTAATGAATTCTTTCATAGTCATCAGGTTAAAGCAGAATGGAAGTGGCAAACCTTTTGTAAATATTGAAATTGTGTTTGTGTAAAGCCTAACCTAATTCGTGGCTGTTTGGGAAATGAGAAGCAGTTAGCGGAATATCATTATCTGTCTCTGTGTCTGTATCTCTGTCATTCTGCTTTCAAATGACTAGGTAGGTAGGTAGGTAGATGAATAGATAGGTGGATTTAAAAAAATGCTGGTTAACATACCTTTTATTAGAGTGTTTTATTTGTATCCTGGCTATTCCACTTCTGATCCAGCTTTGTGGACCCTGAAAGGAAGCATGTGATGAGTCAAGATTTTGGATCTCTCCCACTCACATAGAAGCCCCTTGAAGTTGAAGGATTTTCAGGGAACGTGGTTTTGGTATCACCCAGCATTGACTGTTATGGCAATTTGAAGAGTGTATCAGTGAATGAATCACCTCTTGTCTGTTTCTGTCTCTTAACTTGTTGCGAAGAGTTAATAATAACTTTACAATATCTACTGTCTATCTGTTTCTGTTGTGGCTCCCTTAAATCTCTTACTGTTATTTTTAAACGTTTTTGTTGTTATTATTTCACAGCTGCATTATTTCATCTTTGCTTTTACTTATTCACTAGATGTCTGCTTCTTTATCCACAGCTAACTTCTCCCTCCCTCCCTTATTATTATTATTATTATCATTATTTGCTGACTTTGGGAACTTGGATGAGTGCACAGAGCAGTGATCCAGACAGCTGTACCTTTACAGTCACTTTGATTGCCAAATTAGTTTGTAGTGCAAATCTTGAATGAGAACTGCACCTGCTCTCAGTTTGGATGAAAATAGCAAATGTTAAAGGAAGGCTGATTTTGCATTTTTTAATGGCAGCTGATCTCACTGTTTTACTGGGGATTCTTCATCTTAAAATCATCAAAGTCTTGCCTTTTGACCAAACATACCTGTTGTTTGATTCCTAGGACTTGGGAATGTTATGTTTTTAAAAATAATGAGCTCTTTGTGTTGGAAATTATGCTAGGACATTATATTACAAGCTTTATTCTATATATACTGTGATTTCCTAAAATTGGGCTACAGTTTTTCAACTGGGATTTTAACTAAAATGTTTCATATATGAACATTGCGTTTTGGATTAAGTAACTTTGAACAGCTAATAATAAATACAAACTTATGTCTGCCATTAGACATTATTTTCGTATTGAAAAAAATGGTGACAATTTAAGAATTAATAAATTCTTTGAGAGTTGTAGTAGCATACAAAGAGCAGTTCATACTACATACAGAGCATTTCCTATCATCATTATTATTATTATTATTATTATTATTTAGAATGTGATTAAAAGCCATTATAAAGAATGTGTAGGTTTCTGGCTTTAAATTTGCAGGTTCCTTAGTACACGGTTAGTCTTAAGCATAGGGCTTATTCATAGTATTAATTCAGAACACTCATTTAGAGTGCTTTCAGGGGAAAATTTATTTATTTATTTATTAAAATGTTATTTTTATTGGAAAGGCAGATATACATAGAAAAGGAGATACAGAAACAAAGATTCTCTGTCTGATGATTCACTCTCCAATTGGCTGCAATGGCTGAAGCTGAGCCTGTCCAAAGCCAGGTGCCAGGAGCTTCTTCAGGTCTCCCACGCAGGGGCTTTGTGCTGTCCTTGACTGTTTTCCCTGCCATAAGCAGGGAGCTGTGTGGGAAGTGGGGCAGCTAGGACATGAATTGGCACTCATGGGATCCTGTTGCATGCCAGGCAAGGACTTCAGCCACTAGGCTACCACGTAGGTCTGGAAAATTACATTTGGTCTTTATCTTTCGTTCCGTGAAATTTTAAACATTTGGCCTGCCACATTTTAACATTTTATTCTGGTTTGTAAGTTTTAAGGAACAGTTAATTTGAGCATGAGGTGGTTTTTTTTTTTTTTTTGATTACTAAAATGCTTTCCAATTTCATCCTTGTTCTATACTACTTCATTCTTTCATGTGATTGAATGATTTCATTGTGTGGATATACCTAATTTTGCTTATTTTTGCATAAGCTAAGGAACATATGAAATGTTTCTACCTGTTGACTGCTAATACTGGCCAGATTTCTGTATATGTTTTTTTAAATTTTTTTTGTATTATATGTTGGCAATCTTTACATAGTTAATTAGGGCAAAAAGGTTCAAGGGCTACAGGAAAGTGGGTAAGACTAGTATTTTTCCCTACCTTGTTTCCTTCATGTTTTTTTTTTTTTTTAAAGATTTATTTTTATTATTTTTTCATTGGAAAGGCAGATATACAGAGAGGAGAGACAGAGAGGAAGATCGTCCATCCGATGATTCACTCCCCAAGTGAGCACAACGGGCCGATACTATGCCGATCCGAAGCCAGGAGCCTCTTCCGGGTCTCCCAAGCGGGTGCAGGGTCCCAAAGCTTTGGGCCGTGCTCGACTGCTTTCCCAGGCCACAAGCAGGGAGCTGGAAGGGAAGCGGGGCTGCCGGGATTAGAACCAGCGCCCATATGGGATCCCGGGCGTGCAAGGCGAGGACCTTTAACCCCTTGCGCCACCGCGCCGGGCCCGTGTTTCCTTCATGTTTAAAGAGGAGTATTAAGGGAGAGGGCACACCCAATTGCCCACCCTCCTCAGGTCCCGGAGGTAGGGCATGCTCTGAGGTTCTTGCTCAAGTGGTTTTGATATTTCAACAGTTATGAATTGCTGCCCATTATGCCACTCCAAGCACTATGAGGTCCTTGAAGAATCCACTGATTGACATAGTCCATCAGAGCTGAGATGGTTGGTTGACCTGTTCTGTCTTCTCTCTTTTCTTGGTTAGGATTCTGAGTCCAGCATTTTGATTGGGGAGATCTCCAAAGAAACTTTGAGGTGTTCATAGACCTGATTCCGGTATGTGCTAGCACGTACAGGGCCCAGCACAGTCCTTCACCCTGATCAGCTAGCTGGTGGTTGCAGTTGCAGGGTTGGTTCTGTTTTCAGTCCCGACTTCCACTGGAACCAATGGGTGTTGCAGGCCAGCCTGGTTCTGCCCAGCACATATGTGGCCCTCGCATAAACCAGTGGGAGCTGCAGCCTAGTTGGAGCAACGCGCAATAACCCATACCAGGCCCGCCCCCTACCCTGGTTTGCCAGTATGTGTAGCAGTAGTCCAGTCTGTCCCACATCCCATTACACCCCAGCCGACGTCCTAGTTTTCGTGTCCTCTCGTGGAAGTGGTAACCCAAGAGGGAGGAGCCCACTATTTCCCTCCCAGGCCTCTCCCACTCCCAGATTATGCACTCTCCAGATAATTCTGTGGTTTAACTTGAGAAAACTAACCCCCTAGTGCCAGCTTCTGCCGGCTAATGCTGTGGCTAAGCCCAAACAACCCTCACCCACTCTAATTTTGTTTGCATCGGTAGGAATAATTAGCCCAGCCCGTTTTTTCCCTGATCTAGTCCACATGAGACGTACAGGTGTTGTAGCCCTGCCTAGTCTGGTCTGCCCCCATCCCAGCCCATGTTCTCCAGCGGGAGTAGCTGTCCAGCAAAGAAACCACCCTTTATTCCCCTGCTGGCTCTGCCCCCTCCCTTTCTTGTTCTCATGCTTGCTGGTTGGGTGCTGCGGTCCCTTCTGGTACTGGCAACCTGACCTTGGCATTCTGTATTGTGCACTAGTATTTGTTGCGACCCAACCTGGCTCGACCCACACTCTGTTCTGGTGCTTGGATTTGCCATTGGATAACGTGGACAGATTCAGCCTGGTCTTCCTCCAACCCGTGCCCAATGTATGCCAGTGGGTAACTTTTCATGGCCTGTTCTGGGCTGTTTCCTATCATGTTTCTTGCGTTTACCTGCCGGGTCTGTGTCCTGCCAGAGGAATTGCCCAGGCTCCTCCATCAGAACCTCTCCCAATGCCATGTTTCACGCTTACCAATGGGTCCATGAGCCAGCCCTACTCAGTCCACCTCCTGTGCTAGCAGGAACAGTTGCTTTTCCTGGCTGGCCTTCAACCCAAACTGGTTCTTGCTGTAGATGTTTCATCCCAGCTATGGTTTATCCAATCCCAGTCCACACTTGTGCCAAGGGAGACTACAACCATTTCCAGATCAGAACGCAGCCCCCATTCCAGCCTATGCACCCCTTGGTGGGAACCTCCACCCAGCTAGGGTGTCCCCGTAGCTCCCCAACCAGGCCTGTTCTCAGCCATAGATCACGTGCATATCAGTGGTTGCTCTGACTCAGCTTGGCACAGCCCCTTACCTGTCCTGACCTCTGCCTTAGGCACTGTGGCTTAGTGTTCCTGGCTCATGCAGACCAGTAGGTACAAGAGCCTAGCTCGGCATGACCTGTGTTCCATCCTGGTCTCTAGTTTTGCTTGTGGGCTAAGGTTTGCTCAGTCCTGCCTGATCTTCCCTGTTCCATTACCAATTGACACATTTGCCAGCTGTTGGAGCTACTTTGCCCAACTAGTCCGACCCCCAGGTCTGGACCAAATATTCACCAGCGGGACCTATTGCTCGCCTAGGGACTTTCCCAAGTTCCTCCTCTTAATCCACTCTCAGACTCAGTTCTCATACATGCCATTGTTTTTAGGCTAGTGCCCGGCGCAGTCTGGCCTTCCATTTGTCCTTGTATGAGCTGGTGAACGTTGTAGCCCGGCCCATCTCACACCGTCATCAGGATGTACATTTGGGTGCTGCTGCCCTGACCAGTCCAGTCTGTTGCGGGTTCCTTTACCTGTGATTGATGGCAGGCTGCTTAGTCATACCTAGCTTAGTCCATCCTCATGCCAATTCTTGAGCTAACCAGAAGGGCTAGAATTTTCACAGGGTGTGGCCCACACATCCCTCACAGAATTTACCCCCGGTTATGGTTCTTGAGTGCTAGTTAATGTAATGCCTTGCTTAATGTGACCCTTCTCTTGATCGATCATCATGTCAGGTAACATGATATAATTCTGCAGAACAAGCCCCAAGCCATAGCTTTTGCATGGACTGGTATTTGGTGGTCAGCATTGTTTAGTAATTACAAGTTTTACAGAGGAAGAGTTACTGTCGTTGGGAATCTTTACAAATGCTTCACATCCTAGAAGCACAGTGGGTTCAACCTGGAGCTAAGTAAGCAGCGACTCAAAGAACCAAAATCCCAGAGCTCCCTGGCCGGGTGGCCAGTAGGCAGAGCCTGGCACCAAATGGCTCACTGGCTGCCCGGGGAGAGCTCACCACATGCATATGGTGGCTGTTGTCTGGGATCCAGGCATGAGATGCCCTGTCCTGAGACCCACCAGCAGCCAGGAGGCTGCTAGAAGTTTAAACTCCAGTGCCAAGGTTGCGCCCCTCCCCAATCCCTCTCACCGCCCAATGAGGGCGGTGGATGGGTGGGTCCTGGACGTGCCCAGTCACAGAAGCCTCCCCCTTGGTGTACTCACCCTGAATGGAGCAGACCCCGGAGCCCCTGCTGACCCAGTGACAGTTCACCACATGCATATGGTGGCTGTGGTCTGGGATCCAGGCATGAGATGCCCTGTCCTGAGCTCTGTATATGTTTTTGTTTGGACATTTGCTTTAATTTCCTTAACAATATACCTAGAATTGGAATTGTAGATTCATATAGTAACTCTGTGCCTGCTTGTACAACAAACCAACCAATTCTTTTAAACTGTTACTACAGAGTTTTTATACCTAAATGCAGACTAATTTTTTTTTATTTTTTTATAAAGATTTATTTTTATTTTTTTTTTTATTGGAAAGGCAGATATACAGAGAGGAGAGAGAGAGGAAATCTTCCGTGCGATGATTCACTCTCCAAGTGAGCGCAATGGCTAGTGCTATGCGGATCCGAAGCCAGGAGCCTCTTCCGGGTCTCCCACGCTGGTGCAGGGTCCCAAAGCTTTGGGCCGTCCTGGACTGCTTTCCCGGGCCACAGGCAGGGAGCTGGAAGGCAAGCGGGGCTGCCAGGATTAGAACCGGCACCCATATGGGATCCCGGTGGGTGCAAGGTGAGGACCTTAACCACTTGCGCCACCGTGCCGGGCCCAAAAACTAATTTTTCTTATTTTTGTTTTATTCTTAAAGGCAGACTTCAGGTTTTCTTGTTTCTTTTTTTTGCAAGCTTGCCAATATTTGCTATTTTCCACTTCTTTATTCTTTCTGATGTGTGTTACGTAATAACTCATTGTGACATTGATTTTTACTTCCCAGATGATTAATCGTGCTGAGTATCATTGCATTTAATGTCCATTCATGTGTATTCTGTATGGGAAATTCAGATTTTTTTTCATATAAAAAAACAACTAAAAACTTATTGAATTCAGGATGCAAGTCATATATAGAAATGGCAGATAATTTTCTCATTCTGAGGGTTGTATTTTCATTTTCTTGATGATATTTTTGAACATGGAGATTTCTTTTGATGAAGCCCACGTAATGTATGTTTTCTTTATTCTTTCTTTTTCCTTTTTCTATAGGGGATGGTTGATTTTGTTCTTATAGGGAACAAGTTCTCAGGAACTTCCCTGAATCTGCCTTTCTTTCTCTTGCATTCTTGTATGTCCAAAGGCAAGGAACTACGGACAAGATTTTGAAACAGAGTTTGTTCATTTTTTATGTAAATTTAATGAGGATTTTATCGAATTGGAGCGATGAACGTTTACTCCTATGTCTTCTTTTAATAGTTTTTTATATCTAGTTCTTACCATTAGATGATTGGTTTATCTTGAGTAAGTTTTTATATAAAGAGTCAGGTAATCAGCTGTTTTTTTTTTTTTGCATGTGATTAACCAGCGTGCCAGAATCATTTACGTATTCATTGAATAGTCTTTGTTCTCTTATATGTACTTGATGAGTACAGATTCATGTATTTAGCATTTACTTATAGACTTGGAGTTTTATTCCATGTGTTTGAGTATGTTTCTTTATGCCAATGTTATACAGTTTGGATTACTGTTGTTTGTAATAAGTCTAGAAATATGAAAATCTGTGTCCTAAACTTTGTTCCTTTTTGTCAAGATTGTTTTGACAAATTTGCTTTCTAACATGTTTGTGTGAGTTTCAGATTCAGCTTGTAGATTCTGAATAAGATTGTTGCTGAATCTAAGTCAAGTTGGGAATATCATGATCTTACTAACACTAAAGTCCCTTTAAAAAAAAATAGATTGATTGGAAAAGCAGAGCACCAGAGAAAGACAACAAGAGACAGGTAATCTTCTATCCACTGGTTCAGTTACCAAGTAGATACAGGATTACGGTCTAGAGCAGACCAATACCAGGAGACAGGAGCTTGGTCTGCCACGTAGGTAGAAGGTGCTTGTGTACCTAGACCATCTTCTGCTGCCTGTCTAGTCATATTGTGAGAGACTGGATTGCAAGTGGAGTTGCCAGGATTCAAAGTAGGAATCCACTATGGATGTCATCATCAAAAACAGCAGCTTAACCTCCTTTGCCATGGTACTGACCTCTTTTACTTGCTTTTACATTCAGTTTATGTTAGTGTTTTTTACTTTGGTTGAGGTGTAGAAAAGAAATCCAAGTTTATACGGATGTCTAGTTCAAAAAGGGAGTAGTATATTTATTTATTATTTTGTTTGTTTTATGACACAGTTTAATAAGTAGTGGGGTTTCCCCTTCATCTCCTCCAGGTTCCCTCCCTTCCCTACTGATTTCCCCTCCAGTTTTACAATAGGTGTCATTTGTGAACTTTCACAAGTCTATCTTGCTGCCACTGAGGTGTCTCCCAACAATGTAGATGAAGACATTGTTGGGAAGCCTAACATCTAACCTTCAGGACATGATCAGCCGTTTCACTAGGAGTCCATCCTTGTACTGCATGCAAGGAGACATATTTCTCTCTGTTTCCACCTATGAACATACCAATTTCCACTGTGCTTCCATTATGTATCCCTTTCATTTCAGAGCCAGTGTACACAGTCCACAATGGGGAGAAAAATAGTGAACTTACATCCACATGAACATGTTCATGAACATGTAACAATGATATAAACATGAAAAAGAGTGTCAAGAAACTTCATGTAGGAATAGATGCCAGCTTCTGACCCATGTGGCACTAATGAAAGTACAATAAAGACTAGAAATCATTACTTATGAAAAGTAGAAATAATAGTGAGAAAAGGTGTGTTAATCTCAGGTGATTATAAGGAATCAGTGTCATAGATGATTGATTAATTAATTACATCACAAGAGCTTATTGAGGGAGGTATAAATAGCTAGGAAGTGCAAAAAAGGTAAAATTCACAGGAAAAATACTTAGATTGGACATTGTTTTACTGTAAATTGAAACAAGAAAGAACCATTGCGAGAGATGACATGGAAAACTTCCCCTAGTCCTGTTAGCATTGAGTGTCATCAGGGCACAGTCTCTTAAAATTAGATATATGTCTCTGCGCCTGCAACTATATGTTGTAGAGTATTTCCAACTTTTTATTTCAAAAGTTTGATGGTTTCTGGGCATAGGTTTAAATCTTTTATTCGTTTATATTTGGTCTTTGTGTATGGTGAAAGGTGTGGGTCTTGTTTCTTATTTCTGCAGTCTGCTATCCAATTGTCCCAGCATCATTTATTGTATCCTTTATCCTTGTTTGTCTAATACTCTATCCTATGTTGCTTTTTTGGGAGAGGGTGGCAGCAGATAGTGTCATGAGTTATATCTGTCAGTATTTGTTTCCACATTTCTTGAGTATTTTTCTGTTGTCTTACCTCTTCGTTACTTTATCTGCCATTTATCTTTATAATTTTTTTAAACCTTCATTAGTATCTGTTACTTGCTCTTTTCATGCACAGTAAAAAAAGAAAAAAAATTGTTGAAGAGATTGTCAAGGTTTATTGGAGAGCATTTATAAAATGCTGATGATACTACCTGTGTTGTAAATGTTCAGTAACTACAAGTAGAGCTATTTAAATTGGTAGGACAATATCATTATTGTTCTTTCACTGTCATGTGTGTATAGTTGTTACAAATTCAACAAAGGAAAGTATGTACTAAGCATTTAATGTCTCGTATATACAGCATAAACTTTATATATATGTGTGTATATATATGTATATTTAAATTAAATTAAATTATTCCATGATACAGTTCGATGGTTCTTGGATTTCCCTTCTCCCCTCCCCGAATCTCTGCCCCCACACTGTATTCCCCCATATTATTACAATAGTACAATAAGTGGTAAGTCCATCATTCTGTTATTTAAGTGCAAAATAAATTTGTTACTGAGGTCCCTGAGAATTCTGAGAATTTTCTCAATATAACATACTTGCATCCAAAATTAAAGTATAACATTTTTAAGAAGGAAAATATGTATTCCCATATAATACTTGAGAGAGTGTAACAGCATTATAGAAAAATTTTATCATGCAATTAGGTAACTGACTCTCTCTGTATTCTACATCTCTGCTTGTGAAGTCAACTTAGCCTTTGGCAACCAGTTCACATAAGACTATAGAATATTTACAGCAAAGTTTTGTAGTCACTTGAACCATTTGCTGCTTAGTTTTAGATTTTATACCTGTTAAATTTTTGAAATTCATGTGCAAATTTGGCATGTAGTTGTCATTCCTCAGTGCATTCTCATAGTTCTCTGACATATTAAATTTTATGTAGTAAATTTCACTAAAAAATAATACTTGATTCTATTTTGAACAACCAGAACAGTATATTGAAAAACAAATTAATTTCAGCATTTCATTTGGTTATATCAGAAAAATTGGGTAAAAATCAATTATTCTGCAATTTTAGTTTATTCAAATGGATTTACTGCTGAATGGATCCTTTGATTTATTCAAATCATATTTTATTTTTAAGATTTGACTGTTTTTTTTTTGTGCCATTGCAGATAGTGTTTGTAAAGCTCATGTTCCTTACAGTGTGAAGAGTTATTTTTCTTAAACTTTTTGGATACTTTCATATTAACCTGACTTCATTCCTCTGTTGCAGAGGGTATTAATTACTCAGAAAAGTTTATTTTGTGGTAACAGGGTTTTGTTCTTTCTTTCCTTCCTGTTCTTAAAAGCTGTTTGAATTGTTGGGACCTGAAGGACTTGATTTAATTGAGAAACTCCTCCAGAACAGAATTACAATTGTGGATAAATTCCTTAATTCTTCAAATGATCATAAACTTCAGGCTCTTCAAGGTAAGAAAGTACACAGTGGCCATTCTAGAAGAATGATTAGTTGCCTAAAAGATCTTTTTAATGTAATTTATATTTACTGATATGGTTCTGCAAAGGAGCTTTTAGATAAATCAGATTGTAAGACTAATGTAAGTTATCTAATCAGCATATTACAGCTATGTTTGACAGTGCCAGGTTTTTTGTTACTGTTTTTCCTTTGTTTTGTGGAATTTTTTTTCTGTTAATAGCCATACATACTTAAAATTAAATATATATGTTAACTACTATTTACTTATGTAATTTTTTCTCAACATTTTACTCTAAAACATTCAATCCTATAGTAAAAGTACAAGAATAACACAGTGTTCTTACCCACTTTCCTGTAGCCCTTGAACCTTTTTACCCTAATTAATTATGTAAAGATTGTCAAAATATTAAAAAATAAATTTAAAAAAATTTAAAAAAAGAATAAAACAGTAAACATTTGCATATCATTTATAACAATTTCATCAAGCATTAACATTTTGGATCCATTGTTCCCCTGTGTGCATGACACATACACACTCTTAACATTTTAAAAGTTCACTGTATAGCTGCAGCGTTATAGCAGTGTATTTCACCTTTAAAATCTTTACATATCTAAGAAGAATGTCATTCCTGTGCTTCCTGCAGTGCAGTTGGCAGATGCAGTAAATTGAACACTTTAGTGTCACACATTACATATATTTTAAAAACCCGTAAGAATTAAGGAAAGTTGACTGGGCAGCCAAAATTATTTAAAAAAAAAAATAACTTTGACTTGTCATGACATGGCTAGTTTTTTTTTTTTTTTTTTTTTTTTTTTTTTTATTGTTGCTTACACTGTATTGTGTAGTACAGTTTTATAGGCGCTGGGGATTCCCCCCACCCCTCCCCATACCCCTCCCCCCATGGTGGATTCCTCCACCTTGCTGCATAACCATAGTTCAAGTTCAGTTGAGATTCATTGCTTGCAAACACATGCCTAGCATAAAGTTCAGCGTCTTATTGTCCAGATAAGTTCAGTGGCCTCCTGGGGAGACCTTCTATGGTCTGAAGATAGGTCTAACAGAGTAAAGATCCGGTCGGTTAAAAGCCCCAACAAGGCCTCAGTATCAATATACAACATTATGGAATTAATTGACATAGTATTGGGTAAACAATATGTTAAAAATAATGCAAGTTCCATTCTTCGAAACATCTGGGTTGAGACAGCATCAATGACACGTTCAAAAAATAACAAACAACCAAACAATAAATTACAGGTTAAATCAAGGCGAACATGTGGTATCTAATCTTTTGGGATTCACTCATTTCCCTTAGCATTATAGTTTCCAGTTGTGCCCATTTAGCCACAAAGAACTGCATTTTGTTTTTTTTAACAGCTGAGTAGTATTCCATGGAGTAGATGAACCAAAGCTTTCTTATCCAATCTTCTATTGATGGGCATTTCGGTTGCTTCCATGTTTTTGCAATTACTGATTGTGCTGCAATGAACATGGGGATGCATGTTGGTTTGTCGTAAAACAGGTGTTTTGGATATATTCCTAGGAGTGCTATTGCTGGGTCATATGGCATGCAGATTCCGAGTTGTTTGAGTGTTCTCCAGACTGATTTCCATAAAGGCTGTACCAATTTGCAGCTCCACCAGCAGTGGAGTAGGGTTCCCTTTTCCCCGCATCCTCGCCAGCAAGCGTTCCTCCTACGTCGGCCATCTTCTCTCCCATTCCGACATGGCTAGTTTTAAGTAATAAACAAGAAAACGAAGTTTCTCAATTTATCTAAATGTTCATTGGCAAGCTAACTGATGGTCTTAAAAAGTACAGACATGATTGCTTGCAGTGTGTGACTATCAGAAGTTAGACTCCTTCTTCAAACTACTCACATAAATTCTTCTATGCAAGCTGTGTTATCATTTTCTTACATTTATGGTTATGGCACTAAACGGAAATAATAAAAGCTTGATTTAAATTGAAAATTTTCTATAGGTGTTCTTGATTATTGATAAGTGCCCTGAGAACCCTAGAGTTGTGTTGAAGTTGCTAGAAACTTACAAAATCTGAATTTGTTCCCATGGTTCTTTAAGTGTATTGAAAACTGGTAAACTGCTTGCTCCAAAAGACTTCCTGCTTATACAGTTGTGTGTAATCAGATGGCAGTAGGACCCAGGATTTAGAAGCATTTGAAATCAGTGTCTGTATAAGAAGGAAAGAAGTGATTTTAAATATTCCAATTCTGTGAAGTTAACTACTATTTTGTGAAGATAATTTGGTGTTTCATTGTTTAGGGCTTTTGTATGTTAATGTAAAGATGTTTGCTGATTCAGTTTTTCCATTTGCTAATTAATAATGTTTAAGATTAGTCTTACATCAGATATGGATTTGGAATATGATGGTGACTTATTGCTTAAGTTCTGCTCATTTGATTTTATCTCTTTTATGATTTTTATTGTTATTAAGGTAATAGCTTCTTTGAAACAAAGTTTTAAACTCAAAGCAAATGTTTACCTGTAATTACTAAAATATGTATGTTTAGGCCAAGATTCTGTCCCCAAAGGTATTCTTGGTATTCTCAAACTGCTTCTTTTATTCCATGCTGCATCATTATCACTTTTATGTAAGAGGTTTTATGTAAGAGGGCTTTTGTATACGTAAGAAGTTATTTCCCTTAAATATTTGGTGACATAAAGAAATACTCTTGTAGAAAAATGTCTTTTAATTCTTACAACTTCATCATTGTCATCAGTGTTCCCATTCACTTATACTCTTCTATACAAGTTTTGTGTTTAATGATCTTTCATAATTCTCTCAAAAAGTTACAAATCTCATTCCATCCTTTGCATTGTTTTCCAAAGTTAGTGTCTTTGAGTGCAGTGATTTCTTTTCCTTTAGCATATGCTAGCTTTGATTCTGCTTTTCTTTGAGCTTTTTTATCCACATAAACATCTATTCTGCTCTAAAGCCTTTTATAACCAAGAAGTTCAAGATAGGTGAGAAGTGATTTGGTCCAGGGTATTGACCTCTAAATTGAAGATAGTTGTGAATCAACTTCTGTTTTCAGAGCTTATATATGAAGATTGGTTAGTATAGAGGATGTACTGCAATCAAAATTTAGTTAATTCATGCTGTCAAGTGACAGTATTTGCATAGTTTTATAATTACATATTTTCATAATTTCATTCTAAAAGGATATAGGATGTTTTATTATTTATTAAAACCTTATGTTAGAATTACTAAGATTATTCATTTTTTTCTGCTTGTCTGTACAGTTTACTTAACTAAAGGAGAGCCGTAAATTCAAGTTTTTGTTGATTTGGACCCCCTCCTTTTTTTAATTACCTAATGTGTTTAGTCTTACAGGATCCTGTATACTTTTATTGGGAGTTTATATAAAGCTTTCAAAGAGGTAGACGTTTTTTCTTGTAATTTTATTTTCTTTGTTTAAATGAATACAACTATGAATGCTAGTGTTTAGTTGCTATCACATTTGTTTAAAATGATAAGGACATTAATGTAGTGTTTGTCACCCAAAGAATTTAGAGTTTGACACTTAAATTCCTTAACATTAATTTCTCATGAGCATGTCTAGTATTCACTTTTTAAATTTGATTATTTGTTTTTAAATGAAAGAATTTTTTTTTTGAGATTTGTATTTTCTTTGAAAGGCATAGTTAGAGGAAGAAGAGAGAAAGGGAGACAAACCAAGAGAAAAGAAATCTTGAGTCTGCTGGTTTGTACCATAAATGACTTGCACCAGCCAGGGCTGGGCTAGGCTGAAGCCAGTTGCCTGAAACTTCAACTGGATTTCCCATACAGGTGGCAGAGGCCTAAGTGCTTACACTATTTTCTGCTGTTTTCTCAGATGCATTAGCAGTGAACTTGTTCAGAAGTGGAGCAAGTAGCCAGGGCTTGAACCCCAATCCTTGTATGGACTGCTCACTTTAACCCATGTCACCCCACGCCTTCCCGTATTCACACTTTTACATATTCTGTTTTTTATTTGTGATTTTTTTATAGACAACTTTAATGCTTAGCTCAAAACATATGCGAAAACTGTTTTGAATGCTGTACCTAATCTTTTCCTGACACTAAAAGTTATTTACCAATTCAATTGTTAACATAGGTGTATATGGGTATATTTTGATTCCTGCTGTATGTAAGAATTCATGAAAGTTAGCATTAAGCTTTGGGAGGTAGGAGGAAGTATTGCTAACTTTTCTTAAACCATTATGGAGTACTTACAACTATGGTTAAAAGCTTTCCTTAAGACAAGTAATTGAAAGTGTCAACTTTTTAAAAATGCCTTTATGTTGTGTTGTTTTGGTGAGAAGAGGTTCTTATAAAGATTAAATCATGTCTGAGGTTTATAAACATTATGTTCCTTAAATTTGTTTCATAGACAATTGCAAAAAAATTTTAGGAGAAAATGCTAAACCAAATTATGGCTGCCAAGTCACTATTCAGTCTGAACAAGAAAAACAATTAATGAAACAATATCGCCGTGAAGAAAAGAGAATTGCCAGACGAGAGAAAAGGACTGGGGAAGATGTGGAAGGTTCAGAAGGACTTGTGAACTTTGATCCTAAAGAATTAAGAATACATAGGTAATAAAAGCAAGACCCTAAAAATACTTTGTTGTAATTACTACTTTTACTTGCCATCACTCTTTGTTTAGTTTTTAGCAATTACGATGATTGTTATTTCTATTCATGTTTTCTTACAAGAACAGAATTTTGTTTTATTAAAACCTTATTTTCTGGGATAAGAAAGCAATGATTGCTTAATTAGAATGATCTTGGTTTTATCCATATGGGTGACAGATTTAGATTATAGATAGAAGCTATTTTTAGATGCAGTGCATTTACCACTATGTTAAGATTTATAAAATCGGGCCCGGCGCGGTGGCGCAAGTGGTTAAGGTCCTCGCCTAGCACGCCCGGGATCCCATATGGGCGCTGGTTCTAATCCCGGCAGCCCCACTTCCCTTCCAGCTCCCTGCCTGTGGCCTGGGAAAGCAGTCGAGGACGGCCCAAGGCTTTGGGACCCTGCACCTGCGCGGGAGACCCGGAAGAGGCTCCTGGCTTCGGATCGGCATAGTATCGGCCCGTTGCGGCTCACTTGGGGAGTGAATCATCGGATGGAAGATCTTCCTCTCTGTCTCTCCTCTCTGTATATCCGCCTTTCCAATGAGAAAATAATAAAAATAAATCTTTAAAAAAAAAAAGATTTATAAAATCTACATGAATTTAAAAATAATAGTAGGCATGTGCTATAACCTGTTCAGCTAACCAAAGAATTTCAGGACAGCTGGTGTATTCCTTTGGGAGTTTAACTTCTTTTCTTTTATAATGGAAGACTACATGAATAAATACAATAGTAAAGTAATATAAAAAGACTATGCTTTCCTTTTCAAGGTAAGAATTTCGTATTCACTCTGCTGCTTTTCTGTTTGTAGAGAACAGGCTCTACTGAATGCTAGAAATGCACCACTTCTGAGCAGACAGAGAGACACGGAGACTGAAAAAATACGTTTTCCACATGTTTATGATTCCCAGGCTGAAGCTAGGAAAACATCTGCGTTCATTGCTGGTGCAAAGGTATGTTACTGGGATAGAAGCGTTTGGGATAGTAAGTCTGCTGTGGGGAAATGACACAAGTTTTCACATGCTCCTTTTTGAGGCTAGGTCTAGTTGACTAGATGATACTAAATTGTATTTTAAAAATACTAGAGAAAGTAGGATAACAATGCAAAATTGTGGCACATTACAGATGCTTATTAAGCATGCTTGTTCACATGCCTTCCATTAGTTTTAAAATTTGTATTTTTATCTTTCACATCACTGTTGAATTTTGTCCTGTTTGTTGTACATTTTCCTAGTTAAATGAGTAGATTTGTTTTGAAGAATGCTAATTAATGTATACATTAAGATTCATCAGTGTACTGTGACCTGTGTGTTATATGAGATGTTTCGTATTTGAGTGTTTTGTGATTCTATGATTTTTCGTATTTGATTTTCTTTAGATTAGATAAATGTATTTAGCAGTGTCATGTCATAAAACCAGAAAAATATCCCCTCTCCATGCTCATTAAATAATATTCACCAAAGCAGTTTTTTCGTTTTTTTCTTGTTATTTGACATCTTATTTTTTTTTGGTTTTATAGATGATTTTACCAGAAGGTATCCAGAGGGAGAACGACAAACTTTGTGAGGAAATTAAGATTCCCTATAGTGAGCCAATGCCAATTGGGCTTGAAGAAAAGCCAGTTTATATCCAGGACTTAGATGAGGTGAGATGAGTCTTATAATTTTGGTGGTATTGACATGTGATATGTATTATGAATAGATTTGTGCTGTAAAATTATTTTTCAAAGTCAACAATTGGCTAATATATTACATATATAGTTGATTACTAAGCGGTACAGTAAAACATGCATATACTACTTCATGCATAAATAATTTTAATGTATTTTGTGCAAGTATATGTTTTCATTTTTATTTCAACTAGTTTGGTAAATATATGAACGGATTTAAGTAAAATATTTTAAAGTATTTGTATCCTAGTTATATGTCAAATGTGTAATCTAGAATGAAAACAAATACTTTGGGAGTTCTAAAGCATTTTATTTTCTTTGAATCTTATAATTTGACTACTATCAAACCTGTGAACAGATGTATTAGTAGTATTATTTATATCCCCTTTACTTAAATCCAATACTTACTAAAATTTTGCCACATTTGCCTTATTTTGGAACATTTCTTAATTTAAAGAATATGTGTAATTGAACGTCTCTTTTTTTCATCATCAAATGAAATTGCTGCCATTTTTCCATGCGTAAATCATATGTGGTCAGCCCAGAGCAGCCCGCCAGATGAACTCCATTCTCTATTTAGGTCTGCATATGTATTTTCTTTTACAAAAACAAAATTATGCCATATTGTTATATGTTCATATGTGTATACATAAAAGCTGTATGTACACATATATCTTTGTATAGAAATCATATCATTTATGCAGAATCTTTTTTTTTTAAATTTTGAATCTTTACATAGTTAATTAGGGTAAAAAGGTTCAAGGGCTACAGGAAAGTGGGTAAGACTAGTATTTTTCCCTACCTTGTTTCCTTCATGTTTAAAGAGGAGTATTAAGGGAGAGGGCACACCCAATTGCCCACCCTCCTCAGGTCCCGGAGGTAGGGAATGTTCTGAGGTTCTCGCTCAAGTGGTTTTGATATTTCAACAGTTATGAATCGCTGCCCATTTTGACACTCCAAGCACTATGAGGTCCTTGAACCCACTGATTGACATAGTCCATCAGAGCTGAGATGGTTGGTTGACCTGTTCTGTCTTCTCTCTTTTCTTGGTTAGGATTCTGAGTCCAGCATTTTGATTGGGGAGATCTCCAAAGAAACTTTGTCTGAGATGTTCTCAAACCAGATTCTTGTATGTGCCAGCAAGTACAGCGGCCAGCACAGTCCATCGCCCTGATCAGCTAGCTGGTGGTTGCAATTGCAGGGTTGGTTCTGTTTTCAGTCCCGACTTCCACTGGAACCAATGGATGTTGCAGTCCAGCCTGGTTCTGCCCAGCACATATGTGGCCCTCGCATAAACCAGTGGGAGCTGCAGCCTAGTTGGAGCAACGCGCAATAACCCCTACCAGGCCCGCTCCCTACCCTGGTTTGCCAGTATGTGTAGCAGTAGTCCAGTCTGTCCCACATCCCATTACACCCCAGCCGACGTCCTAGTTTTCGTGTCCTCCCGTGGAAGTGGTAACCCAAGAGGGAGGAGCCCACTATTTCCCTCCCAGGCCTCTCCCACTCCCAGATTATGCACTCTCCAGATAGTTCTGTGGTTTGACTTGACAGAACTAGCCCCTAGTGCCAGCTTCTGCCAGCTGATGCTGTGGCTAAGCCCAAACAACCCTCACCCACTCTAATTTTGTTTGCACCAGTAGGAATAATCAGCCCAGCCTGTTTTTTCTCTGATCTAGTCCACATGAGACGTACAGGTGTTGTAGCCCTTCCTAGTCTGGTCTGCCCCCATCCCAGCCCATGCTCTTCTGCGGGAGTAGCTGTCCAGCAAAGGAACCACCCTTTATTCCCCTGCTGGCTCTGCCCCCTCCCTTCCTTGTTCTCATGCTTGCTGGTTGGGTGCTGCAGTCCCTTCTGGTACTGGCAACCTCACCTTGGCATTCTGTATTGTGCACTAGTATTTGTTGCGACCCAACCTGGCTCGACCCACACTCTGTTCTGGTGCTTGGATTTGCCATTGGATAACGTGGACAGATTCAGCCTGGTCTTCCTCCAACCCGTGCCCAATGTATGCCAGTGGGTAACTTTTTATGGCCTGCTCTGGGTTGTTTCCTATCATGTTTCTTGCGCTTACCTGCCAGGTCTGTGTCCTGCCAGAGGAATTGCCCAGGCTCCTCCATCAGAACCTCTCCCAATGCCATGTTTCACGCTTACCAGTGGGTCCATGAGCCAGCCCTACTCAGTCCACCTCCTGTGCTAGCAGGAACAGTTGCTTTTCCTGGCTGGCCTTCAACCCAAACTGGTTCTTGCTGTAGATGTTTCATCCCAGCTATGGTTTGTCCATACCCACATATGGCTCACACATGGCTCAGTAGGAGTTTGAGACCTTGCCTAGTCCATCGCACATCTACCCTGCTCCTCTAGGACAGCAGAGGGTGTTGGGGTCCGGCCCGGCTTGGTGCATCCAATCCCAGTCCACACTTGTGCCAAGGGAGACTACAACCGTTTCCAGATCAGAATGCAGTCCTCATTCCAGCCTATGCACCCCTTGGTGGGAACCTCCACCCAGCTAGGGTGTCCCCGTAGCTCCCCAACCAGGCCTGTTCTCAGCCATAGATCACGTGCATGCCAGTGGTTGCTCTGACTCAGCTTGGCACAGCCCCTCACCTGTCCTAACCTCTGCCTTAGGCACTGTGGCTTAGTGTTCCTGGCTCATGCAGACCAGCAGGTGCAAGAGCCTAGCTCGGCATGACCTGTGTTCCATCCTGGTTCTAGTTTTGCTTGTGGGCTAAGGTTTGCTCAGTCCTGCCTGATCTACCCTGTTCCATTACCAATTGACACATTTGCCAGCTGTTGGAGCTACTTTTCCCAGCTAGTCTGACCCCGTAATAAAGAGGAGAGCCATAAAGGATTTTTATTTGCTGATTCACTCTCCAAGTCAATGCAGTGACTGTAGTTGAACTGAACTGATCCAAAGACAGGAGCCAGGAGGGTCTCACACATAAATGAAGGCACCCAAGAAATTAACCCATTCTCCATTCCTTTTCCTGGGATAAGCAGGCAGCTAGATTAGGAGTAGAGTACGCAGGACATGGGAGCAGTGTCTATATGGGATGCTATACCAGTGTGCAAACCCTTGCAATGTCATTTTAAAACCTATTAAACAGTAATCTGTAGATCTTTATTATATTTTTAAAAGGCTATATATTTGAAATAGATAGTGACGGAGAAAGAGGAAAAGATGTAGAATCTATGCACTATTTTCTTTGCCCCCTGGTTGCAGTGGCAGGAGCTGAGGCAAACCAAAGCCAGGAATTCAGTGGTTCTTTTGGATATCCCATATGAGTACAGGGTCTGAAGCACTTTGTCCGTCTTTCACTGCTTTAGCAGGTGCATTATCAGGAAGCTGGATGGGAAGTGAAGTAGTCAGATCTACAACCAATGTCCACATTGCAGTTAGAGGCTTAATGTGCTGTGCAACGACATCACCCCACCCAAGCTGTAGATTCTTTAACACATGAGGGATATAATCCGAAAATGATTGATAAGCGATAAGAAAATTTATTTTTTAGAGGGGGGAAAACATAATATAGAGAGCGAATTAACTGATTGTTCCATGCTCCAAATATCTGCAACAGCCAGTCCTAGTCCAGCAGCCTGAAATTACATGCAGGTCTCATACATGGATTGCAAAGGCTTTAAACATTGAGCCATCCTCTGCCGCCTGCTAGAAAGTGTTAGCAGGAACTGTATCAGAAATGGAGAAGCTCCGTGGGATATTTACGGTAGCTTAAACTGTGGCACTTTAATACCCATTCTAAAGACACATTTTTAAATAGTCTGTAAATGTGTGTTTTTGGATGCAAGGACTAAAACTTTGAAAATGAAAAATTTGTAGAGCTGGAATTCAAAAACTGACTGGAAGTTTTTAACAGTAGTATGGAGATGACAGAAGTAAAGATCTTAGAAGGTAGGTCAACAAAAGCTATACAATTTGAGATATATAGAGAGAAAAAAGAACAAATCCTCAGGTTACCTGTGGGACAATAATGATTTATCTTACACCTATGTAGTTGAAATCCTGGAGGGATAACAGTGAGAAAATCTGGCAGGAATTAACATTCTTTCTTTCCCTCTCTCCATACATACACATGTGTATATATTGGTAAAAAAACATGTTTACAGGTTTAAAACAAATAGTTACTCTTAAAGAAAGTAAATACTGTTATGTCGGTATATCATAACTAAATTCTTTAAAAAATAGTATGTGTAGATATGTACTTTGATGCTTCTGTGTCTTATGCTCTTGGGGTGTGTGAATAGCGTTTTCTTTCCTCAGTTGCTAAATGAAAGTTATTATCACTAGTAATGCAAAGTATGTTTTGGAGCAGATGTGGCAGATGTTTTATTATACTAGAAAAATACCCATCTTACAGTTTTTATTAGTTGCATATTACAGGAATGTTTTAACAGTTTACTAATTGTTACATATTCTTAGAGTCACATTTTGTATAAAATATGTAATGCTTTTTATTATGAAATAGCTTACTGAAATACTAAAGGGACTATATTTTTAGGCCTTTATAAGATGAGAACTAGCATAAATGTGAAGCCAAGGTTATAATATTGTTCAGAGCTAATTTTTTGTATACATGGTGTTATACTGTATCCTTTATAGACATGTGAACATTTTGGAGGGAGAAATGCAGGGTAAGGGGAGGCAATGGAAAAATCCATCCAAATATGAACATTCTTTGTAGGTGGGAGAGGTTCATTCTCTCAGTCTCCGAATTGAAAATCATTGGATCTCAATGATGTATTTTACAAATAAAAAGTATATGAAATTGAGAAACACTGTTCTGTTTGGATGTCAGGGATGGAAGCCTTGGAAATAAAAGGGGAGGACCAGTAGTGAGAAAACTAATCTTGTGTTTTGAGAACAACTTCTGTGCTGTTCTATAAAGCAGTCGCTAGCTTTGTATAAATTCAAGTGCATTGAATTAAAATTTCTATTTATGGGGCTGGCATTGTGGTAAACCCACTGTATGTGACTCCTGCATCCTGTAAAGGTGCACATTCGTGTCACATCTGCTCCACTTCTGATCCAGCTCCATTGCTAACATCTTAAGAGCAGCAGAAAATATCCAAAGTGCTAGGGTCCATGCCACCTGTGTGGGCGACCCTGATGAAGCATCTGAGTTTGACCTGGCCCACCTTGGCCAACAGCAAATAAACCAACAGGTGGAAAATCTCTGTGTCTCTTTGTTTCTAATTTTGCTTTTCAAATAAATACATCTGTTTAAAAAAATATCTGTTACCACATTTTAAATGTTCAGTGGTCACACACAGTGAACAGATCTTAGAGTATATTTTCAGCATCACAAAAATTTCTGTCTTAATTGGGAGGGCGGGGGTTGTTCAACAGCAGTGTTATTGAGGTTTTCAGTCTTTGTTGTGAGGGACATTCATACACAGTATAAAAAATGTTTGCACTAGAAGCCTGCAGCACTCCCTTCTCTAGTGTGTATCCTGAGTGGGATCTACTCTTGATTTTATGTTTTCCTAATACATTTTCTTTTCCTATGGTAATTTTAAAATGTGAAAACAAGACTTTTCCCATTCCTTTTGTAATATCTTACATACAGATGCAGTTAGCTATTAGGAGTCTTCAGAGGGGATTGGAACAACACACCTTTTAACTTGTGATAGTTTCCTATTTTCTTTATGTGATGCTTTAAATTGGAAAAATAAAACAAAATGAAATACTGTGATAAGCAGTGAAGGATCTGTTAAAAGTTTAGGGATTTTGTTAGATCATGATGGGCTAATAATTCTCAACTCCATTAGCTCCATTTCCTGCTTCATTCCCTTAGAATTTATGTGAATGAGTTTCTCTACTTGGGAAGTTTATATTGTAAAACAAAACACCAGATTATAAACTGAAGTTCTTTGTTTTCATGTTTTGACTTAACTTATGTTTATTGATTATTCCTGTCATCTCCAGATTTCCATCTCACATCTAGTGACTCACAATCATTTATTAGCAGCTTATTTTTATGTCCCTGAAGATAACTCATAGTATAGTTATTTTCTATTTAGATTTTCTTTTCCAGTTTCCCAAGGGTTTTGTACTCCTGATACTAACCATTCTTCTTACTTATATTTAATAATTCCAACATAAACTCATAATGCACTTTCAGAATCCCTAAATGTTATTTTTGAACATTCTAGTACCTTTTGTTAACGTATATCTTCAACATGAGTGACACAATCAAATCAGAACAAATACACAGTTTATGTTTCAGATGAGATCAGGCATGTTCAGGGTGGCATGGCCGTAGACACAGTTTATGTTTCAAACCATATGTCTAGGGAAATTCCTTTAAATTAATCCATGTAACTCAGAGTATAACTTGGTTTAGATGCTGTAAGGATTTTAGGGTTGTTTTCAGGCTCTAATCTCCTTTTCCTAGAGAAATAAATTCAATTCTGAACCTGAGCTAGGGATTTTGAAGTGCCAGATTTATTAGACTGTTAGACTCACATTTTCAATTTGTGTTATTCAGTCCTTTTTGTCTAGTGTATGCATTTTTCCACATTACTGATTTCATTATAAACTACACATGTTGCATTAAGAAATTTAGTTTCACTTTATTTACACAATAATTGTAACCTGAGTAATGGCACTTCAATTATTTACCAGATTTTTTACTAGTTACTTCAGAATGGGAGATATGTGTTTGTGTGTGTGTATTTTTTGGTGATGTTTACATAGTTGATCAGGGTGAGAAGGATCGAGGGATTGGGAAAAGTGGGTGTGATCATTGTTTCCCAATCTTCTATTTCTTCTTCCTGTTTCTAGAAGCCATACTCAGCCTTCTAATGGCCCTAATACCCAAAGGTGGAGCAACAGTCACCCAATTTCAACCCAGGGTCCCCAATGTGGTACATGCTCCGAGGGTTCAAGCAGTTTATTCCTAATTTCAGTGTCTTTGGATTCACTGATTGGTTGGTGTTATAGCAAAAAGTTATTTTTCTGAAATTTGATTACAGCAAAATACGAGTAACTAAATTACTAGGATACTGTTTCATAAGTCATGAAAATCAGTAATTGTGGAACTGAATACTTGGTAAATGTAAATTCATTAATTCATTTAGAATTTCAGTTGATGACATTTCTGAGATTTTTAAAAGTTAGATTTGAATTATTAAATAGTTTTCTATAAAACTTGCATTCTTTGTTGTGTATGTATGAATATTATTTTCTTTTCTTAATGCTTATTTAACTTTTTTGGAAAGTCAGATTTCAGAGAGGAGGAGAGACAGAGAAAAAGATCTTCCATTCTTTCTTCACTCTCCAAGTGGGGCCTTAAAGATCCAAAGCCAGGAGCCAAGAGCTTCTTCTGAGTCTGCCTAACAGGTTCAGGGTCCCAAGGCTTTGGGACATCCTCTACTGCTTTCCCAGGCCACAAGCAGAGAGTTGGAAGGGAAGTAGAGTAGCTGGGATATGAACCAACACCCATATGGGATCCTGGCACATGCAAGGCAAGGACTTTAGCCACTAGGCTGCCATGCTAGGTCTTATGACTATTATTTTTTGAATTAATTTTCATAAATATAAAATATGTACAATAGAAAGTGTGTGTAATTATACAAATTGTGTTTAAAGTATTTTTGTACTATGAATAAAACCTGTGCATTGTTTCTGAGATTTTTTTTACACCAAAACCAGCTTGTATTTTCCATAAAAAATATTGTTATTAATTTACAATCAGTAGTTATTTGGATTTTTCTTTATAGTTCAGTGCTCTGATGTTCTGATATTCTTATTCTTGAATTTCTGTTGTTTGGCTTTGCTGTTATTTTGCCATTCTTGAGATATATCTTTGCTGGTAATACAATTCTGAGTTCAGTTATTTTTTTCTTAACACTTTATTTTAAGTGCATTATTGTATTATAGTTTTGATTTTTGTTTTTGGAAGTCTGTAGTTAATCCAATTGTGATTTTTTTTTAAGGTAAACCTTTCTGTGCCTACATTTAATGCACTTGAAAATTTTCATTTTTTTTTTTTGAAGATTTATTTTATTATTTTTTTATTGGAAAGGCAGATATACAGAGAGGAGAGACAGAGAGGAAGATCTTCTGTCCAATGATTCACTCCCCAAGTGAGCGCAATGGCCTATGCTATGCGGATCCGAAGCCAGGAGCCTCTTCCGGGTCTCCCAAGCGGGTGCAGGGTCCCAAAGCTTTGAGCCGTCCTCGACTGCTTTCCCTGGGCCACAGGCAGGGAGCTGGATGGGAAGTGGAGCTGCCAGGGTTAGAACTGGCGCCCATATGGGATCCCGGTGGGTGCAAGGTGAGGACCTTAACCACTTGCGCCACCACCCCGGGCCCGAAAATTTTCAGTTTTACTTCAGAATCCTGATGTAGACAAATATTGTCTATTTTCTTGTTTAATTTAATGCCTAATATCAATACCTAAAAAGGAAGGATGAAAAAAGGCTTTTACATTTTTCATGCACCTGTAATTTGCAGATGTTATTAGGTAATTGAAAAACCAGAATGAAATACAAGGAGCTTTTCTGCCTTCAGTGATACATGAGAGACATTGGAGACATGGGAAGACTTCTTTGTGAAGCATTTTTCAGTCATATACTTTGTAATGCATTAAATACAAAATTCAATACAGTGTAATCCTAAATTAGCAAGGGAATTGTTCAGGTTGTAGCTGTTCTTGGAGACTTCATATAGAACTGAAGACTTGAGTTCCTTCTTAACTACTTGATCTGGGCTTCATATGAAACATTGATAAGGAATTTCATAATTGTTTTTGTTAAATAGAGCTGCTATTATGTATACAGAGTAGTGAACAGTTCCTGATTTCATGGGTAGGCTTGAGCTGTCCTGAAAATTATGTTTTCTCTGAGTCTTGAAAATTGATTTTCTGTATGAAAAGCGGATAACTGTCAGGAAATAAACTATTATGTATTGAAGCTATTTAAAGTATTACTATAGGAACAGTAACCAAAACCTTCAAAATTTTTAAGTGTGTTCTCAAAGGGGATTGAGTAGCTTTTTCCAAATATATATTTATTTATTTGAAAGGCAAGGTTGGAAGGAGAGACAGAGAAAGAAAAATGTCCTATCCACCGATTGCCTCCTCAGCACTGGGCCGGGCCAAAGCCAGCAGCCAGGAGCTTTTTCCAGGTTTCCACATGGGTGGCAGAGACTCAAGGACTTGGACCAACTCCCACCGCTTTTCCTAGACCTTTAGCAGCAAGCTGGATCCGAAGTGGAACAGCTGGGACAGAAACCCCAGACCCATCTGGGATGCTGGCATATCTGGGTGCAGCTATACTTGCTATGATGCAGTACCAGCCTCAGGAATCAGGTGTTTTAGTAAACTGAGTTTGTTATATATGAGTAGCAAGCCTTTGGTGAGATATTAGCTTTTGTTTTGGGAGTTATCAAATGGTTCATGTGTAAAAGTTTGATCAACTGCAGAACTAGGGAATTATAAGAAAAATAAAGATTGTTTCTGACTCCTAGAACTTATTTGAATTATGTGATTAAAATGTAGTGTTTACTTGTAGGAAAGGGCAGTGTCTTTCAAAAACATGAAATACCTAGATATCACTTTGTAGTTTTTCTCTTCTAAAGAAGAACTTTATCTGTGTGCCTTAAACCTTCTCGGGATTGTAGTACCAGACAGCCTCCTGGGATCACTTGCAAATAGCTAACTAGGAAAGGGCACCACCTGCTTCAAAAGTACCTGCTAAACTATAGACAGAGTTATAACTAACATCTGCTTCTAAGTAGGAATAAAGTAATCAACCAAAATAACTTCCTTAACAACCCACATCTATTGATTTTTATAGCAGAGAATTTGAATAGAAAAGATTAAAAGCTTAAAGACAGATTGAGCTGTCCTATAATGATAACGTTAGAACTTGAATGCTTTCGGAAATCTTAAAATTAGATTAATGTAATTTGTAATGTGAGAATTTTAAATTGCTTTAGAAATTAATTTAGTTCATATCTTACAGAATATCTGCAATCTGCTTTCTGGGGGTTACACAGGCCTTTGGCAATAAGCAGAAGAATTTTCTATGGACTGACTTGGTGTTTATAGTTATCTTTTTATTAATCGACTCAAAATATGTGTGATTTGGTTATCAGTCATCAGTAATCATTTCTTGAGCTTATGAGTGATACCACGCATTGTGCTGAGAGGCATGCTGGATACCTGGGAGACTGAGAGCTGCAACCTACCTTTAAGGAAGTTGCTATCTGGCTGGGTAGAAATAAATGATATTAAATCCCTATTTTCACGGTTTACACATTTTGTAATATGGATCAAGTTACATAATATCTCTCGAGTTTTAGTTCTCCCTCAGCCCATTTATTTTTGACAGTTAAATACATTAACGCACAGAAAACGTATAGCAGTGTCTGATACAGTTTAGGTGATCTGTAAATTTCCAGCTTGAGGGATGCTTATGTAAACTGCTACTTTGCTTCATTTTTCACATTGATAGCTTGTGAATCTTGGTACATTTAGAATCATGTTGCAAGAAATTATATATGGAATTATTTTTTGCATAAATAATTGATAAATTCCTCAAAAATGAATATTGTGGAAAGAAGATATCTTTAAGTTAACACAGATAAGGCAAAAGAACTTGTGCTTCTGTAATAAATCATGTGAAATCCATTAAGTACCTTATTTTGCATCATTTTTACTTAATCTCATGTAAGTCCTGAAAGCAAGAGTTTTAGGTAAGAAAAGTTTACATTTATTCCAGTGGTGCATGTATCAAAAAAGGACAACTAAGCACACTGTGACTCGTTTTACAGTGTCAGCCAGTTCTAGCATTCTGGATAACTTTCAATTATTGGAATGCAGTTATGACATTTCGGATCATTTTAAAGGTATCAGGGAATAAATGTATTAAGAACTCTTAATGCGTTCTTAAGTACTCAACACAACATTAAGTTTTATTACAAAACTTTCATAACTTCTACCCTTAAATTTATTGGTTGTTTCTTCTGATCTAATTTGATACATGTTTTAAACAGAAATTTTTCTGAGTAAAGTATCCTTTGTTCTTTTGAGAGTAAATGGTTTGAAATAATTTAAAAATAGATACATCCAGAACAACCTACTAGTACTCAGTGTATTGTAGGTGGGTAAAGAAAATCAGAATAATTGACTTCATTCTTTTTTTGTATTTGATGTCCCTTGGGGGTTCTTAAGAAATGTACAGATTACTCTTTCCAAGTCCCTGGAAAGTGAGCAATATCTTAAGCATGGAGTCCTAGACATTTCTATAAGATAATTTATGTGAGAGGCAGAGAGACACACAAACACCTCTGCATCCACCTGTTTATTCTGTACATTCTTACAGTGACGAGAGCTGGTTTCGGTGTTATTTGGGTCTCCACGTGGATGATAGGAATCCAATCACTTGAGCTATCGCTGCTACCTCCCAGTGTCTGCATTAGCAGGATGTTGAAGTTTGGAACCAAAGCTGGTTATGCCACCCAGGTGCTTCCAATATACCACACAGATACCTTACACACTAAGCTAAATGCCTGCCCTGAAAATTGTCATTTCAAAAAGCTCTCACCAGTTCTAACTCTGCTAAGTGTAGCCTGTGCTCGGCACATCTTCAGGCAAAGTGCTCTTCAGCAGTTTATGTTTAGATCCTTCTCTTATTTTATGTTGTGGGTTCAATTTAGAACACTTTCTTGTGAGCCTCAGGTGTCAGAGGCTCACAGATCCAGTCAACGGGTTTTATACATTGCGTCCTTGAATATAAAAGTAAGCTGATCAATAATAAATGCAAATTGTCTCCCCCTCCTACTTTCTCCTTCTCCTTCCTCTTTCTCAGTTCGATTTTGTAAGTGTTATTTTTTATTTTGTTTTTCTTGATGTCTTTTTAAAGCCATGTATATTAAGGTATAATTTAAATACTGTCAAGTAAACCTTATGGAATCCAGTGCTATACTTTCCAACAAACAAGGTAATCATGTAAGTATCAATATAACAACAACAAAAAGAACATTTTCAACATCTCAAAGTTCCTACTGCCTCATTGTACTGAATTGCACCTGGCTACACACAGTCACTACAAACTACTAGTTTCTTTATTTCCTATAAGGTCTTAACTTTTCTAAAATCTCTTATAAATGTCATAAGTATCTTATATAATGGTTTATATTGATATAATTTATTTGTGTGAGTATGTAGCATATCAGTGTTTTGAATCTGGTTTTTGTCATTTAGCCCGTAACATTTGTGATTCATCCACATTGTTACCATTATCAGTTTGTGCTTCTAGATGGCTGAAATTACTCCATTCTGTGATGAATTAAGAATTAAACTCTTATGAAGACATTTTTTGTTTTCTTTTCCTTAGTGTAAATAGCTAGGGATTGGGTTTGCTAAATAGTATCCTAAGTATGTGTTTATACAAAACTTGCAAACTATTTTCAAAATGAATGAGCATTATGTATTTTTATTAACAATGCATTTTTGTTCCAGTGATTGAACTTTCCTGTTAGTTCATGATATTGTCAATCTTTTTCATATTAGACATTATACATAGATGTGTAGTTGTGTGCCACTATGATTTTAATTTGCGTTTCCCCAACAATTTATGCATTGTACATCTTGTCATATATTTGTCATTTTTTGGTGAAGTTTCTGGTTAAATCATTTGTCTAGTTTTTAACTAGATGCCTTGCTTTGTTATAATTACAGCTCTACTTTAAGTGTGTGTGTTTTTAACATTTCTTCCATTTATGGATTTACTTCATAAAATTTACTTTTCCTCAGTAAAAGCATATTACTGAGAAAATATATGTTTTGACTTTACTTGTTTGTCATAACCAGAATGTTTTGTTTTATATATCATCATTGGGATTTTTCTTCATTGTTACATATGTATATAAATTGTATAATTTTACCTTTTACATTAAATTGTAACATTATATATAAATTATATATAAATAGATATATTTTTATGATTCTACCTTTTACATTTAATTGGATATTGAATAGAAATGATAATTCTCTTATCAGATTTCATCCAAAATAGGATCAGGAGGCTTCGGAAGTTGCATTCCACATTTCAGCCTGCTACTGATGAGATAATGCATTAGCTTTTATGGCAATATTATTTTAGAAATTATACTTTACCTTTTCTCATAAAAATATACTATATGCATTTTGATGTTTTTCTTTTTCCTCTTGTTGAAAATTTTTGTAAACTGACTTTAAAAACAAGTATTGCAAAATTAAGAACTCTGACATAAAAGTATTGTTTATATGTTCTACACCAGGAGCTCTGTATGGCATTTTATAAAAAGCAATTAAGATTGACTTTAAAATGAAATATTAGAATTTTTTTTACGAGAGCAGAAGATTTGATGACAATATTTGCTATTTTACTCACCTGTTGTCTCATTCAAGTAATGATGCAAACTCATTTCCATACAAGGAATTATTTAAAAATTACCTCATTTGGGCATTTCACTTATTGGGAGATTTTTAAAAGTATCAGGTTAGCTATTTCTACAGTTCCAATTCTTCAGAAAATTAATATGGATGTATTACTGAACCTAGAAGTAAACATAACTATAGACATTAGTATATTGAACTGATCATCACAAGCAGTTGCCTAGTGCTGGCTTGTATATTTTACATGTTTTTTTGTTATGTAGTTCTTTGTGTTAAAAATAGTTAATGACCTGGAATCATAATGTAATCAAACATTGTTAGATTAAATGTAAGATGGATAGTCTGTTATCTTCAAAAGCAATTCTGATGAGTTTTCTTGTTTAAGGGGATGTATATTTTAAATAACATCTTGGATTTATTTTTTTCTGGAAAGTTAAAGTCATGTATACTATGAAATTTTTTAATTAGGAAATTGCCCATAAATTACTATGGATAATATTTTGTGAAGTTAGCCATTATAAATGTCTAAACACATTACCCTTTTGAAAGATTTTGGGCAAGCTAGTGGAAGTAATGTAAAGGTTAAAATCAAAGCTGAGACCAATTATTACCGTAAATATCAGCCAAGAAACTGAAAATGACATTTTCATTCTGGGACTCGAGAGAAGTTGACAGACTCTTGTGCTTCTGTTTTATTTTTTTTGTTTCTGCTTCTGCCGTGAGTAAAAGTGCAGCTGCTTATCAGAAGGCAAATCCTGCAATTTAGGATTCCACAGATTGTCTGTTAGACCAGTTAAATAATTTTAATCTATAAATCTGAACTACAACTCATAGAATGACATCCTGGAAGGAAACTTACAGTATGCAAACAGCCAATGTGAGTTTTTCTCTTCTGAAAATAATATAATCTCAGCTTCCAGTTTTACTTGTACATTGGCACTCCGGCATACTTACCTATTTTATACCGATTTTGTGATACGAGCTCCCAGTTATTATGGTGGTTCTGCTTCAAGACAAGTGCACGGTGCCTAGCAAACTTAAACCCACAACATAGGTTAAACTGTGTTTTTTGCTGCTGCCAGGTGAGCTATGTGACAATTTGCAATGCATTTGGTAAAGGTGTTTCAGAGTAGCATCTGACAAACCGAGTTGCTGTTGAGAATGTGATATAAACCTAAATGTGCAATCCACATGGTTTGTCAATGATGCTTGTTATGATTCCGCAGCCAGAGTTTCATTTCTTTTAAAACTGCTCTGGAGAATTTTGTTTGCATTATTCCTTACCTAAACGCAAGCTGTGCCTCTTCTGGGAATAAGGCCAGCGCTCTGTCTTCTCAGAAGTGGCTATTCCTTTCTAATTGGTATTTCTCTTACCTTTAAGTTCTTAGTCAACCAGGTATATGTGTACATGTTTTAAAGCACTAACCACTTGCTTATCATTTTGTCATCAAGGAGTAGAGTATATTTAGAAGGCCTGTTTGTTTAGCAAACCTTTTTTTAATCCTTAGATGGATTTTTTTAAGTGAGAGAATTGTTTTGAAATGGATCCTCAGAGACACATTGATTCTGCTTTGGTATCTTAGATGGTGTAAATGCATTGTTAAATAGTATGAAAGAATTATGAATTATGCACTGTGATCTAATTATGTTGGCTGGGGTATCTTATTGCTTTCTTGGTATGTATAAAAAGTTAGCTCACTTTCATTTTAGAAAATAACTATTTACTTGATTTTCGCAAAACCTTGCAATCTCACTTCCTTAGAAGATTTAATAGTAGATTATTCTCTGGAGGTGTTTTGTTACTAAGACTTAATTTCCTTTTCCCAGATTGCATGCTTCACAATGATTTATTATCATGAAACATGAAAATGCATGGCTTTTCAAGAAAAAGAAAATGTACCATGGCCTTACACTGTCTTTCATGTCTTTTAATTAATAGAATTCAGTAGTTTTCATTCCATTTCTAAAGCAGAGTGCATATTAGAAATTTGCTGTTCCGTGAAGATATAGGTCTCTTTGTATGATACGTAATGGAAACAAAGGAATCAGTTATTTTGTACTTATATTAAAGCATTAGGTATATCTATATGGAAGTGAAATAGGCTATTTTAATGTATTAAGTAGAAAATATATTGGCCTTTTTTTTGTTTATTTTTAATATAAACGTTTTCATCTGGTTAGAAATCTGCTTTTATGCTGCTAATTTTAAAATATATTCACTATCCGAAAGGTAATTTGTGAAATGATATGTAAATTTATAAGATCAAAAATTTCTTTTATCATCCCATCTTTAATTAAGGTTTATTATTTTTATTTATATATGTTGTATTTATAATGTTTTATTTATTTTTACGAGATGGCTTCTATCCCCTTCAGAAATAATTTTCTATTATAAAAGAAACACAAGCTAATATCTTCATTGTTTTGACCACTGTTTGGTCTCATATGTCATACATTAATAACTCTAATCCCCTATTTTTAAATATTCTGTTTGTTGCTTCTTGTGAGTAGCGTTTGTGCTTACTTATATATGTGACATTCTTACTCAGCTGCCTTCCTTGAATAATTATTTTGAACTGAATTTTTGAATATTCACACAATGTTAATCATATATAAAAAATATAAGCAGGGCCTGCTGACTCAATGTCTCAATGGCTAAATCCTTACCTTGCAAGGGCCGAGATCCCATATGGGTACCAGTTTGCTCCTCCATTTCCCATCCAGCTACCTGCTGATGGCCTTGGAAAGCATGGGCGGGAGTGGGGAAGGTTCAGGTCCTTCAGCATCTGCATGCGTGTGGGAGACTGGAAAGAAGCTCCTGGCTTCTAGCTTTAGATCAGCTCAGTCTATTGATGCCAGTTGAGGAGTGAGCAGATGGGAGATCTCTCTTGTTATAGAGTAAGGGAGAGATTACACTGGACCCAAGTGTAGGATGTTAGGAGGAGTCTATTTCTCATCCTTAGTGACAGCAACTCCCACTATATTCCAGGAGCCACTGAATAAGTGGCAAAAGTCAGGGGTTTTAAGTTCTCATCCTCCAATCAGATTGAGAGCCATGCAGTACCAATGGTTTCAGGCAGGCAGGGAGTTACCAGAACCCAAAGTTTTACTGTTGTTCACCTAATCTAGTACAATAGGAGACATCTTTAGAATTAATGTTAGAAAACTCTATGACCTTGGCATTGCCCTCTAAATTCAGGTGCGGGTGCTTGTTTAATGTTTTGCTTGACTATATAGTCAGCCCCTCAGAAAGTTCATTTTTTTTCTCTACTTCGTATCATCAGAAAAACTTCCATCTGTATACACAAGAAAAAATTATATTTGATTTATCCCTTCCTTTATTTCTGTCCTCTTACATTTAAATCACCGTCAGATCTATTGGCTATGTGTGAAATATACAGCCTGTGCTTCATACCTCTATTTCTACTGCTTTGATTCCGTTGTAAATCAGCATCATCCTTCACCTGTACAACTGCTACAGTTTTCAGACATTCCCTAATTTATTTCCTTAGGATAACCAGATACCATTTTAAAAACATGAGGCATATTGTAGAACTCCTTATGTAAAATCTTGCAGAGATTTTCATTATATTGAAAATAAAAATCGAAACCTTACTGTGACCTATGACTCTGGCACCATAATATGCTTCCTATCTCCATTTCCCATTTCTTGACTGGCCACTTGCTCGGTCAGTATAATCTCTGTATAGCTCTTGGAACATATAAACTTAGTCCTGACTTAGTGATCTCATTTTTAGATCTTCATTCTGCCTAGATTGTGCTGTACTTTTCAATTTGTTTTATTGGTCTGCTTCTTGTCATTTTATTCTCCATTCAGGTCACCTCTCTGGAGGCATCTTTCCAGAAAACTAATTTGAAGTAGCTGCTTTATCTCTTTCTTCCCTATATCACCATCTATGAACGTTTTCTGCTGTGAATACTTGACATCAGTTATTTGTTTATTAGTTAAAATGTTGATTTTTCTTTTTTTTTTTTTTGGTCTTCTATTCTCACCAGGAAGCAAATGCATGGCAGCAAATGACTGTCTACTTTTTTGACTGTTTAAAGAATTAATGGCGCTTAGGGGAGGCACTCAGTAAATACTTATAAAATGAATTAGTGGATTTCAATGGCAGTTGTGAACGAAAGACCCAATTGCTTAAATATATTTTGTTAGTAAGGTCCATAGTTACCCATTTTAAAGTGATTGATGAAAATAATTTTATATACAAACATATAAACACAAAGCAATAAGTAATCAAATACCTTTAAGTGAAATCATATCTAGTTATCTAAAAGAAAAGTATCTAGTCATCTAATGAAAACTTACAGATTTATTTAACTATGTATTCATGTAAATAGTTTTATTTTTCATCCTGTGATTTTTTTTAAGTAGACTATAGGGTACAGTTAGGATTTCTAGAGCTGGCGTTCCAGAGATTGAAGCTCACGGAGATTGGACTGAATGTCCGGAGTTACTGCCATCTCTAGTTCTGAAATTTTGATCCTAAATCACATGCTACATAAAAATGGAGAAAACAAACTTGAAAATTACTTTCATATGCATCTACATAATTATCTCTTAAATGCTTAAATGTAAATGTCTACTCTCAGAATATCTTAAATATCTTAAATTAAATACTTTTGGATCTGTTTTGATACCTGATTAATATTAGGTGTTAAGTGGCACAGTAACTTGCAAAAAATAATTCATGGGCAAAATAAATTTTCATGATTAATATAAACAGTTACTCTGTACTTATTATATGTTTTAGTTTTTGCAGACAGATTTCATAATTTGAAATCTTTTAAAAAATATATTGTGCACTTCAAAGTGCTGTACATAGCCACTGTTTCATATGGAAAACTTCTACACATACATTTGTAATAGAATTCTATAAATTAGTTGTGTTGTTTCTGTAAAATAGTAGTCTAGTGAAATTAAAATCTATGTGGATAAGTAGATTTAGGATGAAACTTGCAAGACCAAACTTGGTTTTGATCTGTTGATTATATTTAGCAGTTAAAACTAATTAAAAGGTAAAATTTGTATTTAGAATGATTAGCTGGATTAACCATAGTTCCACACTTCATTCAAACGATCATGAGCCACTTAGCTTTTTGTTTAGAAGCAAATGCTGACCAACATACTTTGAAAAATAATTTCAGTTAAACTTTTAATATTGGTTAATGTATAAAATCAATACGTATGTTTCACTTAGAAAAATACTGACAGTTTATAAGCAGTGATTGTTAAGTTCATGTAATTGCATAATAGTATATGTATGAAGTATAAATAAAACATTTAGTATTTGTACTATGTAAAGCAAAATGAATAAAAGAGGAGTTTTTTTTTAAGATATATTTATTTTTATTGGAAAGGCAGATATACAGAGAAGAGAAGAGAGGAAGATCTTCTATCCAGTGAATCACTCCCCAAGCAGCTGCAAAGGCTGAAGCTATGCCAGTCTGAAGCCAGGAGTTTCTTCCAGGTCTGCCACCTGGGTACAGGGTCCCAAGACTTTGGGCAGTCCCCGACTGCATTCCCAGGCCACAAGCAGGGAGCTGAATGGGAAGCGGGGCTGCTGGGATTCGGACCTGCGCCCACATGGGATCCTGGCACATTCAAGGCAAGGACTTTAACCACTACACTATCGTGCCGGCCCCAAATGACGAATTTTGATATAACCACACTGTTCTTCCTTTTATCTTTTTTGAACTTAAGACATTTTCAACATAATTTAAGTATCCAATTTTAAAAATTTTTTATTAGCATAAAGAGCAAATTGAATGTATTTGAACATCATTTAAAACAAAATGTCTTATCCACAATGTAGTCAATCATCTGCTTGGAGCAGCTTATAAATAAAATTTTAGGTTCCAGAGCCCTCTAGTGATTGTAAAAATACTGTTGTATTTTCTGAGGACATATCTTTTGTTTTGGTTTTTTTTTATTGTTTTTTTTTTTTTTAGTCAACAAGTTATTTCATTTAAAAAAAATTTTTTTGAAAATCTTTATTGGAAAGGCAGTTATAGAGAGAAGGAGAGACAGAAAGATGATAGTCCTTTTTATTTAAGCTAAGAGAAACAATTCAGATCCCATCTATGTCAGTATTAGAGATATGGGCTTGAGTGAGGGAAAAGTATTACTTCTCTAGGCCTCATTTTCTTATAATTTCTTCATATTTTTAAAAGATTTTTATTAAAGTGAGAGTTAACAGTACTGTTCAATTGGCTGAAGAGCCCTGTTGACTTTCATACCATGTGCTCTGCATCTTTTGGAGAGGAAGTATTTCAGATCTCTGACTTTTGGAGGTCATTTCACTCATTGTGGTAAATTTTAGGAGTAATCACAGATAATTAATACTGCAGTAGTTCAATATTTGTGACCATTGGTTTGACAAAGCATGAAACAAATTTGGCAAAACTATGTTATCACCAACACTGATACATGCAAGCGTATCTTTTTTTTGCTAATTTTCTTACTTTTTTTCTGTTTAATTTAGGACTATTTTTTTATATATTCTTTTGTTAATCATTACATCAATAAAGTGCAGTGTGATCATGTAATGTGTAAATATGAACTGAAAATTCTTATATTTGTTTACATCATTTAGCACTTAATATTTGTATGTATTTAAAAAATTTATAGACAGCAAATTTTGCATATTTATTTAACTGTGATATATTTAACTACCTGAATACACTGTAGTGTCATTGTTTTATACCTAAGAAGTATCTATGGCCCAGCGCAATAGCACAGTGGTTAAAGTCCTCACCTTGAACTTGCCAGGATCCCATATGGGCGCCGGTTCTCATCCCAGCAGTTCCTCTTCCCATCCAGCTCCCTGCTTGTGGCCTGGGAAAGCAGTTGAGGACAGCCCTAAGCTTTGGGACCCTGCACCTGAGTGGGAGACCTGGAAGAGCTCCTGGCTCCTGGCTTCGGATCGGCTCAGCTCCAGCCATTGCGGCCGCTCACCTGGGGAGTGAATCATCGGACAGAAGATCTTTCTCTCTGTTTCTCTTCTTCTCTGTATATCTTCCTTTCCAAATAAAAATAAATAAATCTTTACCAAAAAAAGAGTCTAGAATGATAAATGTGTAGTCTTAACATGTTTTTCAAAGTAAGTGAATTACAGTTGCAAAATGTATGAGAATTGTATAATTTTTTTTTGGTTGCTCTGAACTGCAAACACTGCATGTACAGGATGTACTGAGTTTTTTTTTAACAAAGGAATTAAATGTTTTTATTTGATGTTTTTGTGGGTCTTTTACATTAATACTGTCTGTAGTGTGGTCATTTTTATTTATTTATTTGTTTGTTGTAGATTGGACAGCTGGCTTTTAGAGGAATGAGAAGACTGAATAGAATTCAATCAATAGTGTTTGAGACAGCCTACAACACTAATGAGAATATGCTGATCTGTGCCCCTACTGGTGCCGGAAAGACCAACATTGCAATGCTTACAGTCTTGCATGAAATTCGCCAACATTTTCAACAGGGTGTTTTAAAAAAGAATGAGTTTAAGGTAGGAAAATTATGAACTGGACAACAGATTTTTAAAATATAATTATGAACAGTAAATATTCAACCATGTATGTTATATGGAACCTGGATGTTCTTAAGGACCTTGTACTTGAAATTGCAAAAGGACTACTGCTTGGTCTACTTCATTGCAATTAAGGCAGTCTCTGCTTGTATTATGGAAATGCTATTACCCTTGTGAAAAGCTATGAAAATACATTTAGCTTTGAAGCAGAACCAATTTTCAAAGTGATAAGGCTGTGTAAACAAACTTCATTGTCCTTTAAATAGCTGCACACTTATCCAACCAAGATAAGTACTTTTCATATATCACTATTAAGATTTTCACTGGAAGTAGCTAGAATCATATTTCACAATAAATTGTGATTTGTACTGGCTACTGTGAAACAAATGACATTGTGGTTTTGGCTCATTCATCAAACTAGTGTTCCTTTGGTCCAGATTGTATATGTTGCTCCAATGAAAGCCTTGGCCGCTGAGATGACAAATTACTTCAGCAAACGTCTAGAGCCACTGGGCATTGTTGTGAAAGAATTGACTGGTGATATGCAGTTGTCAAAAACTGAAATTTTACGAACCCAGGTAAGTTGTTTGCCTGATATTTTTTGTTTAACATCTTCTTTCAGGTAGTAGTGAAGCTTATTATGTAAGTACTTCTTAAGCAGCTATAATACATAATCAAACATAATATAATCAACTTCTTTTGCTTGTAATCATATCTTACTTGTGTTCTACAAGTATATTTTTTGGTTCTAGATGTCAGTTTGGTGTTTTGACAATAAACAGAGTTTCTGGATAAGTCCAGAGTTGAATTTTTTTTTTTTGATTTATTTTATTTTCATTACAAAGTTAGATATACAGAGTGGAGGAGAGACAGAAAGGAAGATCATCCATCGTGTGATTCACTCCCCAAGTGACCACAATGGCTAGATCTGTGCCAATAGGAAGCCAGGAGCCAGGAACTTCCTCTAAGTATCCCACAAGTGTGCAGTCACAAGGCTTTGGGCCATCCTCGACTGTTTTCCCAGGCCACAAGCAGGTAGCTGGATGGGAAGTGGAGCTGTCAGGATTAGAACCAGAGCCCATATGGGATCCTGGTGCTTTCAAGGTGAGGACTTTAGCCACTAGGCCACGGTAGTGGGCCCCAAAATTGAATTTTAAGCAGAGAAAATCTGTAGATTTCCAGCGGATTCCACGAACACTGCAAGCCTTCCTTTAGAGTTGAGTTGGTACATGATAAAGGTCTCTAGAAATTCTTTATTTCCACAAATGTAAAATTACTAAATCATGTGCTGTATGGAGCATATTGTTAGGCGAAGTAAATTGAGCAGAACAACATTTTAGATACAGTTTCTACTTGTAAGGTTCTTGTAACAAAGTTGGAAAAATTCATTAAGGTCACAACTGGATTATTATTGCTGGCATAGTGCTTTTGAAAAGTAATATAAAAGTAATATAATAGATGACCAAATATTAATTAGACAGAATTAAAATACAGGCTGTAACTTTTTTGAAAGAGTGGCACTAAATTGGAATGTGCTTGGGGAATAAATTTATTTCCTAGGGATGCCATAGCATAGTGGTGTAGCACTATGCTATATTATGCTAGCACTGTGGCAGTCCCTGGCATTTCTTGATGTGCAGACATATGTCCCTGTAGTTTCTGCTTCCATCTTTAGATGGCTTTCCTCCCTGTGTATCCTTTTCCCTACTTTTTTTCTTCATTAATTTATTATTTTTTTTATTGGAAACGCAGATATACAGAGAGGAGAGACAGAGAGGAAAATCTTCTGTCCGATGATTCACTCCCCAGGCAGCTGCAATGGCTGGAGCTGAGCCAGTCTGAAGCCAGGAGATTCCTCTAGGTCTCCCACACAGGTGCAGGGTCCCAAAGCTTAGGGCTGCCCTCAACTGCCTTCCCAGGCTACAAGCATGGAGCTGGATGGGAAGTGGAGCTGCCGGGATTAGAACCGGCACCCATATGGGATCCCAGGGCGTTCAAGACGAGGACTTTAGCTGCTAGGCTACCATGCTGGGCCAGTAAGCTTTATTTTTAACAAAATGCATACATCTTATTTTACTTATTTATTTTTTTGTAATATACAAACATCATAATTGTTTTGCTGCAGTAATACGAATTTTTAACTGCCAAAAGTGGTTAACAATAATTCAAGCATTATTTGTGATTATATAGTTATAAATCCAGGTAATGGAATTTTATGAATTTTCCTATTTTTCCTGTCAGATTTTCTAGTTTCACAATTGCTTTTTTAAAAAGCTATTTGAATTAGAGAGAGAGACAGAGAAACTGTTCACTGCCTAAACTGCTGCAATGGCTGGAAATGGGGTACTCTGAAATTGAGAGCCAGGATCTTCTTCCAGGTCTCCCATTGTTGGTTCAGGGGCCCAAGGCCCATGCACCAGCACTTTGTCAGGCAGAGTAGCAGGGAACTAGATCAGAAGTAGAACAGTCAGGACTGGAACTGTAGCAGCTGGGATTCAAACTGGTGTCCTTCATGAGCTGCAGGTGAATACTTGCCCTTCTGTTTCACGATGTCTGCTCTAAAATAGTTTTTTTCCTTTCCCCTGAAATGTATTTATTTATTTATTTAATTTTTTTTGGGAATGAAAGATGGTGGAACATGAAAAAAGCAAAGGGAGAGATCTTTGGTCTGCTCTTTCATTGTTGGAATGGTCATAACAACAGGTGCAGGCTAAAGCCACGTTGCAGAAACTATCCAGTTTAGTCACACATGAAGACAGAACCTTAGATACTTGAAGTGCCATCATCCATTTCCCCAGGTGCTTCAGGCAGGAGTAGGATGCAGTTAAATAGCTAGCACTTCTATAAACATGTAGGTGTACCAATTAGCAGCTTAACATACTATACTGGAACACCATTATATAATTTCATCATTGTTAATTTGGGTCTTTTAATCTCTACATTTTTATCATGGAATATTTTAAGATGGAAGGATTATGTTGTTTCATTTAATATAAAAATTTTTTGAGAAATAATTTTATCAGTCATACCTATGGAGTAGTAAAACAGATTAATACCACTTTCGTCTTTCCATTGTCTTAAATTTTAATTTGTTTTACCTGAATATCAGTCAGTTTTGAAAACTGAATTAGAATGGATGTTCTTTAGTAATTTTGACTAAAGTGAATGTGATATTCTTCAATTCATATTATACCCCATTTTCCATTTACCTAAAGGGTTATAACTGTCTTCTACTGTTCTTTGTGGTGGCAACACTTGACAAAATACTTATTTTTTCATGAGGTGGCATAAATAGGTCTTAGGAGGGGATAAAGGATAGGTTTTTTGTTTGTTAGGATGGTTTTTGTTTGTTTAATTTTTTGTGAATTAATTTTGTGAATGTGGGAAATGGCTTGGTAATTGTATAATGCTGATTTCCATACTCTTTTTTCTAGCAGTACTAGAAAAAGTTGCTGAATAGTGTCCTAAACTTTTCAACAAATTTTGCAACATTGAAACCTTTGTAAGGGTAATTTGACGGAAAACTTTGTTTTCTTTATTCTTACTATGACATTCATGTTTTTGGAAACTGTTGTAAAATATGTTACAAATGCAACTTCAAGCAATATCTTTTCTCTCCTTAAAGACAATTTTCATCTCTGAGCTCTTCTTATTGTGTATTTTGATGTCACCAGTTTACACTTTTTCCTAAAATGTTGCATAGAGAGAAATTTAAGAGATGTGAAGTTGTGTTGTTAGCGGTTATGATTATCTGCTCATTTCGCAATTTTTCCAGTTGCAAGTTTTCTTAGTATTATAAAGTTTTCACATCAGGGATCATCTTTGTTTATCTATTTTGTATACATATTTTTGGATTATTGGCTTTTAACAATAATGAAATTTTAAAATCTAAGGAATTTTTAAGTTGAGGTATAGTTTAAATTCTATAGATTATGGTACATAGATGAGCATTGACAAATATGTGAATGTTTTTACAATTAAATTATATATATATATCCATGTCATTCTCGCAATCGAGATAGATTATAAGCTGTTTCTTACAGTGTTTTGCCTTTTTTTTCTGTTGATCTTCATTCCTTTGTGCCTCAAGAGACAAGTTTTACCTGTACTAAAACATCAAATAAATGGCACCACACATTATGCACTAATTTACACTGACTTTTTTTTTCTCAAGGAATTATGACTTTTTAAAGAAATGACTGCTTGGAGAAATGCGAAGGAAATTCCACTTACAGTATCAAATCCTATATCTGGGAAAGTTGACTGTTATGCCTTCAAATTTGGGGGATTTCAAACTGTGTACTGGAATCTCCTTTGTATTATTTCTAAATGTTGCTTGAAAAATCCATGTTAAGGGTGTGCCATTTTTTTTTGTTTTTACGTGTAGGGACATTCCACAGGGATAATTTGTATGTTGAACCTTGTATCTTAGGCTTTTTCTTAAAGATTTGTTTATTTTTATTGGAAAGTCAGATATACAGAGAGAAGGAAAGACAGAGAGGAAGATCTTCCATCTCATGTTTCACTCCCAAAGCGGCTGCAATGGCTGGAATTGAGACAATCCAAAGCCAGTAGCCAGGAGTTTCTTCTGGGTCTCCATGTGGGTGTAGGGTCCCAAAGTTTTGGGCTGTCCTCAGCTGCTTTCCCAGCCCACAAGCAGAGAGCTGGATGGAAGGCAGGGCTGCTGGGATCGGAACCAGTGACCGTATGGAATCTTGGCACCTGCAAGGCGAGGACTTTAACTGCTGCACTATTGCACCGGGCCCTCAACCTTATACCTTTTAAAATCTTTGGAATTATTCTCACTGTATACATTTTTCTTTAGTAAACAGATTTCCTAACAAGTAGCACTTATTAAGTTAAATAAAAAGTTGCTGTCATTTTTCCCTGGGTTTCTCAGTTGGATTAATTATCTTTTAAGAAATATAGGGAAATAAATTAATTCCATTTGCAAATTCTTTGTCATGGCATTCTGACCATATTATTCTATTGCTCATAAACTTTAGTTGGTTCTTTATTGCTTATTGAATTAAGTCTAACTACCTAGCTTATTAAGAGTCCTGTATAAATTTAGTGTCATACAAGAGATGATTTCTTTTGTGGCTCACTGGAGACTGTCCAATCTAGAATCATTACAATTTCATTAAGGCTTGAGTGTGAAATTTCCTTTTTAAGACAGAACTGTATAATTCTAAAATTTGTTGACAGGAGAAGCAGTGTAGATGGTAAGAATGTTCTGGTGCTTTGCTAAAACAAATTTTTGTGGAACTCTGATAAAGTAGGATGGTCATCAGATAAAACACCCTTCTTTTTCAACCGTATTTTCTGTTATTCTACATCAAACATTAATTGCAGAATTCTCCCAGTGTTGAAAAATATTGTCCTGTCTGTATCTCTCTCAAGAGATTTTTTTCATAGTATATATTCAGTTGGTTATTGTATTAAAATATATATATATATAAATAATATGATTACTTAGGCTTTAATAGTGGCGTTGACAGGCAGATGGACACAGATATCAGCTTACATATTCTCCAATTGTGATTTTATTTGTATATCTGCGTTATGTTTAACCTATACTTGTTACCTTTCTGCACAAAATCGAAGAATTTCTTTGTTTCCTTTCTGTTTCTGAAGGACATTTTTACTGAGTTGTCGATTCTTTTAGCCTTAGAAAAATACTTAACCTTTTCTTTTTTGAGACCTCCGATTTCTTATAAATGAATTCACTGGTTTCTTGTTCCTTTATGGATAAAATATTTTTTTTCTGGGCTGCTTTCAAGATTCTTTTAGTTGGTAGTACTTTGGATATGATGTGCCCAATTGCACATATCTTTAAGTTTGTACTATTTATTCAGCTTCCTCAGTGTGTAGGATGTGCCTTTTGCCTGGCAGATTATCATCTCATTGCCGGCAGTGTGCTTTAGTGGTTGACACACTGGCATCCTGTATGGATGGCAGTTTGTGTCCTATCTATTTCATTTCTCATCTAATTCCCTGCAGATGACGTGGGAAAGTAGCAGAGTTTTGGACTAGTGTGCTTGGGCCCCACCAGTCACAAGGTTTATCCAGATGCAGCTCCTGGTTCCTGAGCTTAGCCTGGCCTAGCCCTCATTGTTGCCAACTTCTGAAGAGTTAACCAACCAGTGAAGATAAACTCCACCTTTTGTCTCACCTTCTGTAGCTATAACTGACTTTTAAATAAGTAAATAAATGAACAAACATTGCTTTATTCCTATTCTACTTTTCAGAATCTTCAGCTATCTATTTCAGTGTTTTATCTAGGTTTTTGTTTTTTTTTTAAAGATTCATGTATTTATTTGAAAACCATAAGTGAAAGACATAGATACACACACACACACACACACGCAATTTGCATCTGCTAGTTAATTCCACAAATGGGTGCAAGAGCCCCAGTGAGCCAGGATAAAGCCAGGAGCCAAGAATTCCGTCTGTTCTGCCATTTGAGTACCAGGGGCCCACTTACAGGAAGCTGGGTCAGCTGAAGAGTAGCTAGAACTCAAACTGGCATGTTTCAAGGTACAGCGCTGTAACCTCTACAACCTGTCATGCTAGAGTGTTGGCCCCTTACCTAGCATTTTAGGTGTGAAAAGTCCAAATAAGGTGAAACATATCTGTTCCATCTTGTTCAGCACGCAGACTCTTTGTACCTTTTTGTGTTTTTTAAAAATTTACTTTTTCCGGGTCCGGCGGCATGGCCTAATGGCTGAAGTCCTCGCCTTGAACGCCCTGGGATCCCATATGGGTGCTGGTTCTGATCCCGGCAGCCCCACTTCCCATCCAGCTCCCTGCTTGTGGCCTGGGAAGGCAGTTGAGGATGGCCCAAGGCCTAGGGACCCTGCACCTGTGTGGGAGAGTTGGAGAAAGTTCCTGGCTCCTGGCTTTGGATCGGCATAGAATCGGCCGTTGCGCTCACTTGGGGAGTGAATCATGGGATGGAAAATCTTCCTGTCTCTCCTCTCTGTATATCAGACTTTCCAATAATTAAATAAATCTTTAAAAAAATTACTTTTTCCTAATTAAAATTACTTTCTTCTGCATTTCTCTTATGATGAATTTAGTTTCGTTTTTCCTATTGAATCTTGTGGATTTTTGTTGTTACTGTGGGGAAAGCCTCCTTCTAACTACTTTCTCAGGGGCAAGCCAACTCTTTCAACACTATTCTCTTGCTGGTTTTTTTTTTTTTTTTAAGATTTTTTTTTTTTTTTTTTTAGTGGAAAGTCAAATAGAGAGGAGGAGAGACAGAGAAAAATCCATCTTGTGATTCACTCCCCAAGTGGCCACAATGGCTGGAGCTGTTCCAATCCCAAGCCAGGAGTCAGGAGCTCTTCCAGGTCTCCCATGCAGGTGCAGGGTCCCAAGGCTTTGGGCTGTCCTCAACTGCATTCCCTGGCCACAAGCAGGGAGCTGGATGGGAAGCAGGACTGCCGGGATTAGAAGTGGTGCCCATATGGGATCCTGGCACTTTCAAGGCAAGGACTTTAGCTGCTAGGCTACTGCTTTAGGCCCTGTTTATTCAGTTTGATAAGTATTTACCTTGCTTTTAGTTTATGGATAAACTAAAAGATAAATATATAATTTCCACAACAGATTTATGTATGGATATAATGCGTAAGCACTTGTGTAATTATATATCTCAATTTTGGGGTAAATATTGAAGCATTTTCAGAAAGCAGTACCCATCCTTTATTAAAACTGTGCAAATTACTTGCATTATCATCCTTCTTATCAGTCTGTAACAATGGATTATGGACATACATACATAAACACATATATGACAATACATTTTTATCTGTAGAAGTTTTTATAAATTAACCCAACGGATGGATCAGCGAGACAGGATCACACATACAACCTGTAAAGTAAATATCTTTATATGGGACTTTTGAATACTGATTTAAGTGAAATGGGACCTTTGAATAGTGATTTAATTGGGACTTTTAAATAGTGATGTTCAATACAGTAACCACTAGCCTCATGGTAGTATTTAAGTGAAAAATGCAGTAAAATTGAAATTACTGTTCCTCATTCTGCATCATCCACACTTTATTTGTTCACTATAGTTCCAAGTGATTCCTAATTTGGATAACACTAGTGTAGAACATTATGGTCATCACAGAAGTTTTATATTAAACAGTGAGAACATAATACTTCTAGAAAGCGTGGTGCCAATACAAAGCTGAAGCAGTGTATCTGCATGTGTGTACAGTTTCTTTTTGGACACAATAATAAAAGTTCCTGATACACTGAGATAGAAGCCGGTAGTTGCTAAGCTACTGCACTCATAATTGAATCTAATGGGCTTTAGTCTCTGGGCTTCAGTTGAAGGTGATGTTTAGAAACTTCAGGCTTTCCTTGTAAGAGTTCTCCTGTCAGCTTTCTGGAGCTCTCCTGCAGGGCACACTGGGTATTATGTTTTACGTTTTATTTGACTCCTTCTTTGGTGTTTACAGTGTTTTCAAATACTTCTCTTGGAAAAAATCAAAGTTGATGCATGATTAGCTGTAAATAGATAGAAAAAATTAAGAATAGGTAGTAGGAAATTGAAACTCTTAGGTTTTGAAAAACTGGCATGGTTACTGAATAAAAACATTGAAGGTTGCAAAATGACTATGTAGAATGCTAACATTTTAATGCATTCAGTATAGCAACTGAGAATAGCCGTTTTATCAATTTGTCATGTTATAATTTACATTACTACAGTGGCTTTGATCATAGCCACTTTTATAAGGTTACTTGTTGTTATTCTTATTGTTAATACTCAAAGTTGTAGGTCCATTTCATGACAAATTAAAGCAAGAAATTCTCCAAAAGCAGTTGCCACACACCTTTTTGCAGTAAATAGAGCACAGGTTATTGTTTCCAGAATCAAGGCTCCCTGAACAAGAAAAACAGGTATATTTTAGGGGATTGAAAATGCTAAGAGGGAAATTGTCATCACTTGTAGAGTGTGTACAGGTTATGTCTTAACATGTGTCACATATGTTAATGACGCTGAGCTCTTCGTGGGGTTGGCGTCATTTGTACAGCTAAACAAAGGGAGAGCTTTGGGAACTTTATGAGGAGTTCTCCATGGCTAATCATTTCATCTTTCCTCTGAATGTAACTGAACCCTTCCCTACCCCACCAAAAAACAAAAACAAAAAACCACACTTTGAAGCTTTAGGGTCTCAAGTCACAAGACTTTTCAGCTGTAGGGAGCACTGGCTCTTGACCATAGCAGATTAGAAAACAACTAGAATCCTAGTAGGTGTCTCTAAATTTGTGAGACATTTTGCTTTAGAAAATACAGCTTACTTAAAAAGTCAGTCTTTTGCCTCTACTTCCACCTTTATTTCCCAGTGTATTGTCTGGTATGAAAAGCTAAAGAGAAAAGAACAGAAATTTTGGACTACTCAATAAAATAAGAAATAAAGAACTAAGAAATAAAAAAAATTTTAAGCACAAAATAGTTTAACTTCTGGTTTTTATGAAGGCCTGAACATCTGCCTTGTATGACTAAGGAAATTTGTTATAACACTGTTTGTATCATTATAATATTATGTGCGTCTTTCATAAATAAGTTAAAGATCCTAATATGAAATAAGTAGTCACAAAATTATTTAAGCACACAGTTTTTACACAGTTGAGCAGCTCTATAGTCTTAATTATGAAACCTCTGCATATGCTCAGACATGACATTTATTGTGTTATTGTTTCTTGTATACCTAATGGGTGTTACCTGAATTTCGTGTTACCTTTCAACACTATTAACTTCATCACCAGAATAAAAGGTAATTCTTTTATGTGTCGGTGGTAATGTTTGGTTCTTTAGTGATTATAAAAACATAATTATGTAGATGTAATTTTGGTAGCAGTAATGATTTTCCTTCCTTTTTAGATATTTTGTCTCTGATTTTTTTGGTTTTCATTTCTAATGTTATGTACCTGAACAACTGAAAAATGAGGAAATTTTAAGCTTTTTCCTAATTGGGAGGTACCTGGAAATTGGGATTAGAGCTTTACATTTATTAAATTCAGATTTCCAAAAATGATTAATTTAAAATGACTTAGCCATGTATTTATATACAATGGAATTGGAAATTACCAATTTTTAATATCACCTGATGAAATGTAAATGTTTTCCATGATAATTCCTTCCTGCAATGAAAGTTTTGAGAGTGTTGAGCAATAGAGCTGTAAATTATTTGGAAACATAGATTTCTTTTTTTTAATATTTATTTTTATTTTTATTGGAAAGTCAGATCCATAGAGAAAAGGAAAGACAGATCCTCCATCCATGATTCATTTCCCAAATGATTGCAATAGCCAGAGTTGAGCCAATCCAAAGCCAGGAGCCAGAGCTTTTTTAAAATATCCCACATGGACGCTGGGTCCCAAGACACTTTGCCATCTTTCACCACCCTCACAGGCTACAAGCAGGCAGCGGGATGGGAACTGGAGCCACTGGGACACAAATCAGAGCCCACACAGGATGTGTAACATGCAAGGCAAGGACTTTTAGCCACTAGGCAACTGTGCTAGGCCTGAAACTTAGAATTCTATTAGTAACTAATCTTACTTTTAGAATATTTAATAGCCCCATAAAACATTTGAAATACTTTGAATGAAGAAGTCCACTCCTAATTATAAACTACAACTTAAACTTTCTATAATATTGTTGGGTTAGAATGGATAAACTGAAACATAATTTTTGATGCGTACAAATCTGCCTGGTGATTGCAAATTATGTATTATGTGAGAACTGTGAAGAATCTGATTTAAAAGATTCAGGAGTTTGATCACTGGAAAATAAAATGGAATCACAATTTGCCTATCCATGAGTATTTATTTATGACGTGATAAGTTGCCTTCATAGTAGTGAGGGGGTTGGAAACAGGAGTGGAATTTAGAATTTGTGTTTTTTTGATTTGTACTGTTTATATCAATGTTTAACCTTTTTGCTATCAGGTAATTTCTTCATATTTTGGGCATTGTGAAAGATAGCAGATAGTTAAAAACTTTCTTCTAGAGTGAGTTAAGAACTTTTTGTGATGAATCTATCACGCTAATTTACTGAAATATATACCATTAGCTAATAAAAAGTGAATTACTTTCTTCCTTCCTAGTAAAACCTTCAACATTTTGTCCATTACAAATTTTTTATCATATGTGCTTCTACTTGGACTCTGTTCTGACCTTTATTTTCCCTGCAATTTCATCTCAATATCACTTTTTCAAGTTTGCTTTACTTTTGTGGTTTAAATCAGATCAGCTTGTTATGAAATGAAATGGCAATAAGACATTATCTTCCCGCCAACCCCTCAAAAAAATTGCTTGTGAACATCTGTTGCCCTGATTACCATAATTTCTAGCACTTTTTCTAATCCTGCTATGACCTATTGGTAATATTTTAGTCGTCTCCCCCTTTATTTCTCCTTCCCTAAAATAGACCCTAAACTTTTGATTGTTCTTGAAATCATGAACTTTAAATGCTGAATTTCTGTAATTAATTTAAAGATGTGAAACTGGTTTTATTTTTAGTTGTTTTGTGAAGAGTTTGTATAATTTATGAAGCTAATCATATTTGAGGTGCAATAATTGGCATTACCGTATGACATTTTGTGTTTTCTTTTGTGAAAGATTAATCCCCAAACCACATGTTGCAGATGTGATAGTTGACAGGTAGTGTTGGTTTCCCTTTCCAAGTTGTATTAGAAGAATTTTGGTTTTTTTCCCTCCACTTCAAACCATATTTTAAAAACCTACAGTATAGCTTATTTGAAAAATCCTACTTTACAGTAACCCGAATAAACCTGTTCTGTATGAACCATGTGATAGTGTAGGTTAAGACTCAACATAGGACAAGTTGCTACAGCAAATCAGCTGTGTGTCAACAATTTGCTCTTTATGAATGTGAAGAAACACCACTATAAATTTTGGATGGGCCTGCTCTAGACACTCTAGTGCAATAGAATCCTGAGATATTAAAAGCAAAGCAGTGATAATGACAACAGCGAGGTTTTTGTTGTTTATACATATGAACGTATTATCAATTTTATATTTTCTTAGTGTGTATAACTAGGTTAAGTTTCAGAGTAGCCAAACACTTTATCCTTTGCAAACCTATACAAATGAGGGTAGACTTCAGTAAGTATAATCTGGGGTTGACAGAAAACATTAATGAACAACAGCAACAGAAATACTATAAAAAGAAATCTCTGGATGTAAACACATGCAATCTAGAAAGCATTCTCTTAGATGTTCCTTTTTTAATAGCAGAGCTTAATCTCTGCTGTTCCTAGCCTTCCATTCTCTCCATTCCTTCAAATGTCTTACAATTTCTCAATGAATTTGTAATTTTAATTAGTTAATAAATCCTCTGTTTGAAAATTTAGCTAAAAATATCAATATTGGTAATATGAAACTCCCAAGATACATTTCAGGTGACATTCTGTGTTAACTTCTTATACTTTTCAACAAGCAATATGCCATAGGGATGCTTTTGTTTATGGAACTTCTCGAATGCTTTCTGTATTTTCATGTGATAACTGAAACCTGCCATCCTTGATATGAATATAACTGTTTATTTGAGAAGACTTTACACTTTCCATGTGTGCGTGAACACCTGTGCGTGTGAATTGATGGAAGCAGAAAGAGCATAAACGTTGTGGAAAAGGAAAGAGTAGGAACTGACCGATTTGTTGTAGTGTCCCAAGGGGCAGGTGTAATCATCCAGCTGTCCAATTCCATTATGAATTCTGTTGCCATCGATCAGAAGTGACATTTGTGTATTAGAGGTTACTATAACTGTAGGTATAAGTAAGTTTATGGGATCTAAACTGTGACATTCTAGATTTAATCCTTAAATTAAAACATTGATGTAATTTATAAGCTTACTGCTTGATTAAATGGGTGATTATGTGTTTCTGAGAAGGTACATTTATTAAATCCTACAAACTGTTGCCTCATCTAACATCTATAGTGTTAGAATATGATTTATAGCAATTCCAGGTTGACTTTCTCACCACTGAAGATGTATTATGGGAGAAATTTTTAAAAATTGTTTATTTGAAAATAAAAGCAAGGGAGAGATGTGGAAAGAGAGCATGCATGTTCCCATCCACTGGACCATTCCCTAAATACACATAACCACTTGAACTGAAGCCAGGAGCTGGGAACTCAATCTGAACTTCTCTTGTGGGTTGCAGGGACCCAACTCCTTTGAACATTTGCAAAAAGCTGCTATGAGGTGAGGAACCAGCTGCACTTATATAGTATTCACCAAAGCGAGCTGCTTGGGATTAAAAGATTGACCTATTTCTTTGACCATGAGAGCTTTAGTTAACAGATTTCTAACAGTTTCTTCTTATGTCAATATTGACACATATAAAAATATATGCATATGCCAATATTTTGTCAGTTACAAGACAAATGGTGAAATTTTATTTGACATACTTTACCTTTTTATTTGTCCTTAAAATTGCCAGGAAGCATATAATCAGTGGCTGCAGATATTTGATAAAAATTTTAATATACCCCTGTAGTTTGATTAGCTATATTTGGGGCTGATATTGTTGCATATTTGGGTAAGCAGCCATGTTTGATGCCAATATCCCATTCAAGTGCTAATTCTAGTCTGACTCAGCTCCTTTGTAATATACCTCGGAAGCAGAAAAAGTGTTCTGGGTGGTTGGGCTTGCAGTCCTATCTGGATGGTATTCTTGGCACCATTCTTCAGCCTGTCCCTGCCATGCCCATTATGGCCATTAGAGCAGTGAACCAGTAGATGGAATATTCTTTCTTTCTAGATGGAATATTTTTTCTGTGTGTGTGTGTGTATGTGTGTGTATGTATCTCTCTGGGTAACTCTACTTTTCAAGCAGATATTTAAAAGGAAAACATCCCATGTTTAGCATTTTGATTTGTCAAAAGTCATTTATATACAAAAATTTTTAACTTTTTTTCAGGTAGAGTATTCTCTATAGACAATTCAAAATGTATTTCAAATATTAATGCAAAAAGCTTTTGTATTTGAAGTTTATTATAATCCTTTTAATTTAAAACTTTAAGTCATTTAACATATAGCCATCTTTCAGAAAGATATTGTTCTAACAGACATAATGATAAGTTTGCAATTCGGCATTAACAGTATGACTTATGTTAACTTGAAAATAGATATAAAAAAAAAAAGAAAATAGATATAACAGGGTTAGTTAAACAGATGACTCATAGACATGGAAAACATTTTTCAGTGTCTGAGGCTAAATGCGTATTATTAATAATAGCATAACTGTACTTGGGGCAATATTTAGCTTAGCAGCTAGGATCCCTGTGTCCCAGCTGGGTACCAGGGTTGGATTTCTGTCTCTGGCCTTTTTCTGAAGCTTTCTGTAATGTAGACCCTGGGAGGCAGTGGAGATTGTGTTCCAGTCACCCTCTTGGAAGACCTGTGATACGTTCCCATCTTCCTGCCTTTAGACCTTGGACGAGCCCTAGCTTTGGCAGGCATTTACTGAGAGAACCTACAGACAGAGATCTCTGTCTCCTCTCTTGCTTCTCTTCCCTCTCACTTTCTTTGTCTCTAGCTTTACAAATGAATAAATAGGTAAATAAATAGTAAATTTGTTAAAATTTTCAGGATTATGTTTGGTATGTAATAAATGAATTCATTGGAATTGGAAGATTTTAGGAGAGGAATGTTGTCATTGGATAGCTAGTTGTTTTTCATTATAGAAAACTTTGAAAAACTAACCATATTACTGTTTATTTGCTAAGTAATTTTAGCAATATTTTCTTAATATCATCTAATATCTGGTTAGTCTTTATTTCTCCAGTTGCCTCCTTTTTAGAGTACTTATTTTCATAACAATTATAACTGTTTCAGTTGTTTATTTCTTAGGGCTTTTCCTCTCTGTAATTCATCCCTCTTTGTCTTTGACTTGCTCACTCGAAATGTTAAAGATTTGCTTATTCATTTGAAAGCCAAAGTCACAGACCAAGTGAGAGACAAAGAGTGAGATCTTCCGTCCACTGGTTTACTCTATAAGCAGCAGCAACAGCTAAGGCTGAGCTGGGCTGAAAGTAGGAGGCAAGAGGGAGCTGTTTCTGGATGCATCGATAGTGAAGTCCCAGATACCTGGGCCATCTTCTGTTTTCCCAGGCATATTAGCAGGGAACTGGATAAGAAGTAAATGACCCAGGACCGGAATTCTACCCACTTCTATGTAGCGAAAATCTGTCCCTTCAAAATGGGCTTTATACCCTGTTTCTGTCTGTCCCTGCTTTTCCAAACACCGTGTGTATTTTGTGTGTTTATTTATTCATTTATTTTTATTATCATTCTGGCTAAGTTCTTTATCAAGCCACCGTAATAGTATTAATCTCTTTAATAATTATGACTTAATATATATTTAAGACCGTGTAATTTTTTTTGTGACAGCTGTTTAGAAAGCTCTGGTCCATTGTTTTCATCAGTCACTTGATCTCTGGGGTCTAACATTGGACCTGATCATCTGCCCGTAGTTGTCACAAGCTAACAGTAACAAGTCTTTTTACTTCTTAGATATTTACTTTTTTTCTCTTCCTCAAGGAACATTAGATTAGTTTGGTCTATTAATATTTTAAAAAATGGAAAAAAAAAGAACAAAATGTAAAATGCACACTTAAACTCATTCTTCTCATGGGTGTTTCATGACAAGTGGTTTTGTGATATCTTTGGTGATTCTTAGATTAAAATTTGGCAAACTATTTGGGACAAGTTTATGAATACTTGGGTTTAGACAAGGCATTCTTCATTCAGTGAAGCACTGTCTCTGCTGTATTTTGATTAGTTGTTCCTATGGGTTATGCAAATAATTATACAAATTTTAAGTTGAAGATTTCACTGTGATTTTCTGCCCCTTTCTGCAAGAAGTAATATACTTTGAACAAATAATATGGTAATTAAGCAGACATGAAACAATTGTAGAAAAACTAAATGTTGTGATTTTGCTACATACAGATATAAAGTTTTTAATAATTATGTGCAAGTGTATTACCAGAAGAGTTTGTTCTGGTAACTGTTAGCTCTTTAGTTTTCCTGTCAAGTTGATGATCAGTTTAAAATTCAGTACACCAACTTTTTGACATAGTGCTGATGTGTAAACACCTCTACTATGCCTTTTTCCCAATAGATAGGCTAAAATTCGAATCATTTTGAATAATTATTTTTATACTACCCAGGGAGTCAGCACATGTACTGTGAGAAATTCAAGTTGACAGTGAAAATATTGACAGTTAACCCATGCCCTAGTACCCAAGCAGATGGAAATGTCTTGCATGAGTTCCAATTCATTAAGCAAATATGACACTTTATTTTTTAGTCATTTCAATTCTGGAATTGAAGTAGTGAAATAGTGATATAAATGAAGCCATTTTTTTACTTAAAGTATAGGAAACAAAAGTGGAGAGTGTTTTTAAGATTTGGTAATATATCTTTCTGATGTTTGAAAATTGGGCTTTACAGTTTGTTGTCACATTGTTACCCGAAAATTCCTACGTGAGAAAGTCCTACGATAGTATTTTAAGTTCATAGTGAAGTGGATAGCCAAGCTTTGTTCTTAGGATTGTGACAGCAGAATTTATAGCTCTCCAAGTATTTGCTATTAAGAAGCTAACTTCTTTATGTTATGCATTAAGATGCCATTACTTAATCTTTTAGGAGAATTACTGTCATTCCTGTTTTAAAGAATGTATGTTTTTCAAAGACATTTAGTGAAAAACATTGCTAGTTAGAGGTATCTGTATACATGGATACTTTAGAAAGTTCATGGAAAATGTATATATCTTTTAATTCTGTGAGCTTTTTGAAGTACCCTCATTTATGCTAATCTCTGTTGGATTATTTTAAAGCTATCATTATTCAAAGTAGAAATTCTGTTTGAAATTATTGTGATATGGTAAAAGAGATGTTAATTAATGCACAGTCAATGTTCCTTCTTGTTTTAGAACTCAGCATTCATTATACATATTTATACTTAATTCCAGCAGCATATCTTTGCCATTTTAGCTTCAGCAACAAGCAAAGCAACTTGTCTGTAGTCTGTGGCACCTTGTCTGTGCATTGTATCATCTGTTTCATTACAGTCTGCGTATTCATGTTCTGTTGTCATACAGATGCAAATTTGGTGGTCAATAGTGTGTTTCAAAATGATAGAGATAGCATCTAACAGTACAAACTGGTCGTAGTGGTAAATCTAGATTTTACTTTTATTAAGAGTTTTCTTTTCACTTGAAGTTGTTCCCGTAAGAGACTTTAAAACAAATCTAAAGTGATATTAAAGCTGTTAAGAGAATAGTTGTTGCCTGTCTCAGGTAAACCCTGACAAACACATTTGAATTATTGATACTCAGATATCCTGGCTAAGAGTTTTGCTTTTGAACTGTTATGTAGTAGGTACTTGAAATTATCCAGGTATGGGCTTATTGCCTAATTACCAGCATTAGTGCAGTAGAACATGTTATTAAATTTTCTCACCTCCCTCTGTTGTAGTGTCTTTTGAGAGAATCAAAACAATTCATTATGCAAAAGTAATGGATTTGTGATCACAGGCTCATGCTGGATATCTGCATTCCTGAAGTTCACAAAAAGTACTCTGTACCTATTTCCTGTACCTCTACGCTGATTGCTTTCCAGTGGCTCACGGTGGGGTTTCTAGTATGTGCTGGTTATGCTTTACCAAACATACTTTCTTGCACAAAGTACTGCATATACCAATTGATATTAAAGGTCAATTTTATTGAAAATGTTACTGGTTTTTATTTGATCCTTTTGAAATGACTCTTGTTTATAGTGAATTTAATGTCTTCCTGGGGATATTTTAAACATTCGTATTTTATTTTTTATATGAGTGACCAAAATATTACTTCTTGAATGATATAGTTGAAATCTAATGACCCATGTGGCTTCTTCCTCCTTTTTAATTTGCTTAAATTTTGTTGTCTTTCAGATGCTTGTGACCACACCAGAAAAATGGGATGTAGTGACAAGAAAGAGTGTTGGTGATGTTGCTCTTTCCCAAATTGTCAAGCTGCTTATTCTTGATGAAGTGCATTTGCTTCATGAAGACAGAGGACCAGTATTAGAAAGTATCGTTGCACGTACTTTACGACAGGTAAGTAGAAATTATGTACAAGCTTGTTTTGGGAAAAGTTAAGTTTGTAAACTTAATATGTACTAGTCAAGAATAATGCTAGCATACATCTTTCATGGAAACAGATAATTTTATTATGGAGAAATCTTGAGTGCTTTCCTTTTTATATTGAAAGGTTCCTGTCCTTTCTTCTAAGTCTTATTTTATTAAAATCTTTTGAAATTAACCAGAATAAATGCTGGAAACCTTCCATTGTAAATCTGTATTGTTTGCAAGGCTACATCTAATGTTGACTTAGCAGAATTTAAATATTATAGGGCATAGGAGAATATTATTTTTTTGATTGTCTTCTTTCCTCTCTGGTTCCCAGAAAACAGAACAGGATTTATCTGTTTCTGAGCACTAGACAAGTGACATAATGATTGGCCAAATGTAAATTATCTCAAGATTGCTAATGAAGACAAGAACATATTGTGTGTAGTTTTTAGCTTTTTTGGTAATTCATGTATTGTCAAAATTCCTCATTTTTTGTCTTCTCTTCTTGTTCTGTTGTTATTTTCTTTCTCAGATAGTGTTGGCTCCCCGTATTTTCTTTTTCAGTAGCTTTACTCCTCCCGAGTGCTTAATGAGGATATGTCAACAGAGCCATGTCTGCATTTATAGTCAGTCTGCTGATCACTAGTAAAGCTGACTCAATGATGTGGATAAGCATCAGTAGACATTCAAAGATTGATGTAGAATACGTGTTGAGTCTGAGTCCACCTGGATCCTTCGGGTTACCCTGAGAACTTCTAAGCAGATTTTTGTCTGCCCGTGATGTGACCATTTTCAAGCGTCACCAGTTTCCTCTGTCACTCTAACCCTCTCTGTTGTGCTTTAAGCCCATACGACAGTATTTTTTTCACTGAATGGAAGCAGAGTTGTCTGGCTTGTACATTGTGTTTCCAATCCTATCGACAAAAGCACCATTTTACGGCTGATGACTGCTTATAACCATGGCCATCATTACACCCCTTTTCCTTTTTTCCAAAATCCCTTTCTCCTTGCCTTCAAGCCCTTTTCTTTCACTCCATATGTCATCCCTTTTCTATTAGACTACGTCTCAGTTCACACTAACCCTTTAACTTGAAAGAATCACAAAGTTCCTTCTATTTTAACCATAAAATCTCCCTAAAAATCTCTTTCCCCATTAACTTCAACTTAGTCAAGTTTGCCTACTTTCTGGGAATATTACATTCACTGTTTCCCTTTCAACTATTGCAACACAATCATTGTCAGAACAAAAATGATGCGTTTTTGAAAGCAGGTTCACTAGCTACCTGAAGAGTTCTCAAACTCTTTTTTCTTCTTTTTTGTTAATTTTTCCTTTTTTCTTTTCTTTCTTTTTGTTTTTCTTCTTTTTTTTTTTTTTTTGAACTTTGGTACCACTCTTTTTGTATTTCATTGTTTGCTTAATCTGATGACTTTTCCTTTTGGCTCCATGATGCCATTCTGTCATTTTTTTTCTGCATTGAACTTTTTCACTTACATGACTTCTCTTTTCCATGTTCTTTTTCTTGACTTTGGAATGTTGATGTTTTCCGAGACTCCACTGCTAGCCATCTATTGTTAGTCTAAATATTTACATCGGGAAAATGATACTTGTGTGCTTGTGTCACCTGAATTTTTATAAAGTATGTAAGATGTGTATATCCATTTGCCTAACTTACAACCATATCCAAGCTCAGTTGTATTGCTTCTGCCCAAAGCACATCTTTGCCAAGCATGTTAGAAATCTGTCACCTTAGCTTTGTAACTAACATATGACATCATAATCAACTTGATTCCCAGGCCTAAATCAAGAATCATAGTCAAAATTGTCCTGTCCTTCATATCCCTCATCTCAGATATATACTTAGATATCAGTTAGTTTGTATATCATAACCTAACTACCATGACACACATGCAAGTGGGATAGTATAAAAAAGGAAATAAGAAACTTTAAGAAATGACATATAAAAGGAATTATAAAATACCAGTCTGTTTTTCATTTTACAAATCCAAATTAAACTCTGGGCAGACTAATGATTTGATTGTCTCAAGCAAAACTCTTGACTCCATTGGGGATTAAAGAGGAGAGTTTTTAAATATAATCTTATAGGCCAGAGAGGCACCAGTATTGTTCCCCAGCAGGTTAAGGCACACTGGAAACACCTGTCTTTTGTATCAGTGTGCCAATTTGAGTCCTGGCTAGTCAGTTTCTGTCCAGCTTCTGGCTAATATGCCTGCGAAGGCTTTAAATTGATTCATAGTCTCTGTCTGTCTGCCTGTCTCTCTCTCCCTCTCTTTCCCTCTCTCCCTCTCTCCCTCCCTCTCCCTACCTATCACTCTACCTGTCTTTTTCTGCAGCTCTACTTTTCTCATCAGTAAAGATATCCCTTGGAAATGTTAACAATATAGGAGATCAAATAATGTTTATAATAGTAAAGCCACATAATTAATAGATTTATCTGAATTAGTAAGAAAAATAATCTTAGAAATTGAAAAATAATAATTTCACATTAAAAATAAAAATACCAAGAAATTTGGAAAAGATCTGAAAGGATATCCACAGCAACATGAGACATTTCTATTAGATTGGCAAAGATGAAAATAAAACATCATTTGAAAGGTATCCTGTATTTTTACCTCTAAGGCTCCAGCCATGGGAGATAAGAGCCTAAACTCATAATAATTTATTAATGCAAGTAGTCATTGAAGTCCTCGTTTTGATATATAATATTTTAGAAACAATTCAGAAAGCAACAGAAGGAATACATTAATAAGTAATACCGTATTCGCACAGTGAAATGACAGCTTCATTGTGCTGCCCCTCAGCAGCAGCACCTTGCCCATTTCTTCAGTTAGCATATGTTGACCACCAGCTGTGTACTAGTCACATAGTTCTTAATTTTATAGATTTGGTAGTAAACAAAGAAAAGTTCTTGTTTAGGTTTAGCAAGTAAAATGTTCTGAAGTAGTTCATAGAAATGTTTATTATGAAACCAAGGTTTTCAGAATTTTTTGCGCCAAAATACTTTTCTAATTACATTTTCTATGAAATTTTCGAAATATTCTCATACATGATGTAAAGCATGCTGAAAAACGTTTCTGTAATAGAGGCAAAATTAGAAGAGTATTTTGAGAAATGTTTGAGGTATGTTTGACTTAACCGCATAAATTTAAAAATATGTATACACACACTTATGAAACAGAGTGTTGAAATGCTCCAAGCAGAAGACACTTAGCAGAGATTTTTAGCTAATACCCAATTTAAGAATAGCCCCTAGCAGAGGGATAGTTTTGAGAAACAGGAAAGGCTTTCATAATCTAAAACTGCCATTTCTGCTCCAGGGTTCCTTTTTTGCTACAGAGGGCACTCTCGGGGCCAGATTTTATCTCTGAAAACTCAAGAAGAATTATTGAGACAGCGGGCACTCTTAGGCCCAGAGTTTACTTCTGAAAACTCAGAAAGAAATGTTGAAGACATCATTTATAAAAAACAGCTTTATTTATTTATCATGAAATGTCTTAATTTATATCCTGATGTTTAAATAGCTTAACAGTGTTATTCTGAAAGCCATGTTGTATGAATTCATAGTTTTTTTAACATGGTATGAGCTGGTAGGCAGAACAAGCTGAAAGACTAACCCTGAAAATATAGAACATTAGAGACCAAGTAAATATTAACATATTTGCCAGGATTTTGTTGTTGACATGTAAGGGCATTTAACCAGGGCTTCTTTATTTCTTGAGCATTCCCAGTAAGAAAAAAGAATAGAAAGGAGAAAGAATCCTTTATATACATATGCATACGTAGACACACATACAAATAAATTCACACAATGGAGTGTACACATTTTTAAGCAGTCGCTACAATTATAGAAATATTTTGTAAAGTATTTAAAATGTATGACAGCATGGTTTTCCACATAAACTATGTATGTTTGGGGCTGGCACCATGGCATGTTAGGCTAATTCTCTGCCTGTGGCATGAATGTTCTATATGGACACCAGTTTGAATTCTGGCTGCTCCACTACTAGTCCAGCACCCTGCTTACGATTGGGAAGGCAGCGGAGAATGGTTGGGTCATTAGGTCCCTGCACCCATGTAGAAGGCCTTGAAGAAGTTCTTGGCTCTGATCAACTCAGCTTCAGCCCCATTGCAGCCTTTTGTGAAGTGAACCAGCAGCTGAAAGATTATTGTTCCTCTTATCCATAGCTCTGCCTTTCAAATAAAAATTAGACAAATCATTTAAAAATTATATATTTGCTGTTGTGGAGCATAAATAGTATATTTAGACATCTTAATGTTACCTTAATATCAAAGTATATAATTTAAATGTGTTATTGCCATATTAATATTTTACTTTACTTTAACATATAATGTATCTACTATATTAATATGCATATTATAATATATAACATAAATATATCAATTCCTGTTTACCTTGTTATCTCAAAAAAGTAACCAGATTCCAGTTATATACTTTTTGTACTGCCTTTCTTTGCGCATTTTTAGCAGTTATCAGTCTTCTTATAACTCATCCTGCTACGATTTAATTCTGTTCATATATATCCCACAGCTGAATTTAATCTCCTTGACTGTATGGTTCAGATTATGCTGAAGTGTAGTGTTTGTAACAATTTTTAGGATAAAGAAAAAATTCCTGTTTGTTCCTTGAGATAACCAGATTTTTTCCAGTAGATGGCAGTGTTTCATATAACATGTCAGAATTACAGTGTAAATTTTATTCAGGATATGAAATTACTTTATGGTTTTTGACACTAATCTCATAATACATTTGGAATGACAGAGATAAGCTCAGAAAAGATAAAAGTATAAGGGATCCAAGGCTTGTGGGGAACTAGTTGTCTTCTTAATTAACTTTGTTAAATAGCTTTTTAGCAGGAAGAAGTTATCTCTGGTATCTGTTAGGTTATGATTTTCGCATTAAGAGATCTCAAAATATGTTCAGTCGTGTTTGTGTTTTAAATAATGGTTTTACAACCAAATTTAATTTTAAAGCATCACTAGTACTAAAAATAACTTATAGCACTAAAATCATTATTCTGATGACTATATTGTAAGGAAGTTGTTTGGGGTTTTACTGACACTTGTAAGATTTCTTCAGTGCAAACCAGTTTGTCATAAAATGTTGTCTGTGTATTTCTGCTTTAATTTTCAGCCATCTCATTTTTGAACCCTCCCTGTTTATGTGCCTGCACATAGTTTTTGTATGTGTAAATCTGCCTTATTCAGTACTGCATTCCCAGTTCCTAGGATTTAGGTCCTAACCCTGCATCAATAGATGAATGATTCTCATGTTATTCACATTGAATTGCTTTATACTCATTTTGTCTGCGAAGACTGAACAAACTTACCAGTATGTTCCTCAGAAAATTTACTGTCAATTAAATGTAACATTATGGGATCATAATGATATATTTTTCAAATGGGTTTTCTTTTTTTATTGCTTTTCATTGACATTCAGTAGTAGCACATTTTGATGGAACACACTACAATAATGCAGATACAGGCACAGCACAAACCGATCACATTCCCAGCCTCCCCTTCACCTTATCTGTTCTGTGTGTTTAGAGCCTATTATCCCCTCAGCTAGTTATTTGTTTTGTATATACTGCATTATTGTAAACTGTGGTCCTTTTCTCAGCTGTATAACACTAATAATTGTCTTATATTTAAATGTGTTTTGGTTCTAGTTATTCAGCCTCTCTCACCTGCCTCTCCCATCCTTTAATAATTAGTGTTTTAATTTCAGAGCGACTTTTGCATATGAGAGAAAACATAGCGTTTAGCATTTGCCTTTCAGCATCTTAATTACTATATCAATAGAAATTTTTGGCTATCCTTGGCTTTTATCTTTTTAGGTATTTTACGTTATAATTATATAATGTGATTGATAGGATTTTTTGCCCTGCAGCATTTGTGGATTTTCTTGCAGTCAAATTAAACATTTAATTATTACAAAATTCTCATTTTCATTTAATATCAGCTGCCATATGTATTTTAGAAGTCCTTTGTGAATTTGTCGAATTAAGATTATGAATTAAGAAATAAAATGCTGTGCTAGAATCCTCAGTTGACCTCTAAGTTCATTTGCATGTGTAGTTTATAGAGGTCCCATTATTTGGACACTTGATCGTGTTATATTTCTAGTTAAATTTATTTAAATAACCTGCATGATTAATATAACTAATTATAATGACCCATTTTAGGTTGAATCTACACAGAGCATGATAAGGATTCTTGGGCTGTCTGCAACCTTACCGAACTACCTCGATGTTGCCACGTTTTTGCATGTTAATCCTTACATTGGACTTTTCTTCTTTGATGGCCGTTTTCGACCAGTGCCTCTTGGACAGACATTTTTGGGGATTAAAAGTGCAAATAAGGTAAATATATTCTTTAATATGAAACATTTATTATCTAAAAATATTTTTATTTAAAGTTGCTTCTGGTAGTTTCACTGTTTTAGCTCTTATTTTGATGTTATTAAAGATGTTATAAGATAGTAAACATGCCAATTCAATTATGTTTTTGATATACCACTTAAAATAAATAATATTTCATATGAAAGTGAAAAACAGTTTCATGGTAGCATCCATTTGGGAAGGTATTCTATTTAATTTAAATGACATTTTTGAAATTGTGTTTTATAGTTTGTAAGAAGACGTTTGTTTCTAGTTGTTCAAACATTTAACCACCATATACATTTATACTATTAGGGTGCTTGTTATGGATTTATTGCATGATAAGGAAATTTTTACTTTGTATAAAAGTTATAATTTACATTAATTCGTTCAACAACACATTTTTCAGTAAAATAAGAAGCTTTAGACATTATATATAGACCTGTTGATCTCTTTACTAAAGCCATGATGAAATGTGTTACCTATTATTTTTTATTATTTGTTTTTATTATTTCTTTTATTATTTCTTCTTATTTATTATTTCTTATTATTTGTTTTTATTATTGTCTAAACTGTTTTCTTAATAAAATTGGACCATTTTATACTATTTTAAATAAGCAAAATACTCAACTAAAAACATCAGGAATTATTGTTTCTATGAGGTTAATACGTACTAACTACCTTTCATAAAGCTGTCTTTTAAATTATAAGTAGCCATTTCATACTTGTGATTATCTTAACTTCCATTATGTTTCAAATACTTGTCCATATTACTTGCTTCTTCAGGTTTTAGTTTTTTGTCATGACTTAATATACATTTGATTATTTATTTTATTGTATCACCAGGCTAGATGTAGAACTATTTATAGCTTTGACATGTTTTTAGCTTTATAACTTAATTGATAGCAGATGGTTCTCACAGAGAGATAAAGAGAGAGAAATTGTTTCAGATGCTTATCTGCCATCTTAAAGTTAATTTTATTGCAGTTACATCATATAAGGTAGTAAGTCATTTAAACTAATTAAATTCAAAGACTATATATACATTTTAATTGTGAATGGAATAATGTTGGATGATGAACTGTTTTCGGCAAAAATATTTTTTAAAAATTACATCTCATACAAACTACAAATTGTCCAGGTATGTGTTGTAAATGCAGATTCTTATCTGTTTAAAATCTGTTAGTTTTATACTTAGTTAAGATATATGATTGATACCATATTAGGTATTTTCTGGGTCATTGGTGTGTTTTATAATCAGCTGTTAATTTGCTATGTGCTAGAAAGAAGCAGTTCTTACTAGGTTTCTTAAGGTTTCATTTGGAAGGTTTCATTTCATTTTTTTTAAATGTATATAAAGTAGACATTTCACGTATACAATGCACATGTGATAGTTTTCACCCACTCCCTCTTCTTTATGTTCTTTCTTTATGAAAGAACATGGGAAAATAGTGTGACTCTTGGGGCTAAGTTGAAATGGTAGCCTTTGCAGAACTTAACCCAAAATACACTTTAGAGAAGTTACTGGGATTTATTATTTTGGTGGAAGACAATTATTATTTGTATCTTTCTTAACATTTGGAGAAGCTACATTGGTTTACCTGTTGGAACAACAGAGCTGAGGACTAGCCATTCAGATACGCAGGACACTTTTCATCCCCTTTCTTGTTGCAGTTAACTACCTTCTTGTCATTCACAGGGGTAGTGAGACCTTATTTCATGCAGTGTATGTTAGATTTTTAGTTAATCCTGAAAGTGTTTCAGCAGAAGAGCAGAGAGATGCTGCTCTTCATGGATCTCACAGAAATGCTTAGTTTCATCTCTATTCAGATCTCACACGCCATTTGATATTCAAGCTGCAGTGTTATTGCAGCATTGAGAATTAGGTACAAAAACAGTCTAGTTTACAAATTGAAATGCCTGTAAAACAGACTTCTCTGAAAAAAAGAGAACAAATTTAAAAATTGGTCCACAGTTACTTTAAGTAGTGTGTCATCCTGAAAGATGCTATCTTTTTGGAAGCCTGGAAGAGTTAGTACTTTGAAACTATTGTCTGAAATATTGTATTTGTATTTTTAACTAAAACTTAATTTTGAGTCAATTTTTATGTTATGGTATTTTATTATTTCATGTATTTAATTCATGTGGATTGTTATGTATTAGGCGTTTCTATTGCATTTGTTGTTTCTATATTCTAATTCATGTGAAACAAAAATACACTGTGATTGACAAAACTTTTTGTTGATAGAAGACTTATAATAGTTTCAATTTGTTTTTGTCATGTCTCAAAATCTTGAAGATGCAGCAGTTGAATAATATGGATGAAGTATGCTATGAAAATGTTTTAAAGCAAGTAAAAGCTGGCCACCAGGTACATTTAAATTATTTTATGCTGTTTTTAGAGAATGTTTTATGATAAAATTTACCAATTTTTTAGTCTGTCAAAGCATTTCTTGAATTCAGAGCCAGTGATTTAATGTTTCATTATTTTTTAATTGCTGTTTATACCCAGTAGGTAACCTTTTAAATCATGAAAATATTCATGGGAAGCATTATCAACTCAGTATTAATGGTTTATGTTCTTGGGTTTGCCATTTTAATCAAATATGTTAGTGAAGAAGAATTTCACCCTTACGTTTCTATTAGTCTTTTAAAGTAGCATCCAATTTATTTTACACAGCAGAAGTTGTAATTGGTATTTTTTAACCATAATATAAAATTTTAAGATGTATTTTAACTTTATTTCAAAACTATTTAATTTGATTTGAAAGACAAATTGACAGAGGGAGAGACACACATAGAGTGAGAGGTGAAAGATACAGCTTCATTCCCCGGATGACTGCAACAGCTAGGGCTAGACCACGCTGCAGTATGAGTCAGGAATTTTATCCCAGTCTCCTACATGTTTGGCTAGGATCCTAGCACCCAGGGCATATTAGCATGAATCTGGATTCGAAGTATTGAGGAGTTGGGATTCAAACCAGCACTCGTCTGCGGGGTTCAAGTGTCCCAGGCAGTGGTGTAACCTGTGGGGGCCTCATTGCCTCTCTACTCCATATGTATTGTTTTTAACTCTTTTCATGAATTCAGCCATTAAAATCTATGTACTTATACACTTTTGTTTTATTATACAGTGTTGAAATTCTCTAAATTCATTAAAGAAAAACTGGAATAACAATTGCTAATATAAAAGTGAATGTTTATCTGATTGCTAATGGTTTAGATGTTGGGTTTGTTTTATTGTAATTTTTTTTTTTTTTTTTTTACTGTGTTAGCTTTTCATGATACATGAAGTGTTTTCTTTTTTTCTTTGCCCCTTTGGCTAATATCTCTAACATGTAAAACGAGTCAGAGATGGCCTGCCCTGTGAAGCTTGGAACCCTGCCTTCTGTGCATACTGTAGGCACTATGTCTCTCTTCAAGAAATGGTTTTGAAATTTTGAAATATCTAACTAATCCCAATAGGTTTTTGTTTTAAAAATATCTTTTAATAAAATAAACCCTGGCTTTTAAAAACTATATCATAATATCAATAGTAAAATAAATGTAGCCTTTCCTAGTTCTTAATAAATACCTTAGATTGATAAACTTATTTCCCATTTATAATTTTCTGCGGCTATCCTGTCTTCACTTGACAGATGAAGACAGAACCTTTGCAGAGTAAAGTGATCTGTTTAAGTCAGTCTTCCCAGAGCATTTTCAGATCTAGGCCATCTGAATGTAGAGTGCTGATCATGGTCATTGTCACTTTCACTTACATTTATTTTATATCAAGTTGTCCCCTTGGGTTACATTACATAGCATTTTGTGAGTAAATACATGTAACACATGAAGATTCTTTAAATTCTAAAGTGTTACTGAATAGCAGCTATTTGGTGAGGTAATGGGGAATATGAAATGTGAAAGACCCATAGTATACTGCTTGACAGTTGCCTGTAGTTTTGCTGAAATTAAAGCTGTGCAACATTTTCACATTATAAGGACTGAACTGGTAAAGTAATAGGTTATTTTTTTTCAGAATGGTTAAATGAAGGCAAGTTTTTTTTTTTTTCAAATTAATTGAGCAACACAATTATAGGATTTTCTTTTCTTTATAAATCTATTTATGTGTATATCAGAAACAGATGCCCAAAAACTTAATTTTTTCGATCAATAATTTCAAAAAGAGTGCTTTGTTTTTTTAAGCCTTTTATTTACAGTTTCCTCTGCCAAGTGCTATTTAACCTGTAGGATCATTGAACTTGATAATGGCAGCTTCTAAATGCCTTTGGAAAATGTTCAGCACTGAAAAATCACAGCATAAATACCTAGAAACAAGAGTTGTTTAAGCTGTTTCATCTTGGAAGCTAATGTAGATTCTAATTTCAACAAGTTAACAGTTCTGAATTTATACCATTGCACAAAAATTGTAGTAGTTCATTATTGACAGTCTTTGGGAGGTTCGTTTTCAGAAATTCAGAATCCTTCGGGACTATTTTGCCTTTTAAGAAATCTCTTTGGAGAAATGCCTTCACAGAAACGTAGTCCTCTGCTTTTAATAGAAATTTAACCAAGAATTTCCGAATGGAGTAAATAGGTTTTCTGAGTGGGGTTTTTACGTCATAATTGATATTGAAGATAGCATTATCTCAGATAATCGGCTGTGTATGGTTCCAGGTCATCACTTTGAACAAATGGCTTTGTATTTATCCATCAGAAGATGAAAAATAATTCAGAAACTTTTCATCTATGTAAAACACAAGTAGCCAAATTGATATTTTGCCCACTTCTAATGCCTAAAAAGTCTAACTATGTGCTTCATTCTAAGAGATCCTTTTGTATTTAAGTATCTTCTTGTATATGTAAGCACAGTAAAGCGTGTATGTACATGTAGAGAGATTTGCTTCTGGAATTTAGTTACAGTTGTGACTAGATTCAATTTAGTGCATTATTATAAACCAACTACACATTAATAAACATGCTTCTCTTTATCATTAAAGACATATCCAGTTACTTCTTTTTTAAAAGATTTATGTATCTATTTATCTATTTTTGAAAGGCAGATTTTACATTGAGGGAAGAAAATATAGGTTTGCATGCACTGGTTCACTCTTTAAATGGGTGCAATGGCTAGTAATGAGCCATCAAAAATCAGGAGCCAGGAGTTTCTTTCTGGAAACTTTCTGAGCCAGGGTCATAATCTGGAATCTGGATTGAAAGTGGAGCGCCAAGGACACAAACTGACACCCATAAGGGATACTGTACTGCAGATTAGCTGGTTATGCCAGCAGCCTGCCCCACACTGAAGTATTTCATATGTGTTGCCTTTTAAATGTATGATAATAGTTAGTTACAATAGTAAATAAGTAAATAAATAAAACAGAATTTATTCTAGCACAATGAAGTTTTATCCCTGGTGCTTCTTCATAAAAATCCAACCCCTCAGTTTAAAAATAAAAAAAAAATATTCTCTGGTGAATATTTCACTTACTGGTTAAGATACCACTTCAGACTTCCGCATCCTATGCTAGAGTATCTACGTTTTTGGAGTTTCAATTCTGATCTTGATTTCTATGTTTCTGCTAATATATACTCTGAGAGGCAACAAGTGCAACTGTGAATACTGGTCCCTAACTGCAGCCCAGCCCAACTTCAGATATTGTAGACATTAGGGAAGTGAGCCAAGAGATAGGGAAAACAGTCCCCCCCCCCTTCTTCTCTACCCTAGTCCTGTCTCCTTATCTCTCTACAAACCTCTTTCTCTACATGCCCCCACCAAAAAGTGAATAAACAAAGCTGTTCCTTCATTTAAAAATCATCCCAATGGATCATCTTTGGTTTGTTTGTTTATTTTGCTTTCCTGCCTTTAGTTTCTTTAGTTATCTATCTGATTGGATCCATAATGCACTTTGCTTTTATCAGGGCAGCTACTTTTCAGACCATTCTTAAAGAAGACTGAAAATGTATGTCCATTAAAAAGAATAGCAACTGTGAGTCTCAGGCAACTAAGCAATTTTCTGTGTAACAAATAAGTTTCTTCCTCAATATATATGTGAATTCATTTTTTTCCTCACTTGGATTAAGTTATAATAGAACAAATTTTATGTTCAAAAAACCATGCTGATATGTTCTGATCATACTATTCAATGGGCTTCAGTATACCAATCAGCTAAACTTGTGTGCTCATGTACTTAATAGATTTTATGTGCAGCTTTGCCTTATAAGTATTAAAAACAGTAGGAGGCAGTTGTGTTCCACTCAGGCATGTGTGATGACAGATGGAGAAAATCTTTTCATGTTGACTTTTCAACAGTCCTACTCTGCAAGACTTCAAGCTCTTCTTGGCTACTGGGAAATTAAAAGTTGGCGACTCAGCCTTTAATTTTGATCCATCTGCTCAAACTAATGAGACATCTCATTTGTAAGCTTCTCTTTGTGTTACCAAATGCAACTACAGCTTTATCATTCCTGTTAATAATTCCCCTCCTCCTGTGTAACGTGCAGAATGGGAAAATAATTGATGCCTTAACTCTATTGTGGTTTTTCCTATTATATAAACTTGGTTACAGTGATAGGAAAAGAAATTAGAAACTTCCTCAGAGATTATGACACATTTACTAAGTTAACTTGTTCTTTTTTCACGTTGTGAAAAAGTTAAGATCCTTACTTAGTAACTTTTTACTCAAAAATCTATCTCTGATCTCAGATAATAAAAATCTTTGTATTTAAAAAGATATTTTTAAATAGATATTTAGTGTCACATTATGCGCAACATCAGCCTTTAATCAAATGTGTCTTATTTTCTCTTGTAATTTATCAATTAGGTGTTTCAGTTTCTTTTTTCTTTAAGATTTATTTATTTTTATTGGAAAGTCAGATATACAGAGAGGAGGAGAGACAGAGAGGAAGATCTTCTGTTTGATGGTTCACTCCCCTACTGGCTACAATGCTTGGAGCTGAGCCAATCCGAATCCAGGAGCCATGATCTCTTCCGGGTCTCCCATGCAGGTGCAGGTTCCCAAGGCTTTGGGCCATCCTCAGCTGCTTTCCCAGGCCACAAGCAGGGAGCTAGATGGGAAATGGGGCCGTCAGGATTAGAACCAGCCCCCATATGGGATCGCAGCGTGTGCAAGGCGAGGACTTTAATCACTATGCTATTGCACCGGACCCGGTGCTTCACTTTCTAATAAGAAATAACTTTTTATACTTGACTAATTATTAAAGATCAGTGTCACCATTTGAAGGGACTTACTTTTGCTTCTTAGCATGGTACCTTAGCTTATATGAAAGTAGTAAAAAAATAGCAAATTTGAACAAATTCTACCATGCTAATTTTGGTAACAGAACTATCCATTGATCCTTTGGCATAATTTTTTTTTTTTTATCTTTGACGTAAGCCTCTGATTCTGATTCTGGGTACTATGGTTTCTCTATCCATTTTTCTAACATTACGTTAATATGTAATTTATTTGAGGGCTGCCTTCCTTACTCTCCCTCATGTATATTGAGTCATAATCCTAAATGTATATAAAATAAAGATACCTTTCTAAAATTTATGTATTTATTTAATTTTATATGAAAGGCAGAAAGACACACACACACACAGGAAACTTCTGTCTGGTGACTCACTCCCCAAATGTTTGCACATCGAGGGATGTGTCAGGCCAGTGGGCTAGTGCTTAGAACCTGGAACTCAATCCAGATCTTCCTCCTGGGTAACAGAGACCCAACACTTGAGCCATCTGATGCTACCTTTCAGAAAGCAACAACAGTAAGTTGTTTCACAGACAGAAGAGCCTGGACTTTAACTAGGTTTTCCAGGAAGTACCAGTGTCCCAACTGGCAGCGTAACTGCTACACCAACCTCCCACTGACCTAGGAGGATTTACAAGAGACATTTAATTGTAAGCATAAGAATAACAGATGGTTTCTTTTAGATGCCTTAGAAAAAAATCTAAAGGAAGCATTATTTAAACCCACTTTTAAAGGTTTATTTTAATTTTACAGGCAGATTTACAGAGAGATGGAGAGGGAGAAAGATCTTCCATCTGCTGGTTCACTCCCCCAAATGGCCACATTGGCCAGAGCTGGGGTGATCTGCAGCCAGGAGCCTCCTCTGGGTCTCTCATGTGACTGCAGGAACCCACAAAACTTGTGCCATCCTCCACTGCTTTCTCACACCATAAGCAGGGTGCAGATAAGAGTGGAGCACCCAGAACGTGATCTGGTGTCAATATGGGATGCTGGCACTGCAAAGTGGAAGATTAACCTTTTGAGCCAGTACATCAGCTCCTAAACCTACTTGATAAATAGCATCTTACTCCCTTAATTGTTCTTTTTAATTACCTTGACTCTTCAACTCCTCTATGAATTGTAATAACATTGTATTTCTAGCAATAGGTTTATATTTTCCAGGTAATTTTTTTTCTTTCTTTCTTATTTCACTCTGCATTGCAATTCCACAGGAAAGAGTTTGTTACTGGTTTGCGCTCACCATTGTGTTGTGTTGTGTTGTCTAACTGATACACAGTCCATTGTTGTGTCCTGAGCAGTGGTGCTCAGGTAGTATTTGATAAATACTGAGTGGAACATGGTCTTCTTAAGCTCCTACATTATCCTGGAGAGCTAAAAGGCAAAGAAAATACCTCGTAGGAGGTCAGGAAGATAGACATTAAATAGATGGTATTGAATGTTGAATGTGAGAACCAGTTGGAGATATAAAACACCACAGGTGGCTCTGATTACCTTCTTAAAAAAATTTTCCGCCCTGGTAAGTTGTTAGGATCAGTGAAACCGGGTTATTATTTGTGTTTAAAATGTTGCATTGTATGACTAATCTCATTGTTTCTCTTAGTTATAATCTTTTTCTATTAGCATTTTTTATTTTTTTCTGATTTAAAATATCCATTAAACTTGGCTGTTTTGTCTCAAATGTTTTTGTTACCAGTAGTTTTATTTTTATTCTTTAGAACTTTGAAAAATAACTTTTAATACTTTTAAAATTTACATTTTCAAACTTTCATGTTTTTGAAATATACCTAAAAGCAATTCATTGCTTTCTTAAAATTTTACACATTTTAAGCCTTGTAATGTTGTTCTCATTTTCAAAGGGATTAAGAATATCAATAATGGATTTCCTTCATTGGTTTTAATATTAATTTTAGTGTAATAGTGGTGGGTTTTCAGGTTACTGACCTAATACCTTCTTGTAACAAGTTATTCAAAGTAAAGATACAAAAAATGCTTGGTTACTTCTCCGCATCAGCTGTCATCAGCAGCCTCATCAGCAGCATTGGTACTGCTCTGTCTCCTGTCACATACAGAAATATACATGGTTATACATATATTTAGAAATTTGAACCTTTAAAATAGCTTTTAAGCTACTAATTAATGGTTTGGGCCACTATAGCACAAATTGGCATAGCACAGTGGAATCATATGTCTCAAAAGCGTAAGGAATTTTGAGGATATATACTCAGTTTAAATCTCCCCTTGTATATTCTATAAATCTATTTCCATCTTTTTGCTGTTATTGTTGTTAATAATAATAGTGATTTTAATCAGGGAAATTTGTATAAAACATTCTAAGATAAATTTTCATGGAAAGATTTTTTTCCATTACCTACCTTTCTTTTGATGGTAACTACTAATTCTTTTCATGCTTTTAGTTACTGTAGTTTCAATTGTTACATTAATGGAATGCAAGTTCTAGGATGTAAGTGTAGAAGTAATAGTACTCTTGTGTAGTGTAGAAGCAATAATACTCTTGTGTAGTGTAGAAGTAATAGTACTCTTGTGTAGTGTAGAAGCAATAGTACTATTGTGTAGTGTAGAAGCAATAGTACTCTTGTGTAGTGTAGAAGCAATAGTACTATTGTGTAGTGTAGAAGCAATAGTACTCTTGTGTAGTGTAGAAGTAATAGTACTCTTGTGTTGTGCTTCCTTGCTGCCCATTTTAAGTGTTAATCAAAAGATCAAAGTGAAAAAAATATGCTGTATAGAATATTGAAAAAGTTAGAGCCAAAACTTAAGTGATTTTATTTCATGTTGTGAAATGCGTTTTCCTTCTGTAATTGCATTGTGGAACACTAAGGAACTTACGTAAAATTCAGTTTATATCTAGACAGAAAACTCATGTTCCATTCACTGCAAATATTTCCCTCTTTTTGTGTAATTTGATTTTACTTCCTCATTTACATGTTTAATGCATAAAACTCCCTTGCGGAAGTTACCAACTTTTCCTGATTTTTTTTTATGTCATTCTTCATTTGTTTTTCAATTGTGTATCTTTGTCTTTTAATTAGCAAAATACAAATATAGTATTTTTCACTACTTAATATAGAACACATTAGTATTAAAACTAATTTTTCTTCTAGATCATTTTATGTCATACCTCCAAAATGCCTTGCATGGAACCAGCTATTACAGATGCACAGTAACCATCACTTAATAGCTTTTTTTTAAAAGATTTATTTTTATTCTTTGTTTATTGGAAAGGCGGATATACAGAGAGGCGAGACAGAGAGGAAGATCTTCCGTCCAATGATTCACTCCCCAAGTGACCACAATGGCCGATGCTATGCCGATCCGAAGCCAGGAGACTCCTCTGGGTCTCCCACATGGGTGCAGGGTCCCAAAGCTTTGGGCCATCCTCGACTGCTCTTCCGGGCCACAGGCAGGGGGCTGGAAGGGAAGTGGGGCTGCCGGGATGGAACCAGCGCCCATATGGGATCCCGGGCATGCAAGGCGAGGACCTTAACCACTTGGGCCACCGCACTGGGTCCCACTTAATAGCTTTTCTTGACTCAGTTTATAAAGGAAAGCTAAGGTAAATTATGTATAATTTGTAATAGCATTTTTTTTTCATTTTAATATCTATGTGAAAGGCAGCTAGACAAAGCAAGCCCTGTTCTCCCAGTTCATTCCCTCAATGTTTGCAGTTGTAGGAATGGGTCAGGCTGAAGCAGAAAATCAGGAACTCACTGCAGTTTTCCAATATGAGTAAGAGGACACAAATACTTTCCCTGTTGGCACTGACTTTCAGTCTGTGTCTGCAGGAAGCTAGGATTGGTAGCCCTGTGAGCCTGCTAGCAGACACAGGCATGCTGATATCGAAACTGGGCAACTCAGATAATGTCTTACACGAGACCAACTGCTCAAATTTTTGTTTGTAAATACTCAACCAATTTAAATAAAATATTCTTGACTTAAAAATTGAATATATTAGATTATCCAGTGTGTGCTAATTTGCTTTTAGTGATCACATTATTAAGTTTCAGTGAAGAGATCATTTTCAAGCTTATTACTTTACAAAACTGAGCCTAAAGTGTTCAATTCTGTCAAATAATTTATAGTTTCAATATTTTTTATACTAGTAAAAGTGAAACCCAGTTCATAAATACGTGTTTATTTCAAGCTGTTTACTTTAGTTGTCGTGTTATTTAACTAAGACTTGGGCAGTGTTTGATTGCTTATCATCATTTTGAATTCTTTCATAATGCCATAGAAAATACTCTGGATAGCTATTTAAGATGTTTTATTTTAACTTATCAGAAATTAACTTGACAGATCTTTATTTGATTCTGTGATATATTAAATCCCTTTATTAGTTTCCTTCTAGCTGTTACTTCCATTCAAGCAGTTGTTAGGTATATTTAATATATGTAAGTTACCATCAGAAGTATATAGATTTTGTAGAAATCTTCTCATAAAATTGAACAACATTTTTGCCATATTGTAAAGTATTCATCAAGTTAGAAATACAAGAGGTATCCCAGAAATGCAAGGGGTATTCAGAAAGTTCTTAGAAAATTCAAGGAACATTCAAAAAGTAGAAGTAAAATTCAGAAAGCTAATGGAAAAATTTAAAAAACATTCTAAAAGGTTTGTCTTCTAGGTCCTTTGTCTTTTTCTTTTTGTTTTGCTCTTTTATTATTTTTTTCAGGTTTGCTTATTTGAAAGGCAGATTATCAGATAGAGAGGGCTATGATTCTGTCCAACAATGCCTGGGTATACAAGCCGAGAGCATGAAGCTGCAACTCCATTCCATTTTTCCACATGTGATATGGGAGGACTGAGTGCTTGGGCCATCTTCCACGTCTTCTCTAGGCACCTTAATATGGTATCAGATCAGAGGCAGAGCAGCTGGAACTCAAACTAGCAGTCTAATATTCGCTGCTGGCATTACAGGAAGCAGGCAAGTTCACTGTAAAACAGCATCCCCTAACCATTTCTTAACTGGATTCATTGAATTACTCTTAAGTGTTTTTGGGTTCCTCATATAGTCTGGATATCAAGCCTTTGTCTGTTAAGGTTCTTGTAAATATCTTCTCCCTTTCAGTAGGATGTCTGTTGCTTGTTCCCTTTTCTTTACAGAAGCTTCTGAGTTGATAATCTAACTTGTATAGTTTGGATTTTGCTTTTGCTTTTGTTGCTTCTGGGTCATACCCAAAAGTCGTTGCCCACATCAATATCTTCTTGAAGTATTTCCCTTGGATTTTTTTTTTCTAGAATTTTTGTTGTTTCAAGTCTTCTGTGAGTTGATTTTTTTCTATACGATAAGAGTTAAGGATCTAATTTTATTCTGCTATAGATATATTTCCAGCTTTACATATTCCATTTATTGAAAAACTGTTCTTTTCCTCCTGTATTTTCTTGACATCTTTGTTAAAAGTTGGGTGGCTATTTGTGTGTGTATTAATGTGTGTGCTCTTTTCTGTTCCATTTATCTGTGTTGAGGTTTGTTCTAGTCCCATGCTGTTTTAATAACTATTTCTTTGTAATAATGGTCAACAGACACATGAAAAAAGGCTCAGTGTCATCAGATACCAAGAAAATATAAATCAAAACAAAATGAGCTGTCACCTCACTACATTAGAATGTTAACCAAAAAAGGTAACAAATATAAAAAAATGTATAGAACTGGGAGCTCTTATATACTATTGGTGGGAATGTAAATTAAATTATTACAGCCACTCAGGGAAAAAAATATGAAGATTTCCTAAAATGCTGGCAATAAGACTGCCATACAACCCATAAATCACACCATTGGATAAATATCCAAAAGACATACAGAGGAAATACCTGCCCATCATGTTTATTTCAGAACTTCAAGGTAGCTGATTTATGTAATGTCCATCAGTACATGAACAGATAAAGTAAAGTATTATATAGACAATGGATTACTACTTAGCTGGTGTTTTTCTAAATTATAAAATGTGATCTATAATATATTTTTGAATATTTTTTTAAAGATTTTTTTTTTTTATTGGAAAGGCGGATATACAAAGAGGAGAGACAGAGAGGAAGATCTTCCATCCGATGATTCACTCCCCAAGTGAGCGCAGTGGCCGATGCTATGCCGATCCGAAGCCAGGAGACTCCTCTGGGTCTCCCACACGGGTGCAGGGTCCCAAAGCCTTGGGCCGTCCTCGACTGCTTTCCCGGACCACAGGCAGGGAGCTGGAAAGGAAGTGGGGCTGCTGGGATTAGAACCGGCGCCCATATGGGATCCCGGGTGTGCAATGCGAGGACCTTAACCACTTGGGCCACCGCGCTGGGCCCTTGAATATTTTTCTAAAATTCTTTCCATTTGCTACAAAGTGGATGAAACCAGGAAGATTCGTGTTAGGTGAAAGAAGTTATGCATAGAAAGATAAATATTACATGTTTTTCCTCATATGTGGGAGCAAGAAATAAATGCATTCTGAACATAGAATGTTTATTACCAAGAGGCTGGGAGAAGTGGAGGGGAATTGGGGTAGTTAATTTTTTTTAAAATAGGCAAAGTTGAATGTGCTTTATGGGCTAGTGATAAACTAATATAAGATGTTAATAATGAGGGAAACTTTATATAAGTATATAAGAGTTCTGTACAACTCTAAATTTTTTGCTTTATAAATTTAAAGCTATTCTGAAATTAAAAGGTTTTTTTAGAAAAATTCTTAGAATTTTTTTTCCATCAACTAATGAAGTATCCTTGAGTGTGGGGATTTTTAATCCTGAAAGTGAAAGGTAGCTAAAGTGCGTGCTGAAAATTAACCTGCTGAACTTACTTCATTATACATTTTACACACAGACATAAGACTGTATGACACTTGGATAAGGAAACAGACACTATCTTTATTCACAGAGCATCTCACTCACCATAGAGCAACATGTTGAAAGCCAGATGTCTGTGCATGGGTTGTACCAAAGGAAAGGAGTTCCAATATTCTGAATCTGTGAGTTTCCATAGACTGTAAGTGAATTTTATCATTCTCCCTCCTGAGGACAGAAAGGTGCAGACCAATTGATGCATCCATAGTTCTTATCTGTTACTCCAGAATATAGACAGGTCATCTCTCCAGGAAGATGGAGCACACTGCACTCTGAAATGTCATAAATTTGCTACTTAGAAGATAATAAAGTAGTCTTTAGGACATGGAAGTACCCATTACTCTGAAAGCTCTGATCCTTTGGTAGCACCAAGAACTTTGGGGAGAATTATCTTCCAACAACATTGTAATGCTTCTGGAAAGTACATATGCTCTGCTAAAATGTCTCGGTCATGGTAGTCCTAAAGATCTAGAAAATGGGGCTTGGGGTGTGGCCTAGCTGCTAAAGTCCTCGCCTGGAATGCGCCAGGATCCCATATAGGCACTGGTCCTAATCCCGGCAGCTCCACTTCCCATCCACCTCCCTGCTTGTGGCCTGGGAAAGCAGTCAAGGATGGCCCAAAGCTTTGGGACCCTGCACCCGTGTGGGAGACCAGGAAGAAGTTCCTGGTTCCCGGCTTTGGATCGGCATAGCATCGGCCATTGTGGCCACTTAAGGAGTGAATCATTGGATGGAAGATCTTCCTCTCTGTCTCTCCTCTTCTCTGCACATCTGACTTTGTAATAAAAAATAAATAAATCGTTCTTTAAAAAAAAATCTAGAAAATGGAAAAAGTTTTCTAGTTATTCCTAATTTTTGAATACTCTTTTTACCCCTGTCCTATGGACCCTGTCTGATTGGTTTCTTTTTTGGAAGAAGGAGATTTTTTTTTTTAAGTTTTTAGTTAGAGAGAGATAAGGAAAAAGAAATCCCTCTCTGCCATTTAATTCCGCAAATGCTTGCAATGGATGGGTTTGGGGCAGACTGAAGCGGGGAAGTGGAAACTCAAGTCAGATCTCTCACATGAGTGTTAGAGATGGGTGTGAGGAATATAGACATGCTAAGTTGTGTCTAAACATTGCAACATATGTTTATATGTTTACATAGTTGCAGTTTTTCACTGTGGCTTTTGGCTTAACCCTTTCTTACAGTGGTATTTTTGAAACTGTAAGAGAACAACCACAAAAATTTTAAGTGACTACATATTAGTCTTTTGTTATTACAACTGAAATATCTGAGAGGAGCCTACTTATAAAGGAAAAGTTTTATTTTCCCTCATGATTGTGGAGAGTCACAGTTTAGGATTGGATGTTTTCCACCAAGAGCCTTTGTGGAACTACTTGGATTCCAACCCAAGCCTGGTACTCATTCCATTTCCTAAAGTGTGCACCATTGGAGGAAGCAGATGAAAGCGGCAGGGTCTTGTGTCTCTGTCATCCATGAAGAAGACCCAGAGTGAGTTACTGATGCCTGGCTTTGACCTGGCCCAGGCCCAGATATTGATTCTTGAGGTAGAGTGGAAAGAAATCATAGATGTCAAATGATCTGTGTTCTCCAGAGGGTAATAGTACATAAACACATATCCAGTATATATTCAGAAGTTCTTATTTGATGCTAAATATTTGTCTTGCATGCGCGCGGATCATATATGAGCACCAGTTCATGTCCAGGCTGCTTCACTTTCCATCCCAAGACCTAAAAGAAGCTCCTGGCTCCTGGCTTTTGGATCAGCTCAGGGCCAGAGAACAGAAGATCATTCCCCCTATTTTTCCTTTCAACAAAAACAAATAAATCTTAAAAAAAAAAAAAAAGAAGAAACATTGAGTGTTCTCATTGATTGAGCATCTGATTAGGGTGGAGGTGGCATAGAGCCAGTCATACACAAAGGAATGATCACATGGCAAGCAGCCTGGAATCAGAAGGAAACAAAAGAGCTTATCGATGTGGTCTTTCTTTATACAACCACCATAGTTCAACCCTGGTGCTCCTCTGTGGGAGCTAGTCCATTCCAGTCACTGTGCAAATGCCTTATCTTCAGGGACCATAATTGATCAACCTCTGCCCTGTCTACTTCATCACTCCGTGGCTTTGGAACTTCAATGGGAATTCAAGTGTTGTTTGCTTTTGTAACAACCCAATCTTGGCTCTCCAAAGCTCATGTGCATTTCACTTGCAGCATACAGTCACTGTCCTTAAAGTCCCAAAGATTTCATTCAGTTCAATATAATATTTAGTCCAAAGTCTCATGTGAGATTCAAGGGAATTCACACAGCTGTGAATCTATGCAAAGAGCAAATTACAAATTTCTATGATACCTTGTTTTTTCTTTTTCTCACCTAATTTGTCTATTAAGAACTTCAAGTGCTTTGTGAAACAGAAGTAGCGACAGTGCATGTCCTCATCTTCTTCCTCATCTTGAGAGAAAGCTTTCAATCCGTTACCATCAAGTTGTAGTCGTGGTGTTTTGTTTTTGCATAACATCTGTAGCATGTTGAGAATATTATTCATGATAAGATGTTGGATTTTGTTAACTGCTTTCTCTGCATCATTCCAGATGATAATATGATGTTCTTTGATCTGTTAATGTATATCGCAATGATCGGTTCTTTCATATCTTCAACCATTTTTACATTCCTCAGATAAATTCTGCTTAAGTTATACCAGCCTTTTTCCAGTACTCTCCTGAATTCATTTTCCTGGTATTTTGAGCATTTTGTATCTGTTTTAATGAGGGCAAATAATAGTAATTTAATAATGCAAGTTCAGTTTGAGGTTATTTATTGAATTTATTTGCCATCTCTATTCATTCACAGTTTTGAGTTTCTATCTTTATTTTGTCTTTTTTTTAAACTTGTATTTTTTTTTAAAGCTTGTATCAGTTACTTTATAGAATCATTTTTAGTTTGGGTTTTCCTGAAATTTGTTAATATTTAAATTCGTGTTTTTGCACTTTTGACAAGAGTATCACAGAAGTGGTATCATACTTTTATAGTACATCATTTGAACAGTATTGCTGATAATCACTTTTATCAGTTGGTAATATTGTTTGCCTTTGGTGACTCTATTGTAAAATTACTCTTCTTCATAATCAGTAAGTGAGGTAATAGTTTTATTTCTTTGAAAAAATTTCTTATTTATTTTTTGGAAGACAGGATTACAGAGAGAGAAGAGAAAGAGAGAGATCTTCCCTTTGCTGGTTCACTTCCTAAATGCAACAGTAGCCAGAGCTAGTCCCATCCACTATGTGGGTACAGGGTCTTCAGCACTTAGGCCTTCCGCTACAGCCTTCCCAGGGCATTAGAAGGGAGTTAGATCAGAAGTAGACTCACTGGGACTTCAGCTGGTGCCCACATGCAATGCTGGAGGCAGTTGGAGGCTCAGCCGGCTATACAATGGTACTGACCCCCCCCCCCCATACTTCTATTTGTAAATAAGACAACCCTTATCAAACTTTCATCCATTCATTGTAATACCTTTTAATGATTTTCTAAATCTGTCATTTCTTTAATTCTGTATTCAAGGGAACATCTCTTTTGCTGCTTATTACTTCATATCTCTTTGGACTAAGGTTTCTGTTTTGTTCAGTTAAAATTTATTATTATGTTGTGTACTATGATGACCTTGCTGAGTCAAATCTGACCTGAGGAACACCTCTAAGCAGGCTTCTTTGTCCTTTAGACAAGTTCCTATCGTTCTTTAAGTATTGTCTTCTTTTTTGTTGAAAGATTCTTTTAGATTCGTCTTGTATTTTCTAATTCCCAGACTTGGAATTAACTTAAGCTGGCTCTTTCTACTGCAAGATTTCATACAGTATCACTGTCATTTTAGACTGCTTTAACCTGGTGCTTTGAAGTACCCAGAATAGTTATCATATGAGATTATTAGTAGGAAGTAGGGTGCAGTTTAGAGGACAGACTAGAGATTTATGTTTCTTATGGCTGCTTGGTTTCTTTAATTTTCTAATAGTATCTTGCAGAAGTGTTTATTAGAAAAATAATTCCATTGCCAAAAGCGTTTTAAAACATTGCCTTACAGCATTGATTATTCATAATTGATATAAAGATTAGTGGTTTCACTTCAGTAGTGATACCAAGTAGATGTGTTTCACATATGGAATTTCAATTTAATTTGTCTTATAGATATGAGATTTATTCTTTATTTTGTTCATGCAGGTATTGAGCCACGAAAACCAGCAATTATCCCTTATGGGACTAGCATACCAGCTTGAATCCTTCAGTATACTAAATGATTACTAACTAGATATACTAATTACATATACTGGAAATTTGCAAGTGCAATGTTTATTCATAAGGCAACTGTGATTACTGTTTGCATATATGAGAAAAACTTGACCCTGAGAATGCTGAACCAACTCTTCAAGCTAGAGCTTATCCATGGAAGTAGAGGACATACCATTCTAAATGTACCTCTCAGTTTGCTGGTTTGGGTGAAGGCTTTTATATAAAAATCCATACAAGCTCAGGTTTCTAAATAAAGGCTTTTGGCTTAAGGAACAGTTATAACTATATCAAGGCTTGTTAATATCAACTATGCTAAAAAGAATATTATGTTCTAGGAATAAGCATAAGCATAGTTAAATAAATTCAGATTATACAAACATCACTATTTTAAACATAACTATCAAAATAATGCTAACGTGATTTATTTGGAAATTTGAGAAGAATATTCAGGGCCCTGTGGCGTGGCCTAGCAGCTAAAGTCATTTCCCGGAACGTGTCCAGATCTCATATGGGCACCTGTTCTAATCCTGGCAGCTCCACTTCCCATCCAGCCCCCTGCTTGTGGTTTGGGAAAGCAGTCAAGGACGGCCCAAAGCCTTGGGACCCTGTGCCTGCGTGGAAGACCTGGAGAAGGTTCCTGGCTCCTGGCTCCTGGCTCCTGGCTCCTGGCTCAGGATTGGCACAGCACCAGCTGTTGCGCTCACTTCGGAAGTGAATCATTGGACGGAGGATCTTCCTCTCTGTCTCTCCTCCTCTGTGTATATCCTCCTTTCCAATAAGAATAAATAAATCTTTAAAAAAAGAAGAAGAAGAATATTCAAATTTTCCCTTATATCAAAGGTGATACCGTATTAACATCTTGTGGTCGGGTCACCAGTTATTTTATTTCAAATGGGGAGTATTGTACACACAGAATTTAATACGTCATTGTTATGTTTGTCACTGAATCTACTGACAATTTCATTTTAACTGTGACCCAAGTTCTTGGCCCTTGCATCCAAGTGGGAGACCAGGGTGAAGTTCCTGCCTCCTGACCTAAAATTGACTCAGCCCTGGCCTGGCCCAGTTTGGGGAATAAACTAGCAGGTAGAAGATATCTGTCTATCTCTGTTTCTATCTCTCCCTTCAGTTCAATTCTTAACTGCCTTTCAAAAACATTACAAACTATTGATAAAGAATGTATAAAGTAACTTTTCAAACATCAGATAACATATTTCAGGTAAAAGAATACATAAGCTATATAAGCTTAAGAAAATGCTATTCTATTTAGAAAGTTTTTTAAGGGAAAAATGCATGAAAAGTGTATATTTTGTATCTACAGTTAATAAAGTTCACTTTTTGTCATTGGTGATAGTCTTCCTATGTCAGAGATGATGTTAACATTTGTCTGTGTGATTCTTGTCCACTGTCATGATAAATGAGAAACTCACCAGAAAAGAATATTTTTAAGTGGCTTAGGTAGAAATAGTGTAAATGTTTTGCCATTATGATACGTTCTTTGTCCTCTAGGGGTTTTTACTGTTTCACATTTTCATAACAAGCAACTTTTGCATTTTAGAAAATGAAAAACATTGTAGATTTCTTTTAAATGTGTTTGGCATCTAAAGCTTTCCATCATGCTGAAATCTACAAGCTGATAAATAGTGAAAGGATTCTTTTAACAAAACTGGTATGTTTCACTTTCAGGGTTATACCCTAAATATAACTCGGTAGTAATAAATCTGTTTATCACTGAAAAGCCCCAGTGTCTTAAGAGAAACTACAGCATCACAGCATGAAAGAGCAGAATGGCTCTGAACTGCAGAGTGGGGATCTGATTATCCAACCTGCAGCGGCAGAGCCTCTTATCTCTACTGTAGATGACTTTGCTTGGCTTATTTGCGTAATGCAGTGCATAAAGACTGGTCAGTGAACTATGAAGTTTTCCTATATATGGCCACAACATGACAGAGTAAACTGATTTGTGTAGCTTCTATTCTATTAATAAATGTAGTCATGTTTAACCAGATCGCTAAAGAAAAATGAAACAGCATGCTTTAGTAAATTATCAGGAATATCTGCTAAAGGTAATGATTAAATACTAACTGATATCTTATAATTAGTGAAGCAGATGTTCCAGAAATGTGTCACTTTTAAACCCTGTCTTTCGTTGTAGTAGTTTTACTGATACAATCCTAATATAATGGTTGTGGTGTTACATTTTCTTTTTTTTATTTATTTATTTTTTATACATTTTCTACCATTCTAAAAAATAACAATATTCTTTTATTCGTGGGCATCAGTAAATACATTACTTTTGTTAATGGATTTGATTAATTTTAACCTAAGTGGCTTTTATTTAGAAAATATCTTTTGTTTCACAGTCCAGAATTTGAGCTTTCTGGATTTTTTTCCTGTTATTTACTGAATATATCAGTATACTTACTTTGTAACACAAATTGTTGGCTTTTTAAGTCACAAAATCTGAATTTTGCAGTATTATAGTGTATACATATGTTCTCATAAAATTGTTAAAAGACTGAGAAGCAGTAAATCTAAGCCATTAAATATCATCAAAGGGGTTGACATTGTGGCACAGTGGATCAAGTGACCACTTGAGGCTCCTGCATCCCATATCGGGCTGTTGGTTTGAGTACCAGTACCTCCACTCCTAACCCAGATCTGAGCTAATGTGCCTGAAAACAATGAATAATGATTCAAGTACTTAAGTTTATGCCATCCATGTTGGGAGACCAAAGAGTTCCTGAATCCTGGCTTCATCCTCACCCAGCCCCAGCTGCTTGGCGGTGTGAGAAATGAACCTGTGCATGAAAGACACATTGTTCCCTCTTCCTCTTTCTCCTCTGTCCCTCTTCTGCTCTTTTCTCAGTCCTTCTCTGGCTCTTTTAAGTAAATAAATAAATTTTTAAAAAACAAATGTCTTTGGAAAGTTTATTACTAAACTGAAATAAAACTATTAATTTTTTTTCCAGATGAATACATAGAAATGTCCTTGATGCTTTATGTTTTAATCGAGATGCCAGAGAAAGATTTTGTCAGGCCATATCCTACTTATAAAACATTTTAAGTTCTTGCCTCAAATTTAAGTGGTTTTAATGAAAGCTGAGCAATTTAAGATCGGGTTTTTAGCAATGTTTTTTCAATTATTCATTTATTAATGATACCAAAAAACTGTACAGTAATGGTTCCTGTGTTATAGGCTCCAAAGGCAAAGGGACTATTGCTGGGCTTGCCCAAGCTGTGTCCCCCAGTGCCTGTCATGTACTTGTTGTGTAACAAGAGACTGAGTGGGAGTCTCTGTGGAAGGTAAATGCATTCCTAGTTCCCCCTCCTGTTGGTAGGGGGGTCCCTGGGAGTGGTAAAAATGAGTTCCTGCCAACCCAGCCCCCAGTGAGCCAGAGACAATCAGACGTGGCAGGGGCACACACTTTCATAGGGGATAGAAAGGAAATTCTATCTGGGGGATTTCCAAGAGGGAAGTTCCAGGGGCCAATCATAGTAAAGGTCACCAGTGTGGAAATAGCCTCAGCCAATCAGTCTCTTCAAAACAACTTTGCTTCCTTCCGGATCCATGCCCAGAGCTCTTGCGCTGAGAGTCATCTTTATTTGACACGTGGATATTGCCTGTCCTAGAGCCCCATAAGACTGGAAGAGGAGCTAAGCCAATCCATCACAAAACTAGTCAAAAAATTAAAGGGGCCCTGTACTATGTACTTAAAGGAAGGGCATGTGACTTTTGGATGCTCAAGAAAATAAAACATTGATTGCATCTGGAAATAGCAGAAATGTTATACTTTAATTTATTCACAATGGTAGCAGCCCTCTTCCCCATATACGAATATCAGAATTTCTCTCTTTTTTTTATGTTTATCTGAGTTTCTGTTTCAGATCTTGGATGAAACTGAAAATTTATAGCTTTAACAAGTTCTCAGGGGACCTGATGCTGATGCCACACAGTTTTAAAGTCACTGTTGGTTGAAGTCACTAAGACCTAATTTTCACACAGGTTAAGAGAGTGGGAAGAAATGAAAGCTAGGAAAAAAAAAAGATAGTAAGTTAATTAAGTGAAAACAAATCAGAAGTCCACAAATCTCCCTTAGTCTTCTTATAACCTTTGCAAGCAAGAGGTGGCACCGAACATAGTATGTTATATGAAAACATGGTTCATCAACCTTTTTCTGTGGGAATCTATCTGTCTGTCATAATGATGTATCTTTCCCGGATTATCTCCATTCTGTGTTGTTCTTTTTACAGAACCTTTTATCGTAGGGACTTTGACATAAATTTCGCATTTAAATTTATTTACTTATTTATTGCAAAGTCAGTGTGAAAGACGCAATCTTAGTCTTCTTAGCTCTTCTTTTCAAGAATGTTACTAATTTTTGTTCTTTATTTACCTTATTCTCTTAAAAAGCATAAGTATTTTAGATAAATACACAGTCATGCACATAATGAGGAAAACACAGTTATGTGAGTATGAATTTATAGGCATCATTTACTAGGTTAGCCATTTGCTCTTTTAGGCCATATTAACCTTACTTGTTTTTATTACCGTAATAGTGGTAGGCTGGGTACCAGCTCTGGCAGGTAATCAGGATCCCAGACAGGAGAATAGAAGGTCTTGGAACTTGTTAATAATGTAATTTTTTGGCTTTTCCCAGACCTGCCTCATCAGAGAACTGAAGCAGTAAACAACTGCTGTTGAAATGCTCTAAAATCTGGAAACTGTTGCCTTTTCCAATGAATGCTTTCACTTCCACCATACCCTTTAATTCTTATGGTAATCCTGAGTACATAGTATCTTCATCTGTCTTTTTTGGGAATTAAGAATTAAAAAAGTGAAATGGTGTGTCCTAAATCATATTGAAAGGTAGTAATAAATCTAAATATCTGAAGTAGAATGTTTGGTCTCGTCACATATGTCCTTTACTTTGAATTATCAATTACTTAAGTTTTCCACTGTCTTCAGTGGGTGTTATCTGATTTTTTTACTTTTGTTAATTTTAATCCGCATGGTATGTGAACAATAGGTTCTTTGAGAAATCAAATAATTTAGTCCAAAACTAAAACCCACATTATTTTCCTAGAACAGGATTAGTGACAATCATATAGTTTGAAATGGAGTGGTTTTCTAAACTAAAAATGGGCATATAAATGTGTTTAAATATATACCATAACCTCAAATAAAAGTCTAAAGAGCTTATAGAACAAACTAATCTGAATTGAGCATTTTAAATTGATCTTACAGTTCCAAGTTTGTTGTAATGATTTATGCCCATTTGGCAGCTTCTCAGTTACCGAAAGTATTTCTGAAATGATTTTGGAGAATACCTTCCTCTCTGTTATAATTTCCATGCAAGTCTGTTTAAATTAATTAACCAAATCACCAGACTATAAAGTCAAGCATGTTTATGGACATCCAAACCTTCTAATAGCTTCTGTTGGAGCCTCTAGACAGAAAATTCTTAACAAGAAAAATAGTTTAGTTTACTGAACAAGACATGATAGATACTGTAATAAAAAGAAATTGCTACTTAAAGTTGTATATAATATTTCTTTTATCTGCTATGGAAAATAACTCACAAAATGATAAGTAGACAAGTCAGACTGCAGTAATTAATGAAGATTTAAGGTCATATTTTATTTTCCATTATGTTCCCTATATCTGCATTTTCAACCAGATTTACATAATGTGCAATTTGAATTATGGAGAATAGAAATCTTGTAATATTCTAACACACTAGCCCCATCTGGGCAATGATATTGAGACCATGCTGATTATACAGAATTCTTAAAATTTGCTAATACTTCATTGATGGAGGCAAATGGAGATAAGTTATTTGAAGTTACCTTGTTTCTTCCCTTTTTATTTTTTTATTAGTACTCCATTTAAGTTTAATGTATAATAGCATTTTATTTCATTTCATTTATTTGAAATGCAGAGGGACATTCAGAAAGAGGCTTTACATCACAAATTCACTCTTAGAGCTGGGATGAGGCAAGACGAAAGGCAGGAGGTCTCTAATGTAAGACAGAGACCGAAGGAGTTGAACCATCACCTGTTGCTTCCTGTGGAAGGAAGCAGAGACTGGAAGCAGAGCTGTGACACAGGATGCATGCATCCAACGTGGTGACTTAACCGCCTAACCAAATACCCAGAGCTGTGACACTTTATATCACACATATGTGTGATACAGTAGTTTAGTAAATATACACAGTGCATTAGAAGATCTTTAAAACACAGTGCATTAGAAGATGTTTTAAATGTGGTTAAGGTGATATTTTATTCATTTTATCTTTTAAACTTCTGTTTGGGGAGAAAAATAAATTTGTGGTAATTAACTTATTTCATATGGTAACATGGTGCCATCTCAGCATTTATGTAGAATTCATTTTCTAGACCCTACCCTTGATACTCTTATTCAGTTGATTTTAGGAAGTTCTAAATATCTGTTGTAATGAGCAGCAGCAATGATTCTGATGAATTGGTCTCTGTATCTCTGTGTAAGAATCTTTGGAAGACAATGCACTTTATCAAGCTAACACTAAAATCCTCATAACCGGGCCCGGCGCGGTGGCGCAAGTGGTTAAAGGTCCTCGCCTTGCACGCCCGGGATCCCATATGGGCGCCGGTTCTAATCCCGGCAGCCCCGCTTCCCTTCCAGCTCCCTGCCTGTGGCCCGGGAAAGCAGTCGAGGACGGCCCAAAGCTTTGGGAACCTGCACCTGCGTGGGAGACCCGGAAGAGGCTCCTGGCTTCGGATCGGCATAGTATCGGCCCGTTGCGCTCACTTGGGGAGTGAATCATCGGACGGAAGATCTTCCTCTCTGTCTCTCCTCTCTGTATATCCGCCTTTCCAATGAAAAAATAATAAAAATAAATCTTTAAAAAATAAAATCCTCATAACCTGCTCTATGAGGCTGCTAGTACAACCAGATTTTGTGTTTGACATAATGATTCTTTTCAATTCATACTAAGTATTGCAGCTGGGAACCTTGGGATATATTTATCCTTGTTTCCGTGTTGTTTGTACAGTATCAAACATTTACTGTATAAATATCTTCCAGTGAACAAATGATGGAGATGTACTAGTTTGCTCTTCAGCATCCACATTATCTACACTCCATCCATCCTTCTAAATTACTTGTGCAGTATTTTTAGCAGATTTTGTTTTTATTTAAAAAATTTTAATAGTGGAGACATGAGAAACATTGTCCATACACTGGTTTGCTCCCCCAAATGCCCACAACAGCCAGGCTGAAGCCAGGAGCTTGAGGTTTCTGTTGTGGGTCTCTCACATGAATGGCAGGGACCCATGTGCATGAGCCATTTTCTACCCCCCAGAATGAGCATTAACCTGAAATTCAGATTGCAATATGAAATATAATTGTCCTGAGTTGTTGAAACTGCTGTACCAACACTTTGCTTTGGTTTGTTCAGTCTTATTTCCCAACTTGCACAAGTCATTTGTGGGGAAAACAGTGTATATTTTCATATATGCCTTTTTAGCAATATTTTGCACATGTATGAACACATGACCAGGAAAAAATTATGTTTGTTTAACCCATCATTAGATTCTTATATCTAGGGAACTTGTTTCTATTTTGTGCAGCTTTTTTAGGGCCTGACGATGTATGCTCAAATATTTGAATGATAGATAAGTTAATAAAATCATAAATATATTTTTATTCCAATTATTTTAAGTTTTAATGTTGAGGGTTAATGAGGTTTTGTGTGTGATGTTTATGTAAGAGGAAAAATCTGCCTTTTCCATTAAAAGGAAACACTGAAAATCCATAAACTACCTTTTTAAGGAGTCGAGATGGGAGAATTTGACAGATTCTGAACTGATTTTTAAAAATATTCATCAGGATATTAAATAAGTGAGTAATTATGAGAAAAGCACAGTCTGAGCCAAAAAGACGACCTATTTTTAGTTTTTTTTTTTAATTGAATGATCTCTCAACATTCTATAAGGCAAAAATATTTCCCATTGAAACTAGAGTGCCTATTCAAATCAGATTTGGTTTCTTTGATTGAAAGTAAGGAAAATAGAAGAAACTTTTCAAACTTCCAAGGCTGCCTAAAATATGTTCCATTAGTATATTTTTCAATACATAGTCTTATAATCAGATTTGTTTTCCACATGGATCAGTATCAGCAAATAAGTTAGAGCTCTGATAAAGTGTGAGATCTCAAGCTTCACTCATGGATGCCTGTGATGATCTCATGTTCGATTGCTCCTGATGGCTTGCAATGCTTCTTTACTCTTTGGCAGTTTTTTCCTTTGAGGAACTTGTGAACTTCTCCATAGTATCGCTTCTTTGCTTTACGCCCAGAATGACTATAAGTTATTTAAACATTCCAGTTTCTTGACTGACTATTGGAAGTTTTTATTTGACAAATTTATAGACCTAAGATTGCTATTGGCTAGTTACATAATAATGTGCTTTAGATACCCCTGTGTGACACTGTTTCCACTCTGGTCAAATCCCAGCCTCATCCCCTTTTTCATTTTTGTTAATCCTCAGAATGATCCTTTTATGTATCTGCTCATATGAGCCTATCAATTCCCTTCCTCAAAATGATTCTTCTCATAGCCTTCTAAATATAAAGGGTTACAAGTAATGCTAAGATAGTAGCTTCCAGAAATGTGTAATTAACAGAGGACCACAGGGAGATAATAAGAAATTTTTAAATGAAGGTATTAAGCAGGCAAGAGTGAAGAACTCTGACTTGCTGAAGTGAAAAGGATTGCCACAGAGATTCCACAATTAGAGGAGTGTCAGTTTGGTTGGAAGTTCCAGAGAGAGCATCTTGTCAAGTATGATGCCCTTGGATGTCCTTGGATCTTTGGTTCCCTTTTGGTGACATGTCAGTGTTGTGCAATGCTGCATTTATTCACACTATGGGAAATTGGGAAAGATCATTGATCCAGAAGCAACCATAAAATTACTTTTGTCATTGTGACAGCTCTATGGAAGGCTGCACTTGACTTGATTTGGTGAGGAGGTAAAAGCCAAAAAAGGGGTATCCCCCTGTGGAGATAAGATAGGCACTAATAGTAGGCAGCAGAGTAGACTGCTGTGAGCACTCCTTGATTCTCTTCCTTTCATTGCATTCAGTGCCTGTTTCATGACTGTCCCTGGAAGTATTTTGTATCCCACTTCTTTTTTTTTTTTAAGGTTTATTTATTTTTATTATAAAGTCAGGTATACAGAGAGGAGGAGAGACAGAGAGGAAGATCTTCTGTCCGATGATTCACTCCCCAAGTGACCGCAATGGCTGGTGCTGTGCTGATCTGAAGCAGGAGCCAGGAATCTCCTCCAGGTCTCCTACACGGGTGCAGGGTCCCAAGATCCTGGGCTGTCCTCGACTGCTTTCCCTGGCCACAAGCAGGGAGCTGGATGGGAAGTGGAGCTGCCGGGATTAGAACTGGCACCCATATGGGATCCTGGCACGTTCAAGGCGAGGACTTTAGCTACTAGGCCACGGCGTTAGGCCCTGTATCCCACTTCTTGTCAAAGCATCCAGAGTGCAGATTTTCATAGTCACTTTGTGAACAATTCTGTGGAAAGATCTACCACAACACAAAATGTTGGGTGTTTCTGATGAAGTATTTTTTATTTCCAGTAGTCCTATTAGGTCTTAAGTTGGACTGATTGGTTTTAGATGTTATTTCATCCAAACAGAATTATTCTTTGTTGTGTTTAATTTCCTTGTTTAAAAATAAATATTCATTTGGACGATAAAGAGATATTCTGTCTACTGGTTCCCTCCCCAGGATGGCCACAGTGGCTGGAGCTGGACCAATCCAAAGCCACTAGCCAGGAGCTTGTTTCTGTGTCCCAAGTGGGTGTACAGGCCCAAGCACTTGAGCCATCATCTGTTGCTTTCCTAGGCACTTAACAGGAAGCTGGATCAAAGTGGAACAGCTGGGACTTGAACCACCACCAATATGGGTTCTAGTGCTACAGGCACCAGCTTTACCTGCCACATCACACTGCCATCCCTTTCAATTTCCTTATACATCTTGTATGAATTTGCAAATTTCCATTTTATTGTACTGATCTTCCAAGAGAAGAATGCCTTTTCACAGTTTCATACTCCCTGAGATAAATAGTTGTGACAGTGAGCTATGGTTTCACAGAAAAAGTACAGAAATTAAACTCCAAGTACTAGAATTCTTTAAGTACTAGCTTTTGCCAGTTTATAAAAGGCTAAAATAAAGCCATGGTATTTAAATTGCTTCATCTTAAACATTTTGTTCTGAAATAGAGGTTATTCACAAATTAGGACCTGTAGTTTGGAAAATTAGTAATTGCTTATATAACATGATTTCCAGGCTATTCTTAACCTGTAATTTAATGGGTTGGAATATTGAATAAACTACTGTTCTTTGTTTTAGGTCATGGTGTTTGTACATGCTCGAAATGCCACTGTTAGAACAGCTATGTCTCTAATCGAAAGAGCAAAAAATTGTGGCCAGATACTCTGCTTCCTGCCTACCCAAGGACCTGAATATGGACATGCAGAAAAACAGGTAGGCAACAGATGTCAGTAGGGGGACGTAAACTAAAGTACAATGTGTGCCACATAAGCCAGATATTTTATATGAAAGATCCACCTCTCTATTTTCCAAGAAATAATTAGATAGATTTATCATGCTGTAATCTTTTTTTCTTGACTTAATGATCTTTGAAAAGGTCCTACCACATGTTGTATTCACTTATCATTTCTGTCTCTGTGATTTTAATTGAACTGATTCATCCTGTGCTTTTAAACTGTAGTGAGAAATTTTAAAAGGCAGTTACACTGCATCAAATGTTTAAGTCTAATGGGTTTGTTATTTTTAAAAAATTAATGAGTTTTTTTTAATGCCTCAAGGTAAGTGGCTAAAGGTAATAATTAATCACTGCAACTTAAATAAACAATACTTCCTAAAAATAAAATAAAAATAGATTGTGAGGTGAGTAAGTTTGAAAACACTTGTCTCATTATTCAGTGTAAGCTCATCGGACCAAAAGGGATCGCCTGTGTCCTGGTTGGAGCAGAACCTTAGCACTCCTTTCCCCAGATTTGGTAACTGAGAAACCGTATTTCAGTGGATCCCGAAGTGATGTTGTATACATTATGGTTGTGCAACACAGAAGAGGCCGATTGTAATGGCATCCATAAATTACTCTCTGTCTCTTTTCAGAAAAACTGAACTTAGTTATGGAAATGAAGTTTCAAAGTTAAAGTAAAAATCTGTTGATGTAAAGTGAAAGTAATTGACATTTTAAGATTTATAAGTTATCAAATTGTTTACTGAACAGTGACTGATACTTTCATATTTTTGTTTTAGTACAATATATTTGTCATGACTGTACTGTGAATTTCACCATTTTTTATTTATATTTAAAATTTTGAGTATGATAAAGCTATTGCCAGGCATTTTGAACATCATAATCTATTCCAATTTAGACCTTCAAATTTTATGCATCATACATCATACAAATTTTATCTATTTATTATATAGCTTTATATTCTTCCAACTGTTTCTTAATCACAAATTTATGAGAATCTTTGAAAAATCAACTTGGTATTCCTTGTTGAAAAACATTTCCAGAGTGCTTGAAAACCAAGCCTTGACAGCCACCTTGTGTGCATTTCTGGTTACTACAGAATTCTCAATTCAGAGAGCTCTTTCTAATACAAATAATTCAGGTTTATTATTTAATTGTCATACTGATATTTATTGAGTATTTACAAGGACCAGCCATTGTTTTTCCTCTTTTACGTCAACTCATTCAATCCTAATTATGATTTCTTGTATTTGTGCCATTGTTATCCCTTGCTACAGTGTGTGTATAAGTAATTCCAATGTAGTATAAAATATTCTGGAGTATATAGGCATAATCTATATAAACTAATTTTCAGATGACACTTAAGGTAATGCCACTAAACATAAATTCAAATATCACAGTTCTGAAGAAGAAATGGGCAGTTTTAATAGGATGAGTAGATGTCGGAAAGTATCTAGTAATTTCTGTTCCACTCTGTTAGTGTTTTCATTATACATGCTATTCCTCTGACCCAACTGCTGTTATTGCCGTTTCTTAAGAACAAAAATGAATTTCATTCACATTTATTAGGTGCATGTTTTCAAGGAACACTGTCCTGTTCCTATTATATTCCTACCCCTTTGTGAAGTAGTTGCCTGATGCACAAAAATTGCATTTCTCCATTGTTTTTATTCTTCTGAGACATATTGTGATAGATGCTTTCATTACATTTTCTAACTTTATCTGTGATACTATTCTGTCCTTTAAAGATTATTATCCCTGTGTTACAGATAAGGAAACTGAAACTGAGAAAGTTAATCATTGTCAGGAGACTCTTCTGTAATTAGTAGTAAAGCAGTGATTTGAACCGCTGCAAACTGTAATCTCCCATGTACAGTGGTATTTTTTTCTGTCTAACCACTGTGCACTGTTTATTCAGGAGCAAACAAATCAAATCCAATTGCAGATTTTCTGCAGCCCTAAAGGTCATTGAATTTTTTTAAGGAACATTTCTTCATACCAACTACATCCCTCAGTTCTCCTGAGATTTTCTTTTTTCAAAATTGGCCCATCCGCAGTGCATAGTATAAGAAAAGATAAGATCATCCTTCCGATTATTGCCTCCAAAGTTACTGAATTGAAAATTACTCCTTTAGTATTAATCATACATTTCCTCATGTTTCTCAAAGTGCCTTGGACCTTGAATGGTATTAACACTCACGCAATTCCCAGCAAGCTATTGCTGTGATGGTAAAAGATACTCCATTCCACAATTTTGAAAATGGGAAATTAAGCATTCAAACCATTAAAATAAAATTAGATTTTGCTATAGTGCCACCTGAAAATTTAGCTTCCTGTCTTGTATTAATGAAAATACAACCAAATCACTACCCTGACACCATGATTCTTAGTTTAATGTAAGCAGTGCAATTCCTGTCTTACCAAACAAGGCCTCTTAAATACCCTTTTTTACACTTTATGCAATGCGGTATATCTTTATTTGTATAAATAAAATCAATAAATATGATTCCATTTTGTGTGTCTAATAAACACTGTTCCTGAACCTTAGCCACAACTCATAATGAATCTCTGTTCCTCAGTGAATAACAGTCACACTTTAGGAATCCTCATATCATTTCGTTCTCTAGTATCAGAGTTACCCCAAATACTAACAAATTATCCCATGAAACAGGAAGATATGAAAGTGAAATTTCAAAGACTAGCATAAGCTACAGAGATGGGGCTTGAGATTCCCCCTGGCCAAGGAAGTATCTCAAGAATGCCACAACAGCCATATCTGTGCTGCTCCAAAGCTGGGACCCAGGAGCTTCTTCTAGGTTTCCCATGTGGCAGTAGAGGCCCAAGGCATTGAATCATTCTCTACTGCTTTCCCAGGCTATTAGAAGAGAGCTGTTGTAGCCAGGGCTAGGACTGGTGCCCGTGTTGGATGCCAGCACTGCAGCCAGAATAGCATGTTATGCAAATATGCCAGCCCCTGAAATTTATTTTTAAAAATACATTTTAATAACTTAATTTTAAAATATTGACAACCAGCTTTCCTCATTGTCTTTTTTTTTAAAAGATTTATTTT